>NC_133973.1:31401778-32733445 GCF_047716275.1 Strix uralensis | reverse complement strand
GAAGGTCTGAGCACAGATAATTAAAAGGAAACAGAAGGCAAAAATGCATGGTCAGCTTTCACAGTGGAAGAAAGTCATGAGTGGAATCTTGTGGGGATTTGTGTGGGGAGTTCATGCTATTCAGTGTGTTCCTAAACGATCCGAAAATGGAAAAAAATGAGGTGACAATATTGACTAATCATACTAAATTATTCAGAGCAGTGAATGCAAGGCTAATTGTGAGAACTGAAGTAGGACGTTATAGGAGTGAGTGATGAGATGCTGAAGTGGTCAGTGAAATTTATTGTTGGGAAACATGAAGTGGTGTACATGGGAAAAACAATCCTAATTTGATATACAAAATGATAGTCTCTAAGGTGATTGCTACCTCACAAGAATGAGTTCTTAGCTTTCTAATAGTCTGTTGTGTGAAACATCATCACAGAACTTATTATTGATCACACTAGAACACTGAAAATTAGGGATTATTAGGAAAGGCGTAAAGATCAAAACAGAAAGCAGAATGTCACCATCACACAAACTCATGCTGTGCCTGTGTCCTAAATGTGTATTCGCATCTGGCACTCTCAGTTTGGAGGGTATGCAGCTGACACAGAAACAATACCAAAAAAGACAACAAGGATAATTGGACGTATGGAATAGTTTCTGTATGAGCAGTGATTCTCCAGGCTGAGAAAGAAACGACAACAGGGGGATATGGGAGAGGTGTATTAAATCACTAGTGACAAGGAGAGGGTGAATGGGGAATGGTTGTTTACAGACTCTTCTAGCAAAAGAGCTAGGAGGGGTCAAATGAGACAGCCATCCCTGGACTTGCTGCAGAAGGAGACAATCCTTCACACAGGGTGCAGTTCAGATGTGGGACTGTGAGCTGCACAGCATTGTAGCTGGTTATATTGGCTCCAAGTGTTATTGGACAAATGATTGGGAGCAAAATTCATTGAGGAGTATTAAATATAAAAATACTGAAAAGACTCTAAGATGAAAATTACACGAGGGGGATTTCTGGGAATATTTTGGGGAAGAATATCACTTGGCACACTGTTACACAGCTACATCGTTTAAGTCACTAGCTGCTTTGGAAACACGGCAGTTGAGTAGGTGGACCTGTGGTCTGATGGATTAAGCCTGTAGTTATGTATGCAGAAGAATGCATTGTAGCTGAAGAGGATCTTTCCAGGACAGACGGAAGAGAAATATATTCCTAACAAGCTACTTTCCCTTCTCCGTCTTCTCCTGCAGGAACCCTGGCATGAAACTGCAGTGAAAATCGGTGTTGAACTTTGAAGTTCACAGTCAAATGTTTTTGCGTGTGGAGCAGCTGGTGGCACTAAAAGAAAATCAAATCAACTCACAATGATTAAAGGATGAGTTATTAAAAGCACTTGGGGGAAATTCAGTGAAATATTTGGATGAAAGTGTGAGTTCCGCTGCTGCCCACGTCTCAGCTGCAAGTGGGGAAGTCAGTCTTCCTCATCAGCAGCTCCCACATAAACAATATTGCAGTGGGCCTTGAACTGCAGAGATGTTCCTTTGCAACCGAGGGATGGCTCCCAATTCCCCCTTTCCTTGCATATGATCCAGCCTGCAAAAACCCTGTGTCACATACCCCTGGCTCTGCACTGACATTCCCCTCTCCACTTTGGTTCTTACTCTCAGCCAGATTGATACTCCTTCATTAAGTTCTCTCTTTACCTTTATATTATAAAGGCTCATCCCTGCTCCTCACCTATTAATTGCAATTTTGGTGTGTATGTCACTTTGTGCTGGGAAGACAGAGGAGAAAGTATGGCTTACCTGGACTTGTTTGTATTAGCAGAAAATGTGCGGAAAGCCCCCCCCCCAGCATTGCCTAACACGAATTAGAACACCACTTGACCCCTTGTTTAGACACAGTTTAAGACCTTCTGCCTGGTCTAATTTCTCATCTTTCTGTTGTCCTATTTATAGGTGAGGACAATAACATTACAAATCTACCTGAGAAGACTGGTGTTAGGATTAATGTTTCTGCAGGTGCTTGAAAATGATATATAGCTGATGAGTATTGAGACAGATGGACTGAGTCCAAAAATCTCAGGGCAAGACTAATTCACATTGTCGGGATTTTGGAACATTTGAGGGTGCCACACTTCTCCTCCTCCTCCTCTGTGAGACTATGCCTTTTGCTGTTTTCTTTATTATTCTGCTCTTCCTGTGAAGATTTAAATCCCTCCTCCCTTTCTCTGAAGCCTTGACTCCTTCCTGCCCACATCCTGGCATCCCCTAACCACCACTTTTTCTCTGCTTGCCTGCATTTCTAATGTTTCTCAAGTGGTAAATCTTTTCTTTCTTTTTGTTTTTTTTCTGTTGCAGATACAGAAGCTGCGTCGTATGTGGCACCCCCTTCCTGCTGTGTCCCTGGAGGGCTGGGCAATTTTGGGTGACCTATCATCCTTACAGAGTCCAACCTTACAGAGGACTTCAGGCCTCCCTGTATTTCCAGTGTATGGGCAACGCATGTCTTTTTGTTTTGACTTCCTAGGTGAGTGGAATGAATAGGTTTTGATTTGACGGCACCATGCAGTCTGGAGAAATACACAGTGACTAACTCTTAGCCTATATGTTGAATGGCTTCATTGTTTCCTTTATTGATATTTTGATACATGTGTTTTACATTCCACCATGCTGACTGGAGCTGACCATGTCCCCTTATATCCCTGGGCTGATTAAGTTGTTCTCTGTATATCTGTTCCATAGTTCCCTGTTCATTAGCTTCTAAAGTCAGGCCTCCTTGGTAATTGCTATTTGTTACGAAAGAAACTTTCATATCCATTCTGTGCTAATTATTATATTTAAACTGGATCTGTCCATAATTCAGAGAACCAATTGTCCATCTTTCATGAAAGCAATGGTAATTCTTCCCACCTCTGCTGTCATTCTTTCCCTCTTGCACAGTAAACTGGACAACCAGTGTAACCTCACACCAGCCTTTCTTCTTTTAACCATGGCTTGGCAATAGCCTGTAGTTCTGTAATGTCTGCTTACCCTCTGATGCCAGTTGTCTAAACAACAGCAAAAAAAAAAGGGTTAGAAATGGATTGTACTTCCCCGTGGAGATGTGGAGTTTTTATTTAGCTTTGCCTCTCTATTGTTGCCGCTTTGTACTGAATTTGTGGTAAGGAACATCTTGTCTGCAGAATCGTATTTAAAATTAGAGAAGGGAGCAACATATCACTTGTACCTTGTGTTTCACATTTCTGAGATGTGTTAACAACAAGCAGCAGAATTATTTGTTTGGTTGATTTGGTCCCTGAGACCACAGCAGGGTTTAACAATCTTTCTGACTTGCTTTATTTTAGAGAATGGGTGGTAATCAACCAGAGACCACATTCAGCATATTTTTCCTACTTTCGTGTGGACTCCAGGTCACCACTAAAACAGTCATTAGGCTTGCAGTTGTTTTTAACTTCCCAGCATACACACACCTTTATTCCAGCCCCTAGCTGCTCTTAGCAAGACAGCTTCTCCCAGCAGCTTTTTGAAGCAGTGTTTCACACACAATGGTCCATGTACCCTGGCCCATGCACCACCCTGTGCTGCTCTGGAGGGAGGCATTTTTCTTATCGTGGCTTCAGTCTTTATAGCCTAAAACAGAATCTGCTGCCATGTGGTGTGCTGATATTCTCTCTGTCCTGCTATGACCTTTGCTGGATGCTCATGGAGTGGACACAGCTCGATGCCTTTGGTTGGGTTTTGGTGAAGATCCCTTTGGAGAGAGAAGGTTTTCCAGGAAGATGGGGAGGGAAGCCCCTCTGCTATCTCCAGTGCTGCTTGTCCCACAGGTATAGGAAGGATAAAGCTGTAGAAGGGACCATCCCATCTCTCCCCCTGTCCCCAAGGCCTGTATAAGCTTCAGTGAACAAGGACCTTCAGCCTGGTGGTGTCAGGGGAAGGAGCAGGGAGGCTGTTTTTAAAGAAGCTGTTCTTCCCTGCCCTCCCCCTGTCTGGTTGCTGACTTTTATGCAAAGTGGGTGTGAAATGATGACAGGACAGAACTGACATGTAGTTGGCACAGAGAGCTATGAGTGCTCAAAATGCCAAGCACTGGAAAACAAATCCTGAAATAATGAATAGTTTGTTGCTGGCATCAATTAATCAAAATTAGACTCTATTAAAAAAAAAAATCACAGCACTGACCAGAACATCAGCGATCATGTACCTAATTTTCCATCATTTTGTGCTAACATCATAAAATCTTTTTTTCATCAATAAAAATTCAGTGATTTCACTGAAGCAATTCCAGTAATAGCTGACATGATGCAGTGTTGTAGTCATGCATCAACTTTCTGTGAGGGTCTGCATTAAAATTTGTGACATAGACAGATGGGAATTGCCCTCAAATTCTTCTAATTTCACTTAAAGATCATTTAGTCAGGTTATACCCCCAGGGCTGAAATCTAGGGACTCCTCAGTAATCAGTTTTGTAAGTGATCCTTTCCAACCTTTGGCTGGGCTGAAAGAACGTTTCTCAAGTCAAGGCTATTTGAAAGACAAAACATAACAAATGATCATTACAGAATATATATATATATATATATATATATATATAGTTAGCACACAAAGTAAGAGGGTGACAATGACAATAAGAAGTGACATTGTGGATGCTGGAGGCAGGAGTTCCCAGTGCAGCTCTTTCATGGTCCAGGTGGGAATTCCTCCTTCCATGTACTGAACCTCTATGCAAAATAAACTAAGGAATGGGTGATGCTGTCCAAAGCAGCAGCGAGAGGATAAATAGTGCTTTGGGAAATTAGGAGGACAGCCAGTGTTGTAATCAGGAGACAGCTGGATTCCCAAGAGCTGGCAGGGTATAAGCTGTTTTCCCAAGGAACCAAGCCAGGTGAAGTCAAAACAAATAAAGTAGCACACCCCTTTCGAGACAGACTTTGGGAGTCTTCTTTTCCGGGAAAGGAAGGCTTGCAGAAAGCTTTCCTAAAGCAACAGCCTTTACACTCACAGTTTCAACCCAATGCATCACTGGGAGTGACAGGGCAACAAAGCACACAGGACTGCAGAGTACAACACAGGGAAATCTGAGGCTGTTTTGTAGGGAGAAGAGATCAAGGCCATCAGTGAGCAAAGAGAAGGATTTCTGGGAGTAGGCTTTCCTGCAGGGCTGGCTTCAGGCAAAGCAATGCTGTGGGGTTGAGTCATTTTGTCTTTTCTGTACTAGATGATGGTGCTAGATTTCATCATATACATGAGGGATCAGGATTGCGCTCCTGCCCTGAACTGGTACGTGACTATGTGTTTTACATACAGACTGGTACAAATAACCATGCTATTAAATCTGAAGAGGAGACATTAAGTCCTACAAGCCACATTTGACAAGATGAAGATTGGTTTATTAAAACAGCCTATTCATCCAGCATCACTATTTCTGAGACTTTTATATTCATTTTTCTTACAAGAAAGGAAAACAAAGGCAAATGTTAACTGAGTTTGTCAAGATATTACGTATTTTTTAAAAAGCAACGAGAAAAGTCTTAAGAATGTGACACATCATGTCACCTTGAGCATGCTCAATGCTTACTTCAACTTTAGCTGCATGTTTGTGCTTCTCTCCGGGAGTGCAACACTTCAGCAGTTCAAAGAGACCCTAGAACAACAATGACAGATTTCATTGCACTTAAAAAAAATTTGATTATATTATCACCTGAACTGAGGTGTTCACCATTTCACTTCAATCCAGGACATAATTAGATATCCTACGGCCATCTCTCTCTCCTTTAAAACTGGGGTTATAACCACAACACTGCAAACTCAGCAGGGCTCAATTTGTGGAGCTTTCAGCTAATTAAACCCCACAGTTTGCATTGGTTGGAAGCAAACATCCTGTGTGGGTTTGTTTGGGTATTTAGCAAGAGGAAAATTAATAAATATCCAGGCTGAATTCATTAGAGTAGATTTTTTTTTCTCTCTCAGCTATGCCTGACCCTGGTGTCTTCATTTGCTATCCGGATTTCGAAAACTTCAGGCAGTATGGTGTGAGGGTGGCTAAGTGGGAGGAGGTCTCTGTTGTAATATGAAGCCAGCAAACCTGAGGCCAAGTTCCTGGAAACATAAGCCCGAGGACTCATCACTCATTGTAAATATTTTGAACAGCTTTTGCAGATAATTCTGTACAGTAATTGCCATCTCTACTCAAACAGAAATGTGATTAAAGCACTAGGACACATCCTGATTTTTTACTTAGCTAGCAAAAGTAATGGTAGTAATGGCCTGTCAGCGACTTGGGCTTCAGCATGAGCTCCCAAACTGAATCTGAGGTCCCTGCTGAGCCTACACATCCCATATTAAAGTCCGTTCTTGCATTTCTGTTGTTATGTGTGGCAGCCAGGGTGAACATAGCGTGGCTTTCCCTACACGCTCTACAGTTGCACCTTTGTGGCAGTGGAGCTATATTCTGAGTCCAGCTTTCTCGTATAGCACAATAAAGTCAGAGTAAATACATAGTTGCTAAAGAAAAGGGTGTTTTCTGCTTATATTTATTTATCCCACTCCCTGCTCTGAAATATGTGAGGAAAAGGAAAGCTGTTTTGGTATGCAGGCTCTCTTGGCAATGGCCTTGCAGCAGAGAAGGGCCACCACAAAAAACCAGGATTCTGCTTCTGCTCTGAAAGGCACAGGGGTGAATTACCTCCAACGTTCAGACTCAGCTCTGAAAAGGAGTTCCTCGTCCACCAGAAGAAACTCAAGTGGCAATAGAAAATATGAAGTCTTGATTGTCTTATGAGGAATTTATGATTGAATGCACATTCTGTGGTATTTTGGGATTATGAGAATTAATATTCATCAACAATCTTAAATGAGAATTTGTAACCAAAAAAAAAAAAAGTGTGTTTGAGATCTGTAATGATAATGTTCTTTCACAGCTGTTTTTGTGAGGGGGGAATAATTTAACAACACTATAGCTGATGTTGACTTTCTAGTTTGTGGTGAAATTATAAAGCAAATGTTTCCTCCAAAGAACTCCAGAGCCATTTATGGGAGCTAGAGGCACACTCCTGAGACAGCAGGCTGGAATCTGATGTGTTGCAATATTGTAAATTGGTGTAATTTCACTGCAGTGCCTTCAACATGCCTTCATCCTATGGAAAATATCATTATAAGAAAAAGAATTATGTGACTTGTCTTTAACTTTTAGGAAAATGAATTCATGCTAAAATGTCCATATCTTTTTCCCCCCCACATATAACATTAGATCCTATGTGCTTCTTTATCCGCAGAAATACTTATATTTTTTCCTACTCCTAATGGGAAATTTCTGCAGAAAGAAAATCCTTAAATGTGAAAAGGCCAGAGGCTGGCACAAGCTAAATAGAAGAAGATTGAGATCAAATACAAAAACATGGTGTAAAAAGATAAGAGACAACATAGTTTCAGAATAAAATATTTAGATAAGAATTATTTGGGACACTGCAGAGAAGGGAAGAGAAGGGTTTAGAACTAAAGAAGTGTTCTTTTCATCACACTGAATTCTTTCCCATATTTTTTATTCCCCTTCATCTATCTGTATCACATTTGTTTGTCTAGTCTTTTTATAGCTACACATGGTGTCTGTCACTTAGTAAAGACAGTGCTGCAGAAGGCACTATTGCAAAGAATTCTGACCTGGCTTGTTTTTCACAAGAACAAAGAGTCATAATTGTACACTCCTTTCCTATAGAGGGCAAATCCTGGTTTAACAACACTTGTTTCATGCATTTATTGTAGAAATACAAAAACAAGACAGATGAGAATTTGCCATCAGTGCCACTGGGAGCAGGCAGCTTTTTAACATGTTTTTCAGTCATTACCTTTAATTTCTAGATAGAGGCCAAGACTATCAATTTTGCCCAAGGTTTTTGGTCAAAAGGTACATATTTTTTTTTAATTACTTAGGAAAGTGATTTTAGGGGTAATGTTCCATTTTTTTTAATAATTTCAATGGAATTTGGTATTCAGTGTTGACGGAAGAAGTAATCATCATTGTTATTTGATTGTAAATTTCTTGATGTATCATTTCAAGGCATAGGAATTGTTACTTGTAAGACACTAATCTGTTGATCCAACTTAAAAACTAATAGTAATTTTTACAGCTGCAGTATAACATCTTCTAAGAGCCCAGCAAGAGCCCTGATACAAGATTTGTTTTGTATTAAATGGTTGTGTATATATAGTACAAATGGATGTAGTTATTAGAGGCTTTAGATCCAATCAACTAGAATAAATTCAAAAAACCTGACACAAAAATCTTGTTTAAACTATCAGGCATAAGTACACAATGTAGTTCTGTGGGTGTAGAGTGGAGCCTAAAGTATTTGCTCATGTTTTAAGCCAATCTTTCCAAAAGACACAGTGTCTGAACCTGGTAACAGAGTTATCATTTTTTTTTTTCTTTTACCAGGTTAATTATTTGTGCTGGCAAAGCAGTTTATTGCCACAGCCAGTAGCACTTTGCTTAACTGGGCCCTTAACCCCTGCAAAGTCCCAAGCCCTATCATCTGAGCCAACCTAGTGCAGCCCTGAGCTGGTTGCCCTTGAACACATGTGTGTGCCACACACCCTGGCACAGGGCAGCTCTGGGCTGTGGGTTAAGGACATCGGTGGGGAAACCTGAGGCAGGGACTGCCAGCACCATTTCTGCTGCCCAGCTGTGCAGGGAAAGAGCACTGGAGATTTCATCTGGAGGACAGATTTTGGCAGATCTGGTGGTGGTCATCAGCGGGGTGGTGGGAATGGCCAGATTCTCTGTGGTGACTTCAGCCGTGCCAGGTCCCAGAGCTGGAGGGAGCTGCTGGGCTCCTTGCCCATGCCCAGAGGCAGCAGGAACAGGCATGTTAGCTCTCCAGGGCTTTTTCATGGCTCTGCCCTTCATCTCACACTGTCCCTTCCTGTGAGCTCCATCCTCACAGGCTTGAGTGAACCTCTTCTCTCTTGGTACTGGAAGTTCAGGCTGCAGTAGGACATCAGGAACAGCTGTAAGTGACTGTGTGAGCCCTTCGAGGCTCTTGTAAAACAAAGGCAAAAGGTTAACTTACATCGCTGCTGCAGGCACGCTCTTCAGTCTCTTATCTTTGGGATTGTAAGGGAACACTATTTTGTCTTAGATAAAAGTAAAGACTTACCTCTTTTCAAGGTTGACTTCTCTAAATGATTCAGCGTATAACCTTGCATTGTCTTCAAGATGCTGGATGCCTTGCAACAGTCAGAACAGAGGAGGTATTCCAAATCTGGAGACATTTCAGCACATGGTTCCTAAGACCTTCCCCCCCCCGCCCCCCCCCAAATGAAGAACTGGAAAAAAAACCTCAGACCAATCCAAAACCCCGTAACAGATTCCACCAACGCATTTTGTGCAGAAAGGCAGGAATCAAGTGATGCCTCTGGTCTTGCCCTGAATGGTTTGGGTTGCTGGATGCTTGCCCTGTTGGATGCCTTATTCAAAACCAACTTGACTGTTATTGAAGTGCACGTCCCAGTGGATTACACTGCACATTTGCGTGCTGACTTGTGTGCAGACTTTTTTTGCCCATTAGTTTTCTTAAGAGATGCTAGCTATTGCCTCCAGACACATGGATGCTTTTATGTGCGCTCCCCACGTCCAGTCATAAGGAGGGAGCTCAGCAGCCACTAGCTCTGGTTTACAGGCACCATGGAGCATTTCGAACCTGAATTATCAGAAACTTTTAAGAGTAGAACAGCCGTGCTCCCTACCCCTGTGTATGGGCTTGAAAATCTATTTCACCAATGTGCTCAGAGACCAGGCAACCAGTAAGCAATTTTTATATCCTAATGGCTCCTAAATTGCTGATGATTTAACGGGAAGGGAAAATGAGCTGGAAATGCTGACAGTGCAGGTATGTATTTCAGGAAAGCACAGAATGAAAAAGACTTTTCAGTTCTTGAAAAGGATGATAACCACGATGTAACAGAACACTGAAATTTTGAGGTGTGAACCACATACATAACTTTCTGATGGCTGGACAGCTGTAACTGCACTAGTGGCTTTTTGTCACTGAATGGAGATAACCATACTGTACTTAGCAACCTACATCTGATGAGTATCACAAAGTCTAATTAATAATTGTAATGGGCTTAGCAGCTGACAAGGTCTGTTGACAAGTGCTAGGTATTGTCATGTTTAATTGAGAGGTATCTGACATAAACTGGAAGATGCTCAGATGCTACTGAGGTGAGAACTGTTGGACAGATTGCTATCAATAAATACTGCTGAACTGCACATTTAGGGGACCGTTTATGCCTATAAACTGTATTTTTCTCTTTTGATATTGATTAGAAGGAGTGACCTATTACTCACTGTGGCCTTACACAGCTCCCTTGCCTTACATGTTTCCAAGGGTGGACTTAAGAAGTTGAGTATGAGAAATATCATATTAATTAAATTCTGCAGCAGATTATTAATTAAATCTGTCATCAGATATGAAGAGGTGCATGTCCTGAAGCATGTGCATAGCCTGCAGATTGACAGAGCGGGTGGAGATAATTTTGTGTGCACAGCAGAGGAAGCAGCAGAGTCACCACAGAAATCAGCTCACCTGGAGCTGCTGGGTCACCCAACCTAATTTGGAGCTCCATTTGCTCTGTGCTGTGGTATGGTGTGTAGTGGAGATATATCCTAACACCAGACCTTGGGTGATAATCTAAGGACTCACCCTTGTATCCCTGGCTGGGAGGGGAGAGAAACAACAGCTGGCAAAGAGGGGGTGAATCCAGGCAGGACTGAGAGCAGGAACGCTCCTGGGACAGCAATTGATGGTTTCAGAAATACTTCACCTCTTGGGACATGGGTTGATATATGTCCACTCTATCAAAATTATATTGGTCAGGGGTGTATTCAGCCCTTCCTTCTCTGTGTTGGCATGAGATCCAGAATATCAACATTCTGGGGCTGAAATAGCTTCCGTGGACACCTGTAAAGCTGCATCTGCATCTGGCTATCACCAACATCTACCTATGGTGCTCCTCTCCAGCAGAGATGTTGTGGTAGAGCACTTGATGCATTTATCATGGTGGCTTTTCTTTTCATCTGGAAGCATAGGCACATAAAGGATCCGCTTGGATGGCTCTTGGTATGGATTCACCATCTCTGCTGGAGGAAGCTCCCGCTTGCCCTGGCATTGTGCTGGAGATCACTTTTGCACAAGCCTGCTGTCCCTGGACATTCAAGTAGATGAGTCTAGGGGGCTGGAGAAGATGCAATGACTCTTGCTCCATGTGTGCTCCTGGGTGGTACTCTTCCCAGGTGGCCTTGAGGAGATGTCCTCACTGTCACACTTGTTTCCACGGAGCTCCACAGTATCCAGGCAAGTCATGCAAGGACAAAAATCAATTCATCTACTCCTCTGGTCATAATCTGAGAGGCTCTTGTTTTACTTTCTTTGGAACAAGAGACTGCTTCCATTAAAATAGGGCAATGGGAGTTTTGCATGTGTCTTCAATAGGAATGGGAGCAGGACCCCACATGGCACATGGTATTGGTGAAATTTTTAATAACTGATCAGTACAGTATTTGATACTGTAATTGAAATTCTACTGCTCATTCTCAGTTGGGTTATTGCAGAGATAGACTGGACATGTATATATATTAAAAGCATTTATTTTTAATGGATTTTTTCCTCCTTTTGGTTTTATACTTAATTGAAATATTCAGAATAAAACTGAAGAAAGAATACTCTGTGATTGAAGATGGCTCTGGGTGGCTGAAACCAGGTGAAGGCTCAGCCTACAACTTCTCTGTTGTTCTGTGCTAGGGGCAGGGCATAATTAATGCTGCCTTTTTTTTTTTTTTCCTGCTGCTTATAGCCCAGGAGATGGATACACCTACTGGAGGCTCAGAATTGGATAAATGGCCCACAGTTTCAGGCCTAAGGCCTGCTGTGAAAGGCAGGTGCATGACTGTGGCACTCTGTTACTGCTTTCCTTTTCCTTTAGCAGACTTAACCAAGAGGCAGCAGCTCCTACAGCCTGCCTTTTTACAGGAAAGAACATGTGTGTTTATGTGAGAGAAGGGGGGAAAGCAGTGCGTGTGGCAAATTGTTTACCTCTTTAAAAAAATGATAAATTTGGGAAATAGATGGAGAAATGTATTTTTTAAATGATTTTCCTTTTTAAAAGCTTTTTTTTTTTTTTTTTGCTTTTCATGGGAATTTTCATATAAAATTCAATTCGAGAATACTGCTCTTGGTGTGCAGAGAGAAAAGTTTTGGCTTTTTAAATAGACCACATGGAGAAAAATGGTGGCTTTTTTATTTAACAACTTCGTTTTTAACTTTCACTGGTGAGGCTTCTAAATTAAATATTTAGAATTTCTGTCATTGTTTAAATATTTCATTTGGAAATTTCATCTGATAATGAATTACATTGACAGAAAAGAACATTTGCTGCAGCATATGTTGTTGTTAAAAGCCAAACCCTGCTTGGATTGAAAAATATTGTCCTTGGAAAAATTGCACCCGGCTCTTCTTGCATTCCATGTGTGCATCCCAATCTCACACGCTGGCAGAACAGGTCACAGAGCTGAACAAAGAAACATTGGAGAATATTGAACATTTTCCCAATGAGGATAAATTTAACTTATCAGAGGAGGTGCAGTGTCATACCACTGATAATGTTTCAGGATGATTGCTATATCTCTGAAAAGTATTTTTGTTCAGTACTTCTATGAAAGTAAGAGTGCATTGTGCCAGCTGAACATGTGCCATTTGATGGTTTACATTTTAATAGACCAAATTCAAATGTGAGTTTGCTGGCATAAGCTTTTAGCAGAGATCTGGAAGAAGGTGGTGATCTAAAAGACGCAGTTGGGAAGGCTGCAAACAAATATAAAAACCATCACCAAATGTGCAGACGCGTTCTGCATTGCTAAAGTGCTGTTCATAGATGCTCTGTAAATCATAGGTCTGACTCACACCAAGAGGAAACAAAGACAAATTTGGGCACAGAGTCTCACCTCAGGCAGAGTGTCCTTTCTACCTTGGTATCCAGAGAGCAGCCGTATCAGGGAATGTGGGAGATGGGAAGCTCTCAACATCGAGCAGTCAGTACGCATATGAGGGATATGGGGGCCACAGAGGTATACTGAAGCATGAGTGAGCTTAATGACAGTTACGGTAGGTACCTGCAGTTTTCTCAGAAAGAGAAAAGGGTTTGGAAGGTGAGAATGGCAATCCAAGGAGCTGCAGCTCCTAAGGAGCCAGTGCCTGTAAGCAATGCCCAAGAGGGGAGCTCCCTGGAAGCCAATGGTTTCCCGCTGTAGTTTAAGTGAAAAAACTCAGCAACACTTCAGCCTCCCCAGAATGCTTTTTGTTTGTTTGTTTTGTGTTTATACCTTTTGGTGAGCAAACAACTTTGCTTTCAAAGTTCACTTTGGCCAGAATATGTTTCAGAAAATTTCTTGTATGTTTGGTTAACTACTATGTATAATACTGAAATGTCAAGAAAGTTCTTCCTTTTCCTTCCCTCCACTCACATTTCATCTAGACCTTGTTTCACTCAGTTGTGTAGGTATTTCATGGTAAATTTGTAAAGATTAATTGTGCAGCACCCCAACTAATTTAATAGAATATTGATCTGTGAATAACATTGCAGGTGGACACTTTGCCTTGATCTTGAGGAGTTTTGGCATTTTAAATGGTCTGGTTGTTGCTATTACTCCATGAGTGGATCTCCTACGTGATCTGGGAGGGGTCTGCCATGGGAAAACCTGGTCTGTGAGAATATTGTCTGCTCCTGGCCCATGTTACTAATGGTTGCAGTGGTAGAAAGCCAACAATGAGAATTTGCAGTAAAGGAGAAAGTTTTAACCCAGAAGCAAACTAGGACTTATGGCTTCCAAGCAGATTGGGAAAAAAGTGGCTAAAGGAGAAGACATTGAAATCCCCCTTTATATGATATTTTGATCCTTCCTCCAGCTTTTAAAGGCTTCCTAGTTATATGCACCTTCTTTAGATGGCTTTTTCTAGAGCACCACTGACAATCACAATGTTTACAAGGAGAAAACTTTGTCCCCTTTGAACTTTGCAAAGTGCCTTTGGGGGTGTTGCACCCACATATAAAGAGTATGAGTCTAAGTTTGTTCTCCTAGGCCAGCACTCAAAACAATCCCAGCTGTGCTCTCATAAATTACCTAAGCCTGGATTTCTGAGCTGGACTATTTCCTGTCTGTGTTGTATCCACGTAAAGGACAGCAAATGGTTGCTGCCCTTTAATTTTTGTAAGCGATGGGTTCTTCCCGTGTATGGAAACAGCAGCTCCTTTCTTCCTGCCCCTGGAATGTGGGACCAGGGTAGGCAGTGAGTGAAAAATGTTTGCAAGCAGCAGTTGCCTCCCTCACCTATCTCATCCCAGAGTTCAGGGTGGTTTATAAGATGTGGCTAATGAAAGATTGTGACTAGCACACACTTCATAGCAGTGGACTTCGTGCTCTGCAATGTTATTTCAGGCTCAAGGGGCTCTCTTTGTAAAACAGCTTGCATATTTATGTCGTCTCTCCTACTGTCAAAAACTCACTATAGAGACTGCATAGGGAAGAGAAGGGTTTATTAACACTTGAGCATTGCCTGGCATCTGGTTGGGCTTAAAACACAGGAAGAGGTAAGGTTTGGACATGAGCTGGTGCTGCTGCATCTGAGGCCGAAGAGAGCTCAGGCACAGCTGTTGAGAGGAGCAGCGACGCCAGCAGTGCTTCGGAAGATTTGTGGGAGCACTCGGAAAACCAGCTAGATGCTGGCTTCTGGCACAAAATGTGTATCACATTACAGCAATTGCCATTGCAAGACTAAAGCTCTAGAGCTTCTTTTGGCCTGCTTGAGGATATTTATTGTGTTTCTGATTTGTCTGTTGTTTTTCCAGAAATCATGCCAGGCTATGATGATCTGGTTTGAAGATGTTATTTTGCTCATCCACAACACTCTGTTAGTGCTAAAGCCAGGTAAGCTATTGCAGAGGGAAAAGCATGTTAGAAAACTTCTGGGATACAAGCCTGGATTTTTTCTATCAAAAATAAAAAAAAGGAAAGTCAAGAAAAAGAGTGGGGAAGTCTATTCAGAAGACAGAAATCCAGAAACAGGAAATAAGTGCTGTTTGTATTTCTGTAAGGTCTTGACATGGCAGTGTTGCCTCTAAAGCATGCCTGTGCTGATTCCGTGAGTTACAGATAACTGCCGTGTTAAAGAAAAAACACTCCCTTCAGTCTTGTTAAAACTTCACACAGCATGTATTTTGCATTTGTGGGTTTGCATGTCTATGTCCCCCTTTCACTCCTCCCCTTAGGTTACTACAAATAACTGCAAGTTTACCATTATGCCAGACTGTTTCTACAATGTATACCTTATCACCACAATGATTTTATTATACCAAAAGATTAAATATTATTAATTAAATTCAAAACAATCCTTATCTTCTCTGAATATTTCCTCTGCAAAACTCTTAATACAGATTCTAGGCAAGCAGGTAAAACTGAAGTTTGTCTCTCACTTCCACCTGTGAAATCCTGCCGCAGTCATCAAGGCATCTGGGGTATATCAGAAGACAAGCACTGGCCAGTTGTTTTTATCTTTAATGTCACATTCATGAAAGCCTTATGATTCAGGATGGGCAGCCCTTCACAGCAAGAATGCTAGAAATGTTAAAAACAAAAGCCCGGGGAGCTTTTAGAAAATAAAATTTAATGCAACACGGTGATGCTTCAACTGGTCTGGAGCAGAAATGCCACAAATTATAGGTTTTCTCTGAAAAAGTGAAACTTTAAATCAAATCAGCTTAGGCAACATTTCATTTCAAAGAAGGTCTGGCATCTGTAAATTGTAGGCTTATTGCAGGAGATACTAGAGAATGCTGCTGAGGCAACCACCTGAATGGGATAAATTGGGATTTAAATTTTCTTTTGAACACATCAATCATAGAACTTTTTCTAAAACAATGAAGAAATATATTAATCTCAGACCTTCCTCTTAGTGATCACATTTCTTTCTGCATGAAGAAAAAAGTGACTTTATACTTATTTCACAGCAGAGGGGCAATGGGTTTCAGTGAGTGTAAGTTAGGTAACTGAAGTCAGAAGTCAGCTTGCGTGTATGACCCTTTCTAGGGTCTCCCTCTAGGGACAACCCTAGGACGGAGGCTCCCAGCCACGAGGTACTAGAGTCTGAGGCCAGAAAATGTCCTATAGCCTCCTCAGGGTGAATCTCCTGCTACAGAATGATCTCCTGACATCTGCCTATGAACTTTATCTAGGCCGCTTTTCACACCACAAAGTGGATAGTTTCCCATCCCTTTCTTTAGCATAGCATTGACTGCTATTAATTCTTTTGAAGATTCAGCAACATAATACATCAGTTCTTTGTTCAGATATCCAGCTCTTCATGAGGTTTCAGCTTTCTCTAAAGGTGTATGGAGGCAGATTAGTACAGGAAGGTGTGGCCTCTGATACTCTTTAGCCACTGGGTATCTTCAGAAATCCTATTTTTGAACTATGTGTCCCTGTTCCAAGTTAGGCAAATTTTCTGCATTAACACTTCACAAAACAAACAGAAGTTAAAACCAGGGAAACTGAAATTTCTGCACCGCATGTTAATCCAAGGGAAACATCATCACATTGTCATGGATTTTATATATGGAATTTAAAGCGTGGGCAGCAAGAGAAGCAAATGTGTAAAGTTATTTGGGATATTAGGCAAAAAGATTTTCCGCAATACTGTTACATTACTAGCCAAGGATTACTATTTTTTGCACTCCTATCGTCCCTTTTGCCATCTAGACGGTGGTGTCTTGTTAGTGGTAAGTGATGGAGAGAGAAGGTACAGGAGTAAAAGCTACCTCAGTTGAAAAAAAGTGGCTCTTCAGTGAAGCTGATTATGAACGTGTGTGACTCTTTCTGCTTGCACGAGATATGTTGAACTGGCTTTTCATGTTCTGCCACATTAGGTAAAAGATCTTGGAGAAAAATAAATGCCAGGTTACAGTATACCTGGGGCAAGCCATAGAGCAGTGCACATCCACTGACACAGTAATAATAGCCTTCCAAGAAAGAAAATGCTGAACAACTTGTCTGACATCATCTCTCCTCTGTTTTCCCATAAGACCATCAATAATCAGGATTCTTTTCAATTGCTGATGCAGGGTGAGATTTTTGGAGGTGTTGAGCAGCCACTTCTTCCCCCTCTTCCCACCTCCCCCTCAGCATCAGTGATTGCTGTTAGCACCTCACAACTCTGGAATTAAAAAAATGCTATATGCTCAGGAAGAGGAAGGACATTATGCCTAAAACATATTTTCCTGGTGTATTTTATTCCAGAACACCTTTAGTGGCTGAAAATGGGTCATGACGGGGACATGGGGGCTGTACTGCACACATCGGGAGAAGTGGGTTCCCAGAGAAGCTGTGAGAAATGGTGCTAAGTGGCAGCTGAGATAATCACAGTGTTTTCTCCCCACTTCACCTCCTCCCCAGACTGCCAGCAGCATTCAGGGGAAAAGCCACGTAAGAAAGGTGAGAAATCCCTTCTTGCTCTCACACAAGGGGATTCATTGGAGAAAGGTGCTGCCAAAATGAGAAAGAGATAGGGAAGCAAAATGTCCTCACTATGGGGTCCTGTTTGAAGCTAACAGACAGACCAACAAATCCCAGTCCTGAAATATTATTTATTTTCTGCTTAGGCAGTGCTGTAGTTGCTTTAGGTCCACATTATTCACCAAGTATACAGAACAACAGGTGCCTGCAGCTGACTTACTCACCCGCTCTGGAGAGGAGAAAAGGGAGAAGGCCAGAGCTGGGAACACTGAGCAGTAAAATACACAGGTCATACAGAAAAGCTTGACACTGACTTTAATGATATTAATTCCTTAATACAGTGGGAAAGAAAAAAAAAAGGAAAAGGAAAAGGAAAAGGAAAAGGAAAAGGAAAAGGAAAAGGAAAGGAAAGGAAAGGAAAGGAAAGGAAAGGAAAGAAAAGAAAAGAAAAGAAAAGAAAAGAAAAGAAAAGAAAAGAAAAGAAAAGAAAAGAAAAGAAAAGAAAAGAAAAGAAAAGAAAAGAAAAGAAAAGAAAAGAAAAGAAAAGAAAAGAAAAGAAAAGAAAGAACAATGGTTAAATTATGTATGTCTATATTTGTTTATACATAAAATAATAGATTCCTGTGGCCAACAGTGAAATATGATTAGCTAGTCACAGGTATTTTTTATATTTCCCTGTAATGAAATGGCATGTTTGAATACAGAGAAGAATGAATAATGAGATTCTTGACTTGCCCTCTTCCTGTGTTTTAATTGTAAACAAGCAGATGTAATCCATAATGCTAAATAAGATTTCCCCACATTTCCGTATGAAGATGTTTTTAAGCAAGATAAGGCACTAAAATTTAATCCTTCTAAGAATGTGCAAATACTGAATCCTTGACGCAGATACAATCTTACCATGAATTTATATGGGAGCTTTAATGATTTTGTAAATTAATCAATAACGTGGTTAAATTATATTTGTTCAGTTAATTATTTTCCAAGTCCTGTAAATTAGAACTTTGGTAGTCTCTAAGAAAAATCAGCCCTGTTGCTTGTATCACATTTATGTTTATTTACTGATATGTTATTAAAGTGTTTATTTATTTGTTCTGCTATAGGCTGGTAGCTTTTTCTTTGCTGTTTGAGTGGCAACCATGGGGCTGCAAAGCCATGCAATGATAATTACTTTATTATATATTTAATATGGCAAATCCATTTTAGCAGAGAAATACTGTGCATTTATAGCCTCTCCTTAAAATCCTCCTTGTCTCACCCTTGGGGGAACAGGATTTAACCACCCTCTTCCCCCAAGAAATCTTTGGGACATTTTTGGTGACTGAAATGGACCTTGATTGGATTCTTAGCTTTGTGACTCTGGAGGTCACAGCTTCAAGTATGGGCCAGACTACATGACACGCAGAGACTCCTTCTAACTTGAATTATTCTGTGATTCTATGAATCCCATCATTCAAGAAGTTTTCCCCACTTGCTTTTCCCAAAGTCCTGTACCCAGATCTCCATCGCTTATGAGTCTGTATGCGAGGACTAGTTTGCAGCATGCAAAGCAGCAAATTGTGATTTCAGTTACACAGATCCAGACTCTCTCATGCTATAGCAGTCTATAAAGTTCTTATGTCAATATAGCAAGTTAGTGTGGCCTCTCCAGATGAATGCATTGGGAATGGATATATTCTGCCCAGCAAAATCAAGTCACCCTTTATTGCTGGCCAGAAAATGATGCCCTTCACAGGAGATCAGGGGTTGCAGCAGGAGACCTATTACCTGTCAGTGTCCTTGCACCTGCAGTGCACCCCACCTTTGGGAGGAGGGCACTGCCCACTCCCCTCTGCATGCAGACCAGCAAAGGCAAGGAGCGCAGCAGGGCACCAGGGCATGGGGCTGCATCGTGTAAAACACAGGGACAGTCAGAAATGACGTGGGCCTTCAGCTCACGCAGCAGTCATGGTCCCTAACTCAGGAGGCTACAGGGCCCCTCCCTGGCCTTGCTCACAGACACGGCAAGAGGGGCTCGAACTGCCTGGGGACGCTGACTGATGGCAAGTGGGAGGCAAAACTGCAAATACAAATGTGTGGCGGGAGAAATACAGAACAGGCAGTGTAGTTGCCGTGGGATCAGATACCACTGAGCACCACAGCAGTAGGAGCAAACCCAAAAAAACAGACTCCTGCTTGCCTTCTCATCCCTTAAAATGCTTTTAGAGCTGCCACCAGACTAAATGCACTTTTCAGGGCAAGGCTCTTGGTGCCTTTGGATTAGTAAAGGCACGCAGATAGCAGGTCTGATTTCAGAGATAGAAACAAAACCAAAAGGGCGTAATGGAAAGTTGCCTGGCCACAAATCAGGGCTCAAGGGACCAGAAACAGAAGGAGAGGTTACCTGTCTTCATCATTTTAGCATGCCTTTATAAGCAGCAGCCTGTTGCAGAGGTTGGAAAAGCAGGTAGATATGAAAGCCAAACTGAAGATGGAAAGATTTGTACGGTGCTTCTTACTTTCCCTTGAATCCCAACCATAGTTTTACATGTGCACACACACACACAAACACACTTAGGGAGCATAAAACACTATGTGTAAGTGGGACTTTTATCTTTTCTCTATCTTTGATATGCCAACAAACTGGCATATTTAGCACTGCACTGCTGTATTTTTTGCATTTACTTTCTGTTTTTGAAGATATATAAATAGCAAAAAAAGAAATAGAGGCAAGAAAGTTTAAATGAATAGCAGGAGACTAGTATTTCAAAATCTAGCTAATTATATCTTAAATTGGTCTTTAACAGTGTAAAAAATTAGTTCTTGTCTTAACATATAGAGTACTACTTTATAACAAAAAATCCTAGTTTGTGCTTAATTTTTTATTTTTCGTGTTAAGGTACATGCAGAGATCAGGCTGAATACTTCATGCATACATTCACAGCTATACGAATTTGTAAAAACAATCCACTGTTACATGCCTGGGTTTTTTTCTAGATATTTGACTGTGGTTTCTGTTGTTCTGAATTTCACAGATTTCTTCACCTGGCATTTTCCAGGATTGTCTGCTGATCACATCACACAAGAACACTTGAATGAACAGTTCATCTGCTCTCCATAATTATTATGTTTAATTTTTTTTTTTAAATTAAAAGAAGTTTTTCTAAAGTATTTGTTTGTACATGGGTAGGTCTTGGAGAACCAATGCTTTCCATCGTACTAGACTGTATCTCTGGGTAATTGCTGGGTTCACTTTTGCACAGGAAAACAATTTGCTACATAGCTTAAATCACCAGTCTGTAGACCTGACTGTGCAATCACTTAAGCATGTGGGTATCTCCAGCAGCCTGCTTATTCCCATAACACTTGACAGAGCAACAGAAATGTATAAAGCTATGTATGTGTACAGGTATTAGCAGGATTTAGGTCTCTTATTGTTCCTCTACCTCTTAAAAGGTCTTTTGCAGCTTTGATTATCCTCTGCAGAACTGTTTCAGGTTCAGAGTTTCTTTATCTTTATCCTTTTGATTTGCTTTGTTCCTTGATCCTGTCACTGCAGTACTCTCCTTCAAGCTTCAGAACAAAAGCACTTTTGGGAGCAGAGGCCCTGTGGCAGGGAGTGCGGCTTTGCTTTCCTCCTGGCAATTTGCCACCAAGCCCAGCCGAGGACGAATATTCTTGTTTGTTCGGTGCAACAGCTTCAGTAACTGCACCAGTGCACACCTAAGTCTCCCTGCTGAGACCAGTCCATTTCCTTAGCACAGGCAAACCTGTAGACAATAGCTAGAGTTGGGGGTAGGGCGTGCTTTTTTTTTTTTTTTTTTTTAATTTTTTAAATAAGTGACTTCAATGCAAAGCATTTTCCTCAGAAGGTACATTTATCCTAAGTGGCTCTAGCTGGTTTACACACACCCTGTCCTTTCTCTTGCTTTGGAAAGTTGTTCCACTTGATTGCTCAGTTTGCCTCTTTGAGTCAGTGGTGGCAGAGGAATTATAAAGGCGATGAAGGCGCAGCCAAGTCCCAGGTAGTGTGTGCCAGATTTAAGCTGATTTAAAGTTGTGCAGACTGACTCTGAAACTTTCCTTACACAAGGGACAACGACTTTTGGAAAAAGGTGTTCATTTTTTTGCCAGCAGTGTGTGCCTGGCTTAGGGAACCTGCTGAGGTGTGCTCACCTTGCAAAGGCAACATGGTCGGTGGTGTTTTGCAGATTGCTGGGCTGTTTGTTGGTGGCATTGGCATGATCGGGACATTTGCTGTCACAGGCATGCCTCAGTGGAGGGTGTCTGCCTTCATCGAGAACAACATCATCGTCTTTGAGACCATTTGGGAAGGCCTGTGGATGCACTGCATCAGGCAAGCCAATATCAGGATGCAGTGCAAGGTCTACGACTCCGTGCTGGCCCTCTCGCCGGACCTGCAGGCATCCAGAGGGCTGATGTGTGCTGGATCAGTGCTCTCCTTCCTCTCTTTTGTGGTCGCCATTATTGGGATGAAGTGCACGCGGTGTGTGCAGAGCAGCTGGCAAGCCAAGGGCTATATTATTCTGACAGCTGGGCTCCTCTTCATTCTTTCAGGTGCAGTCGAGCTTATTCCAGTCTGCTGGGTTGCCAACACCATCATCAGTGACTTCTATAACCCCATGATCAACGTTGCACAGAAAAGGGAGCTTGGAGAGGCCCTCTACCTGGGCTGGGCAGCTGCCTTCTGCCTCGTTGCTGCTGGAGCCATATTCTGTTGCTTTTACCACTGTTGTGAGAAAACTAGAAGCTACGGATACTCCGCACCAACCCACTACCCCACTCACAGCCAGCATTTGCACAGCAAGACTGAAAGCTCATACTCCAAGAGTCAGTACGTCTAGATGCCTCCTGCCTTTTCCTATTTTTGAAGCATTTAATCTGCCTGGATGGATTTCAGTTTCTGCACAAAAGGGCAGCTCGAAAGCTGCCTTTTCCTTCTGCCCTGTAACTGTTGCTGTTGGGGCTGCATTTCGGAGCTGCAGTTACCCCCAGTGGGGTCTGCTGTGGCTAATGTTACAGCACGGACAATTTTAATGCATGGAAAGGTGAATGCTTAATATTCTTTTAATAGTAACTGGGAATAGCTTTTGGGTTGTGTGCTTTGCTTTGGGTTGCATTATATGTGTAAAACAGTAATAAAGGCCTTAAAGTTCCACTGTGATATGAAATTATGGCCTATTGCAAGGAAGAGGGGAGTTAAGCAGCTGGAGGGTTTTTTTCCTGCCTGGGAAAGAGGGGATAACAGTGAATAAGGACAAGATAATAATGGTTTAAAAGAAAAACATTCGCTAAGGGATTGATTTACTGTAGGTTTAATGGGAGGTTGCATGAAGAATTTATTCAGCAGAGGAAGGTAAGCTGAAATATATGAAAAATATCCCTTATTTCAGAGAATAAACATAGCTCTATGTTCATCCTAAATATCATCTTTTTGGTGAAAGTTAATATTTCTGTTGTAATCCATATAGGTCAAACTCATTCACATCATTCTTTTTAGAAGCAGTAATTTTCCCTTGCAAAATCCTCTCGGCTTTACAACATTTTGTAATATTGCACAGATCACAAACGCTGTGTTGGTTACTTGCCACAGGACTCTGTGATATATACCTTTTTAAATAAGGGTCTTTTGTACAATCAGGCCTATATTTTTGCTGAGACCCACGCACACCAGCATAGTTTATAGGCATAAATAACATAAACAGCGATAGTACTTTCTCACAGTTCACACTAAAACAAGCTAAACAATATTTTTAATAATAAGATCATGCACCCATGGTAAGCAACCATGTAAAGAAACCAAGTCCACTGAAAAATAGTTCCGTAAAAATTAATTTAATAAATGACCCAAATTAATCAATAGTAGTAGTATTTTTATAGAATTTTATAAACAATGAATAAGGTGCCACTCCAGACACACAGAAATCATTGGAATTTTGCCTTTTACTGAACCGGGAACATGGTTCAATTTGTGGTGTTTAATGGAGAACAACATTCTTGTTCTGGAGTTTGATTGACTGTTTTAAATATTTTATAGAAAGCTTATTATGTGATCTGTAGTTCTCTAGTAAATTCCTTGGACTATTACTACTTGAAAGTTTGGAATCAAATTCTTCACTTTGTAAGATGCAAATCTGAACAAGCTAGAACCAAGAAAAATCTGCTCTAGAATTCTCTTCACAGTGTTTGTAAGATACATAGTAAGATGTTCTTGATTATGTAATTTTATTTTTCCTCCTCTTTTTAGAGCAAATTGTTTCTACATATGTATATGTGTAATGTGCATGATCTTCCTGTAATATAACAGTGTGTGGCTGTATTTCCTTTGTATTCCTTCATTAATGTTTATATGCCAGTTCAGTCTCTTTGGGAGGAAGACAGTGGAGGAGAAAACCTGTTGTTAGCAGCACTTTGTGAATATCCTACACATAACTCATAGCTAGAACACCAGGGTTTACAATGATGTCTATAATAAAGTCACCTGCCTAGTTCATTGCTCTAAAAGGCAGGTACAAGATCTTACTCAGAAAACTACATGTATATGTACCGGTGCACTGTAGTTATCTCTGCTGTCAAAACATGGAGTGACTCATTCATCTACAGGTCTGAGGCAAGCCTCAGTGAAAAGTGAGATGAGCATGACACCTCTGTAAAAGCCCCGTGTACATCAAACGTTACTGCCACATTGGATAGTATTATCTGTTCATGGTAAAGCACATACTGATCTAGTTGTACAAATAAAAGAAGATACGAGAAGACTATAAGACTTCAAAAACTATTCACAAGACTAACAGGAACACAAGTCCAATGGACTGTGAGTGGGACCCTGAAGTTTTTGAAAATCTCCTTTACAGATCCCATATATGTTGCAAACAGTTCTCCTTATTATACTGTATTCCCCCTTAAGTACCTCCCAGGAACATCCAGCCGTTTCCTTTAAATTGTGTCTCACCCATATACCATATCTTCAAGAGAATTGAAATGAAAGCTTCCATTTTAAACAGAGCTGACCTCCCCCAGCTTTGTGCATTAAATAAACTCTGAGTAGTTTGAGCAGAGGGTCCCGTCTAGAAGTGTATATCCAAACACAAAACAACTGCCTGAAGCCATACATTTTCAAATATTATATCCTGTAATTTTGAACTCATTTCACGCTTACAGACAAGAAAAATTATTTGGGAAATAACAGTGTTGCCTCCATAAATGACACCAACGGTGTCTAGCTTGTTCCCCTTTGCCCTGCACTTTGGGCCCTTGTATGCATTCCTGCAATGTAAAATGGATGTGGAATCTTTACAGGTCCACCTGGTGCCCTCTGTGCTGCCTAAATGAATGCACAACTAGCAGGTCAGAGGAGAGTAACGCTCGTTTAACTCAGATGAGTGGAGGTTCAAGATTTCAATCACCTCTCTGTGATTGAGCACCTGGGCTTTCATTTATAATGAGCCTCTTCTGAAATTCTCCCACTGCTGCTGCAACCATTGTGGAGGTCTGGAGGGTAGAGCTGTCACCTACATTACTAGGCACTGCTCTCATTAGAGCTAGACAGCGAGGTGGTAAACACGGATGGCAGCAGACCCACAGTTTCAGGAGCTGTTTTGTGCAGGCAAGGTAGAGCTGTAAGAGAGCCTGAGTGTGTGTGAGCTCCTGTTTTGTAATTTTATATGAGAATGAAGCATCTAACACATGACGTTATCACACATCTGCAAATCCAGTAAGGTCAGCTGCATATAATGGATTTGTCTGTCTCTTTAAGGTGCAGTCCTGAGTAGGTGTTGTACTCCCCAGTGTTTTTGAATATACATGGTGCCTATATGTGAGTTTATCTGTCGGCTGCTTGCTTTCTGTTCAGCTCTCAAACATGACTAGTAAAGAATAATAGAAAATGGAGCAGGGAGAGATTAGAAGAGGCCATATCTTGGACCTCAGAGCCATAAAGGCTTATTAGTGAAATATAAGAATGGCCCTACTGTGCCAGCCTGGAGATGTATGGAGATCTTCAGCTGCCACTGTCAGGGGCAGGTGCCTATAGAGCAGCAGAAGACCAGGGACAGTGGACAGTTGTGCTTGGAGGTACTATTCCCACTTCCACCTTCCTGTACTCAGGGTGTCTTTGTGCTTAACAAAACATCAGGCTTATCTGGGATTTAAGCCCTTCACCATGGGTTATACTCTGACCCCACACAACAGATACAGTGGGCCTTCTGAGCATGAGTCATGATGCACAGCTCTCCTTTCCTGCTGAGCTGGAAGAACAGCAGCGCTGGGTAACTCCAGCCCTGTGAAGGTCCTGGCCAGTACCCACAGTCCTGACACAGACATGTCCACTACCCCAGTCTTGCCTTGCAGAGCAGGGTTGAGCTCCTGAACTGAGCCCCTCAACCAAGACCCACCTTTGTTCTGCATTTTGGATGCTTTCAGCACTTGGACTTTGCCTGTGACTCTACCATGGATCAACCCTTAGGCAGCAAAGCAAGCTGATCCCTTGTTAACCATGCTGCCTCTTCACTCATCCCACTGCCCTGTGGAGCTGGTGGCCACAATACTTTCCTGCAAAGTCTCAGCAAGGAACCAACACCTAAGGGATGTAGGCCATTGGCAGTCCTAACTATGTGTTGCTTGAGAAGTTAGGAGAAGGCTGATGCCAACGAGTTTACCTGGGTGCTGTCAAGACTCCCATCAACACCATCAGTTCCTTTCATTAGTGGGAGGTGGTCCATGTAGGGTCAAATTGGACAAATAGGAGGAGAAGACTGTAAGTGGAGTTCACTCTAGAACAAGTGATATCCATTAACTACTCCATTGCTCTTCTCAATGAATAATACTCCAAAATTAATCCTGAGAGATGTTTGTGCCCTAAAAAAATCCAGAGGCGGCTACTCTGCAGTGTCCTTAGCAATCTATCCCAGTACTTAATTATAATTTTCATTAAAAAAGGTTTTCAGGAAGCTTAAACTAAATCTCCCCACTGCAGACTAAGGCTGCTCCATTATTTTTTGTCCCATCAGCAGCAGGCACAGAAAAGAGACTACTGCTTTTCTTTAAAGTAGGCAGCCTTTTCTATATTTCAGGACTGTTACCATCTGACCTCTTGCCTCTCTTGCTTAGCTTAATCATCTCTAATTCTTTCCTCACTGACATGCTTGCTACATTTCTCCCCATACTTGTTTATCTCCTCTGGCTGTTTTTGGCTCCTCCACCTCTTTCTTGAAGTTTGATGTCCAAAACAAGACAAAGCATCCCAGAGGAAGCCTCACCACTGCTGAGCACACTGAATATACTTATTGTAGGTTATCATAGCATGCGGTAAATGATTCACAAAACCAAGCAAATACCTTCCTTGAATACATTAAATGCATTGTACTGCTATTATTCCAGGCCTCAAGATCACCAGCTTTCCTGCGCTGTGGGACTTAACCATTGACAGTACATTGACCAACTGGATGTCTGATGCAAATTTCCTTGCTGCAGTTGCTCTTTTGTTGCTAGATCCCTAAGGATAATAAGATGAGACCCCAGAGAAATCCTTGGCTCCAACAGTAGCAGAAATCAATGTCTGGAAATAGGAACATGATCATTCTCCTTCCAATATATCCTTTTGTTGTTTTACTCACTCATAGATTCTGCATCCACAGTATTTTTACTCTTCTCCATCCCTTCAGTGTCTCTATTAATTTCCCACTTCTGTGTTAGATGCTTTAATAAGGTCCAAATGGATTAGATTTTCTCAAATTTTATTTTCTAGATAATGTCACCAAACAAAAACTGAATCTATTTTTGCTAAGTCCATGCTGCATTTTATTTAACTTTCCATTTACATCTAGGTATTTATTCTTTTCTTCATAATGGATTTTAAATCACCTTATACTATTAGATTCTGACTAATGGGTTTCTAGTTGTGCAAAGAGTTTTCCACCTCCCCACTCATTCCCTTAGTTTCAGTGCTCTCCAGACACACAGTATCCCTCCTGATTTGACACATATACTAACAGTCCTTACTACCAGATTTGGAACTGCACATGCTGAAGTTCCTTCAGTGAAAATGACTCTCTTTCTTCAGTTTGTGCTCATAGAGATTTGGAGCTTTTTATATAGCTTGGATACAGTATTGTAATTCTGTCATGCTCTCCTTCTTCTATGTCCTTGGTGTTACTTAAATTCAAAGAAGAGGAGGACTAACCACCTTTCTTAGACTCATAGCCTAGCATGCCTCTTCCCTTGCTGTTCTGTATTATCTGTATGCCTGTAGCACCTTTTATTACACTATTTTTTGAAAAACCTGATTTGGATTGACTTTTATTGAGTCTTATTTTCCCCTTAAATTTTCTGACCTCTTAGATATATTTTCTTTGCTAGTTGATTATCTTTTCTGTTCTTCTACTAAATACCTTCTCTGTGGAGTTATTCATCCAGCTGAGTATCAACCTTACTCCTTCCTACAAGTCTCTCCTTTCCTTCCCCATGGGATTCACATTCCAGACACTTCCTAAGGAATTTTTAAGCCTCATCCACATTCACGTCCCTAAGCTGTTCAGTCTAATTAATAAAGAATAATGTGATCAGGATCAGAGGAGTTGTTCTCCCTCAATGCTCCAGGCACTTTCACCTCATTGCTCTTCTCACCTCTTCTGCAGAGATAGAGATCCTCCCATCTTAATGATCCTTCACATACCATTTTCTGCCTCACAATGTGAGCTCTGTTCCATTCCAACGTAAAAGCATCACATTTGCTGAGGCCTTTCCCTTCTCCATTTTATACTTGTTTTTAAGTCAGTCTGCACATATCAGACTGTTTTCTATCTTTTTTCCTTTCCCTTCCCTAACTTCTCACCCATTAACTCCCAACACATGGTTGGTAGAAATAGTTATTAGACATTCTTCCTTCTTCTGAAGTATTGCACTCTGTGCTAGACTACACATTCAGATCTGGAATGAAAGCATCTACTGCTTGATCATGGACAAAGAAGCTCATATTTTGACTGGCTACATAGTATGCTGCAATTAGGAACAGCACTGGATCGTCCCTGAGGGGAAGCAGTGTGCCCACACTGGTGAATCATTTGTGCCCTTGCAGGCTATGGGCTGTCACTGTGCAGAGACACATCAGCCCCGAAATTGCAGTGACAGTGGTGCATCTTTGGGGCTGCTATGATTCACAATGCTGGAGACGGTGTTCTGAGAGTAAGTGACAAAAATTAATTGCTTCCTGTGAAATACTCCTGCTTTGGTCTCTGTGCCAACACAAATTCAAAGTGATTTATTACTTCCAGGAAGAGGTTCTTTTGTGTGAGTGCAGTAAGAGCTGGTTGGTTGGGCAGGGCTTCCCTTCTCCTCTGCATCTTCTCTTTTCCCTCTGTTTGAAGGAAAACCAAGGTAAATCTGGAGATTAACTCTGCCAGCTACACAGGCTCAACAGGCAGGGTCTATGTTGCTCCTTCCTATGGGACACCCAGCTTGCCAGATGGGGAAAGTCAGCAAGGGTGTCCCAGAGAAGAGGGGATTCCCAATCCTAAGGAGAGAGGAGTAATGGAACATCCTGGCCAGAAGCCCAGAGTTTTGATAAAGGACTCTGGATTTGGGTAGAGAGAGAAAGAGGAGAGTGTGGGGGTAAAGGGTGACCCTGCTGTATGCTGAGATGACAGGTTTGGGGGTGTCATTGAATGCACAATGTTGAGGCTAGTGGTGGTGGAGCTCATGCTGCTAGGGTTTATTTTGGAGGTGGAACTTAACAATGTAGTTAGTTTCATTCAGGAGGTGGCATTTGGGGGAAGACAAAAAGTGAGTGGGACAGGACTGGACAGGAAGGAGGCCAAATTATGACTGAGAAAGAGGGGAGCAAACCTGTTCTTTAAAGTTTGAGACTTACCTTTTTAATTACCCACACTGCTTGGTTACTGGAAAGATATTTCAAGTGTGTATTATTATTCTGTGCTCCAAAAGCAATCTTTCTTGGGATTCTGAGACTAAGAGCTTGTTTCTAACAGTATTGGGTAGCCTAACAAAAGCTATTATTTCTTTCTATAGACCTTGCCTCTCACCTGTCTTTAGGCCATCACTGCCACAGCATACTTTCTCCTCCTCTTTTATTCCATCATAGTAAATTATATAAATAAATGGGTTCCCCAGTGCTCCATCCAGTAATAGCCTAACTGTATACCCTGCTGCTAACTCTTATGAAAACAATCAATACTGCCTTGGGAATTTGCCACTGTTATATTTCCAACAGCTTAATGTGAACTACGTAATTAAATGCCCCTAAATACTTTCTAGAGGAATGCTTTGAGGTCCTGTCATTAAACAGCAAAGTAAGATAGCATATTTTCTGGCAGGTTCTATTTCTATCAGGATGGCTGCTCCCTGTACGCAAGTATTGAGGTGACAAATACCTTGTAAAATCCTGAAGTAGTTTAGATGGATTAAATACTCAAAGGAGTATTTAATATTTTATTACTGTAGGGTTTTATTACACTAAACTCGAGTTCATTCAGTGTCCGGGAGACAGGCTTCCTCAGACATGGAATATCATTAATAGTTTGGCACTTTTGTCAGGCTGTGAATTTCAGGCATGCTGTGGAAGATGACAGAAAATAAATATTAGTTCTTTTCAGTCATGGGTTGCCTCAAAGCCAGAGTTAGAGGTCAGCGCCCAAGTACAGTGCCTGTTATGTGTCTGGGGGAAATCCCTCTCTAAGCTACACTGAGCAGATGTTCCTCTCACTCCAAAATGTGCCAAGCTTGAAGAGAGGGGGAAGGAGACGTGCTTTCATCTTTTAATATATGTGCAGGCAGCAATATTAAAGTTAGCACAAATAAAAAGGCCTTTGTTGGCTTCAGTCCATTTCCTCCTGAATTAAAAGAGAAACAAAGTAACCTTTTGCTTCACCAATAGGCTCAAAATACAGTCAATCAAAATACTGTAGAAAGTAATGGAACCATTAACTCAACTATGATTTTATTGACCAGCCCTTTTAAATAGTTGAAAACAAAGTGGTTACCCCAGCGTGTAATGAATGGACTAGTGGAAGCCACAAGTAGGGAGGAACTGATGCCCTTCACATGTGTTTCCAAAACAAGTGATCTGTAGACAATCCGAACCCTATTTGTTGTAGGCTCAAAGCAGATTTTACATGCAGAGAATGATCTAGGTCTGTGTGGCTTCACCCAGCACCTCTGCCCGAGGGGACGGGATGCAGCGTGACTGCAGAGGCACAACTTGCTGTATTCCGTTGCAAGACACTGCAGGTGGTTAGGCAGCTTTGCAGCCTTACTGGATAACTGCAGCCTCTGGAAGGTTAAGAGACTTAACTGTAACTCTTTGTAATCACTAATCTAAAGTGTGCTTTTGATAAATCTGCATATTTGCCTGTTCCAAAAATGTTACTGAACCTTAAATTTAGCTCATTAGCCTGTAGTATAACCAACTTATCTATTCTTGACGAAAGCTCATAATTAACTGTGTACATTATAGCTGTACATTTGTACAAGATTAAAGTCTATTTATATGTAGGTGCATGTGTATGTATAAGGACTCTAAAATTCAATGTACATAGAAGATATACAAAGCGGAATGAAACCTGTTTTCTGGGAGGCAATTAAGTTTTTACATTATTGATGCCTATAATTAATTAAGCACTGGGGATCACTGACAGGTTCTGTTAATCATGTAGACTGGAGATGCTCTACTTCCTCCTTTTCAAGTGGCATCAGCATTTTAAAAGCTAGGAAGGAAACAGAAGATAGTGCCCCAGGAAAAGATTCAAATTAACAAACTGATATGAAGGGAAGAGAAAATGTAAATCTGAGCAGAGATCAGGGAAAGATTAGCTGTAAAGGCTACATGCTTCCTCAGTTGCCTGTTTTCCTCTTTGAAGGCAAATTTTGGGGTGGCCATGTTTGCATAAGAACTGGTATTCTCATCTTGAGTCAAGTAAGCTTCCAAATAGCATAACAGATGGATGATACACAAAATGGGGAGACTTCTAAAGTCTAGTCAGGGGTAAATGGAGTTTTCCTTTTATATCTTCTCACCTGACACTAAAGCCATTGTGTCTGCCACGCCCACCATGTAAGCATAAATTTAATTTCTACTTTAAGAGCTGTCTGCTGTTCAGAGTGATTTTGAAGTAACTCAGTCAACTAAGCATTTCTTTCTGAGAGGTGAGGTGAGCCTTTAAATGGATGTTCAGTTCTCTAGGGTATACAAGGCCATAGGGGCTCTTTCCGGGCTTATTTAAACACAGGACTTTTCTACAAAAGATAACTCTTCCAGTGCTTAGCAAAGCCAGAGGTTCGCTGGCATTTAAGAGGTTGATGAGATTTTCCAGTCCTCATGAATTTCCAAGATGTTGGTAGTGTTTCTTGATATTTTTTTCAACCTATCTCCTGTAGCTTATTGTAATTTTTGAAATTTATCTTCAAGTCTCAAAATGGCCATTTACTGGTTTTCTTTTCCTGCTTCCTTCCCCTCAGGTTTCAACAAGAACCATAGTGCCACTGGACAGTACATGCAGCAGTGTAGCCTGGGTGTTCCTCTCTTAGGCCTACACCTATGCTGGATGTCACTCACCGCAGATACTACTTCCAATTAAAGATCAAAAAACCACTCAACCATTTAGCAGTCTCTGGATATATTGCTACACAACAGCATATGATGCATTTTAATAGTATTTCTGTGGTCAGTTCATCTGCTATACAAACCATGCCCTGACTGTCACAGAATGTCATTTTATGCATGACCTCAGTGGCTGACCCTCCCAGAGTCATGTAAGGAAAAATTATTTCAGAGCAATCCTGCTAGATAAGGCAGTCAGATAAACAGATTCAGGGCATTAGGCATGGTCTGTTCTCCAGCTGTGTATACTTTCAAGAGCTGGCTCCCTGAAAATGTTGCACAAAGAGTTTTGCTGTTGAAAAAATGACATTTAAATGCTAGTTTTGAGAGGACTTTTCCACAAATTGTTTTTTCTTTTTTGAAGTTAAAACAACAAATCAAAGAACAGTTTTCAGAATTCAGAGGTTAAAAAGTCCTACAAGATGATTGGAAGCTGTACTCAAGTTAAACAGCACAGGTCCCTTCTTCTAAGGGAACAGTTTCCTGCCAGAGAAAGGAGATTCTTTTAGAAAGGTAACCATCTATGACTTCTGATTTAATCTCTATCACCTCCCTCTTTTTGACATAGAGCAAAGTGCCTTAACTTTTCTGCATCATGGGATTCTTTTATTTTATGTCTGCAGAAGAGTGATGCAGTATTCACCTCTCTAAAAGAACAAATCTGATAATGTATTTAGTTTCTAAAAGTTACATTTCACATCTTAGCTGAAGACAGTTTTTCTCTCCAGATTCCTGTTAGCAGACTTCAAGGCAAAACTGAATTGCCCAGATCCACTGGGAGTATTTTCCACGTGGACATGTAACATTATACTATATAACTTGCATTACTGGGTACTCCTTCCTTACAGTTAGTAACTGTAAAAAGGAGGGGATTTTGTGGGCTGGGAGTGGTTTATATGGGCAATTAACTTTTCATGGGTTTTAGCTTTTGTTTTGAATATGTTGTGTAGGCACCTAAGGCTGTAACTAAATTAATACCATCAAAGGCAATGTCTGATATTTCCAAACGCACAGAGCCCACAATACTACAACCCATAAGCAATTGAGAATGTCTTTCTTCGACAGCACTTCTATGGACCTTCATTGCCTTTAGTGGGCCAATGGGGTTTTTTCTTTGGTGTGTTTTTTTTTTTTTTTACTAGCCCCATTGTTTCAAAGAGCTGGAGTAACCAGAAAGACATCAATTTGAACACCCATGAGTTGTTGTCATATACTATTATCTCAAGGTAGGGAGAAGAAAGTAAAAAAAAACATAATACAGCAGTTATTCCTAACTTGCCCAAGGCAAATCAGTCTTCAGCTTGCATTTTTGTCCAGGCTTGTAGCTATGTGTGCAGACTGGGATAGATGCTTGTGGGAGGGATCTCTGACTTTGTTCAAGGTGCATTGTACACTGAAAGAAAAGCTCATCCTTTTCATATTAGACAATTATCCCCAAACCCTCAATAATGTTGCCTATGTATGGAACATAATGACAACAGTATCCTTCCAATGGGGGAGAGAATCTTGAAGAGGATTATTTCCTAACAGCGACCTTACTCATGGATTCAAAATCAGAAGCTGTGAAAGTCTGCCAGCTATTTTCTTTGTCACCCTTGTGAATTATGCAGCTGGTAGAGTAAAGCTTTGATGTTCATTGGAATACTTGACTTTCCTGTACCTGTCTAATATCATGATTATACTTCTGTATTTGATCAAAACAAGGAATCTACATTAAAGAGCTACATCAAGTACCTCCTAGCTTGATTTAAAAAAAAAAAAAAAAAAAAAATCAGTTGTTTTCCCAGGGCTGTAGCACTTAAAAAGTAAGTCCCACTCCAAGTCCAAGTTTAGCTTTTGTCATAAGAACAACTGTAATGACTTATTTTGCATAATATTTTAACAGATGGAAGTTCAGACTTTCTGTACTAAATTTCAACATATCTGCAATCTTGCAGTTAAGAAATTATTAGCCCTGCAATTAGGTACCTTTAATTGAATCTCTGACACTTACTTAATTATAGCATCACTACAGACACACTATGAGAAGCAGTAGAATCAACTATGACACACCCCTTCTAGTTTCCCATTGGCTGGAAACTTGTTAGGCTTGATGGGTAGGCGCTGTAGTCAGAGGGGATTTCAAAGCAAATAAATAGCAGGTCCTTCTAGCCAGTCAGAAATGGATTTCCACCTGTCTGAACTTCAGACTGGAGCGAGCTGCTTTTAAAAAAACCCAACAACTTGCCATTTGAGAAAACTGCTAGAGAAAATATTCCCTCTCATACTTTATATTTCTTCTATGAAAAAGTGATTTTGGGAGACTTTCTAGTCCACCTCGCTTGAGGTGTCTTTTTCAGAAGAAGCATGGCTTGCTGTGTGCTACAAATCACTGGTCTAATATTCGGAGGTGTCGGCATGGTTGGGACTTTGGCAGCCACAGTTATGCCACAGTGGAGAGTTTCTGCCTACATTGATGGCAACATCGTGGTGTTTGAGACCATCTGGGAAGGACTGTGGATGGACTGCATCAGTCAGCTGGGCATCAGGCTGCAGTGCAAATTCTATGACTCTGTCCTGGCTCTCCCCCCTACCTTGGAGGCATTCAGAGCCCTCATGTGCATTGCAGTGATCCTGTCAATCATTTCCTTTTTGATGGCCATTGTTGGTGTGAAGTACACTCACAGGACCAAGGAGGATCCCCAGGGCATCAGTATCTTCATTCTGGCAGCTGGAGTTTCCTTTCTCCTGACGGGCATCCTTGTTATGATCCCTGTGTCCTGGACTGGAGGTAGCATCATTCACGACTTCTATGATCCGAAAGTCCCTATGCCACTGAAACGAGAACTAGGAGCTGCTCTCTATGTGGGCTGGGTGAGCACTGCACTTCTCATCGCTGCGGGAGCAATGTACTGTAGTTTCTGGTGCTGGGCTGACACATCCTCAAAATCCAGGTATCCTTCACTTTCCCGTCACAGACTGCACAAACCTGACTTTGCAGGAGGGCCGTCCCTAAGCGTGCATGCCTATGTGTAGTTGCTCCATGTGATCTTTCTGCTTAGCATGTCGATATGTACTGATTGACTTCAGTGTCTAATTAAACTCCGAGTCAGTACTGGAGGAACAATTTTGTTTGTTTGCTGTTTACTATTGACATGCTAACATACTTACAGGAAATGTTATTACATGGGCATTATATTAGAGTACAGTCAGAAGAAAAATCTCACCATTTTATGGGAATGAAGAATGGCATAGGAACAGCAGCAGCCAGGAGCCTCTCAGAGAAGACAAACAGCATATGGTTGGGCTGGAAGGAAGGCAGCTACTGTGCAATAGCACCATTGCCCTCCCCTAAACCCGTGGTGTGCAAAGGGAGCAGTGCATTTTACTCTAAGGTAAAGTCTTCATAAGGACAGCTCTAGGACAGTGGTGAGAAGCACTGGGTTGGCAGCATGGCTGAAGCAGCTGCTGAACGAATGGAGAAGCTGCCAGCAACGGAACTTCCAATATTGGCATACAAATGTTCATGCTCTCCCATTAGAGGCATCTATGACTGACTATGGGTTTTGTAGGTGCTTGTTGTGTTGATGTATCTTTATTTCTTCTTCAGGGCACAGAATCCAGATCATGGAATAATACAATTTTTAATCACTTCACCAGACTTTGCCATGAATGTATTAGCTTTCCATTGCTTGCTACCTCTCATCTTTTATGGCTTCTTCTATTCTACAGTTAGCATCTACTGTTCTATAAAATTCAGGACAGACCATCTGTCTTTGTGCACTTTAAAGCACTGTGCTAATGTCAAATACAATTAAACAAGCCAGGTCATGTAAACGTGTAATCCCTACTTTCCCACTGGAGGATCAAGAGTCACTGCCTACATCTTCCATCACACCCACAAAAGCCAAACCCTAATGTTGTTCTGTCTGCTTTGTGTTCACAAGAGTTATTTTAAAATATAGACTGAGCAGCCTGATGACTATCTGTCCATTGTGCAGAATTCAACAGTATTTGCAGTTGTACATTTTTTTTCCATACCTGAAAACTTGGAACCTGCTTTTGACACTGTGCATATCACAATGTTGATAAGTGACCAAAGAAGATCCAGTTCAAAAGAGTTTTTCTCATTCTTTACACTGTAGTAATGGATAGTACCATTTCATTGATAATTTCATGACACAGGTCTTCAGTTTGATCCTTTTCTGTGGCTGTGACTGGTCTCCGAAAAAAGGGTGTCATGACTATTCTAGTTGAGCAGAGCAATGCCTCTATATATTAATTTGACTGTTCAGTTTGAAACAGAACATGGAAAACTGCATTTAATTAAACAAGCCTTTTATTAACTTGACTTCAGATGAATCTAAATGAAACAGTGCCGCTGAACACAGATATTCATTACATATATTAGCTAATGTGCATTTACATTTAAGACAACCAGCTCAGATCTTTTAGTAGGAATTTTCTAATCACCAGAAAACAGGTTTAATGTATCCTGCTCATCACTTGAGCAGTCAAATCAACACTTATTAATTCCAGATGAGCTTTTAAGAGAACATTTGTAAGTAGGATTTCTAGTACTAAAACATGTATTTTTTATGTTGTCTTATATCTGCTGATGCCTGTCACAGCAGCTGTCTTTGGGTCAGACAGCTCATTTCAGTGGAGTCATTTTGTTGACTTTGGTAATAATTTATACTACCCTGAGAACTTTCACCTATTACTTTATTGTATTTATGTGCTATAATACATATTTTGTTTAATAAGTAACTTTTTGGTGAATAACCAGAATTGCACTTTTTGGATTCATTTAGATATGACATTTGTGTTTAACAAAGCAGAGGAAGAAGACTACAATGCAAATGTGATACATATTTATATGTAGATAATGTATTTAAAAGATGATGTATGCAATATAATGCAACTTTATGTAGATACAAGTGCTTAAGAAGTAATTAAGTGCAGTTTTCTGTAACATTAATTAAAGGATCCTGAATGCTTTCACTATCAGTACATTCATCTAAAAATCAAATTTGAACTGGGTGTGCCATTTACAGTATAGTAACTTTATTTTCAGAGGGTTGAAAGAGAAAACTGATTTATTTGAGCATTTAACATTAATTTCAAAGAAAACCCAAGCTTTTTACATCTAACATTAACACCTGATGGCTGCATATTCTTCCATTTTTCTCTGTTACCAGTTGATCAAAAGATGAGCTCAAACAAAATCTCTACGCTCAGACAACCTTGTGCTTTCATGTGGGTTTGGAATCTGACCTTGATTCCAAGTGTACAGCTAGGCTGGGCTGCTGTTCGGGTGTCTCAGGTTTTATTGACACAAACAGCAATTTCTGGTGATGTGATTTAGCACTTTAGACTCACCCAAATATGTTTAAGAGTCTGTGACACTAAAATTTCTGAATTTGATGCAGGAACAAATCTCTCATAACAAGCTAATCTGCAAGAGATGTAACACAGTGGTTAACCTTCTCCCTTTGAACAGAACAGAAATTCCTTTATTGTGGATTCTGGTGGGGAAAACCACATTAAGAAGATTACTAGGTACTTTACCTCTGTATGCAAGGAATGCATTTGGCTGAGTAAACTGTATGGGTGCATTTGCATCTGCTAAGGGAGACAGTTTTTTCTTCTTCCTTTTACCCTATTCAAAACCTGTCATGCTCCGAACTGACTAGTTGGAAGCTGCAGTTTGGAGTTATGAGTAAGAAAAGGAAGTTTTAAGGGCTTTAACAAAAAACTGCAGTTGAGCTTTGAAAATAAACTGTTGCTGTTCATGAGTTTTCTGAGGGTAACAGGGAGAGCTTGTCTTGAGGAGAATGATGGAAAAGCTTGGATAGGTCTCTAGTGCCCAAGGCTGCACCTTCTACTCCCCATCTGCTGCTCCAGGAGAGCTCCCTCCCCTTGTGGGTTATATCCAGCCAGACCCAGTCTCAGGGAATCCCGAGTGTCTAAGGCAACTCTTAGAGCTTATATAGATGGTTGAACATGTCCTTCTGAAGTGAGATAGGTGAGGAGAGGATGCTCAGCAACATGTGTAATGCAGCAAAGACATTTAGGGAAAGGGCTACCTCTTCACTCCAGGGCACAGGAGGGTCATGGAAACAGCATTGGTTACACACTGTGTAATGGAGGACCAAGAGGAAGCAGGGTGTGAATAATCACTACTGACTGGACTTTTCTCTCAGAAGAAAAGGCCTGACATGTGGGTATCATTTGATGTGGATGGGCCAGAGTTTACTAAAAAGTTGTGTCAGGTTTTCATGTGCTAGAACTCTGCTTTCACTGAGGAGTGGAGGCAGTAAACCTGCTTTAGTGATGCTATGTTCAGATTCCTCTAGGCACAACTGTCAGAAACTTCAAGCCTGCTGTATTTGTTAATAACAGCTGATTAAATATTATGGTTAAATATTTAGTTTAATATCCTGATGCTATCATACACTTTAATCTTTTGTGATTACAGGACAAAATTGCTTTGGAAATAAATGTGAATAGTCGAGATTTTGCTATGTATTTGAAATAAATGTATGAACCCTCCAGGTTGGGGTTTTTTTACCACTGTATCATTGCTTCTTTTTTATATTAAAGTGAATGAATGTATTTCCCCATTGCTAGAGAAAGACAGCTTCAGTATTTTTATAATGTCCTTTTCTGATTCAGACTTGGTTTTTACATTATGCTTTGGGTTTTGCTAGATAATAAACAAAGTGGGTCTCATTCCTTGGAAAATGAAATACACAAAACTGATTTAGTGCTGACTTCCAAGACCTGCTTATAAGAAGTTTCCTGAAGCAAATTGATATTTCAAAAGCTGGTCCCAAAATGTATATTCATCTCTGAGATGAAAAGAAAAGATTCTGGAGCAAATAATCCAGCACTATGATGCAGTCAAGGGAATATATTTATGGCAAAAATGACGGCCTAGCAAAACATTTCATTATAACAGAAAGATGAATCAGACTGGTTTCGAGACAAATAAGTGCATGCAGTCATCAGTCCTGATATACAGAGACAAAGCTCTGTGTGAGGGACATTAAGACTAAACGAGTTTATGTTAAAAAATGTTACAACTCTCGTGAAAATCAGTGTGAGGACTCACAAAATCAGAAATGGGATCTTGATTGTGTCCTTCTGATTGACTGTAACCATCCTTTTGAAAAAGGCACAAGAGATCTTTTCAGGGGAGTCCTACGTCATCTTTGAAAACTAGGACAGAGCTGACCCACCAAATAAACAATTCTTTTCTTTTGTATCTGGTATGAAAATGCTCTCCGACTTACACACTTTGCTTTCCTGATTCGAGTTTCAGAGTCTGAGTAAGACTAACTTGACATTTTATGACTACTTTAAAAAACAAAGAGCAAAAGAAAACAAGAAATACCCTGATAAGGGTAGGACATTTTCAGCTGAAAAGGTCTGTGTCAGTGCTTCTTGCGTTCAGTTGCCACTCACAGAAAATGTTCCACCTGTCCATAAGAACAAACAAAAAATATTTAAAAGCACAAAAATTTCATTTTCAGCAACATCAAGGAACAGAGCTGGCTAGGGAAAGGGTTGTGACAGCAGTATTAACAAGCCATATACACCCGCAGACTCAGCATCAGAGAGTTTGTTCATTTCCAGGGATCAGAATAGATTGAAGTTGGTGTGTCCTCAGTGACAATATAACCAACTGCATAATTTTTAAAACAATTAAACAAAAAAGAGAAAATGCTATGCTGAACTCAGCTGTTTGTACCCAAAGTAAAGCAGAACACAAAAAGTTACCTGAGATTCTCATCCCTACACTTCCAGCCCTTTAAAAATGAAAGTAAGCTAATTTTACCATTAGGCTTTTTATTCTTTTATCTAGTCAGTTGCCTGTCCCTCCAAAAAGGCTCCTCACTTGAATGTGTCATCACCTGAACAGTGTGAAATTTTGAGGCATTATAGAAAAGTAAACTTTACTTCGCTTTTAATTTCTGTTACCAGTCAGTTCAAGTAGCGAGCCCAGCAGCGTGTGTGTGCTGACAGAGACTCTGTAACAAAGTGATGCTTCTCTTCAAAGCACCTCCTTCATATGGGCCCTGCAAACCAGAACAAATCTTGCTGGTAAGATGAGTTTTAAGAAGGGTCATTTTAATCAAAGATTCTGGATCTGTCTGTTATCTAGGAGTGCTCACCACTCAAGTTGTAATGATTGCTGCAGTGACAAGGGAAGCAAAACTAGAGAATCTGGATGCAGATGTCTGCTCTGAGGATGGAATTGACAGAACTGCCCGAAGATGTTTGAACTAGTTATTGTTCATTGTAACGCATGTACACTTCCCTTGCCCCAATAATTCCCAAGCAAACACTACCTGCATATCAGTCACTAGAGATGAATTTATCATACAGTTCCCTTCATCATTCCCCCCTCCTTTTTTTTTAAATATTGCTCTTCATTTAAGCAACAATAAAAAAAGAGCTCACAGCAATTTCACTGACACCTTTGTGCAAAAAAGACTCTTCAAAAATAGAAACCACAAAACCATCATGTTCTGATCCCTGCATCAGCACCAGTCAAACTGAATAATACATTAAGCTTGCTAAATCTCCGTTGCCCACTTCTGCTATGGACCTTAATCTGTGGTCTTTGTCTCAGTTACTGTGAAGTAGTCCCTGATTGCCAAATGACAAAGATGATGAGTACATTAGCGTTTCAGTTTCTGTCTGATGGATGAGTGGCTGACAGAATGATAAGCAATGTTTATTCATTCAGAGTTTCCACTGTAATGCCAGATGGTGCTGGGAGATAGAAAATAATCTCTAGACCCCAACAAACATTGCCTCGCATACTGTCACATTCATTCTGAATTTAGCAAAAATTGGCAACATAAACTCCACCTGTTGAAGAAAAGTATATTGTTAACTAAGTACTTTTCCAAAAGCCGTGTTTCACAGGTTAGTCTGAGTCCTGATCTCTCACTGGCATGTCCAAGATGCCGACCGCAAGCTCTTCTTACACCAACGTGGTGGTTGCTGCAGCCACACAAGGGGAGATGTGGGGAAGGCCAACGCTGATGCGAGAGCTCCTGCCTGCAGCCCCAGGACAGAGGAAACACAATAGCAGACTGCCTTTGCAGGGGTCTAAAGGAAGAGCATGCTCCTTCCCTCATCTAAATGTGCCCTTGTGGTGGGTTGACCTTGGGTGACTGCCAGATGCCCACCCAGATGCTCTCTCACTCATGGCGTGGCAGCATCATGTCAGAGCTGGCCTTGGGCACTGGTAGCCAGACCCTGGTGGGAGGGGAAGAGGTGCAGAGCCTCTTGGTGCACTGTCCTGACGTTTCCATCTGTAATGGTCTAACCCAGCAGCCTCGTGTTTGGGCCTGAAGAGTTCCTGGAGTCCTCCTGCCCTCCAGCTTGGCCACAGCTGGCCAAGATGGGGGCAGTGACTGAGATTGAGAGGGGTGCTGCTCTGCACAGCGATGGGTGGAAAGCTCTGATGAGATGCCCAGCTCACGCCATAGATGCACACATCTGCCTCTCGCACTATGTCCCCTTTGTCTCCTGTAGAAGGACTGCATGGGTTTCCAGATGTCTGTGCTGCTCTGCTGGGATGTGCCTTCTCTCCAACAGTGTTTGCCCCCACTGTCCAAGTCTACTTTTGTGCACGTCTCTTCAAGCAGGAAAATGCAGTGATTATCACAGTAATTACCAAGAAGTGGAGTTTGTGGAGTAAGCAGCTCAATTTGCCGAGGGATGTTGGTTAACACAGGCAACGAAAAGCATTGACCTATCTCCAAGCAGAGCAGCAGTGATTTCCTCTCCCTGGGCCCACCCCACTCATTACCTGGTTTGTGTGCCACCCAAAAAGCTGTTTGACACCTCACAGTTTGGAAACACTCCACTGTCAAGAGCTAATTACATGCTAATCTTTCTTTGAGTGGTGCCCGTGACAAATTATCTTTCAAGAAAGACTGAGCATTCCCATGTAATGCACTGTTCATAAACCCATGGTTCACCTGGCCTTATGGTACCAACACGTCATTTCAGACCAATACCATTTCACACAGAGAGCCAAAACACCCTTAAAAACTTTCAGGGTGAAATAAAGGTATAGGGATGTGAGACTTTGGAGATAAATGTTCAAGCTGTTTTAGTACACTCATAAATTAGGAGTGAGGGTAAAGTTCAAAGTTTATTGAAGCCAGTGGAAAAGTTCTTGTTATGGCCAATAAATCTTTTAAGCATCAGACATGTCAGTATCAGTTATAGGTATTCAGGATTATCTGTCAGTGATCCTGGAGATGCTTGTTCAGTTGCTCAGAGTTTCATATAGGGATGGATAAAACCCTGCAACTGCCTGCTGAAATTTGGTGTTGGGTGTCCTTTCTCCTTTGGCATTTCTGGAACAACCCTCCCAGCTCGTCATGTATGCACATGCGTGTGTGCACACACACACATACACACACACAGAGTGGTAGAGACATGATGGCCACGTACACTGAAATTATTTTCCATAAATTAAAGTGTTTCCAGATTACACAATCTGTTATATAATTGGTAGAATAAATGTTGCTAAACATGGAGATTTTCCAAAGATTAGAAGGACATAATCAAGTACAGTTTACTCACTGTGTATTTGCTTCCCTAATTAGCAGCTGAAAATTCACCCCTCCCTTTAAGATGCATTTTGGGATTTTTTTAATTATGTTGTCCTGTCAGCAAGGGAGTTAATGAATCCAGGTTTCATCCAGGTTGGTTTACTGCTCCCCTTATGGCAGTTTGCGCTGCAGGGCAGCTGGGAATAGGCAGTGCAAGCTGCCGGACATCTCCAGTGGGTAGGAGATGTGGATGCAGGGCTGGGCACAGCCACACCTCCACCAGAGACTGCTGTGCAGGCCACTTGTCTCTCCCTCCATAGTAGCTTTTTTATTTTTTTTTTTTTGAAGCTCTTTAAACATTCTTCCTGAAATCTGTAGTAACTAATTTGTCTTTGAGACTTTGACCCCTGTGTCAAATAGGATTGAAATTGGCTGACAGGTACTAGAAGTTACTGGGGGAGCTGAAGAGACAGACAGACAGAATAACTGCAGAAGACTAATTTTCATGAGAAGGAGAGCTGAAAATGCATTTTTAATGAGGTTTGACACTACCATATTTTCCTACATTATTTATGTTGTAGAATAGGTAGTTCCTAGCACTTCTATGAGAATAGTCTTAGTTAACTTCAACCTCCAAACCAGCAGACAACAAAATATAATCGTTTTCACAGGATCTAGATTAGTAATGGTTATTGGTGTGGTCTTTTCCTTTTCTAAGGAAACAGATTCTTTTTTAATGCCAGAGTATTGTAGAAATCTTTCCAACAGTGTGATATAAAACTCTCACATTTAGGGTTTTTTTAATCTTCCCATCCCATTTTAAATAATGTCAGAGTATTTATAATTAAACTTTCATTTTTCATTGTATGCCTGTGAGTGTATGCAGCTGGTTGCATAAAAAGTTATCAGTTGGCATCAGCAGAATAAAATAGTGGTATCTACATGTTGGAATAATGTCATGTTTTTGACTATGCAGCTTGCTTTACTAGCAGAGCATTGCTGCTCCAGGAAGTCAACGCAATAACATTTTTAAAATGACTACTAATATTCTGTATTAAGAGAAGGAAATACAGAAATAGAAGTGGCCAGGTTTTTGTTTTATTGGGCATGATCTCTTCAGGTGAAGAGAAAATCATGTCTTGATGAAAGCCATAAAGCCAATGATTCATGTAAGACTCAATGACCTAATAATATTGTCAAAGAGGAAAGAAAAGAGAAAGATCAAATGACTGGCTGGATTAATAACTAAAACTTCAGTTGGGCTAAAGACTATTTAATAAAGTGATTCTAGAACAGCTGAAATACTGGGTTTGTACTGCTCTAGAATGTTTACTTTTTTCTCCAATTCTGTACAAAATGATTAATTGATCTTTAATTAAGGGAGAAAGTAAGATGACCTGGGGGAAGGGCAGAAAAGCCAATCTCTTTTAAATATTCATAACCTTCTACATAATAGGCAAACTATGAAAAGCTCTTACCCTTTATAACAGATAACTATTAAATTTTACTAGGACATTGTTGTTTTATTTTTCAAGCTAATTACAAGAACAGGGACCGTGTGTGCAGTTGAATGAATTCAAATTGCTATTTATTTTTTCAGAAGCATGTTTAGCAGCAGCAATAATGCAATTGCAAGCCAGAGTAAGTGTATTGAGGTCTAAATCAATCAATCAATCTTAATAGTGACTGAAAACAAAATTCAACTTTCAATGTACTGGAGCTCTTGTTAAAAAAGATTAATTTCCTGCCCCTTTTCTACCTAAAAACCCACACCCATGTTTTATTTATACATTTGAATATTTATTTTTATATTTACTATTATCATTAAGGTTTAATACATCTTGTCTCTCTATTGTCAAATCATAAATCTTAGGTTCCTCAAATTCCCAGTGCAACTATTTATTTAGGAAAACCAAGTGTTCTTAGATTACTTTGCACTTTTATTTTGTGACAGACCAGTTGATCAGATTATTTGCACAGAATAATTTATTCTGCAAAACATCTTTTAACAGAATTACTGGAGGATGCCTTAGACTTTACTGAAATCCATACATAAAAATAAAAGCAGAGTTTGAAGGTAGGATATGTGATATGGATAGAAGAAATAATTATGAGTGGGTAAGGACAGAGAAAGGCAAAAACCTATTTTAAAAGGATAATGACTGAGCAGAGGGAAGCTGGAAGGTTTTAAGAGTGCAGAAAAACAACACTGGTGGCATTTGGAACACTGTAATAAGAATTACAGTACTTGCACTTGAAATGTCAACACGTACATAGTGTTTTCTAGCAAATAGCAGCCAGACTTCAGAAACACTGCAAGCACCTAAATGAGAAGAGTCTATGCTGTGAAATATGACTGTCCAGACCATACCAGAAGTACAGGGTGAGTCTACTAGAAACTAGAAACTAGTGCTTAGTCACTGCTTTGTGTCTTTAAATCACTCTCCATGTATTATGTAAAGTGCTTTCTGTGAGACAAGGAAGATATGAGATTCCAGTTTTGTAGATGGAGGAAATCTTAAGGCCCTGGTTACACAATGCACACAAGCATATGCTTGCCTTTGCTAACTTCTTGCCTGCCGGAGTAAACTGATGGCCCAGTGATTTCTTAAGTTTCAGCAGCTAGGAAGCATAACAGTGTTAGCACTTCTAGGGCCAGATTCCTCACATGCACCCGGTCAGCTCCATCAGCCCAGTGAAGCCTGAACACTGCATACCATGCAGAGGACGAGGCTAAGAAACTTCTAGTTCTCAGCTATAAGATCAGACCACTTGGCTATTCTCATAATGGGTACCTAGGAAGAATAAACAGTATAAAAAACAAAGATGTGAGAAGAGACAAACTATTTCCAAAAAGGAGATAAGCTAATAGGATCTAACAAAGGTTTTGTTGGTGGCTGGGAGGCTGATGGGCCAGAGGAAATTGAGTGGCAGCGAAATGGCTTACAAAAAAAGGAATGATTTAACATGTGCATGTGTGTGTCTGGATCTAAACACATATACAGACAAGTGATCATTGTAAAGCCTCATTCAAAACTCAGTGAAGCCAATACACTCCAATAACATTGGTGGGTGCTGCACACAGCCTTCATATTTCTCATGGGACTCTGTGGGCTCTGTCAGCGTTGAAAAGTCTTCATCAACATTTTATATTTTACATCTTGACCAGCTGTCAATTCCCAATGGAGTTACATGTGAGTACATGTGAGGGATTGACATAGCTACCTACACCAGTAGCTTCCAGTTGGTGATTTTGAAAGGCAGAAATAAATCACAAAGGATTGCCTTTCTCTTGCATCTGTATTAGCTCAAAGAATTCTAATAAACCAGGAAGGGTGGGTGTACGTTCACAGAGTCACACGGGTTTGTTTCTGGCAGAGGACGTTCTTGTTAAATAATGCAGTGATGAAGCAACAGTTTAAGAATATAGATGGAGAGATAAATAGATGTTTCATGACTCTCACCTTAATTACCTATTCATCAAGTATAACTGATCATGCAGAAATGCCACCTGGCTTGCAATATTCTGGATGAAGGAACACAGACTAATCTCCAGTCTTAGGGACTGATAGCTCTTTTTAGTAACAGATTAAGTATTTCTGTTAATATTCCTGCTCCTTCCTTCTTAATTTGCTGCAGAGCACTTAGATGAAATCTCTGGTACTGGTGACATTGTTGCAGTGTAAATGATCACTTCCGCTTCACGTCTTTTCCAAGAACTCTCTGGCTCTGACAGTGCCTTATCCATACTGCCAGCCAACAGTAGCTCTGAGGCAGGTATCTCCCCTATTTGTTCTTCAGTAAGTCGTTCACCTTTTGGAGGGCTTTGGCTCTCCTTGAATTGCACTGTTTATTTGCCGGTACTAGGCTCTTTTACAGATTTTCCACTACTGAGATGGATAAAGAACGCAACATTGTAGGTTTAGTGGCTTTCTGTGTATTCATTTTATCTTTTATATCTGCTTTGGTACAGTGTCTCAAGTGGACAGCACATACTAAGTATCTATCTAGTCTCTCTTTCTCTAAAGCCCTGCAACAGACACAAACCAATTCACTCTTCCTGTAGTATTATGCTATGCACTGAAACTTGACTGACAGTAATATTCTTTCAGAATATTCAGAGCTTGCTTTGTATATTTCATAGGATCCTTTCTCTCGCTGTAATTAATTCTCTGCATCTGGCCAAAGATTGCATTTGTTATCTTCCTGGGCATAAAAGGTCTATTAATATGTAAATTAGCAGGTTTTAGTTTTCTTGGAGCAGAAGAACTTTTTAACATTTTAATGATAAGTTCACAATAGTGGTCCCTTTCTATGCTTCAAAAGTGTAAGTTTTGCTTATATTTCACTGCAGAATGCCAAAGTAAAAATCAGATTTCGTTACAGCAGGGAAGATTAATACTGGACAGCCTAGTTCTCTGCTAGTGGCTGTGGAGAGTTATCAGCAGAAGCAGGCATAAATGTGTTGGAAATGAAGGAATTTAGGGAGTTAAATCCTGAACTCTGTAAAAAAAGAACAATGTGTGTAGTATCAGTCAGAATGATCCAAGAAGGCAGTCACCTGCCTTGGTTTTGTTATGTACAGAACCTGGCTTTACGTCTGCAGTTGTATCTGTTGTGGGTATCTCACACGCACCACACACACACCCCCCACCCCCTGCCCCAAATTTCTGGCAGTAGGTGTATGATCCACAGACTGAAACAGAGAAACACAGGCTCCATTCACACTAGGCACCCAGAGAGTCTCTGTTGGTACCAGGAGTGTAAGTCAATGTAGCTTTATGGAAGTTAGAGGAGTTGAGCATATATCAGCCACACATCCAGCTCTTGGAGGAGACATTTTCATGAGCTGTGAAAGTATACTTTGTGGATGAAAGAGGTTCTTTCCTTTGCTCTCAATATCCTGGAAACTTTCAGGCTTATTATCTAAGAAAAAAGCTGAAAATTCAAACGGGTGGCAATGCTTAGCCTGGAAGTCTATTGCCTGGAAAGCTTTATTGTTTCTAAAAGGATGTATTTGATGCTGCTGCATGGATGTCCAAAAATGTGTGTGGCTATGACACACTGTCTTCTCTACCAGCACGTGATGAAATGGGAAGTTAGGTTTCTACCTGAAATACACTTTGTGAGGTCTCTTCTCTGGTAAGGTTTCTACAACCCTGTAAATCCCACACTAATGGAATATCATTTGCACTGGTACCACCTTCTCCAGTTATGAACTGGGAACACACATGGAAACACTAGCCTACTAGCAACCATATTAAATTGGTACAAGGCACACCTCCACTTTAGCTCAGCAAAGGACCAAGGGCTAGAGCAGGGGCTGAAAGGGGACTCCCACGAGTATCAGCAATTAGGGACGCTGTCAGTGAGAAAACTTGCTAGCTAGCTCTCTTGTCACCTGTCTGGCAGGGTGGCACAAAGACCGAGAGACTGGCTGTAAAGACAAAATCAGCAATTGTGATTATAATTGCAAAAAACACATTTTTTAACCTAAATTGACACATACCTGTTTAGGTAACCTTGCTACTTGCATTCCAGGAAATTCAAAGGGTAGATCCTTTTGCATGTAAAACAGTCCTCAAGACCCTTTTCCCATGTTTTAAAATCTAGACAAACTCATCCTCATGACTTTAGGGTTTTGCCAAGACAGAAGAATTTGGCCCACTAAGAAAGTTATAATTTCACAGGTTTAATCTAGGCCACAGACACATCCAGCTTTGTTCAGTCTTCATCACTTGGCTTGGAAGGTGATTGGAGTAGGATAACATAAATACTGCAGCTATTATGAACACTGACAAGTGAAGACACAGATTTCAGTCATGGATTAATAAATGATTTTTCTGAGTACTTCTGTATGATTAAATGCACTTCTTCTGTCTGTTTTGTATATTGCACAAAGACATGTGTTCAGCACACCCTTTTCCTTAGGCTATTTTCTTCTTCAAAATACATTTTTCTAATCTTTAGCAAGTATTTTGCTCCACCTGTACTAGAAGCCCCGCTGACAGGTCTGAGAGTTAACTATTTCTCTGAGTCTTCTCTGTCCCTGCATGTTGAAGAAGTCATGGTAGCAGCACTTCTGGGAGAAATAAAATTGAACACCACAGTTCACAATTCTCCTACAAGTGGAATAGGAGACTGTGTTGCAGTATCTGGTCTACCAACAAGGCTGCGCTCAGCAGGTCCTGTTATTAATTTTCTTCAATTTGAGAGCTGTGACTAGCAGTGCATATCATCATCCAAGGCAGCCCTACTAAAACAAATACTGAATAACCTTAGTAGTAGAAATGTATCCTACTATGATAAAGGAATTTTTAGAGCAGGGTTTATGCCCTGTGGCTCTACACTAAATAGCTCTAGGTAGCAGAAGCCTTGTGCTAGATGACTCTCATCTAAAGATTCAGAAAACCTGTGTTATTCTGTACACTTTGACTTCTGCACTCTTGCTTCTGGCATTTTCCCTAGCTGCCTTCCCCTTTATTTCCCTCTCACCATGTGATTTCCCCTCTGTAATATCTCTGCCTTTCAGCCCTTCCTCAAATTTTGTTCTCCCATGATTGGAGATGGCGTGTGCCCCTACACCCTCGTCAGAGAACACTTGCTTTCTGAGAGATGGGGAATCCTAAAATATCTGTTTAATGTCACATAGTTTCTGGATCCCCAGCACTTAAGCATGCGCCTTACATCTGTGTTGCATGCCAGGCAGTTGCCACTGGCTACTGAAAGATGATTCTGATTTTCCTAACCCCTGTGATACCAGCTTGCCATTTGGCCCCTGCAGCTGCAATAAGATGCACTCTGCTACGCTTTGGATGCTCTGGAGTATATGATGGGAAGATATAGAAATTCATAAAGTGACCTTTTGCTCCATTTCCTGGGATGAAAAACATTTGGTTTTTACCCAGTTGTCCTAAAAAGAGTTGTAACTCAGGTAGTGTAGGGGAAATGTACACAAATGCATTTATTTATGACATACAGTAGACAACAGTTGCAAGTACTTATAAAGAGCAACAAAAGAAAATAATATGCTCAAGGTGTGTTGTAATAACTCAGATAAATCAGTCACATGGCAAGGTGCTGTCAAAAGCTCTTGCATATGGCCCCTGGTGAGCCAGTTCAGGAAGGTCATTGAGCTGAAAGCTAATGCTGAAGTTAATCCAGCAAAAAAAAGAAGTATCTGTTTTCGGCCAGATCAGCTGTCTGAAGTGGCTTACCCTGTGGTTAAATTGACGTGAATGCTAGCACAAGAGAAGGGTGGAGGGTTGGGAGAGACTGAACAGCCCAGATTTCATCATCTTAAGCCACTGAGAACTGTATCTGCATGTGTTCATGTCACTGCAAAACACCTCTGTCATTTATACAAGTTTGTACAGATAATTTAGCTAAATAAACATCAACATGGAGTAAAAACATGTAGTTCATCACTAGCTTTTCACTGGGAGAGGATACAGAAGTAATTTACTCTGGGATGACTATAGGTTTCATGTGACCGAATCTCAAATCCTTTCTTTTGAGCATTCAGTACTGGAGAGATGGAGAGCAGTGTCTCAACTCAGTATCTCACCTTGAAAGTTCTGACATTAAATTGAATTAAAGAAACAGAATTTTTGGTACCATTAAATATGGTAGTTTCTGAAGTCTGTGGATCAGAGCCTGGGACCTGATACAAACTTGCCAACAACAAAATGTGTAGAATTATTTGCCACTGCCATGAAATTGTTCAAATTGGCTTAAAATAATATTTTAAAGCAAAATGACTAACTTAGGTTTTTTGTATGTCTTCTGGATCTCAAAGTCCTTAGGTTCTTCTGCATGAATGCTGCATTGAAATCATAAAAGCTGGAATTGTGTTTTAAGTTAGGAAGAACTTCAGAAGTTGGGATTCTTCCATGATCCATTGACTCAAGGGATTTTAAGAACATCAAACAAAGCTAGACTTTCAAGTAAATCTTAATAGCTGGCACACTTAATTCATGTATATATATGCATATGTATTTTCATATAGGTTCATAACTATAACAAAAATACTTATTCCCTTCCTTAAAGGAATTTACAGTTCTTATGAGTTTTAATTCCCATAGGCCATGTATGCAATCTCTGGCATAAACAGCCCACGAATATTTGAAACAAGGTCCTTTGATTAGTTCTTGATCTTTTTGTTTATTTTCCTCAGGATTCATTTGTTTTTTGTTGTTGTTGTTTTGTCTGACATTACTCCTGTCTAACCAAGAAAACAGGAGCTTTAATATTAGTTAATTCTGAAGTGGCTCTGGAGCTGAACAAGACTTCATGGAAGAGTAGATCTACAGCTGCTCTGGTGCCTGGAGAGAGAAAGATAAGAGAAGTTGTTTCCCTTGTGGTGGCTTCTTGGACCTGCTTGGGCCTGTCAGGAAAATTTTCCTTAGTTGTTAATTCAGATGAAATGCCATATGATTAGTCTTAAACCACCTCAGGAAAGCTGGTAAGAAACAGCTATTTGTTGCCTGTGCAATGTACAGCCACCTTGGTCCTTGCTGAGTTTGGGAATGGAAATTCTTAGTCAAAGACCTATTTAAAACTTTTTCTTCTTGGAACTTAAAATTTTCAAGTTCTCATATCAAAAGATGAAATATTTGGAAAGTATTAAGAAGGTAGAAGGGCATGTACTAATACTCAGGAGAAATGATAGCTGCACTTGATGCTTTTTCATGTTATAATGCTTGTTAATAACACTATTTCTACAGCTAAGAAGACATCCCTATTCTAAAGTTCTCACATTTCCTCGGCTTGCAAGTATTTTCCTGTATTCTGCACATGTACGGTTTTTAGCATTACTAGTTTCTAGCAGAGTTTAATTCTCCGTGAAAATGTTGGCTGAAACTTGTGGCTAGGGACATGTTAACAACGCAATGAAAATAAAAAACAGTTTTGCCTTCCTTAGTGACCTCCAAAAACCACTAGGTTCCTGCAAAATAGAAGGCTCTGTTTCCTCTGTGAGCTCTTTCATATGCACAAAGAATGTGAATGGTGGTATGAAATAAATAAATCTTCAGTCAAATCAGATTACTTAAGCTTAGTTGGAAAGCAGAATGTCACCTACGGTTTGGCACTAGGCTTACTTTATTAAAAACTGGTGTTCCTTTTCAGTGTGTTGACATAAAAATGCATTGTATTTGTTGTGAAATAGTAATTTGTCAATATAAGATCTTTAGTCAAGTTTTCAGTCCTGCCAAACTGACGTGGAGAGCTGAACTTATTAATTAAGTGATTTAGGAAAGATTTTCAGGAGCAAGGTCTCAGACAGATGAGACCTAGGTCTGCCCAGGGCCTCTGCCACAGGTTGGTGCCTTTGGGGCTAAGTCTGCATATGGGAATGTGCATGCCTCTCTGGGCTACTTTAACTAATTTGGCACCTTTGCTGAAACCAACAGAACTGGATTGACTGGGGCACTGGGGGTATGTTGTGTTATGGAGCCATAATCTGAAAGAGAGAAGCAGCAGCAACCAGGTGTGAGGAGATACCATTGCACACTGCCTTAGAGCCTGCTGAGGCAGTAATGGGGGTCAGAGCCAGCCTCTCCCTGAAAGTCAGTGGATGGGAATTTCTCTCCTAAGTGAGAATCATCTAAGAGTTTGAACCACCTCTGATCCCTGGCTCGTCATTCCTAGGGCAGTGGTGACATCAGACTGAGCTAAGCATCTCGTGAAGAAGTAATGGCTTATAGTAGTGATGTTAAACCACAGATAAGACTGATCTTTAGACTCAGATTGTGGCACTGTGTGACTCGACATACATTTGTTTCGGGAAAGATGAACTGATGAGTTGCTCTGGTGCATCTGCTTGGATGAATTCAGTTACCACTCTGCCCTGGCATCTAAACGTTTCACTGTTGATATGATTAAATAAGAATAGGATATCACCAACGGAATAATTGCTTCTTATTGTCTTTAATAATTTCTGCAGGTAAATGTAAGGGCTGAATCCAGCTAGAATGACAAAGTCATAAACAAGAAAATAAAGCAAAATCTTTGTTCTAATTAGCAGTTCTGCAACCAAATACGGCCACTGGGAATGAACAAAGAAAAGGACTGCTTAGCTAGAGTTTCATTTTGAGGCTGGGTGTCAAGAGAGGGTAATTTGATACATTCTGCCAACCTGACAGTAATTTGTCAGACATGTTACAGACCTGTACTACTGTCTTTGTTTAAGATGAGATGCCCTACTTTCCTGATTAAAATGAACTCCTGATTTGCAATTCTGAACTAAGATAATTGCTTCAGCAGCATTCCAAACTGGGCTACAATTATGGAGTGAGCATGTATTAACAGTGGTAATTTAATTTGTGTGTCCATTTGTTACACAGTAAAGAGTCTTTCAGACTTTACTGTTAGTGATATTTTTGTCTCTAATACATATTGGAGACCACATTCACAAGATATACTTTCATGAATAAAACATAAGAGCGCCAATTCCTCTGTCTACTGAAACAAAGAAAACAAACATTGCCTTTGGGACACCGTATGCGAACAGAGATGCATTCAGGCTTGCACAGAACTGGCTTACCTAAAAAGGGGAGCAGAGCTGCCTGAGACAAGTATTTCATTTTGCTAGAACTGCCAGAATTCTGACGGAGAGTGGTCTTGAACATCAGCTTTTCGAAATAAGTGCTAACCAGCTCAGAAGAGGAGTTTATAATTAGCATCGTAATGAAACTTGCACACTAGCCTTCCACTTCCTCTTTCCCTCTGCTTCTTGTGCTCAAAGGCAAAAATGCCTTCAGTGGTCAATGACATCTATTTTTTTAAACAGATGAGGGTTTTCAAAGGTGCTGAAGGGGATTTCTTGTTCACTTCTACAGAGAATTGCAGTGATGGATGAGCATCTGTCTCCCAGAAACAAATGTAATGCCTGATTCCCACAGACCACAGCTTACAAAACCCTTGCTCAATTTCTTCTGAGTATTCCAGTTCGAGTTGACTGAGGCTTTTATGGTTTCTGAGTTACATGTTTTTTTCACCCCAAAATGTATTCTGATGTAGCTTTATGTGAAGTATTCCACAGAGATTTTATAATTGCTTGTTGCAATGGTCTCATTTTCTGCTCTCCAGCCAGCAGATGCCATCCCAAACAGGGCTGAGTTCAGCCCTCTGTCATATTGATTTTAATCTGATATAATTCCCTTGACTCTTAGCTATCTAGTTTGCTAAGCACTGAATCCAGTAGCTTTGGAATTCAGTGGTAGTTTTACATAAGAAAGTTATTTGACTGGATCTTCTACCTTTACCTGATTCTGATGAAGGTAACCACTTTGGAGTCTAGGTTTTGGATGGAAACTTCATCTCAGAGGCAATAAAATAGCCAATGCGTTAATGACTGGCTAAGTTCCCCACTCAAGTGCCTGAAGCAATGAGTCATTAACCCAACCATGTAATTAACTTGGACAAGGGACACATTGCATTTAAACTGATTATGGAAAAAACCCCCAACCAACATATGCCAAGTAATAAAAAACTTTCAAGGATCTAGGCAAGGACACAATATGAAATAAAGCAGAATGCAGTACATGTTACCCTGAAGGATACCTAAGTGCTTTGCAAGTGATATACAGGCAGTACTATTGAAATAAATCCACCTTGAGGTGAGATGCAATATTCACCTTGCAAAGAGCACATGCTCTACAATATGAGGAAAAGACAGAAATAATTATTTTAACTGTAGGATGCATGAAAAAATCTGCATTCTAAAATGGACTCTTGGATCTTCAGAGTAGATGGGATCTCTGGTTTTATGTGTCTTTCAGAACATCCCAATTAGAGTAAAGTATATAACACCCCATATTAAGTGATAGGAGTAGTGTTACTACAGACAATGGGGTCAGTGAAGGTGTCCATGCAGCAATACCAAAGAGGAAATTAGTTGCTGCTGACAGGACAAACACCAGCTGTCTTGCATTGCTTCTTGTCTTTGTTTTCCAGCTCCACAGCTGTAATTAGGGAGACTTATAACTCAGTGAAGTATTTCCTCTAGTAGAATACATTTACCTTTGTCAAATTCTTTCTATTTCCAAGGAAAGTACAGAGGGATAATATCTTCCCTCAGATGGGAGGCTTAGTTATGCATTTGTAGTGAGAGTGAGACAGCATGTCAGCCCCTCATTACCTGGCTGTCATAAAAAACTGTCTTTCTTATTCTAATTGGCCTTTGTGGATATGTGTATGGACCTGAATTGATCATTCCCTTCTTTTTCATAATTTCTCATTGGAAGTCTCATATTGCTTAACAGGATGATCTTCAGAGGACCATGTTGCTGGAAGAGTCTCCATTCCTCCTTGCTGGAGTCTTCTGTGGATGAGAGCCATCTTGGACTCTGTAGGATGTCTCAGTCCAGACTCTTGGAAGCAGTAAGCTAGTTTAACTCAGCTGGGCGTATATCACCCATCAGGCGCGAAAATGTCTTTCTTCATGCCACATGAGGCCACTACGGGCATCTCTGATAGTTCCTGGACCTCCATGGCCCAGCATGCTACACGTGTGTCTGGTGGCAACTCACCCTCTTGTGGTGCTCAGCCAGCTACCAGAGACCACCTCCTTCTCTATCTCCTCTGAGCATACAGACAAGGGGTGATGGTCCTTCCCTCCCGGGCAAATGCAAGACTTTTGGTGAGCTGTGGAACAGAAGACAGGGAATTCTGATGCCACTGTGCTGAACATCTTCTGGGCTGGGGGATATAAACAACTTGGTCAGGTCCCACAGCACTGAGCTTCCAGGAAAGTGAGGGACACAGCTACCATCTCATTTCCCAGTGTTGTGACTATAATGTGTTTTTTTTCAGAACACCAGGAAGATAAAAAGCCTTAGTGAAGTGCGATTTCTGTATTCCTGTTTCTAAAACTCACTGCATTACAACTTTTCCCAGTGATAGGATAACTGGCTCAATTTCCCTATTTGGGATATGCTATAAGCCTTTGGTTTCATAGTTTAGCCACTTTGAAACTGAATTACTGTTTCTTTAAGTGTAAGTATTAACACTTAAGAGAAGTAGCAAAATAAAAGTGGCCTTTATCAAAATGATCCCATTGGTTAACTGTAGCATTCTTTCCAGCACTTTCAAAATTAACCAAAATACGAAGAAACTCAATGAGATCCTGAGTCTTCAAGAACAGATTCATCATTACCTTAATGAGTATATAAAGCAGATTTTGGAAAACTTGTCAAAAGGAACTTTTTGGTAACTAAGAAAATATGAAGCAAGGTAAAAGTGGGGTTCATGGACAAGACTATATATATATGTTTATGTATATATGTATATGTGCTGCATTCAAGGGGAATTGGATATGACAACTATGGAAGAAAAAAGTATACATGGCTTGGAAATGCAATCTGCTTTACAAAGAAAGCCAGAGTATTTTTTGTGTACTTGTGTTGGACGACCATCTAAAAACCCACCTTAAGCACAGTGCTCTCAGGTTGATGTCTGAGGTTTACTACTGCATCCCAGCATCTGTTTTGAAAAAGCTGGGGTGAGTGGGAGAGAAGATGGGCCAAAGCCTCCACAAAAAGCAAATTTCTGCCACAGAAATGACATTTATTTGCATTGTATCCATTTAAACCTGGTCACATTGAGATCAGCAGAAAATTATCGCTCATTTCTACATTTCTGCTTGGGATGAAGTGAGCAGCATTTAGAAATGCTGCCTCCAAATCCTAACCCACATACTACTCACCTTTCTCTGATGATGCAAAACTGCTAGAACTTACCTTTTTGGTCAAGGTCATAATAAAAACCCCTGTAATATTCCTGTCAACATTCAAGGCTTTAGACTAAGCACACACAGTTAAGATTGTATCATACAAAGAGTGCCAATAACTTCTGCTGTTTGGAGCTACGGAGTAGGGCTGGGGTAAAGAAGTAAAGTAGAAGTTGTTGAGTGTTGTTTTGATACTATCCATATAATTATTGTAAACAAGCTTTTTTTATAGTCATATTATGAAAAAAATGAATGAAGAAGAGTAAAAGTAAATGTGGAAGTCATGTCTGTTAAAATCACAGTCTGACTCTCAGAAAATTCCTGGAAAGCATGTATAATTGCAGTAGATGAATAACAGACCTCTGTCAAAGGGCAAAGATATTTTCATTTGCAATAGATAGATAATGATAACTCTTACTGGATTGTACTATATACCCCTGCATTGTGCTTGAGTCATCAAAACAACAAATAAAGATACCCTGGCTTCTAAATTCTAAGAATTAAAAATCGTTATAGACAATGATCCAATGATATCTTTACTGTGGTTGACCACTGTGTAAATTGCATTTGCCTGATTACCACAGAAGAAACCAAAGAGCAACGCTTATGGTTATTGGCAAACTCTGATTTGGACATGCCAAGACACAGGAAAAAACATATTTAGGAAATACTTTTTAAGAAAACACCATACTAATTCAGAAATCACATGTCTGATGCACTGATGTTCTATGCATCAGTCTGTTACTAGGCCTCCATTTTTCTGACCAAGGTGAAATTTCCTCATTCTCCTTGAAGGAACATTAGATTCATTTTCGATTATCTGCATTGTACTGAATTGAGGTTATAACAAAAGATCCTGAAATAAAAGCTCAATTTGAGGAAACAGGAGTGCAATGGAAGAATTGTTTTATTTTCTTTCTAGAATTACCTTGAACAGAAAATTGAAGCTGGAGTAAGCATAATCTCTGCAAAACTCAGAGAAATCTGTCAGGCTCTTGAAGGATATTGCCTTCCAGTTTGTCACTGTACTTTTCTCCATAGTACAGTGCTCTGGTCAATGATGCCTTAGAATGAATCAGGATTTTAGGTGTGTTTCTTAAGGGAAGACACCTAGTAGGATCGCTTTTTGCTAGCGACCCAGTGCTACCTACCTCCAGACCATTAGTGGGGCTGCACTGATTTACAACAGTTGTATATAAACCTAAGCTACTGTGTAGTGTGAAGGTATGTTAACTGGATCTGGAAACAGGTACCCTTTCTGTTAAAAAAAAGACGTGCGTTTATCAAACGTTTCTTAATGCTGGTTTGCCCAGTACTTGTGCTTCTTTCTAGGACTAGAAGAAATGGTGGACAACCAGTTTAACCCAGAAACTCTAAAAAATACTTTTTTCACTTCTAGCTTGCAAGAAAAATGGTGTTGCCTCTGACAGGATAAGAATCCCTTAATAATTCTGCAATTTGTCACCTCTGGGAGGGATTACTGTAATTCATTGTACTTCAAAGCTGAACAAGAAGACAATGGACATGCTCTGGGTTGGTCCAGAGGGCAGCTGTCTCCTCCCTCCATGGTTTGGGCTGCTGCAAGCACACTGAGCCACAGTTGTGCGCCTTGTCTGGCTTTTCATTGGAGTGCGATGCCAGTTTGCAGTCTTAATCTCCTAGTGTGGCTGGCATATATGTGCCAGCAGTTGAAATTCAAAGTGCAGTAGACTTGACAGGAAGGGGGATTAGCACTGGTATGTGCCTCCAGAGGAAACATCCAGCACTGCCCCATCCATTTTATGCCAAGGCAAGAACTTACCTCTATGAGAATGGGCTTGCCCTAAGACCTGGTCACAGCTAGAGCTGGGAGTCCCAGCTGAAAGACATCCCTTGAGGATGGTTTCTCAGCTCTGTCAGAACATACCTATACCTATTCAGGGTTCATAAAGCAGTAATTACATTTTAAAAAGTGCTCTGGCACTGGTAACATCATAAAGTAGTAATGCTGAATTTACTTCCTACAAAATTAGTAAGTGTGGGTTAACAGACAAAGTGTGAGGTCCATTAAAAAGTGGATTTTTGATGCAAGAGTCATCACATCATCTGCAGATACCTGGGAAAATACAGGTCATGAAAACCAGGAGAAAATTTATGGAAGATGAGTTGGAGTGTTCTCATTCCACCTGAAGGAAGTTCCCACAGAAGAGAAGTTGGCTATCTTTAAGCAACACTGTATGCTTGTCATTTTTCAAAATATTCTCATTTTCTACTGTAGATATAACAAACCAAGTATTGGTGCCCTTCTGTTCCACCAGGAAAACTACCACCAACCTAAGTCAAACCCACTTCAGAAACAAAAACACTGATCAACTATTTGTTTACATAAGGAAAATATGAAAAATGAACTCTCTCAATTTAGCCCAAAGTGAGATTTTACCCAAAAAGGTGAGAAGAGTTAGAGACTCAGGCTCATAAATTTATTAATATTTTCATTATTACTGTTGATTTGATGTAGGAGGTGCTAGAATACAACAGTACTGGGTGGCAAAGTGGAACAAAAGATGAAGGAAATGGTGTCATTCCAGATGTAAAAAATGACAGTAGCAAATTACTGGTAATATTCAATTGGCATGAAGTACATTTGATAAAAGTCTTCCCCAAACTACAGGCATCTCAAATAAAATCAAAAAGAAAACAAGACTCTGGGAATGAGAAATCAGTAATCACATCAATGAATTTACATTTCAGGATGAGTTTGACTTACTGTCATATCCCCATCAGAAGAAAAATCCAAATTACTATTCCAAAGCATACAAGGTTATCGAGAGCTTAACAAAGTCAGTCTTGCAAGTAGTAACAGACATGCTAAAGGTACTTTAAGAAGTGCAACATTTTTGAAAGTTTTGGATGTACAGAAAGCAACTATTGACTTCACTGAGTGTTCAATAACCAAAATATATTAGCAGTGAAAATTGGATGAAAATATGCTAAGGCAAACACGGTAACTTCTAAAAAAAAAAGGTCATGTTAATCTATAGTGAAGGGACATACTATACTAGAATTGAGGCAAACAGTCCTAATGGAAATCGAAATCAATATATTTTCACTGATCCCTGTAAGAACTGCAGTTCAGACGCTGGTGGAAGATGTGGGATTCTGCACTGAGAGAAATGGTAACCAGTGTTCTGTGAATTAGCTGCTAAACTGTTAATTCCAGCCAAGGACTGGTGGCTGGGATATGTGTGCTGGGCTGGTGAAACACAGGAACAAATCCTGTTCTAGCATAGGTGGCCTTCAGGTATGAATGTTTAACTCTCTAATTCTCCCGGACTACACTCCTATGGCTTTCCAGAGGCACATGACAAGACAAGAGTAAATTAAGTGCTCCCTTTACCCTTTTCTAAAAAGAAAAGCTTCTCTTGTTTTTTTGTTGAAAAACAAAAGCTCTTGTTTATTTGAAATATCTGTCATATTATCTCCACTGTTACTAAGAGAATAGAGGTGTGAAAGAAGAGAGGAACAAAACCAGCTGACTGGTTCATCAGAAGTAGCTGTGAGCTGCATTAAAAAGAGAGTAAGTAAAGAATCATGTTCTCTATCTGGAGAGGCAGATGGGGTCTAGGCTGGCATAGAGGGAGACATCAGCTGTTGCTAATGGTGCTGGGGCCAGCTTATATGTTCTTATATTGCTGTATTACTAGCATATTGTAATTTCTTAGTTGGAATGCTAAAAAAGTGCTTATTCTTTTATAGAACAATGAGCAGATAATTAGAGAAACCAGAAACATTAGTAATTAGAAAAGCTTGTTTCAAAAAGAGCTCAGCAGCACTTCTGTCAGCCAGCTGACAACCTCTAGAAATTACTAAATGGTGTTTCTTTAATGTTGCCCTTTAAAATCCTGCTCTGTTTCCTTCAGCCCTTTGCCTGACTGCCAGTGCAGACTCAATTAAACCTTGATTAGACAAAAGGATGCCACTGTTTTTATCTTGGAAATCTGTATCTTGCTAGTAGATGTAAAAAAAGCAACATTGTTGCAGGTTTCTCTTTCCTGAAGTACCTCTTGAAATAACAATATTTTTTCCAAATGCATTATATGTACTTGTTTCAAAAGCCACATGAACAGCTGGAAAAGGTAACAGTAGAAAGCAAAGTCAGAATCACGCCACAAAGAGAGGACCAGTTTCCTTAAGCTAAAGCAAAATTTCTATAGCAGAGCTTGGAATAAGCATTCCTTCTCCACAGCGAGCCCACATACAACCTACATTTCTTTTTCACCAAAGACAAAAGGCCAATTTTTTTAGGAAGCCTGTTTGCATATGCTGTGTGTTTAAATGCACTTTAATCAGGCAGAGAGTATTAAATCTGACTGGAAAAAAAATCATTGAACTGAACAGAAACATGTTCTGAAATCTCTCTTGGCTTTTTCTGACTGCTATTTCACAGCCAAAAGCTGTAATAATATTTCTGTTTATAACCCCCACCCCACTCCAGAAAAGTCCTTATCAGCATTCTTTGTAGGGAAATGAAAAGCAGCATAGGCTTCTCTCTTAGATGTTTCCTGACTTTGTTGCTCCATTTAACTTTTTAAAGAAGCTATATACAGATTGTCAGCTTGTTTTTAATTCCGTCTATTTCACTATGTAATTGTCTGCAGCACAGACATAGTAAATTTGACATAAAATCAACTTCTCTGAGACCAGCTACAGCATAGGAAAAATCAGTGTGGTGCTGTTAAGTACTTCAGGGGATGTCTTTTACATACATAGAAAAATTAAGTCTCGACAAGAAGAAGAAGTTGAAATGACATACAGTTGTAGCCATCTTATGAATGATTTATGTCCCAGTTTTGCCACAGATTCCATTTTTACTTACACAGAACTTATCAAACACCATGTACAAAACCAGCATTAAATGGAATGAGTCACAGAGCATTCAGAGAGGAACTTTTCCAACACCACAGTAGAACTGATGAGCCTTTGGATTTATTTTTTGTCTGTTTCACAGCAGCCTAAATGTCACTGCCCGTATTTCTGTGTATGCTGAAGGTGTAACTAACTGATAGTTTTATCAGTTGAGGGACAACTGAATATAGTTGAGGGACACTGAATACAACAGAAAGGGAGCACATGAGGTAACAGAGGTGCTTGTGTAGAGTAGCAAAATCAAAGCTGTTGTGATTCAAGGCACAACAGATGCCTAATCATTATCTGTACCCCATGACCTGAAGGAGAGGTTAAAGGATGGTGAATGAGGGAGGAAAGGCTATTGAGATGCAATTATCTTTACAGTAGTTTTAATCTGCATAGGCTTTCTAAGTAGTCTTCCATCACCGCTTTGTAAGGCATGGCAACTGCAGGCAGGCTCAGACTTACTGGTTGAGTAACACAAATGAATTAGAGAAAAGGGACAGAGTGATTGTGCAGGAGCAAAGGCAGCACCTTTCCTTCACTAACTGTCTATGAGGTATGATTTTTTGTTTTCTCTCTGCTCATGAGGATCCTGTACCATAAGAGGTAGTCTTTGGAGCCCATAGGCAGCTGCAATACACGTTTGTCTGTAACGGCAGAGGAACATCAAGGGAGGTCAAACACCAGTAAGTACTAGCCAGGGGGGTCAGTGATAAGGTTGAAACCATTTCAGGCAGGTCAGGTGGCATGGCCAAAGGAGACAACCAAGCACAGCTTTGTGGAAAATTGCAGGTGAGCTGGGTCCTGCGCGTGGGCTGCCCTCTGAGATCAAAACACTTTGTCTGGGCTTTCTGGATGCACAACAAAAATGTGACATGGGAAAAGATTTCTACCTGTTGAAAAGTGATGTGGGGATACAGTTACCAGCTGCCATAGTTGCCACAGGATTCATCACTTACTCTTTCTGTGTTCCTTCTTTGAAAGATTTTGTTTTCTGCCACCATTCTTATAGAAACTAGAACTATGTGGTTGTGTTATTCATATAAACCTATTTGTTAGTGTCCCCTAAAAAATATTGAATCTATTAGCCAGTTTCAACCAAATTTGACAGAGGATCCTTTCTGAGTTTAGTAAACCTCAGTGGCTGGGTAGAGAGAGAAGGTCTTATTAGTCCTTTTTTTTTTTTTTTTTGTGTGAGAAAGGCAGCAGCATAAGATTGATTATATTATTACACAACAGGAATCCATATTAAAAGAAGTGGCTTTATGGATATCCAATTGCAGGATATTGTACTTTAAGTCCTAGGAAATACAACCACTTCACAGCAGTTCATCTGGAAGCAGGCTTCCTTAAGTTGGCTGCTCACATATCTACTTATTTTCTTCACTGACCCACTGGTGCTTATAAAATGAGAAGTGCTATGGTTTCACAGTGCCCTAGGACAGCAAAGAATGACATCTGAATCCCTGGAAAGTCATGAGCTGGACATATTAGGCACTCTGCAAAATTAACAGGAACAGGACAGCCAGTAGCACACTGAGGTGTGAAGTTGTGACCTGATCAGAAAAATAGAAGCGATCCTAAGCTTTGCCAGGTCACTTGTAAAAATGCCATGAGAAAGGCTAAAGAAGATCTTGACGAATAACTTTCAAAAAGCATAACAATTTTTGAGACGCAGCAGTTGCAGGTTCAACAAGGCCAAGTACAGAATCCTCCACCTGGGTCGGGGAAACCTCTGGTATCAATACAGGCTGGGGCATGAAGGGATTGAGAGCAGACCTGCGGAGAAGGACTTGGCGGTACTGGTGGATGAAAAGCTGGCTATGAGCCAGCAATGTGTGCTTGCAGCCCAGAAAGCCAACCATATCCTGGGCTGCATCAAAAGAAGGGTGGGCATCCGTCTGAGGGAGATGATCCTCCCCTCTACTCCATTCTGGTGAGACTCCACCTGGAGTACTGTGTTCAGCTCTGAGGCCCTCAGCACAGGAAAGACATGGACCTGTTGGAGCAGGCCCAGAGGAGGGTTAGAAAAATGATCAGAGGGATGGAACACCTGTCCTGTGAAGAAAGGCTGAGTTGGGGTTATTCAGCCTGGAGAAGAGAAGGCTCCAGGGAGACCTTATTGAGGCCTTTCAGTACTTAAAGGGGGCTTATAAGAAAGATGGGGACAAACTTTATAGCAGGGCCTGTTGTGATCGGACAAGGGGTAAAGGTTTTAAACTAAAAGAGGGTAGATTTAGACTAGATATAAGGAAGAATTTTTTTATGATGAAGGTGGTGAAACACTGGCACAGGTTGCCCAGAGAGGTGGTAGATGCCCCCTCCCTGGAAGTGTTCAAGGCCAGGTTGGACAGGGCTTTGAGCAAACTGATCTAATTGAAGATGTCCCTGCTCATTGCACGGGGGTTGGACCAGATGACCTTTAAAAGTGTCTTCCAACCCAAACTATTCTATGATTCTATGATTTTATGACATGTGCCAGAAGATGTGAAGACCAAATAGACAACAAAGGCATAGAAGGAATGAATGCTCAAGTAAGATAAGGATAGAGCAGAGAAGTGAAATTATCCTTCTGCATCTGTTTATCATGGAGAAGCTCAAGGCATTTACCATGCTGAAAGTCTTTTTAGGAGATGCACCAGAGGCTCTGTCTCTAGTAAGTGCATTGGACAAGATCAGAAATCAAATGGCTGAAAAGAGCAGACACAAGTCTCTTGGACCAGGTGGAATTTCTATGGAACATAATGATGATACTGGGATGTGAAACTGCTTGTCTGAGACTGCATATCGCAGAACTGCAGAGTGGTTAACAAGACCCTGTGTGAGAGAGGAGATCAGAAAGCCTGACAGCTTTACCAGGCAGCCTAGTCAAGCTAGACTAAAAAGAATCAGTGGGTGAATAAATACACACTGTATATTGGGAAAGCTCAGCAGAGCTTTGGCAAAGGGAAGGTCTTAGAAATCTTTTGGATGGAGGCCTCAGAAGGAGTCGGTGAGCATATACACAGGGAATAGCCTGCTGATGAGGTGGCATGGATTTACAAAGGTAACAAGTTTCCTTGCCAGTGGTTTTTCAAGAAGCTAAGCAGTCACCATCTGGGAGGAGATGTTTGCATCCACTGAAAAATATAGGAAACAAAAGATAGGAATAAGTGGCTGGTTTCACTCTAGCAGAAGGTCATCAGTGGAACCTTCCTAAATGAGATGGGAAAGAAGCAAATAGGGAGATGGCAAAAGTTGCTGATGCTAGTAGCTAGCTTTATACTAATGATACAAACATTCGCACCTCCTAGAAAACTGCTATGCCATATTCTCCTGTAATTGCTAAGTTATATTGGGCATCCTTAAATGTCCCAAGAAACAGAAGCCAGACAAGGGCTTTTGACGTACAGTATTTTGTCCTTTCTTCAAGGCACAGCACAGTCTCACTAAGAGAAGGAGATTATACAACAGGAGCCATGGAAGCATAAGTAGAGACCTAATGCTCCAGGGTCTAGAGAAAAAGAAATACTGATTTTTAGTATGTGAGAATCCTCAAGGTTATACCGCAGTGTGAAGATGACTTTCAACTCATAGAATTTTAGGAAGCATAGGCTGGAAGAGACCTCCAGAGGCCGTCTAATCCAGCTTCCTGCTCAACACTACATCAGGTCAGGAGGCTTTCTCTAACCTTATCTTAAAAGACTGATATTCTACAACTTCTCTGCTTCAGCACTGTGTCACTCCTGTCAGGGAAAAAAATAAAAGAAAGATGCCTGTATCAAGTTATTCCTACTTACTTTTTGGATTTGATCCTTGAAGGATCTCATATTAAAACATTTAGTTGCACTGCTGAAGGCTAGAACCAGAATTCTTCTTCAGAAAATAACTTCAGCTATTCTGCAGAGAAGTGACTTCAAAAGTTGAGCCTCTGAGAAGCACACTTATGACCATGAGACTCATGAAATGTTGCAAGACTTTGCAATCCCACTTTTATCAAATGTTATTTTTATTCATACTTAACTGAAGCTGTACAAGCCTGGCAGAAACCCTTGCTGTTCTGAAACAGTCTGAGCTAGAATTTCACCTCTACAGCCTCACCAGCCAGACAGATAATGAATGACTGACAGATATCTCATGTCACAAGTAACACAGTGTCGGCATTGTGTTAAAATAGTCTTATGAATTTTAAAGAGCAGCCTTTTCCAAGCATCAAGACAGTGGTTTATAGCTAAAAATATATCAATACAAATTAAATATTTGCATGACAAGGGTGACTTTAATTAAAAACCTTTGGTATAATTTAAATCACATCCATGAAAATAGTCATTGAAGAATGAAATGTCTTATAGCAATTGACTCTTATAGTTCAACATAATTGGAAAAGAATGTCTGGGGCATCACTCACCGCAGTGATTTTGTACCTCTGTAGAAAAGCTGATTGTAAGATTCTTTTAATAAACAGTAAAGTATCTGAGCCAAAACTGATATATAATTATGAAAAGTAATAAATTTATATTTGCTTAAAATGAAAATGATTTTGATATGGTACAGATGAATTTTTTTTGCATGTCAAATAAAAAGCCAGTGCAACTTCCAGTGCAATGGAAGTTGCCATGTTCCCATGAGGTTTCCAGGATGTTCAGGAACCCAGCTGCATGAATATGCACCAGTTTCCTTCTCTTCAGTCACATTCCCCAAGGAAAAAGAATTTAAGCAACCTGCATTTCCTAACTGTCTCTCCCAGTGTCACAGCTTCTCTGCATTATTGCATTTACAGGTAATATGGTAATGCCTTGGTGTGTGCACACCACTTTTCCTTCCTAGAACTCATCAAGATCTGTCAGACCTATTCAAAAATGTGGGCAGGGGCAATGATCCTAGATCACACTCAGGGGCTGACCTACACTTGTTTCCTATAATTCTGGTTTATAGCTAACAAATATCCTCCTGAGAGGTAATATATATTCTTGTTTAAATTTTGGTCCAAAGGCCTGCATTTTTAAAGCTGGTTTTCTTCAGTATATTCCCCCACTGCCATCTGCAAAACCTCAACAGTGAATTTGCATGGGATTGAGTAACAGCCATGGAGCTGGTGTTGTTAAAGTCATTATACACACAATTGTAGAATGCATTAGAGGTCTGAAAAGGCCCTGCTCAAGCTCAGTGTGTCTTGGCAATAAATTTAATGGCTATATATTCTTCAGCCATGAGGAGAATGTTATTTACCCTTTCCTCTTATCTGACAAGCTACTTAATACTCAGGGAGAAGTAGGCTGTGGGAACCTGAAGCATGTACCATCACTACAAAGTGGTAGTTTCTCTTAATCTTCCTTTCTCTCCTGTGGCCACAACATTATCTCCCCATCTCTGGCCTTCTATAGCTTGTTAAGCTTTAAGATTTGAGCTGTGCATAATAGCTCAGCAGAACATGCACCCTGCCATTGGTGATGACAATGCAGGAAATGCTGCAATACACGGAGGTAGAAAGCAAAGCAAAGCACGTTGCTCTATCCCAGGGAATAACCCAGACTGTTCAGGATGCAAATCAGGGAAGAAAAGGATGATATGTTACTGTCAGAACTCTTTCAGAAGTGTATGACTGCAGGAGGTTATAACTATTTAATATTTTGATTTCAACCTTCCTCAAGCAGTAAAGCCCTTACTGTTAACCAGCTGTCGCAGCTCCACAGCAGATTCACTACAGCAAATTCCAACTCATCAAAAGCTGAGAAGTCACATGGTTACAATAAATTTTATTAATCTGTTTGCAAGTCTCTGCATGCACTCAGCAATACGAGTGTATGGTTTGTGTGCAGACTGTTAACGTACAAGCACATAGATATCCCCATTTTCCAGTATAGGCAGAGCACAAAAAATCTACACGTGATTTTCAAAGGTGAGGAGTGGTCCTGAATCCTGCTGAAGCTGATGGAAACTGCAGCCATTCAAACCCTGCAGCAGAGGTCTGTCCTGCATGGGGAACAGCAGGCACCCTTGAGGACAGCTGTTTTGGACTTGGCAGAAGATTCAGAGCCACTGTTCTGCTGCTGAACTCCTGGATGTTGTTAGGCAAGTTGCTAGTGTCTACATCCACAAAAGGGTTCAAACCCCTAGCTTCAAGGGCAAGAGGACGGCCTTGATTTTGATTTTAGAAGTGGGATGTTGATACTGAGAGGGTAAAGGCACTGAAGAATATGAGGTGCTCAAGTACTGGTGTAATGAGGATAGGATAAATACCTGAAATTGTCAGCATGCTGGTATCTAAAATGGGTGTTGAGTCATTCAGCTCTAGTCTGCAAGCCTCCTTGGACAGCTGAAGGAAACCGTGTCTGATATTACATACAAATGAACACAAGTATTCTCTACATTTCATGAAAAACGGAAACAGCAGCAGCTACCTGAGGCAAACAGGACAGCTTAGAAATGAAGGTGTCTGCCCATTTTAAGAATCAAAGAGCCAGTCCTGTAAGAACAACTCACAACTACACAATCTCAATTAGGCACTCATTTAGGAAGTTGTCTTAGAAAGCCTTACAGCAAAAGCTGGTTCATATGACCTATTGGTGCACAGTGCAATGCCTGCCTTTAGCTGAGCTCTGCTCAGACACAGTAGATGATAGGAGGGCCACATAGAATCATTAAAATCCCATTTTTCAGAGTCACAGGTCAAATAGTCTGTCTGCCTCCTTGTTGGCAGGAGGTTGTGTTTCCCATTTCTAAGAGAGAGATCTAATCACTCAGATGGGGCAATCCTGGAGTAGATCTCAGCCTTTCTTTGTTTATATTTTCCATTTTTTGATAAATAACTGTAATTTTAATTAGGTCAGAAAGTGGGCCTTAAGTCTTCTACCGCAAATAGTTCCAGAGCCCTCGTTGCATTTCTGGGAGTACATGGTATGCCAAACAACACAAGAGATAAGACAGATTTGCTCAGGTTTTTTAGCAGGCAAAATCACATTGACATGGCTGTCTCTTGCCAGTGGTACCATAAGAGTTCTCAGCAACTGAGGAGGACTCTGGCTGAACCGCAGCTAACCCCCTTTAACTTCTTCTGCTAGGCAGTGCAGTGGCCCTAACTGCATTGGCAAGGAAGGTCCTACTTCTGTTGTACCAGCACTTGCATCTAATGGTTTGTAGTTGAGTCCTAAAGGGGACCCTCAAAATCTTACAGGATGTGCCTCCAACCCTTGGACAGTCCAGTGCTAACCCACATACTGTCATTCCCTTTGATCTCCTTGTTAATTATGCTGCACCTTTCACATAATCCAAGGAAAATGGAAAAAAAAAAGCAATACCAAAAACCTGGCAGCAAAGGGAAAGCTTCCTAACCTGAAATTTTTTCTCCCTTATTTTCCCTACCTGCCTACCTTTCTTATTTTATTTTCCTTACAACTTAGCTAGTTAGGCTAAAAACATGGTTAAAAAAGGCAGAAAAATAATTGCTTCTATTGCACCTACACTTACTAGCAGTATTAAGATGACTGTTGGACTAGTCTCCCTTCACTAAATTTGTCACCTGTCCTGGCACACACATTTCTGTTGAGTTATGAGTACAGTCTACTTCCAAACAGTATTCCCAGTTAGCCGAACTGCTGCAGCTGTCCCTGTACACAGTCCAGATATGGACCTGGCACAAATTATAAAGCCTGCATGCAACAGCTTCAAGTTGACACATTTTACCACAAGTGGGACAGGCTAAGGCCATAAACAGACAATTGCTGCTTATTGGTCAATGGCTAGCAAGCACGTAACTGTTGTAACTCCCGTGGGAAGTATTGCTGTACCCTTGCAACACACAGTGAATTTGGGACTGATACCTTCTTCATAACACGGTAGTGTAGAGCCAGGACTCATGCTGCTGCTCCAGTTCAGTTCACTAACTTGTGGGCCACAAGTGGCCCTTCTCACTGAGGCTTATGGAAAGCAAGTGCTCTGAATTGTATGACAATGGCAATTGTATAGCAGTAGAATAATTAACTGCTGCCGCACTTGTGGCTGGTGTTCCTTTCCCAAACGCTCTCATCAGAGAGTGATGTGCTTCCCATCTGAGTTGGTACTGAAGGATGAGCTGCTATGCTGCTTGGTGTAGTTGCCTTTACACAGGGAGGTGGAAGGTTTTATTTTCCCTTCAAGAGCTCCATTTGGTTTTCCTGGTGGATAAACAGTATGTATGCATGATTGTATTTATTTATTTAAATTTCTACAAGCCTCTCACATTTCTTTTTAATAAAAAGGGGGTAAAATCTAAAAAAAGATATCTTCGCTTCTGCATAGCTGTCAGCTCCCCTCCAGAGCTGCCTGTTACCCACCAACCTTCCCTCCCTGCTCGCTTGACTCTTTGGGCTGCCCCGATTCCTTCAGAGGAGGAATGAGTCAAGGTCAACTTCAGGATGTGGCAAGGAGGAGACATAAAATGAGCATGTGCTAAAAGCATGTGCTATAAGTACTGGCTGTGAAGATGCCAGGAAAACAAATGCTGCTGGATTATTTTAGAAGTGAACAAAGTGAACAAATTTTTCAGTGAGCACTTCATAATCCCTTTAATTAAAAGAATTTTCCCTCAATTTAAAACAAAGCTTTATGGAATGATTTTTACTGTTTTGTACCTTTACAGCACACAGCAAATGGGCAACCTGAGCACGATCTGGGAGCACTGGGTGCTATTGCAACAGAGCCGGTAGTGTCATCACCAAGTTTTCTGTTGTCACACACTTGGTAAAAGCACAACAAATTGAGTGGTTTAAGTCACAAAGGAAATTTTACATCCTTCGAACAGGACAAAAAGCTAAAAATGTGACTATTAACACTTTATTATTTATTTCTCTAAAATTGGTAGTCTACAAGCTTATAAGGTTATCCTTTCATTTCCCTTAAGTGTCCTTTAATTTCTAAATGGACATCCTTATGCACACCTTGCCCTGACTGCCCTTGTTGGCCAGTAGGAAGCTTCAGACATGGCTGCATTTCAGGATTCAGTGATATATTACCTATGTATCCCATACAAGCCTCACAGGCTTGCTGAAGACCTAATATTTTCAAAAGAAGGACATGGTTTTCATTTTTTTGTTAAATGTTGCGGATCGCATTTGACAAATATATCTTTTCTGAGGGAGCCATTAGGAAAAATCACATTTCTTCTCAGTGACATGCCATTACTTAAAGAAAGACCAGTATAAATCCATATGCAGATTATGCATCAATTTTGGCCCATGTTAGCTTCTGGATTTGCTGACCTGTTCACCCGCTTATTTTAAGTGACATCTAATAATTTTGCAAATTTCCCCACTTTCATATTATCTATTTAGATTTTTTTGGTGTTAGCTATGTCCTTGAAAGCAACTACTAGACACAAGAAAAAACACGACACAGGAAATAAAAATGTTTCTATTGCTTGATTCATTCTATTTTCTTCTTGCATATGCATAAATATGATACAGTTCTGCAATCTTGTTTGTGTGGAAAAGTAAATGCCTGCTTATTAATGGGAAAATATTGCTAATTTTAAACTGAAAACTCTTGGTATCTTCAGGATTAGCAATACCAAACTAGTCCCACCTGTCAGAAAGAAATCACAAATATTACCATGAAGAACTGGGTGCTGTCTTGATCCAAAGGCCTGATGTATGATGAGTCTATGGGGTTGACATTCCCTATGTCATCAAAATCCAAACAAATACACACATATGTGCAAATGCACACGCTGACAAATTGCTTTGCCTCCCAGGCTGAGCTTAGTGACAAGCTACCTGTAACTAATGAACTGAAAGACCTTTAAGACTCAAGCGTTTGGCTGCCTGTTGGTGAGCTCCCCATTTTACTGGATTCGCGCAGCTCAACACTGACATCCGATGGCTGGTACTAACAGCCCCAACTGTTCCTGCTCCCCTCGGTGATAGTGATCTGCAGCTCCAAAATTACTAGACAGCACAGACAACAGACGTAAGCACAGGTGACTTGTTTCTGTACGGATCACCATGGGACAACTTTTTATTCTGGCTGCTATTTGAATAGGCCAAACTTGCTGCTGCATCTATAACTGCCCTAGGGTCTATAGTTGTGACACTAGAAACTTCAGCCTCATTTAAACAAAGAGGACTTTTGTCACTGAAGGACTGAGCCCTTCTTTCCACATTTCCAGTGTTCTGCCCAGAGGTCAACTGAGCTTGCAACAATGCAGGAACATGATAACCTGTTTCTATCAGCACGGCCCAGGTCTCTTCAAGGAGGGGTCTGAACCAGAGGCTCAGGCATGCAATGCTTGCAGAATGCATACATTTGTGAATAATCTGACAGTCATGCAGATTGTTTCATGAAGATATTTGTTTTAAATGCCACCTGTAGGAATCTAAACCACAGATACAAAATTTTAAAGACCAAAGTAGGCTACCTGAAGACTGATCAGCCTAAAGCAGCTTTGAGAAAAAGTAATATCCTATCATGTTTTTCACCTCTGATTACAGCATATCAGAGGCTTAACTTACTTGAAATGGAGTGGAACACTGTCCAACCTTTTGCTTCTTTTTTATGCAATTGCTCCCTTGTTTGGCTAAGGAATGCTATACAGATACATGAGTAAAATGATAATGGGGGATTTTAGAAAGAACACAGATGCAACTGTAAAAAAAATTATCATAGGCTAATTCAGAGTTTTGGGAAAAAAAAGGCTGCATTTCTTTGTATTAGTATGTCACACTTGCAAAAGAATTAGGAAAGTAGAAGAATCTGAAAATAGACTGGAGATCCTTATCAACTACTAAACTAGATTAATTCAATTTTTCCAGTTGTTAATTAAATATCTACAATTTCCTGTGCTAGGACAAAACTTTGACTCAAGAAATAAGGATATAGTCTAAAGCGGACTCAATAAAATGGAGATACAGGTCTGAAAAGAATCCATTCACATCCTAAAGAAGTTAGGAGACATTCAAACATGGTATCTTGGGCTGATTTCAGGATTCAAATTTAGAGCATTTAACCTAATTTACTAAGGTCATATTTTAAATAGATTTATACAGGAAGTATTGAGGGCTTCTGGACACTGAAGTGCCTGAGTTTCAATTTTGATGCATATTGATAACATTTTAAGGCAACTGTAGAGTTTCAAGCAACAAAGTGGTGTACACATTTTGGGGATTCTGGTGAGATGCAATAACTGTATGATATTACTTGATTTCCACTAACGGAATAACTACAGTGGACCTAGATCTCTCTCAGAATTGAACTCTGGTAATTTTCTTATCCAAGCCAGACCATAGCTGATATTTTCTGTTTAAAAGTCTGAGATGCAGTTACAAATATAATGTCTGACAAATCAGTGCTTATCTGTTATTTTAGAAAAGAAGTCATATGATCATGACTGAGCAAGTAGCCCTTTTCACCATAATGGTGATTACTTTACTTATACAGCAAAATGTACAGCTGGTCCTATTGCTGGAAATCTTAGTGAGGGGATATTACACCTAGTGGGACAAACAGAAATTTTGCATTTCCCTCTTTTCTGTATGTTTTCAGATATGAAAAGCCAGATATTCTGGGGCATGGAGCTCACAAAGCTCCAGTGAATTCTGTAGATTTTTAACCTCTGAAAGTCACCTACTGTCATGAGACTGGAAAAACAAAACTGAGGTACCCTGTTTAGAGGCCATGTTTGATGATATGGGTCCTAATAGGCAACAGATTTTGATTACAGTACCTTCCATATCACATTTCTTTTATGGGTTAATGGAAGATTTTTGTTTTCAGGAACTTCTAGCTGACCAGAGTCAACAAGATACGGGTGCCCACTTCTCTCTTCCTTCATGAATTTCCACGGTTTTGGTTTTTATGTACTTAATAATATCTATTATATAACACTGGTATGGCAGAAAGGATCAGGGGAAAAGAAAAGATGCATCATCCAAAGCATAGCCCCAGAACTCTGTTATTTTCTCTTATAACAGCTGAAATAAAGGCTCTAAAAGCAACATAAAAACCAGAAGACAGTGATTTTTTTCACTTTCTCTAAATAAAAATGATGGAAAAATCTAGAGAAGTTTGGCTATACTCAGGGTAAACAGTGCTTGAAAAAGAAATCTGAGCTGCCTAAATGACATTCATGGCTGCCGAAAGGGAATCGATTGTGTTAGCCACTTTCAACAAGGAAATTGATTGTTTTGCGGTTTTGCATTGGACTGGTCAGGAACATGCAAGGTTGCCTCTGTGACAAGCTCTTCCATGGGGCCTGCTCATGTATAGGGAATAGTACTGAAATTACTGATCTGAAGTTGTCTCACATCTATTTCCAGAGCTCACCCCTTGCTAACCTTGGTTTTTGGTCAGAGCCCCTGAGCTATCAGACACCTCCTGGGCATGAACATGGGAAACAGCAATGGCTCCCTTCTGAGAGTGCTTGGGACCTGTCAGGATCAGGCTGCTTTTGCCCTTGATGCATTGATAGCTTGCATGAGACTCTTGAATCCTATTACTGGGTACAAGACCAGTGAAATGAATCTTCTGGAGTGGTTTTTTTTTAAGGTCATATGATCTTTTTAGATCTATTTAGCACCTCATGCTTCATGCCAGAGAGAATTATCTATTCTACCTGAGTAAAAAGGAATTGAGATTGTTTAAAAAACAACTTTAAATCAAAGTAAACACTGAGGCATTAAAATGCTATGATGAATTAAGAAATTGTTTGCTTAAATATATTGGATTTTGTGGTTTACTAAATCGAGAGTTGTTGTAGTCTCCATGGAAAAACAGGCTCCCTTTGTCAACCTTCATATTTATGTGCAAAAATATTGGAAGGAGATCAAACATTCTCTGCCTGTAATTCAAACTTTTCTCATTTTAAACTTCTACAAATGAAATACATTATTTTGACACTTTTTGTATTTATTGTGGTAACGAGTCCTGCAAATTCCTTATGCAATCATAAATTCAGGATACAACAGCTAAAGGCAAATACATTTCAGACAACTAGTGCTTAGGCTCCTCAGACCTGAGACAAGCAAACATCTGTTCAGAGGAGACCATGCTTCTGCCATGGTCAAAGATATTGCCATCAGCAACATGTTTTGGGAAATTCTGTTGAAGGAAGCCACTTTTTCTTTTTGGTGGATCTTCATAACAGACCTATCTGACTCAAGGAACTGTAAGCATACTCCCTCAGGAACATGAGAGGTTTGGCAAGCTGCTCATGCATGCATGGAGGGACAATCCTGTTTTGCACTGCATAATCTCTTCACCAGCGCAACTCCTGCCGCAAAGAAATTTGGGCTGATGTCTCATTTTAAATCATTCTATCACTTGAACACTGATTAGGGTTTTTTTTACTCTCCTCCTGGTCTTTTTATTTTTCTGTCTCAGTGCATGTATGACTACATTTGTTGTATCAAAGATACTACAAAGGCATTCCTAAGGCAGGGCCTGAGGCTATCCCTTAAAGTTTAAGTCTGCAATCTGAAATAATGTTGCCTGCATGTACATATCAGTCTGCTCACAGATATAGACTGTGTATTTCATAGCTTTATCCATCACAGCCCTAAAATAAGTGGACAGTCTTCTAGGGAAACAGAAAGGCACTTAGTACTGCTTTTCTTGTAATACACTACACAGGGAAATATCCTTTAAACACAAAGTAAAAATGTGATCCAGACATTATTTCTATTTCAGGTTGCAATGTTCCTTTCTTCTTACACAGCCCTGGTCTCTGATGACTAATTTTTTTTCTTCTTCTGTTTGCTATGGAAGCACATTGCATTCAACAGCAAGCATCGATGGAAGAGTAACTTTAAACTGTCTACTGTGCTTGCTGAGAAATTGAATGGTTTTAAAGCCAGTCTATTCTTTCAATTGCCAAAGTGCATTTTCTTCTTAGCTTTGCCTACAGAGGCATTTTTCCTCCTCGAAGGGGGAGATTTCTCTAATCAGCATCAGTGATTTGTTCCATTGTAGGCTTAATAGTCAAAATAGACTTAGAGAGAAAAGAAGGAAAGGACAGGTGCCTATTTCCTGCTTTTAAAAGTATTGGAAGATTTTTTTGCACAGCTGGTGATGGCACTGTGATGTGGAGTAAGTGCAGCTATGTCTAGTCACAGGTCAGTGGTGAAAATACAGAACTGAAAATGATTACGATGATCTCTTCTTTGGCACAAGACCTGTGTTCGCCTGCACATGGATATTTGACAACTAGCACAGAAGAGCTCTCTTTTTATAAATGATATTGTGTATTGTTGTATTTCCTAAATAATGTGAGCTAGAAGAGAGCAAACACTGGGTTCAAAGTTCATCAATTTGTCTAATACTGTCAGGCTAACGTGTTCCATATTTAATTTCTAACTTAATCCAGGACGTTTGGTGAGGGATAGAGACATTTTTAATTTTTAAATGACATACTACAACATTTGAAGCAATAGAAGAAGGATGACAGTAGGAATGCTGCCTTAGGTAAGAGGTTGTGGAGACTGCAGGTGAATGGTGAACTAGAGATTTGAGGGGTTTATAAAGTAATCTGCAGTCCTTGAGATCTTGGTTGTAACTCTTCGGGGCTTTTTTCAGCATCTGGTATGTCTGCATTTCTCCTCCTGAAACAAACAGCCAAACAAACCCCTCAAAATCCAAATTCAAATTGCCAGACATTCAAGTACAGAATCTCTGAAAAGCATATTGGAAGAGTTAGGCTGTGGCTTTCAGGAGGCTGAAAGAAATAAACCAATCACTTTTTAGAAGTAGCTACAAAGTTAAACAAGCCAGAGCAATGGCAGAAGACTTCTTTCAGGCATGTTAGTAAAAAGCAAGTAACGGTCTTTCACCAATGATCAAAGTGAATTCAAAGTGTTGAACGCACTGTTTTCACATTTGTCCACAACTTCCACTATATAAATGACTAAAACCCATCATTAGGTTCTTTAGGTTGAGACTAAAAAAGCAAACAGTTGTGCTTGACACAAGTTACAGGATGGCACTCTGGGGAAAATACATCATTCAGCACTCTGCCACAAAAACATTAGCATAATTTGTAACACTAATTGCAAACAAAGGGCCATACCTGTTAGAAATAGTCAGGTTATTAATATGAAAGTTGAAATCTCTTTCAGAACACAGACTTTACTACCTGATAGCCTTAAGGAATTTGAACGCTGTGCATGCGAATAGTTGAGTCAATGTGTTTTTATTAATTGCAGCTTTTATATGAGCACTTAGACAATGCATTAAAATAATTACTTTCAGTGAAGCAGAATTTAACATACTTTTCACTTTTGTTTTTATGCTAGAAAAAGTCATGCAGCTCACTGACAGCAGGTAATCAGAGCTCTTCACAGCATCATTTCCCTAAAAGCATGCAAATAGTGGATGAAATTATTTTAAAAAGCATAGTTAGAGGAGGAAACTATACCCATATTTTGTGCTTTGAGGCCCACTTCAGCAAACATTTAACCACATGCTTAACTTTAAGTACATGCTTACATGCATTACTGAGCAGTCACAGATTGTTTTTCGAGTGTGAAATGGAGCAGCCGGGCTCTCAGCTGGTGTAAATCAGTGCATTGCCACTGTGTGCAGTCAAGCTGAGAGCCCACCACAAGGTAGCTCACAGCACAAAACTCTGCCACTAAAACTCTACCCATAGCCATTTAACAATATGATTCTCACCAACTTCAACAGGGCAAGAGTTTTGTCTGATGGGTCTAACTCCTGAAAGTGCCTTTTAGTCTCAGGGAGACCTCCTACTCAAAACAATAAATTGTTTTGCCTGAGTCAAGACTTATGGTAGTGAGATTTTCATGCTAATGAATGTATCATTAAACTACACACAAGACCCAGACCTAGCTGCACCCATGTGAAAGGAATAATTACATTTGTCACGAGGCATTCAACCAAGTCAAGGAAGGTACCAAATGACATCTGAATGGAAAAAACACAAAATACGTGTTCACACAAGACTGCCAAGGAATTTGTCAGCTGCTTCATCATCTGGGAATTTCAGACTATGAAGAAACAAGCTTTAGGGGTTCGTATTTAATGAAACCCCAAATAGAAGGTAGTTTAGTTCATAAAAAAGTCAGCAGAAACAAAGCTCTGCCTACTGCCGTCTGGGATCTCTCAGTCGGTTTGTTTATTCTTCCCAGGGTTATTGTTTTCAGGTCGTCTTTTTTACTTTAGTGAACTGGGAACTAATATTGGAATTAATTTGAGTTTCATTACTAGTGAGTGGTGCAGAGCCCTAGTGGCTCTGCTGCTTTATTGACAAGAAGCAAATTGTTGTGGCAGCTGCAGTGCAGACTTTGGCTTGCAAATGTACACGCTGCCCATCAGAGACCACCATCTGGTCAACGGGGAGGGAGCTAGCACACACGGCCCCTCCACACTGCCTCCCAAAAACAAGGCGCTGTCATATTTGCAGTCCTTCACTGCTCGTACTATGGTGAATTTATTAATTAACATGCTTTTCAGCAAAAACTGATTTGAGTCAATGGCTTCCCCTCAGGCAAAGTGAGCCCTAAGGATGTGCTTGGAGATGCAACTGCTCACTGAAGTTGGGCACAAGTGTAGCAGTAGAGTAATTCTGAGGTTTCTCCAAAGTATGTTTGTGACCAGGCCTGTCTAACAGTAGGTATATCCCAATGAGGACCACCACTCTAGCATTTTATGACTATTTCAATAGGTTCTCCTAGCCTCATCTTGCTGGTTACCTACATCCCAGGTGAGGTTTCTGCCTCTTCAGCTGTTCAGAGGCATTGTCTCCTCTGCTTGTGTAGCTCCTTCATTTTTAACTGTTGCTCATTTCATTTTCCCATTTTTTCAGTAGTACCTTCCCAGGCAAAATGAATAGCTCCAGTTGGGACCTAGTATAATGGAAAAGCAGCTCAATGAATGTTTTACAGCCAAATTTTCTCATTTCCATACTCTGATACAGGTAACAGCTGAGAAAACAAAGCTGTATATATTTTCTAAATACATTGTAAGATTAAAGCTCCTTTTCTTTCCTTTACCATGTACAAAATGTTTAGATGGAATATTTTATAAACTATAAAGGACCTAACAGAGGAGATGAATGACAGTCAGAAGAGCAGCATTAGTACCAGCAAGCTTACTGTAGCTGTGAATCTAAACAACTTGCAACCCCTTCTCAGCTCACAGGTGGCTAAAAATGTCTTACTAACCAGATTTACTAGAACTAAGGAGACTACAACCTTGTTTAGCACCTTGGGGTCTTGCATTAGTGAAGTGTTTGTGTGGCTGGATAAACTCACTGAAGTGGCTTAGTGAGGCAGTTTTGAGTATCCATTAAAAATTAATGTCAGCAACACAGCTAAAGTCCCAGTTGGTCTTGAATTCAAAGGGAATATTGACTCCTGTCAGGGGAAGGTACTGCTCAGTGTGTTCTTGCTAGCTTGAGTACAGCTGTGATTTTTCAAAGAATTTGATTTCTGAAAAGAGCAAAATAAAGAAATCTTTAATATTTCCCCCTTTTCAAAAACATTATATTCAAATCTCTTCATCTTCTCACATTTCTCTAAAGATGGCTGTAAAACTAGTCTTCATTTTAAAACTACCTTAGGATTTTTTGATGAAGTATTTCCTTTGGCTGTATCATGTTTGTTCTATTTCACTAACTTTCTAAAGTATGTTTTTAACTAGGTGCAGATAAATAGAAAAAATATGTCTTGAATAGGTGGCAGGATATCTCTTCATCCCTGAGATATTTAGGTGTGCTTGTGTTCTAAATGCTCATGAATGACAGAACTCCAGAATTACCAATGGGCTCTGAGGCATGCACAATAGGTGCTAAGGTGTGCTGCTCATACAGAGAAGCAAATAGCATCTAGAATTGGCTGATGACATTTGCATTGCTGGGGAGACCTAGTAGGCTGCTCCAGCTCCAAGTAGCTCCTCCACACCGGTAATGACTAGAAATTGTCACTCTCACATTGTGTCCAAGATTGGCAGTGGGAGACCCACAGCTGGGGAAAACTGCTATACTACCTTGAGGTTGATGGAGTTGTGATAATTTACCAGCAAAGTATAGACATTTTTTCTGATAGGAGCATTTGTTCCTTCAATCAATGTCCAAAGACTTTGCCATCATATATGATCACATAACATGCAAACCTAGCAGCCATAGCTGATATAAGCAACTGCTAGCATAACTAATCCATGATCAAAGCCTCCAAAATAATGAGTTGCTGCCATAGTGATTCTGGACTCCCTAAGCAGAGCAGGAAGGGAGATGGAAAGTGAAATGATGCCAACAAGTGAATGAGCATAAAGACCAAAGCACTCTCTTACTCCCAGGTGTAATTGTGAGGTCACTAAAAAGAGATGTAGTGATACCTCCTGAAGGGTCTTTCATATGCCCACTACTTCCTGCTCTAAGACTATTCCCAACTGTATTTTTACTGTTTACATTTAATTTTTGCTTTTAATTTCTTAGCTAATAACAACTTCATTTTGTAATCCTTTGCTCTGAAAGCCTCAAGGGGTCTCCTTGAGTCTCTGCTTTTCTGTTCATGACCCATGGTTTTGTTTTTAATTCCAAACTTCATGAAGCCACATCATGTTTTCATGCTGCCCTTCTAATCTAGCTACACAAGTCATCCTAGTGTACTTCAACCTTATTCTAGCTCAACCTTGAGGATGCAATGAATCACAGAATCACAGACTGCTTGAGGTTGGAAGGGAACTCTGGAGGTCATCAAACACCCTGCTCAAGCAGGGCCACCTACAACCAGTTGCCCCAGTCTGTGTCCAGACAACTTTTGAATATCTCAAGAATGGAGACTCCACCACCTCTCTGGGCAACCTGTGCCAGTGCTTGGTCACCCTCATAGTGAAAAAGTGTTTTCCAACACTCAGAGGGAACCTCCTGTGTTTCAGTTTGCGCTCATTGCCTCTGGTCCTGTCACTGGGCACCACTGAAAAGAGCCTGACTCCGTCCTCTTTGCACCCTCCCTTCAGGTATTTCTGTACATTGGCAAGATTCCACTGAGCCTTCTCTTCTCCAGGATAAATAGTCCCAGCTCTCTCAGGCTTTCCTCATATGTGAGGTACTCCAGTTCCTTCATCATCTTCGTGGCCCTTTGTTGGACTCTCCCCAGTCTCTTTTGTACTGGGGAGCCCAGAACTGTACCCACTACTCCATGTGTGGCTTCACCAGTGCTGAATAAGGGGGAAGGATCACCTCCCTCCACCTGCTGACAATACTGTGTCTAATGCAGACCAGGATACCATTAGCCGCCTTTGTCGCAAGAACACCTTGCTGGCTAATGTTTGACTTTGTGGCCACCAGGATCCCCAACTCCTTTCTGCAAAGCTGAAATGCTCCTGAACTCTTGAACTTCAGTGGCCCCTTCCTGTTATTGTCAAACTACAATGCATCATTATTCCTCCCTGTTAAATCTAGGAATCCCTTCTTGCTCTAGTCTTGAAAGATATAGTATTCTGTAATATATTTTCAGTGTGCAGAATAACTGGTGCTTAGTATGCAGCTTCTCAGAATTCCCTCCACATTTGCATGTACAACAGATGTAGATCTATTGTTTGTGTGATTGCAACAAGAAATTAATCATGAGTATATAAAACTCAGTTTCAGGTCAATGCTGAACCATTCCAAGAACACACTTTTGCTTTATTTATTGCAAATAAGTCCACAAAATATTATACAGTCTTTCATGTCTCATATTATGCTTTTTTTGTTATTTATGGTTAGAAGCAGGTAGAACACATCATATTCCTCTTTGTCTCGACCACATGTCTGACTTACGTTTGGTAGTTGATTGCAAGTATGATATAATCTTAAATCACTTGGTTCAATCATGCAAAATTATGTCTATAATAGTGGCATCTACAAGGGAAATATCTGCACACAGGATATTTTTCTACCTAGAATATTAAAACTCATTTCCAGATGGAAAATAATTTTGCCATAAAAGCTATAATCCGTACAAACAGTTAGAAGCTTGTTTACTACTTGTGTTTTCATAGAATAATAGTGTAGTGTATAGAAAGTAGTAAAAGAAAAACAATAAAACCCTAGTAAGTGCATTTGGCCAGCAGTGTAATAGAGAGATGCCAAGAGTTGAATTCTCATTTTCAACACTCATTATTCTGAACACCTACAGTTTTAAAGGACCTTATAAGACTAACTGTACTGCATCAGGCCAAAAATCATCCTGACCCTTCTTCTCTTTCTGATGTGACCAGAAGTACACACTCAAGGAAAGAATATCATAGCAAGTGTAGACTAATATATCCTGCAGTATGCTCTCCTCATTTTCAGCAATCTGTGTTTTAGGGATTTCTCTAGCCAGAGGTTGTAATTGAAGCCTCGTGTTTGCTCCTCAGAGAGGAGCTGCTGCTTCCTCTCTGCATTTGCTTAGTCACAACTTGTGAATAAGCTCCACAGTTTGGGTCTTTTGTGAAAAAGTGCTTCTTTTTGCTTGTCTTAACATGCCACATGATGATTTCCTTTGGTGAGTGCTACTTTTTGTATTTACAGAAATAGGGAATAATTATCGCTTATTTACCTTCTCCCTGCCGTTCATGATTTCTGGTCCTTTTGCTCCCTCTTTTCGAAACTGAAATGTCCTGCTCCATTCAGTCTCCCCTTCTTCAGAAGTTCTTCTCTGCTCCACCTCATTTCCCTTCATCTGAACTTGTCTAGTCCTGTTGCATACTCCTGAGGTGATGGGGTGGACAGGAGTGGCACGTGATATTCAAGGCATCAAGTGAGCTGCTTATTTTTGCAGTGACACAATGATGTTGTCTACTTTCTTCTCTCTGCCTTTTTAAATAGTTCCTAAAGACCACAGCTGAGCAGTAAATTGACTTTTTCAGTACATTTCATGCAGTGATTTCAAGATTATTTCCTAGCACATTCACAACTGATAACTCTGTTAGTTGTGTGTGCAGCCATATAGGCATAGTAAAACACATGGAAAGAGAGAGAGTGTGTCTGATAAAGCTGCTTTTATTTTGCATTTTCCTGGTTGCTGCTGTCATATATACCTTTTCAGCATTTGTTCAACAACATGAAGGGTTGCAATTATCTGACATATAAATATCTAGTCTTGTGATTGTTATAATGGCACTTAGACGAAAAGAAGACCTGCTCTGCCCTGTCAAGTGTAAAAGTGGCAGACCTCATGAAGCACATAAATGATCTCTTCAAAAACGATAAGGATAAATGTCAACAACGTTGTGATGTATGTTGTGGGGATGAAATCTATGCGTAGGCAGGAACCGAGGCTCAGGCTTACGAGACCTACACACTGCAGCAGATGGAGAGGCAGAGACTCAGTGCTTCACTGAAAACACAGTGCAGGGAAGGACAGTTGAGATTTATTACTATGTGGGGAGGACAGGGTCTGTATAATCCAAAATTGAACCTGGTAACAGAGAATTAAATTTAAAAACACTAGGAGAAAGTCAAGACATGAAAGACCACGTACTACAGGGTGGTGTATTTCACGGGGATAAAGTAAAAAACTCTGTATCCTCAAATAAAGGATAGGGTGAAACATAAAATGCGGTAAAGTAATGGTAAAGTGCAGCTTAACAAGTAAATCCCTATTTCAGCACATACATAAAAATTGACAAGCATAATAAGACTGAATATATGTGCTTGTTTGTACTAGTGTTAGATCTCTGAGACACAGTACGGACAGAGAAACTGGAATATCTGGTTTAAAATTGACATAACGAGTAAATTAATATCTCAGAAACTTGGTAAAAGGAACATAATCAGGCCAGTTTTTATTTCAGGGAGTTAAATAATGGTTTAAGCAGTGGTTGGAATCAAATAACGTAAATATTCTGTGTGTACCGGTCTTGACTGGGATGGGGTTAATTTTTTCCACACTAGCTTGTATGAGGCCATGTTTTAGAGTTGTGTTGGAAACAGTGTTGATAACACAGGGGTGTTTTAGCTGTTGCTGAGCAGCGCTTGCACAGAGTCAAGGCCTTTTCTGCTTCTCACCCCACCCCACCAGCGAGGATGCTGGGGGTTCACAAGAAGCTGGGAGGGGGCACAGCCGGGACAGCTGACCCCAACTGACCGAAGAGATATCCCATATCATATGGTGTCACGCTCAGGCTGCAAAGCTGGGGGGAAGAAGAAGGAAGGGGGTGGGACATTGGGAGTTACAGTGTTTTGTCTTCCCAAGTAACTGTTATGTGTGATGGAGCCCTGCTTTCCTGGAGATGGCTGAATGCCTGCCTGCCACAGGTAACACAGGTAATTACAATAGTAATAGGAGACTTCATTTTTTCCAGATAGACTCAATACCCATCATGACAGGGCATGTTGCAGACAGTATTATTTTAAAAACTGTAAAAGATTGCTTTTTCAATTAATTGGTCAGAAAATTCACAAAGGAAAAGCCATTCTTGATTTAGTTTTGAACAGAGCATGTGACCTCTTTCAAGATGCAGCCACTGAAGTTATTCTCAGTAAAAGAGGCCATAAAGTATTCAAATTGTAGGCTGAAAAGTCAAAACACAAATCCACAATATTAACATTAAACTTAAGAAGTGGAACTATAATCAATTAAAGAATTTTATTGAAAGGACATTAAAGGGAACCACTAAAAGGGTAAAACGTTTGCAGGTAACCTAAAGACAACTTTAGGACATCACCGTATTCCAGGCTGAGAATAAACCTTAAAAATTGTTTTCAGAGGGCAAAACCCCTTCAAAACATCTCAAGCAAGAATGAGTAACAGTTCAGTGAAAAAATTTTTAAAAAAATGTTTTGGAATTGTGTCAGTATTTGGGAAGTAGACCAAATAATTCTTGGCATCTAACATTACATATTCCAGAGAAGCTTTCAGAGTTTTGCAACCTTCCCATGAGGGCCACTGTGTGAGTAGTCTGAGGCACTAAAGGGCTTCAGCTGTGAGAAGAAGATGCTAAAGGAATTCAGATATGCAGCTGCTAACCTGCTAGTTGTGGCTGGTAACCTGTTCCCTAAAGTAGCCTTGAGGTCAATGGAAGAGACAGTGATACATGTAAAGACAATTTTTTTGAAAAAAATTCCTGGACAGGAGAAATTCAGGAATTACAAAAAAATAACTCCACTTTCTGCATTGGTAAATTAGTCAGAACAACAGTAAGACCCAAGTTAGTACATGCATAAATAGATAATGGGCATCTATTCACATGTCTATTGTGGAGGGAAGAAATGCCTTGTGAATCTGTTAGATTCTTTTCAAATTAGCAATGAGACTAATACCCGATAATAAAAGACTGATGACTTTTTGTCTTTTCTTTTTTTTTTTTTTAAATTGGCTTTCAGAGAAGCTGAATATATGTGTATCTCTGATTTAATTTGGAACCGTTTCTAAAGCAGCTCAGCATTTTAGAACTGCCCCAGAGTACATCAAGTTGGCAACAAAAACATGACACATCACAAGCGAACATATGCCTTCTCCAAAAAACTGTGTTTGAGTGTCTAGATACAGCCTACATCTTCTAAAATGCAGCACTGAAGTGAACACAAAAAATTTTTTGTGCAACACAAAAAATAAAAAATATACTTCAGTACTTTCAATTTTTGAAGATTTTTAGTGATAAACTCAGAATTCATCACCAATTTCAACCTTTCTTTTTTTTTTTTTCACTAACTACACTACCTAATTGTTCACTCTTACTATTCTATACTGTAGACTTTGATTTTATTTTCTTTGCCTGTCTGAAGCTGTCTTCTGGCCTTTGTTTAGACCAGGACTTTGAAAAATTCCCATCATTGCTGAACTTTCCTGAAGTTCTTTTTCATTTCCCCAAGAAGACTACAAACCATTACTCATTGTTTTAATTTGCAGTTCCTGTAATTCCAAATCAAACCTAACTAGGCTATTTCATCAAGGAAAAACAAGAACATTACTCAAAAAGTAAAAAGAATAATGGCAAAAGCAACAAATTGTTTTGTAAGGGGCTTTAAATGTTTATTCCAATGTATGCTGATTGTGCCTAAGAGCAGCAAAATGTAAATTAAATTAGTACGCAAGCTTATCATTAGGAAACAAGACTTTTTTTTAAAAAAAGGAGAAAACCCCCTAAATTAAGACCAATGTGGGTTAGGCCCACCCATTACATAAACCGCTAATCCACATCAAAACCCTTTTAGTAACATATGGGCCATAATAATTTCCGGTGCTCTTTACTTCTTAAGCATAACAAGCTGTTAACTGAGAGGGACTTATATTTGCATTGGTAGTTACTAAAGAGATCAAAACTGGAATTTTCCCATAAGGATCATTAAAGCCCATTAAAAAGTCTGAGATTCACAGTTAATGATATTAGTTAGCAAAGAGTAGTGTTAAAGCATCAGGAATAAGCAATCCAAATCACAGTCCCCGATGGAAATGCAATGGCAGAGGTACAGTTTGTGCGCAGAATGTTTTGAGGGCCCTTTAAAAATACATGCAGGCTGCCTGCATTAACATCTTCCTAAGAAGTGCAGTGGTGCACTTTCTTGTTCTTCTTTTAAAAATGAGAACGCATTACGTGAAAGTATTTTTGTAGCATCTAATAACAAGTTTAGATTTATTTTCTTTAAAATACAACCTTTGTATTACAAACAATACTTGATGATAAAGTATCCAATTAATTGCTAGCTTTATATGCATACAGCATATAATGAATTTACGTGAGTGTAGAAAAACAAAGCAATATTCATCCTTAGTGTAATCCCACTAATTATGGCTGTATGTTTCAGTTTTCATCTGTTCCATTATTCAGAGCAGCTGTTTTCCTTCCATTCATTCTTTTGCATCTCTCAAACCTCCTTCCGTGGCCATGCTGCCCCTTAAAAATAGCCTCTCATTAAGACATAACTAATCTTGTAGGACAGATGAGTGATGTAACCACTATTCCTCATGAATGTCTAGGATTTACTTTAAATTGTGAGATATTTGCAAGTACAGTTTGAACAAGTCACTTTTTTCTCAAGCTGTTCAGGGAAATAGAGGGACATCACTGAAGCATATAATATATCTCTGCAGGAAAGAGAGTCCATGGTTGCCTCTTTGCTCTGCATGGTGTAATACTGGTCTGAAAATACAGACTTGGAGCTTTAAACTTAAATGTTAACCTCTGCAAAGAAGAAGATGGTCTTTTTATTTGCCTACAAAGGGCCATGCCCACCTACAGGGCTGCAGAAACCAGAATAATAGTCATGCTTTTAAAAAGTAGATATAGGCCAAAAACTGGTGTTAACTAAAGTCTAATAGCTGCTGCATTGACTGCAATCCAGACCAAAAAAAAGAAAACTAGTCACCCTAGTGAAGAAGGGGAGAGGACCTCCAAGTCCAAGGTTAATTTCTGCCCTTCATTAGTATTTAGCTCATGTAAAGGTAAGTTGAGGATTTAAAAGACATTTTTTAAAATTGAAAATCATTCTTTTTTTTTTTTTTTTTTCCCCAACGTGTTCTAATCTTGTTCACTTTTCTTGAGAACATGGTGAAAAATTGGGAAGAACTGGCAATGACTTTCCTGAATGGAAAGGAAATGTCTAACAGGATTGCTCTGCATGCCTGTGTGCCACAGAGAAGTGGTGGATCGGCCTCTCTGCCCTCCAGCAGAAGGACCAAGAAAATCTCAAGTGACAGTCTTGGCCACATCCTTCCAGGACCTTCTGGGTTACTCTAGCATCACCTTGAGCAGAGAGCTTCTCTCCCTTCTTTCCAAAGTATAAACAAACCCCAGCCTCAGCTGATTTATAATTCTGGCTAGAGGGTCTTTATTTATCAGATAAGACTTACACACACACAAAAAAGACCTTTTTTGCATTATATTTCACCTCTAATTTCGAGTATCCAGTATCCCTCTTACCTTCCTTTGTCACCTTAGGACTCCCCTATGGGAACCACAGCACTGTCTAAATAAATATCAGCACAGTACAGTGTGGAAATTCAGAAGAAAAAAAGGTTATGTGCAGTCAGAAAGCACACCCACTTTAAAACTCCACTTAGTTCAGCCAGGTGTTGTCAGTAACATTTATTTCCTGTGAATTCACCCATGGCTCCTGTCCTCTCTTCCAAGGCAGTGCTCATTCCTGAGGAAAGTGAATCAAACATTAAAGACTCTTCTTGGAGTCATTTCTCAGAGCAGGCAGCATCATTCTCCAGTCAGAAAGTGTGAAGATTGATGCTCGGACAGAACTAGTTCCTGCGGAGCTGATGGATAGGATCTCCACGGTCCTTTCACTGATTCTGTCGTTGGCATGAGCCAATGCATATTTTAAGCAAAGGATGAAGAGTCTGAGGGAGGGATAAAAAACTGCTTGGCCTGCAGAAACTAAAATCAATAGTGGTGAAACTCACTGTTTTAATGTACAGGACTTATAGCCCAGTAATTAAACTTTACTGTTTCACAGAATGAGCTCTGTCCATTAGGAGCATGACCTTCCTTTCTAAGAGTAAGATTACTTAAATGCAACAATCCACTAAAACTGAGCAGGATGAACATTTTTCTGACAGAAAATGAGCCAATGTCTACTCATGAAAGGCCAGGTAATTGGTATGAAGTTACCGAAGCTGTTATGTGGAAATTTAGGATGAGCATTCTCTCTCTAGATTTTGCACAAAACTGAGGGAAGTTTGCCTTACAGAGACAGATCTAACAGAGATGCTGCCAGCCTTATCATGACTTTCTAGGCCACAGGTGCCACTGAGCAGTTGCATACTCTGTAAAAAACCTATTTTGCTTTTCCTTCCACCTCTGCTGGTCTCTGAAAGAAATTCTGAGACAACTAAAGAAAGGGGAGAAAAGTTTTGTCACCACATGGCCAAGTGATGCTACAGATGCCACAGAAATAAGACATCTGAATACAAGTAGGGTAACTAACCATATACAGTCTTAAGCATGAAAAGTCTTTTACGAGGACAAAAGAAGCTTTATCTTTGCTCTGAGGTGATTTATGAGACCAGCCTTTAGACCCATAAGCTACAAAACAGATAAACTCTTTAGGAAATACTTTATTCTGAAGAAAACTAATAAAAATCAAGCTCTCTGACAAACGTATTCTCCCAGGAGAAGACAATCACAAACAGCCAGTTACTCTCTATTTTGGAAGCTATTTATTGAACACATGCTAAGTCTTCCTCTCAGATATGCTCTCTCAGCATATGAGGAAAAGAAGTTGAATAGAGCAAAACAAATATTGTCTGTCCCCCCCCGAAGCAAGATTCCTAGGCTTGTGTACCTTACCACCCAGCTCAGGACCATAGTCATGCATAAGGCTTTTCAGTTTGGAATATTCACAGGAAGATATGAACAGGTCAAGAACCATGTTCGTATCTCAGTTATATAATAATTTGCAATCAGGGCTTCATCCAACCAGATGCATTATCCCTATTTGGGGAATACTGCTACTCTTTGCAATGTGTCTTAACAGATTAACACTTGCCAAGTGCTTTGAAAAGAGTTCTCCCACAAGGACTGCCTCATTTCTTGCTGCTGACATATGCCTTATGTCCAATCTCAGGAAAAAATCACAGAATCACAGAATCGTCTAGGTTGGAAAAGACCTTGAAGATCATCTAGTCCAACCATTAACCTAACAATGACAGTTCCCAACTACACCATATCCCTCAGCGCTATGTCAACCCAAATCTTAAACACCTCCAGGGATGGGGACTCCACCACCTCCCTGGGCAGCCCATTCCAACACCTAACAACCCCTCCTGGAAAGAAATCCTTCCTAATATCTAGTCTAAACCTTCCCTGGTGCAACTTGAGGCCATTACCTCTTGTGTGGAGCCATGTCACATTGCTGCCTCAGAGATAAAATGGTTTTCGGTGACCAAAGAGGAATGCATGAACCTGAATGTTGCCTACAGATCTAGCTGTCTGCCTTGAAGGCTGCCTGTAAGGCAGATCACCTTACTGGCATGGGGGAGGAGAGAAATCTCAAAAAACAGCTGTTTCTCACAGCTCTTTGAATCACAATGTTGAAGAAGCTATCAAACTCTTAAAAATAAAACAATGAAATAAAACAGAAACTAGAGGCTTTGCAGGAGGGGAGAAGATGGATATGAACAGCAATTAAGAGGGAGAAAGCTGTGGGGGCTGTTAAAGACTGAGCAACTTCAATAGTCCTGAGAGCTATAAATCCTCACAATTCATTCTAACAACAAAAAGCTAAATCCGTTCAACTGCAGCAAAAAGGGAATGCCTCTCTGTTCCTTCCCCTTCCTCTTGTATGTCCTGGCTGGTGGGGAGAGGAGAGGGCCAATGAATATTTTATGAATGAATTTTTAAAAAATGTAGAGGAGCATTGTCACTTTCCCCTTGTGACTTCAGTTCTCATCTCCACAGCCTTGTTTTTGCCATCCAGGAATGCTGCAGGTTGGATGGCACAGGTACAACGTGTGAGGGAGCTCTCTTCCAATGACAGTGGTACCATGCTGGTCAGATGGTTAACCCTCTCTCTCTGCAGTGCAAGTTTCCAAACCACTTGCCTGTAGCTACCAACATATTATCTTGGCCTATATACTCTCTTCTCAAATTGCTTTGGAGTGAATGAATAAAACAGCAGGCTGTAAGTGCCCATGGTACACCGGGAGCCACACATGGATAAGGGCCTTTTCTCTCTCACATGCTCAAGCCACTGCATATATTGGCTTGTGATACTTCCCTAAAAATATTTAACTATTAAACGAAAGTGTCTTCATTCGCTATAGACTCCTGAATAGTTCAAAGTCTGACTGGCCTATTAAGCAGAAGGTTTTCATTTCTTCCAGCTAGCTATTTAAAGATTATATATTGATACTATCTAGGTATATTGATGATATCTTCTTCGTTTGGAAGAGAGACTGCATCAGCAAACAGTTAACACAACTTAATCACACATCCCAAAATTTTTCAGTTAGAGGGTACACAGTCATGTATCCCAGAAGACATATCTAACTGATCACCATACAGGCCCACAAGAAGTCAACAAAACCAGTTTCATTACAGGCTTGTTTGGATTTCAGTCAAAGTCACAAGCCTAATACTGCACAGGGCACAACTGCCATTTTAATACATCAAAAGGACATAATTGAAATGAAAGCAAGTAATTATAACATGCAGATAAAATGTATTTCAATGAATGCAAATCTACTGAAGTTCAGTTTTAATGTATGTCATTGACTGGAAACAAATTCTGGTAATATCTGTAACAACTATTCCCTTCCACCCTTTCCTCCTGTCTACCACTCTTCCCTTCCCTTGTACACTTCAAATTGGGATGACTGTAATGAGTAAAATACACCAAATCATTATGATAACATGGTTCAGCAGGAATAGGATATTTCATTGATTTTTCTGCTTACACTGTAAGAACCACTGTGTTCAAGAATTTAGAGGAGGAGAAAACTGAAGGACATATAATGAGAATTTTGTGTACTTCAGTCACTTAGTGCATTTGCATCCTCATGATAAAATTAAATGACCCCTCTTACCCATCTTACTACACTTATTCCTGAGCACAGCATTTAACATTTTTCAGTCATTGTGAAAACATCTCCTTTCTTTCTTAACAGTAAAGGTGTGGAAGTTATAACAGTGATGCTACTAACAATTTACACTTTTTTCCAGAGAAATGCTGTTCATCACCTTATAACTGAAAACCTTTAAATGCTTTTGAAATTTGTTTTAAGGGTGGACTTTGAAAAGGCAATTACTGTAAATCATATGTTTTGAGAACAGGGACATATGATATGACAATGAAGAGTGCTGAGGCCAGAGGTATTTGCCTCCCCGTATTAAAAAAGTCTATGCAGTGTTTAAGAAGTGTTATTGACATGATGCCAGCTAGTCAAGCACTAAAGAGTTAAATCACCAATGTGAATTTAGGAGATTTTTGGGTTGAATGTTGGCTTTGCTGTTGGGTTCCTTCTAATTTGATGCTGGGCATAGATACTTAATCCCTGTATGCTTTATATTCTGATACGTAAAACTAAAATAATAGTACTTTCTGCCATGATATGTCTTGTCCTGCTCTGTAAGCAATTTTGGACAGGTACTGTCTCTTACCATATATCTGTATGGTGCCTACACATGGGGCTCTGAATGTGACTGACACATTTTAGTAATAACATAATAACACTTTCTATTAATGCTTGTCTGAAGAAGGTGCTCCTGGCAATAAGATTTGAGGACTTAGTCAATTCATCCTAATTTACGTCATTCTCTGAGGTATTAGCATAACATCTTGCAGTGGATGACTTTAAATAAACATGTTCAGAGGTATTACAATGCATGTATATTATCTCAAGCACTGGCTCCCACAAGGACAGATGAACATCATGTACGCACGCTGAAAAGGAATAGGTAAGTTTAATTTGCAACTCTGGATCTTTCATGTAAAACAGAGCATAAGGCTGATGAAGATCCACTGGGCCAAGAGTGTGTGGCTGTGCATTATGCAGCTGTTCTTCCTTCTGAACGTCATTTTGATGATGGGCTGAAGTAAAATTAATGGCTTAACTTAAATCGGTGGGCTTAACTTAAATGCTTTGTGGCTGCTTGTTGACTAACTTTAGGTGCCTAATTACTAAGCTCGTCTCCTGGGCTCCTTCTGTGGTGAGAAAGGGGCATCTCAAAGCACCTGAAACAAGCTCCTGATTTGAACTGTCCCCTGGAAGAACACGTTTCTGTTGACCAACTACAGAGGGAACCTACTTCCTTGTTTAGGCATTTTAAGGTCAATGCCGCAAATTATTCAGTGTGAAAACCACAATTCTGCCTTAAATCCATGGTTGAGGTTTTTTTTTTGTTTTGCTCTGTATCAGTCAAAAAAATAATTCTCAGCCAAAGATTTCACAATGGTAAATTAAATTCTCATTAATCTGAATACAAAATATGACAATATTTATTAAAAGAGTCAAATACCAAGGGATTTGATTAGGACAACTTTTATTTTTGCAATTGAAGTGTGGCATCAATCTTACCAGTGTGCTGCAGCCATTTCGTGCCAAACATGATGTTAAATGGCAGGTATATAAATAGCCAGGTGGTGGTGGCAGGAAAGTGTTACAGAGCACAGCTGGCATCCTGAGGAGCACGCTGGTGACCTGAAGCCATCTCTGTCCTCTCTTCTGCTATGGCCCTTCAGCCAAAGTCAAGGTTGACAGGTACCTTTTATGAGACTTAAGTTACCATAAATATGTAGCTGCTACTGTGGCTGCTGCTCTCTCATTACTTGCTTTCTCAGCGGGACCATTCTGATACCATTATTCCTGTAGAGTACTACTTTCAGCCAGGCTGGTTTTTTGACTTTCAGCAAGGTCATTTTTGCGAGTAACATGCTCTGTGGCACAGGCATGACTATTGACATCTGCACCAATTTGTCCAATAGTCTTCCAATATTTTACATTTTTCAAGACTATTATTAATTTCACTAAACGTCAATATAGATTCAATTCCATTTTGGAAGCATTGTTAGAAGGGCTTAACGCTATTTGAACATATTTCATTATAAATAACTACATTATAAATGGCCAAGGTCTTCCAATAAAGAAAGCGCAGAATAAATTGCAGAATGCGATTTTACTAAGATTATACGGTAAATGGCAAAAGTTGTTCATTGTCTTCATTTCTTGCAATGCCAGCTGCCACTGTCATCTAAGTACTCTAAAATGGTATTTTGAACCTTTTCCCCCTGCAATGAGAATTTCTCTTGGTTGACAAAGCATGAATTAAGTCTTATCTCTAGTACTTCCATGACATATAGCTAGTGACCACTTTTGAGAAATAAAATATTTCTTTTGACATTTCAGATTAAAGTAATGCATTCTGTTTTGTTCTACAGGTATTTCACATGAGGGCAAAGTACTGTTATATTCACAGAGTTCAATGGGGGTTTACAAGTATCTTTTATATCTGTGAAGACAACTACTCTATTGCAATAGTATCCAGATTCAAAGAGAAAAGTCTTTCTGCCATAAACAAGACTTAAGTTTAATTTTGTGTCAGCAGAAAGCTTTACTTTCTTACATAGTTTAGGATTAAAACAGAATTATTTATTTAAAAAGTCACGTTATTTTCACTGGCAGGTTATTCAGATAAAACCAGTAAGTATCCTGCAGTGTTTTCACTGGAAAGGGGAAAGGGCTAGTTTTTGAGACAAAATAATGGAGTTACCACACTAAACTTTCCTTTAGATGGACCAAAAGAATGAAGAGTGGGATTTACTAATGAATCAAAGGAGGACCTTCTAACTCTGGTGCCAAGAAAAGTAGCTCTCAGGGTGCTATGTGTGAATATAATGGGCTTGACACAAGCTAAACTAAAACTCCAGGCATGCCTAGCTTCCTTGCATTAAAAAGTCAGGCTGCAAATAATGTTTGACTAGTCATAAGGCCACGTCAAAAACAGTATCTTCCTTGGGAGCAAATATGAAAACATTGTGTGGGTGGTGCTTCAAAAAACTGATAGCCAAAAAAATAAATTCTGGGCACATATTTTACAGCTCATTTCCACAAAATTATCACCAAACTGTGAAACTGGGAGTATATTAGGATATCAGAACAGTCAGAATTTAAGAAAGGAGATTAAACAGTAACACTTCCTGTGAAGAAAGCAACACACCCTTAGTAGTTGGATGTAAATATTCCCAGCAACCAGCTCTAGAAAAGGCAGAATAATCACATATACTGCAACAGCACAGCTAAGAATAGGGATTGGGGTGGTCCCACAACATGATGGACAGGGAATGTCATAGACTATTAATACATTTACTTGAACTTTGTATTCAGCCAGGCTGCCATATAAGCAGGCATCGATGCATAGCTATGTAACTTTACAACAGTAAATGCCTAACAAGGTAATATTGAATAGCTGCTGTCTGTGAGCAATAAATGGTAGAACAGGGGAAACTGTTGAACTCAGAAAAATGGATTATTGGTTAAGTAAACAGCAGATACTTAATGCACTTGTTTCCCACATACTTCTGTGTCAGACACCATGTGCAGAGCAAGTGAGGCAGAAGAAGAGAGAACTTCATATTTGCCTCAAGGACTATGGCTGTACAAGGTTTATTGGCCTGGGAAAATTGAGATAGGATTTAAAATAGAGTAGCAGCAAATTTAATTAATCTTTTGGATGTAGTGTGCTTAGTCCTGTATATGATATAGAAACCAGCTTCCTGAGCGGCCCTGACAAGTGTCCTGATCCTTAGATAGCTGCAGGAGTCAAAGAAACCTGCAACATCTTCAGCCAGTGGAGGGAGGTCTGATATGTGATGACTAAAATTTACCAGACTACAGCAATGATATCTAGTTTAAAATTTTCTCTTTTCTCCTACCAGAGGAAAAAAGCACATGCATTTAAATCAGTGGCCCATGTATGTTGACAAACATAGCACTTCATATGAAAAAGAGATTCCAACTGCCTAGCAATTTTGGAGGTCCATTTCTCTTCTGCTGTTCACCTTAGAGTGGTCCAATATTTTAAAATTTTATTTCATTATTCAAATACTTTCTTTTTTTTCACCTAAAACTTAAGTTCTTCTTCCAGTTATCTGCAACTTGTTGGTGAAACAGTGACCATTCATATTCTTAAGGCTTGGACAAAATTATTTCATTGTAAGGTCATGTATGCCCACTACATATCTGTACACAAAATTAGTGCCTTCCCTCTTTCTCCAGAAAGGTAGTATGGGTAGACAGAGGAGACTAAGTTTTATTCTCAGTACTGCAAAATTTATGCTCTGAAACATGAATGAGCTCTTCAAAGAAGTATTTGTGAAGTTTAGTTGCTCTTTTATAACCTTGGGAAGATACATACTTTTTTCTCCTGGAAATGGTAAGGCTGCTTCTTGCTAACTTTTTGAGAAAAGTGAAGGAAAAAAGTAAATTTAGTCAAGTTCTAAGAAATTACATGTAGAGTGTTGTCAGTATCACTACTAGACCATCATTAGTGACAAAATAAATCTTCAGTGTTTGCTGAATTCCTGTTAAATTTATGGAAGTCTGTTTGAAAAATAAAGGCTAAAATATGCATAGGTACTATATAATAAATACTATGTTTGAAAAAGGATTTGCAAAGACAGGAATCTAAGCAATAATTTGTATCTTTTCCTTAATTTAAGGTAGAGAATCAGCACATTACAATGAGTTATACATCACACCTCTGCCTGGAAAACATTTAACTATAATTATTATAATTAGAAAAGATTAAAGGATACAAATGTTTTTCAATTATTTTGCGCATTCTACACTATTGTGCACAGTGAATTTCTTTGTTATGTGTGGTAACTAACTGTTTTTTTACCCAGTTCCTTGTCAACCCATCTGTTTTTCCTTTTCATGTGTTTATAAAGAGGGGAGGCAAGCCTTATGCACCATGAGAAGTACTCTCCACTCTCAGATTTTTCCACTGAGATCAGTTGTCTACATCACCTACAACAAATGAAGAGATTCTGAGATTTACTATAAACACACTGCATTTATTTGGTATCACCAATTTTTTTTCTGGAACTAGAGTATTAAAATGATGCTTTGAAGCTATGTAGAAGATTCCATCAGTCTACTCCCCCAAGACAGAAAGATATTTTTCATGCCTAGATCTTTTTCTAGAAAATGTCATAAATCTTCAAGCCCTCCTTGACCCGTTGCTGTAGCTACACTGTGGAATGTGTAATATAGCTATGTGTAGCATATATATGCATATGGACTATGTCAGAGTGGGCTTCACATTGGATTAAATCATCCCAACTCCACTGAACTTGAGACACTGATGCTCTGAGAAGTCTCTGGGCCACAGATGGGAAGAGCTGGGATGAGGGGTGGGAAAAATACCAAACAACATCTTCCTCTCTTACACCGCTTCTCACACTACTCCTCTACCAGCCTGCTGCTAGTCTTGCTGAAGACAGGATATAGGGTTCATGAACCTTTAGTCCAACCCCTGGCAGCTGTTCCCAGAATTGTTTCCCTAGCATGAGTTCAAAAGTATGTTAAACTCTCTTGTGTCCACATTCAAAGTCTCTGAGTTTGTCTCAGAATACCTTTGGAACAGGGAATTATTGTTACTTGTACTTCCCTGTAGTTAACAGCTAGAGGAACAGAGATTCCTAAAAGTCAAATTTTACACAGGACACTTGTTCTGTAAATACAGGAATAGCCATCATTCCAGCTTTGATCTTTCAATATAAATGCTTTCCACAGTGTTGTGTGGGGCTTTTTTCCCTGTTAAACAAAGAGTAATAGCCATTCAATATCAATTAATGCTGATACTTAAGAAAATCATAGAGAATGATCCATTTATGAGATGTGAGCAAAGGTTTTGAGCTCAACAAACAAGGAAGTGTGTATGTAGGTCACCTCTTGTGTGGCTCACACTTTTCCTTCAGAATGAAGTAAGAAACTGAACATTTTTTTACTTTATTTTGCTGTTGTGCAGAGGAAATATTTAAAATATCTAGAAGATTTTGTAGTACAAACCCTTTGTCCCATTATTAATCTGTCTTGAGATGGCTTCTCACTTGGCATCTGACTTCTGAACATAAGAAAAGACTTTTTTACTGTAAGGGTCATCAAATACTGGCACACGTTGCCCAGAGGAATCTCTATCCTGGGAGATACTCAGAATCAGACTGGACAAGACCCTGAGCAACCTAGTTTGAGTGGTCCTGCTTGAGCAGGGGGGTTGAATGAGATGATTTAAAGAGATGCCTTCCAGACTCAGCCATTCTGTGATTCAGCAGAGATGCTGCTTGGTTTTGAATGTAGAACCCATATCTAGAACTTATTGCAAACTTTTAAAATTATGCAATTAAAAATAAATGGTTTTGAAAGTCAGATGGAAACACAAGCATGAAAACACAGAAGTAAGAAGCATTTTATCTTCAATTTATTATATTCACTAACATTTCTCTGAAGGAAAGTTTTCAATTAAAAGCTCTGAAATTCCACACGTGGAAAAGAAAACACTGATCTGCTTTTATGTGATAAAAGGGCACATAGGACACAAGCAGTCTTAATGATGAAGTCTGACATCTTTACAGATTTGTTTGTGTCCCGGGAACACTGGAGAACTTGCAAGTGCTTTTTTGGGGGAGGAAATGCCTCAGGGACTGAAGGGTCTCCAACAGTTTCAGGAACCAAGCATTCCCGCCCTTTGGTTCCTATGATAGCCACAAGCAGAGAGGTTAGCCTTGATCTATCATCCTGACCCATCCTTCCCAAAGCAGCTTCTTCTCCAAGAAATTCCAGGTGATCTTCAGAAGTGGACACTTGGAGGACATGCTAGCTAGGATATCTTAATGACATTCCTTCCTTCCTTTTTGTCTATGTTTTCAATTAGCAATTTTCCATAAAATGTTTACACATGAAGATGGTCCAGCAAGGTTATCAGAAAAATAGTAAAGCTAATAAAAACCCTCATGCTGAAGCTAATGCAACCATAAGTCATATCAGGGAATATGTGCACATTAATTAACAACTCTCAAAATAAAACCAGCTCCACTGAAGTTGAAATCTACTTTAGTGAACACCAGTGAAGGATCCTAATCATAAAAATATTAGAAGAATAAGTGAAGATTTTTGGCCTCTTCATGCTTTATGTACTATATCTAATCTGAGAAGAAAATGAAATTTTTGGAGTTCACTGTCAGCAATTTAATCCCAAATCCATGAAGACAAATACCTCATTGATATTGGTGTAAGATGTATTTGTTCAGGCTATGTTATTGCTCCACAGATACATCAGCTGAACTTTAGTATTATATTAAGCAGCCTGAAAATACCTTTCAGTGCAACAAGGGATAAAACCAGCTCAGTATAACAACTCAGAGATGTTGGATTTTGTGCCCCTGGATTATACTAATGTTCAGGATAAGAGTCTGATTGATTTCACATCATTATGTCTGGATTTTAAGTTGCTTTGGCTTGTAATACTGAAGTCTTAATTCCAATGGGAAAATTTCATTGATTTGGAAGGTTTAATATTCCCTTGCTGTCATTAATACAGCTCTAGGTACATTCCATTCTAAAATGTAGTAGGGTTGTAGCCCAGAAGGAGCTGTGCCCTTAGTAGCATGAACTGGCATAAGTCCATCAAAGACAAATGGAGCTATACTGAATTATCTTGCCCTAAGTTCTATCCATGTAGGTAATCAGGGAGACTTGCAAGTATATCCACTTATGGGCACAGAGTAATTAAGCTTTCTATTTTTTTTTTCCCAATATGTTGTTTATAGTGGTGAAATACCTTTCCGTTCTTCTTTCCTCCTTGGTCGAACGTGTAAAGGCAGAAGTAACTGAAAAAAATTCTATTTATCATGGTGAGAAAATCAGCACTGTATAGATTATGTAAGTAGGAAAGAATCAGGAATTAGGGTCAACTGTGCTGATTAACTTCTCAGCTTGTGAAAGCATTTTATTTGTTCCTAAAAGACACTGCACTAAGTATCATAGTCACAGCTACAGAAGTTGCCCTATATCGACTGGATTATTTCAATTAACCTGTACTTCCAGCTCATTAAGGACCACAACAAGTCAAAAGAACTCTAGAAAGACTGGCAGTGGATTTCTCAATTACATCATTGTTTCAGATATGATCATCTTCTCCTGACCCTGTCTTTGATTTACATAGTGAGCTATCAGTGTCATGGCTAGGGAGGAAAAAGATACGCTTAGAGCCAGTTTGAATCTTATTATATATAGTGCTTTCTCCAAAGGGGCATTTTAGCAGCTGGTGATGCCAGCCCTAACTTTTGACACAAGACAGAAAAATGGGGGATTTTGCCTGAGATGTATTATCTCTTCTGTTTCCTACAGAAAAGGCAGAAAAGTGCTTCTAGTGGGTCAAATAATGGGAGAGTCATCAGCTAGTTGCAAAGGATATTCATGCAGCAGCACAATAGAGTGGACAGAATGTGAATTAGTCGGCAGTCAGGACAAAACAAAAACCCAGGCAGGAATGGAGAGTATGGAGAATGTGACTGTTTTCAACTCACAACATAAAGCTAATACCAAGGTCTACGGCATCATTAGTTATATGAGAGGCAAAAAACAAAACATGCAAGAAATTGGTTTGCAGATGCAATAGAGCAGCTTAAGTTCAATTTGAACACTGCAGAGGAGATTCACTTTAAAAATATATACAAGTTGCTTATAGAAATGCAGCTTGTGTAGGCTTTGTGTTATCAAAACAACCATAGAAGAATATCATATTAAGGCATAGGCTTTAGGATAACACAATATGTTTGTACATAAGAACTTCAGAAAGAAATGTTCTGAAAGAACATTTCTCCTTAACTTGGTTACATTTAATACTGGAACTGTTTTCATGTATAATTTCTTTTGTAATCACAGCAAGTATATCAGATGAGAAGCTTACTTCAAAGATCAGAATATGAAAGAACTTCATCCAAACACCAAAGTCAATGGAATGGGCAGTCCCCCAAGGAGCTGAACACAGCTGGAAATGAAATGTTCAATCTCAATGCCAGCAAGACCAACATGATGTTAGCTGCAAGGGGAGGACCATCTAAGAGCAAACTCCAGGCACTGTCTGTTCAACCTGTTATTGGAGTTAGGGTAAATATCTGCACTGCACAATCTAACAGCATCTAGACACATGGCATGAGCAGGAGCTCATGCACCTCATTATCAGACACATGAATAGAAGGTACTGGACACACTGTGCTGCCCCAGCTTTTATGCATTACTAAGAAATACAGTAAATTAGCCTGAGGAGAGCACTGTGTTAGTAATGCTAGGCAATAGAATGACAGAGGTGTCTTTACATGGCATGGCTTGGTGACAGAGGAGCCATGATGGGATGTTATCCTGCTTTTCCCAATCATCTTGCCTGGAGTTGTATCCTCCCCATTGGGCTCTGCACCTCCATCACCCTCTGGGACAGACCTGTGTAACGCCATGGGTCAAGATACGGGAGCTGTGTGCAGGGCTAGCTTGTACAGACCAAATGCAGTCCAAGGTGGCTGGATAATGTTTGATCTTGTACTTCTCTGCATATATAAAAGTACACATTCATCAATACATATTGAGGACCCTCGTCTGTACGTGGAGGAGTCCAAAATAAGAAAGTTTCTCCAAGTCCACCCAAGACTCAGCAACATTGCAGCACTGACATCTGTCTATAAGCACTCGTCTCAATGTTGAGATCTAGTCCTGCTGAAAACCCAGCAATGGGCATGGGTTATCTATCAATACTAATAAAGCTGTTGAGCTGTGGCACAGGGAGAAGCCCGGGTGGGTCCTCACATTTCACCACAACTAGCACTGTGGGAAGTACAAATGGGATTACTAATGAAAGCTCCCTCTGCATCCCCCAAGGAATAAAATCCTTCCCCTTCCTCTCTGCCACATGCCAGCCTCTCTGCACCTCAGGGACTATTTGATCCTTGGGTTGCAGCCACAAGAGCATACTGTTTCTGAGATATATGGCCTCTAAATAATTTTTGTCTGTTTCTCCAGCCCCACTTGCCTGTCTTCTTTCTTCATCTTTCCTTCTAGGACTCCCATTTCTCCTCTTCATCCTTCATTTTTAATAGGCTTCCTTCTACCTCTTTCCTTTCCTTGACACTGGTATCCTAATTTACTCCTCTAGTATTTATGCCAGCTCTTAATAAAAATTAAACATGATCAACATCAAGTCAAAAATGGAAGGCCAAAGGTGCTTTCCCATGTTCTCCTTGACTGTGCAGGTGAAGTATGGTGCCTGCTTTACTGCTCATCTGTCTACTTTTTCTAATATAAGTTTTTCATAGAGAGAAAAAGATCTCCCTGTGGCTAGGGATTGAAGAGGGGAAGAAGCACAAGTGATCCCACATTCAACCAATTCCTCTCACACATAGAGTAGATGAAAGTTTGCTAACACATGATTGTGGAGTTCTGAGCAGGACTGCTATGGTAGTGATGCATACTGCTTATTTCCAGCACTGCCCACATGTGTGCCTGTGACAATGGAACCCCTGTCTGAGCTGGAAGTGCTGTGCATTGCCACAGAAAAAACAATAAATACAAATAAATACGACTCAGTAACTCAGATTATTAAAAATGCACACATATATAATATATACATACATTATATTATATATATGCAAGTATGTAACATGTAGATATTAAAATCTTCTAAGCAGCTTTCTAAATTAGTGGTGATAGGTGTATATATTTAAACGTGTTTACCTATACACATAATCAAAATCCCATATATTGGGTTTTATCACAGATAACATGTCATATTTTATTATTTGTGGATATGTAAAATAGATCATGCAAATGTCAAGTGAAAGATAAAGCTTTCCCAGAGCAAACACAGTTTCTGTGATCCTTAAAATGCAGAGCTTTAAAACCAAAAACTACTGCTCTCTGTGAATTTAATTTTGCCAGGTGCTACATAAATGATGATGTGAGCTATCAAAATATAAATCATACATGTTTAAAATGAAGCATTCACTGTAAAAGGCAAACTACGGTCTTTCTTAAGCAGTGGAAGATTTTTGCCTTAATCCTGATTCATGTCTGTGGATGAGTGGAAAAAGGACTACAAATGCCAGAACTGCTCTTGGAACTCTTTGCTACTACTCCAGCTGCCCTGGGAGTAGGGGCATTTAGGTCTGGGGTGGACTGAGCTTCACAACACAACGGCTGAGTTGCAGAAAGGAGTAGGGCACTTCTGAGGGACCTCCAAAGTTTGCATTAACCCCTGAGATCTTCTGGAGCAGGGAGGTACCTACCACCCCAGAGCTGTTCCACATGGTAGTAAGAGGTGAACTATCTGCTGGAGTCCTTGAGAGGACAAGCAGAAGCTCCCCCATCTCTTTCTGCATTGCTGACTGCATCAGAGCAGGAAAAAATATATTTCTGGAGAATCAAGGGAACTAATTCCCCTGCTCTTCATCCAAGAAGAAAAGGGCAGAAAATAGCAGGTTCATAATATCCTTTCTCCCTCAGGTCCCACTCGATTTCATCAATGCTGGGGTACTACAATAATAAAGTGAAATACTCTCTTTTTGACATTTAAGTCACTCTTTTGAAATAAGTGTGGAAGGAGAAAAATGAGTTAGGACACATTTAAATAATAGTGGGTAGAGATTTGGAACAGTCATTAATTTACCCTACCAGCTTACTCATAATTAATATTAACTCAGTGGCAGAAAAGAGAAATATACACTGGGGAAACAGTGCAGTTTAATAAAAAATAGTATTAATTCTTCTCTGCATTATCTGCTAAAAGGGTTTTTGTCTGTAAAAAGGAAATATGACGAGCTTCTCGGGGCAGAAGCATTGCTCTTGGTTAAATGTTGGAAGCTCACATTGACCTCACTCATTTTAGTGGAACTTTCTAGATTTCTATTAAAGTGACTAAGCAGAATTTGATAAAAGTCCCTTCTTCAGTAGAAGAGGTGCTAGGATGTTCTATGTATATACAGTAGAAGCTTTCTTTTTCAAAAAGTCTCTAGTGTATCATATATTGGAGAAAAAATGCAATAGGTCTTTGACTGAGAAAGGTTTTCAGTGGGTTGCATTTGAGTTGCAGGTTATTTATGTCTTTTAGCTAAATAGTATGGTGGATAAAAGTATCTACTGCTCAGGGAAAAGCAGTTTTGCAGATTAATGTTAGACTGGTTCAATGGAGTGGATCAATGTTAGTTTGTTAAGAGATTCGCTGTAGCATTTTTAGTGAAAAGAGTTTGGAGAGGGGAGAACTGCATTTTTAGGTTTTGGAACATAAATAAAGAGAGCACTTGAACCAAAAAGAGCTTTTTAAGATGTGATGTTTAAACTTGCTGTAATCATGGTGCTGTTTTCATTGGGGAAACAATTTATATTTACTTTCCTATGTGTTATGATGCTTTAGTAAAAATACTCGTGTCTTAACATTTTTAAGTTTAAAAATTAATTCAACTTCCTCACTTACATGAAATTCAGTAGTGTTTTGGTAACATGCTGTTAGAGAGGGAAAAAATTATAAAAATAATCTTTCACTTCAGCTGAAGCAAAATTGAAGGCATGTCAGGGGAATCTGGAATAATTCCACTCAAACAGCTCTCTCCTCTCTCCTGCCAATGCCAGCATGGTGCTCCATCACGCACATCTACCAGCTCTGCTCTGCAGATCAGATATCTTGTCTCATCATGTCGCCTTACACAGATCTCTGCAGCGTCTCTCCCAGGATAGCTGTTCTTCATGGGCAACGGCACCCTCAGAGGCATAAAGGTTATTTGTGTTCCTGCTGGCTGCAGGGATGCTTGGGGCTTGCTCCTTGTGTGTTCCCAGTCAGTTAAGTGGAGGATAAATTTCTCTCCTCTCCTCTCCTCTCCTCTCCTCTCCTCTCCTCTCCTCTCCTCTCCTCTCCTCTCCTCTCCTCTCCTCTCCTCTCCTCTCCTCTCCTCTCCTCTCCTCTCCTCTCCTCTCCTCTCCTCTCCTCTCCTCTCCTCTCCTCTCCTCTCCTCTCCTCTCCTCTCCTCTCCTCTCCTCTCCTCTCCTCTCCTCTCCTCTCCTCTCCTCTCCTCTCCTCTCCTCTCCTCTCCTCTCCTCTCCTCTCCTCTCCTCTCCTCTCCTCTCCTCTCCTCTCCTCTCCTCTCCCCGCCTCACCTCACCTTCTCAAGCACAGTGATGTGGTGTCAGGACCAGAGACAAGACATGTGGAGACCCAGAAATTAATTTTGCAGGGGGGTAAACAGACAGAGTTAACAGCAAGGAGGTGAGGGAGAAACAGCAGAAAGCATTGAAGAGGTCAATGGACAGATGACGGGAGTGGAGGGTGGGAGATACCTGGGCAGTTGGTTGGTCTGAGAGGGAGAGAGTGTTCGAGATGGAGGGATCGGAGATACTGCACCATCTTTACAAAGTTCATCAGATGAACAGAGCCCATCTCTGGCAGTGGCAGGATTTTTCAGACATGTGGGACAGGTTCACTGTGATGACAGTGCTGGGTGAGAAGGTCTCTGTGGAGGGGCAGCACTGTGGTCAGGCACAGGAGAAGGTGTGAGGTGGCAGGATGTGCAGGGGAAGTCTGAATGCTGATGGAGCAGCCAAACCCAAGCTTGCAACCAAAGGAGCCACAATGGATGCCAGGGCTCAGCAGATGAAGAAAGTGACAAATCATTTAGGCTTTCAGTTTCTATCTCCTTTGGAGTGTTATTTATTTTGCAAATGATCTTGAAGGAAAATATTTGAGCAAGTGGAAAGAGAAAAGGACATGAAAGGCATGTTTTTGTCTCTTCTCTTACTCTTCATTTTATTTCATTTTTTTCCTGAGGTACATTCAGAGCAAAAGATTTTTTTGAAGATCCCAACTATTTGTTGGAAGAGCAGAACGCTGATTTGGTGTGGTTATTTTTAGATGATGCTATCAATTTCTGTGTTATCAGGTGTTGCAAGTAGGTTATGAAAGACCTGAGGAAGTCTGATTCATTATGTTTCCATTTGGAGATTTTACTACTGAGATATTCTACAATCTATTGCTGACTCTTGTACTGCATGGTGGTGGAAGGCTGTTGGGAAACAAATGTGGAAAACACAGCCTTCCCAAGTGAATGATAACTGCAGCCTGTGGCCTCAACTCAGTAAAAAAGTAGCTTAGACTGGATAAGGTCTGGTTAAAGTCCTGAGGACAACAAAACACAGCTAAAATTTCTTGGAACTTGACTGAGAAATTGAGAAAATGTCCAGATTTTCTGGAAACTTCAGGTTTTCCTATTCATTGGCATACACTTGACCTTCTGATATTTTGACCACATCCAAACTCAAAACCAGAATTCTGAAACGGATGCAGAATGTGAGAGAGGTTGTTTACACCCCCAGACTCAGTCATGAGGCCCTGATATCAGACAAGCTTTTAACTATTAGCCTAATAGCATTACTTTAACTGCAAATTGCATAATAATTACACATTTTATCTAATTGGAATTTGATGTTGTGAAACAAGAATAAAGACCCCAAATTCCTGTGTAAAGGACTCTGTGTTACTATTTCTGATATTAATGTGCTATGTGATAAGAACAGACTTCGATTATTATGCACACTGTCTTTCATTCTCAAGGTATTTCAACACATCTTGCTAACACATTCATCTAAATATTGGCAATGCAATGAATGATTAAGCAAATGTGGCAGCCAGTATGAGCTGAACAACAGCTCACATGTTAAGCTCTGGACATTCAAACCTGCTTAACTGTGAGAAAAAAGATTGGCAAGAGACCTGGCCTTTTTCCCTAGTCTTTCTGAACGAAGTCTGAAAGGAGATTAAAGGTTCGAGAATATTGATAACTGGAGACCAGCAAGATCAAATCTATTGAAACTTCTCTTTTTAAAATATCAGCCAGCAATAAAACAACACTCCTTGTAAAGCATGCCATGATTTTGTGGGATAGAGCTTACTGGCTGATTTACTATCTTGCAAGCAACAGAAGAGCCATATGGATTAGGGTTTACTGTAAAATTAGAAACTTGGAAGATAATTCCAGGGAAATTTCAGTCACTTTAAAACTTGTTCTGTCCTTTTGTGTTTCAAAATGGTCCATTTCTAATTCTAAAACACTTTTTTTCAGAACTATTTTCAGAAGAGGAAATGTTTTAAAACTCAGAGTGGGCAATTTAAAAACCTTCTCCTTCTCCTCCTGTTTTCCTGTGAAGAACTGTGAAAACACAACCTTCCACTCCATGTCTGCTCCAATCAGTACAGGACACAGGGGTCATATACACAAATAAAACCAGAAAAACTGAGCAAAAAAGTTTTCCCACAATAACAAACGGACCCTTTTTCATTTTAAAATTTGGCCAGTCTTTGCAGCATTACAGCCAATTTTCCCATAATTGTTTGTAGTTTCTTAAAAGTCATTGCTCTTTATGTACAAAGCTGTGGAATACACCCCAGGTAACACTTGGCCACACCCTGAACCAGAAACTAGAACCTCTTTCAACTTTCCTATGAGTCACTCCTGCCATAACGGGTTAGCAGAGTTTGAGCTGTTCAGGTTTCTACTACTGGTAGCAAGTGTCCGCAGACCTCTGCCACCCTCTCACAGTCATTACTAAGCTCTTATTTTTCCCATTCTGTTCAGTCCATGTTCTTAAGGGCTTCAAAGAAGCAGAAGACTAGAACCAGTGGTATTTTCAAAAGCATATAGTTCTGGTCAACTTCTTATCTCACTGAAATGAATGCTGAGGTGTCTTTGACTTTTGCAAGAACCATTTACGACGAGGACAAGTGGTTTTGAAACTACCAGTAGGTGTATTTTCCCGATGAAATACTTTCCTTGTTTTCCTTCAAAATAGTACCATTTCTTAGTCAAGTGGAACTTACATGACTTTCCTTTGGAAACCAGTACTTTCTGTTGTATCACTGTTACTTGCCATGCCAGCATGACTGTGAAAATGAGACTTGCCAGTCCAGTCAGAGCTACTTCTGCTGCACAGTTCTGTGCAGTGGAAGAATGTGTACCCGAAGGGTAGCTGTTGTTAGCCATTGCTCAGTGGCTGGGATTTTCCCGAATTAGGAGAGGTACGCCTTCTCTCATGTATAACGATTTGAAAGGCAATGACAGATTATAAAATTGTACCAAAGTTACCAAGCCATTCAGTCCAGTCCAGGGTGGCCTGACGGATTGCTTTTCTGCCTCCTACATGAGAGCGTACAATGTAGTTATTAACCACACGAGTGATTTAAAGTAATTGTCACCTTTAGTTGGTGTGATGTGTGTGAGACAGGTGAGGGTGCCAGCTGAGCCTGTCTCTCACCCTCAGTTAGGGCCCGTCCCGCAGGAGCAGGAGATGGGGGCAGCTGGTAACACAGGGCTGCGAAAGTGGGCGCGGAGCTGGAGCAGTGATGCTGATGTCCGCAGCTGACACACAGAGCTGCGGAGCAGTGGTGGCCCCAGAGGAGGCATGGGCCGAGCTACGTGCCGGCACCGTGGCAGGGAGAAGGAGACGAGGCATGAAAGCTAAGGGGAAATGTAGCTGTGTCACTCTGGGGGCTGGCAGGGAGCTTGCACCTGCCGGTGGATTTAGCTCTGTTCCTAAGGTAAGGAGGTCTCTCAGGTAAACAAACAAAAAATAAACATCATGGGCAAAAATTCTCCAAGATGCATGTAAAACATGCTGTATGAAATGTAAAGTGGAGCACTAACTAGTCTCCTGGCTGGGAATCTCAGTAGTGAGAACTCCTGAATAGCCTAAATTGCTCTGTAAACAGTAGAGGCAGGCTTTTCAGGAAACATTTGAGACTGACTGGGAGATATAATGTAGACGCCTGCATTTCCATTGCACTTCAGCATGTGCTGCGACTGCTCCAAGGAGTTCATTTCTGGAACAATAGTTAGACAGACTGGAGATGAATACAAAATAAACAAATTTAAATTAGTTCAATTTTGGATCTCAGCTATGCAATTTTGGTTCTGTTGCTAGGTGGGAGTCATTCTCCTATTACGCTTTTTTCTTTTTTCAGATCAGCTCAGGACCCATAATTTAAGAACATCTAGTCACCGGGGAAAACCTATCCGGTGGCCAAATCAGGGACAGGCAGTGTTATGGTCCCTGTGCCCAACGGTTCAAAACTAGCCTTAACTTTTCATCACTTGAACTCTCTGAACTCCTGATCCCAGGTGAGCAGCCCTGCAGTCCCTTTGCTGAGGCTCCTGTCACATCTGGGGACATGCATGCACTGTGGGAACACGTCTCCTGTCCCCCACTTGGTTGCAGAGGTCTAGGGTAGTAGACAAACTGCAGAAAGTGCTGCCTTCCCTCTACCTTGTCCCCACAGGTGTCCCTCAGCCTCCAGATATTGGGGACCACTGTCTTATCCCATGTCCGCCCCTCCCAAAAAGGGACCTGCGGACATACAGGGGCCTCCTGTCCCAGCTTCACCTCTTGTCTGCATTTCAAACCTGCACACAACCAGGAGGTAAAAAACCAGAAGCTGTGGGGCTGAAGGGCAAGGTTGGGGGGCGGGGGGGAGCTTCCCCCAGGCCGAGGAGGGGCCTCCAGCCTTGCTGGGACAGCACATCGCACCTCGCAGGGCGAGTCGGCTGGCGGGACCGGGGGCAGGGAGCAGCTCTGACCCTCTCCCTGGCACTGCCCTGACACTGCCCTGTCCCTGTCCCTGTCCCTGTCCCTGTCCCTGTCCCTGTCCCTGTCCCTGCCCTGCCCAGCGCGGGCGGCGCTGGTCCAGCGGGCCCGGGGAGCAGCAGGACAGTTCTGTGTGCGTGTGCCCCCCCTCCCCGTGTCCGTCCCCGTGCCCGTGGTGCCCCGCCACGCCGCCCGTCCCGGTCAGCCCCCGGAGCCGCCTCACCCCGCCCGGGGCCGCCCCGCGGGAGGAGCCGCCCCCTCCCGCCCCGTCCCTCCTCTCCCCTCCCGGCGGCGGCGGCGGCGGCGGCGGCGGGGGGCGAGGGCAGCGGGGCGGTGGGAGCCGCGGGTGGCGGCGCAGCGCAGCGCGGCAGCGGCGGGAGCGCGGGCGGCGGGCGCGGAGCCCCCGCGCCATGGGCGGGCGGCGCGGAGCGGCGGCGCGCAGCCGGCCCTGCCGGGGGTAGCCGCCCGCGCCCCGCACCCGCGGAGCCCGGCATGAACTGAGGCGGGCGCGGAGGATGGCGAGCACCCTCGGCCCACGGTGGCCCCTGCGCCCGGCCCCGGGCGGCGGCGGCGGGGGGCTCCTCTTCGTGCTGCTCTGCGCCTCGGCCGGCCTGCCCCGGAGCGGCCAGCAAGTGCTGCGGATCGGTGAGTGCCGCCCGCGGGCCCTGCGCGCCGCGCCGCGCAGCGCTGCGCTCCGCTGGCTCCCGCCGCCGGGGCGGGGGGCGGCGGCGTAGGGGGCTTCTCGCCCCTGGGCTCTTCCCCTCCCTCGGCTCTTCCTCTCCCTCCCGCCCCGGGCGCTGCGCGGATGCTTGCTTGTGCCGGGGTAGCGGGACCCGCGTACTTCCCGCGGGGCGCGGGGCTCGGCGCAGCCCGCGGGGAGCCGCCGCGCCGGGGCCGGGGCTGCGGACGAGGGCGGCTGGGCTGCCCCCAGCCCACGGGTTTCCTCGGCGGGGCGTTTGTCGGGGAGCGGGGCGCAGCCCGCCCCGTTTGCTCGGCTGCCGGGCTCCGCGGAGCTCCGCGGGTGCCGCTCCCGAAAGTTTGGCGGGGTGCGCGGCGGCGGGACGCGGGGAAGTTGGGCTCGGGGATGCGGCGGAGCGGAGCGGAGCGGGGCCGGGGCGAGCATTCCGGGAGCCGCTCGGGGCTGTGGCCGCGGGCGGGGCGGGTGTCCCCCAGCGCTGAGGCGCTCCGCGGGTGCGAAGTGCGCCCCAAGCCAGCCAAGCACCGCTCCCCGCCCGCGGCGGGGGGCGCAGGGATGGTTCCGTGACCTTAAAATGCACGGCGGGAAGTGCAGGGGTTCCCTGGGTCGGTCCGGAGAGCGAGCAGCTGTAGCATGCGGGGGGGCAGCCTTTTAGGACGGGGGTGTGTTTGCCCTGCTTTGCCCTCGGCCCCTAACCCAGGGGTGGGGGGAGCCCCGCGAGTGCTGTACATACGTGTAGCCCCAGAAAACGGGGATTTATTTTTAAGTAGAAAACTCCGCACCATGGAAACGGGGCTCAGTTCACAGGAAGCCTCTCTCCCTACAGTGGGTTTCTTGTGTCAGTCAAGTGAGACAGTGAATACAAAGTATCAAAAGAGTTAGGGGTTAGGAAAAACTGTGGAAAGGATGTAGGCAGAATCTGTCACACTTCTGTTTCTCTGCCTATCCCTCTTTTGCTTGACAAACACTGAACATGGAGCAAAAAAAAAAAAAAAAAAAACAACAACAGAGAAAAGAACCTGTTTATGCCACCCGGGGAGATGCATTCCTGAAGGCGCGTTCCTTCGGTGCGGAGTAAAAGATTGATGCCTTTTGACCTGGCAAGCGTTAACGCCACTCAGCTTTCCTCACGCCAGTGATCCTTTGAACATCAAGTGGCAGGCTCCTCGTATGCTTAGAGACCAAGAGACCCGATGACTGAAACATTTAAATAAATTAAGGGGCTCAGTCCCTCAAAGTGCTGAGCAAAGGCAGGGCGGGGGCGTGGGGGAAGAAAAGCTGAAGGCACCCAGCACCTTGCAGCTGAAAATCTATAGTAAGTTCATAACTGTCCATATTCAGTGTATGCTCACTTTTTTCTCACGGGATGCAGGTGAAGTTTGCTGTTTCTCTGCTCACCACTACAGTGTAAGCGTGCCCCGTTTGGAGCTGAGGGCAATGTCTGTGCACAGGCACAGAGCACATGAGACATAAAGCTTTCTGCTCTCACAGACCGGTAAATTCAGGTCCAACGAAACTTGTGAAAGAAAGTAAACCATGTTCAATTAACTTAGCCACACGCTACAGCAGGATGCTTTGGAAATACACAAGCATCATCACTGCTACTAGGCAGCCTTAACTTGCTTAGCTTGAAAGGGAATAGCCTCTGAAGGTAAAAGGACCATGCCAGAGTTTAAAGGGAAACATATTTGTTTGAACGTAGTCTAAATGCTTAGCTCTGTGCTGGATGAAGCCTCGGCTTCACAGCTGGCATCAGCATTGCAGGACCCAGGGGGAGATTTAGGATGTGCACTCCTCCCTCTGTCAACCTCCCCATTGCATAACTTGCTTTGCTTCTGTTTGGTCTAGCGAGGCGCCCAGGCAGTTGCCCACATTGCTTTTCCCTAAAATTGCTCTGTGTGGTCTGTAGAGACTCTCTGCTGCAAGATGTGTGTGTACCTCTAGTTGGGATGCACTCTGTCAGTGCACGCAGCCATGGTACCCTGGTACTGATTCGACTCTGTTACTTCCACCACAATATAAACAATGAGAAGTGTGACAACCTGCTCAGCTTTCAATCACAGCAACCAAATACACTTCCAAAGAGATGCTCCTTGTGTGTTACATGGTTGTGAATGCATAAAATATTAAATGTATTCTTATTACTATAGTTATCCTGCCTATAAAGTAATCATGTTATAAAATATTAATCCTTCACATCTATTAAAAGCAGCAAGTTTCTCTGTGGAATCTGTCACTCTTAGAGGTGACGAACAGAAGTAATGGCAATAACTGCTCCAACACTCTTTGTGATAACGTAGTCAAATAATCCCAAAACATTTCTGACAGTGAAGGAAATGCTATTAAGCCATCAGATTTTCTTCTTCATGTTTTAGTTAATTAAGGAAAGGAAAGCACTGCTATACAATGGTGCAGCAGTTTGCACCTGAATTAGTACACTGGTAGTTTAATTGCATTTTCCACTGTTAGGGAGCTTTTGGATTTTTTTATTATTTTTTTTTTCTGGCATATAATACAAAGAAATGGCATTTAATTAGTTGAGAAAGGACACGCGAGTGATAGAAATTCTAGCTATTTCTCAACATCTAGCTAATGACTACTTTTCTAGCCCTCTAAACAAGAAAATGAGGGATGGCAATGTGACCAGTAAAACCAACTCTTTAGGACAAAAATAATGGATTTTGAGATAAGATATAGTGTTCAGTTTTAGGTAATACAATACTTAAATTTTAGTGTCTTACTAAGTATTTCTTTCACATTCATGTTAAAAAGCTTTTCCCTTGATATATGAAATAATAGAGCTGTCCAAGGAAATACCATCTTTATCGACACATAACCCATTAGACCATATTATATAAAGGTATATTTAAAGTTCATGACCTTAATATTTTTGATTTAATACTAAGGAATTTCTAGTTTTTACACTGAGTCAACCTACTTTTCTTATCTATCCTACTTGTACCACTTGTATAAAATAAATGAACTTAAATAACAGAAGGAAGAATATAAATTAAGATAAACAGCTGCTAAGTTGCAGAAACAGCTTCCAAAGCACTGAAATCTCAGCAGCAACAAAATTTATTTGTAATACTGTATGTCCTTAAGGCCATTACAACTTATGACTAGGTTATAAGAATATGCTTCAGTGATATTACATGAAAAATTATAAATGGTAGTCATTCAAACTACACTCTGGGTTAGAACTAACCAATATTTGAGAAACTATGCAAGTTTTTAACATATCACTGGAGTTAATTAAAAAGAGAATGTGGCAATTTTCAACAAATACCTGTAGGAAGTTATATGTGGATCAATCTTGGACTTAATCTCTAACAGCTCCTGAAAATGAGCAAATGAGTAAATTTTAGATTTCATAGAAACTGCTCTAGGTGATGAAATAGGTACCCTTCTGTTCCTACTGAAAAAGTAATTTTCAGTAATTTGTGTGTTTCTGTAGTTAAATGGAATATTTAAGTATGGGTTCATACTCTGCACTGATTTATTCCTTATTTAAGCAAAATTCCCAATGGTTTAGTGGATGCAGGATTAGCCCCACAATATTTCTCTCCAGTCAAGAAATATAGATTTAAAACAGACACATATAAGTCAACCTAGCCTGCAAAATATTATTTTCTAATAAGTTGAAAATTTCAATATAGATTTCAAAATATGTCTATATGTCCCCAAGCAGGACTAGAGCTGTAAGGTTTTTTCCTGCCTGATATGACCATTCCCACACTGTAAGAATGATAAAGACAAAAAACTAATTAATTTCACTGCAAATTTGCTACTTTTTGTCAACTCTTTTTGATATTTTGTTTGTGAAGGGAATGATATTAATACACATTTGAGCTTCATCAGTGTGACATGGCAAAAACTGTATTTGGAAAGTCTCGATCATAATTGAATATCATTAAAAATGTTAATTTTCAAAAGTATTTCTTACTAGGTGTCTACAAATTATTCTGTTCCATAATATTGTCAGAAGTGGGACTGGATTTTCTATCATTAGATGATGAGGCATTAACTATGTTTTGTTCACCAGATCCTGAATGCTCAGTGGTTTATCATTTCACTGTAGTACAATTTGCCTAAATTTCCTCATTCTACACTTAACAGAAAACTATTTTGTTACAAATATTTCTAAAGGATTGCTACCAATATGTCCAAACGTTAATTTTTATGCGTCTCCCGCCTCATTGGATTTGACAGTGCTATACAAGTGTGAGACAGTGCAACATTTGGCTTGCATTCTTTAAATAGTTAATCAAGTTAAAAATACCCTATAAAAGGCAGATGAAAAATGTATTGCCAGCACCTTAGTAGGGCACTCCTGCTAGTCTATACTTGTGCAACAAAAGGTCAGTGGAGCCGAGCAGCCTCAATGCATACAGGGAGCTCAGGGAAAACACTTGACTGCATAATGATTTGCATGGTTTCACCCTAAATTATTAAAATCAAAATCTCATGGGTGATTTCTTTGTGTTCTGCCATTTAGGCTTGATGATGCAGAGGGGTGGATTACTTTGGCTTCCATTACCGTTGTATTTCCAGGCTTTTATACCGTGGCAGGCGTTTGCTGTACTGGGTTGCTCCGCTGGGGAATATTAAAAAGTTGTGAAGCCAGTGCTCAGCTGATGTAAATGGGCATCCTTTTATTGAACTCAAGGGAGCTATGCTGGTTTAAATTGCCTGAATAGCTGCCTGGACATTAATGTATTGAGAATGGTGAAACTTTTGTAATTCCCCTGACTGACCTACCTACTTACTATCCTTTCCTAATGACAGGTAGGATCCGACACATCTTTAGCTCTTGTTTTATCCAAGTGCACTCTACAGAACATTTCTGGAGCTCAGTCCCAAGGCCAAGCACTGGTAGTTGCAGAGTGCATGAAGCTCATCAGCATTGCGGTGACCCGCTACACCGTCAGCTCTTGATGCCTCAGTACGGGTGTTCGCTGGGTGGCTGTGCTGTGGCCAGAATGTCTGTATCACTGGGGTGGTGTAAAGCGCTGTGCAGAATTTGAAGAAACTATAGAGAAGACCTTCACTTCCCAGAAAATTGGCAGTTTGCATCTCTGTTGTCAGAATATACTTACGTCCTAAATATCTGCTTTAGCATGAAATAGATGAGCTGTAAAGGCACATGATAGTCTTCAAAGAGAGCTTGATGATTATGCAGCAGGCAGCCAGCCGCTCAGGGCTGTATTAAGAACACCAAGCTCCAGCTGCTTCTGTCCTGGACCACTTGTCAGTAAAGGTTGATGGAGAACAGCAATGAAAAGGTCCTGAGACCAGAAAATGAGAACTAAGGAAGCAAGGCTGGATTTGCCTATCTTGGACCAGAGCTAGGACGGTTTAGACAGCACTAGGGGAGATAAAAACAGTTTAAAAATATGTCACAAACATATGTTAGTCCTGCATTTCACATCTTGGGAGATATGTGGTTAACTATGGCAAATTTCATGTATCTATCTTGGTGGAAAGTCAAGTGGGTTATAGGAAAATTAAATGGAAAGCAAGCCAGGGCATCGATATCTGTGCTGCAGTATTTTATTATTTTTCTCTTAACTTATGCAAGGTGTATCCTAATGTGCCCCTGTGCAAAATAGGTCCATAGCGCTGCAGTAAGCTCCAGGTAGGCGGATAAATAGGACATCCTGCTGTGGTTCACCAAGGCTTCAAATGCGTTTATGTAACACTTGTGATCAGTTCAGACAGTTAAGATTTTGGTAAAATACAGAATGAAATCTTCAAAACAATAAAATTGATTAATTTTTGCTAAAGGATAAGGATTTTTCATCAAACATTTTGTTTATGCAGAATGGTTGATAGTTACCCTAGTACTTTTTCAATTAAGAATTCATGCGCAGTACAGTGATCATTGCAGGAGAAACAATCCTTATAAATAAAATGAGAAACAATCCTTATAAATAAAATAAAATTAAATTTCTCTGAATTTCATTTCTTGCTTAATAGCCTATTTGTAGTGTTCAGGTGTAATAATTTTTTTTAAATTGCTGCGACTTTCCCATAACGCCTAATTTCACTTATTCAGAAGGCATTTGCCTCAGCATCAGTTCTTGCTGTAACTATAAGCTCCTCCATATGGCCCTGTCTTCATTTAACATTTTGCATTCAGACCGCAAGTACAATATCAATACTGTTTTTTCATTACAGCCTGTTTTGTATGTCCTGGTCGGTAATAAAGCTTAAATCCTGCTCTGCGTGCGCACCACCCCCCCCCCCACCCCGCCCCAATATTTTAAACAACTGCCTCTAATCTTCTTTTCTTGGAAAGGCTTGATTTGACCAACTAGACTATAGATTGTACTGCAGTAAAAAAAAAAAAAAAAAAGAAAATCCTATCCAAGAACTGATTAGTTTTACTCTACAGCTTTGGATCTGTAACCCGCAAGCCCAGTATGTCCTAGTTTTTGGTTGACTTTAGATTTTAGTTTGCAGTAATGAGTTTATGATTTTGGAAAAGCTTTGCAGTGGGAACGTTATTACCCCTCCCTCTCTCTTTCTTTCTCTTTCTGCTGAAGGTGATACAGTATTATCTAGAAAATGATTAGCTTTCAAATGATGAATTTGCTTTCACTGAGCAAAAATCAAAATTAAAACTGTTTCATTATTCCAAATAGGCATCTTTTTCATTTCAGCTAGAGGAGTGAGTATCTGATAGGACTGCTGAAGTATCTTTTTTTTTTTTTTTTGATTCCTCTGACAGTGCAGAAAGTTCCTTGTATTATCTGTACAGCTTTACCTGTACTGAGACACTATATTAGGGTGGCACAAACACTGGGAAATGTGAATCAGTTATGTGGCCCAGCAGTATGGACAAACAGAAGTGTTCTCAAAGGCTCAGTTTTGAGCTTCTTTTCTTGGGTCTGTCAGGCTCTTTACAATTACACCTTCTAGTTGTTTTTTCCCTTGGGCTTTCAGACTGCACCACCACCTCAAGTTTAAAAGAGGAACGTTATAAATTCTGTTAGCATTGAAATTTTTGCCACATTCCGCCATCAGATCTGCACATACAAACTTGGTCTATTTCAAGGAAAATTATGTTTACAGCACATTGATTCTGGCTGGAGTTCAAGATCAGCCATCCTTCCATATTGCTCAATGGCATGGAGGTCCTGGTGCAATGCTGAGTAGGTGGAAGTGACAGTCAGAGTGCAGAAGTACCTCCAGAAATATGGAGCAGGACTTGTTTTGAATGAGCAAGTGTGCAAAACTCATTGTTTTACCTACATATGAAGGAGCAGTGAAACTTCCCACAGCCGTTATGTCCAAGTGACACTTCTGCTAGAAATGTTACCACAGATGCCGAGGTTTGCTTTGGCTCTCGGGTAGAGAAGTAACAGAGCCCTCCCTGAATTCAGTGGTACACCACTGAGACCTTAAAATCACTGTGATTTTGCATGCTGTCCTACAAACAAAAAAAAACCCCAACAAACCAAAGCCAACAAAAACCCAACACTTTTTTTTTTTTTTTTTTTTTTAAAAGAACAAGCATGCTAAGATATAGTAAGAGCTATTCACTACACTGTAAGTAATACAGGCTTTTCAGTTCTAAATGTTTTGGACAGAATAAGCAGGAAAAGACACTAGTGTATGCTGTGGATCAAAGGATTTGGAAAAAAAAATGCTGTTTTGAAAGAACAATGTTAGGTAGCTATAAGAAAAGAAGAAAAAATGTTTGAAGATAGGAGTTTATTCTCCCCTTCCCCTGGGATGAGCAATGGAGCAGAGTCTCGCCGGGATGTTTATATGGCTCTTGCTGCCACTCACTTCTACCAAAGATCATCTCCCCTTCCCCTCCCAGGGAGAGATGTGTCATTAGTGTCCTCAGGATGCAAGCCAGATCCCCAGGTGAGTAATTAGGCTTGCCTAATCTGCCACTGATGTTTCTGCAGTTAATGGCAGTCTGTATGTCAGCTCAACATATCCTAAGTTACTTTAGTTGCTTACTTCTTCAATGCTAAGTGTCTTCTCCTACCTGAGGCCTTTATGGTCCATGAGATTGCACACAAAAGCTGGCAGGTTTCGAACTCTCTGCTTTCCTGCAGTGAATAGCAAGAGCAGTCCATGCATCTGGGATTACAGCTATGTCTCTAAACAGGTAAATCAAAGGTTGCTACTTCTCTTTATGAGTCTTGCCTTGCTATAGCTTTGCCTAGCTATAGTAACACTACTATTGTATATTGTAATGCAGTTGAACAATTAAACAATGAAAAACTACTATGAATTGTGCTATCTTTAAGGGAAGCTGGATTATATAAATTGGGTTTAGCAGGGAAATTGGTGGGTTTGGGGCCTACCATGCAATGAAAGGTTGCATTGAACTAGTTTCCTTACTGCTTTGTCTCATGTAGTATGAAATATGTTATATTTCAACAAGAATTGTAATGAATAATAACAACACTGAGATCTTCTGAAGCAGTAGAGCTCAGAGTAGTTCACAAAGCACATACAATTAGTTTTATTTTATGATTGGGGAAGCCAAGGCCAGATAACTGAAGTGTTTTGCTGGCAAACTTGTGGCAAAGCTGGGAGTGGCTCCAGGTCTCTCAAGTGCTATTACCCCAGACCTCTGCCCACTGCATCACAATTTTGTCATTTCCTTATCGTTTGTATATTAGGTGAAGATTTGCATAGATCCTTTGGAAATTAGTAGTATGAAGTGGGAAGTGTTGCTGCTATAGAGATCCAAGTGTGTTTAACTAAACAGTTTATAGGTAGGTGTTCTATTGCACACACTTGGAGCTCAGCCCTGGATGTGCAGTGCAAATCAGACAAGGCTGAAGATTTTCCCTGACACTGGAGGATTTTCTGAGAAAGCAGAGCACGTGCCTTCCTCTCCAGATTTGGGTAGTGGCCAAATATTAGGTGCTTATCTGATCTTAGCCAGAAGCCCCTCCGAGGCCACCAACATCCATGGCCCTTGGAAGTGCCTTTTCACTGCTCAGATTTCTTCTGAGCATCTTTTCAGCATCATTTGCCATGTCCTTTCCAGCCTCCAGCTTCACATCTGCTCAGCAGAGTGGTGTTCTGCTGAAGATCAGACGTGGTAAGTCTTAACAAGGGATGGACACCTTTTGTGTACAGAAGAATTTCAAAATTTTTTCCTTGTTTTGGTACTCCCACAGACTACTCCATTATGGCACACATGACCTCTGTAATTATATATATTTCGAATACAGAAACATTTTGTTACTTATGCCTTTTCTAGAAGAATATTATGTACATTGGCAAGGTGGTTAAGTGTTTTGCTAGGCTGTAATGCCCAGCAAATACAGCAAACCCCATGAATGGGCCTGACTCGTTCTCTTGCATCGTGTTTGTTCCAGCACTGTGTTTCCCCCTTATTCCCCAAGAAAGGGTCTAAGCAGTTGGAAAGAGGCTTTCAGAGCATTCGAGCCATGTGCAGCGATGTAGACTGTACCATCAAAACTGTTGAAGTCTTTACGAAATATTCAGGTGTCCTTATAAAATTCTACAGCATGCTAGCTAGGAATTAACTGTAGGTTCGGGAACTACACATTTCAGTGCTCACAATCCTTTGCTTTCACTGTCTTGGTTTCATCCCTGATGAAGAAATGGAGAACTGAAAATCAGATGCACTGAGATGTAAACATCCAGAGGAAAAAAAAACCCCAAAATGCAACTTTTGCTTTCACAAAAATAACCTTTTCTCTGCTCTCATTCAAGAAAAAATACAAGAGAAGCCAAAGCTGTTTTAATCCTCCTTCCTGCCATACAAATGGCTTTCTCCTAAATGTCTTGGGGGCCCTGTGCCAACCCAGTCATTTCTATAACGGTTATGAATAGGAAGCTCAGGCCTGACGGAATGTGAAAAGTAGTTTACGTGAAATAGTTACTTCATTTTCGAGGAACTGCAAATTAATCCTGATTTCTCTGGAATGGTACCAAGAGACTAATCTCAAGACATCTGAGTCCACATCAAGCTCAGAGGCTCCCTATCAGTAGTCAGAGCAGAAGTGGCCAGGTTGCTGCAGCAACAGCGTGACATATGTAAAACTCCATTTGATTATGTCAGTATCACAGAGAAAGATGTTTAAAAGTTAGGTCAGGTTTTTTAGCTGTACTATACTTTTCCAGAGACTGCCAGTCACTGTCAGATTGGCCAATGAGTCAAAATGCATGATGAATAACTTCAGCAATCTCATGGGGATAGCAAGTTAGCTGTCTGCATAAAAGAATATAGTAATAAGCTATTGAGAACTATTAAAGAAACTAGTGGTAAGCCACTTAAGAATTCTCCCCCACAATCCAGAGACAAATAAAATTACAATTTCTAATTAAAATATTTTCATGTTGTATTTTTGAATGCTTTTTTTCATGTTAGGATTCAGAAAGAGCATAGGAAATTACTGAAAAATCAAACAGATGATCTTTGATAGTCTGTTGGAATGGGAGATGAATGAGTAAATATCTTGTACAGGGTGCAAGAAGGAGATGGAATCACTGCTGTACTGTTTTTCCCTATGGTTCTTCAAACACGTTTTGTATGACAAACTGTGCTCATGCTAAACAAAATGGCTTTGTTAATAGAATGTTATATCCTCAATTATTTGTCCATACTTAAAAATATTAAATGCAAAAGGTGATAGTAAAAGAGTGCAGTAAATGAGGCAGAAATCCTGAATAATAATGTATGTAAGTTAGGTAACAAAGGATGGGATTTTGAAGTTGCTCAGTCAACATTAGTTTGATATTTCCCGTCTTCTGGGGTTTCACTTTTTAATCTTATGTTTATAGAAAAATCTTCTGGTATAATTCTCTATCACTGTGTAAAAAGCAATCAGAAATGCCAGGAACATTCCCCTCACATCCTATGGGCACAGCAAGGATCGCTAGTGCAGTGCAGGATGGAGACCTGTGCCATCTATCAGCAGTAGATGTGGCTGTTCTCCCTACAGACCTGGCCCTAGAGGAGGATGAGACATGCTTCTGCTGGGGTTTTTCCAGAGGCATTTGGTGATGGGAAGCTGGCTGGCAGTACAATGAAGGGGCAGCAGGCTCCTGGCACATACTGCTGCAGATACCAAACCAGGCAAGGGACAGGCTTGTTTCTGAAGCTCTGGGCAACACGTGCATCGTGCAAATAGGTACAGTAGGTACTTGTTGTGGTTAGAGCTCAGAGGGCAACTGGCACCATGCAGCCACTCACTCCACCCTTCCCCAACAGTGCCAAGAAGGGAAAAATAAACAAAGATGCCATTCACTCCCCCGCCTTCCCTGTTAGCACTGAGAAGGAGGGAAGCAAAAGACCCAGGAAATTGAGATAAGGACAAGGACGGATTATGTCATCTTTTAAGGCACAGGCAAAAGACAGACTCGTTAGGGGAAGAAGAAAAGAACATAAATTTAATACAGACACTAACAACAACACTTAACAGAGTACGATCATGAGAAGCATCACCACATCTTGAAAACACCTTCCCCCGCCCCTCCCTTCTTTCAGCAGCTTTGCTCCCGATATCTCTACCTCCTCCCTCCCAGGGGTGCAGGGGGCAGGGAATGGGGGTGCGGTCAGTCCTGATGCTTCTTCCACCTCGGGATGGTGGAGGGGGAGCTTCTGGCATTCCTCTCCTGTCCCAGTGTGGTCCCCCTCTCACAGGAGACTGTCTTCCACAAACCAACTCCAACATGAGTCACTCCCACGGGCACGTGGGTCACCCCCCATGTTGCAGTCCTCCCAGAGCTGAACTACAACAGCAGGGCATTCTTCCCATGGGGTCCCGGCCTTCTTTGGGTGCAGTCACCTGAGTCGGGGTGGGGGCCCCCACAGGCTGCAAAGTGATATCTGCTCTGCCGGTGACCTCCATGGGTGGCAGGGGGGGTGGCCCTGCCATCTCACCACAGGATACAGGGGAGTCTCTGCTCCAGCGCACCTCCCCCCCCTTCTCCTCCTTTCTTCCACTGTCCTCAGTGTTTGCACAGATGTTCTCCTCACAACTCCCACAACTCCTCCCAGGTTCTCCTTCTTAAATATGTTATCACAGAGGTGCAGCTAGTTGGCCTGGCCTTGGTGCAAAGGCGGGTCCGACTTAGAGCTAGGGGAGCTTCGAGAAGCTTCTCACAGGGGGCCACTGCTGTAGCCCCCTCTCTTGCTACCAAAAAACCCTTGTCACTCACTCAAACCAGGAGAGTACTTATCTGGCCATTGCTAAAAAGCTGTCACTGGCTGCATTCACAGCACCAGGCCATCAAATTTTAAGTCCCTGCATGAAGATATTCTTGGTGAAAACATTCTCGGTGGAGAGATTATCAGAATGTTTGTAGTTTGGACAAAAAAAGGTATTTGTTATTGTCAGGAACAACTAAAACCTCCTGTATTCAGTCTGAGACACCTGCAAGATAGGGGAAATGTCGCTTTAGGTGGCTAACATTTGGCAGAGTTAGAAGCAGCAAAGACAAGGTTGCTTACTGGACAGCATCTGGAGTCCTTTCTTACTGACAGCTGCTGCAAGGTCTTACAGACAACGCTTACAAAAGATGAGGTAGATCTCCCTTGTGGGAAAGCACTTTTGCCTTTTCTGGGGTGAAGCACTTCTAACACCTAAGTCATCAGCCAGCATGAGCCTTGCCAGTCTTGTAAGTCTGATCTGGATGGTTCAAGTTTCAGGTCTGTTGTCCAGTGAAGGACCATGGAACCTTGAGGTACAGTGACAGGATGGTAGCTTGTGGCAGTGCAGACAGCAGGGCAGGCCTACTAGGACAAGCCAACACGGGCTATTCTTCTGACATGTTGCACGCTGAAATACTGTGATCTTTACAGTGACATGCCGTTTCCTTTACTGGAGCTTCATCTGATTAAATAAACCCGTTAAAGATGGGCATTTGTTCTTGAATGAGTTTCCATTTGTCTGCTAATGACCAAGTAGTGTAGAAAGAAGTGCAAGGTTTCCTGCTTCTCCATTTGGAAATGGTTCAGCAAAGGTCCCTCTGAGGACACACAGACAGCACTCTTGTCTGTAACACATCTTCCCTAGGCCCAGTGGCAGGGATCTGGGCAGAGAAGGAGCTCACTGCAGAGAACGGCTTAGTATCCAGTGTGTATAAACCAGCATGGGGGGGCACTTTGAAAAGAGACCGCTCAGCCTGTGACTGTGCTGAAATTCAGTGGGGGTGACTTGCTGGTCTGTGATCTGCTGCTAAGCCATCGCGGTGGTGGTGTCGGGATGACCTCAGCTCTCACCCGCAACTTGCTGCCGCACACAGAGTCCCACGGAGCCGAGCAGATGGCATTGAACGCAAAGTTCAATTTGCACATGACTAAAGATTTTGTCCACAAAGCTGAAGGAGTCCACAGTTATAAGGAAGCCGAATGTCGATGCAGCTCAATGCATTGAGTGGATTGTTTCTCTGCGCAGGAACCTTTAAGCTTCCCAGCCTTGCCCCCTCTGTTCCTGCTTCCCCTCTCTCTGAGCATGGAGATGATCAGCCTATCTGGTCATGTGCTCTCGCATATGATTCGATCCTGCCAGCAAGGCCACTTTCAGAATTTTGATGTAGAAATGATGTCTTTCTTCTTGCTATCTCTGATCCAACAACTTGTACACAAAAAGCTTTTTATTCTTCCGAAGCTGCTTCCTTTCAACTATGCCAAACCACTCCAAAAACTTATCAGTGGGGCACTGCAGCTGAAGTCTAATACGAGCTGATGCTTTTCCAACTGTAACTATCTTGAAAATTTTCATTTCACATCCAAATTGTTTACTTATCTGCTAGAAACATATGTTAAGAGAAGTTAAGGCTCTGTTGCCCAAGGTGCATTTTAATACAGGGAAAGAACTGCTTCAGATATTTCACATTACATCTTCTAGCTTTATCTGGTGCTGTAAATTATAAAGTTGCTCCATTGAACTGATTGAAGATTAAATTTTTGAACACTGTTTTCTGAAGAATGCAGATCTTTCTCTTTGAAATGAAGAATCTGTGCTGCATCAATGTGGCTCACTGCATACTTTGCTGCCCAAGCCTTTCTTTTTTCTATTAGGGTGCCATGCTGTTCCCTGGGGACCATGTCCTGTCGTTGATCTATGGACTGACATTAAAAAAGCATTTGCAGATGGAGTGAGTGTGGGATGTGCCCTGAACAACAAGTGGTCTGGGAAACTGTAACCCTTATGCTGTTGTCTTGAAATCAGAACTGTCATGAAGGAAAACTAGCAATAAACATTTATCTTCTCATCTGCGTAGACCTTCTCCTATAGATGCCCAATGTATGTATGATACATGGATGTGTTCTAAAAAAAACAATTGCTTGTAGCATTGAAGTGAAATACTTATGCAGTGCTGTTTTACTCAGATGCACGCCTCTATCAGGCTGAATTCCTGGCTTCCAGCCCTCTTCTCTTAGCTCTCCCAATGTGGGGAGATCTCATCTGTGTTTGTTTCCTTCTGTGCCTAACACAGGCCCCTGGGAGGAAGCTGAGTTTATGCCCCCTTTAAAGCAACATAGTACCAATAGGATCGAGTGTTGCAAACAGTTCTGTTGCCTCTGCCTTTTACTATGAATTTAATCCCTTTTCCTCTTACGAGTTGTCTCCCACGTATGCACACATGCATACAAAAGCCAAGACACTACAGCTGCCCCAGACGCTGCTAGCTCAAAGTTGCAACATGACTATCTGGTGCAAATACTTCACTGGGCTAGAGGATGTTAACCAACATGAGAAGAATACCAGCACTGAGGTTCCCCATGGCCTCTTCTCTGTGCCGTCCTCATCACCTTCATGGGAGGAGCAGAGGGGGAGACATGACAGCATGGCACCTTGTTTCCTCCCCATGTGGCAGTTGTCCTCCCCTTCTTTCAGGAGCAGTGCATGGAGGAGCAACAGCATCTCTTTGCCATTGAAGAGAAAGCAGTGATGGCAAGCATGCCTGGGACTGCTGCAGGCAGTGTTTTTCTGGGTGAGTGGATCAAGGCCATGTCTGCTCTGTCAAGTTCTCCATCAGCAGAGACACTCAGGGCATGCAGCATACATCTCAACCTTTTCAGGAGTGCTGGGGTTAGCACAAAATCAAAGGAAGGCAAAGAAAATGTTTTCTACTAATTAGATGGCTATATACTTTATGCCCTCTAGTTCTTGGCTTTAAATGGGAATATTTCTGTATGTAAGCAGATTACTTCTGTGTTAATCAGGGTGTTTCATAGCCTATTTTATGTAGGCAAAAGTTAGTCCAGTTTTCCATAACGTATTGAAATACTTTGCACAGCAAGATAATGAGAAAGGCTGGTGAAAGAAAAGGTAATTGTTCATTATAAATCCAGAATAATTAGTATGACAACTACTGTTTTAAGATGGCTTGTGTACTAATTTATTTCTACAAGTCTGGAAGCAAAAGGGTGATGAGATCCCACCTTTTCTTCCTTCTCACAAAGGTAATTTCAGGAAGCCATTGTATGAATCTTTGTCCTGAGTATTTCTGTGTGTGCTAAATTTTTATTATGCATTGTCAGTAAACAGGTGAACCTTGTATCTGGTCAGCTGTACTTCTCCTTAGCACTTTCCCTCTTTTCTGAAAGAAACATCATCCGAGTCAGTCTTGATCTGTTTTCTGGGTTACATATTGTTTTACAAATATCATGTGCAAGAAAACAAAAACTTTAGAAATAATGCTTATGACTTATTGAAACTGCTCCCAGAAACAAACACAAAACATTGCCTGGCAGGGAGAAGTGAGGGGAAAAGTGTGAGAAACATTCCTTCGAGCACCAGGGTAAGAAGGGGAGGAGGAAGAGGTACTCCAGGCTCCTGAGCAGGAATTCCCTGCAGCCTCTGGAGAGAATACACAGGAGCAGGTATCCACACTGCAGCCGTGGAGGACCTCAGGCTGGAGCAGATGGTTATGCTTTGAAGGAAGTGTGGCCCATGGAGAGCCTATGCTGGAGCAGTTTTATCCTGGAAGACTGCAGCCCATGGAGAGGCCCCATGCTGGAGCAATGCAAAAGTATGTGGAGGAAGGAGCAGCAGAGAGGAGCTGCTATGGAATGATTGCAACCCCCCATTCCCTATCATGCCTGTACTGCTCAGGCGGGAGGAGGTAGAGGAGTCGGGAATGAAGAAGTGAATTTGAGCCTGGGGTAAAGGAAGAAAGGTAGTGTTTTAATTTGTCTTTGTTTCTCACTATGCAAATATATTTTTGTCTGAAGTAAATTAAATTAATTTTCCCCAAGTTGAGTCTGTTTTGCCCATGACAGTGATTGTTAAGCAATCTCCCTGTCTTTACTTTGACCCACTAGCTTTTTAACCTTAGTTTTCTCCCTCTGTCCTGTTGAGGAGGGGAAGTGAAAGCGCATCTCAGTGGGCATCTGGCAGCCAGCCAAGGTCAACCCACCACTACTAAGACGTGGGAAAATTGAGAAGTATTATTTCCATGGCATTTATATTGGAATTGCTCATTTTTAGCATCTTCTACTAAGCATAGTGTGAAGCTGCTTCTCTCTGATGGCTTTTAACTGCTGTTGTGAAGGATGGACTTTCTTAGACTGAGATGCTCAGTGATACCAGCTGACTATGCATTTGCACAGTAAGAAATAGGATTTTTAAATAATTTAAATAACTAGTTCAGAAGATGCAGAGCAAAGTTTGCTGGGGAGTTTTAATTAATGATAGAATTCCTGGCTTCTGTATTTGCAACTCAGCTGTTTGCAATACCAAGAGCATATTTTATTACAATTCTTAGAATGATGAAACGATTCATGGTATTTTACTATGAAGTAACATGGATGTATTTATATTAGTAAACTCTCTTTATTGATTATTTGACCCAGAATTCCAAATGCACAGGAAAAATGTGAATGAAATGCAGTTACTGCTCATGCCAGATTGTCAGCTTTTATATTTTGTTATCACTGCTGAATTAATCCATGTTTGAGGATTAACAAGAATCAAAGAAACATTTTAAAATTAATATTCAACATATTTATTTGCATATTTTAGGATTTTAATACACACAACTCTGTTCCTTTATTATTTCTCTAAGTTAAACAGAGACAGGTAGGATACAAAGAGGTGATGGTCAGCCATGCTTCCAATTTAACCCCTTGAAAGCAAGGTTTATAATTAAAATATTGGTTCCTGCCAAGTAAAGTTGTGCTGATAAGTTCCTTCAGCATACGTTATATTTAAAATCACTTCCTACTTTTGGCGGGGCTGAAGGAAGCAGGCACAGACTTTTTCAAAGATTCAAAACTCGGGTTTCTTCCATAGTAGTCAATTTGTTATAAACTTCTTTGGCAACAGGTAAAGCCCAATGACTGTTCATACAGCTTCTCCAGGATATGATCTGTAAACTGCCTATCTTTAGCAGATTTAACTGCAAAACTTATTTGAAAACTAAGCCCTTGCTCTTATCTGTGAGTTCTTACAGAAAATCTGTGAGAAAATGGGGTACAAAATCATCTCTTCTGATTCTCTGTCCTTTGTTTTAAGTGACAGACCACTTTTTCTCAAGGAAAAAAAAAAATGACCCAAAGACTACTTTAGCTCTGACTCTCCCAGAGTCAATGGAGCTGTGGCCATTTACAGTGATGAGGTTATGGCAAGTGTATTATTCTGACAGAAGAGAACAGTTGTGCAATTTACTGCAGCTCATCCAAACTGCAAATGAAGGTTCTGGATTCCATTAGTTTGAGGAAATCAATGGTAAAAGGCCTCTTCCTACTTCCTTTTTCTCCAGCTGCTGATTTTGTTAAGGTCTTCCACTTTTGTGAAAGTTTCCTTCTCTGCCCTACTTGTTCTCACCAAAGCAGACGCATGGAAAGAATGCCAAAATTCACTAGTTTATAGCAAGAACAGATTCTACCAGGTGTAAGTTATTCCAGCTACTGATGATGCTGTAAACAGGCTTGAATAAGAGAGCTGGAATGTCTTCTAGCCACAGTTTCTAGAAATAGCATTATTATTTACATACGATCACGTGGTTGGAGCTAGCATAGCGAACACTAAAGCACAAACTTCTATTTATACAGAAGAACGTCTTGTTAGAAAGGAATCTCCCCTTGCTTTGTGCAGCTTAGCACAGAGCTTCTGATTCAGTACACGAATATATCAAATAAGGTCAAGTATGATACAATTTTGGTGTCACACTGAATTCATGGTAGAGCTAATATTGTTACAGTCCTGTTGTGACTGACGTAAACCTGTCACATTTTCAATAAAGTGATTCATGAAAGATACTGAAGAATCAATGGAGATAAAAATAGGTAATGCAATAACAGCATCTATCTCATCAGAATTTTGCTTGTATTATACTGAGTAACCTGATTAAAAGGGTCATATTTACATGTAATCACGCAAAACTCCTTATAAAAATTAGAGTGAGAGAGAAGGAACCCAAACTGGCGAGCATTGCAGGGAAGCCAGGGGATAATACATCAGTCTCCACAGCAGGGACAGCCCTTGTTGCCAGCAGCGAGTTGCCTGTATGAAGGGGGGCAGCAGACAGCCCCCACTGTTTGTGAAAACTGATCTCAACTGGATAACCGCAGGCAGCCTGGCACATTTCTATTCAATGAATCACAGAATCATCTAGGTTGGAAAACACCTTGAAGATCATCTAGTCCAACCATTAACCTAACACTGACAGTTCCCAACTACACCATATCCTTAAGCACTATGTCGACCCTACTCTTAAACACCTCCAGGGATGGGGACTCTGCCACTGCCCTGGGCAGCCCATTCCAACACCTAACAACCCGTTCTGTAAAGAAATGCTTCCTAATATCCAGTCTAAACCTTCCCTGGCACAACTTGAGGCCATTCCCTCTTGTCCTATCACTTATTACTTGGTTCAAGAGACTCATCTCCAGCTCTCTGCAACCTCCTTTCAGGTAGTTGTAGAGGGCGATAAGGTCTCCCCTCAGCCTCCTCTTCTCCAAACTAAACAACCCCAGTTCCCTCAGCCCTCCTCATACAACATGTGCTCCAGACCCTTCACCAGCTTCGTTGCCCTTCTCTGGACACGCTCAAGTAATTCAATGTCCTTTTTGTAGTGAGGGGCCCAAAACTGAACACAGGAATCGAGGTGCAGCCTCACCAGTGCCAAGTACAGGGGTAAGATCACTTCCCTGTCCCTGCTGGCCACGCTATTTCTGATACAAGCCAGGATGCCATGGGCCTTCTTGGCCACCTGGGCACACTGTTGGCTCATGTTCAGCTGGCTGTCAACCAACACCCCCAGGTCCCTCTCTGACTGGCAGCTCTCCAGCCACTCTTCCCCAAGCCTGTGGTGCTGCTGGGGGTTGTTGTGGCCGAAGTGCAGCACCCGGCATTTGGCTTTATTGAAACTCCTACAGTTGGCCTTAGCCCATCGCTCCAGCCTGTCCAGATCTCTCTGCAGAGCCTCCCTACCCTCGAACAGATCAACACTCCCACCCAACTTGGTGTCATCTGCAAATTTACTGAGGGTGCACTCAATCCCCTTGTCTAGATCATCAATAAAGATGTTAAACAGGAGTGGCCCAAAAACAGAGCCCTGGGGGACACCACTTGTGACCGGCCACCAACTGGATTTAACTCCATTCACCACAACTGTTTGGGCCCGGCCATCCAGCCAGTTTTTTACCCAGCAAAGCATGTGCCCATCCAAGCTGTAAGCAGCCAGTTTCGCCAGGAGAATGCTGTGGGAAATGGTGTCAAAGGCCTTACTGAAGTCAACGTAGACAACATCCACAGCCTTTCCCTCATCCAATAAGCAGGTCACCCTGTCGTAGAAGGAGATCAGGTTTGTCAAGCAGGACCTGCCTTTCATAAACCCATGCTGACTGGGCCTGATCATCTACTTGTCCTGCATGTGTTGTGTGATGGTCCTCAGGATGAGCTGCTCCATCAGCTTCCTGGGCACCAAAGTCAAGCTGACAGGCCTGTAATTTCCCAGATCATCCTTCTGACCCTTCTTATATATGGGCATCACATTGGCTGGTTTCCAATCTGTCAGGACCTCCCTGGTCAGCCAGGAGAGTAGAAGTGAAATAAAAAGACCCTGAATGGTATGCTGCAAAGTAAAAAATCTCCTCTGTATTCACACGTGGAACAGTACAGGGGTCTCTGGGTCCCCATGGCCTGTGAGTCTGCCTGAATATTTTGAGGTCATTCAATCACTCCTATAGCTAGTAGGAATGGTGCATTCTGTATTTTAGGATTGATTAGCTTCTGCCATTCTTCATGACATACTTGATGGACTCAGGAGTGTGTTATTCAAAGAACGGAAAGACAGCTGTGAACATAAAAAAACCACAGTGTTACAACTTAGTTTTCCCCTACATTATTTGTCTCTGAATTCAGAAGAATACTTTGGGTGAATTCTTGTATAAATCTGAAGAGGTCCCTGACCACCGAAGAGCCACATGAACTTGCATCATTGAAGAATCAGGATCTGTTCAGTTTGCTGCATTTATTCTGAGACACACTAATGCCTATATAGGAAGGAAAGTAAGGAAGGAAAGGAAGGAAGGAAGGAAGGAAGGAAGGAAGGAAGGAAGGAAGGAAGGAAGGAAGGAAGGAAGGAAGGAAGGAAGGAAGGAAGGAAGGAAGGAAGGAAGGAAGGAAGGAAGGAAGGAAGGAAGGAAGGAAGGAAGGAAGGAAGGAAGGAAGGAAGGAAGGAAGGGAGGGAGGGAGGGAGGGAGGGAGGGAGGAAGGGAAAGAAAGATCCAAGAAACAAACTATTTGCTGGAGAGCTGACCTAATGAAGCCCAGACTTGTCTTCTGCTTCTCCCCATCCTACAGTTACTGTAACCTCAGCTGCCTTTCTTGTTCCCTCTTGACCTCCTCTCTGCATCAGCACTTGTGGTTCTCCTCTTTCTTCAAAGTCCTCCTGCCTGTCCCCAAATGACGAGTGGCAAGAGGCAAGAGTGTTTCCAAGAAACACACAGTCAGCAGCCCAAACCTGCAGGTAACTTGAGCTTTTCCTTTGGTGAGGCCATTTACTACATTCCTCAAACTGGTTTTCATAACATTTCTAGGAATTGCATGACCTTGACACCTCTACCATTTTTCAAACTTAGATAAAGGTGGCCAGGGGTTAAATTATTGGTGCTAACAGGACTGAAATGATCAGATAGTATGATTTTGCAAACCTTGTTTCCTTAAAAAATCTGGCTGAAAAAGGGAAGTTTTTGGCTTAAGAAATCAGATGTGTCTGTTACCCATGAACTAGATTATATCTGGGATAGCCGAAATACAGGTTTCCTCCATTCTACACTATGTGAAGATGTATAGTCAAAATCAATGTGTCACTGCTCTTGCCATGAAGCTTGTGTTTTTGTGAAAGATTAGATCTGGAGAGATTTGTGTTCCTTATGGGGCAAGAGCGGATTAAGACGTGATGTTACTTTCATGCAAGCCATACAGCATTATGCCAACAATATCTTTCCCTCCAGCCTGGGAGACAGTGCAATCGGGATGTAGACAAACATCAAAGGGGAAAGCTTTGATGGCAATTTCTGGAATATCAGGACCATCAGTGTAGCTCAGCTTTCTCTTCATTACAGGGAAACATGTTTCAAGAAATCAAGGAGCATAGGAAGTTCAGAAGTATGCTGATGTTTGTTATTCAAAAAGTGTTATCTATGTCCTTCATGCATCTCAAAATTTACACTGCTCTATTATGTTGTGGATGATAAGTAAAGCACAAAATCAAAGAGAGAAATTTTCATCTTACTGTAAAAGCCCTTTACAATGCAGAATATTCATCATAAACATCTATGTTTGAATTAGAAGGAAGAAAAAAACCCCTTGCAAAGACAGCAGACAGCAGTTGAGGGAGATGATGTCCTCTACTGGCTGAAGCGGTGGAAGAGGAGCTGGGACTCAAGTGTTGTTTTCTCAGTGACTCAGACTGCTGCAATACGGGGAAAGGACATGGAGACATTAGGAAAGCAGATGATACATTTGCATGGTGGTACCTGCATATGGTGGTACAGCTTATATGTATGGACCACATATGGTAACAGGAATGTCAGTCTCTCTGAAGCAGTGCTGTACTGTTTGGCTGTAGTCTTTTGCTGATATATAGGTTATAGTCCTCCAAATTCCTGTCTGACACTATTTTTCAGTCTGTGCTGCTTTCACCTGCCCTCATAGCCCTAAAAAATTGGAGCCGGAGGCTGCTTCTGAAGCCTGCAGGCTTGCCTTATAAAGGTGATAACTTTTATGAGAATCAGTGATTGGAGTTCTGCTACAATAGCTCTTTACTGCAGTCTTGCTATCTCCTGTCATCATGAGCTCAAGCACCAGTACACAAGGAGGATAAAGAAAAGGAAATGGAATTAAAAAATCTTAGATAACAATGAATTGACAGGTTGATGATAATCTTAAGTATGTGGAACTGTGTTTATGCACGTTTCTACTTAAGTACTTTCCAGCATGCAACATGCTTACGATATTACGGAGCGCGGGATTTATTGCAAAAACTGTCATGAAATTCTCAAATACACTTCTCTTATCCTGTCATACTGCATTGTGCCCCCAGCTTGAGAGAACACTGCAGTGTGAACTCAGATATCTAGCAAGTCGCATGAATGTGCTTATAAAACTACCGAGACAGTATAAGAATGTATTTGTGGCTAATAAAGGATTTATTAATTTTCCTTTCAGTAGGGATGCCTTTGTATTAAGTTAAGACTTAAAGATGTTCAGTATTTCTGCCAGGATAAGAAAAAAAAATGACCAAATTGTATGAAAGGTAACAAGTTTCCTGGCTTTGTAAGTCCTAAAAATTCAAATAACTGGCAGTGACAAAACGACAACAACTCTGACTGCTACTGACAGTCTGTTACTTTTACAGTCACCTTCCAGAGCTTTATGGCTTATCATCAGATAGAACAGTTGGCCCCAATGGAAAAGACAGGTTGCTACAGATGACAGGATCTTTACAACGGGCAATCATGATGGCATTAGTGTTTATCCACTGCAATAAATGTATAAATCACAACAAATGGGCTTCCCCTTGGAGTCAGAATCTGTTGTGTTATTTTTGCTCAGACACAAATATTTATCCACCAAATGATGAAATTGCCAGACACACTTCATGCCTATTCCAGTGAGCAGTTAGAGATTACTGTCCACAGATCACAAACCTGATATTAGAATGCCACTTGGAGACACAGATGTTAAATTAAAGGTAGTTTGTGTATTTATTAGAGAGTTCTCCCTGCTCTCTGTGAGCTAGAGGTGTGTTTGCAATCTGTCAGTATAAATGAATGCAGGGTTTAAATGGGTGCTCTTCCTCTTGTGAGGTCATTGGTGGGAGAGTGAGGTAACATATGGACATGGGGATGCATACTGTCCTCAGTTCATGTTCAAAACTCACTGTTGTCAGTGGCTTAGAAACAGAAGGTTAATTTTACCTAGGTAAATACTGATATGCAGTTTTAACTCAATACTCAGTTTATAGAACAGGCACTTCCCAGAAAACGTTATAGAAATCCGAGGAATTACTGTATAAGTATCCCCTGGAGCTTTTTCATTCCAGTTTTCAATGTCCAGTGTTTGAGGTTTGAAAGGAAGAAATTAGAAACCCTGTAATGGACTATTATGGAAAGATATCCCTCAAGAAAGCTCTTTACCAGCTTCTTACCCTCTGGTGTTTCACCTATTACTAACATACATTAATTCTGCATTTAATCTTATCTGATGTAATCATAGCTGTTCTCATTCTCCCTGTTAGTGTCTCATCTTTTCTTGAATTCCACTGAACTCTCAGTTCTCAATATCACCTTGTAGTAACGTGTTCCCCAAATTAATTATTCTTTGTATCAACCAGCATTTTCTTTTATCTGTTTCAGATTTGGTGCTTTCCTGTTTCACTGAGTATCTGTATGTATCCATACAAATGAAAAGGATAAAGTGGAGAGCATAATCTGCCTGTACCCCTCTTGCTATTTTCTGTATCGGCATCACATTTTCCCTGCTTGGTTCCATCTGTTGGCTGCTCCGTCCCCAAAGGCAGAGCCTGAGCTGTGAGCCAGACTTCATTCCCCTTAGTATTAACAGTCAAATCCAAATTGTAGTTGCGGTTAAACAAGGTACTCCTTTGTTGAGAGGAAAAGAAAGAAACAGCTAAGAGAATGGAGGGCAATTACTTTTCCCTCTGGAGGCATCCTAATGGGAAGTTTTGGTCTGGAGAGGAAAATTCCAAGGTTAAACAACAGTAGCAGAAATTTCACAGCTTGGAGCATGCATCTGTGCTTTCTCTTCTGCTCTCTCTCTTACCTTTGTCAGAAAAGGATGCCCTGAGAGGAGAAGCATCTTCTGATCTCCCAAAAAAGCCATCCCATTTCCCTTACTGCCCTGCAGAGGTGAGCTCTCTCCCATAAAACCCTGCTGTGACATTGTAGTTTTTTTGACATGACACTCCGAGGTCACCCAAATGTGCTTTTTATAGCACTCCTCCCTCTGCCTCTGGAGGAAACTTTCTTGTACAGAGCAAAGCTTAAATTCTCTCATATAGAAAGCCTATGATGTTAGCCTCTAGAGATACAGCTATAGATAGGTATCAACTCCTGTGTAGGCACCGATGTAAAGGAAGTGGTAATTTTCCATATGTAATTTATAACATCAGGCTTTCCATCCAACATAAAGTTAACTTTTCTGACAGTGGGTTGTCCCACCCACTAGACAAGGTTTCCTTTGAAAACAACCTCCCACCTTTTGTTCAACACCCTATTTTCTGGACCTGTCTCAGTTGTCCTGTTCTGTAGGTTTTTGGTCACTTTATGAGAAAGAAAAATTAGAATTTCGCTAGCTGTATTTGTCCACAGATAATCCTCTAATATGTATTTCATGCAATAGCAACATAAGCACCCATATGAAAAAGACACAGGGGCATGCTCTCTGATCTTGTCTGGAAAGGCTAGGATGCTTCCCTGGGGCCGAATGCAGATCTGGAAGTAAAACATGTGGTGATCTAAATGGTCCCGCGGTGTTTTAATAGAGGCACGACTTACCGCACAAAGAATAAAAATACTGGTTTTCTTTAAGTTCAGCAGTTGTGTGTGCGTACAAGTCAAAGGCAGGCATGAGCAACCATAAAGGGCAGAGTCTGTTGTCTTATTCAAAGAGATGAAAACTATCTATGAAATCGAGAGAGCAAAGGGTGTACCCTTGGCATCTTACGCTTGTCATCTAATTTTAATACTGCAAAAAACAGGGGTCTAGTTATTCGTGTCCGCATTACTGTCACTCTCTTCTGTTCCCTTTTGTGCTATGTATGTTATCCCTATGAAATGGGCTCCTGCTTGCAGCAGCAACTGTTTTCAGCTTTTTGTTTAAGACAGGTGGTATTCTTTGTTTTATAATAAACCAGGGACCTACTCTTGTAGGCACGCTGTAACCAAATACTTGTATTTTCAGTGAGGGATTTACAAAAGTGCTGGAATTCAGCTTGCTTGCACCAAATGTTCCTGATGGTAAAACCTCAGACTTCACTGGAGTAGCATTAGGCCAAAGTCAAGCACTTCTAGACATTGCTGTCTGCTAGTTTTCTGTCCTCAGTACATTGATAGATGCGAAACAAGACTCTGTACTGGTAAAGTAAGTTTTTCCAGGTATGTGTTACTGCAAAGGAATAAAAATATTTATAATGATCCATATCCAACTATAATAATGCCTATCCAGATAGGTGATTAGAAATGTGCTAGAAGTTTTTTGTGGTTGTCCAGTCCTAACAGTGTATACAGCAGTATTAACATTTACCGATCCCATTGCTTTTACTTCCCATGCAGGAATGCTGAGAGTGCATTTCTGATTAAAAACCCAGAAGATCAATTCTTTAAATGCATACATCTACTGAAAACCATGACAGGAAGTGCTACTTGGATTTGTTGGTTCTTTTTGTGGGGTGGGGGCAGTAACAAGAAGGAAGAACTCTACACTGATGGACTCCTGAGATCATGACAATAGATTACATGCCTACTCCCAAAGGAGAACCACCCCTGCAACAATGGAGTGTCTTTTTAAAATGCACTTTACAGCTGCAATGAGCCTGCCAATACTCCTTCTTTCTTTTCTTAAAAAGAAAAGAAAAAAGAAAAGAACTAGTCATAGTTAGGTGCCAGGAGCTGAGTAAGTGGTATTTCCTTTTCTCCCCAGGGTGAGAGTTATGCATTTCACCAAGGAGCAACCCTGAGGAATACAAACATACTGGAGAAATTCACTATTGTATGTCATAGAATCATAGAATCATTTAAGTTGGAAAAGACCTTTAAGATCATCTAGTCCAACTGCAAAAGTAACACTGTCAAGTCCACCACTAAACCATGTCTGATTGCTTGAATAAAATCACCTTCACTTTTCCCGCTTTTCAATTTCCTGAAAATCTAGTTTTTCCAAACTCTGAGAAATATGTAGTATACAATATTTACCTGTGTAAGCCCCCAGAGGTTTGTAAGGATATACTTGCTTGGATGTGGACAGGCAGACGCAGCCAGCTCAGTCCAAAGGAGGTATCAGTGAATCATTGCAGAACACAGCCCAGGCTAGCGTGCATGTGTTAAGGAAGCACTAGCATGGCTCCACAGTTTCGACTCCAGTCCTTGCTTTTATTCACCCACCTTGGGATGCCAATACGGATGCTTAATATCTGTGTAGACATGCCCTGAGAGGATGTCTACTGCGCAAGGTGCTATACAAACACACATTTCCCAAAGAAGCAAATGTGAAATGTAATTTGACATAGGAGTGAAATCTTTTATATCCACTTAACAGTCTAAAAATTGCAAATCAATAGAAATAGAGAGGCTCACTATCATTAAGTGGCCCTGACGCCTGCGATCACAGAGTAATGTGTTATAGAAGGAACATCGTGAGGTTGCTTAATTTATACCTATAGTAAATAGAAATAACTCTTTACTGCCTAGGTCAAACAGTTAATTTTGTATGGAAAAAACCACATCCTCATACTGTTTCTGTGATGAGCATCTTGTCCTAATAATCGAGTGAAAATAATACAGGCCTTAGAACATAGCCATTTTAGAGCTGAGAGGCTACCCCCTCTTCAGTTATAGTGTCCTTAGACATGTCTGGGCATGAGGCTCTCCCTGCATTAGCAAAAGTGCATCCACCAAAACAGGTGACAGTCCCACTGGAGCAACTGCAGGGATTTATGGGAACTGGGCTCTGCTGTGCTCTCGCAACATGCCCGATGGTGGTAGGCTTGTGTTAGGTTATGCTTCTGGAGCACATCTTCTCGTTTAGCTTCCAGAAGCGAAGTGTCTTGTGTCCCTCAAGACTGCTCCAGGATGCAAGCAAAAATCTGATAACTGGGGCTGATCAGCAGATTAGCTTCAAAAACACGCGGTCAGGTTTGGCTGAGCTAAAATGCTATGCGTACCTGCTCCATAAGCAGCTTTTCACTCAACAACTAACAGCAACAACAGCACCATCGCTGCTGTGCAAACTATGTATACACACTGTGTGCCCTATATCTTAAAAAGGATATTAAGTAGGTCTGTGTGCTGCAAATTTTTGCCTCTACTGGATCTGTCACTCACAGGCTTGTATGCCAAAAATTTTATTTGGCAGCTGTCCTTCTTTGGTAATCCAACAAACCGCGGTTGTGCTAATAACAGAACAAAACCACTGTCAATAGTGACATTTCAAACTGCAGCTTTTAATGAAAGCATGGAAAAATCTTTATAGGAGTGTAAACATCATCAGCATCATCCTAGCAGCTGGTCCTGCTGAGGAGGATGTGTGACTGTAAATTGGGGACATTGACAAAAGTGACGGTAAGAACAGTGAAAGGAAGTGTGAAAAATTGCACACTGGCTGTGATAAAGTTAGATAAGGAAACTAGCAAATAAAAAAGCAAATATACTGTCAGGAGAGTCATGTTGCACACAGTGAAAAACTATAGCTTCCATAAAGCAGGGATGGGCTGGAGCCCTGTGAAAAGAATCCCTGGGGGACTGTGGTCTAATTTAGTAGGCAGCATTTAAATTCAGTTCAGATTTGTCTGTTATAATGGGAACCAGTAACAATAAACTGTAATTTCTTAGAAGTTTCCGTCCAGTTTGGGAGGAGGTACATGAAGGCTGAAAGAGAAAGAAGACACATTTTGTATTTTTATTTTAGATTCCTTGAGTCCATTATGATAGTATGTAGCAGAAGAATAGGGAGCCAGGGACCAGACTCCAAATCCAATATAGCTCTCCTTTCTTTAAAATAAATACGAGATTTATCATAAATGAGTTGAAAGAGGCAGAAATGTGTAACTTAGCTTCAGAACCAATCTGGTTCTTACAATGGTTACTTAATCATAAGACTCTGAATATAAGCTCTATCAGTAACAATGATATGTTTGGCTGTGGGCAGGAAACAAAGAAAAAAGAAATTCCTGGGCAGAGTAGACATCCCTAAAGATGACATGGAAAATGCTGGATTTGCTCTCTGAGCTCACTTGTTAAAGTGAGTGCGACATCAGACTGCCCTAGGGTGAGTGGAGTTGTCACACTCAGCCCCTCTGAAATGGGAAATTTCTTGGGAATTTGCAGCCAAATGGGAGGAACCTGGAGCCCAGCATGACCTGTGATTCAGCTGCTGTTTGCTAGTTAAGTCCATGTCAGGGCAATTGCAACAGAGCATCCATGCCACCACACAACTTCACATTAATTTCTCCTCCAACCTCTTCCTACAGGGAGCACTCAGCGGAAGGGAGAATATGAACCAGTCTGCCTTCATTCATGCCACTGGCCTGAGGGGCTTTCCATAGGTTTTCAAGTTTAGGGGATTATAAAAAAATCTGCCTTTGTCCTTTTTTTTTTTTTTCTTGTCATATTGTAAGATGCTGTTTTGGACACTTTGTGATTCCTTATTTTACATAATTCCTAAAACAAGTTCAGAAACAGCAGGGAACTCTCACATATTGGAAATCTAGTGAAATGTTAATACCGGGGCAGTTTTTCCCTAGGTGATGTGATCTTAGTTGTCCCAGGAAGCCTACTTTAAGTGCCATCTGCTGTCGTGCCGTTTGCTGCTCCATGTCTGTTTGCTTTGGTTTAGCCGTAGCGAAGCTGAAGAAATTATCTAGTTGGAAGTTTTATTCATGCCTAGAAGATTAAACCCCTATTTATATATTTCAATCCTGTAAGCTATAAAGCTCTTTTTGGCTTTTTTGTTATTACCATCAGCTTTGGTTTTCTTCTATTTTGTGGTGGCAAGCACAAAGGTTTTTATGAGGTATCAGTCATTCAGGTTTGGGAAGATGTGAAGGAGTAGTTTGGTATACAAATGAGACCATTGTAGGGGAACTATGAGATGAGAAACTTCAGACAGAAGTACACTACTAGTGCTTTTGCAATGTGTAAACACATTTTCCCCAAAAACCTATCTACGTATTGAGCAACAAAATAATAATTAAATAATTAAATGAATAAAAAAACAAACAGACAAATAAAATATTTAGTGAGCCTATAGAGAATATCCTTCTCTTGAACACTGCACTGGATGGCTCATCACCATCTGGCCTGACATATTTTTAAGTACTGAAATGTCACATTTTTTTTAAAGTTTAATAATTTTTCAAAGAAAAGATCTGTGGAGCAGAGAAAAGAATGAGCTCACACGAGTGCTGTGAGGAAATTTGGTGACTATGGTCATTGTTAATGGGACTGGGGTGAGGAAGAAGTGGATCTCAAAAGCAACTCTGCCCGTGCCCCGCTCTTAGCTGTCTAATTTTGAAAAGTTCCTCTAGGAGCCATGAATGACTATCTGTGCCTGGCTTATAAGAGGGAACAGTGGGACATGGTGATTTTCTTGAAAAATGGCAACCAAGGAGGGTCGATAACTGAGATGTTGCCAACTGCTTCAGTGCTAAAGTCTGTGTGGTTATGACAATTCACTCTGCTAGGTGGATTTTTTTCCTTTTTGTGTGTGTGCTTAGAGATGAACATAAGTCTACTGTCCTCACATTAAAACAGTTTTTTTCATAAATACAAATATTCTGCCACAGGGGTATTCATCTGCTAAAGGCAGAGTTTGTTACATGTTTTATTCCCATGAGAATAAATAGTGTATTTGATAGTTTGGTTTTCATTTGATGCAATACCTCATATTTTTGATTCCTGAATCAAAGGAAATTGAAGGATAAACTACAGTTTTATCTGATGGGGATAACCATTATCTGATGAGGCAGCTTCCTAGAGATCAGCATTAAGAGCTAAACTGATCACAAAGGGAGTTTATGGGAAAAAGAAGCCAATTTGACAGGATTCATTTGTCAAGATCAATGGTGTACAACGGTGATGGAAAAATAGTAACTATATATTGTCCATGTGGAACTGTAGAAATTTTTTCTACTGCTCTCATAAGAAATATGAAGAGTGCCACCAGTACCTGTTCAGGCTGTGAGTTATTTTAAGTGGTAAATAAAACTTAGTTCTCTAAAGAGGATTTTTTTGTAAGTATATATTTGACTTAATAGCTCAAACATTGCAAAATTACTTCAAATTGCATTTCATGCTTATATCCCAGCCTAGATTTTTCTAAACACGTGTGGAGTTCAAGCAAAAATTAAGCTGTTTACTCTTGACTGTGTTTATTTATTTTTGTTGTTGCCTTTTGGATACATACACTATTACATAGAACTAGTGTTTTTAAAATGGATGCAACTTCTTTTCAGATACACAGCAAGTTAGACTTCAAGCAAACCTCAGAGCAGACTCAACAGAGGGAAAAAGATCAGCTTCTGTCACAAGAATCTTTTTACTTCTCTTTTTGGGTGAGCTGAATGTCATAGGAAAGGGAGTCTGGTAACATTGTTGGTTTCCAGAGCTGTTCACGTTTGGAAGAGCCAAATCTCATCTGAAATAAGATGAGTTGGCCATAATGGACCCTCTGATGTCCTGAGCCCTTCAGGGATGTTGGTTGTTTCTGGAGTCTCCTCTGCCAGCTGCACTTGCACCGTCTCTGGAGAGGACATGTCTTACACATGGGAAGAGTGAGTCCCTTGGAAGTGTTGTCTAAGCAAAAGCAATGAAGTAATCTTGTGGATTACCACCACAACACTCTTGAGACGTATTGTATGTATAATAGCTGTTGAATGTTTGTGGCATGCTCACACACATGGCAACGTAGGGTGAAGAAATTGATTTATTTATTTACTAATCAGGAATAATCCATTATGTGGCTACGTTTGCCAAACTTGTGCTGCTGTGGGAGATGAAATTTTCTGTCTAATTCGGGATTTAAATGGCCTTGGAAACATGATGGGATTTCTAAGGGATGCATGGTTTTTCCTGGGGTTATGGGGTTGCATCCTGCGCCTGCTTGCAGCATTCCAGCTGATCCACAGATAGATTTTCCTGAATTATTTCCTTTCTATGAGTCTCATATTTCAGATTATGAAAGCTTCAGGCTTCCTTTTGTAGGCAGCAAACCCAAGTAGAATATTCTGCAAAATTGTGTCTATGTATAAGAGAAAAGTTATCAACACTGCATGAAAATATTGGTTGTCTTCAGTCAGAGATCTGCTCTGTGGGACTATGCAAGGAGCCCAGACTGTTAGCAAAATTCAGTAGCAGCAGGTTGGATAATTTTCTAGCTATATCAAAGCCACCTCAGTAGCGTGCTCCCCTTTTTCCTTGCCTCCGCACTCCTAGACACTAAGGTATTTTGTATCTGCAATGTTATTTGGTACATTCTTGTTCTCAATTTATATACCATTTTGGTTTTCTCTAAGAGAACTCTATAATGAGTTTGGCCATATTTTCCTAATCGTTTATTTCCGTCAGGCACAAAGTCTTTGTAAAACTGGCGGTTTACTTAACTAGCAGTGGGGGTAATGGCATCGCTGATATACCCTGTGATGTCTGTCCAGTTCTTTCCAAAGGTGCAACCTATTTTAAGGAATTAATTTTCCTTTGGGACAGTCAGTAGATTTTTAGTGTTATTTAATTACACCCACTTGCCTTTTAGACAGTGCTCTCTGATCTCTGTAGCATGGTTCTTTGTATGAGAATTAGATGCGCTGCTTAGAGAAAGAATTTAATATCCTTTTCCCAACTTCACTTCTGTATTTTCCTCTTCCTTGCTTTTGTTTCTTCTATCTTGCCTATCATGACACTTCCATTATACCGTCTCTTCTTTGCCATTGTATCCATTTGATCGTTTTCCGATTTTTGCTGAATTTTATTTCCTCCAGTACAATCGTACTGCTCTCCCCTTCTCCTTACCACAGATACATTTCTCCCTGTTCAGTTTGTTGGCTTCCAGGTGCCATTTAATCAAGTTCTGACCACTGTGCTAAGTACTCCAGATAATAAATTTCCTTTACCTGCCAAAACAGTCTGTGCAGAGCAGAGTGGTAGAGATGAAAAAGAGAAACTAAGCCTTACAGGTGCAGGCCTCCTGCCCTGCATCACCACCTCTGCAGAGCTCAAATCTGGACTGCCCTTCGTGCAAATGACCCCTCAGGTATAACAAGAAAGAGAAAGGAGCTGTGAGAGAGGCTGCGCCACCCCCATCCTTTGTCAGTGCATAAAAGCAAGACTTGACGAGCTGATATCCCTCTCATTATGAAGCAAAGCATTTTTCCAAAGATATTTTCTTTCATTTAGTAGTTATCAGTATGGAGCTGGTGAACAACTGGGAAAAAAAGTTTGAATCCAGAATATAATTATATAGATGAATATCAAACATAAAAAAAATCCCTTCTGAGAAATTGGACTTTTCTTCAATACCAGTGTGCATGCTTGCAAAAACATAAAAATTAGTGTTTTAAAGTACCTGAAGACACATAAAACATCTCTTAGTTTTGTTCCCAGAGTTGTAATATTATTAATTCAGGCAAAAATGGAATAATAGCATAGCTAAGAAATAATTATGCAGTGCTAAGATCCCTGCTCATTCGGTCTTTCTACATTTTGAAAGAAAAATGGGCTCTTCTGCCTGTTCCTGAGTTTCTTCCTAGACCAAATTCAGGGAAGCATACTTAATCCTATAATCCAACCCTCCTTTAGGGTGACGCCACACACTTCTGCTGCCAGGTTGCTTTGAGCCTTGTGCCCTGGCAGGAGCAGAGGTGCAGGAAATAAGTAGCACTCAGGGCTTCCCCTCAACTGGGCCATAGCTATGTCATTACTGGCAAGGCAAGGTGTGTATCTCTGCATTGCCCACCAAATGCATTTGAAGGGACTGTCTGACTGTGCATCCATGGGAGACAGCCTCCAAAATGACCCTATGCGCTTGCAGGTTTAAACTCAACAAAGCAAAAACACATGCAGGGTGTCTCTGGGAAATGTGAGGGTCACAGTGTACACATCCAACAAAGCCTTTTTTTGGTCTAAACTCGCCATCTTCCTGTGACAAGTTGGGATTTGATTACACTGCTGCATCTCACTGGAAAAATATTCTGTGGAACAGTTTTGATCAGCTCTACCTGAAAGGCAGAATTGAAAATGTAATCCTTTTGGTAGCTGTCATTCATTTATTCAACAGCACTACTGCCTCTGTTTTAAATGATCACTGCTGCAGAAAAAATTGATAAAATTAAAAATTATTATAACTGTTCCTTAATACATTATCCTGTAGTATTTTGCGATGATTTCTGCCTTAGAGAGCTGGAATATTCACACTTGTTAAGTTTGGGCACCTAACTGTGGTGCCTAGATTAAGAACCCAAGGGGCATCATGCCAATGGAGACATTTCTCCATAAGACACTTCCCTGTTATCCACTTAGGTACCCACCTCTTTCCATTGACTTTATTAGGCTGCTAATTTAAACACCTTAATTAGATGTCTAAAATGCAGTGGTGTGAATTCTCCAATTGCTTGACGTGATCCTATTTCTGCATCTACCAATTCAGCTGACACTTTGCCATTCTGATCTGGTTTAGTGGAGTCTACAGACAGAAATATAAAACCACAGGGAACCTCCTCTGTAAATTTTTGAAGGAAAATGAAAATAGTGACCAAAAGATTATTTTCCTCACACATTTTTCTTATCTGATTTTATTCCTTTCTCTAAGGAACATGAAAAAATGAATAAGACACAAATTCAATCTCTGCCTTACGTTGTTATCACAGACATCTCGATATGGTATGTTTTTTCTCACCTAGTGTTTACTATAACACTGGAAAATTGAAAAGTACAAGTATCAGATCTGTCTGTACTCAAAAATTCTGTTGACCCCAAAAATGCAAATTTAACCTAAAGAATGGATTATTTGCTGTCGTGGAAAGATAAGGAAATTTTTTGTGTTAATAAATCCATGATTTTACATCATACTTATTATTAAGACAAAATAAAAAACAGTTTCCAAATTAGCAGAATTAATTAAAATGTAATTATGTGTGAACTACCCTGAACTGATGTTCCTGATGAGCTGAGCTAATCCTGCGCCACTTTCAACCTGAATGGAATTGAAATGTAAAAGTCAGAACTCTAGGATGCTGAATACTTGGGGAATTTTGAGCTGATGCAAACACTGAAGTGATGAAACATTTTCTGGGGTTTTACAAGCCTAACCAAAAGGCCACAGAAATCTTTACGCCTCATAACTCCAATGTAGTTTTTGAACACTTAAAAATGAAAATATTTTTGTTCTGAAACTAAGTGTGACTTTGTCATACTTCATAAGGACTTGGCATACTTCAGAAGGACTTGGGTATGGATCTGAGCTCTTGCTGTGGAATCATCACTGTGCTTCCATGGACAGTTCTCCGAGGCATAGGAGTTGGTAATCACTCTTTGCATCCTTTTCTGGTGCCTGTGAAAGTCTCTGTGGACAGAGTATATACAGAATATAAATTCTGTTTCCAAAATCGGTTTGTTTTTTCCTCACAATCCTGGAATGAATAGGAGAGGTAAAGGTGAGAGTCCAGGCTAAGCTACCTAATGATATCCTTAAACAGTGATGGATTGATATCCTGATACAGAGGCTGCTTTTTTTTATCCCTTCTGTGTAGGAAGTTCCTTTTAAACCTTTGTGTTTCTTTATCCAGATTGTCAGACAGTTCCACTTTTAGGTGTATTGATAGAAGAAAATTGATCATTAATCCTGGTTTAACATCTCATTCAGCTGTTTGTGCCAGCATGCCTGATACATATTTCGATCCTCTCTTGAGTGTGGAGGTGAAGACAGGCTGAGATGTAACATCCTGAGGCAAAAAAAATAGGCAAATTATTTTTCAGTGTCTATTCTTTTCTGAAAAACAATGCACTGGGTTACAGGCACATAATGACACTGCTGATATGCAACATTTCTGTTCTGATTAATTTACTGCATGGATGAGATCATTTTGTATTGCAAGATGTCTTAAATGATGGTTCTGAATGTTTGGCAGGGCTGTTACAAAACACTGTTCTGGAAAGCAGTATATTCAAAATTCACAACATGTTTTTTTTCACTCTTGCTAGACCATATGCAAGTAGACAGTTTGCATCAGGCCCCTGGTGCCTACTTCTGAATTACTGCCTAAATAGGGAATATTTTGATAAAGGCAAAAAGCTTTCTGATGGCATTTCATGCCCCATTAGAAACTTGAGGACCAATCACTAATAAGGTTATACCAAATGTGTACTTATTCATGTTCTTTTTTCTCACTGTGCAAACGTTTCCAGCCTTCACCCATTGTGAATGTTACAGTGTATGATGTGTGAATCAATCCTATCTGTGCAGACACAGCAGAATGAAAGGTATAATGATGTGGGAGTGAAGTGTCAATGCATAATTCATATCTGACAGTGCACTCTGTGGAGTGCTATCCAGCAGCCTTCCATGGCAGAGGGGTCCTCACGCGCTTGGGAAATTCATCTGCATCAGCTCATTGTGTTTCTGCTTGGGTGGCAAGCTCATCATTTAGGATGAGTGAAACGCCATTCAGAGGTACTGCTGTAGTGGAGAATAAGGGCAACGTAGTTCTGCACTACCCTGTTGAGACCTTGTAGCCCAAAAAACTCATCTGGTGGAGCATTTCTCCTCTAGATCAAAAAAACCCACCACCAGCAAAGATCCAAACCCCTTCGACACAGTAATTTAGTGTTACCAATTACAGAATAGAATATTTCAGTTGGAAGGGACCTAAACAGCCACCTAATCTAACTGCCTGACCACTTCAGGCAGTTAAAGCATGTTATTAAGGGTGTTGTCCAAATGCCTCTTAAACACTGACAGGCTTGGGGAATCGACCACCTCTCTAGGAAGCCTGTTCCAGTGTTTGAGCACTCTCTTGGTAAAGAAATGCTTCCCAATGTCAAGTCTGAAAACTTATTATAAACTAGTAAACACCCTCACAGCTCCATCCTGCAAGTGCTAGCACCTCTCGTCAAAGGGGCTACCACAGTGAGGACGTGCACAGTTGGCTCTGTAGGTGGTTGCTGTCTGAAATCTGCAGCAAAGCAGAAGATTCATGATCTGAAGTTCTTTCCTCAGTTCACCTTAGCATGTTTATATATTATAAAACTTAGGACCATCACATTGTCAGCACATTTAAATTAACACCATGCACCAACAGCTAGTGGAGCTGTGCCAATTTACACCTCAACAGTGATCTCCCAGTCATTACGTATTGGTATAAGGACCCAGAGCTTGGTCTTGCACCAGCAGGCAGTGGGAACAGATCCTGATTTTGACCCAAAGATTCAGTTGCAGCTGAGTGCATTTTCTGAGTCTCTGTGAGACTGAAATTTCATTTTATCTATGTTTTTTTTTTTTAAACCTTCACTTTTCTGAATGAATGCTTTTGTGTACCATGCTTAGTGATTCCTTGCTATTCCAGGATCATAATAACAAGGTTTATTATGTTCTAACCCAGTGTGTTGTGACAATATTGCAAAATTATTGTTTTGTTTCTCCTAAACTCAAGACTTTTTGTAACAGTAATAATAATAAAAGACATACAGGCTGATGAATTATCTACCATATCAGACTGCAGCACAACGGAGTCTGAAATAGCTGAGAGAGTAAAACTGAAAGATATCTCAATTTACAAGTGAAACACTAACACACACTAAACTTTTGCTGCAGTATTCCTCATCTGATTTTTAGTTTTGTCTTCACAAGAGACAAGACTCACACTGCTCAGGTGATGAATTTTAAGCAGATTGTAGGGATATTCAGTGCAGGCTTTCTCTGGAACACATAAATTGCGTTCTGTGTGCAGGTTCAAGCTCAGAGGAAAGCAGTACTTCTCAGTCTGGTAAAAGATGTATTTCCAAACCAATAAATAATCACTATTGGTTCACAGCTAGATAATAGCTAACTTCTTGTATAATATATTAGGTAGAATAATTTGAAATGAAGCTGGTACTGCTGACTATGTGCCATTAACATTTTTCAATATATAATTCTTGTGAGGGTTACAACTTTGGCCACAGGAGTTGGGGTAGTCATAATTTGTTTCGATTTACATCAGTGGGTAGCTAGATCATCTGAAGGCATAGCAAGAAATGTACACTAGTGTCTTTTTTTCACCTAAATTAAAGCTTGTCTCCTCCTGAGACCAGGGGAAGGGGGAACAGAAACAGTGACATGGCAGAGAGAGGCGCAGCGCTCCAAGCCTGGACCTGCTCTAGTTTTTGTGGATGAGGATGCTGCCATATCTAATCTACTGTGGTCTCTGTTGAGGGAAATTCCCCAACTGGGATCCCAATACTTCTTGGGCAGGAACCCCAGCTGTTCTGGGATTTTTGTAAACAGAAACTGTCAGCTGTGCAGTTCTGAGGGATGGCTAGCCTCAAACCCTTGATACCCTTCCTACTAGTGAGAGGACTTAAATCGGAATCTCCATCTCAGACCCTGTGGTATAGTTCATCATCAGCCTTCCCTCTCTGAAATAAGATTCTCATGAACATGAGGAGCATGGGTAAGTAACAGTTATTTGAAGATATTCCTAGGTAAAGGTAACGATATTAATTTTCTGTCACTGTAGCAAATATTTATGTCTTACAAAAGGTTGTATCTATTCTGGGAGATAGGGCATGCTATTTAACATCTGTTAAACTCACTGAACTACTTTGTATTAAACTCCACACACCCTTTACATTTCACTGGTTCTAGGGCATGTTAAAGATACGAAGCTTTATCTGCCCTGCATTTGGAGGCAGTTGGCAGATTCGGGTATCCTGTGCCATTTGAAATCATGTTCACAACAAAACATGAAGCCTCAAAATAGGACCCTAATGGGATTTTAGATGCGTGTATGCCCTTCACTGGCCCTCTGTGTGGAGGTGGGCTGCAAGCAAAGCCCGGGCTGGGTGGCTACCTACCTCTCAGTTCCTCACAAGCCGGTGCGCCAACAGAATGGGCTTTTAATCCTAGGCTCTGATTTCCATTTCAGCAAGCAAATATACAGAGAATAGCATTAAGTACATAGTAAGTGAAAAAGAAATTGAAGGCCTGTTCTGTTTTTTCAAAGGAAGTGTTGCACTGCTTAAGATTTGAGATATTCTATAAAGGCTGCTCATTTAGTTTTGTTATTCACCTTTGTCTCATCAGGCTACAAGTTTTGGGGGCAGAAATCATTTCTCTGCATGCACTTACACAACATAAAGGAAATACTGATTTTTCCTGTACCTCTGACTGACCTTCAGAACTGCCCAAACTACTTGATTGGTTTAAGTGAAAAAAGTCTTTTCATGGGAAACTAGTAAAAGAGAGTCTGAATGAGGGTAAGTGTGCTTCGGATGTCAGACTATGATGTGGGCCCTCTGAGCTAGAGAAATAGTTTTTGAGGAGTTGGTGCTAAATTACGATTAAAGCTCTTTGCAGCATCTCAAACTGTCTCCTAAAGAATGACGTAGATCACCAGATTGTGCCACTTATGTACACTGGAAACTTAAAAAGCTGGGGGAGTGGGGTGGGCTGGGAACAGCAGTGTTGCATACCTGCAAGAGCAGGTTTTGCAGGAGAAAACCCATAAGGGCGACCTCTAGACACCTTGATGGGAGTCAGTGTCCAGATGGCAAGCAGTATTGATAAGGTGCCCATAAAATGATAAATACTATTTTCAAGTGAGTTAAAATGTACACTGTTGTATATAGTCCTCACCTAGTATGCTTTCTGAGGAGTACACACCTGGAAATAGTGAGCAACTCATCTCTGCTAGGCTTTCTGTGACTGTCATTGTCTACAAAGGTGGCTGCCACTAGTTTACATCAGGCAAAGTAAAGGAAGAAAGAGGAACATTAAATAACAAAGGTAAATGACAACAGAGTTGGTCAAGGGACATTTAAAGAACCAGCCCCACAGCCCTGCCCATAAATAAAGAATTTACGCAAATCTGTTTGCCTTTCCTTACTATTCATCTGCCATATGCTCTGTATCCTCATTGGATTCTTTTCAGGCTTTCCTGTGTGCAGAATTAACATGAATCCTCACTTTGTACCGCAAAATTGTGAAAACAATTTAGCTTTGATTAATTCTAGTTGCAAGTGAATGCGAAACATGCATGAGGGACAGTTACCCTTTAATCTTGGTTAAATCCCAAAGTTCCTAGTATGAAAATATTAATCATTATCTTCCCAACTGCATACGATAAAATGCAGCGCTCACTGATTATGGGGGAAATCATTTTATCAGTTGCAATTGGGAAAGTAATGTTTAAAGTTATTACACTGTGGATGTCTAGAATGAAAAGGTACTTTTCTGTGCAAACACCTGAGGAATGTAAGAGAAAAAGACCAGGAAAACCTACAGGATTTTTCTTCCATTCATCCCCCTCCTCTTTCCAGCTCATTTTGTATCACAGAAGGCTGTGGAGAGGTGGTATCTTTGATGACCTGATACTCCCGGAAAAAAATGGTCAAGCTCTTAGATGCATAGTCCTTTCCACATGAATTCATAGGGTGACCATCTCTGCTGCACCTCCACGCTCATCCTTCTAAGTTTGAGCAATAAGGTACCCTGCCGATGGGTTTCTTTCCTTAATAAAGATTATTGCAGTTAATTTGATTATGGATTAAAATGTCATTAATTCTCTGATGATGTAAATAGATTCAGAATGAAGCTTTGCCCAAAGATGTGATGAAGAGTCATTGCAGAGATACATACTTATTGTGCCCTCTGATTCTGTATCAGATTTACCCAGAATAAAACAGCATTTTCCTGTCCTAACCTCCAGGTTCTCTGTGGATTCTGAGACTCAGAGGGGTTTCTTTCCTCTCACTCATCATCATTATAAGTAGCCAAATTATGCCCTCAAGTCACTTTGTGCAACCCTATTACCTTCAAAGTGAATCCAGTGATGTACAGCCTCATTAGATTTGAGGGAGTTTGCATAGGTTTCTCCAAAGGCACAGTCTGAAAGTAATGGAGTTATAGAATATTACATTAGCTGCAGAATATCTTTCTGCTGATGCTGGGAAGGACCCAGCTATACTGGCAAAGCCTTGGTTGAACTTTCAAGGGGGAAGAAAATATTTAGAAGAAAAATATAATAAGAAGTAAGTGGGACACAGTAATTACACAGTTTTGATCCATTTTTACAGCCCATTTGAAGCTGATTCACTTTTTCTTTCCAACATTTCTATTAAGCTCAGGTTTCAGTAAAATAAGGATTTGAGTTACTAGAGCTTCTGGTGATTTACATTTGCATGGTGCATCTTTTATATGTCTGTACTAAAGAAGGCATTTTGAAGCACAGCATCCCAAATGATTCAGGCACCAAATTAAAGAGCTATTCAGAAGTGCTAAGCAAAAGTAAACATCAGAAATCACGTCACAGTCAGGGGAAAATGAAGGCTATATTAAAGGCAGCTTACTTTTTAATAAAAGTTCTAATTACTTTTTCTTACATTATGTCAACATTACCATAGGAAATCAAATGCCTCATCACCTTATGTGTCCTTTTGAAAGAAGTGCACTTTTTGCTTTTTCTTTTCAAACATTTTCTGGAAGGTAAATACTCAGTAAATTCTTCATGTTGGCAGTGTTGCCATCACATTACATGATGTCATTTTGAACATTTGTTTTGAGGAGCTCCAGTTATGTCTTCGTGGCCATGAGGTCCAGGTGAATCGGCCACTGGCCACTGTCTCAGGAGATTAACATCCATGCCAAGCTGACTGAAACACCATTTGATTTTGGTAATGTCTTTGCTTTCATTCTGTGCCATACTTCCTACTTTGTCTCTGACTAGGTGATAATTCCTCTCACATGGATTGTGCAGTGCCTGGTGTAGGGACCTCGGCTGGAGCACTAAGGTAATTGTCATCTTCACTTCAGAGACAAACACTGGCAAAGTTTGGACTGGACCATAGTTTTGCAAATTTAAAATTTTAGTAAACATTCATGTTTATTCAACTTCATCTAATTGCTAAGTAGAATTTAAATATGCATCTCAATTGAGTTTTTTTCTTTTTTTAATTGAGAGATACAAAATATGGTATGAAGAAAAGACAGTAATAGCCACATAGCTGTTTCTCAGGTTTAGGTCATGTGCAATTTAAAGAACTACCAAAAAAATCATTCTTCTCTTCTGTGAGAATGGAGTAAATACTGATCAAGTTCAGTAAAACTTGTCTCTAATCAGACTGAAATAATTTCTCCAAATGACTCTATAAATTAAAATATTTGCTCTGTGTTGAGCACCAGGGGAAGACAGATTGTAGCACATTCACCATAAAAGGTCAGCAGGCCCAAATGAAAATGCAGAAACATCAATTGTTTCCATTCACTAATCATATATAATTGGTCTGGCTCACCTGAACTAGAACACATTTGTTATTATAATGCGTAATTGAAGTTCTTTTCATTTTGTTGCTTTCCAGTTGCAATTATCTTTATTTTAACAAATGTATGAAAAGGAAACTTCTTGTAAAAATGAAGATACATTTGACAAATTAGTATAATTAAGAAAATGTCCCTGAAAGATGAAAAAATTTGTAAGTATGAACATTTTCAGTTCCAAATTACTTATTGACTGTCTTCTGTGAATTCCATCAGACAGAAGAAATTCTGATTTTGTCTCCTATGGATGTGTTCAATTTTCTGTTTAATTTTAACATACAGTCAGGCATATTGGGGTATCAACATCCTGAATGAAATCATTAAAAGACAAGGCTAATTCTGATTTTGACTGAGAAGTTTAACATTAAAATGACATGTAAAGACAGTAATAAACAGTATAAAGACATAATTCCCTTGAGGAGATATGATAAAGCAACAGAGCACTAAATGTTTTTTTGTTCAACAGCATTAAGGAGGTCTATTACATAATGTGCTGAATAGGATGCTTTACGTTGCTCATTGCTGTCTGGTATCTTTTTGAAACTACACATCTTCTCTTAGGAGGAAGATTACAGAGCTCCTTTGCTGGACCTTGCCCAGTCTTCTTTTTTTTTAGTAGAAAACTGTGAGAATTAAAATTTCCTGTGGTTCCACTTTCACAGCAGAGTGACAAAACTGCATGTGAGAGGCAAAATTCTACAAATCAGAATGGCTGAAACATGTACATCTTTGTTTTGCTTTACACTTTTAAATCTTGTCATGCTTTGGTTTTGCTCTTAGAGAAATAGATTTCTCCTCATTCCTCTAAAACCAAAATGCCCCTCAATCAGTGTCCCCTACCTCTCCTGAATTTTCCCAGTTCCAAATCCTCCTTTCTAGTTCTCTGACTGAGCTGTGTACACAGCGTCAGGGGCTCTCTTCTTACACATCATGCCTAGACAAAATGGATTAAAAGAAAACATAAGGTAATGCACTTTGGGATACCAGATGAAAAAAAAACCTTACAAACTGAACCTCCGAAGTGAGAGAATATTTTAAGGCAAAGCTAAAGGTATCACTTTCAGGAGGGACCTAGTGCCAATGAGAAATACTGATTTTTAGCTTTGAAGACACAACTCTTCAGAGCAGTACCAGCCCACGGTAACATTGCACGTTTCCCAGCTTGCCTCCAGGCTGCTTTGCACTTTAGGATTAAGAAGATTAATGCAGTCAGCATTACAGCTTTGAATCTAGCTTTCAAATGCAGGTGAGGCTGGTCAGCATCACCTGTTAGTAAGAGCTTTTAAGTGTGCTCAACACAGGCTGGGCTTTAACTGCTGAACCAAAGGCTCTTGATCCAAATCAAATACCCCAGGCTATTTAGCTCCTCTGCAGAAGTAACCTTGTGGAGACTTACACATTTGTTGGATACAATAGATTTAATAATCTATTAAATATATAAATCTGAGTCCATGGGCACAGATGAGCCAGAACAAGCTGCTGATCCTCCATCACTGCAGTGCTCTTCTAGTGAGATCTGGAATGAAACTCTGAAATAAGGTCTTCTTCCAAAAGGCATTTGTTTATCAAAGGTGGAAGGAAGCTCAGATGTGTCCCTGTGAAAGCAAGTGGTTGAGGGGAATGGGAATATGGACACTTCTCTCCAAAACGTGACTGTGAAGACCAAAGGTGAAGGTCTCTGACTTACTCAGGCCTTGCTAGTTTCAGTCTGTGAGAAACAGCTAATAACTGGTACTCCCATACACACCATCCTGTACTCCTTGTGCTATTTTCAACCTATTCTTTGTGAGCATGAGCGAAGAAATCCCACCCTCACAATGATGGCCACGCACAGATCACAAGCTTGGCCATCACTTGCACAAAGTTTTTGCCTGAAGTCTTACTCTACCTACTTTGTTTGTTTGTTACTACTTCTTTCAAGGCAACGTTTTCTGTGAATGTGAAATGATGACATGGCACTAACCACTATCTGAGTCTGCCAAGCCCATCTCCAGAGGAGAATAAGTTAATTTGAAAAAAGCAGCCTCTTTTAAGCTAAATCAAAGAAAGAAACCATTGCAGCTGCTCCCATCTAACCATGACTGCAACATAGGCACTCTATTAACACAAAAGTTTAAGTGAAATCTCACATCCTGAACAATCTCTATTTTGCCCTTTTCTGGTGTATAGCTACTTTCTATAACTTAAAAGCTAAATTTAAAGTTTTGTAAGTGATTATAATTTTAAATGATGATGTTAAAGTCAGTGATCTGTTAGAGAATTAGTATCTTCAGGGATCTAAGATTAAACATTATAATATTAAGAAAATGTATGCAGTCGTTAATGTAATTTTGAAGTGTAAAGCTTGTCTAATCTAATTTACTACATTACAGCATGATATATAATTTTGACTAATTAAATGCCTCTAATATTTTTGCAAGCTTAAGCTTCAATTAACTAATATTTACTTTATTAGAATAAGATTAAATACCTCAGTTTCCAAGAAAAATCTTTTAAAAGTCTAGCATCCCAATTTCAATTGAAGCAATACAGTGCAGGGATACCAAGAGCCATTTCAGAGAATCAAAATGCGTTCAGTGACTGAGTACAGCATTTATGTAAGGAGGACTATTAAACTGGTAAAATTAATTTAATAAAATGTTATAAGTGCAATACTTTAGCAGCACTGTTATCCAGAATTTCAGATGTAGAAAAAGAAAATTGCTTTATTCTTGTCTGTCTGTGCAACACACAATGTGAGGCAGGTCTAAGTTCATTAGCAAGATGCTTTAAGGTTCACCTTCCGTGGGTTTTCACTGCAAAGCAAAATGGATAATAACTATTTCTGTGTGCAAAAGAGGAGACACTGCAGAAAGAAAATGCAGCATGACTGAAGGGCAATTTATTAAAATCCTCAGCACTGTTAACTGTAGAATGAAAGTTGCATTTACAAACCATGGAATGCATCAGGCAAGACAAGATATAATAATGATAAACAAGCTAGAAAGCAGAAAACTTCTTAGCAGAAACAAGCAGAGGCACCACAGCAAAGCACTGTTTAAATATGTGTCTGCTATCAGATATTTCATGCAACACAGCAGCAATTCATATTTAAGGCTTGTCAAATATACCTATTCTCTGTATAATAAAATACCCCCAAACCAACACAAACAGTTTTTAAACAGTCACCAAAAGGAGAGGCAAGAGCCTGGAAATCATTGCCTGTCATTTCCAGCTGAATGATGAGACCATATAAACATAGCTTCTCTTCCCCTGAAGAGTGGCCAGGAATCCTGAGCAGTAACTCCTTTCTGCTCCCTCACCCCTATCCTAACCAGCACCATTTTTTTAGGAAAGGGAGGAGGCGGGGGTGGGAAGAGAGTTTTTTTTTTCCCATTCCCGTCTAAGAATTTATCTTTCAATCTGTGAACAAGAGAGAGCCTGTTGGGATGGGAGGCGGCTCCAGAACCTCATTTTCATTACTGTCTTTGATTTATTAGTGACTACTTCATATCTATGTCTCCATGTGCTGGTTGTGTCCTTCAGCCTTTCCCTCCCTGTATATCAGACCCCTCCGTCCCACCAAAATTTGGTTTTAGAAAGAGAAGCTTTGTTCTTTTGCAGGCTTTATTTTGCTCTGTAATCAAGCCTTTCTCATCAATTACCTACTCAGAAGATGGATTTTCCTCCTTCTGAGCACCCTGGCTGGCCACATCTGTACACCTTTTTGGAATGTATAGGTAATGAGGATCACGTGCTTACCTGGTGCATGCAATACCTGGTGCAATCGTACCAGTGGTTTACTCTCTTTAGGGGACAGAGCTTAACAGAGGCATCCAAAGATTTCATTTTCCTTGCTCATGGGAGCAGAGTCAAATAAGAAAATTAATTTCTACATGAACACCAGTCTACTGCAGTTTTGTCACTTTATTGTGAACCCCAGAAACTGCTCTTCATTCAAAAGGGAACACTCCCCTTTAGTAGCAACTGTGGAAGTTCAGTATCACTCTGAGGTAAATCAGGCTGCTTCTTGTCCAGTCACCATCTGGCTACTGATTGCATAAAACAGAATCAGAGGTTTATTTTGTAAGAGTTACAGACAAAAGACAAGCTTGTCAGGGGAAACGGAAGGGAGGATGACTCACTTATTCATTCAAAAACAAGATTTCAGAAAAGCCAAAATTGTTAGTATGTTCAGGTTTTGAAGACTGTTCATTTAAGTATTTTCAAAATTGGGGTAGATTCATAAATAATGACACCGCTGACAGGAGAGGAAGGCAAGTGCTCTCCTCAGGCTCTCTGTGTGGCTTGCACATAGGGCAGGATGCTGTGCCAGGTCCCAGCTCTGCCCCTGAGGGCAGGGTCTTGGCATGCCTCTCCTCCATCCCATCCCAGCATCTCCCCCAGAGCTGCTCAGGAGGTGACTGGTTGCACTTGATTCTTGTACACCTCCTGTTAAAAAGCAAATGAACAAACACTTCTGGTCTACCAGTCAAATCCTAGATTTCCAAAGATACTTTGCTTTTATTTCAAATGTGCTTGAAAATGTCCAGACTTTTTTTTTTTTGTTTGTTTAAATGGTGTTTGGTTTCAAATCTGTTCTGCCAGTATTTGTTTGGTTTGGTGTTCTTTGCAGGCAGTCCTAGCCCCAAAAGACATATAGTGAGAAGCATTTAAATAAAACATGTAAAAATAAACTCCCATTTGAAACCTATTATGGAATAACACTTTAATTTTTTTAAAGCTTACTAATATTATGTGTTCCTTACAATTTTGACTTACAAACCAAAGCCAGGCTCTGAAGAACAGAACAAGTACAAACAAAACATAAGGAATATTTTTAAAATTTAAAATAGTGTGATTTAAAAGCATTTTCTTAACACTTTGCAGTGTAAAATGTAGCATTTCACGTGTGTTTACAATAATTGCTTTTATTTGGATGCCTTAGTAAAGTGTAACGAATGGTAACATGAAGTAGTAGACTGCCTGTTTTGATCACTGCAGTGGAACATAAATGATCAAATTAAATGGATATGATTGCACTAAATATTACTGTGATGGAAATAGAGCAATTACCGTAAAATGAAATGAAACCAGGAATAGAATAATTTCTTTAGCAAAATTATAAAAAAGATTTCCATAAAGTAACCCAGATCTCACACAGTACTTATGCATCACTTGCAGTGGTTGTATCTTACTTTAAAAATGTTCTTTTCACTCCAAAGCACTTTGTGAGAAGAAACATCTTTGTTTATTGCTGAGTTAAAACAATAGCTGTCATAACATACAAGAATTTTTAACAGTGGCTTGGGCTGCAGAGAGAGAAAAGATGCTATATCTAATAAAAATGACACAGGAAGATGTGGGTGGAGACAAAACCTCTCCCATGAATTGGAGCTGGCCGTGGCTTTGGGTGTAACACTCTTTCACTGAAAAGAAGTGACAAATGGCCTTTATTTTCCTTGAACAGTCAGAAGTACTGTTATTTTCTGTTTTATTCAAGAACTACCACGACAGAAAATTGATTCAGTGCTGAGTGAGAACAATGTCAGTTCCTGAGTCATCGCCACCTTCTGGGTTTACCCTGGAAATCTGCCACTCAAGAGGTGGCCAGAACTGACCTGTCTCAACCTTTAAGGAAGTGAGAAAGGCACCAGTCCTTTAAAGGAATTTTTGGGTATTGCATAGACCAAAAGTTTCCTGTGGTTAGAAATCTTACAGAAAACATACTATTACTGATGAAGCATACCTTTGGAGGAATTATCTCTTCCTAATAACAATGCATAGAAATAGGTTTGTGTATCGTAATGCTAGGGATATTTATAAATACGTTTAAAAAGCAGGAGGGGAAATAGCAGGCAATTTTACTTCCAGAACATAAGTCAAGTGTGTACTATTAAGCCTAAATAGACTGGATTAATCAAATGTCATACTGGCACTTCTAATAATGATTTTACATTGCAAATTCCATTCCGTAGCTTTACCAGCCAGGAGAAAAGTTACAGAAGATCAATTAAACAAACAGGAAATTACCTTTTTTCTTTATAGTCCATGACTTCCAGCACTTACAATGGTGCCAAGATCCCTGAAAATTAAACAGGCATTTGCATAAGATTAATAACTCACTTGCTTTTTACCTAAGTCACTGAGGCTTATTTAGGACCCCAGAGTTATCTAATGTCTACTAGAGAGGCTGGAGATGATGAGAGCGAATTAAAAATGGCTTAATATGTCAGAAAGAATCACAGCATTTTAACATGGGGCTCTTACGTTAATAAATGCACCTGCAGCATCCCAGAGATAATGAGTAAGATCTCGGCAGAATTAATTTAAGTAGGACACTGCCTAGACATGCTCACTGGTACACTTTCTTGCCCTGAAGCAGGCAGTGAGGTCCTGGGAATGTGTGGGAACAACCTCTTTAGAGGGAGGCACCCCACCTGTAAGCAAGTATCCTTAAATTTGGCCCCAGGGGCCACATCTAATTTTAGGAGGAACAAGAGACTTGCTGGTTTTAGAGACAACATACCCTGCCCCATCAGCAGGGAGCTCCTGTCTGAAGCCCAAGCAGCAAAGCCGAGTTAACTGGTACATCTTAAAGAAGGACTCATTTTTCTTGTTATTTTATGAGTGCATTTTAAAGGATGTTTTTTGGTAGGATTTCTTCTCCCCCATAGAAGAAAGCAAGGTGTGCATTTTCCTGCCCACAGTTTTGACTGCTTTCCCCCTCACAGGGCTGAGGGCCAAGCTGGGGTTTCTTGCCACCAGCCATGTGGCACAGGAGGTGGCACTGGGGGTCAGTACCTCTGAGCTTGCACAGCTCAGTTTGGATGAGGCTGGGTGGGGAGCAGTTTTTAGGATCCCAGATGGTCTCATTTCACCATTGCATCTGTCCGCTGACCAGCTCTATTCATCTGTGTGGCTTACAAATCCTTGCACCTGGGGAGAGATGGTGTCAAGCAGCATGAAACTGGTGCTGTTGCAGGCACAGGGTCCCTTTTGTGGTAACTGAGCTCATGAACACAAACTAGTAACAATTGCTATAGAGAAGAAAAAAAAAAAAGTAGGTTGTCTTGACAATTGGAAGGAAATAAATATTTCTTGTCGCTTATTTGACAGCCCCGGCTGCACATCCATGCCCCAGATGGGGCCAGGGGATCTTGCTGGACCCAGGTTCACATAGACCGAATAAATGATGTGGTTGTTACTACTTGAGCTGCTTAGCAACGGTTTGGGGGAAGAGAGTACTTCCTCCTCCTTTCAGCGGCTGGCTCCTAACAGGATGTTTAGCCAGATGGTGTACATAAGATTACTGGGAAATGATTTTCAGATAAACCATGAGCCTGAACAAACTAATGTAGTTCCAGGTGCATTATCTGGTAATCCATAGCAGAAGATCATTTCAGAGGAAAGCGCTACTGAATCTGTCCCTGAAAAACCTGCAAGTTTCTTTGTGTATATCTATTGATCTGTAGACAGAGCCTCAGAAGCAATTTTACTTCTTTAAAAAGTGAGTATGGAGGGGACTGGAAGGAGGCAAAAGTTTCCTTTAGTGACAGTTCTTTGAAAAGAGGCACAGAATGTGGGAAGACAGGATACGTAGGGATGAGAGGATGAGGGCAGCAATCCTCTTTATCCAATCTGAATGAGAATTAAGTTTCAGTTAGGGTGAAGAATTGTGGGTAGCTTCATCAAAAAAAGAAAAAAAACCTTATCATTTCTCATTTTGGTACATGAAATGAATATACTTGAAAATAAAAAAACAAACAAAAACCCCCAAAACAGGATTTGGCAGTTAATTCCTCCATGATTAAAGGATGCAGAAACATATGAGGCAAAAAACAGCTTTTGAGGGTGATTAAGTGCTGAAATGAATCCAAAGACATTTAATAACTGCAGAAGCAATTTACTGGGAATGTTCCTCCTATTTTTGACAGTAGCCATAGTCTTCACTGAAGGAAAATAGGTGCAAGAAAACACAAAGCACAGACCATATATATGTATACGTGCATAGTACTTACAAAAGTAGTAGTTTAAAAGTTTGTATCGCTGCTGGCGTTTGTTTTTAGTTTGTTTGTATTCTGCGTGTTTGCCACACTGAGATCAGACTCAGCCGACTACTTATTTGACTGGAGCTCACCAAATGGGTAACCCTTGAGAGCAGGATTAAAAAGCCAAATAACATTCAGAGAACGATGTTGGAAATGCGCAAGCAACTGTATTGGCAAGCCGCATTTACAAAGGTCATTTGATCCCAGCATGTGCAGAATGTATGCACATTCTAATTGAGAGGCATATCTGAAAATCTGACAGCCTGTTATTTGTGAGAGTATTGCTTGTATTTTCAGGAATAGGAGAGGTTCAGATGAGGGCAATAAAAATAGCTTGAAGCATGACAGGAAAGTGTATAGAGCCGGCATGCAAAGATGGTAATGCTGAGACATGGGGCTGTGAAATCACCAAGACAGTGGAGAAGGTGAATCGAGAACAAACTTTCCTTGCCTCTCTGCATACAAGGAGTAAGGGGCACGAAACGAAAGTAGCAAAGGCCAAATTTGCAACAGTGACGTAAAGTAGTTCCTCACACAACTTGCAGCTGAACTGTGAAACTCCTTGCCACAGGGCACTGATGAAGCTATGAGCCTTTTGCAGGTTCAAAAGGCATTGGAAAAATCCTGGTAAAATAATTCAGTGAAGCCTGCTGAATGTCTAGACATCACCTCTGGCTCTGGAGCCGATACTCAGGGAAAAAAATAGTATATGCTTCCCTGATACTCATGTTGTTTCCTAAACATCAATGGTTTGCCACTGTTGGAGACAAGAGAGCAGGAGAGCCTGCCTTTTGGTCTGAGCCAGCACAGCTGCCCAGTGTTTCTCTTCTCTAGATTGCTCTCATTAGCAATCGACTAACCACCATGAGAGTATCAGTAGGGTATCAGCATCACTAACTGCAACAAAACCAGATCTCAGCCTTGAGCTGGATGGGTCCCTTCCATGTGTTCCAATCACAGGAGAGGAGAGCCAGAGGGCCCTCGGGTGCGTTGCTGTCAGACTCCAGGGAGGCATCCAGAGACAACCAGTATGGACATAGAGAAAGAAGAGGCAGGCTATGAAGATGAAAGGCCAAATCAGAAGCGTCTCTCCTTGGAGGGGAGCAATGGAAATGGGAGCAGTCATTGGAAATAAAACTGTCCTCCTTTTGCTGAAGCTGGGGATAAGCTCAGTGGTGGTAGGGATGTCAGTACCTTCCGGGAGAGTTACTTCCCATTGGATGATGCACTGAGCATCCTGTGAATGAGGCCTAAAGATGCTTGAAGCAACTTAGCAGCAAAGAGGGATCAGGCAGGGAAAGAAGGTGTCTAAAATAATTAATAGGAGGAAGGCCAGTCTAGAGTCCCCATTCATTCTGTTGCATAAAATTCCTTTTAATTTATCCTGCCATTGACCAGATCCCAGGTCACAAAACAAAGACGCTGCAGGGTCTGCCAGTCTGGTATTTGTGTAATCAACATGGTGAGGGAGGAAGGTCAGAAACACGTAGTATTTCACCAGTAGCTTTCTTCAGGCTAGATTCCCTCCTTGCATTAATTGTTCTATGATTTCCAGCTATATTGGAGGATATGTAGGATAATATAACATTGTAATCTTGTACAGAAGCCATATTTTTCATAGTCAATTGCATTTTAAAACTCCTCTACTTTCCTCTGAACCACTTGTTATTTGCAAAGTGTTTCAGTGAAGGCTAACTGCTCATCTTTTTACATGTTATTACTAATAAAATCGGGCCTTTTCTCTCCAAAACAGTTTATACTTACATTTGAGCATCTATTCTACACAGAACATGCGCACTTGAACAGAAATGATTTAGGTTAACGCTGATTTTATAAAAGAAAACTTTAAATACATGGACTTTACTTTGCAAAGACTGTCTGCAGCAGCTTAACAGTTCAGTTCAGCATTGCTACTCGTGGAGCCCTTGAGGCTTCTGCTCATGTTGGCAAAAGAAGGTGTCAACTGCAGGTAGTTCTGTAGCACCCAGCCTGTCTGTGACCCAGCAGCACACTTTACGTAAACCTGTGAGAAGCTGCTGATGGCAGAGCCTCTAATAATATGATCTGAATTTCAATAGTTTCTTGATCCAGACATGGAATGACATTACTGTACCTTGCTCTATGTATTTCTTTTCCTTTTGTAGATCTGGGTAAATAAGAGGTATTTCACCATACACATTGTGAATGTGCTTATATTTTTAGGGTTGTTAATTTGCTTGGAAAAACTTAATGTTATTTTTGAGCTATACAAGAATCAACAAGCAAAAAAACCCAAAGACATTTATGAAAACATATACATGTGATGTAGAGTTTAACCAAAAAGCCTTATCGAACTACAGTTGTGCTGAATAATATCTGCTTATGGGACACCCCAGTGCTGGTAGACCAGAACATATGTATGTATTAGGCACAGTGTGCAAATACTCTGCACACTCTCAAAACAATCCAGGAGCATACTGACTACTACATTGGCAAATTAACTAATAAAATAGCAATATGCACATAGGTACTCAAGGGCTTAAGGGAAAATCTTAGTTTGATTATTCATAGAAGAACAGTGCATTCTCTAACATATTTTTAGAAAATGAGCTGAATACATTCTAGGATGTTTTGTTGAAGGGCAAATCCACTTGGAAATGAAAGAAATAAGGTTCCAATGGCTCATGTGTACCTCATGGCTATAAATTACTGTTTGCAGAGTCTGTAAAGTGGTAGCTTATATTTAGATAAGAACCAGATAGCAACTATAACTCATGATAATTTCCTGCTTTGATAGATGGAGAATGAAAAGAAAAAAAAAAAAAACACCACAAATCCCAACCCCTCACCACCAAAAAACAAACCCCAATTCTCTAAACCCAAACTCAGCAAGACTGAAAAATTTCCTTTGAGCTTAATTTTGATAAGTAACTTAAACACTTAGTTTCTGCATAAGCTTGTCTGTTTGAGCTCACTCTGCATCAGTTACTGAAAGTGTATAGATTACATTGCACACACTCATCAAATAAAGCTACACAGAGCTGAGATCTGATGCAGATCTCATGTATCAGTACTGGTAACATACAAAACCAAGTAGTATGTAGCATATAAGAACAACTGGTATATATGTACCCCTGACCTTTATATATGTCAGTAACATATAAGAACAACTTTACAGGAGTTCAGACTTTCATTGTTCTATGCCTTTGAAACCTACTGTAGTCAGCATTGAAAATGCATTCGAAATGAATCTAAAAATATTTGGAAATATTAAATTAAGTCATTCTAATTAACATCTAGTCTGTCTTTAATGATATGTATGCACAACTTTTATGCCATCTTAATATACCTTTGTCCTAGCATCTCCTTGGTTTTATTAAAATTTTAATAACTTTTTAAGCAAGGGAATTATGTCTGATATTGACTAAATTATGGCTAAATTAGAATCTAGCAGTCTACATCAACAGCTGAAATTATGCCCCTTTGAAATCTGAGTTTGTTTAATTCACAGTTCCAGACTAGATTGTTAGAGACTGTCTTTGCTCTCCTTAAAGGTTATAAATCTATTTTTAGTCTAGAATAAATATCTGTAGTTGATTTTTAAAATAATATCAAATAAGAATGCCATCTGATTCCAGTTGTGATTATATTTTCAAGATCTAACACAAGCCCCGAGAAACAAGATCTAAAACTACTGACATATCTGCAAGTGTAGCATGGGAATAGTGGTGCTGCAGTAATTTTAAAGTTTTTATTAATCACTCACAGTGATAGCAAAGAAACCTGTATTATCTTTGAAATCTCTCAGTGCTATCAGTTTTGACAAAGTATTCCTTTGACATAACCTTTACATCTTTGCATGAAAACCTGAGGAAATTAAGCATGAAAAACAGTGGTTGAGGACAGCATTGACAGAGATGTAGTCATTTAGTTTCTGATGACCAGCTCAAACCAAACTACGTAAGTCCAGCATGCCAAGGAGTACTGTGGTGGGAGCAGACATTTACCTGGAATGCTCTCAATGCTGCAATTCCCATCCCAGGTGCCTTCTAGTTGACCTAAGAGATTTCTTTATTGGGCAGCAGTCATTTAGTTTTAATCTGAGTCCAAATCAATGCATTTGCTTTCTTGTCACCCATCAAAATCAAAGAAGCTTCTCGGTAAGTGAGAGGCAATTACTGATGGATGTAGGGAACAAAACAACTGATTACTGCAGTTTTGTTTTACGTTGGGCTGTGGTTTCACAGGTGCTGGTAGGTATTGCTGAAGCCAGTCTGAACCACAGAGTGCCCTCTTCACCCGCAGACACTACTTCTGCCCCCAGGCTAGCCCTTTGTCGCTCCAGCAGGGTTGATTCTGTGGCTCCATGCCAAACCAGTGGGGAACCGATTTGTCCAAAAGGATCTCAGCTTGAAGAAACAGTTTTTTTCAGCTGGATCTGTTCCCTTATCTGACTCACCATGTGGCTGCACACCCAGATGTGCTGGGCACAGGGCAGTCTGCAAGAGGAAACCAGCAGCAAGGGACAGGCCTTGCTTAGGCACTGGAAATTGCATGGTGAGGGGAGTGGGCACAGTGTCTTGGACAAATAACTTCCCTGTTTTGAATAGGCATTTGCCAGAGAATTCAGAATTTCTAGAAATACTTGTTTATCTTAATTTGAAACTGTCAATTTTCAGCTGTCTGTGCAGAGGCCATCTTGAGGGAGGGTCATAAAAGATAGAGGAGGAAAGGTCTGAAAGATGAGATAATAAAGATCAAGTCTCTTATATCTATACTATCATTCAGTCTTGAGCATCTACTGCTTTTGGATACTGTGATAAGGGTCTCTTCACCCGTGTCAAAATCTAATTGCACCAGGAAAGAAAGAACCAGCACAGGAAAACAAATTAATGGGTTCTGATGCAAAAGGAGGGGGAGAGAGGTGGGACTGCAACAGGGACTATTAGTTAAAAACTGTGAGAATGGATTCATGGCTGAGTAATAGAAACTTAAGGGAAAAGGTGGAAAAGTGAAGGGGAAGAGATGAAAGTGAAATAAAAAGAGAGAAGGAAAGGATGATAGCAGAAGGATGATGTGAGTTAGAAACCAAGATGAGGAACAAAGCTGAATAAGGGTTTCAGAGGAAAGATCATGGCAATTATAATTATTATTGGGGAAAATGGGCTTTTTAGTAGAGAAAACCCTGTTTTATGCAAGAATAAAAAATAAAATGTAAGACTCGAGATGCTGATTAATATCGAAGTGGGCTGAAAAAGCGAATTAAGTGATTTAGGAAGGAAAATATTGGCAAGGAAAGTAAATACTGGCACCGTGTAAAAGAACAGAAGTGAGAATAATCCTCATGGAGAATAAATAAAAGTAGGGATGAGAAACAAACTTTCACAGAAGGAAATAAAATGGCATGTCTTGATAACAGGGACCACAACACTGGCAGAAAGGAATGAGAGCACCAAGGGAAAGGAAACAAAACTAATGACCACAAATTCAGATATTATTTTGGTAGATACTGAAAAAGAGGTGATGGGATAAAAGAAAGACCAAAGGAGACTGAGAAGCAGATCAGAGGAGGAGAGGTCTGAGATGAACCTACATTCAGCTTCATCAATCCTGGTGATATTAAGGGCAGGGGACGGATGCCTGTGATGTTGCTTAAAGACAGCTACTAAATTCCTGCAAGCACTTGGCTTCCTCCTTCCTCCAGCCTCCTTCCTGAGGAGGACTTCATTCTGAAGATGCTTAACTGGGAGGAGGGAGACCCAGAGAGGGAAAACAGCTACTTCAGGGAACACACAGCGTGGGAGAGGAACATTGTCACTGCTTAAACATACCAAAGAGACAGCCTGAGACTAATAGAAGCTCACTACCTAATGAAAAGTAATATCTCATGATATATCATGTAGAAGCTGCAGCTAAGGCTCAACTGATTTTATGGCTGCCAAACTCCTGGTAGCTGGAAACCATTTTCAGCTCTTGCAAGGCAAGGCAGGATCACACTCATGATTTCTCAGGAAAGGTTCGATAGCTCATTACCTACATGAGCGCTTATATTATACCTTTGGGAATAAGGTTTCTTTCCAGAAAGATAAGGCTGTTAAATCAGCTTCTGACCTCCTTGAAGCTTACACAGACAAGATTATCTATTGCCTGGAAGCAGACACACAGAGAAAATCCTTATCTGCCACATCTTGTAGAAGAGACAACTCCCATTAAATACAACTAGCACTGTAGCCTTAAACAGAACATTCTGGTTCATGCACAAGTTCACAGAAGTGATTTTTGAGATGTGGCATCTGAAAACTCCTCCAGGATTCCAGCACTGAACCTTTGTCTTTTCTTTCTCTTCATAACACTGTAAGTTATACGTGAAATTTTAACATGTGAATCTATCTCAGACTCATGATGCAAACTTTCTTCCATGCACATTACATGGTTAAACTGAAGGAAGTGTGCTCTGATCTATTATGAGCACTACTCAGTAAAGGTAGATAGAACATGTTTATTCCAACATTTGTCCATAAGCTACAGGACAACATCTTTCTTACTTTCTCTTTCTGTCTATGAAGGCAGGACATGGACCATTAACTGCAGAATATGAAGTCAAATTTACAAGCACTAATTTGATCCCTCTCTCTATAAAAACATGAACCTCTATCACTTATGCTCAGGATGAGATGTTAGTGGGACCAGTCATACTGTGTATGAGTTTTATTCTGTTCAGGTGGCTTACACAAACTTGCTGTTGGCCTTACATACTGTAACAGTGGATGAGACTTTACCCTCTTATATTTCAGCTGTCCTCCCAGCTCTTCCTGAAATGATCTTTCCACGATTTTAGGACATGCCCATGTTCAGATGTGGAGACCCCTCTGCACAAAGTTTGCTCCTGTTGCAGACTGCACTTGTCAGTGCTGATATCTTTCAGTAAATATTAATCAACGGTTAAACTGATTTAGGGGAGAGATTTTGTTTATCATTTTGTCATTTATACTGGTACTCCACTGACAGTCTAGTGGTGTAAGTGGTGTTTACTGGATTGCTGCCTCCTTGGGACAGGGATGTCTCTGTGTTTGAAGAATGTCTGGAAAATGGAAGAGGGTATCAGGCTAAAAAAACCTAATGAAGACACTGTTAATTTGCTTGGTTTTAGCATAGAAACCTCTCTCTGATAAAGGGGACTAAGAGTAATGTTTATGAGAAAATAACGAGCATAACCAGTTATAGTGGCAAGTGTTCAGCAGAATGTTATTACTATTGTGCATTTAGACATTGATGTAAAACAGTATTACTCAGTTTCACTGTAATTATGTAACACAGAGTATGTACTATGGCTAGGAAAAAAAAAGCTTCAGTTTCCTTCAATTTTTGTTACTAGAATTCTACCATTTGTTAATATTCCACAGTTTTCTTCATGTACTTTTCCCATAACTACAACAGCTGCCCTGTCAGGGAGTGAAAAGCAAGCAATGTTTATGTGACAGCTTTAGGATATTTGCTAAAATGAAATATTTTATAGATGCTTTTATGGCCTTTGCAGGGAAAGGCTGAAGTCACGAGAATAAAACCCACTGTTAAAAGCCTTACCGCTTCCCTACTTCACAGCAGAAAGCTAACACCTTCACCCAGCATGCTAAGGCTATGCAGAAAATAGAGCAGCAGCCTCGTTGCAGAAAGACATATGCCTGTCACAAGGATATTATGGCCATAAACACAATCTGACAGAGTAAAAATGTGGAAGCCTTCACCTAGAAACCTGAAGGATCTCATTCCCCAGATACTTCCAATCACCTGTTTTGCCTTGTATTGACTCCATCAGGGACAGTGCTGGGGAGAGAGAGGGAGTTTATTTTTGGCTGTTCCCAACCACCTTCTTGTCCCTCACATAGCTGGGAATGGTTTCCAGACAGATTTGCTCCATAATCTTCCCAGGGACTAAGATGAGGCAGACCAGCTTGTAGTTACCCAGATCCTCTTTCTTGACCTTCTTGGAGACGGTTGTGACATTTGCCGCCTTCTCATCCACTGGAAACTGGCCCAGTCACCACAAACTTTTAAGGATGACAGAAAGATGCCTTGCAATAGCATGGCCCAGGTTGCCTAGCACCCTCAAATACAGCTCATCTGGATTCATGGGTTTATGCGTGCCCTGTTGGCCTAAGCAATGCCTAACTCCTTCTTTCCTTGCAAAGGGTAATGTTACACTCCCACATACTCTGCATAGGCTCAGGAAAATGGGACATGAGATGGCAGGTCTTACAACTGAAAACTGAGGTGAAGCAAAGCATCCGGTACCTCAGTTTTTTTCTTGTCCTTTGTCACAAGGTCCATCCACCAGAATGCCAGCTAATAAATACCTCTGCAGTTTCCCTATATGCAGCTGAGGATACCAACAAGACATCCTTGCATCCCCAGATGTTGGCAGAGCTAATCTGAATGTCAAGGAAGCAAAAGTTCCTTTTCCTGGCTGCATCTTCCCTCTTCCCCCTGCCCCAAGTCTTGCAGTGCTCTTTGCCAAGGTTTGGTGCAGAAGCCAGGCTGCCAAGACCACCCTGATGGGCAGTTAGGCTGGTCATGAGCTCAGGGGGAAGCTGCAGTCAGGACACATCAGAGAGACCACACAAGAAAAGGGTGGCTACAATTTTAGCAAGGGATATATGGCAGATTACTGCCTTGGCCTCATCTTGTCTTCTGAAGCTATAACCACACTTGCTTCTGGGAGAATTAGGGTGTATGTCCTAATCCCTTTTCTCCCACCACCTCCAAAGGTAATCTCATGCAGATTTACTCTTACCACCTGGAGCATCCTATTTTAGAAATAGGCCCACTATGTGGGCTAACGGGATATGACTAAGTGCAACAGTTCATGAGTTACCTCTGTGAGATTGCCATGTGCTGCTTGCTAGGTTATCTCAGTGTTGCTCTGTCGAAGTGTTTTATAGCTTTTTTTTTTTGTCAATAACTGTCAGGTTTCAAGTCACACTGCTTGTTATGTTGCTTCATCTCATTACAGTACCAAGAGGCATATCCTTGTTCTCTTTGGGCACTCAGAACTCAGCCTGCCTTTGGGGGAGGTTTGGGTGAAAGTGTACAAAATTAGATCCAACATGAATTTGTGAAAAATTGAATTTCAACGCAAGAGTTCACATATGGCTAGCAGAACTCTTCTTTTTCTCATCTTCTGTCCAGCCTAAATTCAGAATAGCTAAAAGAAGGGAATTAATTTCTATCTAACAATCTTTGCAACGCACTGCCATGAGAGCTGCTTTCCCCCATGACAGAAGCTTGTATGACCATATCACCTCTGTGGGACTGTCAGTTTTTACCTTCAATAGCGACAGAGAGACAGAGTTCATAGCCATCAAAAAGCCTAAAGATATTATCTGTCAGTCATCTCCCACTGAAGTCTTCTTCATCTTTTCAAGAGATGGCAATGGTGCTTCTGGACCACAGTGGCATATTATTATCTTGCTCACAAGAGGAGGCAACATTGCAGAAGGAACTGTAACCTTCACTTGTATTTGCATATTTCCATATATCCTTTCCATTTATGTTCTCAGTCAGTGTGAGCTTTGAAGAAAGTTTAGCTTGTGGTTTAGAATGATTTTTTAAAAGTTTGAATAAAACATTAATTCCCTCTCCTTTCTGGATGGAATTCCCACTTATTTCACACATTTTTTATTGATTTCAGAACTGTTTCCCAGAAGTTTCTCCTGTCTGGCATTCTCTAGAAGTACCAAATGGAAGACATGGTGAAAAATGTTAGCAAAGTCCCACTCCAAATATTTGAATTGAGATTACAGTTAGAATCCATCCACTAAATCCTGCCCTATGATAACTTGTCCTAGAAAATGCATGGTATATTTATGCTACATGCCATTATGCAATCTCTTTATCAGTACTGTGATATTTGCATTAAATTTCATGGTAGCTACAACCTTCTCTGGAAAAATAAAAAGTCACCCAATTTGAAAGCACAGATGGGGCCAAGTTTCAGAATGGAAGATCAGTAAGAAATAAAATTCTTATTTTCATAAGTTAGTTAGTCCATAAAACTGGGCCCTGGTCATTTCGAGTAGTCTGCAGACATTAGTAAAGGGGATCTGTCAGAAAATACAAGGTGATTTGACCAAAGAACCTTTTTCTACATCTGAATGAAAGATGCATCATTTAGTGTAGGGAAAATCACAGAATCACAGAATCATCTAGGTTGGAAAGGACCTTGAAGATCATCTAGTCCAACTGTTAACCTAACATTGGCAGTTTCCAACTACACCAGATCCCTCAGCGCCATGTCAACCCGACTCTTAAACACCTCCAGGGATGGGGACTCCACCATCTCCCTGGGCGGCCCATTCCAATGCCTAACAACCCGTTCTGTAAAGAAATACTTCCTAATATCCAGTCTAAACCTTCCCTGGCGCAACTTGAGGCCATTCCCCCTTGTCTTATCACTCATTACTTGGTTAAAGAGACTCATCCCCAGTTCTCTGCAACCTCCTTTCAGGTAGTTGTAGAGGGCGATGAGGTCTCCCCTCAGCCTCCTCTTCTCCAGACTAAACAACCCCAGTTCCCTCAGCCCTCCTCATACGACATGTGCTCCAGACCCTTCACCAGCTTCGTTGCCCTTCTCTGGACACGCTCGAGTAATTCAATGTCCTTTTTGTAGTGAGGGGCCCAAAACTGAACGCAGTCATCAAGGTGCGGCCTCACAAGTGCCGAGTACAGGGGTAAGATCACTTCCCTGTCCCTGCTGGCCACGCTATTTCTGATACAAGCCAGGATGCCATTGGCCTTCTTGGCCACCTGGGCACACTGCTGGCTCATGTTCAGCTGGCTGTCAATCAACACCCCCAGGTCCCTCTCTGACTGGCAGCTCTCCAGCCACTCCTCCCCAAGCCTGTGGTGCTGCTGGGGGTTGTTGTGGCCCAAGTGCAGCACCCGACATTTGGTTTTATTGAAACTCCTACAGTTGGCCTTAGCCCATCGCTCCAGCCTGTCCAGATCTCTCTGCAGAGCCTCCCTACCCTCGAGCAGATCAACACTCCCACCCAACTTGGTGTCATCTGCAAACTTACTGAGGGTGCACTGGATCCCCTCATCTAGGTCATCAATAAGAATGTTAAACAGGAGTGGCCCCAAAACCGAGCCCTGGGGGACACCACTCGTGATCGGCCGCCAACTGGATTTAACTCCATTCACCACAACTGTTTGGGCCCGGCCATCCAGCCAGTTTTTTACCCAGCAAAGCGTGCAGTCATCCAAGCTGTGAGCAGCCAGTTTCGCCAGGAGAATGCTGTGGGAAACGGTGTCAAAGGCCTTACTGAAGTCAAGGTAAACTACATCCACAGCCTTTCCCTCATCCAATAAGCAGGTCGCCCTGTCGTAGAAGGAGATCAGGTTTGTCAAGCAGGACCTGCCTTTCATAAACCCATGCTGACTGGGCCTGATCATCTGGTTGTCCCACATGTGTTGTGTGATGATACTCAGGATGAGCTGCTCCATCATCTTCCTGGGCACCAAAGTCAAGCTGACAGGCCTGTAATTTCCCAGATCATCCTTCTGACCCTTCTTATATATGGGTGTTACATTGGCCAGTTTCCAATCTGTCAGGACCTCCCTGGTCAGCCAGGACTGCTGGTAAATGATGGAGAGTGGCTTGGCGAGCACCCCAGCCAGCTCCTTCAGCAACTTCAGGTGTATCCCATCCGGTCCCATAGACTTGTGTGTGTCTACGTGATGCAGTAGGTCACTGACTCTCTCCTGGATTGCGGGGGGATCGTTCTCCCAGTCTCTGTCTTCTGGCTGAGGAGGCTGGATTCCCTCAATACAAGTAGTCTTGTTATTAAAGACTGAGGCAAAGAAGGCATTAAGGACCTCAGCCTTCTCCTCATCACTTTTACCATGTTTCCTCCCGCATCCAGCAGGGGATGGATACTCTCCCTGGTCTTTCTTTTGCTGTTGACATACTTATAGAAACATTTCTTGTTATCCTTGATTGCTGAAGCCAGGGTAATTTCCAGCTGGGCTTTAGACCTCCTGATTTCCGCCCTGCATAGCCTCACAGCCTCTTTGTAATCACTGTGAGTGGCTAGTCCCTTCTTCCAAAGGCTGTAAACTTTCCTTTTCTCCCTGAGTTGCAACCAAAGCTCCCTGTTCAGCCAGGGTGGTCTTCTCTGTCGCCAGCTACTCTTACAGCACCTGGGGACTGCCTGCTCCTGAGCCATTAACACTTCCTTCTTAAAGAGTGCCCAGCATTCCTGGACCCCTATACCCTTCAGGATCGTCTCCCAAGGTATCCTTTCAAGCAGCTGCCTAAACAAGACAAAGTCAGCCCTTTTGAAGTCCAGGATGTCAATCTCCACTCTTCAGTGTTTATTAGGAAGCATCCTCTTGCTACCTTAGTAACTTACTGTCTGCATACTTACTCACCTGAATGATTAATAATGTAATAATTTACATTATTAAAAATCACTTTTTATTTTTCTTCAAGAGAATTAACAGCCTTGACCTGTTTTTCTAGCTACACGGTGGCTCTGTAGTCCAGGGAAAATACCCATTAGATCCATATTTCAATTTCCTGTCTCCTTTGCATATTAAACACTGCTACTTTGAAGAAAGTGCAGACTGCCTCTCCTCCTATACAGAAAGAAGACATGGGCATTTCCAGGTGAGCAAAATGGTCACAGCTGCAGACAGTAAACCTGGTTGGCCCATAAGATAGGCTGAGAGGTCTGACTGCCATAACCACTTACCTGTGACCATCTAAGTTTACAAATACAGCCTGCCGTGAAATATCGTTTCCCTACTGCCAAAACCAACCACACACAAAGCACATCCTGCACAACATCCTTGTCTCTAAATTGGAGAGATGTGGATTTGATGCATGGACCACTTGGTGGATAAGGAATTGATGGATGGTTGCACTCAAAAACTCGTGGTCAGTGGCTCGATGTCAAAGTGGAGAGCAGTGATGAGTAGTGTTCGTCAGGGGTTGGTACTGGGACCAGTGTTGTGTAACATCTTTGTTGGCGACATGGACAGTGGGATTGAGTGCACCCTCAGCAAGTTTGCTGATGACACCAAGCTGTGTGGTGCAGTCAACACACTGGAGGGAAGGGATGCCATCCAGAGGGACCTTGGCGGGCTTGAGAGGTGGGCCCGTGCAAACCTCATGAAGTTCAACAAGGTCAAGTGCAAGATCCTGCACATGGGTCAGGGAAATCCCATGCAAAAATACAGGCTGAGTGGAGAACATAATGAAAGCAGCTCTGCAAATAGGGGCTTGAGGGTATTAGTGGATGGAAAACTGAATATGAGCCAGCAATGTGCGCTTGCAGCCCAGAAAGCCAACGGTACCCTGGGCTACATCAAGAGAAATGTGGCCAGCAGGTTGAGGGAAGGGATTCTCCCCCTCTACTCCACTCTGGTGAGACCCCATCTGCAGTGCTGTGTCCAGCTCTGGGGTACCCAACATAAGAAGGACATGGACCTGCTCGAGCAGGTCCAGAGGAGGCCACAAAGATGATCAGGGGCTGGAGCACCTCCCCTGTGAACACAGGCTGAGAGAGTTGGGGTTGTTCAGCCTGGAAAAGTCTCTGGGGAGACCTTATAGCAGCCTTCCAGTACTTAAAAGTGGCCTACAGGAAAGATGGGGAGGGGCTCGTTATCAGGGAGTGTAGGGATAGGACAAGGGGTAACAGTTTTAAACTGACAGAGGGTAGATTTGGATTAGATATAAGGAAGAAATTCTTTCCTGTGAGGGTGGTGAGACACTGGCACAGGTTGCCCAGAGAAGCTGTGGCTGCCTCCTCCCTGGCAGTGTTCAAGGCCAGGTTGGACGGGGCTTTGAGCAACCTGGTCTAGTGGAAGGTGTCCCTGTCCATTACAGGGGGTTTGGAACTAGACAATCCTTAATGTCCCTTCCAACCCAAACCATTTTATGATTCTATGACATATCAATGAGTAGAAGAACTGGAAATAGCCCTGGTCCAATGAGTCATGATCAAGAAATCCAAACCTTGTCATTTCTGGAATCACCAGCTTGTCATAATTTTGAGGGCAGTGATAAATGTTCTGTGTCAGATGTTCTTGACAAAACCTTTCCTTGTGAAACTTTATGGCAAAACTGGCATCAGTAGGAGCATTTACTAGGGGAGGGGGGGAGACCCAAGGTGGTGGCCCTGCTCCATCTGCCTAAGAAGCTGGAGCCTCACTCTACTGGTGAATGAGGATCTCCAGGCTACTGGACATGCTAAGTGTTTTTCTACCCCTGACTTTCCCCAGTGCTATCATCCATTAAAATTGCTGTCAAACTCATGCTTTTTTGTTGGCACAGATGGACATTTTTCACTAAGACTGGCTTTAGATGCATGTCAGAGGAATATGCCAGGTTCACAGGCTTTGTGCTGCTTAGGTGTGTGTGTGGCTGCTGAGGTAGAATTCGGCACTCTTTCCTGCAGCAGATATTTAACTTCCAGTTCTAGATGGAAAAATTTCCTCACCAAAATCATTGGAAATCTGACCAGAAGTCACAATTGCAGCCATGGGCTTCTGGAACAAAGATCAAGAAATCATACATTTTTTCTAAGCAGCCGAAGGGAGAGATAACACACTAATATAGTGAGAGATAGTAAAAATTGTTTGCAGATTTTTATATATAAAACTCTCAGCTTTATTAGTTCATCAGCTGGTCCACAACATACCAAAGTCTGACTGCAACATCTCAGTTCAGCTGCTCACACCCACATGGCCACTGCTTCTAGAGGGCACACTGCTTTAGCAATGGCTCAGTGTAAGCAGAAATTTGGAATTAATCTAAATAACCTCTTCACCCTAATACTCATGATATTTAGATGTAAGCTGTCTCAAGCCCATGGAGAAGAGTGGAAATTAAGCCTTATAAAACCCCTGATGCTTTGCCTCCTTTAACATCATTCCTTTTTTTTTATTATTATTATTTTTTACTTAATGTTAGCCCTATTTACTTTTTGTAAGTCTATTACTTTGAAAAAAAATACATATACACTATGCTTCATAAATCCAAATGCTGGAACATGAAAATAGTCTTTATAACAACATTAAGGAAGATCCATCTTTCTTATGTGTACCAAAGGCATCACACTGACATTTTTAGGTGATGGACCATAAGTTTGCCAGTGCAGCAGACCCCAGGGAAATGATGATAACAATAAAGCATATATTTAAAGAAAGATTTTTAGGATTTTTCAAAGCTGTGTTCCACAAAGATATAATATATCTTTTAAAGCTGTGTTCCACAAAGTAATCATATAATTACTTTTTAACTTTGGGTTTTTTGAGAGGACTTCGACTCAGGCTCCAATTTCATGGAAGCAATTTGCCAGAGACAGATTACTCTGGGAACATTTTATAGCGCATAGCCATCTTTTTGTGGGATGATCAGGTAGGCAGAGGTCTACATTTAAAAAAATGCCCTTGCATCTATTTGCTATAAATTGTACCTGTAATTATTTGCAGGCACAGAATTGGAGGCTAATTCTGAAAATTGGGGACTTAATATCTTGAATAATTTATAGCAAATGGGTTTGGGTAATTTGCAAGTTGTAAAACATCATAAAATCTAAGGCATTTCCTATATCCATCTGGCATATTGGTTTATATGGGCCAACTTTGTCAGGGTGTAAAAGCAATTTCAACACTAAAGATGCAAAAGGGCTTTTTGCTATTTGTATCAAAGCCACACCAAATCCCCTAAGCCCGCTTTTCTCTGGCACTGGATATCCATAGCATTTAACTATTGTAATAATGGATGACATGCATAAACATTATTGAAGGTTAGTTCCTGCTTTGTGCCTAGAACGATTCCCTTGAGAGAACATACAACTTCAGTTTCACCATTCAGTCATCTATGTTGGGATTTCAGATACCATGGCTTATTATAACAGAGAAAATTCTGTACATATGCACACAGTACCAGGACAGACAACTACCCAGCAATTTTAAGGAGTTTAATTATAATGAGTTTCAGTCATCAATATTTACGTGCAACTGTAGGCCCTCCGGTGGAACACAAACTGGTGTGCATTGGCAATGCTTTAAATACATAATAGGGAGTTAGCCATGAATAGACATGAACTAGCTATGAACAGCCTGATGTAGGATAGGAAGATAAGACCTTGGAAGGCTTCTCCAACGCATACAATGAGTCTGAGCCTGGGCAGGCTGTCTGCAGTACACAGATGCACGATCAGAGCTCATCCAGGACAGTCTGTTGCTATAAAAGCTTAGTTTAGCAACACCATGATTTTTATCTCACCATTGCATGACACAGCAAGGCAAGCCTGCCTTATGCATGCAGTTGCACACACAGTTGATCTGTATCTCAGCAGCCACAACCCTCATCCTTATAGAAACAAACCCCAGCAACTCTAATTCCACATACAGACCTGCTTGCTTTCTCTCCTCCAAGTCAGAGCAGTGCCTACAACTCACCCCAAATACTCACAACCTTTTCATTTGCTGTCTGGTCTAGCACTTAACTTTCCCCACTCCGAGGAAGCTAATGCCTCCCTGCCCTCCTCTGTGCTCATGGAGGAGGGCAGGGAGGCATCAGTGTGCTGATGCTCAAAACCAGCATCAAAGCACAGATCACTTCAGCACATCCAGGGTAAGGGCTCATATGGCTCCTGATCACCCATCACAAGCTGAAAAGAAGCATTTGGTCAGATAGTGAGAATATCCACACCTAGACCATGAATTACTTGCAGTTTATTAATTCATTAGGTTGCTTTCAGTGCAGTGTTTAAAGGGCCTGACACTACCAGGCAGCACTGTCTGTCTTGGTTTGCTACATTTTTGTTTGTTGTTAGCTGTCCTGAAACAGAAGCAATTGTTAAGTCTTCTATGTGATGCTATTTGACACTGTTTTCTGTAACCTGTATGACTGTGCAGAGCAACAACAAAAAAGGGTCACCTGAGAAAAGATAATATGCTAGAGATAAATATCAGGTACTCTTCCAGGAGGTGTTATAGTGACTTATCTGTCAGGTACTTCCACCCTCTGTAGTTAACTGTCATAGACAGGAGCTAGGAAATCCAAAGATTTTTTCTTCCTTGTGCCGTGAAGGTGGCAGCATCCACTTAGATGCAAAACTCACAACTTTTCTCCAAAAATGCAATAAAAATGTCTGAAACAGACAGATATGGAGGTCAATATTTGATTCTGGAAGTAGAAATGACTCACTGCAGTTCTGCCCACTTTCCTACATCCTTCCTGACATTATAAATGGGAATACCAGCACTGATGAAAATCAAAAGCTAGCCACAATGCAAAAGAAAAAGATGTAATAAATAAAATATGTAAAATACATATTCCCTTTTCAAAACTGAACTGTGCATTGAGATAGATCCTCAAAGAATATATTTGCAAGTAACTAATCTGCAGAAACTATTCTGCTCTTTCTGTTTACTCCTTGCTACCAGTCATGGGGAGGGGGTGCTGGATACTGCAAGGAATTGCAGAGCCAGATTCACAGCACAGATCAGCCAAAGTTTGGTAGGAATGTTCTTATATTAAGAAATCAATCAAACCAGCACTGTATTTGCTCTGAACCACCAAAGCAGTGGAGAAGGATGCGTAAGCATGCAAAAATGGGAGAAGAGCCTATGCAATACACTGGAAGGGAACATCATCTGCATTATTTCAGCTAAAGACCACTTTCCCAAACTGTGCTGGCTAGCTTCTGTCCTGGAAGATCTAACCAGCTGTTCACAGGACAATAGGATAATTTAGGCCAGAAGGGACCTTGCGAGCTCTCCAGTCTAACCTCCTTCCCAAAGCAGGGCCAGGTCTGGGATCAGACCAGGCTGCTAGGGGCTTGCTCCAGGCAGCTCTTGAAAGCCTCCAATGATGGAGGTTGGATGCCTCTCTCACAAATACACAGTACTAGCCCACAAGCAGGTGTGGTAGCTGTGGCCATTGTGTCTCCACAGCCACCACAGGACAGCAAGGCACTGGGCCACGTAGGTCCACCAGATATGGGCCAGGTCTTCATCCACCTGTCCCAAACCTTGTAGAACCTCATGCCTCTGACACACGGGTTGAGGAGGTGGTGCAGGGTCCCAGCAAGGCTGTGGCAGGATTTGCTATCTTTTTGCATGAGGATTATTCAGATTGAATCCCATCCCAGGTAGAAAGAATTCAAACCCTTGAGTGACTGATTTCCTCTTTGTTTCAAATGCTTCTCTCAAACATGCTGCTGGATGTTGAATAAGCAACTAACAAATCCTGGAACACTTAAGAATACATGGCTTTATATTTATAGCAGAGTCTGAAATGTAGGTCTGCTCCTCATAAGCAAGACTGATTTTTCTCTCCTTTTCTGCCCAGTTTGCTGGAGGAGAATGCAAAAACAATCTTAGGAGAATTTCTGAATGCTGCTTTGCAGCAAGTTTTTACTTCAACATAATCCTCATAATCATACCTACAGATTTTCATGGAAATGGCTCTATTTTAATGAAACTGTTCTATTCACTGCTATAAATGTCCTCCCATAGAGCAGAGCTTGTCCTTCTGCATGTCCCTGTACTTACTGGAGCTCAAGAGTGACTTTTAATGTTTAAAAATAAGAAGAAAATAGAAGCATCAAATTTTGTGTCTACCTTAGCAAAGCCTGTTGAAGATTTGCCAGATTCCGGCATGCTGTTAACTTTTCCCACCATGCTTAATATAGTAGTGTCTAAGGCTTTTTTCTGTGACTTTTTTAAAAAAGTCCTTCTCCCACCTCTCATCCATAAACTCTGAATGATTTTATCCCTTTTGTGGAATAAATACTCTAGGATAGTTATCATAGAACAGCAGTACCAATCAGCCACTACTATCTATTAAAATCTCCTAAACACAAAAATGCCCCCTGCTGCCCTCATCCCACCTACAGATCCTCACAGGAAAGGCAAGGGGACTTCATCATGTGGTGCACTATGTCTCTAAGCCATTTCAGTACGAGGGAAATTTTGCACAAGGTGCACTGTTCTGGATGTGGAAATTTTGCAATTAACTATCACCAGGTCTGAATAATGCAAAGGAATCACTTTCATAACAAAAATCCCCACATGAGGAAAAACTTTGTTTCTTTAAAAAAAATCTTTAATCAAGAAAACCCAGTTGCTTCTAGCAGATGATTTAGATATGAGAAACCATCTCCAACACATGCATGATTCAAATAAGCTTTTCAAAGAAAGTCTTTTGATGAAATAGGGGAATTAAACATCAAAACCAACATCTACCAATTGCAAAAGACAGTCCTTGGTGTGACAGCTGGTCAGTCGAGGAGCAGAGAGCTGACAGCTCTATTACTCAGTTCATTATCCAAATGTTTCCGAACGTGAGACAATTTTATTAAAACAGTGATGTCAGAGTTATTAAGAAAATGGTCCTCAAAAGAGAAAAAGAAAACACCAAAAATGTGTTTATCAGTTTGAATGGAGCTACACAGATGCTAGACGAGCTTTGCCACCAGCCCACAGGAGCAAAAAGCATCGCCCAGGCACAGCAGTTAACCACTAAGTACTTTTCATAGATGTCCTCCCAGGCATTGTCCCCTGAGCAGAAACCTGGCTATCTGCAGGTTCCTGCAGGTGTCTGAAACCCGGTTATCTAATGAAACCTGATTACCTGCAGACACGCAGCAGGTTTCTCTCAAAGCTCTCCTTTCCCTCACTCCTCATTTCAATAGCTTCTGCTCCGGGGGGGCTCCCCAGTGGGCTGGGCTGGGCCAGGAGATGGGCGGCTGTCCTTAGCCAGGGCAGGCAGCACCTGACCAGCCAGCTCTGCCTGCCTGTGCTCCTGGTGCTCAGGTCTGCCTGCCCTGCCTGGCCCTGCCCGCCACGGGGCTGCTGCTCTTCTCTCCCCACCGGCCGCTCCTGAAAAAATTCAGAGGAGAGGAATTTTCTTGGAGAAAGATGCTGTTTATTTGTGAAGACAGATGGAAATGACTGGCAGATAGGCAGAGGGCTTGTTCAAGTCTTCCTATCCTCGGAGAGAAGCTATAAAGTCTTGGTTTCACATAGCACATGCAAAGGATATAATGGCAAATAGTATGTGGGTGGAACCGGCCCAGCTGTATGAATTTATACCGACAGGGCATGTTGCTCACACCTATTTACTCTGCCTTGTTACAGCATGTATTGCATTAGGTGCTAGGCAGACAGGGGTTAAAGTAGCACCAGCAGAGCTCTCCCCAGGTAAGGGCCAAGGAAGACTGTGCTTCTTCGTCCTTGACCCAGTGCTAATGCTTACGGTGTTCTGTGTCCTGCACATTTCTGAAAGATTTCACACGACGCTAGCTGCAGCAAAACCAGATGAAGGGGAAGGAAAAATGGATGCAGCGTGATCTATCAGCAAGATGGTCATGGTTTGGCAGCCAGCCCCACAGACTGGTTTCTCCCTTTTTTATATCTGTGAGCAGTCTGTAGTTGCCCCATCACCAAGACATGAGGTTTATTTATTTCTTTATTTGTTTGTTTTAAATTGTGGTAAATTGAATAGAGTTGCATCTCAATTTGTAAAGGTTTTTGTGTACCATTTTAAACCCCAACTGTGTTACAGACTCCCCTGCCCACCAGGAATTTTCACCACACAGCTGAGGAGCTTTTCAGACCCTTAACGCTGCCAGCAGATGGGAAGCTTTATAAGTCTCTCTGTAAAGGAGAGAGTCCCTGGGTGCCCCCAGAGTAGGTAGTGCCCTGCTGCTTGCTTCTCCAGCTTCAGGCTTGTGTCCTGCAAAGGAGGCTCCAGCTTTGCAGGTTTATGGAGGTTGAAGAGCTGTCAGGACACGTGGTGGCCATCAGCTTTCCTGTGTTTTGCTCACTCCTGCCATGCTGTTGTTGCAGGGGAAGCTCCCAGGGGCATTTCCAACTGCAGTGACCTCTCTAGCCCTTAAGACTGTTTGAGGAGTGGGAAATCAGACACAGAGGAAAGCTGTTGCCAGAAATGCCATTAAGTTATTTTTCCAGGCTGTTAAGTGACCTTCCTTTGCTATTTGGGTAGGAAGCCTGAACATGAGCATGCTCTGAGCCCAGCAGATGTGTATGCATTGGGAGAGGGAAGCACAAGGAGCGAGGAAAGGAGGGTGGGCAAGGCATTTTATTTAAAAACTCAAAACAAGGGGTCGGGGAAATCCACTTTAGATCCTCACATAAAGACATATTTTTGCCCCATGATGAAGTACAGTTCAGCACCTGCACTAATGCCACCAAGCCAGGCTCTGAGACCAGGTTCAGCAGAACTGTGTCAGTGGGGCGCGTGTGCTGCAGCCGAGAGCCAGAGCTGGTATGCTGCCCAGCTCCTGGCCACCTCTGCGGAGCAGCAAACAGAGCAAAACCCTATCAGAGCTAAGGAAGCAGGCCTTTACTGTGTTTCATGGTTTCATACCACCTTAAAATGGAGTTCATCCACACCTATCCACTTTTTCTCTTTGTTTTGTTGTGGTTTGTTTTCTTTTCTAGTGGCAATAATATAATTTCATGTGCTAAGGCGAGAACAAAGTCTCAGTAATAGGACATCAAAACAAACCCAGACCATGCTGTGTTTTAAATAAAAAGACAAAACAGTAGTTTCTCCATGTCATTGTCCTCTTTGCTGTGAATCTGCATCAGCAATATTCAAGAGGTGGGAACCCTGGGAAACCCTTTTTGGCAAATAACCATAATGCTGCTGTAATATTAAATTATGGATGTGGAAAATATGAGACCCTCAAGGATACTGAGCCCCTGCCTGCATTTCAGCAGTGTTACCCTGCAGTCACAGCAAGAAATGCTTCAAATCCATGGAAAGATGCCATACCCCTTGAAAGCCCCCTATAGTTTACCTTGATGTAAACCTACTTCCTTAGTGCTCTACTTGGGTTTGCTTTTTAAAGATTTTAATGGTGACTGTAAATTTCTGTCAAAGCAGCTTCTTTAGTGAAATGAGTTTCTATTTTGTGGAAGGGCCCTTTGATCATTGAGGCATCAAGAGAACATGCACAGTCAAAAATTAAAAAAAAAATTGCTTGTAATACTAAAAGCTTTGCTATAATTTAAACATGGAATAAACCAACCAAGCAAGTGTCCAGCCTCTGTGCATTTTCCTCCAGGCAGCAGTGACCCAAAACTGAGACTCTGAGCAAAGTGTAGAGAGTAAATTCAATTTCACACGCACGTCAAAGAGGACTGTCTCCAGTCAAATCTATCACCGTATTTTCAGATGTATTTGCAACCCTTCGTGCTCAGTTATTGTCTTTATTTGAGATACCTATAGCACAGTAACTCCAGACCTGTTCCTGTCTCTTTCTGTTTCTCTTTTTCTACTTAGAATGAAGTAATTGCTTTCTTTATCAATCTCCTTCTTAATCTCAAGTCTACAGTCAGTGCTCTGCAAAGTATCATCTCCTGCAGTGAGACTGTAGTTAGGTCTAACTTTCCGAGCACTCAGTTTTTAAGGTAGATGGTTATTTCCATTGAACTGGGAGCCTTGTCAGGCTCTTGTAATAGCCCTTTATAAAGATTTTCTCAGGCACAGACCTGAAAAAAAGAGAAAAAACTGTCCTTCTTCTATCTAGGAAAAAAGTGGCAGATTTTACACATACATATAACTTCCGAGGTTTGGAGATCCATGCTGTGCATCCATCTGCATAAAATCTCTTCTACCAAGATGAGAATATTTTATCTCTGTCACACCTACCTTGCAAAGAAGTATGTACTGGCTTAGTTTTAACTTTAGTCCCATTGAGGTCAGTAGGAACAGTCATGTGCATAAGTTTAGACATACGAGTCTTAGCATAATGAGAGACAAAGAAAACATTTCTTCAGAAACCACGTATGAAATTTTTACTCATTTAGATGTCAGTAACAAAACCTCCATGAGCCAGGACTTCATCTATGACTACTGTGTAAAGTGTGATTCAGGCTTATTGTGCAAGCAATTTGTATGTCATCTGTCTTGTCTTACTAAGAATTAAATCTGATAACTGTTTTTCAGATAGTTATCACATCTTTCAATTTTCAGTGGAAAAAAGAGAAAAAAAAAGAATTAACTTATCTTTGCATTGCTTTTGTGCAAAACCATGATTTTTAATTTAGAATTTGATGAATGTCATAGAGAAATTTAGGTAAAACTCATGTTCTATTTCCTAAAGTAATTTGGCTTTATGTAGGGCATATGGCAAGATTCCTTCCAAGACAAAAACGTAATGAAATTTTTACATGTTTTTGTAAAGAATGCACAACTCCACGCTAAAACATTTACAAACATTACATGGGGCTTTCAGAGAATGAGATTAATTTCTATTACTTTTTAATTGCCAGAAAATACTTTAAACAAGGAAGCCATTCATAGGGTACACACAGAAGAATTAAAAGGGATCGCTGCTGAAATAAAGCATTTGCCACATTAGGCAAGGAGAAATAGGTTTTCTCACATCCTGCTGAGATGGACGTGATTAAACATGTGGACTCCACACACAGCTTTCAAGAGGAGACATTTGCAGTAATAAGAAGAACTCTTAGGCAGCACAAGTGTGATCCATTTACACCCAAAAATGGGAAAGAGGGATTGTGCAGCCTTGTCCTCCTCAGGAGAAGACTCCTGAGGACACCTTGTCCCCTGACATGCTGCCTCCTCCTTGCTCATTACTCTAGAGGGAAACTCATCCAAGTGTCTCAGCTGGGAGCCCAGCTGGCCTATAGCTAATGCAGTGTATTGCAGTGCTGCTCCTTTTCCCTTTTCCTTTTGCTTTTTTCCTTTTCTTCCTCTTCCTCTTCCTCTTCCTCTTCCTCTTCCTTTCCTTTTTCTTTTCCTTTTCATGAAATCATAGAATCATAGAATAGTTTGGGTTGGAAGGGACCTTTAAAGGTCATCTAGTCCAACCCCCCTGCCATGGGCAGGGACATCTTCAACAAGATCAGGTTGCTCAAAGCCCCGTCCAGCCTGACCTTGAATGTTTCCAGGGAGGGCACATCTGCCACCTCTCTGGGCAACCTGTTCCCATGTTTCACCACCCTGATTGTAAACCCTTTCACTACCCTTTTCCCCTTTTCTTTTTTCCCCTTCCCCTTCCCCTTCCTCCTCCCTCTCCCTTTTCTTTTTTTCCTTTTTTACCTTTCCCATTGCCTTTGACGTAAGGCTTGGCAGTATGAGGTGTGGCTGCAGCATCTCCACAGCTGGCAGACAACCTGCTCCCAGCTGTCATCAGCTGGCAGAAATTACCACAGCCCCCTGAGGCTGGCACACGATACAGAATGGGAGCAGGTGTCCCACCAGGTGCAGCCACGTGCACTTCCCTGGTTCCCCCACTTGCATCTTCCTCCAGTGGCAGGGATATGGGGCAGAAAAAAAAAACAACCTCCAACATTGTAAGACCCTGATTTTCAAAGTTGAGTGAGAGTTTGTTATCGGTTTCAAGTTATCAGTTTCAAATGCATGGAGGGACTCCCTGCCAAATAAGGAGAAACTTTCATTTGGGGGTGCTGGTGGAAGAAAAGCTGACTATGAGCCAGCAATATGTGCTCACAGCCCAGAAATCCAACCATATCCTGGGCTGCATCAAGAGAAGTGTGGCCAGCAGGTCAAGGGAAGGGATTCTCCTCCTCTGCTCCACTCTTGTGAGATCCCACCTGCAGTGCTGTGTCCAGAGGAGGCCACAAAGATGATCAGGGAGATGGAGCACCTCCCCTGTGAACACAGGCTGAGAGAGTTGGGGTTGTTCAGTCTGGAGAAGAGAAGGATCCGGGGAGACCTTATAGCACCTTCCAGGACTTAAAAGGGGCCTATAGGAAAGACAGGGAGGGACTCTTTATCAGGGAGTGTAGGGGTAGGACAAGGGGTAACAGTTTTAAACTGACAGAGGGTAGATTTGGATTAGATATAAGGAAGAAATTCTTTCCTGTGAGGGTGGCGAGACACTGGCACAGGTTGCCCAGAGAAGCTGTGGCTGCCTCCTCCCTGGCAGTGTTCAAGGCCAGGTTGGACGGGGCTTTGAGCAACCTGGTCTAGTGGAAGGTGTCCCTGCCCATGGCAGGGGGGTTGGGACTAGACAATCCTTAATGTCCCTTCCAACCTAAACCATTCTATGATTCTGTGATTCTATGATTTCTTGCTGCTAAGAGCAGGGCTTGTGGCATGGTGGCTGAGTGCACGGAACACCCCAAGACATGGCAAGACACATGCACTGGCAAGCACAGTGGCACCAGGCACTTTGTGTGTCTTCTGCATATGGACAATGGGAAAGATGTTAGGTTTCAGCTGGTGTCCTGAAATATGAGGCTGAAAAACTCCCTGTTAAGGGAAGTGAGTGTCCCCACTAAGAAGCAGAAATGCTGCTGTTTTCCTTCTGGGTCTGCCCCAGGCGCCTGGAGCAGGCATCTTGTGGAAGGGCAGCAGGGGCTGGCCTCTGCCGCTCCAAGTCAAAACAGGGCTGCTCTCGATGCACAAAGTTGGTCTTTAGATACCACGGCAGACAGAGGGATCAGTCGTAGTTGTTCATGATCTAAAAAGATGGCATGAATTTGTGCCCTGCTATGAGAGTGTTGTCTGTTTCTGTTCTGTATTGCTTCTCTAAAACTCTCAACAGTATTTGCTTTTTTGACTTTTGCTGCATGCTGCACCAATATTTTCAAGTATGTTTGTGGTGTCCTTTCTGAATAGCAAGAGTTTATGTAATTAGTTTAATTTTTAAATTAACCATTAAATATATAACTCAGGTTATTTTCATCAGCCATTTTATAAATCCCATATTGTAATTTATCCTTTCAATCGATCTTCTAGGTAGTGAATTTGCTAGTAATTCTCAACATCAGTCCCAAGCACCTTTTTCTAAAAACAAGTTTTCTACCTCTGAGTCTTGTGGTAATGATTCCTACACTAATGAGAAACTGCATATTTTGTTAGCAGCTCAGCTACTTTGCTTTTCTGCTGTTTTTTCCCCCCAGACTTCTTGAATACATGCCATCTGGACTCATTTGCTATTTAAAAAGTGTCTGGTTACCACAGAAGAAGATTTTAAAGATATACACACCTTTGAAAAGATCCAAATTATGTTCTATAAGTTAACCAGGTAACACCTGAAAAAAATAAATGAAATATTAAGGAAGCAGGAATTTGTCAGTCAGAAAATTTTTAATGACCTTTTTCTTTTTAGTTTTCTTCTATTTCCTCCTGCTTTTCATTTTTGAAAATTCTCACATATTAAATGAAATGTAGCAAGGACCAACAGCAACTTCTTATATTAATAAGCTTATTCAGCTTACTGCTGAAGCTTTATTGAGCAAAAATGAATTCTAAATGCCTAATAATAGATGTTTACTGCCTTTTCTAGAATTCAAACCTTCAGTCTACCTCTGCTCACAAAATAATGTATATAACAAAAATTTAGTCACAATAGAGAAAAAACATCTATCAGAGTTTAGAAAGGACAAATTTTATAAAATCATAGAATTGTTTAGGTTGGAAAAGACCTTTAAGATCATCAAATCTGACCATTAACCTAGCACTGCCAAGTCCACCACTAAACCATGTCCCTAAGCACCACATCTACAAATCTTTTAAATATCTCCAGGGCAGCCTGTTCCAATGCTTGACAACCCTTTCAGTGAAGAAATTTTTCCTAATATCCAATCTAAACCTCCGCTAGTGCAACTTGAGGCTGTTTCCTCTCATCCTATTGCTTGTTACCTGGGAGAAGAGACTGACACTCGCCTCGCTACAACCTTTTTCCAGGTAGTTGTAGAGAGCAATAAAGTCTTCCCTCAGCTTCCTTTTCTCCAGGCTAAACAACCCCAGTTCCCCCAGCTGGTCCTCATAAGGCTTTTCTCTAGACTCTTCACCAGCTTCATTACTCTTTTTTGGATGTGCTCCAGCACCTTAATGTCTTTCTTGTATTGAAGACCCCAAAACTGAACATAGTATTCAAGGTGCAGCCTCATCAGTACTGAGTGCAGGGGGACAATCTCTTTCTTAGTCCTGCTGGCCACACTATTTCTGATACGAGCTAAGATACTGTTGGCCTTCTTGGCCACCTGGGCACACTGCTGGCTCATATTCAGCTGGCTATTGACCAACACCCCCAGGTCCTTTTCTGCCAGACATCTTTCCAGCCACTCTTCCCCAAGCCTGTAGTGTTGCATGGGGTTGTTGTGACTCAGGTGCAGGACCTGGCACTTGGCCTTGTTGAACCTCATACAACTGATCTCAGCCCATCGATCCACCAGGTCCAGATCCCTCTGTAGAGCCTTCCTACCCACAAGCAGATCAACACTCGTGCCCAACTTGGTGGTGTCTGCAAACTTCCTGGGAGTGCACTCGATCCCCTTGTCCAGATCATTGATATTAGACAGAAGTCTAATGCTGAGTAACCTCAGTCACTCAGTCAAAGCTGACTTGTGACCAGCCACCAACTGGATTTAACTCCATTCAATACCACTCTTTGGGCCCGGCCATCCAAACAGTTTTTTACCCAGCAAAGAGTATGCCCGTCCAAGCCATGAGCAGCCAGTTTCTCCAGGAGAATGCTGAGGGAAACAGTGTCAAAGGCTTTACTGAAGTCCAGGTAGACAACATCCACAGCCTTTTCCTCATCCACTGAGTGGGTCATCTTGTAATAGAAGGTTAGTCAAGCAGGACCTGTCTTTCATAAACCCATGCTGACTGGGCCTGATCACCTGGTTGTCCTGTATGATCCGTGTGATGGCACTCAAGATGATCTGCTCCATAACCATCCCTGGCACTGAGGTCAGACTGACAGGCCTGTAGTTCCCCAAATCCTCCTTCCAGCCCTTCTTGTAGATGGGCGCCACATTTGCTAACCTCCTGTCAATTTGGATCTCCCCAGTTAGCCAGGACTGCTGAGAAATGGTTGAAAGCGGCTTGGTGAGCACTTCTGCCAGCTCCCTCAGTACCCTTGGGCGGATCCCATCTGTCCCCATAGACTTGTGCATGTCTAAGTGGTGTAGCAGGTCACTAACTATTTCTCTTTGGATTATAAGGGCTTCATTCTGCTTTCCGTCCCTGTCATCCAGATTAGGGGGCTGGGTACCCAGAGAACAACTGGTTTTACTATTAAAGACTGAGGAAAAGAAGGCATTAAGTACCCCAGGCTTTTACTCATCCTTTGTCATTATGTTTCCTCCTGCATTCAATAAAGGATAGAGATTCTCCTTAGCCCTCCTTCTATTGCTAATGTATTTATAGAAACATTGTCTTTTATGGCAGCAGTCAGATTAAGTTCTAGACGGGCTTTGGCCCTTCTGATTTTGTCCCTGCATAACCTTGCAACATTGTTGTAGACTTCCTGAGTCACCTGCCCCTTCTTCCAAAGGTCATAAACTTCTCTTTTTTTCCTGAGTTCAAAAAATGATCTAAATGATTTAAGAAATCATTTCTTCATTTCTTGGCACACGAAAACCACATGTTGAAATCTTGTCGAGCTCAACTGGTACTATTTTTGGCAGGATTAGCCATTTGAAGGCAGAGGTTAAAAAGTAGAATATCTCATGTCTCTGGACAATGCACATGCTATCTGAAAGAACAAGCAGTGTGACTGAATTCCTGACATGGCAATTTTATGCATTGCGTCCTTCATATAGCAAACAATCTGAAGAGGAGAAATTATTAAAAATATATATATATATTTTGTAAAAGAACAGTTATAACCATAGTTTTTTATCTTCTTTTCAGTCCACATCTATGCTCAGATCTCAATTTGTAGATGAATTCTACTTCTAGGCAAGTCAAAAGTCAGAACTCTAGTATAAATGGGAACAGTAAGATTCAGATTTTCATAGCCACATCCCACCCTAAACTTCTTGTCTATAGCTGGGGTTTGGTCATTTTTAGGGAGCTGGATTTTGGATCCAGCATTTCTCATTTGCATAAATTTTTAATAATATTCTGGAGGCTAGTATGATTAAGGTTTATGTATTCAGCAAAATGATCTGAGAAAGATATCTTTTTATTTTAATGGAATAATTTATAATACACTTGCTATTTATATGCAATTGACACTTCAGTTATACCAGTTCTCAGTATTATTTCCTGATACTCCCATTCTCCTGATGTGCATTGAAAGTCAGTGAGTATCCTCAGAATTGCAAGTTACTTTTCCAGGAAAAGGACTGAGTGGAGCATCACCTGAATAGGTGCCTCTAAATTCCCCAACAGGAACACTTCCACCAGCGACTGTCCAGGAGGTGCTATAATATAATAACTTACATTTCTCTTAATTGTTAGTTAATACCATAAAAATATAGGCTGTAGTTTAACTGTCTGAAACAATTTAATATTTCAAAGATTGTATTTCACAGAATCACAGAATTGTCTAGATTGGAAAATACCTTGAAGATCATCCAATCCAACCGTTAACCTAGTACTGACAGTTCCCAACTACACCATATCCCTCAGCGCTATGTTGACCCTACTCTTAAACACCTCCAGGGATGGGGACTCCACCACCTCCCTGGGCAGCCCATTCTAACACCCATTCTGTAAAGAAATACTTCTTAATATCCAGTCTAAACCTTCCCTGGTGCAACTTGAGGCCATTACCTCTTGTCCTATCACTTGTTACTTGGTTAAAGAGACTCATCCCCGGTTCTCTGCAACCTCCTTTCAGGTAGTTGTAGAGGGCGATGAGGTCTCCCCTCAGCCTCCTCTTCTCCAAACTAAACAACCCCAGTTCCCTCAGCCGCTCCTCGTATTTTCTGCAGTGAATTTAAAGTAAAAAGTGTGTCCCAGAAAATACTCCATATTTTGTGAAAGGGAAGTGTAATAATCATTAGGAAGCAAAGAAAAATCAAAATGAAAGTTTGAAAGATATACACACACTGAAAAGCATGAAATTTCACATGCAATATGTGCAAACTATTCTAATTCTTTTCCTTAAAAATGCTTAGTGTTCGCTCTCCTCTCAAACTCATTAAGCTAATTTCTGTTTAATACTCCTTTAAATCATAGGCGGCTCTCTGTTAGGGTTTCACTGAGCATTCAACCTATATTTTACATCTGCCTTAGCTGGACATACTGCTTGCACTGCCTGCAAGAAATGTAATATACCCGGAAGACATGTGTAATTAGCTTCAAGTCAGCAGATGGGACATCTTAGTTCTGAGTCAGAGCATTTATTGGCACATGGACTCAGATTGCAGCGATGGCTCTACTGATGGGAATTGCAGCTCTCTGCAGTGGGCTGGTGCCAGCCCTGCATACTACCTGTAGAGGATTTCTATGATGCACAGAGCTTAAGCTAGCTCACTTCCCCCAGAGGAAAAAGAGTGTTTTCAGAATGTTTCTAGGCTAATAAGGAGTGCGAGTCTTCACTGTACGGCCTAGGTTTTATAAGAAAAAGGGTCATTGGCACAAAGTGATTTAGATGAAAAGTTCTTCAATCTTCGTGGTCATTATTAGGTCGAGACTACACCGTGCAGCGGTTTGAGTATCTGTGTTGTGCTCTCCTCCAATGCTATCACCCTCCCACAACCACTACAAGGTTCTTCAAATACAAGCAGCCAACAGCTGGATTTCTTTCCCCACACACATTAAGGGACTAATTAACATGCACAAGCTCCCACACTCCTCTTTGGACATTTGGAGAGCCTGCACTAATAGAGTCCTGGAAGAGTAACCCACTCCTTCACAGAGCTCCTAGAAATCAGAACAGAATAGCCAACTACCTGACAAATCTGAAGAGCACCATCAGCCATCCAGTATTCAAACGATAATGAAATAACCATTGCTTCAGTTGCCCTCGGTCTTTTCCAAGCCAGCTGGCATTGTGCTACAGGGAAATTACACATTCATTTTGATTATTTACTCTCATCTGCACTCTGTATTCCCCACCCTCCTCCTGGATTTAACAATCATTACTGTTAATAAGGGCCAGACCAGTGAGTGCTGAGGGGACAATCCAAAGGCCAAAAAAGTTAATGGAAGACCTTTACATATTGAATCCAAATCACACTTTCCCACTCAAACAACTTCTGTGAAAGCTATGCACTCAGCTCCCATGTCATTCCAGCAAGAGAAGTGCATGTGTGCATCTGCAGATGTTTTATGGAGAGTGTATGGCTGCAAAACACTACTTTGTGGAGTTTATCAACATGGGGAGACAATATCACAGGGGAGGTTACTGGTAGCTGGTCATCTCAGATTAAGTTTAAATTGCTACCAAATGTGATGGTGACACTTCTGATTCCACAGGTTCCTACAATCAGCACTTCATTGATGAGCAGTGATACAGATGATAGACAGAAAAGTGGAGAGCTTAAAAGTTTCTTAAAGGGTTGGATGACCAGTTCTTTCTAATTTTAATGGGAACGAGGTATCCAAAACCTGTTGTCAAGGGAAATAGATGAGGAGGCCTTAAAAAATGCAGACTTAACACTTGAATAAATAAAAAAATCAAATACAAGAATACAGCAATTTTATTTTTGCATCTGATTTTACAACAATGCCTGATTGTGTTGGAGACTGGTTAAACAATATGTATGGAGAGAGAAAACTGTAGCAAAAGCCCAGTTTAGATTCTGAAAGAGATAAATGAAATTTACTCAGCAGATGATCCTTAGCTGAACACAAGCTGCAGGGTAGAACATAAGCTTCAATCAACTCTTGCAAATAATTTGAGCCCAATGCCATAAGTGCCTTAAATTAAATCCCTCTCAACAGGAGCCAATCTAAATCATTAAACATATGTCACGTAGAGAGCTATAATCACTAGAAGTGTCGTATACACAGCATTTAATTTACATATAAAATGTATTGCAGTTGTTAATTTGACCATTTTTCAATGTTCAGTATCTCACAGAAAACATACCTAGTTAGAATCAATGCTTGTTTTGTCACCAAGCGAAAAGTACATGTGCACATAATTCTGTTACCCAGTTTGCTGTGACATCTATAACTGTGAAAGAAAGCTTTCCTGCCACGTGGGAGCATCCCCCCTCTTTTTTGAGATCCCTGGTATGATTTATTACTGCCTTTAGAATTTCATAATGTTTTGGGCCAGGCAGGATCATTAGAGGATCCACACCTATCTTAATTATAAACAAACAGCAGAATTTCATCCCCTTACCTCAAAACTGAGACCAATAACTTCTATGTGACTGTGACATGTCTTTCAGAAAAGCACTGAGGGTTGATTTGAATAAATGACAACCTGTCAAGGAGTAGCATTTTACCTTATGGTCTTTAAAACTGTCTCTGCTTTTTAAAATCGTACAGCACTCTGTCGAGTGTCACATCCTTGGGAAAAACCCTCCCTCTGTCTGTATGACTGATGTCATATGAAACTTTTGCCAATCTGTGGGCACCCAGGTCTGTAAAAGCTTGTCCATCCCCAGGTGGCATGCGCATTTTTGATGTTTCAGGTTTGCATGTTACAGAAAATAATAACTAGAGACATCTCTATGTTTGCTATTCTTCCTGCACCAAGTGCATCTCTTAATATCATAATCAACAAGCCTGTCTCACTTGTTATCTTTAGTGTATGTTGGAAGTAAGTCATCTGGGGTGGTGAGTAGAGGTAGCCCAAGAAACTTCTGTGATAGTGAGATCAGAGTCATGCCCAGCAGGCACCAGCATTTTGTAGGCACAAAATAACTAAGCAAAACATAAAGGGAAGAAAGGACGTTAACACAATAAATCTGAGCAGCCACTTTGTCACATCTGCACTACTCAGCAAGTGTTTAAATAGCAGGGTTTCACTGTAATAGCTTATTTCTTGACTTACTGAAACCAAGATGATAATACTAAAGAATGTGCATACAGTGTTAAATACTAATTTTGCTGAATAAAGGGGAAAAAGTTGCATTCACATCAGGGAGGCAAGAATCATTTTCTCTGAGAGAAATAGTCTACTTCTTCCTACAAGTGCCTGCCTGAATCTGAACAGTTTATATGATAATCTTCAAGACAAGGATGCTCCACTTCAGAAGACCTTTTAGTCACCCACTCTTTTATTCCCTGCTTTCCTTGAGCTCTGCTGCACTTCCCTCAGAGGCCTTCTTAAGTGACCTTGGGCATCTGGAAACCTTAGTCCAATATCTCTCTTAGAGCTGCCATTCACGCTTGACACGAACCGATGAAGTCACTCAGGCAGTTCTGTTTCTCCAGCTTCCACAACCACAAAATGCAACAGCTTCAGCAACCTGAAACAATCTCCATCCTCTTGTTATGGTAATCCACCCTGATGTTTTCAAAAGTGTAAACATGAGGAGCTCAGTTCAAACTCTCTTTGGTTTTCAGGGGAAGACGAGCCTTGGTGTCACTTTGAAACACACTTAATATATAGCTTCCAAAAAATCTAAGCCTGTACAAATGTAGAAAATGTCAAGAAAATTTGAAGTAACACAATGTATAGGAAATTTTACATGCAGAAAGGAAAAGTGAGTGACTCAGCAAGGAAAAAAATCTAGTGTCTCCTGAGCTGAATTTTTAATTTTATTTTGAAATTTAAGTTTTTATCTCCTAAATTATGGAATAATGGAATTTAATAATATAATTTAATAATATTATTTAATAAATTATGGAATTATTTAATTGAATTGAAGACATACTTTATGCACTGTACTAATTATAAGTAATTACAGTTTCCTCTTCATGGCAAAGTTATTTTATGGACTTTTGATCAAAATTTCTGATAATGAAGCTATGAGGCTAAAAAAACCCACATACCAGCTATACCTAGTAGCATCAGTTTTTGTATTAAAAATCTGAGGAATGATTTAATAACTCAGCTATTCACTTCCTGGAGCCCAGATATGTTGTATCCAGTTTTTTAGAGAATTTTCTTTTTCTTTAATTTTTTTCTTATTCGTTTAATGTTATGCCACAGTTTTAATTTGTAAAATTTTCCTGCCTTTTTTTTAAAAAAAGTACATATGTAACTTTCCTATCAATATGATAATTACAACTAAGTACAACTATAATATAACTGTAATATCTATAATAGCTAGCATCTCTAACTAGCATTAATAATTCCTGTTGAAGCTGTTCCCACTGAAGCTGTCCGAGTGTTTAGCCATGAGGAGATGGAGTATCTAATGCCATAGCACATCTTGTAAGAATTTTTCTTGCAAAATTTTAATGTGATCCATGGCTCAGAGAAGTCAGTGGAAAGACTTGGGCTTCAATCACTTTGATTGCCTGTAACAGGTAAGGCTAGATCAGGAAAAAAAATTTAAAAAGGAAGAAAATAGTCCTGCAGAGACAGAATGTTGGGTGAAACAACTAAAGAGAGAGATCTAAAGTCTCAAGGTATATTTTCAGTGCATCACATTTTTAATTGTGCAATTGTGCAAGTGTGCACAACTGCTGACGTACTCATTGCATGCAATAAGCAAATCTTTTCAAGAATGTAAAATTTGCATACATATGACATCTTTGTACAGGGAACGGATAATGGTCAGTGTGCTTTGCACATCTTCATGTTGTTTCAACCAAATTACTGCTACTGAAACCTTTTCTAATGCAAGAACAGACTACCTAGGCTTTGTGGTAAAAATCCAAGGATCATCATGTACAGTGATGCTACCATAATTTCATTTGCAGCCAAATACAAACTAGGATACATTTTGAATTTTCATGTAACACTTGCTGAAAAGTAAGGATGTATGCACATTTGAGGGGTTTTATTTGGTTTTAAGAATTTTGAGTGTCTTTCACACACCCCATTCAGACAAATCACATCTGTTGCTTGTAGCTCTTAGAACACAGAAAAAAAGAGCTGTTTGCAAAAACACTCTGGAGAAGAAACAAAGAAGAATAATAGATATAGCTACTATAGGCTTTTCTATTCTGTTTTATACTGAATTAATCTCTGAGAATTGGGTAGTAAATCCCAGCACAGAAATGCCTCAATCTGAGTATGACTGCCGGTGAAAGACATTTCTATGTATGCACCAGTACGAATGTTAAACATTTCATGTTTGGGTTTTATCTGGTTATGACATTGCTGGCTCAGGTGTCCTGAAATTTGCCTACACATCATGAAGGTGGCTTACCTAAAAGATACCGCTTTTACAGGTTTTGTGAGTGATTTGAGTGGGAGCCCCTTGAGTTCCCAGATTCACGTACAAATGAAATGTTTGGTTCCAAAGAACCTCTAGGTTCTAGCACTAAGAAAAGTGATGATACAACCTGGAAAGTTCCCCAAAAGCATGAATTTCTGGAGTTAAGGCTTTTACATCCCCTTTAATTTAGACCCCATTATGCATAGGAATTTCAACACCATATGCTTCTCCATCAGACAGTTTAACACTGCTGGGAAGTCTTGGTTTCCTCTGTGCATTCTAAGTATTTTCAAATCAGTGTTGCTAGAATATGTTTTTTTAAAAAAAATATAGTTCCTTTTTTTTTGGGGAAAAAAAAAAGTATTACAAGAAAACAGTGTTCCTATAGTTGTTTGGGTTCCCATTCCAAATTTCTATTGAAGTTGTATAATTTAACACTTCATGTAAAGTTGTGATTAGGTGCAGATGCATTCTGTTTACACTTGTTACTTTAACATTTGCAAATGTAGACGCGAATAAGATATTTTTCAGAGACAAATGGCCCTCAGTAGATTGAGGAATAGAAATGTTCCAGATTGATAATTACCAAGAAAGCTTTAAATTGCAGGCACCTCAACTAAGTGTATTTTCAAGAGCCAACCATCATTATTATAAAGAAATATGGCAACTCAAAGTGCAGGTGCTGATTAAACATTACTTGTAAGAGTGGATCAGTTGCAAAATCTGCAACCCCCACCCTTAAAAGCATAATCCTAGATGAGCCTACTTAGACATTATACTTTCTAAAACTGAAAATGTATCCTGGTATTTTGTTTTAAAGCACCTGCTATGCTGAGGCTGCAATATAAATAATGCCTTGTTTAGAAAAATGTCACCTCATTTTCTATGTGTTCCTTTTTGATACTCAAAGAATTAAGGATGAAACTACACTGATGCTAGTAAAGAGAGGGACAGAATAATCCAGCAGGATGGAATAAAATATATTTCTATAAAGTTTAAAGAATAATACGTGAATCCTGAGCAAAACCTCCATCCCAATAGTGTTCTTGGAGTTTCAGGAGAATCAAAGCAATTGATCCAGTGGGAAACCTGGTAACATTTGGTTTTATATCCTTCCTCTACACCATTAAAAGGTGAAGGGGGGTGGGGGATTTTTTTATTTTAATGAAAATCAGTTAAATCACTTATGTCTTTTTTAAGTTTCTGGTTTTAAACTTCAGGTTTATATTTCCTTAATTACATACTTGACACAATCTGAGTGTCTTGTGGCTCTCTTGCCTGTATTTTGTCATTCTTTCTAGAAGTTTGCGAGTCTCTCTGTCACGTTGCAACAGGCTCAGCTGTGCACAAGACCAGTAAAAAGAGGCTTGGGAAAATCTTCCACTAGGTTAGCTACAGCATGAACACACTCTATTCACAGAGAGGCTATGCAGGGTGCCAGTTCTTAGCTTTTTTTTTTGTCAGAGAAGCTAAAAGACTTCTTCCACAGAATAATCTTTTCCTAATAGACATGTTACATAGTTCCCCTGTAAGCCAAGACAAGCTCAGCAAGAATTATGTCAAGCTGGCTATGTTTTATTAATGCATGTCTTCTGGGTCTGAGCATCCACCTTTATCTAATACCTATAAAACATAGCTGATGCTCTCCTTTGCTGAGATGTTACAAGAAATGCCATCATTTCAGTCTTAGGAGGACTGAAGTACACTTGTCTCAATGGCCTGTTTCAGCAGTCACCATATTTAAATAGCTGTTGGGCCAAACTCAGTTTGCATCTAAATGAAACTGAGCAGGCCTGAGGAGAAGAAAGGCAGCCAGGCTGGGGCTGCACTTTGAGAAGGTGCAAGTGAAAGACGATGCTGAGGGAGGAGAAGCATCATAACAGGAGAACCAGAAGTAGCATCTTCCCTACACGGATCCCCTTCCTCTGTGCTCTGCTGGCGGTCTGCATCTTCCTGGGTTAGAGGTGTGGACAGCAGAGGACGGTGGCAAGAAGTTCAAAGTGTTGTCACTGGTGTACTTCTGAAGCTGAATCAGGAAGATTTCTGATTCAGTTGCTCAGTGTTAAGAGTATAGGACATGTTGCTTCATGCAGGAGAGAGGCATTGGAAGACCACAAAGATCCTGGGCTCAAATTTGTGATGAAAATGTTTGTGCTCTCACAGAAACAGATCCATACTGTCACCATTTTATTGACAAAGTTGTTTGGGGTATAGGCTGACATTTTCCAGTGAGGCTGGAGGGTGGGGGCACATATCTCAGGCCACTGCCCTAGCCCCTGGTTATTCGCTGCCCTGTGCTACACAAGTCTTTCATATTGCTATAACAAACAAACAAAAAGGTATGAGATGTCTCATTTTCCTCTCTGATGAGAAGGGTAAGGACACCAGAACTGAAGCAGGTTTCTTGTTTTCTGGCTAGTCCTACCCCACTAACTGCATTTACTGCCTGTACCAGTGGGGCAGAGGCTACAGCCATGGGCTGAGACTTCAGCAGGATTAGTGCGGAGGCCTGGCAGAGCTCCAGCCACCACGGAAGAAGGAAAGGTGGTGACAGTCACGGGTAAAGTCCTCTACATTTTAGCTCAATGTTTTTAAGCCTTTCCTCCAGAGTGAGAGGACCAACTTCAGACTCAGAGGAATCTACCATAAGCAATTGTTGCATATTAGAAGGAAACCAGAGTCAAAATTCACTATTCCTTCATGCACAGTGTGTCACAGGAAAAGCTAATGTTATCTTTGTATCCTTAATGCTTAAACTCTTGATTGGTATACTATTTCTTGCATGCTTAAAAATGCAAAGTGTCTGTAGAAATTTGTAAATGAAGATATCTGCTGTAGCTTGCTAGCTGTGGGCTTCTTGGCAGCCCTCATATCAATAATTTCTGGATAGATAGGTAGCACTGCCTTTAGAGGAATTGTAATAGCTGGATTTCAGAAAGAAAAGTGCAACTGACTAAAGTTAGAGTTTAAAATGTACCCCCTACCAACTTCAACATCCCTCCACCACCACCTCCTTTCTGGAAAGGATGTACTTTTGGATAGTCTATGATCTGAGTTTATCTATGCTTTTTCAGGATAAGCTGGGATTTCTTCAGCTTTGATAAAGAGCTTATGTTCCTAAGCATCTTACAAATAATAGTGCTTAATGGGCACTCATGAAAAGAAAGAGTATATGATTTTTAAAGATATAACCCTGATGTTTATGCTGTTTGCTGAATAACACTCATTTCAAAGTATAGTCTAGGATTTTGAAATGTCTTTCTATTTCTGTCTAACAGCTTGAGAAAAATGGCTAATCCTGAAGTAGTTTAATTGAGTAGTCAAACTCACAATTGCTTTATAGTAAGGCTATATTCTCACACCTCAGGATTGGTCTCCAGAGTAGCCTTTTCAGGACTTCAGTCAAATTAATCTATACATCTTTCTACGGGTCATATGCTGTCATGTTGCAGAAAAAAAAAGTAAAATGACTGCACATACTGCATTGATTGCTACTTTCTGGGAAGTGTGATACCTTGTAACCACTGAAAAAGAAGGTGGTAAAGCACTTTTTGCACAGATATACCTCCTGTTTTCACCAGGTGCCTACATAAGATCAGGTGGGAAAACCCCTCTGAATTCAATTTTCCTTGCTATCCTTTTAGATAGGGTCTCTATTGCTCTCTTTGGTTCAAGGTTTCCACAAATATAAGGTACAATTACTTTGTATCTGCAACAAATCTTACTATATTTTTTAAGCAATCTAATACTTTTGAGATAGAACCAGATAAAATCAGTAAATAAAAATTCCAGCAGGTTCTGCAGCTCAATGCCATCAGCCTTTTAGTCTTTATTCAACCAGCTTTATTTCCATTCTGCTCATCTACTTTTTATTTCTGTGAAATTATTTTTCCCTTCCTTTATTCCTTAGTAGAAACATTGAGTTTTTTCTGTGATTGTTCCTTCCTCTCTACTTTCATGTTGCCTTTCCATCGCTTTCCAGTTTCAGAAGCAGCTTGTAGTCCAGCACGTGGTCAGCAATTAATATGTCAAGATGTCTGGATGTCTCAGAGTGAAACCCCCTGACTCAGACAGATATGTATGAGGGCTCTGAAAGATTTAAAAAGACACCAGAAAGTAAGTTTCTCTTCCAGTGGGACTACTTAAGTTGTTACAGCATGGTGGGAGAAATGCTAAGCCATGAGAGAATTTGATCAAAACATCTATCTCCTTCAGTAAAGTCTTATTTCTTCTGAACGAAATTACGGGGAGGTAAGTTTAAAAGGCTGTTACTTTGGTTGGGAGCTTTATAAAAAGGGAATGAAACCACTGTTTCTGCAGAGTCCAGGAACGTTTTTGCCACAAAAGTTGCAAAGCAGGAGGATTACAGCGAAAGATGCAGGGCTGTGCATGGATCCAGTAACATAGCTGCAGCCAGTACATGGTTAACACACACATTCACCGAGATCATCTCATTAACTAAAAGAATGACCTTATTACTTTATACTCCTAACTATCCTTAGGAGCATTTTGGCAGTGCTCACACTGAGCCAACACATTCACCTGAAGCACTTAGCACAGGAGCTGTGTTGGGCAAGGGTTTCCTTGCTGCATCTCATGACAGCACTGCCCTGTTCCCCTGGGTTACTGGGGAGCTCTGAAGAGAGCAGCTGCATTCATACCACACATCCTGATTAAAACATGGTTCTGTTGAAGGAGGAGTCTTGATCTGCCATGTACTTTTGCAAAGAACGGCACACAAGCCACGCTCTGCAAAGCAGGCCAGATCATATGCGCGGACAGAGGGGAAAATGGGGTGCCAAAACTCTGTGTATGCTGCTTTAGACAGTGCCCTGCTCCTAGGGAGCTCATCTCACACAAAATCTAACACTGGTCTCTGCAAGGCTCATCTGCCTAATTCTAGCTCCAAAAAGAGAAGGGAAACAATTCTTATTCCCTGTCCTTGCTGCATGGCCAGAAGTAACATCTGATGGGACCCAATGTTGCATGTGTAACGGGGTAATTAGAATCAATTTTCTCCCTCTCCTGTTATTGCCTTGTTTGAAATTAATGCTGCAATGCATGGGTACTAGTTTGCCCAAGTAGGTATGGTGATCTGGGAGGAGGAACAGCAAACAATATAAATAACATCCATTATCCTTCATTTTCAATACCTCCTTACTAGCCTGTGCATCAAGTGAAAACAGCAAAATAAAGGCAACAAGGAAATAGTTTTTAAATTTCTATTAAATAGAGTTTGTACCTCTAAAATGATCATTTAGTTTCTGGCTAGTACTGCCACTGTATTGCAAGAGATATCTAAACCAGGTCAACCATTTTTTTCCCTGTTAAAAAAAAAAAAAAAGAAAAAGTTCATTACTTAGAAATTCTTCAACATAAATCATGCCGATTGAGCCTCTGGGAAATATTTCCAAACTCACAAGCTCAACTCAAATAAATCCCATTAGAAAAAGCATATCTTTGTATCTTAATAAGCTCAACTTTTTATATATGTACATACACACACACATATTTTTATCGCTCTGCTTTCCACAGAAATAAAGCATCGCTGAATGCAGTACCTTGCTAGAGTGCAGATAATTATAAAACCCCAGACCTGGCACTCATAGAGAAGGTTATGGATAGAGAAGTGCTTTAACATTTTCTATGTAAGATCCTTCCCCTCTTTTGTACTCTTTATCTCAATCTTTAACTAGGCCTTGTTTGCTGTGAGTTATGTATTCAGACCTGGTATAAGGGGTTGCAGCTCTTCCACAGTCACAGAACCTGTCTGCACGAGGGCTGAAACCAAAATGTGATTTCTGCCAGTTTCATCATTGTGTAATTAAGCACTAACCATGTTGCATGAAAGTAACAGAAAGGCTGAATCCCTGTGAGAGTTCAGTCTAAATCAAGCAAATTCTAAATCAGACTGCAAAGCCTGACAAACCATACCTCACCTCTTGTTAAAGCTAAGAGCAAAATCTTCACAGAAGCAACTGGGATACAATCATGTCCTAAAGATGTGCCCAGAAGTGGATTTCAGATGTGCGATTTTGAACCTAAGAGATACTCAATTTATCAAATATTCCGCGACCTTTCTATGAACAAATTTAATCTTAAAAAAACACTCCTCACATTTGCTGAATTTGACACTTGAGTTGCACCCCCTTCCATCTTTCTTTGTTGGGTTTCAGGTCATGAACCCGACCCAGGTTTTAGCTTCCCAGTCCTACCATGCAGGCATGGAAAGGAAAATGTAACCATCACCCCAACCCCCCAAAGCCAGCCTGCTCCAAATTATTCTGTTTGGTTGCAGATTTCTTGCAATCTGGAGAAGCTTGCAACCTGCAGAGACAGCAGAGGAAACAAATGCAGAGATGGGGATAAGAGAGACAGGAAGTCCAGGTGAGCACCAGAGCGAGATATTTGCCTTTCTATACTCACCATCTCATCGTTTATTTTGGATTAGGATGGATGAGAACAATGAAGGTAGAGTGTAGAAAGAGCAAGAGTATGGGCAGTTTTGTTTTGTTTGAAATGCATCCTAAAAGAGGGAGCTCACAGACAGATGATGAGTTACAGAGGGAAAATGATCCAGACCCAGGATCTGGCATAGGCAATGAAATGACAGTGACATTTGGCAGGGTATAGCAATGAGGAATAAAATCGAAGGCATGCTGGACAGGAACCAGGCTGGGTGAATACAAAGATGCTGAATGCCGAGGTAAGGGCAGGGGCTTGAAAAAGAGCAGAAATAGGCTGAAACAGAGCACAATGTATGGAAAGTTTCCAAAACAGCTTTTGAACAGATTGAAGAGGAAGTGATGGCAGGAAAGTCACTCAAGCTCTCGGTTTCACTGTCTGTAAAATGAGGATGATAATAGCTGCCTAACTCAGAGGTCCCTATTGCAAGGCTAAATTCACTCGTGCAAAGAATGCTAATGTGTTCAGTTTGCATTCTGTGAGCCAAATGCGAAACCCGTGCATCTAATTCCAAGAAAACCTAGGGGAGAAAACCCATTTTGGTTTGGATTTGTAAATGTAAAGTGCAATTACTGTTTGTTATAGGATTGATGATTCTTCCTGAGAAACTTTTTTTTTTTTTTTGAATACATACAAACACATAACAGTAGTTTTTAGGTCATGTATAAATTAGAGGTAATAGCCAATTTCTGGACTAATCTTACACAGTCAGTGAGCTAACTTTAAAAAGAAAGATACTGTCAAACTCTCTGCTAAAGGTAAGCATCTAAGTAACAACTCATTTGATTATTCTCTTTTGGTAAGATGAATGCCCAGACTTAGCTCTTTAATGAATGCACTTGCACTGACTGGCTCTCAGACAGACTCCTCATGGCACAGGAATGTCCTCTGGTCAGAGACAAGGAGAGAAAAAAATGGTTAGGGGGGATTTCCAGTAGTGAGTGCTTTCATTCCATGTGACATACTCTTTAACTCTATAAGTGGACGTTATCTGAGAAAAAATCTTCATAAGCACTGTTTTGCTCTGCCCTGTTCCTCTTTGAACTAGCAGGTCTACCGCTACCACTCTGCCAGCCCCACTGAGCTTCAGAGGTGCATGTGAGTCCATAGGCATCCCGGCAGCAGAGAGGTGTGAGTCCATATCTATATCAACAGAGAGCAAGGGCAAACTTCATGCTAATTTGGCTTTATGAATCTCCTACATTTACTTGCATCAGCAACAGCTTCTCTTCCAGGAAACCAGTGGCACATAGCTGCACAGTCATTAGGATTTCAACTCTCATTTCTCTTCAGTGACTGACGGGTTTTAATGAGGTCTTATGGACCACCAGGTGTTCAGAAGGTGCTGTGGAAAGTAGGGGAGGCTTCTCAAAGCATAAATTCCTCCAGGAGATAAATGTTCAGATGTTTCTGGAAATCCTGCTAGAGAATCACCTGCATGTCATGACACTGGATTGCCTTGGAAAGCCGTGGAAAGCCTTTGGCTCAAAGCTTTGGGTATGGAGCCATGACATCCAGTGGGCCTCATGCTTCCACATTGCTTATTCAGTGTGTCATCCTGTGCAATAAACACCTCCCCAGAGGGAGGGATTATGAAACTAGGATATCCCTCAAGCAAGAAAAGGAAACCTGGACATAAACCTTGTAAAGTTTTATCCTTAACTGTAAAGAGCTGTAATCCACAGAAAGTCCTCTTTTTGTCTAGTAGAGGGAAAAATACCTGTGTCTTTATGAGTAAAACCCTAATTGTTAATCTTAGCTATATTTTGCCTCTACCATCCTTCTTAGTCTGTATGTCTTAATATTTCAAACATTTTTTACTGCATGTTGCCTGTTTGTTTCCAAACAACATTCTTTTGAAGTGTAGTACCTGAATAAGAACATAAACAACATACAGCTTTCCATTTTTTTAACACCTCCTGTTTCTCACTTTAATTTCTGTCAGAATATCAAAATAACTTGCTGTTCATATTAATATGGATACTCCTGGAGTCATATGCCTATATGAATAGCTGAGCTATTGTCTTTAAATTGTTGGGACTGCTGGATGCAGGAAAGAGATGGTGTGCTGGGGAAAGAAAATCTGGCAGCAAATAAAAATCCCATCAATATATCTTTTAAATTTCATTGTATATGGTAGCTTGATTTGTGGTCCTTGAATACTGTATCTAGTATTCAGCAACAGTTTTCTCTGTTTTAACAGTACAAGCAAGCATTTTCCACTGGTCAAAAAGTGGAGAGAATTATGTAAGTAATAAGGAATATTATTAAAAATGTTTGGAGGACAGTTAAATAGCTGATACACAATGGACTCCTGATGTGAAAGGGAGGTTGACTGCTGGTCCAGAGTGTAAGCATGGACATGGACCTGCCATAGAGCTGCCTCACACAGCCACCAGTGATCTGGAGAGACTTTTAACAAATTTAATTGGGAAGTATGAAATTTATCCACTGAGATAATGAACACGAGAATGTCCCAGAGCAAGATCTACATCTGAAAAATAACTGCTTTTTTTTGGCATGTCTCTGGTGACCACTGGGTCTCAGGCTGGCTTAAGAGCAGAACATGTTTTTTGGTTTTTGGTCTTCTTTAGGTGTTAGAAGGAAATACAGATCACCTTCAAAAAGCATAGTATTTTCACACCTCTGTTTTGCAGGCTATCAGTACTGTCTTTCTCTGTAACCCTACCTCCATTTCATCCAGCTTTCTGTAGTATTTTAATAGGAAATATCAAATAACAAAAAAAAAAACCCAATACAATAAGATCCTGTTCTTATGTTTGCTATGGAATAGGTAAGGAAAATCTCTCTGCAAGCAGGATATAGCTTTTAAAAATATTTTGAAAAGTTAACATTTTACTTTGAAAGCATCAAACTGATACTACTGACTGAAATCACAGAAATTCTTTCAACACTACTCAGGCAATTCTACGTATACATGGCTAAAAAAAAATGTTATGTCCACTGTATTGCAACTAAAATATGTTAGTGCATTGAGGAAACCTGACCAAGGAAGACTAGGGAGACAGGTCAATAACTGCCATCAGAAAGGTCATCAATTTTTAGCTGTTGCTGTTTATGACTGATTTTAAAACAGGGACAGAGAACTTTTCCAATAAGAAGCCTTTGAGCTCTGCCTTGTCTTGAAGCAAAATGTTGAGACCCATTGAGATGTATGGAAATTGATTCGTCCATGACCTCTTCTAGAACTCTCTCAGTCCATGATGACCCCTTTAAATGGAAACATTTGCTTGCTCAGAAGGACTGGAGCTGCTTTTTCAGGTGTGCCTACCAAGGTGTGCTTTTATATTTTTGATATTTTACTTACATTTTTTTATCTTCAGAGGATGAATGGGGCTGATGCTTTGTCATAGTTGTCAGTTTGACTTGCATCCCTCATTCTTCTCTGCAGAGCAGTCATTCATGTGGCTCAGCCCTCATTTCTGTCAAAGCAACGTTAGCCAAGTAGTCATTTTCCTCTTACTTTCCACAGCCAAATTAAAAGTAGGGGCAGATACAGCTTTTTCCTTCATCCTCACAGACATCACTTTATAAAGTAAATGCTGAAAATGAAAGGTTTCCTCACATACGTGTGCTGGAGCAGGATTATGGGTTAAATGAACCTGAATGCTGAGTTCTCTCACTGGTGTGCTAACATGTGGCTGGCGGAGAGTTACTCCCTTTGTTCAACAGGATCAGGTAAACTACATCTGGCATTGCCCCTCAGCTGTGTCTGATGAGACAGCCTCTGGAAGCTGTTGACATCCATCTGAAGCAGAGCAGCCCCTATAGCTTTGGCACTTGCCTGGTTTTGGTAGGCAGCTTCCTGCGGACTCAGGCAACTGATCCCGCTGATCGCAGGGGCAGACATAGCGCCTGTGCAGAAGAAAGGTCAGGTCTGCCACTGATCAGGACTAAGCAGCCTTAGGTTGGCCAAAGCTCCTACAACATAATCACTATCTGTCTGAGTAACTGGGGAGGAGGGGAGGGATATGAAAGGGAGGACTCAAAAATTTAAGCTTTGTCCCATCTATGTGTTACCAGCAGCCTACCTTGAAAGCCACTGCTTGTTTTCGTGCTTAACAGTAATGGCCTCATTTCTGGAGAATCATTTATATCTTGAGTTACCATTGATTTTTTTCCTTCCTTTGTAGAATCCTGTGGTTAATTTGTTTTTAAAATGTTGTACAGTAATTACATTATTTAAATGAATCATCTGACAAACTGGTTCTTCATCAAACTTGTCACTCTGCTATTTCTCTTTTAACCTGGACCTTACAATAAATTCTAAGCTTGACTGTAAGTCATCAGCAGAACATGGGAGATGAGAAACTATTTACTAAATTGTTAGATTTCATTAAGGATACATGGATGAAAACACAACAGCACAGAACAGCCAGATTTTATTTGCTGGCTTGTTTATGATGCAAATTTATAGACTGATTCAAATCTTTTTTACACATATAGGTCCCAACAGAAAAATCAAGCTCGAATAGGTAGCAGTTCAAGCTTTTCAAAGTGCAACTATCCCAAACTTCACTCATAGTAAGCAACAATTTCCTCCATAAACTGTCTTGTGGACTTTGTTCATGGGCAGCAGGGCACTGCTCTTTGTGCGTACTTTAGGGTTTAATTGGGAGAACAAGTAAAAATTTACTGACTTGGAAGAATTACTTCTGTGGTCTCAAAACTTCCCCATCCTAGGGCGGGGGGAGCACTAGTTTTCAGAGACTCTAATTGGCACTCTATTCAGCATCTCCAGTTCAGCTAAACTAAATTTCCCACATAAAATTATGGACTTCTTGACTTTCTGACCCATTTTTACACCAGACCTTTCCAGAGTATCCCACCAGCAAATTAAAGCATTTAACCAAAGTTGTCTGTAAGTGCTTTACTGCTGTGTCAACATGTACAAAAGGAACATGGAAAATATGCTGAAGGGGTACCAACATACTGGTTGTACAGCTGACTTTCAGAGAGACCTGTCTGAATATATTTGACGTGTATGTGATAATGCATATGCAGTTTTGATTAGTTTGTCTAGGAAACACATCCATACAACACTTTCCCTCTTTCCATCACTCCTCCTTTCCCTCCACTGCTTCCCTCTGCCCAGTGAGCTTCTACTCTTTTTTAAAAGAGACCAAGCAAAAATTCTGCAAAAATCTGCTAATGAAGTATAAATAGTTCATGGATATACATCAATTAAAATTAATTTCCATTTAATAGATAACTGATTAGAGGTCTGGAAAAAGTTATAGTCCTAAAATCCGAAAGTGCTTGTGTATGTATAGGTATGAAGATTACCTCAAGGGTGGTTGAAAGAAGTTGGTTTAGTTTAAAAAAAAAACAAACAAAAAACCCCAAGAAAGTAATACAAACACAATACAAGCACAAACAGAAGTGTAAGCACAGCACAATATTAATTTCCAAGATGGAGAAGATTTTTTGCCAAGATCAAATTGTAAAAGACCCATCCTATTGGAAGTGGAGAGAGATGGTAGTCACCCTGTCTTAACAGAAAGTTATCTCAGGCTATCCATTATACTCAGTGGTTTCCACCTTGCTTTATGAAACAAAGTTCTGCTAATTCTAGTAGGGGTCCAAGTAAAACACTACAGTTACATCTTGCTGGCCCAAGCCCAAACTGGCATTATAGCTAACTGAAATTGTTTGTCTTCCTCAGGTGAAAGGAAGAAAAAGAAATTTTATTTAACAAGAGAAGTAGTAAACTTGTTGATATTATCATTGGGGTGAGGAATTATAAGATCTGAAAGAACAGGCATTAGATTTTTTTTTTTCCTTCTGATAATCCTATAGTTTGAAAATCTGGAAAATCCTGCTGACTCTCAGTTTTCCACGTGAGGTTTTACATTTGATCCCAAGACCAGCATTTAAACTTTTTGTCCCATCTATTTCTGTGTGTCACAGTCTCCTGTAATCATTTGTATGTTTTATGATGGAGGGAAAAAAAAAATCAGTAAGTCTTTAAGGTTCTATTACATGCATATAGTAAATGAGAAATACATATACTGAACAAGAAAATTGCTTAAGTTGGCGAAATTGCTTAAGTCATATTAAAGTATTGTTATATATGGGTTTGAGAGATAATGTTGTGTATTTAAGAGTAGCTAGAGATCACATTGCCAATTTGGGATTGATAGCCTCCAGTCTTTCCATTGTTGAGTTGAAATTCAAAACAGGTTTTAATTCCACTGTGTTCCCATTTCCTGATTGTCAGCTAATGACTGCACTATTCCTACACTGGTGACATCAAAATTGCAAGAGATTGCAGCGCATTAGCTGAATGCATTCTGATGCTCAGAAAATAAGCAATGTCTAGGGCTCAAATTTCACATAGGGAAATGTGAAAATACGTAACTGAAAAATCCAAAGTATTCTCTAGTGACTTGCACTAAATGAGTAAATTATACTTGCAAAATCAAGTACTGAAGCTGGAGATTGCTGTTTAAAGGAGCTATTTTTTTTCAAATTAGCTGTGTTTGTTATGCATTCATCAAATCCCAGTGCTCCTAGACAGCCTGAATGTGTTGTTGGCATAATAAAGTCTCTAGAGGCTAGAGGGAGTAGACATTCCAGTATAAGTGGGACAGCGTGTTGACTTGAAACGTAGCCACCTTCTCCATCTCAGAGTACATGCCAAAGCATTCAGAATGCTTCCAAAATTGGCATTGGTTATTTACAGGTCCTCTTCTGGAAACTTGCTTCCAGGTTAAAGAAAAGCTCAAATTCACCTCATTTGTTTTTAAAAGGAGCAAGAAGTATATACAATTTCAGTCTGAAAGGTAGAAAATAAGTTCTGACAAATTGAGCAGAACTCAAAGAGCGGTTGCCCAGATGGGATTGCACAGAATGGGTTGGGACACGTTTTTGTTCAAATAGTTCAAAATAGATGTTGGAAGAAGAGTCTAGAGGAATGATAGGCAGTTGAGAGCAATTGTGCTAGATCCAGCACTGTCCTTGGAAGGAGACTTTTAAACCAGTGTCATCAAGGTACTGATTGACACTACACCACTGGAGACATCACTCAACACTGGCACAGAGGTGAACTCTTCTGTGGGAGCAGCATGTGGATCAGTTATGTTCTGTATCAACAAGTTCAGTTCTTTGAAAAACTAAAAATACTCACCTCTCCCTGAGCAAACAGAAATGGCCAACAACGTTGCCTGCATTTTATAAAAGACCAAAGCCCTACTAAGACACCGACCTCGAGTGGAAACTTGCAGTCCATTTCTGCTCAAATTCCTAAGTCACTTCTGAATGCGGATCTTGTACTGCCAAGATTTGCAGAAACACTTCAGAAAACATCTCCAACACATCCAAGTTTCATCTCTAAATGTAGATTAGATTGGAGCAGGATGATCAAGACCTATGAATACCACTAGTTTCATTAGTCGTGAACTCAACTGAAGTTTTCACAAGCATTTAAAAATATTATTTTGAGAAGCCTGAAAATAAACATGCATCATCTTTCACAGATGTTTGTCTAAGCAACATTCATAATATTGAGTTAACCTACAGTGACATTGCAGATAAAAACTAATGATCCAATCTGCTCTTGCTGTGGTGCTTTTAACAGCAATTTTAACTGTTTTGTTTTATGAACGCTCAGATTAATATTGCTCATAATTTATTTTTCTCTTTTTATGTACAGTGATGAAGAGGTGACTAATACTTCTCATTTATCTGTTTCAACAGGAGGAATATTTGAAACTGTGGAAAATGAACCTGTTAATATTGAAGAATTGGCTTTCAAGTTTGCAGTCACCAACATTAATAGAAACAGGACACTGATGCCTAATACCACATTAACCTATGACATCCAGAGAATTAACCTTTTTGATAGTTTTGAAGCCTCAAGAAGAGGTAATTATTTAAATTACTGTGTCAGTAACATACATGTTCTATACCAACCTCATCTCCTTTTTTGCTGCAATTGTAACATGTATATGAACAATAATATAAAATTTATCTTTCAAAGCTATTTGAACTACGAATGAAGCTGGACTTGGACTTGTCACCTAGTTTCTGATAAAACACCTACATACTGTCTGCATGTTAAGAGCCCCAGATGGAAGGTGGCAAGTCCAACCCATTTTTCTTTCCAAAAAACAGATTTGCCACCTGGAATTCTGCAGAGCATGATCTAACAGGGAGCACAGTGGGATGTCACAACCCATAATTAGCACACATACACAGATATCCATTATTCATAACAAATTATTTCTATTGTATTTTAAAGAACAGAGCCCAGTAGTCTCCCTGTCCTGAAATATTAATGCTTCAGAGGGTTAGAAACGGAAATAAATTTCTCTGTTATAAACAACTACAGGAATTGGAGTGGACAAATTTGGAATTTTTTTACCTATTTTTTATTTTTCTCAGAGGGAAAATTATGGTCCAATTTACTTGCATCTAATTTACTTGCAGACCAAAACAGAAAGGGAATAAAAATCACAACTCTTCTTAAGCACAGTGTATTTCTTCACCTCTAGGAGGCAACCTTGAAGTTTGCTAAAATTTTATATACAGCAATCTAGTTTTGGGAATTACATGGTGTGCACACAATCTCATACAAACAAGTCTGGAGAAAGACCTATAAATCGCTAAGACTTTGCAGATGTGCTTTGCAGCTCACTATAACATCTGTCACTGTAAATGTACAAGATGCGCTTGTTGTAAGGCAAAAGATGTGTCTGCTATAAGGCAAATGAAGGCTGGAAAATAAACATGCTTCACATAATGAATTGTGCTAGAATTCTGGTGAGCTGTTGCCTTCCAAATGTCCAAATTACTAAATTCTCCTCATGGTACTCTTACTAAAGACTGGAAAAAAGGAGAATGCTTTCAAAGAACATAAAAAATAGCTTTAAATTCTCTTTATTGCATTCTTTGTCAAATATCAGATATATGCTGGAACTATATGCTATCAAAAATCAACTGTGCTGAATTTATAATCCATGTAATCCAGACAGAGAAGATTTCAGATTCTCTGTAGAGTGAGAATCTCTTCTGTGACTACTGTGAAAGTATCTTCTCCATTTAATCTGTAGGAAGGAGTTCCTTATAAATATTTTTTGTATATCTACATGCAAGAAATCCATTCAGACAGTAGTAATTTCATCTCATCATGAATTGTTGATATTATTTATGCAATTTGCACATTAAACCTGTGATCCTTTAAGAAGCCTTCTGAATTAAACCTTGAAAGCCTGTGTATTTCATGCTGTCTGTAAAACACTCTTGTAGACTGAAGACAGAAAATAATTGATTTTCTGTTGTGTTCTATTACTATCAGATAGCTAAATATTAATTTAAAAATCTCAGCTCATTGTGGATGTTTGTGTACTCAGTATTTCATCCAATCACTGTAATGTCTAAATTTCCCACAAAGAACTACCTTACAAAGAGTGCAGCACTGCAACCCAGTGCAGGGCTTTCTCCCAGTCAATAAAGACCTTATTAGAAAGATTTGCAGTAAATTTTACTAATGGACAAAAGTAATTAATATTACTTCATCTTCTGTCTGTTAGCCTGAAAAGACATGAGAGGGAAAGAAAAATGAAAAGACACCTACAGGAGGGATTCTTTTGGCTGAGATATAGGCACAAGGAGAAAGAAACCTTTGTTGATACTAGCATTTGACTCATTTGGAAAGGTATCAAAATGTCAGTGTGTGTTGGTTCTTTATTTCCCTGTGTCATTACTGAGGGCTTTAAGCTTTATTGCCTGTTTTGTAAACACAGATTATGGAGCACCATAAATCATAGTGCCCTTTACTGTTTCTATTCCTTCAGTAGCCTGAAATTAAAGCAACTAACATTGGTAGAAGCTTGCCAGTCACGGAGGGAATACTTATAGTGTCTGTTGTGACTCCATGAATGTATTTCCTGACACACTGCCATGAAACTTAATTCATAAGATATCCCTTTGGCAAACCTGTTGCCAGAAAGCTCCTGGTTTCTCCAGGATAATGCCATTCTGAGAAAGACAACTTAGGAATCATTGTGAACTGAAGGTAATGAGCAGAGAGAAATTGTTTTGGTTTTTATTTGTAGCAATCAGGTTCTAGGATATAATGCTAATCAGTAAAGCCATTTTCAGGAACCATTTGGAAATCTCAGTGGGTTTGGGAGCAACGTCGTTACCCATTCTCACTTTCAAATGATGGAGATGGATGGAGAATAAATGATCTCTGTAAACATCACACAAGTTACTTGCTTTTGCCAACTAACAGCTTCTTCCTCTCCCTTCCTCTCCCCCTCAGCATGTGACCAGCTCGCTCTTGGTGTAGCTGCTCTGTTCGGACCTTCCCACAGCTCCTCTGTCAGCGCAGTGCAGTCCATTTGCAATGCACTTGAAGTCCCACACATTCAGACCCGATGGAAGCACCCTACAGTGGATAACAAAGACGCATTTTATATTAACCTCTATCCAGACTATGCAGCCATCAGCAGAGCAGTTCTGGATCTTGTACTATACTACAAGTGGAAAATAGTAACAGTAGTATATGAAGACAGCACAGGTAAGTAGTACTGGTGCACTGCAGATCATGTACTTCTATTAATGTACACACATGAATAAATTATGTGAGAGTGTCTGTGATAGTTCAGCCTGGCATACTTACAACAGTTTTCCCCAGAATATAGAAGAAAAAGGTCTCTAAGGCTCAGCTTTCATGTAGCTGCTATGGCTTTTGGAAAGCTGTTCATTTCATCAGACCTTAAGAAGTCACCAGAAGGTATCTCCTGGATTCTGAATACTCAGTCATGTTTTGCTTCCTATTTGTGGAACAAATAACAACTTCAAATTGATACATATTCTAGTGTGGGACTGATTAGGGATTCTCCCTCTCAATGAAGGTTGATCTTAAAAGAGATACATCTATAAACCAGAAGTTCAAGCTGCAGCATTTTTGATGTGGAGACTACCTTGTTCCTTGAAACTGTCTCAGAAACAGTCAACCCACTTGTCAGCTGGGTTCTGAAGACTGTATGTGAAAGTTGCAATTTGTGTAAATGTTTCCAGCCTGGGACTCTTAATTCAGAGAAGATCACTCGTTCTTTGTGACGAGAACCTCCCCCTGGGGCACACAGTAGTCATAGCTGTTCAGTGACATACCACAGACTATCAATATCAGTAACATGTCCCTTTTTATTCACACGGAAAAAAGAGAAAAAAAGAGAATAACAAACTCATTCATGGGAACAAGTGATTTAAAATCTTATCAGAGACTAAGACTTTTTTTTTTTTTAAATACACAGAGAATGTGGAAGAGTGTTGATGTTATAAGGAAGTCCAAGCCACTGTTATATGTCTTTACATATATAGGCTTTACTACCCCTGCAGAAGATAACATATAGAATATTGTATATTTTTCTGAGAAATGTATTGCCTGCTCTGGTCATTGAGAGAACTGCGTACCTAAAATGCTCTCAGAAGGAGTCCCATCCAGCAGCATTGCACACCAAAATTTATTCCAAGCATGACTACAGAGAACATAATGTCTCCTACAGTGTAGACTGAGTCATGGATTAAGGGTCCATAATCTAGCTTCACAAGAAAAGGTTTGCATGTAAACAAACCATTAAGTGCTTAGAGAGGTCTATAGCTCTCTTTTTAAAACATAAGCAGCACTAAGCAAGGCCTGCCAACTGATTGTTTTTTGCAGGACACAAAATTACAGATAAGGGTGCATTCTAAACAGCAGAAAATACTTTCTTGGAGGCAACATATCTGTAGAGATGAAGAAAATAGAACCAATTAAATAAGACTTACACTGACAGTTATTCTACTGTAAAATCTCATCACCATCCTTCAAAACTGTATTTTTATGGTAAAGGTATAGCTGAACTACACATATTTCTGAAAAATCTTGTTGTGTATTAGTGGTCATTGGTACAAATTAGGCACTTCACTGACAACCCTACTCTTGAGACTTGCATTCCCCTTTCTCTTCTCATTGCCCACAGAAGTATAACACCTTCTATAGCTCTACAGATGTGCAAGTAACATTTAAATTGGTCATTTGATAATGACATAAACCAAACCTGGATGAGCCATGAGCTCAGGCATCTGCCTAAGGCTTTAAAGGGATGCCTATTAAAATCATGTTGCGAAAACATGTCCGAAAGACAGAATTCCACTTAAAAAAACCCAACCCAAATTTAAGGCTAAAAATGTTGTATTTCTTTATGCACTGCTGACAGCACAAAAGAAGCACATGCTTCTTCTTGGATCCAAGAGGCAGGTCTCAGTACCAATATTCTGCTCACCTTGGATTCAGAGAGTACACCAGAGGGCTAGAGGTAGAAGAGAAAGAACAAGTGAGGCTGGACTTACTGCAGTGGTCTTCTTGCATTTCCATTACGATGGTCTATCTATTAGCTTGAAGTCAGGAAAGTAAACAGGTCAACTTTGATCAATATAAATAGTCTTTGGATTTTGAGTTAGAGTGACGCCATTTAGCTCAAGCTCTTTTTATTTCTCATCTCTCATGTTTGACGTTACACTACAAGAGGAAAAAATATATGAATCTATTTTTTTTCTTAGAGACAAATTGTATGTGAAGAGCAGCTTCATTCCTAAACAAACAATGAACTCATAGCTGTAACAGTGAACTTCCAATGATCCATACCCAAATTATTCAGGTTGAGATTAGCCTTGCTCCAGGTTAACAGTCTATTTTGAACATTAAGTGTGGGAAATACTGTTTTCATCCTTCACACTACAGCACTGCTGCAAGCCTGTGTGCCATCCTGGCCAGCTTCAGCACAGAGGCCACGTACTGTGCCAGTTTGTCAAGCTGTAGTTGCCCATGTCCTGTAGTTACGGTTTTCACTGCTGCATGGACACATCCATCAACGGAAATGCAGTTATGAGTCTGGACTGAGCAGTGTTAAAAAAAGCCAGTGAGTTCATGTTTCCAAATGATCCATATCACTTGTGCCTACCCTCTTTATCTCAAGCTCTATTTACCATGCTGCCAGTTTTTGTCATCCAAGTGTTTTTCAGCCATAACTTTTTTCCAGTCAGTGATTTTGGAGTGCCTGCAGAGACAAGAGCACTACAAATGTCTGAATGGTTTAACACCAGCCTTCTCAGACCTCTACTGTTTAATAAGGCTTTCTCACTGACATCTGCTTTTTGAGATCTGGCAAATCATTATTTTATAGTCCCACATTTTTCATGAGCAGGTTGTATGATGTATGGACACCTTCCAGGACCAAGTGCTTTACATCCAGGAAGCTACCTGTGTCAACAGAACTTGTAACACCAAAGGCACTTGGTGTGACACAGAGCGGTCTTGCCTTGACAGCTTAACATCTCTCTCAATTATAGTCCCAAGTTTTCATTCTTCGGCATTTTACCACTACATCAGCTTTACTCTTAGCTTGTCTGGTGCGTACACTGGGGTAAGCCATTCTATGTTTTCTCACATATCCATTCTGATATTGATGAAACATTAGCACTTTTTTCCAATCTTCTACAATTCATTCAAGGTTCCAATATTTATCACATTAGTTGTTGACTGTTAGTAATCTACTGAGTGGACTCTATAGGACTGTCAATGATAAGCAAATTTTATATAAGCAGGTCCAGAAAACCTGTAACCAATAGTGCCAAAAATGACGTTTGGAATAGGAAGTACTTACTCATCCTGTTTCTTATCAAATATCATGTTAAATGGTACCAAATGCATCACGCTAAACAACTTCACTGTCTCCTCCAAAGGGGCCTACAGCAGTTATAAAGCTTGCATTTTGTTCCTGAAATATATTTGCAAAAGTCCTTCATGTTTCCTGAATTGCACTGATCAGATTTTTACCCTCTTGTCTCTTAGACTTCAGTATAAATAAGAATAGTAAAGCACACTACAGCTGATTTTTATTCCTAATTCATGCCCTTACTGTGCCATTGAAAGATGGACTTTCAGCCAAAGTCATCTTTCTTGATAGTAAATTAATAGCTTTTGGCTATAGAATAAATATTTATTTAAACATCTCATTTTCTCTTTCTGAAATTCTCATCCCATGCATTAATGCTTATAGATTTCCAGTGATAGGGAAAAGTAAGACTCCTAAGCAAATGTAGTTATTTTTCAGGTTGAGACTGTGCTTCTTTTTTACCATGTTAAGCATAATCCACATTATATTCAGAGTCCCCAGGCCATAATCAGCTTTATTCCGATTATTAATTCCTCTATTTTTGATCAATGTGTTAAAAAGGTTAGTTCATATCAAGTGCAATGCCTTCATGTAAAGCAAAAAATTTCTCCTGAAGTTTAAAGACAATCTAATGAAGCCTTGCAATAGACTGCATGATACATAGAGTATGCATATCCCAAACTTAGGTACCATAAATTATGGTTTATCTGTCCACATGCTAGAACTAGGTAGACATAACTGTTCTCTGGTTTAATTTAGTGGTTTGTAATAGATTCCTTCCAATATCCCACCTTTGCACTTTGCTATTTGGCACATTGATCTGTAACAGTCACATGACTTTGTCTCTGTTATCAACAACTCAAACAAAAGGAGTAAAAGCAGGTTTGACTCTGCTTTGATCTATCTTCCCTGAATTCAATAATTTTAACCTACCATGTGCTGACAAGGGCAACTATCTCAAATTCCTCATCTTCTGTAAGAATCCCTGACTTTTCCCACTTGTTAACCTGCTCTCCCAGCATTTGTTTAAGGCTCAGAGGAACCAAATCTTTTCATCATATCAGTTCAATTAGTTTGCATAGGGCAGAATTTGAGTTCTTACTGAATTTGCTTTCTTTGAACCTGCTTTTACAAGGGACATCTATTTTTGCTAACCTTAATACAGTTTTCTAATAAAAAGGAGTACTTTCTCACAACGCAAAAGCATTTCTTCAATTTTAAGTCTTGCTGAATTAACTATACATATTTTAATTTAAAAAGAGGACAGAAATGGGGAAGTGAACATTTTCTACCAATGCACACTACCATGCTTACTGCCAACATGTGTGATTATTTGCCTGTTGCAAGACTGTGTTTGTTAGCCATGTTTGAACCCCTAAATACATCACACACAACTTGCACTAGTTCTAGACATCATGCAGTGATATTAAATACTCAAAGATAGTAACATATTTTAATATTTTACTCAAGTGTCAGAGCAAACCATTTCTCCAACCCCAAAGCTTACTGAATCTATCAATGTTAGAGACCATAAGGTACTTTCTCAACAATACAGAAAATTCCCATCTCCGTTTCCAAAGGAAAAGGAGAAATTGTTTAGATGTCTGGGTAAAAGGCAGCAGAATAGAGTCAGTAGGCCAAGAAAGTTAGTGAAACAAGTCTGGTTTCCACCCTCAGAGATCTTGTTTTATAGCCCGAAATTGAGTCTTTCCTCTCAGTAGGCCTGGCTAATCCTCTCTCCAGGCCCTTCACTGTTCACACTCAGCCACTGCAGCTTCCACCTGGCTGGACTCTACAACATCTTTCCTATCCAAGTTCCTGTTCCAGCTCAGTCCTGTGTTGCTGTTCAGGTCACATCACCCACTTTGCAGAGAGGGGGTCGATGACCAGGATTTGTCACTTTTGAGTCCTTCCCAGCCTGGCTGCTACTTCCTTCCCAACCTGATGGGCAGTCCATGACGACTCCTGCCTGTTACAGGCTGAGGTCCAGATGGTCTTACCAAGCAAGAGAAAAGTGACTGCCCTAAGCGCTGTACTTGCCCAGGCCTTGCCCACTCCCCCCAGGAGTCAGACTTGGTGGTATCATGTCCAAGGGTTTGGATTTGTTGAGAAGGACAAAGAAGAGCACTGATGGTTATTCCCCTGTGTCATTAATTATGCTGGCAGTCAGTTGATTCAGGCTTTTACCTGGTCCTCCATAAAAATAACTGCAGTTCTTTTCACTGCTTCTTTGATTTCTTCAGTACACTGTAGCTAGGCTTTGCCTTCACTTCATGTGGCAGTAGGAAGTGATGGGAAGTACAAGGTCCAAGTCTCATGTGGCTAAAGTAGATATTTTAAGGCACACAGCATTTTGCTTCCCCAAAAAAGGAGATGGAGGTGGGTGGGTAAATCCTTTTCTTCTGCTCTTCGCCATACTTGCACTTAAGTTCTTTTTGTTGCTGGAAAGAGAAACAACAATACTCAGTCTGAGGCTGTGGATAAGATGCAAGATTACCTGCATGCTGGACTCTTCCTCCCAAATCTCAGTTTTCTGTCTTAGAGTCACCTTTTGTTCCAGTGGCCAAGTCACTGCAGTCAAGGGCTGAACACTTGAGTGCATGGTGTAACAAAGCTACAGCCTTACAGTCAGATTACATAAACTCCCCTACTTGTTAGTCAGCATTGGAAGCATGTGCCCCATTCTTATAATAATGAGCTCAAATTGTTTCATATTTACACAGGCTGGCTTCCAGCCAGGCTCTGATCTCACAGTGCGTGCAGTAATTTACATTTGAATACTCTTGATGCTTAATATTCTATATTGATTGTTGATACTTGAAAACCTGCAAAGAACAGACCCAGCATTGCAGGCGGAGGGAAAGATTATTTTTTTCAAAAGACATTGCCAGTACTTGAGTGAAAGCCAACAGTCCTCAACATAGCAATCACTCGCTAACCTCAGAAGAAATAGCAATGCTTCATCTTGCCTTATATATGCCATTGGACCATTCAACCAAGGACATTTATGCACAAGACAAATACATACCCATTCCCAGCAGGAGAGCAATGAGTTTTTTCATATTAATAATTTGTTTGATTTTTGTTCAAGAAGTGCTTCTCACCCATATTCTCTCTCTCTTTATGCACATTTTTAAGGCCGCATTTTACTTTCACTCAGCAGGAGATCACAAGTTTCTTGTGGGTAAATTACATTCATGGATAATGAGAAAGAGAGTGTAATCACACACCTCAAAGAACTCTTAACTATCTTACTTAGGTTTTGGAGGCAGTACAAATTACATAGGAGTGCTGAATTAGCTAGTAGAATTGCACTGTGTTTAAATACTTGGACAAATCTTCAACTGGTTTAGCTCCACTGACTTCGAATAAGCCATGTAGATTTGTACCAGCCGAAGACATAGTCTTAGAAATCATGTTCTTGTGCTTACAAGTGTAGAGCTGGATCTCTAAATATTTCTGTTCTTTATAAGATCTCAGACTTGCCAAGTGACCTTATGCAAGCCACTATGCCTTCAGGCATTTTGTCTCCAAACTGATCATAAGAAAAATTTAAGGGTCCTGCTTTGATGTATTGAAATGTATGCTGAAATGAGGACAATGAGAGCCATATGGGTGGCTGTTAAGAATTATTGGTAAGTGCCACTCAGGCTAACCACTAGCTTCTAAGTGAGCCACAATGAAGGTGCTAGCCATTGAATATTTTTCTCCCTCTATCACCCTTCATCTGCTCATGCTTGACATTAGGTAGGAAAGTTAGTAAGGAGGTTTCTTCAATTCTGTGTTCTTGTTGTTTAATATTGAAATAATAATTAGCTGCCAGGGAAGAAGCTTCATATCTTTTTTGCAATAAACTGTAATAATATAACATCAATACAAACATATACTATAGTCAACCAATTACAAATACTTTTCAGAATATTTAGATATCAGAGCCAAGTATAACCATGAAAAAGGAAAGCTATAACAACATTAGTTAGAAGGCTGGCAAATGCAAAGCTAACAAGTACCATTTCAGGATATGAAATATGTTGGGACTGATAAGAGACCCTGTTTAAGTGACAATAAATACTCATTGCACAGAATGGTTAGTTGTATAATTGCATATAATTTTTCAGGTCTAATTCGCCTGCAAGAGCTCATCAAAGCCCCTTCTAGATACAACATTAAAATCAAAATCCGCCAGCTGCCCTCTGGAAATAAAGACGCTAGGCCTTTACTCAAGGAGATGAAGAAGGGCAAGGAGTTCTACGTGATATTTGATTGCTCACATGAAACAGCAGCTGAAATCCTTAAGCAGGTAAGGAGAAGGGCATGAAAAAGCATGACATTCATTTCGTCTCCTGAAAGTTTTCAGCCTCTCTGGTTTTCATTTTCTGGGAAACTGAAACTGAATGCATTTACCAATTAGGACATAGGCTTGTTAATACCAGGGACAGAAGTTGTTACAGAATGTGCAGCAGCATCTGAGCACTCCACAAGACCTCAGGGCTTCGCAGGGCCATAAAGACCACCAACAGTATTAATGTCTAAAGAGAAGCCCATAGATACCCTGCAGAAGGAAACATGCGTTTCTTTTTAATACTTCAGGTTCTGCTTGACAAGGAAGATTGTTGCATTTATTTTAGCTTGTCCTGGTTTAATCAATACAGTTTTTATGTCTTCCCCCACAAAAAAAAGAAAGAGCCCATTTTGGAGTGCTTAGGGAGCGGCTCACGTTAAGCCATTCCCTCCATAGAGGTTGCACATCAGGTTCAATGCTGACTACAGTAACAACAGAGCGTTAATCCACTGCAGACAAGAGCGTAACTCTGCATTCACTTCCCTGTAACAAAGCAAGATTTGGTCTTTTGGCACTACCTCATCACATTTTAAACTCTGGTACAGCAAAAAGATGGAACAGAGGAAGTATCAGAATAAAAACGTATACCTTAAAACAGGAAGAGAGGCTACTATGCAAGGGTTGACATAGCCCTGACCTAAGTGTGTGGCTGTCCAACTCTCACAAGGCAAGGATAAACGCCACAAGGATGTTAATGGGCCGGGATGTTACCAGGGGCACAGAAAGAGTGGTGTAAATTAGAATTTACTGTTACTTACTGTAGATTTCTAGACAATTAAAGTCTAGAGCACTGGCTCCTGCAATTCATTGACCTATAGACAATAATACTAAGCAAGTAATACATTGTGAATGGCATTTCCCTTTTTGCTGCAATTGTAGGTATGAGGGGTTGTTGATTTTACTGTCAGTTGGTCTAATGGAAAACACTGAAGACCATCAGAGAGGTTCCACTGATCTGAACGTACAGATATGAGCTGCACCATAAAGGTTAAAACCTGTGCTTCCAACCCTGAATGTTTTGCTGAAATATTTAAGTTAAGCAAAGCAGTTTTCTGTATCAAAGTAAGAAAGAGAACTTACTGGTTGCATTAGTGTGAGGAGCCTGAAACCATCCTCTCCAGACTGGAGAATCTCAGCCCTGTGAATACAGACATGCAGGATGGTGTCCTAAATCAGATGCAACACACCTGAGAACAGCACGCAAGTTCCCATGAGCTGGTAGAGTTAGATTTATTGCTGTTAGGAAAGTTGGCCTGTACTAAATTTTAAGGTTTTTTCAGTGAAGACTATATATTTAAGCTACAGCAGGGCCAGATGCCGGCATGATGTTGGGAACATGAAGGAAGAGCAAAGGGAGGGTGTGCAATCATGCAGCTGCTATCTCGTGATGGAAAGCTCACTGTAGCAAGCAGCATTAATTGAGAAGGGGGGTGGATGGGAGAGGTGCTGTCCCCTCACTCTGCTCCCGGTAGGGCTGTCCAAAAGCATTAAAACATGACAGCAGGAACAAGCTGCTCCAAAATGAGATTTGTGGGGGAAGAGTTAAACTGACAACATGAATTTTCAAGTATCTGCAAGAAGAAAGTGCAGATGTCTGGCACACTGCAGGAGGCACAAAGCTTCAGAAATACCAGGCTGAGTATGGAAAAAAAGAGAAAAATAACCTTAGTGTCAAAAGAAAAAGAGAAAGTGCTAAAAGATGCACTAAGACAGGGCAAAGTGGCAGAACAGTTTGTGTGGGAAATGGATCAGGGAGACAACTGACAGGCTGCAGATACAGATAATGCTGTCCAATGCCTTAAGAACTCAGAGGAAGATTGTGAATGGCAGTGTGGAAGAAAACAGGAAAATTAGGAGAGGTACACCTGTGGGTCAGAGCTGTGGGAAAGGAAGCAACATAAATATGGGCTAGAAAGAAAGGGAAAATGGCTTTTATATGAGATAGTTCTGAGGCTGATTCTAGATGCTGGCAGGAGTAACTCAGGTGCTGAAGTTCCTTATTGTCAAAGGCAGCTGTGAAATAGGAAGGTGTGGAGGGCTCTGAATTCACATGTGACTCATCTAATTGTAGGTTAGCTACATGAAGTACTATGGTTCACATTCTCATCACTGTATACAGAAACCCCTATATAATTTTACACTGAATGAAAACAAGATATTAAAGGGAATATTATAGAAATTATTTTAAGAAAACTCTTCAATGTTACTAGAGAATATTTTGACTTTGTAAATTATCTAATAGGTATTATGAGAAAAATATGTATCATTGTTAAATTACAGAAGATTTTTAATAAGAGTAGGAATTAGAGCCAACAGACACCTAAACCTGACACCCAAAGCAGCAATTTCTTGTCTGCCTTCTGTATTGACAATAATGTAGCTGATGTTTAGTGGCTCATGCAGGAGAAGATAAATAAAGGAAGTGAAGATTTGTAGTGGATTGGGTGGTGGAGGGTATTTTACAGATTAAAACTGCAGCAGGGTCACATAGGCACATACCCACCATTGTTTGTGCTTGTTTGCTATGTCCTCCTCACCCTCTAAGCCTGCACAGGTTTCTCAAAAAAACCTTCACAAAAGGGTCTGCATTTGCCCCCTTCCAAGCCTGAGGGTGCCCCATCCGCACTAGTGTCATGGTTTGAACTCAGCTGGTAGCCAATCACCATGTGGCCAGTTGTTTACTCCCCACCCCACTCCAGTGAAATAGGGGAGGGACAAAAAAAATTTGTAAGTTGAATTAAAAAAATTTAGTAATAGTACCAAAACAACAGTAACGATACTAAGTCCAAATGGGTAATATATAATGCAGTTACTCACCCACCGGTGACTGGTACACAGCCCACCCCCAGCAGTGATCCCTACTGCACCAGAAATCCCACTGTGCTGACTGGAAAATGGAAACAAGAGAGCACGCATCCCCTTATATACTGAGCATGACTTGACATGATATGGAATACTCCAATGACCAATCCAGGCCAGCCCTCTAGCTGTGCTCCCTCTTAGCCCAAGGAAAGTTAACTCTATCTTGGCCAAAACCAGGACAACTAGGATCTTCTCCATCTCCTTTGGACAATCCCCAGCCAAGGTGGACAGCATCCCTCACCTCCTCCAAGCCTCTGGGAAAGAAGCAAGAGGCCACCTCTCATCTGTTCCAGGCACGTTTCCCTGCTGCGGGGCAGCGAGGCGTACTGTCAGCAGCATTTCTGCTGCCAGCCACCATCCTGCCTCCAACCTGAAGGCACAGGCAGGAAAGAAAAGCTGCTGCCCATCTTCCAGTGGTGCCTGTGCTGCCAGGGCTGGCATCAGCAGCAATGGCTCTGCAAGCAAGGGCTGCTCGCACCAGTGCTCAGGGGGCACCAGCTGTAGCATGGCTTGTTTCCCAGGAAGGAAGGGCAAGGGATACCTAAAAGCTCTTTCTGGGAGCAAAAGGATTAACATGTCTGAAATTATTTCCTGGAAGTGTCAGCGTATGGAGCTGGATTTGGGAGTGTGGCGTTACCTGACCCAGATACATTACTGGGCTATGGGACTAGGGGAGATGACCTCTTCACTTGCCCCCTTCAACCTATTGTTTACAAAACAGCACAAGAGACAGATTTATTCTCTTAAATGAGACTATATTTTGCTTATTTATAGCTTCAAATAAAATAGTATTGAGCCATGGCTCTTCCTGTGCACAAGAACAGGCAAATCAATAACTTAATTTAAACAAAATACAAAGCCTGCACACAGCTGAATAAGCTGTTCTCTAAACTCACACATTTCTCCTTTTCTCTGAAATGCTGCAGAGAACAGAGACTTTCACAGTCCCCAACCAGCTTAATGAGGCCTGGCCTTCTCATCACCCACATCTGGAAGGAGCAAGAGGAAATTGTGATTATTAATTGCTGCCTTTTCCAACAGTGACTTTGAATTTTCTCTCCATATTTGTTGGTAACCTCATGTGACTGGTGCATGGCAGCTAAGGGAGTTTTTCAGCTCTGTGCCTGTACCAGGTAACCACCCAAACTGGCAGCTCTGCTGCCCAAAGTGACCTGCACTACAGGGATCAAAATTTTCTGAAATTACTTGAACTGGGAGGTTACGCCACCAGGGTTTTCAAACAGGATGTATTGCACCTGCAGAGCTGATGGAAAAAGCTGCAGCTGGTCTGACACTCCCATAGTCTAACTGAAAATCTTGGCTGCTGGAGCTTTAAAACTCATGAAGACTGGACAAATCATCTGAGAAGGAAAGAGATCTAACAGAGAATTAGATGCCAAAAGCAGGAGCTAAGTACAGTTGTACCTTCTTAGGGTAAAATTGTGATCTCCAAAGTCCTGCTCAGGATCTGCTTAAACTCTGTAGGAGCCTCCCTGTTTGACTTCAGCAGTGCCTGTCCTGCTCTGCTCCAAGGGTGCCTAGCATCTCTTTCCTTTCTAAGCCTAAAAATAGACATCCCTGAAAGAGTGTGAGGAAAATAAGGTGCCTCCCAAACTTGCCAAGGACCAGCAGGACTGAATCCCTTATGCAAGTGTTACAGAGGCTCCCAAATGAGCCACCAACCACTAAAAATAAAAAATTAATTATTAATACAGTTAACTAGCTCTCCATAAATTACAGGTTTGAATGTCTGTGAGAGGAGAACAGAACAACTTTCTAGGGTTTAACAGCAACCCAAAACGCATAACAAAGAACTCTATGGGGTTTAACGGCAACCCAAAACACAGAACAAAGCCCCACTCCCTAGGGTTTAACGGCAACCCAAAACACTTTATCACTCACCTGACAATTGAGGGCTCTCAACCTCGAGGACCTGCTCAGGGGAGCATCCCAACCCAAGGCACCTCAAGGAGCTTCCTTGGGCAGCGTCCTGACCCAAGGGGAGAGTCCTCAACCACAGCATGCTGCTCCAGGGGACAAGCTCTAAATGGCTCCCCCAGGGGACTCCATTTATACCCAGGCCGAATCTGACCTGTAGTCAACAGCAGTTCCCATTGGCCAAAGGCCCCAATTACCACGAAGCCCTGAGAACAAAGGCAGCCAGGAGCTGCTGCACTTCAGCAGCCAAGAAGCTCTGCTTTCATTGGGTGGATGCACCTGCCACAGCAAGGAAACTGGAAACACTTTCTTCAGGGAAAAACCTGGTGGTTCCAACATTCACCTGAAATATTTTGTGGACAGAGATTTGATGCTCTGTCTAGACTAGGTAAGCAATCCCACAAGTCAGTTATATCTAGCTATTGCAAATTGCAATCTGTTCTATGCACAAATCTTCCCATATAGCCTGCACATACTGTATTTAGTCTGATATTGCCTCTTTGTATGAGGAACTTGGTTCAAGAGATTTAGTTGTTATGGTTAACCTTCAATTTATTCTTCTAACACACCGATAGTTGACATAACATTTTACTGCTAGGCAAACTTGTCTCTCATAGACTATGTTGTTACTAGCCTTAAATTATCTACTCCTTCCTCCAGATCTTTAAAATAAATTTTATGAAATGTACTGTATATTTAATCAGGTTTAGGACACTCATAAAGCAGTTTATAAAGACTTCTGTGTTCACTTTCACTATGAGACAGACAAAGGGCAAAATAATTAATTCAGTTCCTACAAAATTACAAGAACTAGGTGTCATCACAGTGTACACTCCAGGTACAATAATAAATGTGAGAATATAAAAATTCATTTCTTGAGTATGCTCCTTCTAATAACTTAACAGGTAGGCTGAAGCCCACTCTCCACTAACAAAAGGCAGGATTAGGTATGTTCTCACTGCCACTGGAGAAATATCAGTGGCAGATCCTCCCTAGGGTGAGAAGCAGATAGATACTCAGCTCACTGGTTCTCCTTTCTCTTATTCATTTTATAAAGGGGTTTTAAGGGGGAGATGTCCTCTTCTGGACACCTGGTTCCTGATGAAGGGCATCAGATGGTGAGAGCCATAGGTTAAGACATTAGTGAAGACCATGGGCACAGAAATGGTGCAGTAGGGGTAATTCACCCTGAAATTTGGCAGTGCACTTCAGTTCCCAAATCTAACTGTAGGTCTCCATAGAAATAAATGTGGCCATTGCCTCAGAAACTTTATTTTGAGCTTGGAAGATACAGCAGCACAGGCTATTAGACTACAGTCTTTCAGGGTACTGGCTGTGTAACATCATAGCTGTACTATGCTGAGACCTCTGCTTCTCTGGTCTTGTTAGATCTAAATGAAAGCTAAACTAGTTACATAAACTTGCTTATGTAGTTGTTCTTTCCTTTCTTGGAAGAGTCACTTGGCGGTGCAAATACAAGCAGACTTTCAAACTAAAAGAGTGCTTTCAGTCTTGGTACTGTGAGATGATGTCCATGCTGGAGTTTGAAAGGTAATGTTGCTGTCCTACCTCCCTGGGATCTCTTCAGAAAGCAGAAGGAACCAACCACAGTTGACTGGGGTCTGGGGCCAGTACATTCATCCTGCCCTATTGCTATGGCTCACGTTTCCAGTTGGACTCCAATACTAGAGAAGTATTTACAGAATATATATTTTTTCTTGATATGGCTCATGTCCATGTTGGAAGAACTCTATACCACTCCAGCTGGACCACTGCTGTCACTGAGTGGGATGCAGATTTCCAGTGAGTTAAGTTATGTCCAAGTACAGATGTCTACATGGAGTTCAGGGAAGCACTGTAAACACAATATAAAGCTTTTCTCTCAAAATCTTGAGAGGCAAGGAGGCAGAGGGGCTGTTATTAATTATGGTGTATCTTGATGATCTTAAGAAAGAGTGGTGGTACTAATTAATTGGATAATGAAATACATTCATTTAATGGTCATGAAATTTAATAATAACATGAGTGAGGAAAATGCAGAGTGAAAGCAAGCAAAGTATTTGATGCAGTTCCTGCTAATACGCTTCACCATCATTCTGTTTCAGCCCACCTTGAAGGAAGACTGACACTAGCTCTAAATGAGATGGTGATATTTTTAACAAGATGAACAAATGTAGATTGAAGCTGGGATATGATGCAAGCCAGGAACAGGGAGCCCAAAGAGATTTACAGACATAAGAATATTTTTATCCAGTCTCTATCCACTTGCCATATGTATTTTGACCACTGATACTTGTTCAGATTCACATTGCTCTTCATGACCCACAGCTAAAAGCACAGGTCTGTGAAAGACAAGGCCCAAACATCTAATCTGAAATGGAAAATTAGAGATGGAAGTCTCTTTATCTTATTTGCCAGGATAATCCATAATCAACCCATATCCGAGTTTGGCTGAAGAACAGATTTTATATAGGCCAGGAAGGGTAGGAGATCTGCAAGGAGAATGCAGAATATTTTAGCCTGGTTTCACTAGTTTACATTCATCTAAGTTCCGCAGTAAGTAAAAGCTGTTATTATTTAAATAGGACATTTATATCAGATGCATGATTATTTAAGTAATTACATGCAAAGTTATTTAAATAGGAATGTGTAATGAAATCCCATTCTAGTTTCTTATGGGCAGCTATATACACATAAACCAATCATATCGCCTTCCCTTCTCTTTTCTGGGCTGCTGTGCTCAACTTCTTTAGTGGCGAGGACACTTGTTCTGTGGGAAGAGCCTGTGCAGGTGCTTTGCAAGGTACTTCAGAGGTGTCATCCCGACCTGAAAGGAGTCTTTGCTCCTAACATGCTTTTATTATTGTCTCTCTCCTGGTAGTTCCTAGAAGCTGCAGTCCTTGTATCTGCTCTGTTGCAAAAACACGAGTCCTTGCTGCTGAGAACGCACAAGTGCAACTCTTCTGTTTACACAAATAGGAGTCCAAGTCATTAAGGCTCAGAAGTCAATAATACTTTGGACTCTTCAGCATTCTGCTTGCTTTTGCTTTAACTTGTCTTCAACTCCTGTTTTCCTAATGCTGTCCTCCCAAGCGGGCATTTGATACTATCATCAAATCTTCCTTCACTGGAAATTTTACTTAGTGGCCATATTACCCTAAAACATAAACAAATTATTATTACAAAGTCTTTATGACTTTATGACATGAATAAAAAGCACCCTATTTAGGTCAATCCATAGATCTAACATGTCATAGCAATGTCTAAGTGCTATATAACTGTTAATTGCCTTAATGATTGTTAGAAGGGAGGATAGCCAGTTAAGGCTGGTTTTGTGACCAGTGCTAAGTGAGAGGGCAGAGCTTAGTGGCAGATCAGGGCCCAGCCTGGGACAGATCCAGCATTAACTCTTATTCCTTAACCAGACAAGGACTTTAGTAATGTCTGCATAACACTTACAAGCTCTCTTCCAGCTGTCTGTAACTTCATATCTTATTTGAGTCATCATTAATAGAGAAAACACAAAAGTGACATAATTAAGCTTTCCTGGGCTGCTGCAACATTTTCCTTGGAAGAATTTCAGCGAACCTCTCTCATGGAGCCCTTGGGTGCAGGGTCCTTGGCAAATCTATGGCACTCTTCCAGCAATTGCCATCGTGAACCTGTGTCTTGGTTATAGCAGATAACATTGCTGGCTGAACCTTACTTTTCACATACCACTGCCTTTGTTTTCAGGGCTTTTGGTTCTGTTTTGTTTTCAAAGACAATCCTGTAGCATGACTTTTGAAATCATTATTATTCACAGGTATGTGTGTGTCCTGCCAGCTCTGTTTATAGCACATTACTTGGGAATCAATATTCTCATAAAAAGTTTTAATCAAAAATATGTTCAGGAGGCAAACACTCCTCTCAGGCTCCTGCCTTTGGATTTGTGAGTAAAGCAATAACAGGGCGACCATGGATTAACTAGCTGGATACCCAGTAGCAGTGTAGCTGCAGCAGCACAGCTAGGTAATGTTTTCCAAACATCCAGGGTACACACTCTACAATCATTCTACTTAATGTATCTGTCTAGTTAATGTAAAATTATATTTTATGGCTTATCATTGTCTTGGTTCTCCATTGTCTTACTATTTCTACATATGCAGATTGCAGTTTATATCATCTGATAACAGAAGTGCAACGACTTGATGTCAGCTCTTTTCTCTCAAGCTAGAATTAAAACTGTCATGAATCAATAATTTAAATCTGGGTATTTGTATCCTCCTATTTACATTTATTAGTACGATCTTGTGTTCATACTAATGTAACACCATGGACCTACTGTGAACTTCCTGTAGAGGACCAAATAAATTTAGGCATACAGAGGTTTACCAAGGCTTAAACTGCATGTGTATAACCTAGCTGCTGGTCTGTGCCCCATATGAAGTAATTGGGTTATTTCAATACAGTTTCAGCTCTAGAGACCTGCATCATAAAAGTCTCAACCAACACCACCTTCCCATTAGCAGGGACCCTAGACACAGAAATCCAGCGGCTCCAGGGAGCAGAGCAGAGTCCAACCAGGTCAGCTGGGAAACACAACACACAAAAGTTTCCACTGATGCTACCATATATCTTTTTCTCTGCATAAATAGGGAAGAAACATCAGTCTCTAAGGTTGCTAGATTGCTCATTTCTACAGGTAATGAAATAACTCCGAGAAATGGAAGAAGATTAATAAAATAAGAAATAAAAAAGGCAATTTTGACATGCAAAGTCAGTGGAGCATTTCAGTAAAATACTTGCCTTCTGGCTTGATTTTTAGTGGTTGGAAATGGATTGGTTGTTTGTGATTAACACTGAGCTGTTTTTATTATCCACTGCAGCATAGAAGGTTCAGGTTCTTTCCTTTTTTTTTTATGTGAAGAATTGCCATACACAATCACACAACTGATTTTCAGAGGCTTTTGCCATGAAAGAATTTTGGCAAGACAAATCACACTATTTTCCCCTGTCTTTCAAACAGGTATTTGGGTACTGCTAAAAGTGTCCTAAAATACTATTAATAGCAGATGCTTACATTGCTGTGATCAAGACTGAATAACATTTAACCTTTGACTGTGTTACTGTCATGATAATGAATTCTTTAGTAGTTTCCTGGCTCATAATTCCTTCTCCTCTTCACAAGATCCCAGAGAGGACAAAATGCTTGCATTATGGTAACAGCGTGTGTGGACGTGGTGACAAGCATAGGTGTTGCTGGGCTGAAACTTTAGAGCATCCTGTTATATACCATCAGGAGTGTTCTATGTAGGTATTCCCAGTGGCTTTTGGAGAGGGGCTGAGGGAGAAAACACATCCCTCTAAAAGTTTCCTACAACGTGAAGGCTGGGAAGAAAAACTTCATCCTCTTCTGCCCGAGGTGGCCAGTCAGTATGAATTTAAATACCATCCTTACCTTGCAGACCTTCAAAAGGTCTGACTCTGGAAAATTAATCCAGACCAGAAATCCTTTCAAACCCGTTGTTTTGACAACCTCCTGCAGATCTGCATTCCCCAGGTGGAACAAAAGACATTTATAGAAGCTTTCTTCTTTTTGTTTTTCTTGTTTACTTCAGTGAGCACTCATCCAGTGTCTTGTTCTCACATGGTAATGCAGAGTAAAAAAACCTGCACCTAAGCACTTTTCCCTACAAATTCTGTTGTCTGTTAGTAAATTCCTTTTTAACACTTCTAAACTGCAGACTAAGAATGTCACTTTTTAAAAATCAGCTTCTCATTATCACTAGTAATTTTTCTTGTCCTGGAAGTTTTACAATCTTTAATCTCTTTCTGAAGCAGAGGTGATTGATAAAAACATAATTTATATGCATTAGGATATTTTTTACTCCTGAAGAAAAACGTAGGCTTTATTGTAATCAAGTTTTCATGACCTGTAATATACTGTTCCAGATTAACCTATGCTTTTCAAATGACAGTGCAGTACACTGGAAGCATCCAGAGTAAAGTACATTCACCTTTCAATCTCTTTTAACAGATTCTCTCCATGGGAATGATGACTGAATACTACCACTACTTTTTTACAACACTGGTAAGGAACACTAAAGATTTGGGAGAGAATTTTCTCTGTTGCAGAAAAGACAAATAAAAATTTCCACTTTTTCTAGGAGATCTTTGTTACCAATATTCAAGGAAACCCCTGGAGAATAAGTACTAACACTCCTTAGTAATATCAGTACTCACAATTTTGTAAGGAAGATGTTTTGCAGTATCTGTGGGGCTGGCTAACACTTTAATACAATGAAATTAATTTCAGTATTGTGTTTAAGGAGGAGCTGTGGGTACAGGTGGATCAGAGTGAAACAAAATAATGAATGAACGGCTTTGAAATGGAGCTGAGGTCAGGCACTGTGGGTGGTGCGGTTGATCACTAAAATGTTTAATTTATTTATAAAAACACAAAATCACATATGTATAACACCACTTGGGAAATTTTATATTAAAAGAAAACCCTTAAACTTTCTTTTATGGTAAAAATCTATAAATACTTATTTCAGTGCATTTTTCCTTTATTTTAACTTACATGCTATGTATAAATATAACTCAATCCATGCTTAAGGTCCATTTGCATTGTAGACTAGAAAGATAGCAAAGAGCCAATACTGCTAGAACAGTCCTAGAGGGCTGTGTTATATCATGTCCATCAGCTTATTCTTTATTTCCTTTCCATATAAAATTTTATGTGGAAGTGAAAAATCATTTTGAATCCAATAGTCAATTTATTAATCAGAAAAGACTCTCTAGCTGTTAGGAATTTGAAGCAGTAGCTTGAAATAGTTCTCTTTGAGCCCATTTTAACATCAAGTTTTATACAATAAACAATACAATAAACAATCTAACATAAAATGTTAACCACCACCACCAATATGCATGAGACAGTATAAAGCACATATTAGAACAAGCAGTAAGCGGTGCTGGTGGTATCTCGGCATTGTGTTATTGTAAATTTTATGGTTACTGTGGTATTAAACCATGACCAACACATTTTTCATTTCACTGGCCTGCCGAGATCAGCAAGAAGTTGTTTTGAAAAACAGCCTTCAGGCTTTGAGAAACAGTTATCATATTTCCACTGCCTGATAAATACAGCTGTGGAGTGTGCCACACAATTATATCACTTAGAATACCCATTATTTTCCTGCCCTGTAAACATCGAGCACTGAAGCGCATGGACTTACTGTGCACTGGCCTGACATGTCCTTTAGACATACTGGCAACAAGTCACCTGAAGGAGGCAAGGCAGGAGAAAAATGGGATTCATAAGTAGTAAAAGTTTATTGCTCTTGACATCTCTTGGAATTTTCCTTCTCCGAGTTGAGAAATAAACTTGACATTGGCCAGCTAATTCCTCATGTTGGTTTGTCAGAGCTGTAACACTGTTAGAGAACTGCTATAAATTAAAATTAGATACTGCTGTGCAGGTTGGATGCAAAATAATGTTGTTGCGGGGAACTGATTTTTACGTTCCAAAAAGCAGATATGTGGTTTGTCATAAATTTCACATAGCTTTGGTTTATTCAGATTTATAACTGAAGTGGTCATGACTAGGCTTTGAGGGCAAGCAGAGTGTTCACAGGGAAAAAAATTCAGCACTTGAGCTTTGGATTGAAAATCAGATACAATTTTGGCCTAACCATACCTTGTGAACATTTTTCTTTAAAAATACTACATCTGGTTTTGTTTGTTTTCTTAACGGTGATTTAGGATCTATTTGCATTAGACCTGGAACCCTACAGATACAGTGGTGTAAATATGACAGGGTTTCGCCTGCTCAACATCGAGAACCCGCAAGTTTCGTCGGTCATTGAGAAATGGTCAATGGAGCGTCTGCAGGCGCCACCGAAACCAGAGACTGGCCTCCTCGATGGCATGATGACAGTAAGTGAACAACCACAGCGATGCAGGGAGTCTACAGCACACTTTACAATGCTCTTCTAGCAGATATGAACCAATCCCATTACTGCTTTATTTCACAATGCAAATGCTGAAACTGCATCCCCAAAACAGACTTCCTTCTACACAGAAGTGCATTTCCCCATGGACCAATGTTGAACTCATCTGTGTGACAAACCACTCCTGGGCAGCTCTAGCGATGAGTGAGAATTCTCCATCATGGTGCCTTCCAGCTAACATCATTCATCCTATTGTTGTCAAATGTATATACTGCTGCCTCATTTCTCTAATAATGTTCTGCATGGAGTGAAGAACATAACAGGAAATAAAAACTTTCAGAGCAGGTATACAATTTATAACCTGCAGGGAAAGATATTGTACATGTGGACAGGTAATAGCATTTTTAAATTGGAAAAGTGCCCTTTCTCTTCATTTCCATCATCTACAGCAACTCCAGCTTTTAAGATATAATTTAAAGATAAATGAAAGGTATCATCAAGCCAGGAAATTAGGATTTCCTCCCTACCACTCCACCAAGAAGTAAAGGAAAGAATAGGAACAGTTACATGGACAGCATGACTCAATACAGTTTTGCGGGTGAAGGGTTGCCATGTTTTTGCAATATAAGATAATGTATCTTATGTATTGAGTGGAGTTTAAAGTGATATGAAATAGACTTTATTGCAGATGGTTGCAGGGAAAATTTTGAAACATCCTAACATCCTAAAGAGAAATGAGTTATGTGTCCTATCTCTAGCATTTCAAAAAAGTATTGCTTGTTTGGGCAGTACCATTGTGCTCACTCACATGCAAAGCAGGGGAGAAAGCCGTACCTGGGAAATTCTGATGTGAATATACAAGATCTAAGAGGGTAACTATTCACACATAGCTATTCACCTGCATTCACCCAACTGTAAAACTAGGAAAAACAAAGTTCTTACTAGACTCTTACGCTCTCCTTTGTATCTCTGACTCTTACCCTGTTCTTTGCATCTCTATAATCTCTTAGTGTCCCTGATGCTCGGAAACAACATGAGCACCAAGGAAAGCATCTTCCTAGTTGTCTGTGACCATTTAAATATTCATAGCAAGTTCTCCTTATTCAGTTTGATGGAGAGCTGCAATATTGCTATATTTCATTAGACAATAAGGCTGTGACAAGCTGCGCTATATAAGGAGATCTGGATTATATGTCCTATTGTTAACTCAGGATTTCTCCCTTCTGATTCATGCTATATTGTTTGCTCTGATGTCAACTTGTGGGAAGTCAGCAGGGCATGACTAAGACAGTTTTGAGTTCACATCCCACTTTATGCCCAAACAGCACCCAGAGGCATAGTTGTTCTAATGAGATCTTTGGGTTTCTTTGCAATAATTTAAATAGAATACAAAAATCAGAAAAGCAAGTTCCGGGACTAAATCTTAGTCCCTTTCTTCTTATGCACAAGTACAGACATCAATATAAGGTGGTTTGCTTCAGAAAATAGGATGACCTTTTGTTCCTCCATGCAACCCCAAGCCCTAAAGCAGAACAACAGTGAGGGGAGAAATAAAAGTCTAAGGGAGGTAATATAACAGTTGCTGCGTGGCAGGGTGGATGAGTAACAAGTTACACATGCATGAAATTCAAACAGCAAAGTCTGGCAATGCTGCCAACATGCAAATGCTGTGGAATGCACCATGTTATCAAGTAAAAGCATTGGTGGTTCCAGATTGGAATGCAAAGTGAAGTCCACCGAAATATTTTCACCAAGTATCTCCAGAGTTTCTAGGCCTGGGACACAGGCAGTCTGGGACTCCAGTGCTCAAGTAAAATTCGATCCTGAATCCCCCAGTCTAATGTAAAAACCAATCTGAAGTCTATTGACATTGATGGGAATCTTTCCATTGATTTTGAAGGATTTTGGATCAGGCCTTTAGTCTCTGGGTCCGCTTGGAACAAGTATCTCGTTTAAGTCACTCAACACTAAGAACAGCTGTTATTGTCTTCTCCTGCTTGCCTCACAATTTATAATGTTTTCAATTTGCTCTGATTGTGGGAGCATTGTTTTGGGCAGATCCTGACAACTGCGTCAAGATCGATTCCTCATCTGCAGTATACTAAGATTAGCTGATAAATTCAGATCACATTTGATTGCCAGCAAAAACCTCCACTGCTGATAAGACCGATGCTGTTGTAATTTACTTAGGTAAATGAAACAGACAAAGAATCAAATCTATTAATTTCCCAAAGGAATTGCACAAGAAAGGTATAAAAAATGGATTAGCTTTGCGGTTCATATAGATGAGTGCAGTTTCCCATCTGCAGAGTTAGTACTTTATTTTAAGGCCCCTACTTAATTATTCAGTAGCTTTACAAGAAAGATAAGCATGTAATTTTCACAGCATCCCTGTGCATTAAGGAAAACATGGCCATTCCCACCTCACACATGAGAGTACTGAAGCACAGCGAAGGTGAAGGTGAGATTTTTCTAAAACTTCCCAATGATAAAGGGTGATGATGTGTGATCTCAGTTTGAGGCTTACTGGGCATATTTTTAAACCAATACATCTATTCTCAAAAGAAACACAGATGTACAACCAGCATCCAGTAATTTTAGTAATATTTAAGTGTCTAAGGGCTGTATTCATCTGTCCTGTCTTAGACAACTACAAGTTAAATGTATAAGTCCAACTTAATCATCAAAAAAGGCTGCTCAGAAGGAGAGTTCACCTCTCTCTAAGACAGCAAGGGAGGCATGGCAGGGGAACAGCCCTGGCCAAATCTCACTGGGGCCATTTCACACATTTGTGCCAAAAGCCGAGATCCTTGATGGCAGTAGACACTTGGAGATGGTAGATACCTGTCTGGTGGGATACCTTCCAGGTGCTCAGTGGGATTGATTTCCCTGGCAAGCAGGCCCTGCCTACACCTTGGGGAAGAAAACAATCCCACAAGTGCCATGAGAGGAGTGGCAATGGGGAGCTAGCATGGGCCTCACTTGGGCAGCCCTCCCACATGCTCCCGTGCCATGTCACTGTGCCACACCAACCTGTAGGCTGAGCAGAGACTGGCTTGAGCACCTGCATGGTGCTTTCGAATGACACACCTTGAGGTTCTGAGAATCTTTGGCAAATCCCATGAGGAATCTATAGAAGGCTGGGTACTGCAAAGTGCTTGGCCCTAAGACATGCCTGGAGGATGGGACCTGGACTGCTGTATCATCTCAGACTTCTTAAAACTCCTCTCCATGCCACAGAGCTACCTGCGTGCTCCTTCCTACACTGGACCCACATTCCTCTCTCTTCCTGTAGCTATACAATGTACATTTTTTCCCAATGCTCAACTGAAAATACTCTGAAATCAATATGAGTGGCAAAATAATGGATTTTTTTGCACCTCAGATTTCAGAGGAAAGCTCAGTAGTGGCCTTTTCCATAACAGTAGCCCGAGGGAACAGTTCTTAATGAAGAAAAGCAAGGACCGGGCACAAAGGTGTATATTAATTAAAGCCTTTCTATTTTTTTTCATGCAGACTGAAGCAGCTCTGATGTACGATGCTGTTTACATGGTAGCAGTGGCCTCCCAGCGTGCCTCCCAAATGGCTGTAAGCTCCCTACAGTGCCACAGACACAAGCCGTGGCGTTTTGGACCCAGATTCATGAATCTGATAAAAGAGGCAAGTGTAGACCATCTGCTTATGGTCAGCATAATCTTTCCTTTCTTTACAGCACTGGCTTGTGTTGTTTCTTCCTGCTTTTTGTCATATGCTATGCTCTGGTTTCTGGCACTCAGATCCCCAGGTCTTCCTCACCTTCCTAGCAGAGAAACATTGATTTACAGACAGAAGTCTGTGGTCTGCATTCTGGTGGAGACTTTATTTGGTCTTTGAAAAAAAGAAACTGCTAAACCGTAGGTGTGATAAAATCTCAGACTAACACACCATAAGACTGCCCGTATTTTCTGCTCGGTTAATGTTATAGTTATGTTGTTATGGTTGTATATAATCTCTAAAAATATGCAATAACTAACAACAGCCATTCTAGAAATTGAAAGAAAACCAAGTCTGTAGCTCTGTCCTTGTTTCACCACTTAATTTCAATTGTTTTGCAGATTGTTTGATCAGTAATCAATATCCAGAAAATATTTCAGCCAGTATTTCTGAAGTAGTAAATTGCTTCATGAAGTTATGCACTATCTCTCTTGTTAAGAATGCATCACTGAGCTAGCTTGATCCACAGATGTTCTAAAAAATACACATTTTAGCTGAAATGCCTTCACTCTTCCAAAAGTTCAGTTTTTATTATGAAATTCAAATGGAAGCTTGCGGAAAAGAAAATTGAAAATTATGAGGAGTTTCCTATGCATATTTCATATTTTCCCCCAGTTCTTGTCCATGACAGTATGATTCCTACCAAAGCCACATTCATTAGCACTTGTGTAGGTGGAACAGGACCTGTAGGCTGAGGTACAAGGTACGTGGTAGCAGCACATTGGGGCATACACCTGAATCCAGAAATATAGTAGGAGCAAACTGAAAGACAAGACATGTGGTGGTTACAGAACATGTAGAAGAGCTGTCATCACCTTCTCCAAACCTTTCTAAGTAAATTTTTTAGCACTAACATAGGCACTATTTGACATGGTGATTCACCTACACAGATAGCATTGAAAGTTACTGAAACAGTACTCTCTACACAGGGTGTTTTATGAATTTTAAGGGTTCCTTGTAAAATTCTCTCTTTGAGAGTACAAAGAAAAGAGTTACCCCAGTACTCAGGGACCTGACTTAAGAATTAAGGAACCTTTAAGATATTTTCCTTACTGCAACACAGTCATAGGAACACCCAGAGGAGTCAGGGAAGCAGCACTGGTAAAGATCACTTCTCTCACACTGACATCAGCCATGCTGCATCCAGATCCCCCACTGGGGAGGAGGTGGGAAGGCTGTAGCAGGAACAGTAAAAGGCAGAAGAAAATTGTCTCAGGACTGTCTGTAATAAAGATGAACTTCTTTCCTCCCTTCTGATTTGATCTAAGTGGGAACCTTTGCTCTTCTACTTCTCAACCTCAAACTAAATGAGGTAGCATTGCTACTCATACCATTTCTGGTGTGTTATAAGAATAATTATAATGAAATTGAAAGTTAGCAAAAGACTTTGTATCAGTGAACACACCTGCATAATTCTACAGCGGTGACCTACTTATTTTAGGTGATGGTAAATATATATCATAAATGTCCTGAATCCGAAGCCAGAAGTACTTTGACCAAGAGTACCAGACATACCGCAGCAGGTCCAATTCAAAGCTTAAACAGTTATGTAGTTCATATTTATTATATACAGCTAGCTTCTCTTGCATGGAGTGAGATATGTGAACTAATTACTGATTGCTTTGCAGATAGTGCCTTTCATGGTCAGTGAAACACTGATTTAAATACTCCAAGAGACTTACCTTCCTGTTTCTGTTGTAGCCAAAAAAGATGGTTGTTAAAAGTAGAGGATAAAGTTTAATAAGACAGTATTACATCTCCCATAAAGGCTATAACAGGTGTTGAGAACTAAATAGCAAATATGTTTGGACCTCCCCAGTTCATTTAGGATCTGGTTTGCTCAACAAGGTAGATGAACTTTATAAATTAGGAATCAAGTGAATAGGTATGGAGAAAAAAAAGTCAAGCAGGCAGAATAATAGTTTGGGCCCACATAAATACAATTTACTATTTTGTGATTGATACTGACAGTCTGTGAAGGCATTTTACAGACTGGTCTGAAGACAAATATTCTGTCCTGCAGGCTAAATAAACAACTTTCAGACAAAGAGGTTGCCTGCAATGAGTCCTGCAGGTGCTAGAGCTTAGCAAGTACTTCAATGGCTCCATGGTGGTTTTTGCATTTTATTTTAGTGATAGTAAGAACTGTAGTCATCTCATTTGCTTTGTGGGCCAATGCTGTAAAATGCCAGGCTGATGGTAATAGAAAGGACCTCAGAACCTGCTTGGACACGAGCGGAGGTTAAGGTGGAAAGGCTTTGACTTGTATGGCAGCTCAAAGGCTGCTTCTCTCTTCACTCAGCAGATGACAAATTAATTTTTTTCAGCCTCTCACTGTCCTTTTGGGAAGGCAAGGTTCAGGTCATATGTGGTCCTCAGATACACACAAGTTAGCTTCTTCTTGAAAGCAACTGGAAAGTGGACATCCTAGGGCAAAATATTGCCTTTTGATTCATGGTGATCTAAATGTATGCACATTGGGGTCAGTTTCTGAATTTTCCGAGTACATGAAAACAAAAGATGGCTAGTTTAATGTGAGAATACTCTTCTCTCAACCTTAGGACTTCAGGTAACTGTATGAGGTAACAGCAGTAGCAGATCCACTACCTATTTTCCTTAATGACCAAGATCTGAGGTGCTACCAGCAAGTCTATAGGAGAAAAGCACTAGCAAAAATGTCTGTGGCTGCAGAATAATCAATTACAGCAACAAAAAGAGTAATCTTCTATACTCTGAAGATATCATGAGCTAATACTGATTGTAGGAAGCGTTTGGAAATCTGCAGAGAAAAGCAAGCCTGACAAAAACCCCCCAGCCCTGAGGATAGCTTTGAGGTCAGAGAAGTCATCAGCTAGTTCCCGCAAAGGATGATATTACATAAAATACACTGTCTGGGATCAAGACTTTTCTACAATAACTCATTAAGATCTTTTTAATGAAAAGTAAATCCTTGTCAGAAGATTTTCTCTCTCAGTGACCGAATGTCATTCATATCTAAATGATATTTTAATCTTTTAGCCCTTATGGAAGCATTTGCAGGGAGTACATCTTACCAGTGTCCAGAAAGAAAAAGGTCATTGTCTCCAGAGAGGGAATAGGGAGAGAAAGAATGATTCCACCTTTCCTAAAAGGAAAATATATGTAAACATGAAACAGCTGTCTATAGCTGAATGATCAAATTCCCTGGTCACATCCCCTTTAAAGCACGAGATAAGCCCCAAAATAATGATTGTCTGTTACTCAATTATCATCTAAATGAGTGTGAGCTTCCCTCACTCAAATCCAGTAACAATTAAAAGAACAAATGCATAGAGAAGTATTTCAGAAGATAGAGATGCAGACTTTATCTTGGGTGACTTTATTAAATCCCCTCAAACAGAATCACACACACACAAATCTCAAAGTTTAAAAGATATCTGAAGCATTTACATCTGCATTTCAGCTTATGTTGTTTTTTTGACAAGATACGTTTCAAGGACGTCTAGTTAGTAGAGACCAGAAGTGAGAGCAATCCATCTAGATATTTCATCGAGTAATTGAATACAGCCTTCCTTTCATAGTGTGGCTTTAAAAGCTCTGAAGAATCCTCTGAGCTGAGCCAATTCTTTGTGTAAGCTAATGTAACAACCACAGAAAACAACAAGGTAAGTGGACTTGGTCATTCAGGCTCTATCATGTCCGTAAAACTTTCAAGCTTCTGTCTCAACTTATTTGTAATAATTCTTCTGAGTGAAGATGTCTCAGCTAGACTGGAAAGCCAACCTTGTTTAAATGCCTTCAAGCTCAGGAAACTCCTTAGAATTTATAAAGGATTTTCCAGCCCTCTGCTAGCTGATTCTCATTTCCACAAGTAATAAATGGTGTGCCTCATAGAATATCTCCAGCCTGCAAGACAAGGATTATTAAAATTAAATCCTTGAAGAAGTCTGCTTAAATTCTCACATCATTTTTCATTGTTAAAGATTTAAAATGAGACCTTAATTTAGCTTGTTCGTATACAGGAAGAATACAATAAATGTTGAACAGTTTTTAAAGCATCTAGCACTGTGTGACTCTAGTCTGTGGATGACACTCTGCTTCAAGAGTAAAAATTAAAAAAAGAAGACACATCCAGTCCTTCCCTGTACAAGACAACAGCAACTGGATCAGCATCAAGAAATGAAATTATGCAGCAAGTCTATCTTTATTATCTTAGGTTGTTATTTTGCCTGCTTTTTGAAACCATGATGATGATTCAGTGCGGTACACTGTGTTCTGGTTACATTGACTATAAATGTTTTTATTTCATGTTTCGTCTTTACAAAAAGAAAAGAAAAATGGCCCATTATCTTATATGCATAAGAATGTAATTCCTGGAATCTTTTCTTCCAAACTCAAGACATTTAAGCAAATGATACATAGCCTTGTTTTGTGAAGAAAGAGGCCTCTCCATCAACCTAATTAGGGAGACTGGGAAACAAGGAGGTGTTATAATTTCCAGTCACCAAAAAAGAGCTGGGAAGTCCTGCACCACAGGAAAAAAGTTTTGACAATCCTCTGAGCTGAACCACTTCTTTGTGTATACTAATGACCATAGAAAACAACACGATGAGTGGACTTGGTCATACAGGAACTACTATGACTGTATATCTCTCAAGCCTCTGGCTTGAGTTATTTGTAATAACTCTTCTGAGTGAAGATGATTCAGTGCATTAGTCACTTGCTAGACCATACTTACCTCCAAAACCAACTGCATGTCTGCCTTACCTGTGCTGAAAGTGTACAAATGATTTAGAAATTCCTGTCTATCCTCAGGTATCTGCTATATACATGCTTGTTCTAGACCTGGTTGATCTACAATGAGAAAGTAGTAGATTTCTCTGTTTTCTCACATTTTTAGCGCTGCTTGCAGCTCTCAGATTTTTTTTTTTCAGCACATAAATATTTAAAAGTTTATATCCTTTAAATCTCTGGACTGTTTGATGTTTAGCCAGCACTTTAGATGGATGGCAAGTTCCTACTCTCTCATTCTGATTCACCAGTGCAGGTGAGATCCTGCCAGTTTGTTTTTCTCTTGGTACAGAAGAAGGAAACACCCATCCTCAGGACTGCTAGATTTCCTGGAAAGCTCTGGTGCAGGGAACAGAAGACAGAACTAATGAGTTAACAGCACAACCACATCCAGATTGATTTTGTCCAAATTTGATGAGCTGACTAACATTTTGAGAAAGGGACAGGAATGCACAAAGTCTTGATTAACTGGTATCAAATCACAGGATGTAATTTTCAGGAGATTCTTGGTAACAAGTAACTAAATCTAAAACAAACCTAGAACATCATTGGAAGAAGAAGGAACAGAAGATTTTTTTATTACAGGAAAAGTACGAATGTAAAATAAAACAGAAGAGAAACAATCCATCTGGGGATACATTCATCAATATTTTTTTTGTTAAAATTGGCAGCATCTCCAAACAAAGGAGCACAAAACATCTTGTAAGAGTACAGAACACTTCTTTTGTTTCTTGGTCTTTTATTACTACCAAATTCAACATGTAAGGATATTTTCATGGGACTAAAAATCTGAAGAGTGGAACAAAAAAAGAAGTGAGCAATACAAGACTCTGCATGTCAGAAGACCCAAGAACTCACCATCTCCCCTGCTGACTGAGGAAGGATCTGTATGTCAGTCACTCAGTCTTTCTGCTGTACAGAAATCTCTATCCAGACGACCGGGCAAAGATGACAATATTTCAGCTCCAGAACATAAAATAGCATCTATTTTGCTGCATCTTTGTCATTGTGTTTTACTGTTGAGTCAATTACAGCATTTATAAATACTGTCTGCAGCTGTTCTCTGGACTCTGATGCTGCAATATTTACTTAATTCAAAGAAAAGCAGTTATTTACTTTAGTAGGACTTCTCTCACCAGATAATTTGATATTAGGATTTGATCCACTCTCATTAAAACAAATATTTTTCTTTATTTTTTAAAAACTTACTTCTTGTCCATGAAGTAATGTATGCATTTCTGATATAAGCTTATTACTGTCTGTTAGTTTGAACTGAAAACTCTTAATTAAAAGAGCAGACAAAACAACTGCTAGACTTGCATCCCATGATGATTTATTAGGACATAAAGGTCAGCTTTCCAAGAAGATAATGTATAGCTGAGGTTGATGCCAATAGGGATTTCTATTCTGAAATAAAATTTCAAGTGGAAAATGACTTAATTTATGGAATGATCTATACACAGATTGCAAAATAATGGTCCTAGAACTTGCATACTAAGAATAAATATGAATTGAATTGATAAAAAAATTATCTGCAAGGTTTTGGCACTGCGATATCTAATATCAAAACAAGAGATCTGACAAAAAGATTATATATATTTTCTTCCATTCCTATTTTATTTTCTTAAATATTACCTGGAAAGTAGATTTGTTTATAAAAAATGAGAAATAATTACTATAAAATGATTTTATCTGAATATATGGAGAATATTTTGATATTTGTTATACAAAACCATTTTTCAGAACATATTTTATATGACCTGGCCTACTAAAAGTGCTCATCATTTGCTCCACACTGATATTTTGATTTAGTGTTAGTACATGGCCTAAACTGGATGATACTTGTACAGGAAAAGCTCCCAGAAGCCCTAGTCACATCACCACTGAGCTATTCGCTATGCACAGTCTTTGCTCCAAAGAGCTTATAACTGTTAAATGCAGATGATTTAGGTTTCAGAGCAGCGTACTCTCATTGAAGCAATCTGTTCCTCAACAACACAACCTCCTACTCATCCATTCACAGATTTGGCAGCACTTGCATCCCATTATCTCAGGTGGAAATGACACAGTCCTTTGCACCACATGAAACCCCCACAGGCTCCTTGTCATCCCTCTTGTTCAGTGGGTCGATGTCACTGTAATAGGACAACATCTCAGCTGGGGAGGACATTTCCCACTCAACATGATGGGTGGGAATGCCAGAGCTTTGGCTTTGGCTCCTGGCTCTGCCACAGACTCTATGCAGTCGTGAGCAAATCACTTCAGGACAGCTCCAAAACCTGTGCTGTGGTTACCTGATAAGGCAAAACTGGTCATTGCTTGGAAGTCACTTCCAACAGGCTGACATGATTAGGCTGTTCACCATCCATGCTTGTAGCTACCACACCACTCTAAAACAAAAGCAGCAGGACCTAAAATCTATGTGAAGAAGTCCTGTACCTGGAAATGCTGTGATTCCCCTCTGTGAAAGGTGAATGACAGCTTTTGTCTAGTTAGTATATTTAGTCGGTTAGCTGTGTGGAACAGGATTTCTCTACATACTGTCTCGCCTATGCAAGCAGTATCTGTTACAATGGGATCCCAATCACTGTTAACACAGTAGGTTAAAGTTATGGTTTCCAAGTTCCTAACCAAGAGTAATCCCACCCAGACACTTCAGTCATGTTCGTGTATGGTAAGATAGACTCTGCTCTTACTAGGAAGAATAACTGCCAAAGTTTGACCTTCCCTTCCGATTCTTCACACCCACTCCCTCCTCTCTGGTATTGATATAAAGCAATCTGGTAGGTCTAAGCTTTAAAGGAACTCAAAGGCTTTTCAAACATATGCTCTGAAATGAATCCACCTAAGCCATCATCCTCAAGTATTCAGGGTTCATTTGTCAAATTTGTCACACCAAAAACCTTTCATTCGACTATCCCTGATTGTCATTAAGCTTAATCAGTGCTCTGAAAATGAGTGCTATTGAGCGGCTCACAGAACAGAACAGCCTGTGACATTCTAAAAAATCCTCTTTCCCTGTCTACCCACCATTTCTCTCTCTTTCAAGCAAGTGTGTGCTCAGTCTTACAACAGCTGCCTAAACCTCTTACTAAGAACAAGCCTCCTCTTTTCCATTCCAGTGCTGTTTAGTAAAAGCCCAGGACTCTTCAAGTCATGGACCTCTTACAAGTAAAGAGACTATGAAGCATCATGATTTTCAGTGGGGTAGATAAAACTCTGTAATGAAAAATGCTGAAATTCTTTTTATTACATCTGTTATGCTAGGTTTGGACCAGAATAATGGAAAAGTCATACACTAACTCACTATATTCCATAATCCTTGAGGATCTCTTTTAATAAGAGGATTAATTGTAAGAGCTGATAAATTGATGTGTGGCTCAGAGCACATTATGACTTCCACTGTAACTAGAAGCAATATCACTCTCACTTAAACGTATCAACTGTCTCTGCAATTCTAATAAAGCATGAAGTATCTCTTCCAAAAGGAAAGAAAACCAAAAGAAAATTAAAGTAAACTTTCACTTGGTCATTACCATTTTGGTTAGTATATGGTGGTATTGTTATTTACAGTGTTGGAAGATTTTGCTGTAGAAAAGTGATCTGTGGTATTCTGAGCATGTGACCACAGTAGGTTTAGGTATGCCTATGTTTTATAAATTTTTCAGATATCTGATTTTGTAGCAAAGAAGAAAATGTTTGGAGTGGGGGAAAAAAAAAAAAGATAAAAAGAGCTCACTCTCCTCACTCTCTGTCTTGTCCCTTGCCATCAAGCAACACAATTGATATTCTCTGTATATGTGTATTAATCATTGTCAATAATTCTGTAACTATCAGAGTTCTGCTCTGTTAATAAGTCTAAGGCCCAGTGGAGGAGACATTGTTGCCCACCTCGGCATTTGGATGTCAGTTAGCACCACAACCCTCATCAGAAATTTTTACTTGTCAATTCAAAACTAAAGTAGATGTTCACCTTCTTTATAAGCAGGTAATCCTGACTAAACAGAACAGGTCTGTCACTCAGACACACCTGATGTACTTTGCCACCTTTTCTTAAAAGCTGAAGGATGCTGTACCCGAAGTGGCATGGAGACACTAGTACTTGCAGAATTTGCTTTGCTGTCATTCACTTGGGCTTGCTAATGTTTAGCTGAAGTAAAATGTTCTAGTGAGATGGTGGCTAAAGGAAATTATGATGTAAAATCTCTCTTCTGGACAAGACTGGTTTCCTTCCATGTTGTTCATTTTGGTAGACCAACACAGAAGCAGAATTAATTTCCTAATCCCAGTCCAAAACCATAATGCATTCATTTTAGAGAGTCCAAAAAGACTATGATGTTAACATGTCTCTGCCACTGTGCAATAGTAAATGAGCAAATGCAATTTGGGGAGTTGAATACTAATGCTTCCTGAATTCCAGGTCAGATCATTGCCAATAATTTTTTTTCTAATGTTTCATTCATCATTAAAATAAGAAAGAAAAACAACAGCATGATGGTGGTGTAAATTAATACCTTTTGCTTCACAACTGTGGTCAATTAGAAATGTACATTAAATCAATAACTGATGTTCAGTTTTGCCTAGTAACTTCTGATAATAAATAAACAGTTTATAACACCAGAAATGAAAAATACAAATATACTTGGCCTATATATCCATCATTTAAAAAAAAAAAAAAAAATCAGCCCAATTACTTGCCTTTGTAGGTTACCTTTAACATGCTTTTGAAAGCAACATACCAAAGGTCAAGATAATCCCATTGACAAAACTGAGTAGACAGGAAAATATTCTTATCTTTGATTAGACTTCACTCTAGCTTCTGAATGTACTTCTCCCATACTAAAGAGTCCAGCTAACTGATTTTGGTTCCAGACTCCCATTAAATCTGTAGAAAAACTCTGCTGATTGCATGTCTTTAGGATAAGGTTTCAAAATGTTCAAATTACACATAAACAGCAAGAGAAAGAAAAAAAAACCAAACCACAACAACAACAACAACAAAAAAAAACCAAAAAAAAAGAGAGAAAAAAAATTACAGAGACTGTTTTACAAAATAAATAACTAAATATGGCCCATTATTTTCTTTGGGAATTTCTCAAGTCAATTGCAGTAGGGTGATTTGTGCGCCCAGATGCATTTGTAAGGCTTTTGAATGAAGAGTGTCATTTAGCATTGCACTTATATCTAATAATAATCTTCACATAAGAAGTTGTTTATCATCAATTTACAATATTTTCATATTAAACAATAATTCAGGCTTCAGTAGCAAATGCAAAGTGTCTGAATATCTTGCACAAAGCCAGGCTTGAACCTGGTATTGTGCAGGGTTTTGGAGCTGAACAACAGAACAGTTCATTTTCTGCCACAATACTGCGCTAAAATAGCTTTTCTTGGCTTTTCATTCAGAAACTTTATCAACTCCTTTCGTCTATGTGTTTTTAAAATTTGTTAAGAGTTACGACAGTTTCTCCTTATACCATTTAAAGTAGATTCAATGTGTACACATATTTTGTAAGTGATATAGTTATAGTTTGAATTTGGGGGTGCATATTTGTGTCTCAGATGTTTTCTAACATCAGCTGCAGACACAGGTTCAAAATGGGGGATCGTATTTTTTGGACAATGGGAACAATAAAAGGTTAAAACTTGAGTCTGAAATCTAGAGATTGCTTGATTAATTGCAAGTGAAGGTCTAAAGAACAGGTTCAGAAAAACTTTTATTTCACAGGTTATTGGAATAAGTGGAATATCAATAGACAAGCAGAAATGTCTGCTTCTGTTATTAAATATAATAGTTTAAAAGCTTAAAATAAGATTATGCCTTTGCATTTTTGTATTACCAGGACACTCTGAACATTTTAAAAAGGACCATGAAAAATTTAAAGTTTTCTAATCTGAAATACAACTCTCCAGTATCTATCACTGCGACACTGGACTCAGAAAGTGAAAATATGCCATAGGCAGATAAATAGTTAATTAAATTATTTGGATAAGCTTATAGTGAGTAAGAAAAAACAAATACATAATAAAAATGCAATCAATTTATGAGATTGACACTTTTGTGTGCAGTAGTGCAACACAGTATCTACAAAATTGGCTATGTCCCATCAAGGCTATATCATAAAGCTGAATATTTACTCAGTCAATGCATTATATACACTGTGCATTATGATTTCTTGATCATAATTTCTAGTTATGTCTTGCTAATACAAATTTGGAAATACAAGTGAGGTCTGGTAGAGACAAAAGAAACTGAATATGAAATGTTGTTTTACGTTTGAAAGTCTGGCAGCAGCTGGACTAATTGATTCTGTGATTGAACTGTTGATTGGCTTTGGCTTAGTGCTATAGTAATTGATTCAAGATGATGAAGTGGAAATTGATATAAAACCGTATGCTGGTGGTGTGAATTCGTAGCAAGCTTCTGGAGTGTTTGGTCTTAGAAGCTGAGTCAGCTTAATTTTCCAGTTTTTATAGTTTTCCATCAAGATATTTATATGGAAACCAATATTGTAATTTGCATATTTAACCCTATGTTTCAGTCTGTAGTTTACCCACAATCTTTAATTTTTAAAGTAGTAAAGTAGTAAAAATAGATAGTTTCACAGTTTTAATTAGGTTGCTTTGGATATTTTTGCCATGTCAGGTACCTGACAGCCTTCAGAGATGACTGAAGATTTATCGGTAATCTGTTCTATCTACTACCTTTTCAATGCTCAGTAAGAAAGGGTCTGAGTACCTGCTGGTCCTGTGTGGTTTGCTTTTCAACTACCAGTTGAAACCAACATGTTGGGTTAATTCCCCATTTTGTTTAATAAACAGGAGAAAGTCATCAAATGTTTACAACTTAGAAATATGAATAATAATTATCTGATAAAACACGGTATCAAAGAATGTGAGACCTTATTTTGAACCTCCAACAAACACTGCATTGCCCTACTGCTGCAAACCAAACTCCTGAAAGAACAGCATTTCCTCACGGTTCTGTTGTCAGAGACAGTCTGCAACCTTGCATAAATGAAATCTAAGACAAGCAAAGGATGTTACAAACAGAAGCCACTGAAAATCACAGTTTTTAATTAAGCTGCAAGCTCTACTCAAAATTATACAAACAAAATTGAAAAGACATTCTCTTCCTAAGAGTTTCAAATTGGGCCCTTAGTGCCTCTAATATTAAAGCAAGGACAGAGTGCAAAAAATAATTTATTTTGATGAATTACATGATTAGGTTCCAATTCAACTTTTATTATATCCTGTAACGTTTAACACAAGTGTCACTAGAAACATTAAAATTGTTATAAATCTTGCATATAAAAGCATGAAATCTCATTGCTGTGTTAAACAGTCATGTGGATTCTGACTATTCAAAAAGTTCTGCTTCATTTCTGTTTGTTAATTGCATTTGAGAACTGTGCAACTGCTGCCTATTCTGTTTGCCTGAACATGGTGCCTAATAGGCACTCGCATCCTTGATTTACCTGACAGGCATCAAGAAGTGGTGGTAGAAGCTATGATTTCAGAGCAATGATACATTTCAGTGCCTTTGCATCCAGCAGGCAGTTGTGCTTTAGGACTCAAATTGTATTAAAAGCTTACCATAGACTTCAGAAGGCCTGGCATGGACAGTAGGTTCCTAACTCATTCCTCCCTTTGTTTCTTAAGGAAAATTTTTGTTTCTGATCAGGAAAGAAATATCACCTCTCTGTCTAGACATTCTGCACACACAGGTATCACAACTGTCTTGAAGTCAGAAATAAAGTTATGCTCACTGGACTCAAATCTAAATGTTTTATTTTTATTTAGAATAAATAAAATAAAAATCAGAAATTAAATTTAGAATTGGAATGGTATTTGAAGCGTATGCCTCACAATTAGGGTTTGAAAAACCCCTTCAACATTTAAGTTTAACTCTTCTGAGAAACACTCCATGACTCCTGTTTATAATTTAGGTCACATTTGGGTCATTATTCGATAGCTTAAGTGGACAAAGTTAGACAAAGGCTAAATGCACTTCTCTGATACCTTGAAATTTAAGCAGACACCTATGCAGCTTGTAACATCTTTTCCTTCCATTTTTTTTAGTGTGGGGGTAGAAGCACCAATGTTTATTTTCAAAAGTGAGCTAGCATTGCACCATATAAATCTTTTCTACAAGAATGGAGATGTAGGCTCCTGATACCATTTCCAAAAATAACATATTGGTTCCTTTATTCAGGATACCATGTTAGCAGAGAAGCTGAGCATCTGATATGTAATCAGTAAGTGTGAACATTTCACAGAACCAAATTACCCTCTAAGGAGGAATTGATCTCTAAAGATCATATTTTAAAAAATATTCCATCTTTATGAATCAGAGATGGGGTCATGTCAGAGTGATAAAGACAGACTGGAAAGAGATATTACAAATGCATTGATATGTGTCCCCTCCTGCTATCTTAATTATATCAGTATAAAAAACCACAAGTGTTTCACTGCTTACAGCTGAGATTTTCATATGTTCCTGTGTCATTAAAATTGAAAATCTCATAGCAAGTTGGTTGCATTTGTGCATTTCCATTCTTACTTTACTTAAGCATGCTTCAAAATCGTGCTATATTTCCACAAAATTCTAGATGCAACAGATTTGTGAGAGATGCATGGTGATAACACCCCAGTATCTGAGATTAAATACTGCAGGTTCAGAGCTAGAATTTAGATTTAGCAGGAAGGGGTGACACAATTCTATGTCTGCTGATTTTAAATGCCGCTTATGTTATCTGTCTACAACAAATTAAATGAAGTAAGTTACAAAGCACAGTAGAAAAGCTTGTGATTTAAGAATTAATATGGCTGACACACATGAAGAAACTGTGCCATCATTTATCATCAGACTTTCTTGTATCTTTGAAGAATTTAATCTGATGTGGGAGCTCCCAAAAACAGATTATAAAAATAATCTGCAGTTTGAAATCCATCAAATACTTTCTTTTCTAGATAAGCTTCAGCTTTGGTGACAAAATGGGGGCTATATGAGAGACAGATAGATCTCATTTAAAAGAAAGTGAGCTTGCTGGGAAGCTTACAAGATACAGAAAACTTAAGTTGCAGAAAAAGTTAGTTCTGGACATTGATCCTGCTGCGCTGAAGAAGCATTCCTCAGCACAGGGAATCATCATGGCCATACAGACTGATGTACAAAGTCCACCACTTTAACCTACTCCTGATGCTAATGTTTAAACCAAGGAAAATGTAATTTCACGTAATTATGATAGAACAGTAAAATGCTGCCTGGACCAAAACTGATCATATGCAACTCGTATGCTGTACTTCAAACATGTATGTAAGATTGCATGTACCTTACACTACAAAGTTTTTATTAGGTCTGTGTTACTGGGTGAATTTTTCCTGAAAGCCTGCTTTTAGAGCCATCATCATCATGCCATCAACACCCTGTGAGCACACGCAGTGGCAGTGCTCTTATTAGGAAAGATACACCTCATTTGCTTACTTGGGAACTTGTGTCTTCTGCCTTGGGAATACAAACTGAGTAGGGATTAGTGAAACAATTCAGCAAAGTCCAGGACATTAGGTGTCCAATGCTGGTGGGGAACATTTGACCACAACCTGTCCAAGAAATCAAGCAAGAATGACAAAAGCCCTTCTTTCATTTATCTCTTCCTGTAAAAATCTGGATTTCTGGGCCCTGAGTAGCAGAGACAGTCTCTATCACACAAGACTAGGAAATGCACAACTGAAGTGTTGAGAAAGCTTTGGTGATTTGGGGTGGTTAGCTACCTTCCTTCATTAAGGACCTTCTGGGGATTCCCATTCAGCGCCAACTGCCATTTGTTACCCACTCATCATGAAGAACTTAGAAGGTCCTGGGCTGGGATAAAGAGGATCTCTCCAGTGAGGCTGGGTGGATTTAGGCTATCCTACGCCAAGGTTCAGACCCAAAGCTTGGACAAAGCAGACTCCTTTTTTAATTTCTTACTGAATTCTTATGCAGTGCAAAACTGCCCTGTCTTTGGGCAGACGTAATATATATTTTATTCTCTCTCTCTCTTCAGTATCTTTTTTCTATACAGTACTAGACATATGTAAATCAATGTATATAAACTGTCACAAACTTGTGCCTGATTGTAAAATACAAAACATGTTGTAAAGAAAGTAAATAACAAAAAGTTGAAGAAAGTGTTTTTTATCAAAGTGACAAAGCCACATATGTTTAAAAAAATATTTGGAAGTGATTCAATGCTACAGTTAATTTAAAATGCAGTATTTATTATGGCTTCAGAGTAGTTCCTACTAGTCATTACAGGGAAGAGTGTTTTTGTGTTCACACAGGCACGGTGGGATGGCCTGACAGGGCGCATAACCTTCAACAAAACGGATGGCTTACGGAAAGATTTTGATTTGGACATTATTAGCCTCAAGGAGGAAGGAACAGAAAAGGTAACCAGATCTCTTGTAGAACAATGACAAAAAGCTAATTTGACAGGGGCATAGGAAAGTCCATTCTCCTCAGCTTGAATTTCCTGTGCTTGGGGTAAAAAACACTATTCTCAAGATTAGTTAAGTCAAAGTTAAAACAGAGCTACTAAGATTGTTTTATTATTTTACAATGCGTATCTTGCATTTTGAGGGATGGGATATGAATTTGGGACTGGCAATATTATCTAAAAGGAAATAATTAAGTGCACATTATCTTCAGTTCTTGCCACTGTAACTTGTTGTGGTAAATTCATACATATAGATAAAACCTAGACTTACCTTGCATGTACTGCTTTTAATAAATGTGACATGAGGGAGAGAGGAAAGAAGGTGCTTGAGTAATAACCTCAACAAGAGTTGAGATGTTAAAAATTCTGCATGTTTTTGAGATTAGATTAGCTTTTTCCCTTGTCCTGGCCCTCAGCCAGCAAACATGGGCTCCTGATGGTAACTGCAGGTTTCCCTCCACCTCCGCCTAGGAGGTGGCTGCCATAAGAGTCCAAAAATCCCTAACACAGGTAACACCACCAGCTCACGCCAGCTGGAGACAACGTTGTCCCTTGCTCTGCGTACACTGGCTTGACTCTGAATGGTAATTGCTGATGGGTTAATTAAGACTTTAAATGTAATTGCTCCCACACAGCTCTTCAGACTGATTCTCTTTTCATTTTTAATGAAGCACTCTGTTTATTTTTCTCTGTACCAAGGCTGCTGGAGAGGTTTCTAATCATTTATTTAAAGTATGGAAGAAGGTTTGTACACAGACAGGTGATGCAAAAAACCTTTGGGCTGGGTCTTCAGACTCATCCTTTGGGTTTTGATAGTGATTCTCTTATTGCAGTTTAGAGACAACAGTCTATCCAAGAGCATGAATTTTTCTGGTAGATAAGTTTCATCCCACCTTGAGACACTGTAATGTCAAACAGTAAAAAGATCTTAGCAGGATTCAGCTTTTTCACCAAAATACTTTTTTAAATTATTTTATTTCTTGGGAGCTGTGCTTTTCCCCTCTTTGAGTAGAGGCTCCTCACTGCAACAAAAACAGTCCTTTCCTCAGCTGTTATCCTTTCTGATTCACCTAAGATTCACCATGAGTGGTAATTTTGCACCATTTTGAATGTGTATTACCATCAGCAGCAAGGACTGTTTTAATGTGCAAGGTGGGGGGTTTTTTTGCCTCCCACAAAATGCATACTGTGCAGGCAATGTTCGAGCATTGTTGACTCAAAATTTTGACGAATGGGTTATTAGCTCCTTACAGAAAATGATATAGATGATTAAGTGGGTGATGTCATTTACTAATATATGGAAATTGGAACTAAGTTTGTGTTAAAAGATCTAAATTACCCCAGGAATCTCATCCCCCTTTTAACGTGAGGTGCCTCTGCCTGATGGAAAAGGCACCAAAGTGGGAGTCAGAGACCAGCTCTGTGCACTGCTCCCCACTGGAGTTACAACCCACGGTTGCCATTCTGTAAGAAGATAACAACTGCATTCATCATGTTTAAAGTGTTCTGGAGTCACAAGATAAAAATTTCTCATAACGCTTAGAATCATGTTTTGTACGTATTTCACACAGATATTATTTCCCACCCTTCCCACATACACAGTTGAAAAAGGTTTTGGTTTTGTGTTGTTTTGGGAGGGATTTTAATGCTACAGAGTAGACCAGTGTAAAGCATACTATAGCACTCTTTTCATGTTCTTATAAAGCACATACATAATAACCTTGTTTTAATCTTCAGTGAATCAGGCTAAGGCACAAAGGCCCCCATCTCCCTCATTACTGGTGAATAGATCATCCTACCTGACATGCAGAACACTATTGAGCCAATCTTGCTTTTGACTCTAGGCATTTCATGTTACACTGATTTGATTTAAACCAAATTACAATTGGTTCAGAGCACGGGCTTGCTGAGAAGGGCATATGACACCTCTCAAACTTGTCACTAAACTGCAATAAATCCCCCGGATTCACCATAGTGATGTACTACCTTGACCTCATTCTTCCAGTGCCCCTCCGACCTCCTCCATCACTCTAATCAAGGCTGACCTGCGGTGTCATTCTTTTATCCAGACATAGAGTGGTCTCCTGGTGTATTTCGTATGCACTGTGACTGTGTCGCTCCATGTTCTTCATGGTTGTTCTCCTCTTCCCTGCTGCCAGATGATAAAAGCATATCAAGTCAGTAACAATGAGCAGAACGGCTTTTGATTAATTCAGCCACCCTGGTGCAAATTCAAGGACATTGGTTATTTACTATATTCCTGGCACAGGCTATCATAATATCCAACATCTTATTTCCTGTGTACTTTCCAGATCAGTTTCCAAACCTGATCTAGTTTCGGAAACAAAGGGAATAGCTGATAAACGCTTGAAAAAATGGTTTTAAAAAATGGCATGACTATCACCATTAAGCATACTTTGGAAAAAAAGTTTGTGAAAGGCGAAAGCAATGGCACCCAGGGACACAAACCCAAAGTTTATTTGAAGTGCTACAGTTATTACCCCAAATCCACACTCAGCAGGCACAAACTAATCTGCTGGGTTTGTAAAAAGGCAACGCCATCTCTGCCTCAGTTAAGAACCAAAGAAAAAGAGTCCAGCCTGGGTCCAAAATGACTCAGCAACTGATGGCAGATAGACACCTTCAGTACACAGACAAGTCAGTGAATTTTGTCTTAGACTTAGTTGGCAACTTTGCTGGCAATCCCAGCACGGAGGATCTGAAAGCAGATCCCTCCCAGGTAGAGCTGAAACATGCTGGCAGGGCGGCGCAGTGATGCGAAGGGCTCTGTGAATGGCTGATGTCAGCTCCCCACACCATCTGACTGGTGCTCTCCACAAATGTCCAATACAAGACAAACTGCCTGAGCCCACTCCTTGCCTGGAGTTTTCTCACATCAGCCCTCAGCCATGCTGTGTATGTAAATCCAAAGGCAAAAATCCCGAAGATGCTTTCAGACTTTGTCTATGTTAAATAAATATTTATCTGAATAAATCAACATGGTTGTAATTTCTACCTTCACAAGGTGTAGATCCAAATCCACTGAAATCGTGAAGATCTTTCCCTTGAGGCTTTGGATTGGGCATTAAATACTGGAATTCTTCACTATCTCTGGGGCTAGAAAGGAATTTGCCTTTGGCCACTTTAATTTACTGAACAAATACTGATCAGTGCGTGAAATTGTATCACCTTGCTAGCTCTGTCATGTATAGTAGTCAAGAAATGACAGAATAATCTTTGCTAAACCTGCTGAAGGCACAGCAGAAGCAAAAGGCTAGTGCATCCATCAATCTGCTTCAACGCATTTATTAAAACTTTTAATCTGTTGTATCAGAAGAGAGAGGTCTTTCAACTCTACCACTTACAAAATTTAAAAAAAATCATAAAAATAGACATTTGACATTTTTTAGCAGGAATATATTCCACTTTGTAGCAAATTGGCTAATACATCACTGTATTGACATACTTTGTACTCTTACAGCTTACTCATTTCCACCTGTTTTTGAAAGGGCAATATGTTCCCTGTGTTTTCTAAATCAGCCATTTGATGTTGCTGCCTTATTCAGACCTACAGCCGTTTCCCTTCTCTAGCATTTCGTACCGCTGATGTCTCTTTCTGTGGTGACTAGAGCCAGTGCATTCTTCCTAGGCATTTAGGGAAATGTTTTAGCTCGCTGTGGCCAGGCAGCCTCTCACCTGTTCTCTTCTGTGCAGATTGGGGTTTGGAACTCATACAGAGGCCTTAACATGACGGACAGCAACAAGGACCGATCAACCAACATCACAGATTCCTTGGCTAACCGGACGCTTATTGTCACCACCATTTTGGTAAGTCTTGCTGGGCAGAGGTGGCACCATCACCCATGCTGCAGGATGCAGGTATTGCTGATGGTGGGTTGCAGGGCTCCCCACAGCCGCCTTTGCCACCTCTGGCCTGCAGCCCATGGCTATTTTCCTTCACATAAACAATGTTTTGTTAAAGTAGCCTGTTATCAAGCAAATTTTTTGATTTAGACTCAGAATCGACATACACATTCATCTATCGACGAGATTGATTCAAAAATACCCCACTGCCAATGAAAGACTCTTGGGAACCTCTGCCTCCAAAACTGTTTCACTTACTTCAATATTTCAGAGGCAAACCCTGCATACTTTTCTTCCCAGAAAAATTAACGCACACAAATACTCAGCTTTGTAGTCAGTGCTTATATATACTTCTGTTGTACTGAAAATGAGATGAAGAGGACTGTGGATAGGCAGGTTGAGTTATGTCCTCACTATGATAAAAGGAAAATATGCAACTGGGTATTCACAAGTTGTTCTGCCTCGTGCTTTCTGCCTGGCTGGTAATGCCACTTATTTCAATTATTCTGTCAAATTCCTCAGGAGGAGGGAAAGAACTCAAAAGCTCCCTCTACACTCCTTTTCTATTGCCAGAGGTCTTTTGCCACATTAAACTGCAGAAACCTGCTTGCCCAGATCTTCTTCTATCCAAAATCCTTTGGATAGATTGCAATCTACCTATGCTGTTCTCCATTCTTTCATGTGGATACCTGCTCAACTCACAGCTAATTTGTACATTTGAAGATTTCTTTCAATAAAGATTTATTTCTCACAATGTATAAAATTTTAGGTTCCCCTTATGATTCTGTTATTTAGGCTTCTCTCTCCTTCAATATCCCTTCCTGTCCATTAGGGTGGGACAATGTAGAATACAGATCTTGGTCTGATTTTGGAGCTACTAAGCACTACTTTTGTTAAAGCTCCTGGGAGCTATGAATTGTCTGTTCCACTGAAAATTAGGGCCCTTATGCTTATCACTAATTGATTCAGTCAATTTGTTAACACACCTAAAACAGCTTTCAATGGACATGGTAAATTACTGCTTTCCACCTAATTGCAATCCATTTATAAAATATTAACATAATTTAGAGAAACTGATATAATCTGAAACAAACCTCATTTCCATTGCTACATGTCTACTGTCTTTTTCTATAGGAAGATCCCTATGTTATGTACAAGAAGTCAGACAAGCCCTTGTATGGAAATGACAGATTCGAGGGTTATTGCCTGGACTTACTAAAGGAGCTGTCAAATATTTTAGGCTTCATCTATGAGGTCAAACTAGTTTCTGATGGTAAATATGGAGCCCAGAATGACAAAGGAGAGTGGAATGGGATGGTCAGAGAACTCATAGATCATGTAAGATTGAATCCTTCTCTCTTTATTCTCCTTTTACCTGTGGTATTTGATATGAAGCCAGCCCAAATGAAATGTTTGCTTTTGTTTTCATTTTTTTAGAGCTACTAGTCTGTCTTTATTGCCACTTGTCAGAGTAGGAAGTTGCATCAGTACATCTGAACCAACAGTTTGCAGGTGTCGGGGGGAAGCTCCATCTGCAGTGGGGCAGCAGGCACTGAGGTAGCACAAGTCCTGCCCACCCCTTGGCCACAAACTCCAACAGCAAAGGCTGAGCTTCCAGCTCACCTCCGCCCTGTGGCAGCCTCTGCCCTGTGGACGTAGTCCCTGCCCAGACACTTCACCAGTCCTTGCTTGCAGTCTGCCCCATTGCACAGGACCAAGTCCCATGTCCCCAGTCATGCCTCTCTGACTCACATGAAAGTCACAAATGTCCCTCTGCCTGCAAAAAGAGGAAACACAGTATCATGTACCAAATAATACTGTAGCAATGTTCAATTTTGTCACACACTTCAGATTTATAGTCAAATTTGGTTTAGTTTTTAATACTTGGGGGAAAAAAAGGAAGAAATATTAGTGCATTTGCTGAACATGAAAAAGCATGAGTATTTTCCCATTTGTGTTTTCAGAAAGCTGATCTGGCTGTTGCTCCTCTCACTATTACCTATGTAAGAGAGAAAGTAATTGATTTTTCCAAGCCCTTCATGACGCTGGGAATCAGTATCTTGTACCGGAAGCCCAATGGGACAAACCCTGGCGTCTTCTCCTTTTTAAATCCTCTTTCTCCTGATATTTGGATGTATGTTCTCCTAGCCTGCCTTGGAGTCAGTTGTGTCCTCTTTGTCATTGCAAGGTAAGTCAAAGACGTAGCTTTAGATGCAGCCACATTTAACTACCTCTACTCCCACAGGTGCTGCATGGGCTCTGTGAAGGATAACACTATCCTAAGGGGTTTATCCAGTCCTAAAACATAACATTCTAAAAAGTCTTGGTATTTTCACATCAACACTGCTATCACTTTTATATATTGCAATGTGATAAGATTTTACTTTCCTTAAGGGCTGAACGGAGAAAAATATCTGATGAAATGCGTCAGCCTTTCTTTGTCAGTATGCACCACCTCAGCAGACTACATGTTGAAAAGCAGTTTATATTACTCGAATAAGCACCTTTCTTTTCCACTAACAGTGCATACAGTTAAAAGGTAAGAAAGAGGATGTGAACATATTTTTGCTGCAGGATGTTAATTAGCTCTGCTAATTTCCCCTTGAAATACAAGATAACATGACTGGGAACCTGAAGGGACAATCTGCAAGTTTACCCAAGACTCTCCCAGCACTGTCCTGAGGTGCACCCTGCCTGTCAGTGGCAGGCTCCTAGTGATGTCCCTATTCAAAACCAGAAGGAAATAAGCACGTACACACCGTTTTTCCAAATGAAGCTAAGCTCATAAAGTTCTCAAAAGAAGGCAGGTGTGCCACAAAGTTTCTGGACTAGTGGACCACAGTCACATTTCCAGAGGGCCAGCAGAACACTCTATACCCTTAACATTGAACTTTACCTTAAAAACTCTAGACAGCTGATATGGTTTCTCAAACTGGATACAAGGTACTTATCGTGGCCTCAGAGACCACGGACCACAGTCTGGGAGTCAGTTGCTCTAGGGCTTTGAACAAGAGCAAACCAAGCGTGAAAGAAAATGAACTTAGAAACTTGTCAGAGGAAATCGGTCATTTGAGGCATAGTTTTTTCTATACTCCTGAATAAACCTGGACTGTGAACTGGCACAGTTATTGTCCTTTTCTTCAGGTAGTGGCCTTGGAATTTCATTTCCAACTCTGTTTACCTGATCTCATCCTATCCTTCATTTTTTCCTTTTTATAATTTCAAATATAAATATTTTTATTAGTGCTTCACAAAGATTCATATTTAGTGCTTTTTACCGAGGATCCCTAATTAAGCCTTTCCCCACTTCTGTTATGTATTGTTTTGCATATACAACAATATATTCCACGTTAATAAAGTATATGGAAAATAGCCTGAGTAAAGGTTTACACTATGAAATATAAGAGCTGAAGTGACGTATCATTGGAAGTTCACACATTCACATCACAGCAAAAGTAATAGAAGTGCTGCAGTTTTTATTGCAAATTACGGCATTCAACTTTAAGAAGTCAGCAATAATGTATATATTCCAGTGTATGCATACATATACCTCATTCAAAGACCATAAAATAGTTGTAATCTGAATCATTAATTATGATACTATAACACATTGTGCCTGATTTCCACATCTGTGTGAGCCAGGTCAAATTAAGCTCTTGCTGCTTTTTCTCCAGTTCACTGTTTTCTTTTAATCAAAAGACACAGGCCTCCAAAACCTTTACTCACATGAACAGTTCTGCTGAGAGTGACTGGCGTCGGATATACATTTCTCTGTGGTCCACTGAACAACCCTGTTCCAGGTGGACAACCTATGTGGATGCTTTGCTCGTTTGCATGTTTCTATACTGGTACCAAAGTACAGAAATTTTTGGGATTTGCTTTTTCCTTTAAATTACTGAGAATGTAAAGAAGGAGGAGGGAATTAGAGGAAGAGAGGTCATGAGTTAACCTATTAGTTGGCCCAAGGTAAAAGAAAGGGCTTATCCACCCCTGACATCTGTGGGACTCTATACAATTAGTCATGACTTCCCACAGGCTCTTGCAGTGGCTCACTGTACCAGAAATAATAACTCTTACTGTACGCAAATCATGATCTCATTCATGACTACTATTAAATCTGCTCGACTGTGACAGATTGACTTTTCTGCAGTTGTGTGCCAAGACTGAAAATATCCCACAATCCTCTCCACCTCAGCACAGGTGGAAGGGAAATCAAAGACCAAGTTATCCTTGGTGCTTCTGGTTTTTAAAATAACAGCAACAATTTTGCAAGAATAAATAAACATCAGGGTCCTCTGTCTGCTAGCAGAGCTGCCTACATACAGACGTGCAGCCAGGAGCAAACCAAAGGACAGCACAGTGCTCACAAATCATTGGCTGTGAAACCTGTTTGCTTTTCTTTCTTGGCTGTTAAATATTGCTCCAAATCACAGTGTAGCCTTTGGGTAAATCCATAGGTTCACCCTGTGTAACTGCGTTATGCTTTGTTTCTGAAATCTTTTTAAAAAGCAGTAGTTCCAGGAGCAACATAACTAATGAACCCTGATTTCCCTACAGATTTGTGTCTCGTGGTGGATTGTGATCACCAGCTGAAGTTTGTTTGTCTGTCTGTTTGCTTTCCCTGCAGCTGAAGGATTTATAGGCGATCTCTCCCATGTGGATTAACTGATACGTAACAAGTTGTGAGCTCACCCTGCAGCTTCTTTCCTAGTGGGGCTACTACCACAATGTTTCACAACACTTGCAGGAGCATAGTAACCTCTAAGGCCTCTACCTATTTGTCAAATGTGGCTAAAATTAGCTAAAAGGCTTACATATCATTAGAGGTATAGACCCCCCCACATTCATAACACACAGCACAAAGCCCAACTTGTAACAACTTAAATAAATCAAGTTTGGATATCGTTCTCATAACCCACCTATTTTAGGAAAAGAGGAAGAGAGTGTACTAGTTCAGCAAAACAGTTAGCAATTTTCTGAATGTTTAATTTTTTTCTGACATAAATGCTTTTTTTGAACTGATGCCTAAAAGCAGTACCTAATTAGATCGTAACTACATAGGCTAAAGAAGTACACAAAATTGTGTTCACATGTCATCTTAATTTACTTTAGACTTTATAAATTTTAATCTACTCCAGGAAGCTAAGCTATTCTTATAGCCTACATCTAGACCTGTTCACATCCCCAGATACATCAAGATTTCTGTAAGATTTGCCATGTGTTTCAGCAAATATTGGTTAGATTGGTTTTAAGAACCTCGGGAAGCATTCCCTTTTAACACTGCCACAATAAATTAAATGGTTAACAGTATTTTGACATCAGTTCATGGAAGACAAATACTTGGGAATCATTTTCATAGACTGGGATAATCTTCCTGTTATTTCTTCAGGCTTTTCAGCAGCTGAATAATTTCTCATTTGTCTTTGAGCCTTACGTAGCCCCATCATTGATTTTTAAACTTCAAACACTGCAAAGGGTTACAGACTGACAAAGCACTTTTCCTAAGTATGCTGGCAGTGAATGAACAAGGTGTTTTCTGCCAAAATTTCCCTTTACTGCTAATACCATAGCAGCTGTGCTGTTGATGTCAATGATGGTAGAGCTAGGTAGCTGAGGTAACCACCAGTGGTGAATAATGTCACACAGAGACTATATAAAAAGGTGCTTAGTTGAGCTTGAGCATCTCATCTTTATCAGAAACTTCAGCATAGCTGCTGCTGAAGGCCTGAAGAAGGGGAAAATGTCCAGGAAAACAGAAGGCCTGAGCAGTGAAATAGAGCTGAATTGTAAGCCAGCCTCTTCTTAGAGCTCAGCACAGCAATAGAAACACAAGAAGAAAATCAGCTTTTGTTTCAAGGTGAAAAAGAAATATATGTCCTAGTACCACATTAAAATATATACCCAGAGCTATAAAAATCTTTCTGGTCTGGCAGAAAGAGTTTTGCTGCAAGAATTTCATTGCCACTTTCTAGCAATGGCTGTTTTCCTCTTTTGGTGGTGGAGACATTTGTTTCCAAACTACTGGATGTGGTTGTTGCCTGAAACAATGCAAGATCCCAGCCTTGGGCTTCCCAGTCAGGTCAGGCAGAGTTACTAGTACATCCTCTTACTTTCCTGTGTTAACACTGTGGGACCCTCTGGGGAACACTCAGCATGGGACCTCTTCACTTCTATGGTGGTTGGCAGCTCAGGCAACCTACAGGTCCTGATTCTGGGTCTCTTGTTAAGGATGTGTTTCCCCACATGTGCACGAACTGAATTGGGAACCATTTTGTTACTACATAACAGTTGCTTCCATTATTCTAGCACAAATTTAAAACATATAACTTGGTGACTGCTTTTCTTTTAACTGGTGTATGCAGAACTGTTGTATCTTGAACCTGAAAGCTGCGTCTTTTGTTAGGATTTTTAATACTATTTTACTAGCAATGGTAATATTCTGCGGCTAATAGCATCCTAAGCTACATACAGTTTCAATTAGTGGGTTCATTATTATCAGAGTTCATTACTTCATCTAAGCAAGGCACTCTGCTTGCAACCGTGCATAAATTCAATGCTTAATTATATTGTTGAAACTGTAATTAAAATGTATTGGCATGACATTGTCAATTAAAGCTATATTCATAAACTTCATGAGAAAGTATGCAGCAAGCCACGCAGCAGCGGGAAGCAACAGCAGGCAAGGTACCTTGGGGAGAAACGGTCCTTAATGTAGCTCTGGCAAGTGTTGTGCAGAGCAGAAGGGGCACAGTTTGCAGGACGGTGCATGGGGAATAGAGCAGAGTTCTTCTGTTAAAGGCAATTCTCTGTATAATTCTCTCCCAGCAATGCCGACAATGTGGCCCTATGGCTTTCTGGCACTGCAATTGCTCCCAAACGCCTTCAAATGATCGGCAGCTTTGTTTCCGCTGCCACGGCAACCTCATGCAGGAAGAGCATGTTCAGCATCCAGCATCTCAACTACAGACAGCTAACGATGCTGCTGCTCCTTCATTATTTTCTAAAGGCTTTACCAAGGAGCAGCTACGTGACTTTCAGTTCTCCCCACACCCCTGCAAATGTCTGTCTGTCTGTCAGCAGTGCGGGCAGGGAAGCTGTGGGGTATTGCAGCAGCCTCACCCCCGAGGGCTCTAACCCGAGAGCGGGAAGAGTAAGGGAGTAGCCCTGTGCTAGATCCAGGACTGTGAAAACGGCTCCTGGCATTGCAGCGCTGCTCCACAGCTTGTGCGAGGCAGCTGCGAGACGTCCCGTGGACAGCCTTTCAGCTGAGGTTTTCTTTTTCTTGTTTCCTTCATTAACCTCCTCACTTTGTGCGTTGTTCAGCAGGTTTGCTGCCGCTGTGTGTACTCTATTTGATGTTTACAGATTGTTTCTGTTAACTGCCACAGGTTTACACCATATGAATGGTATAACCCCCACCCGTGCAACCCAGACTCAGATGTGGTGGAAAACAATTTTACTTTACTAAATAGTTTCTGGTTTGGAGTTGGAGCTCTCATGCAGCAAGGTACACCGGTTACACTTCGTTATCGCACACGTCCCACAGTCTGCTCAAGGGCTTCTGTGCTGGTAAACTCCACCGTCTGTAAATACAACATATACTGTAAAACCTGATCTCAGACACTAAGCAATAGAAGAAAGGAAGAAAACAACGTGCTGCTGCAAGCAGGAGCAGGCAGAGGAGGGGAACCTGTGAAACCCAGAATAGGGCTGCAGCAGGAGGAAGGAGGGAAAGCATCTGAGGGAAAGGGAAGCGGACAGGGTCACACGGGAGCTTCTGGAGCTGAAATGTAAAATAGTCGCAAGAAAGATATGAAGTGTTTCATGCTGAAGTTGAGTTTATTGGTATAAGAGGTTTGGCAACAGAAAAATGTTGGGCTCCATCCCGACAGAAACAGTAACAGCCTTAGCTACCCTAGAAAAACGGTTATAACTGCCAAACAAAAAAGATGCTCTTTCTTCAGAAGGGTTGTTAAGTTTGTTGGCACTTGTCAAACATTTTGTTTAAAACCAAAACAAAACCTTTTTTTTATGGCTTTTCTGCAGGTATGAGTCCCATCCTTCTGTAAATGCATCCAACCCTAGAAGCATTAACTTAACCCAGTCACAAGTCCCTGTTGCTGATGATTTTGGAAACAGCTGACATTTTTACTCAGTTGACAAGGAAGGGCAGTGAAGCTTACTCCATATGGGAAGTCAAACAGATATGTGTACTAAACACATTTGTTTATGGTGTGTATGTTCTAAGGTTTCCAGTTAAATCACTATTCACCAAAACTGGGGTCCACTGAAAAGAACGAAAATATTTTCTGACAAACATTTCAAGTTGAATCAAAGATGAACAAAAAAAACCCCACCCCACAACAACAAACAAAAGGCAATCCAGAGGAAAGCCCAGCACTACCATGGTATTAAATTCCTAAACATTTAAGTAAGGAATATAAAACCATCTCTGCATTCATCCAGGTACAGTTTATTCTTCCCTCTTTAACAGACATGAGTAGCAGTAAAAAAAACATAAGAAGGATTTTTTCCTAGATATGATAGAGAATAAAGTTTGTATTGTACCTAAGATGCACTTGCTTTTATTGGTGCACTAATGTACTGACAGGATATAGAGCTTTCTCATAGAAATTACTTTGAAGGAGGTTGGCTGAAGGAAGAGCTGTTCTGTTTTGCTTTTTTGATTTGTTTTCCTTCCAATTTATCAGTAAAACACAGGTTGAGGTTTTACAGTATCAGGCAGGTGTGTGTATATAACTGTGACTGCCCTGTGTGTGAAAGTGCCCCAGGATTTTGTGTTTTGATGTACTGCCTTTTTTGGAGTTTACCATCATCCACAGCAAACTGTGGGATGCAGTGTCTGCTCGTTACCACTACCTTGGGTACATGACAGTCAGCCCCAACCAGACTCTGCTTGTCTTTCAAGAAGATTAAAAACAAAACGAAAGAAAGAGAGAAAGAAAGAAAGAAAAAGAAAGAACATTTGTAAGGCTACACAAATGTTTCCATGTACAAACTTGTGGTGCGTGTGATTGTAAGTGCATCATCATTAATGTGAAGAGTTTAAACATGATATGAATGGTTGTGAAACTCTGCATCTAGTGTTACACTCTTTCTTGTTGGCAGCAGCTGCTTGTTATGCTTGATTGGAAGCCACTTGTTATTAAATTTTAAAATGTGATGATCAGACTTTCTCTTTTCTACAGAGCGTGAGCAAAGTCTGGATCAGGATTGGCTGTCATGTCTGCCATAAAAAGGCACTAGAGAGACTTCAGCAAGTATTGTCTCTGACCCCGAGTCTGCTAGCAACGTTTTTATTTAGACGTTACTTCCCCTGCTTTTCCCCTGAAAGTCTCAGATGTGTTATGCATACTCTGAAAGCATCCAAACCGGGCACATTTCATCCAATTCATTCAGAGAAGCTATCACTTTCAGAAAGGAAAGCTATCCATCAGAGCCCCAGTTCAGCCCGGCGATGGGTCAGACCAGGAATATCTGGTTAAGGAGAGTGTGTAGGGAGAAGCCGGTGAGCGTGGAGTGTATATCAATCCTTTTTGCTGGAATCAAGGCCCTCAAAAAGGTGAACATTGAAATGATCATGGGAGTGATCAAAAGAGACTCTGGGCCCGCTTGGTTCAGCTGGGAGCAGAGTGTGCTCACAAAAGCGAAACAGTAGCTCACTGCATAATTAATAGACTGTGGCGTTTTGAGTTTAATTGAACTGAATGCATTCTGCTGCTTTTTCACAAACAACTTTTTGCTAGAGGAAATCACAGGAGGTTTGGTATCTCAGCCCACAAATTCAGCACACAGGGCTCCTCCGACTACTGTCTTGTGCTGCTGTAAGGCTGCACTGGCAGATTTCATGGTTGCTTATTAAGATATCTGCAAGGTATCTGGCTATTATGCATTACCGGGATGTATATGTCAGAGCTAGGTTATTGCATCCAAGTGTAGAAATTATATTTGTATAGCTGTCTAATCTTAAAAGAAATAATACCTCCAGGATGACCTGAATCAGCACTCCTAGAAGCCAGCTTTTGCAGGTCAACCCCAGCTTAGAAATAAACCCACACATTTCCTGAGAGCAACAATGCAAGACAGAAAAAGATTTCATTGTATATAAAAAAAAATCTAATCTGAAAAGCAAGAAAGTACAACAGACCCCAAACATAAACCCAGATAGAGCTACAGCTCTTGAAACAAGTACATTTGGACTCAAAAATTTCACGAGAGTTTTTGCTTTTAGACTGTTGGCTTAATTTGAAATCCATGCAGCACCAGGGCTTCACAGGGCTGCACAGGAAGAGCATCTGCTCTCACAGTTTGGCAATTCTGTCAACCTACTCAAACCCTTGGGCTATGCTTAGCTTTGACCTTTAAGAGACATGTCTATATGTTTACAAAGCTAAGTTAAATCTGTTTGCTAGTTGTTTGGAAAGTTTTTACCCTTTCAGTCTTTGCCCCAAAAGTCACATTCAGAGTTTTTGAAAAGTCTGAAAATATTCTCTGTAACATGTTTAAATTTCTTAGAGAAATCATTAAATAACTGGGGAGAGATAATATGTCAATACGCTTTTCCAGTAATAGAAATATGTTTGTCACATCAAAAACTTTACGTGCTGAGATCTCCAATTACAGGCACTTAAGTACCTTCTTAAGTCCATCCTTCATCAACAAAATAATTATGTAAAAGCTTAACTTTGAATCAGAAGTATTCAAGTGGCTGTCTAAGTGCTTTGCTGAACCAGATCCTTGAATCCCACATAATGAGCTAAGTTCAGTGGGGACACCTCTAGAAAAAACAGCACAGAACTTGCATCAGAATGCTTAGAAATCGAAGTACCTGTGTAGCTTAAATAGTTTGAGCTGTTTAGAAGCTGTTTCAGTGCACTTAACACCCACACGTGCTATTCTGTGGGGTTTTATGACAATGGCAGATCACTTTGGTATTTGTTGGTGTGTCATGCAGGCAGATCTGCTGAAACGCTTTCATCCATAATGAGTGTTAAATACACTGTCCAAAACTTCACATTGCCCTGTAGATCCAAAGGATACATCCATTCACCCTCTGAATTTTTGAATGTAAACCACATGTTTGCAATAAGACGTGTTCTGGGTTTTGAGCTCAGGTTCACACAGGCCAATGAGTTCACTGGAACCACATTGATCACCCTGTTTCTGCTTAGGTATGTCGTTAGGATACTGCACAGGGCAGATTTCTCTTGTAAGCTACTCCTGCCGGGTAGCTTGTAAGCAGAATAGCATTCTGCTAATGACCTCCAGTTAAAAAATTGATTACTGTATACTGGCAAAAAGGGATTCAGAAAATAGACAAAAATATTAGTATAGCTTGCTGGGGATGTAAGAGGTTAATATCACAATGAGCGTTAGCTCAGAGATGTAATGGGACTCAGACCCAAGGATAATTCCATTTGTCATGTATCATGGCATACATCCCCTTCACAGTGTGTTACCATTATAAATGTTAGCTGTGCATCTGTGAGATTATTGTTTAAATCATTTTATCATACTACAGCTCATAAAAACATTCTGTGTCTAAAAGCAGTCTGTGGTATCAGGAAAGGCATCTTTCAGCATCATTTTAATATGATTGTTTTGATGATATTGTAACAGGATCAGAGCTGATGCCCAAAGCTCTTTCTACCAGAATAGTTGGAGGAATATGGTGGTTTTTCACCTTAATCATAATTTCATCCTATACTGCCAACCTGGCTGCCTTCCTGACCGTGGAGAGGATGGAATCCCCCATTGATTCAGCAGATGATTTGGCAAAGCAAACCAGGATAGAGTACGGGGCTGTTAGAGATGGATCCACAATGACCTTCTTCAAGGTAAGATGGCATCAGCCAGCTCTGTATGGTTGGACCAACTCATGGCCCTCCAGTGATAAATAGTGAGGCAGAATCAAAACATTTGAAAGGGTTAGCATAATAGGTAAATACATCATTTGCTCAAATCCATAGAGGATCCTTCAGCACTATTAATGTAAAAGATGGGACATTTTCCCGCAAGACATATCGAGAAACAATCTGATGCTGTAGTACTGTGAGGGACAAACCCGTGCCTTTGATGGGAGGATCTGAAAGGAACCAGGGCATGGACCTGAGGTCATTCCCCTCCAGGTTACTTCTCAGGGTGGGATCTCAACTTCTTCCAGCCACTTGGCTAAGATCACTTTTGGAGGTCACGTTTGCACTGCAATAATACTGCAGGCAGTCAAAATGCAAGTTTGTTTGTCCCTTTTTTAAAATGGTCCATGGCCAATATTACAGACTATTAATATACAGGCTACATACACACATGAACACATCTGTAAGTAAAAGATCATTTTCTGTGGCTAATTGCTTTGTAGATAACAGCATTATTTTTTTTTTCACTACTGGTATTAATTACTTACAAAATGGGTTAATCTCATAAAATGTCAATGTAAAAGCCAACAAGCTATAAATATAGGATATACGCACAAAAATCCTATGACAATTAGAATTAATTAGCAGCTTCATCGGTAGTCTCAGCAGGGAAGTTAAGCACTGAAGGAACCAGTGTCATGCTTTTCACTGTAGCATCTAAGAATGGTGTTTATAGATAGTCAAATATGCAGTGCCTTTGAAGAGGATGAGACACTGTGGGGAAGTAGGATGTGGGGCAAAATAACACTCGTGCTACGCACGAGCCCTCTTGCCTCCTGCTCCAGCCCAAGCCCCTTGCCTGGTGTTAACCACAAGCCCTTATGCCAGGCAAAATGCTTACACACAAAAAGGATCTTGGCTAAAGTATTTGGGTTATCTCTTAAAACAAATAATGCTCATCAAGGATGTTTCAATCGTGCAATAGATCTGATGGTAGGCTAACCCTGCTGGAGCTGTCAGGGGTGAACTGCCCTTGTAATGGCTCTCCTGTGGCCAAATAGAAATGTTTCCATGCTGAAAGAAATGCACAAACTACAGTATTTTTCCCAGTCTTGTTATAGTCAGTTCTTGACATGATGAGCTGACATTTCCATTATGATATACTGGGAAACCCGTATGGAGATATTCCTGGAAACTGTGTAAGGCAAGTACCAGACTCTCATCAGGAATATAAGGCAGGAGGAAGCAGCTGTGCTGCCTTCTGAAGGACTCTGGGAAAATCCCTTGGTCTAAGCGCTCTTCACTGCCCAAAGACAGTCACTGCCATTGCTATTCTGAAGTCAAATTCAGCATCAGAGAGAAAACTTCAAAACCTGTTTATTCCATGTTTTTTTAAGAGGAAATAGCTTTTGAATTTCAATATGAGAAGTTCAGAACAAATTTCTAGAGCTGTTTTCAGCTTTACACTGTGTTTTTTGCACCATTAATCCCTGAGGTTAAAATTTGTAGGCTTAAAAGAATGTAGGCCTTAAAAAAAAAATCCAGACAAGGTGATTAAATATTTATATGCTATACATGAGCTTACTTGTGCCTGAAATACACATTTACACAAGCACCAATGAAAGGACATTAGTTTTTGTACAGAATGGAGATGGATTCTCCAGCAGAGTAAAGGTGACATAGTGAAAGATACATGAAAAATACCATTTATCACACTTGTAAATCAGTGACACACACAGTGTTATATAAAAGGTGTTATTTTTATTACAGAAACCCTTCAAGATGCTCACAAGATTAGATTCCTTTATGCTGTCCAAAACCTAAAAAAAAGTCACAGAGTAGGTCTCCGTACAATAAATACGATAGATACTTATGTATGCAAAAGGAAGACTCTGTGCTCTGTGAGGGCATGACTTTGCCTCTCTTGGACTGCTAAATACTGCATGTACTTCCTGAGCTAAGTAAGCACACGTGCACACACATGCACACACACACACACACACACACACACATACACCCACCCACCCACCCACCCACCAGTGAGACACCTGGGAATTAAGAGAAGGCAGGAGTAAGGGTTTCTGGGCAGCAGTTCCTCCCATTCCCGTGCTGTACATGCATTACAGTATAGTTTAAGAAAAAGCACCTTTGCCACAATGGTTCTAGAGAAGACACCTGAAATAACTCTGCCTCTTTCTGGGGAGCTGTGAAGTCCTGACCTGGCCTGGACAGTTTCCCCTGGGCTGCCCAGTGCCATGACAGACTCTGGGAGCACCCCAGTGCCCAGGGGTACCCCCTGGCAGACATGCCCCTGTGATTTGAGGGCTGGAGATGTTGAGCTGTGGTGAAAGGTGCTTTTCACGATGGGTAGCCTGTGCTGCAGAAGCAGTCCTGCCACCTGGGAGTGCTGATGCGATGGGGACAGGGAAAGGGAAAGGAGGAATCAGCACAACCAGGTGCAACAGCAGTAAAAATGTCCTGCAGCAGTGTAGTGCAGGGCTGAGTTACACTGAAGAAGGGTCATTATTTCAAGTGCTTCCTGTGTTGCAAGATTTGATTTATGAGGGCTATGCCCAGTACTTAAACCAAGAAATGCCAAGAGAAACAGCAAACTCTTTCAGACCAACAGTTTTTTTAAAGCAAAACTGTGATAGTCAGGGTGATCCTTGCTATGGAGGAGAGAGGAACAAGAGAGTGCCTGTCATGTAGGACACAAGATGCAAAGACCAGATGAGTGTGATTTTCAGGACTGTAAGAGACACACGCAGTAAAAGGATTTCTGAAGACATTAAGTGCAGAAAGAGATCCCGGAACAAAACAGACTCTGAAGAACTTTGGTTTAGGACTTTGTGCTTAAAGTGGCAGCAGGAACTCCCTGAAAGATGATTATTACACGATGTACCTACTGGATGGGATGCAGGTTGGGAACCATATGAGAAAAGCAAGGTACTTCCACTGCTTTTCTGAAAAAAACATTTGCATTTATTCAAACTTACATAGCTTTTTATTTAGCTTAATGCATATATAACAGCTGTGTTCTTCTACTAATTTTGAATACCTTACTCTAGTATCCCTGATGTAATAGTGTCCCAGAAAAACTATTGCTAAAGAGGAAATGTTTTCAAGAAAGTTTCTGCAGTGACCGTACTTTCTAGCCAGGTAATGGGGGGAATGAAAACAAAAGCAATTGAAGTTATTTGTGGGAAAAAATGAAGTTCTGACTTTGGAGGAACCTCAGAGTCAGCCTCCTCACTGACCAGATCTGGCCATACTAGATCTGGCCATACCAGATGAAAATACCCAGGAAACAGGGCCTGGACAGTTAAGGAGTCTCCAGCAAGGGGATGGACTTCTAGGCAGGTGAGCCAGGAGGATCTCAGGCAGCATTCACCATCTGTGTGCATGTCCAAATTTGGGAAAAGTCCAACTGAAGGCAAGATGTTTCACATCCACAAATCTTGACAAACACATATTTCTCCAGACTGCAGTCCTGCTCTGTTTCCAACATATCTATAAATCGTCCATTGCTTTCTTGCCCCTCTGTGATAATAGATCTTAATCTCATGTTGCAACTCTTGCCAGCTCCTACCTTCTGATGTGCAGATGCGTTTCCACTGAAATCAGTGAGAATTCAAAAGCCAGAATTTGGCATATGATCTATCCCCCCCAAAAATGGGAGTTGGCAAGTTGAGAAGCTAAAATCTTTCTTTCAAACTCATCTGAATAAGGAATACATCTTTCTAGTAAATTCAATATCTGACTAAATTACTGCTCAGATTTATCAATTTCAAAAAATACTCCCAACTGAACAGTAAAAATGGTTTCTACTAGTAAAGAGCCACTTAATCATCTTCAAAGTTTAGTGGTATCCTGTGGCTTACCAAACTTAGGTGGAATTAGGTGACATTCACAGCTATTGAATTTACAGGTGAAGCATATTGACATTTAAAACTCAAAGAACCAGAAAATCAACTTCTCACAGGAATCCCCCAGATACTGATGTTTAATAAACACATATGGTCTTCACACAATGAGACTAAAATCAGCTATGATGCCTATAAACCAAAGATAGGGCCCATGAAGAAAGTGAGGATATACTACCCTAGAACTGGGGAAACGTAAATGTATGGAGAACTTTCAATTCATATTTACATTAAAAAGTTGGTTTGTGTGTGTCTGGTTCATGCTAGGCTTCAGCACAGAGTATTTTGGCAATGGTTGGCTTTGCCATCTTGAGACAAAATTATTTGTATGACAGTTTCTAATGGTCCATGTATCTGTATGTCTACCTTGATATTTAATCCAGAAGTGGCATTATGTGCTCAGTGTTGTTTGAGAACATACAAGGAAGAAAGATGCTTAACTGTGTTTGTAATATTCAAGTGCTTGAAGGTTTTTTGGTTTGTAGGTAGCACATTGTGAGGGTAGCAGGCACAGGGCTCCAGCACATTCCTGAGCAGGTTGTTTTTCTTTCTATATTGTCCAACAAAGACAGAAGTGTGAACAAGGGGGCACTGACACTGTCTTTTCCTACAGGGTGCCTGGGTCCCTCACAGCTCCCACAGCATGGGGAAAGGAGTGGGGAGGAAGGGATGTTCAACACTGTACAGAGGTAGCTGGGGCTTCTGGCATCCCTCTTCCCTGTGCAGCCGGGCATTGACACAGGACATGTATACACTCCTCCTGGCAAACTCCCCCTTAACTTCACTGGGAGAAGGATAAAGTCCTTAAGTCTGATTGCAATGAAAGCAGAAGTTTGCTTAGAAGCTGCTTTGGGTTTGTTTCTCAAGCCTTATCCTTGAATTACATGACTTCTAGGCAAGTGATATCAATACAAAAGGGCCAGTACTTTATTCATCATCAGGCTTTTGGAGTAGTGTGTTTGCCCTGATAGGCAGAAGCACTGCTTCTGAGTGAAGCAGTATCCAGCTGCACTATTTAACTGGGTACTGTGCTGTAATCCATGTAACAGCATTAGCCCAGAAAACTTCCAAGCACTTCACAGTCGTGCCAGTAATGAAGTGCCTGGCACTGCAAAGGAATGAAAAAAGAGATTCCTCAGCATAAAGCACAGTAAGAGAGAAAGGCTGCTGGAAGGAAAACCCTGTTACCAATTCTCTTTCATTCAGGATGTGCTATTGGCATAGGTCACAACAAAAGGCTGAGGAATATTTTACAAGTGTAATTTGGGTGCTGGAATGATTCTGTGCCCTCATTTTCCCTCCTTAGAAATCCAAAATATCAACATATGAGAAGATGTGGGCATTCATGAACAACAGGCAGCAGACCGCGCTGGTGAAGAACAACGATGAGGGCATCCAGCGTGTGCTCACAACGGACTACGCACTGTTAATGGAGTCAACCAGCATAGAGTACGTGACTCAGAGAAACTGCAATCTCACCCAGATCGGGGGGCTTATTGACTCAAAAGGCTACGGCGTGGGAACCCCTATTGGTAAGATGCTTTCCAGCACAGGTGTTGTGAAGTACACCCAGCAATGTCCCCTGCAGAAGTTCAGATGGCCATCTGAATCATGTCCTAGTCTTCTAGAAAACTTTCTCATCAAAACAGACCCTAGGAGACTCCTTTTAGGCAAAACATCTACTCTTGCCCTGCTTATTTGCAAGCAGTCTCTGCAAGCAAGAGGGAATATAGCAGTGCAGGCTACATCTGTGGAACTAGGTCGAGTGACCTGCTTGCCTTCTGGAGCATCCTATTCGTAGCAAACTGGGTAGCACCTCTGTGCTGCTCAAGGTGCAAGTCACTCTTTTGAAATTCCATTTAGCTTGAGAGATCAGGTAGTGCCTCTAGGAAAATGGAAATGGGCAGAATAAATGTTATGTCCAACTTATGCATCCCAAAGAAAGCTGCATGAAAGGAGATTAATTTCTGATCTATTTCATGACCTCAGAGCAATACATAAGAACAGCGAGAAGCAGTTACAAGGTTCTGCATCAAGGATTTCAGTGTTTTGAGCTAAGCAGACTCTTAAGACTCCCAGTCTCTGCAAACTCTCCTGTAGACCTTTTTTAGCATATCCGGTGTCCTTTCCAAGATTTTCTAATTGTAGAAAATTAGAAATCATGTCAGGTTTTTGCGCTGTATTCTTGTGAATAATCAACACTGGGCAGCCAGATCTTTTTCCTGTATAATATACCTCTCCATACTGCTCACATATGCATTTACCATGCCACAGTCAGTTAATAGCTATGCAATTTTATTGTATTCGGGGGAATTATTCAAGGCAATATCAGTTTACACAGATGTAACAGACCAGATATAAATAAGGGGGGAAACACCACTGCACTTTGAACTGTGATTCTTTATGCTACTGCATACCTCAGACAGTTTGTCATACAGATAACATTTTAAGTACATTTTTCCACTGGCTATGTGAGAACAGCCTTCTCACCCTTAGTAAAATGATACAAAAGCTAAAATCCTGAATAATGACAAACGTACAGCAAGAGTTTCATTGCAGTTATAAAACTGCCACACTTTAAACCAAGAACAATGAAGGGATAATTGGAACAGATGGTAATCCTCAGAGAGAGTGCATCCATTGGAAATACAGCTGTGAAATAAATTTATAAGATGTTTCTTGTATGATAAATGTGCCTTAATTTTTTCTTAAGGAAAACCAGCAAGATTCAGGGGAATAGACATCTCCAAGCACTGTGGAATAATTCAGTATGATCAGGCATCTTAAATTTTTAAAAGATTGATTTCATAAACAAGATAAGCCGTGGAGATCCTTCTACTATTCACATGGACCCCAAAGGCTTGGTTATTTTTCTCATAGCATTCAAGACTATTGATTGCAGAAGTTGTATGGGAAAAAAAAAGAAGATTCAACACCAAAATTTCAGCAAGTCTTAACTGGTCTGCATTTGTTCCTTCAGGAGAATGCCCAACCAGACAGCTAGGGTTTGCAGCAGCAAAAGCGTGCCTTGCACTCCAAAATTTCTAGCGAATGAACTGAATACCACCACCACTTGGCTCCCAAAGAAACAGGAAGAAGACTTTTTGAAAGTTCTTATATAAAGCCAGGAAATGTACTATTTTATTTATCAGAGCAGCTTCTGCAAGTAAAAAACTGCAGATATAGGTTGTCTTCCTACTTCTTTGTGCTGAGTTAAGTTAAAAGATGTTTAGGCACATCAGCAAACATTTCCATTTATGTTTATTACAGAGCCAATGGGTCACAAAGAGGATGGTTTTCATCAGATTCTTGGCAAAAAACATTACTAATGAAAAATCTGCAGCTATGGTGGTGAACTTAACACACTCTGGAATACTGCTATAGCAAAAGCACCTCTAAGCAAAACCCGTGAGAAATGTCACCCTGGGAGGAATTCAGTTGAAGAAAGCAACATTATTATAGGTGTCAGGACAGGTATTAATTCCAGCATCACTGCCAGTGCTGATGCTAGTAATTCAAAAACTAAAGCTATTACCAGTTATTTGGGAGACTGCTAAGAAAGTAGATAGATGCATTTCTTGGCCTGAGAGGTAGGTTGTTAATAGCTCAGAGGCCATAAATGATATGCTGAATATTCAGAGAGGTGTTGAGATGGATTTGTGTGTGGTTTTAGTGCTTACCAATAAAACATCACCGATCCAACACTTCAGGCACACTTGACAAACTTTAAAAGCACGCATAGAAATATAGATGTACCTGTTACCCTCAAGATGAGTTGTGATAATCTTGCTGGCAACAGAAACATCACAAGAAAGAATGAACATCCACACAAATCCTGTATTGTGACTCAGGCTGCTTCACTTTACCTAACAGCTATGTCCTTTCAGACAAGGGAAAATAGATGAGTCCTACAATCTAATAGACTCCATCTATCAGGGTGACAAACCTCTCCTAAGGTAGAAACAATTCTGCTCTTTCTTCTGAGAGGCGCTGCTGCTTGCAGTGGTAATAATTCACTTCTCTGCGTAAAGACAGTTTTGAACGTGTTTCTGTTTTGGTTTCTGTTGTGTTTATTTTTGGTTCTTTAATAGCATGCATAGAAATCATCTATTCTTACAGCAGGCGTATTTTCCTTTGAAAGCTCACTACCTCAAGCGGTGGCTGCTGATTGCTGGCTTCCCAGATGGACTTTGTATAATCTGACACATGTCTCTTGGCATCTGTGGTCACAGCATGTCCTACTGCTGGCAGTAAGATCCACTAAAAAATAGCTGAGTGTTGGCACAACAAATGAAGAACTGCAATGTTTTTCACACTGATTCTCCTCAGACAGTACTGCGGGCTAAAGGAAATGGAAAGCAGAGAGGGGGACTTGTATTCATGGTACAATTATTTTTAATAATGTCCTTCATGGCAATATAAGAAAACTGAAGTTGGGAGGCCAAATTTCCAAGGCCTAGCAAGATTTTTATTAGGTGTCCATATCTATGTGTACCACGCTATCACTGAAATTCTGGCACACGTTCTGCCTTAAAAGTTTGTTTACCTTGCTTGCATTGAGAATTGAAACTACTTTAACTTGCAACAAAATGTGACTTTTGGTGAAATTACGGTTTAAGAAAATAGTCTTATTAATGTGCTGAAGGAGAGGAAAGGATGGACGGTAGTTAGCTACATGGACAAAGGACTGACAGCATTGTATTTCAGCCCAGACAATAAAGGCTTCCAACTGTAGGAAGTCCAACATGGCAGGTTTTGGGGCACATATAAACCTTTAGAGCCAAACAACCTTTCTTGTAACCATCTCCTGCTTGCTATCATAAAATCCTTGTCCCCTAAAGAAAAGTCTCTCTCACAATGCCAAATCCAACTTCCACTTGTCTATCACAATTAATAACAGGCTTGCTGCTATTATTGTTGATAGCTCCAGCTTCTGGCAACATGGAAAAAGATAATTGGTAGCAATTGCTTTTAACTAGGCACTGCTCCAGAAATAGGGCGAGGTGCAAGCCTCTCCCTTGTCCTCCTTTAGGGCTACAGACTTGTGCTTCTGCAGCAGCACAAGTTGGTTGAAGGGACTTAGAGGTGGCAGAGATTTTGGGAGATGGAGAGCCAGAGCAGAGTGAGTGAGATGCAAACCTAAACAGATTGAACTGCCCAGTGTGACCCAGCTATTTGCCAGGTACTGTACAGGTCCATTAATGCTACTGAGCTTGAAAACACATCATTTAATAAGCTGTTGGCCTGCAAATAAAAAACATGAAATAGTTGCTATTTTCAGCTTTCAGTGCCAATACTGTTGCAAATCATGTGAAAAAAAAACTTGGCCGCCTTGTGCTCTTATAAGTTGTAAGGTAGCTGAAGTGGACTTCTGGGCTTATGCAGGTATAAATGAGAAGAGAATGTATCTGACTGACTGTGGGCTTTTCTTAGACAGCTATTTATTTTACATGCAGTAGGAAAAATAAACAGATGTTGAAATAAATAGAAGAGATGCAAAGCGGAAAGTCTCAAAGGATGCTGAAAGCAATATTCAAACATGATATGAAGGATTTACTTAGCAAGAAAACCCACTGCCAAGGCTTAAATAAACCTCAGTAGGAGACCCTAGAAATTATAATGAATTCTCAAACAAATAACCGCACCAAAGGAGCCTTCTGCTTTCCAGTCCCCAGGGCAGACACCAACAGATAGTCATCTTTCCCCTTCCAGCCAAAGAGAAACCAAGACTTTCTAGCTGGAATAATCAATCCTGCTTCAGATAGCAGCAGCTTGCTCCCTTCCTGCCTTCACTTTGCTGCAAGCATCACTGATGGGTCTTGCTCTCACCTTGCAGGGTCTCCTTACAGAGACAAGATCACCATTGCCATCCTCCAGCTCCAGGAGGAGGGAAAGCTGCACATGATGAAGGAAAAGTGGTGGCGAGGCAATGGCTGCCCTGAGGAGGACGGCAAAGAAGCCAGCGCTCTCGGGGTGGAGAATATTGGGGGCATCTTCATAGTGCTCGCTGCAGGGCTTGTTCTTTCGGTGTTTGTAGCCATTGGTGAATTTATATATAAATCAAGAAAAAACAGTGATATTGAGCAGGTGAGTCATCCATTTCCAGCTTGCTTATGTTTCTGGGAGGCTGAGGTTTGTGGATGTGGAGGTGACTGAGTTACATGTCTTTTTGCTGGAGTGCAGATTTTGTATTGCTGAACTCTCACCATGCGTTTCTGGAACTAAAGACAAATAATTTATTAATAAGAACAGGGAAGTACCTCACCCACAGTCCAATTAGTGCTGCTTAGTATGGCAGTGCAGAATAAGAGCAATTTCTCAAACAGTTTCTGCTTGATCTTTAAGACTTCAAGTATAAATTATATTGGAATGGAATAAAACACAACTGATTATTTATTTTTTTTTTTATATGGCATTATCATCAGCCCATTGAGTAACAACAGGAATGTACTTCCAAATCCCCAAGTGTAACTTTTCTCTTGCTCTAGAAAGCATTTTTTGCACAGCCAGTGTGTGCAAAACAGGGTGTCAACACACTGTGCTGAATCATGCACTTCAAAGCAGGAAGACCCACTGAAAGGTGATGGATGCCACAGTAAAGTAAGACTATGGAGCCAAGGAAATTCTGACGATAGCTCCACTGAAGCGTAATGAGCAATTTAAAAGGGCAGAGGGAAAAACAAAGGAAATGCTGTGTATAAATCAAACCTTGAGTATTACAGCAGTTTGTGAGATAGAATCAATCATTAAAATAGAGTGTAAACACCTGTTTACCGAACCACCAGACATTGTAAAAGACACAAGACATAAGCAGCAACTCAGAGTCTGTTCTTGAAGTTGTCTGCCAAACCTCTTACTCTGGCTGCCTTTCCTGGTGCTGGTTTGGTTCTGGACATGTCTTAGACCCTGATGTGGCCCTGTTTGGTTCAACTGCTATAACTGCCCCGATTCTCTTCACTTCAACAAAACTTATTGTAGGGACGAGGGTCACATTGCACTACAGGATCAGTGGCCCCTGACCCAACCACCAAGAGGTGGGTTCATTACCTAACCTCAGGTTTCTAGACATGAGGCGTCTACTTTGAAGCGAGTTGTTTAAGCTCACTTTCCACTTCCAGATGGGAAGGGCAGGAGCTTTTCCATGGGCAATTCATTCTCTTCATCCAAGGTGTAATCCTGCAAGGCTGATGACTTAAATGCCAGAAATGACTGTCAAGAAAAATAATCTTAACAAAGGCAGCAGGGATGAGTGGGAGAAGAAGGAGAACATTTTGAACGCAGTCTTCGAGATGCAGTTTACACTGCATACAGCAGTGGTGCTGGGACATGAGAGGGATTGACACCTGAGGAAAAACAAGCAGCCAGGGCTGAGGGCCTCGAGAGGATAACATCTGATTTTGCATAGGATAAATCACCTCTATCTCCTTGCTGTCGGTAAGGGTTCACCATTAGCTAAGGCTACATACCTGCTGTTCAGGCAGCTGAAAGGAAGTGAGCTGAATCCTACCATGCATCATAATTTTCCAAATGGCACTTGGTATTAGTTTAGGTCCATGACACCTAATGCCAATGTCAGTGGACTTGGTCCTCGCAGTATCCTGCAGGAGAGGGCAGCTCCTGACCGTGCAGACATCTCCACACGTGCCTGAGCAAGCCCTCATTAAAGGCAATAGCACTGTCTATGAACAACAGATGCAGCTCACATGAAGCAATTTTGCAGGCCGTATTAATTAAAGTGTCCCTGTTTTGGAATAAGTCAGAGATAAAGGATAAATATATTTTGCACATCTAGCAGCTCTCTGATTAGTACTTTAACCCTATAGAACAGTTTTAACACAAAATGCATAAAGAATGTATCGACATCTTTGTTTCATTCATGTGTCAGGAGATCTTTCAAATATGTTTTGGAGAATAGTTGTGGCTAATTAAAATGTTTAGTACAAATGCTAGTATGGAACAGAATATCCTGGAAATTGTTCAAGAGTCTGGGAAAGGCAATGCATTCCTGAAGTCATAATTAAAATAGACCTAAAGCTTTACACCATGAGGGAGTGTTAATTTACTTAGCAATATGTTGGGTGAATAACATAGTATTCAGGGATACATGTATACATACATACATATTTCATTTCTCAAACTGTATTACTGTTTCACAACAATGTATTGCTAATTATAGGCAGTCTCTTAATAATCAAAATCTTTAAGTGAGTTAATGTGGCAACATCATACTTCTTTTCCAGAAGTAATTTTACAGAAAGTAGAATACCAGCAACTCCAGTATTACTTTCTGATTTTTCTCAGTTTTATTTTTATTCTGGTGAAATAAGAAGCTTAGATGGAAAATGCTATACAGTGTATATTCTCACTGAGCTAATCCAAAACATGAGTCGAATACAATCTGTAACTTTTCTGCTTCCATAAACAGAATCTCTTTTGATTTAAATAGCTTTTGATTTCATTCTCATGTTTGGTTTTAATTTTATTTCTTTCCTTTATTTATTTTCTCCATTTTTCTTTTCTTGCATGCAAGGCCTTTTGTTTCTTTTACGGACTACAGTGTAAGCAAACCCATCCATCCAACTCCACCTCTGGCACCACCTTATCTACGGAGTTAGACTGTGGCAAGTTAATCCGAGAGGAGCGAGGGATTCGAACACAGCCCTCAATTCACACTGTATAGTCAGGAAAGAAAAAAGGTGTGTCCGATGGAAAGCATTAAACTTAAACAGTGCACATAATGGCAAAAGTTGTACTCACCAACACATAGTTAATGACTTCAAAGTGTCTCTTGCTTCAGCAGGAGATAAGCTTATCTAATGCAAATTGTCAAAGTCCTGGAAATTTGGGCAGTTTAAATGCATATCACAGAAAATAATTACACCTACAGCAAAGAGTGAGTGCAATAGACTGTAGTAGATTTTAAGAATTATCACAGTTGTCATCTTGTCATTTCATGGGGTAATTCACCTTTTTCAGGTAAGAAAAATTATTTACCTCCTTTTCATCTCCTACCAAACCTGAGTAAACCAATAGCAGTCTCATTACTAAAAGCATGGAGAAATATTTTGCTTGCTCTCCACTGAAACATTCAGCAAGTGGGCCAGGCAGTTCTTTATAAACCTCAGAAAATAACCTGCAGGGCTCCATTAACTTTCTGAACCCCTATTATAAGCAGCCAGAGATTTTTAGCTGGCATATCTTATTCCCAGTGTCAATATTTAATGAATTTTAATTCATCCATTTAAAATTCATTAGCCAAAGCCTCCAAGTAACTCTCATAGCAGAAAACCATATCTATCAGTTAGATTTTATGCCATGTAACCATTAACATTTAAGAACATATTCAACAAAAGCACCCTCAGGCACCCCCAGTATATATCTTTCACAGAATAACTCCATTGGCTTGAGCAATTCATGATGTTCACTATTGTAAGGCTTTGAAACATAGAAAACTCCGTTATGGAAAAATCAGGATGTCAATTTATATCAAACAGTAAAGCCTTGGCATTGCTTTGCATATTGAAACGCACAAGGAAACTTTTGTGTAGGAGGTTGACACTGGATACTTTTTATACCCTGGAAGGTTAACAGTTTGATTTCCTCTAGTCCTCAGCTAGTCTGGGGACTGACAGGGCAGGAGACAATGGACTGGATCTGTTGTTGCCAGCAAAAAACATATGACAAAAATTTGAGATACACAAAATGTATAGAAATGCCACCTCGCAGGTTGTCATGAACCATGGCAAACAACCATGTTTTCAAAACCTGATTAGCTTTTACCTGTATTTTATTATATGCCAGCTTACCACCAGTTTCACCAATTCATTTTCCACCCCTCACACCTACTTTACGTTTTCTTACCCATTGCAGTTCCTTCTCATCAAACAAGTTAATGATCTGTTTTATTGAGGGGCCATTTCTGGACTCTACTGCAATTAGAAAACTTGTTCGAGTGGATGCCTTCACACTCAATCACCGAAGTGCTGTGGCAAAACTCTGCTCTCCTCTTGAGTTGTTTTTCTCATACCTGGCTCCTGAGAAAAGCCAGAGCATACAGTGACCTGTGTTTTCCTTCTGTTCGCATTACAATTTTTGGTCAGCGTTATTTATGCTAGCAGTAAGTTTAAGTATTTTTTGTGATGAAAATGTACAGCTCATAGCTAGGCTATACCATTTCTTCTCTGCCAGTGCTCATCCATGTACATGAGTGTTTATGCTCCACTCCAGATGCTGCAAGAAATTGTCTTGCTCAAAATGGCATTTTAACTTGTTTGAATAGGGTCTTGAAAGCTTTGATTCTTCATAAAATGAGCCTTCTTACCAGCAAAGACCTGAATTAGATCTTCTGTATCCCTGATTTAACAAAGCACTTTTGTTTGCAGTTTCCCAGTAGAAGAGACTTAAAACTAATTAAATTCAGCTTGTCTCAACTCTCCGAGGAGAAAGAAAATTCCTAATGTGTTTATCTCCATCATGCTCTACGCAAGAAATCCTCCAGGTTGCAGCTTCAACCAGTTTTCTAATCACTTGTTAGATGAATGCAGAATCCAGAATTTTTCTGTCACTTTTTGGGTAAACATTTTCATATCCGTCAAGGAAACCGTTACATTGTTAGTAACAGTCATCATTTCCCTGTGTCTAGCTGTCCCCACAGACAACCTCCCAGACATTGGTTTGCCTGTGGGAATTACAAAGCAGCTTCTCCAATGGAGCTGCATACCTAGCTACAAAAAAAGTTATTAAAAAGCCTTGCTCCTTAGCAGCTACACCAGCAGCTGAGGCAGTGAAGAGCCGGTATGCCACCTGAGTGCTAACAAATCTATGCTTGTAAAAGCAGTTTTTTGCAAGGTTTGCCATGCTCCAGGACAAGGCAGGTGCCCTCAGATTAACAGCAACGCTCAAGGAAGGCACAGCCTGTAGCATCTCTCATGAAGTGCATGGCACCTGGGAGGACTCCTGCATAGACATAACAAGCTTCAAGAAGCATGTTAAAACATTCAAAGATTTTCTGCTTACCAGTACTCTAAGATTCTGTGACTGCTATACTTCAAAATTTGGCCACAAAATAACACTTCCTAAAATAAATCTTCCCAACCTGCAGCCTTGCAGCTGCATCCAGAACCCAATAATCAAACCAGAGCCGTTCTCAGATGTGCGTCTGCATGGGGACCTTGCTGTGCAATCAGCACAGAGCCAACAACTCTCCCTGTGATGAGTAAGCCACGACAGACTTCATAAGTTCTGGCACTGAAATACCAGTAAAGCATAGCCAGAGGTGTTTGGGAAGAAAAATGGCTATAAGCATACCCTTATGTGATTTTATATTAATTTTTGGTTTGCTGTTGCTGCATTTTACTCAGAACTCCCAAAATATTCAAATGAGTAAGTGTTTGCAAAAAATGGCGTATGACTTACACAGAAGCCACCTACCATTGAAAGCAAAGGGGCTGTGAATAAGCTAGTCCCAACCATTACCAAGTTTATTTGGCTGGGGTCAGTGTGCCCACCTTTATTTAGTGGCAGTTCCTGCCCTCATTAAACAGTCTGCAAACCAATTAAGCAAAGGTGCAGGAAGAAGGAGGGAGAAAAGATGAGACAAGAGAAGAATGAGAGGAACAAAGGCAATATGATCACCATTTCAGAGAGCCAGAAGGAGGGTGGATTAACAACACACCTGCATTGTGTTAGGTAGACCTAGGACATAGACCAAGGACAGCAGTAACACTTTCTGCAGCGACTAGATTGATATTTCCTCAAAGTACTGCCACAGTATCATGTGCTTGTGCCATCTCTCTTGGATCAAAGCCTTGAAGCTTCACATCTTTAGCTCTTTGGAAAAAAAGGAGGAGAAGAAGGGGAAGAAGGAAAAAATCCCCTATCTCAGTGAGTTTCTTGCAAAATAGAATTTTTTGTGAAGTTGTCAGGTCTGCAAATTCCCCCTCTTCAACAAACATCAGCTTGACCCCCTCCATTTTTAGGCCATAACCCCACCTCAAAACACGTCTGTGGCCATCTATGCCTTCGCTGAACAGTCCCATTTCACTGAGCAGCCCCATTTGTGTTTAGATGGTTTGGGAGACCAGCAAGTAGCTTTACTGATTTTTTTTCTTGTAAACAGGAAGCTGAGGAAGAGTTTATATAACTGAAGAAGAGTTAAAATACCCCATGGATTATTGTCATACTGTTTTGACAATCACTGTGCAATAGACTCTGACAGTTTGAAAGACTTAATTTAGTGATCTCCTCATGCAATTAGCCATCAGTGACAGCATACTCAAACAGATTCTTAATGTGTCACAACAGCAGTTTGCTCACTAGGAGAAACTATTTTGGATATTTTTCCTTCAGTGCACTAGGCACAAACAAATCACTTTTCTTTCAGCAGAAGACATGTCAGTGTCCCAGCTATGGGTCCTCCACAGTGATGAGGGCTCTGCAGATGAAAAATCCTGACTTCTGCACTTTCTTCACTGTGCCTGATATTGTCAGGTGTTCTTCTAGAATAAAACCTGGCTTGCATCCTTTGATTTTCATAGTTGTCTGTTCTCCAACACAGCTCACCGGTTATTGTTTTGGGTTTTTTTTCGTTATTTCTTTGGTTTTGCAAGGTGTTAATAAGATGCAATTTAAAAGTCTTGTCCCTGGTGGTAGCCTAGCAGCATAAGCAGCAGATCAATAAATCCTGACTACAGATTCTTTTTTTCTTTTTTCAGTCTTGTTTCTACTTTATTTTATGTTACTTTAAAAATTCTGGATCTGTAATTATCCTAAATCTTAACAGTGTTCTGTATGGGAGTGTAAGGAAGGATTTGGGAGCTTCATGACCAAGCCTGCTGAAATGACCAAAGGGCGAAGAGACTCTCACATCACAAGGAGAGCAAAATCTATTCTGTTTTTAAAGGATGACATTTCCTTTTAGCCTCACATGCCATGTCCTGCAGCAATTTGACACTGCTAGAATGAGAAAGTTAGGCTGACTAAAAGCAAAATGTTAAACTTATTACTCTGTTGTTAAATGTATTGCTCTGTACCTACTCTGCTCTCATTCTGGGTAAGACCTCAGAAGTGGATGGACTTAACAGCATGTAAAAAAATTGCTTTTTAAGGAAACCTTTTCAGTCTGTCTATTCTAATATGAAACTAAAATAACAGTATATTACCCTTTTAAATGGAATTTTAATGCCACCATACCCTTTTTAAAGACTACTGTAATTATGCTGCAGGCATGGTGCTGTTCAGAGGGCCATCTTGGGAGTCCCCACTGAATGAGTTCCTTGTCCATGATTTTTCTGTAAATCCTACAGCATTCTGGCTGAGTTTGTACATGCTCTGTACCACAGTTTTCCACTGCTTGAAAAGTTCAGGGCAATTCCAGTTTTCAGACATCTGTTCAGATTCCTAATTGCACACACAAGCTTGGAGATAAATAGAATTTTGAGCTATGCTTCCTGGGGCTCAAAAGAAAGTTCACGTATAACTGTCCTTCTGAATGATTAACCAAACCCCTGAAAGTTCAAAGTATCATCTCAGATTTCTCTTTTAGACCATCTGAAGGTATGTGTGAAGGCAGAGGGACAGAGAAGGCCCTGTGTCTCCTAGGTTTTTAATGCTTTTTGCCACCTCCAACTGTTTTTCTCAGAGGTGGTAGGATCTCAGACACAGGAATACGTACAAAATTGATCAACTCTAGTTATGTCCATAACCATTGAAATATCTTTGAAGGATCAGTCCTGGGTCTTAAATCTACATTTAATTCATTGTTTCAGGTTGACAAAACTCATGCCAATGATGTTTTAAGTTCCTCGAAACTGAGTGTAATGTAACTGTAAAACTGCTTTTGTGCTTCTACAAAGCCAGGAGCAGGAGCTGCAAGGTGTAAGATCCAGGAAGCTGTCACTGTAAACCCTCCTCCTGTCTCTGTAGGATGGCCAATCCCATTCCCATGTGTGTTGAGTGTGTGTGTTTCATTCTCTTTCGTGGGGTAATCAACCCACTGGGGCCTTGTGCTGCCAGGATGGGATAGGAGAGAGTCTCGATAAGGCAGAGCCCTTTCAGATTTTGAATGGCCTACTTCCATACTTCATTGGGTGGATAAACACAGCCAGTTTACAGAAAAGATCATCAAGGACAACAGTAATGTTTTTATATTCAGTTTTAGATGTAACTGCTATTGATGAACAATTAGGAAAAAGTTTAATTCTTAGACAAGACCTGAAAATTAAAGCCATTCCTAAGAATAGCTTGAAGTCTTTCTGACAGTATTTATTTTAATATTCAAAATGGAGTTGGAAGTGGAACCAGCGGGCACTTCATAAATCATGTAGTCAGATATTAAAAAACCTCACATACTTAATGTCAGCAAAATGTCTATCTGCAGTTGTAAAATGATCTTCATGGAACTGTTTTGTTGATGTGAAATTGAAAAGCATTATGATAATTGCATAGTCTGAATAATACGAATCAGTTTTGAAAATTAAAATACAAGCCTATTAACAAGGCAGTAAAATGTACTATTTCATCTGCAGAAATCACCCCTGTATGCACATTTCAGAGACTGATGAATATTATTAAATACACACATAACATATAGGTTAGTAAGAACAATGGGGAAGAAAAGTAAAAATAAACCTGATCAATCCTACGAACTGTTAATATGATCATTTGCTTATTTGCCATGGAGTTCTGGGATCACTTTGTAATCTACATTTTCAAAGTTCAGTTAAAAGTAAGATAGTAGAGAGAAATTATCCATGCTAAGTCAGCCACTTAGAGCATACAGTTTTATTAGCTTGTAAAGAAGTGGTGCTACTCTCTAAAAAAGCCTGAAGCAATATAGAAATAGTGTCTGTTTTAGGATGACACCTGCTTCACCCTCTGCTTCCAGAGGGTGTGGGGCTGCAGCAGACACATTTGACACTAACTCCAGTAAAACTGGAATTCCTATATTACATTGTCAAAGGGGATATTTAAATGATAATTGCACCAGCAAATTCCTGGCTATTACCAGACAGTAATTTGGAAAAAAAAAAAAAAAAGCAGTACACTGCCCTGGTCTATGTTTACTACATTTTGGGGCTGGCATGAATTAATAGTAGTTTAATTTATGTATACTAAAGAATTTTATATTAACAAAAATTAAGCATCTCAAAGAAAGAGCATATTAATTTATAGATTTAACATACTATGGGATCTTAGTCTGTGTACAGCTTATCCCACAAATGGACATGATGACATATGCAAGATCATACACATTTAATATACATACACACGCTGATGCACTGATGTCTTGAACTTGTTTGCAGAACCAGGATTACACACATCATAGGGAGAGTTTACAGTGGAGAGGAAGAAGCACGGTGTGTGGGATTCCCTTCTCTGGGATTCCTTAGCTACCTTAAACAAATGATTTAACCTTGATCCATGTTACCCTCATAGTCTCTTTTGCATTTGAAAATATTCCTCTAGAACAGCTGGCTACTAGGAAAGCTTGCATTTTCTCCTTTTTGAATAGTATATCTGTTTTTACTTTTTTTAGCCCTGTATAACTGAGGTCACTATTGGATTATTACTGGTTAAGAAATTAACACTGCTTACCTTGCATTGGTATCACTCTAGAAGGGAATATGTATTTGATACAGAGAACCATGTCTGTGTGCTGTTGCCGTCATTTTACAAGAACTGTAGTTTTAACCAGTTGTTTTAAAGCTGGTCAGTTCTGCAGTTCTAGAAAGGGTTTGGTAGGAAATATTTATTCAACTTGATGAAGGTAAAGTCGTTAAAGCTTTGTTTCATGCTACTACCATCACTTCATTTTATATATAAATAATCTATTTATATATATTTGCATGGAACTTTTTTTTTTCATTGTTAGATACTTCCACTTAAAGTCTCTTTGTGGTTTTTTGTGTTACATGTAATTATTCCATATGTAGATTTTAAAGGATGTTTCCACTTACCTGAAATGTCTTTGTTACTGTTGTGATAGTGGGAAGAAAAAAGATTTCTGCTTTTCTTCCAAAGTATTCAGCTACCTTATTCTTGTGGTAATTTTCTCCTTCCTTCAACACACAATATTTGAAAAAGATTCTTTCCAAAGAAAGAATAGGATCAAGGACTGTGGTATATTATAGAAATGTCTGTTAATTTCATGAGGGGAAAATAACTAAACCACAAAGAAATCTTAAAAAATGGTTTTCTTTGTTTTCTCTAGTATACCCATTTTTTTTGTGGCTAGTGTACATGTGATTTAAAAAAGAAGATCTTTTTTCTTTTAAGGTCAGGAGGAAATTTACCTACTGAAAAGGGTAAGTCTTATGATATGAAGCCACCAAAACATTGCAAATGTGTCTGTGTAGAATTTCAGAAACATTCTTTATCAGCTTTAGCTAAGTCAAAGTTAAATTAAGTTCAATGAAAGCCAAGTTAGGCAAAAGCCATGACTTATACAGACATACATTAGGGGCTTATTCAAAGCTGGAAGAACTCAGCAGAGAAGCTTTCTGAGCCCGCCAGTCAGAGCTCAGGTGCTTGCTTCTAAAAGCCCACATTTGTGCAAAGGGTATGGTTGAACTCTGCCTTCGATGAGAAGTGTTTAATGCCATTTCCATCTTCCACCAGTGTCTTTCTTTCAATGCGATAATGGAGGAGCTTGGAATTTCACTCAAGCATCAGAAGAAGTTAAAGAAAAGGTCAAGAACTAAGGGGAAATCTTCTTTCACAAGTATCCTTACTTGTCACCAGAGGCGGACACTGAGGAAAGAAACCATAGCGTGAGCAAGATAGATCTCTTTGAGGAAATATCAGGAACAGAAAACAAAACAGAAACATTGCTGCCTACAAGTTGATTGTGGTGGGATTTCTGAAATATAGACATCTACCTTGTTCTTCAGAAATTCTCTGTGGTTTCTTTTTTTAAACTAGAGGTACAAGAGTTTAAATGCTCACATAGACTGATGTACTACTAATCATCTGGGAAGTGTCTCACTATTTCTTTTGAGATGGATTTGTATGCTCACCTGTTTTGCATCTCTCTTCTCCTTCCCATGCATTGCTGTATGTGCTTTCTAAATAAATGAATAAACAAGAGACAGGGTTCTTTTTTCCAATAACCTGGGAGTGGAACTTTTTTTTCCTTTGAAGAAAAGATTGCAGTTCTACGAGCACACTTGTGTAGAAACCAGGACCCAGACAACCAAAGTAAAAATTCATAAAATTAACTCATAAGCAATGACGACAAAAATGTATTAAATACAAAGGTATTCAACAATGAGGTAGGGTTTTTTTTCTCTGATATTGTAAGGAACACTCTTTGGGTTCTTTTCTGTGAGAAACTTGTTTTTCCTTATCTTTTATCTTTTTTATCTTTTTAAAAAATATGATTATTAGGTAATGTCATGGCTCCAAGTGCTAAATGTTCAAAAAGAAAAAACAAAATCACACAAGTAATGATCAGTGAACAGGGGAAGACAACACTGACATCATCACCCTGCTGTATCTTCCAGCTCCTCATACCAATAAAATGATTCTTGACTTCAAAATGAAAATCCATTAGAAATTAGAGCCAAGAATATTCAGTCCTGACCACAAAGATAACGCCATCTGACAGGAATGCAGCCAATGCTTGGGAATTTAAACATTCTCTTGCAACTGCTGGGGGAACCAGCAAAATGTTTGAACAGTGAAGGAGAAATTAAGTCTCTTTTTGTGAAGAAACCCCCATCTGAAGAACAATGACAGATTATAGCAGCAGATATCCCTCCCCCCCATTGTTCCCTCCAAAAAGTGTACATTTATATTGCAATGAGGTGAAACACAATTATATTTATTGCTATGTTGTCTCTGTTACTAATTCTGTTGTTCCTGGGGCTTTTATTGGTGCCAGCTGGTTAGTTCTGAACATGCCTGGGAAAGGAAACAGGTGAAATGCAGGCACATCCACACCTCAGGGAATGACGGTGGGTATAGGAGACGGGTGACCCTTGCACCCAGTGACCTGGAGCTGTACCCCTGCCTTCCTACATGTCAGGTTATACATATAGACCTGGCCTGTCCAGGGTTATCCCACAACTACAACCATCTCTAGTCCTAAGGCAAGGCTGGAAAAAGGGAACCAGAGGACTGGAGCCAACAATTCCTTTTCTGCACAGCACATGGAGCCAAGCAAGCCTGAGTTGTATCAACAATATTTGCTTCAGATTGTGGTAATGTTCATTACCCAGGTGCTTCAACGAAGTGCTACGTTTTATTGTCGTTCTTATATTCCCCCAGGGAATTTAGTGCTTACCATTGATTACGTTCCCCTTGCACCTATGGCCATTTCCTCTGCAAAAGGAGAAAGTAATGTGAAAGCCTCTCCTCCATCTTCACCTCACACCATCACTCCCTACATCCCCCTGTGAGCTTTTTATGCTATGGTGCATGGCAAGGTCAATCTGCAATGAACAGTATTGCTTATAAAAGCCCTGCTTCATTAGTGATATATTTCCATATTATTATAGACTAGAAGACACCTCCATTCATTTAGCCTGTCCACGAGGGTCAAGTTTTCTAAGCTTGTCACCATTACCACCACTTTGCCCAAGGCTCTCTGTAATTAGTCCACATCTTTCTCAAAATATGATGCCCAAAACTAGATCTGCTTTTCCACCCATGTTGAGTTGGGCAGAAAAACGTCTTCTGTGTCTTGAAGGCCATACTGCTGCTCACACACCTTGTGAGAAGATCTCCTTGACTGAATTGGGCAAGGTGGGTGACCCCTCTGTGATACAGGCAATGATAATTTCAGGCTGAGTTTAGGGCCATTGCCATGTGTAATTGCACATTTTTGTGATGTGGTATTTTTTTTTACTGAACTGTTTCTCCAGTTTGTCCAGACCAGTTTGTCCCCAGCCATGCTAGTTGCCTGAACCAGCTTGGTAGTACCTGCAAATTTAGCAAATGTACTCACTAGAAACCACCCATAAAGGAGTCCCAGATGGTGCACAGACCCCTGTAGATCCCCCCAGTTTTGACAGTGAAGCTCTGAGAGTTAATAACACTTTCAGCTACCATATAGTGGCCTATTGTCCTACTTGTTTATGAAAATGTCATGAGGACAGGATCAGAGGCTTATTAAGGAGCCCTTCCCTCACCCACAGGTCTCGTTAAGCTGTTAAAGAAGGAAATTCATCAGGTTAACAAGACCTGGTTTTGACAGATTCATATTAACTCTTGCTCATTTCCTACCAATTATTTACAAAATAGTTATTTCATGCAAGTGTTTGCCAGGCATCTGAAGCTGGCCACCCCAAAACTCCCTGGGTTCTTCTTTTCCTTCCTTTGAAGACAGGAATTATTACTGTCATTTTCCAGCATTTCTTCTGGATTGTGTCTACCCTTCAGGAGTTTCTCTCAGGAGGTTCAGAGAAGTCAGTCTCGGGGAAAGGAAGGAGAATGGTCTCTTTTAAAGTGACTACAGTAGGAAGCTCTAATATCTGTGCTTGCTTTTGGGAAGTTTAGTTTGCTATATACTGCAGTGACACGTTGGGCTGATAAGCAATAATTAAGAAAACCAGCCCCTGGCTGTGAGAGCTCATAGAAGATCTTATAATCAGGTGCTTTTGTACTTCCAAAGGCAGTTTCATTTATTTATGTCATCATCAGGTTACAAACAGGCCATTCAGACCACCAGCACTGTTATAATACCATGATTGAAAAGCAGGTTATTATTTTTCAGTCTGTGTAACTCTATTGCTCTGCCATCCACAGCCTTCAGCTAAGGTATTTTTAAATAAGTTGAAAGTGACAAAAGATTTATGATCAAGCCTTTGGGTTTTTTTTTTTTGTTTTTTTTTTTTTTAGGGAAGACTCTTTTGTGGCTTAGACCTTGAGGTTAAAGAATTCCAAGTTCCATTTTTTAAAAATCTACTGTTTTCCTGAAACTAAGAGACTACTTTATTTGGTTACTTTTTACATTTCAACTTTCCCATCAGTATTAGTGGTCTACCACTTATTAAATGGTGCTGGAGAAAATAAATGAAACTCTTTTTGCTGTCAACGAAGAAATATGTGACAGTGGGAAAAAAATAAATAAAGCATATTTGGTTCTTCTTTGATTTCCTTTTTTCCTTTTTAGTATCTTGAAAGAGTCACGGCATATCAGGAAGTTTCTGTGGTGAATTCAGATGTAGGTTTAACAAACTGTACTTGCTGCAAAGGAGCTAACTAACCCTCTATGATTTGAGGAAGCAACACATCATGATGTGTGGCTTTGACCTTCCCTCCCAGCTCCAAGAATGTAGCTTGATAAATGGTTATAAAATCCCCACAATATCTCCCCCCCCCCCCCCCCCATATAAATTTTCCCCAAATACTGGGTGGATTTGAGGTGTGAACTAACCTGAGAAACATGGGTTCCCTAAAACCTCCAAGCAGCCACAGACCACTAGCCTAACCCATTACTCTGCTTTCTCCCTTGACGTTTTTAGTGATCCAGAGACAGGTTACCCTATCAGTCTGACCTGTCCTCTCAGTATATACACATATATATATGTATAAAACCAGCAGTACAGCACCACTTTGGTGGCCTGTGACTCTCATGCTAATTGACCTCCTTTTAAGAAACTATAGAAAGGATTAAGATGAGATTATGACAAGTTCAAAGGACGCTTGCTCCCAGTATTTGCCCCCACCTCAGACCAGCGGTGACCCGCTGTCCTGTGGGGACCATTTTCCAGTGTTCCCATGCCCCCCTGGCATTGGCCATGAGGACAGCTCGGAACACCTACAGACCTGCAGGGAGCTTAAGACCATTGTGTCTCCCACCTTGATTCAACAGAATATTTTATATTTCAGCTAGCTAAATTTGTAGCTAAGGAAAATGCTTAGGGATGTATTTAAATCCCACTGATATTTAAGGATTCAGCCACGTGCTGTCCTGGTTCAGAGCTGTGACCTTTTCTACCCTTTTCCAAACATGTTTAGGTCACCGGTTGGGCTGCTCATACACTGCTTGGAAAGGATCCAGCTCCACACATCTGTACACATACAGTCCACTGTGTCTGCTATACTCACAGCCATGCTACTCTTCATATTTTCTGTATGTAGATGTGTTTAAAGCAAAACCAAATCCTTTTCTAAGGCACCTTCCCTCCTGCAAACTAAACTATGTCACTAGAAACGTTTTACTTAGCTTCAGATGCTACCTGTAAATTCACTCCATGACTGAGAAAGCTGCTTTGTCTTAAGGGAGGAGGGACAAGCACAGGGCAATCTTACATATTGATGTAGTAACAGATATGATTACTGTGACATTCTCACCATATCCCAACAAATATCATCTTCCTGCCTTTTTTTCCTGAGTGGCAGCATGTGGTAGCAGAGAAGCCTGATTAGAGATTAGCCATTAGGAAAGCCAATGTCCTCATTAGATCTCTATCTTGGCAGCAGCAGGCATGCATCCTCATTGTTTATAAAAAAGAAATACAATATTGACGGATGCTGTTGAATGGCTTTAATGTGTTTCATTCCAGAAATGGCCTTGGTTTAGTGTCAGGTGATCTTTCCCATACAGTTACCCACCACCAGTCTGCAGGCACAGTAAGGATTATTTAACATCCCTTAACTTTCTTGAGAAAGTGGGAGGACAAGCTTAGTGGAAAAGAAGGAATATTGGAAATATATAAGCAACTGTTCAAGCTGTGTGCTCAGGGCCCAGCCCAATAGCATGATTGATAAGCCACTGCAGAACAAATGAGGATCAGCTTACTACATTTTGGGGCCTTTGTCAGAGGACTGCATCTCATGGGTCTGCTGTGAACCTGTAATTCCGTGGGGCATTTATTGACTGCTGAGCTTGTCCCTTAATTACTCTCTGTCAAGCTTGCAAGAGTCAAGATTTCTCAGTGATCAGAACTGCCACTATTTAAAGATACATCACTTACAGCTGTCAAAAAACGGCAATTTTATTTTAGCCCCATCGATTGATAAAGATGCATGGTTTGCCTGCTGATGAATTCTGACTCGAGTCATGCTCCTGTTTGCCTCATCACCTCCCACAAATACAGACTCCGTTACTGTTAGTGCAAAAGTTATATAGCTATTAGTGTTAAGACATGAAGTTCTCCCTTGCATTTCTAGATTTTGATAGCAGTTACACAGCCCAGGAGATGAGACTCACACTTGGGTAGCCTGCTTATTGTGTGTATGTATGGCCCAGACCCATGTGTGGGCTCAGAGACAGTGACATGGAGCAGCCTCCCGCAAGCCGAGGTCTGGGGGGGAGGCCAGATTTCCAGCCTAACTGAATAATATGAAAACCACAGATATCCTCAGTAAGGACCAAATATCCTTAGTCCTCCTCTTGAATCTTGGTGGAGGAGAAATTGTTCCCTGGGTAAGAGAAGCTTTGTCAGCACAGCCCACAGCTGTGTGGGTCCCTGTGGCAGCTGTGCACCACCAGGAGCACGTGGGCAATCCTACTTAGGGGGATGGATAAAAGTTATCACACTGATCATGCCCCCGGGTCATTTAAAGGCTTCTTGCAACAGCACCTTCAATGCTGCAGAGGCTAACAATTACATCGTAAAGGGACTACAAAAGGAGGAAAAAATCTGGAACCAGCCAGGACAACCATATGTTTCCTATCACAGCTGAGAGCACTGACACCAACCCAGCAGGAGCACACAGGTGCTAGCCACCCAACGCTCTGGTTAGCCTAATGAATCACAATTACAGAAACACCTGAACCAGATAATGCTGTGCTCATCCACTCTGAAATGCATAAAGGCGTGCATCAGCCCATAACACTTCTCAGCTCCCCAGTGGTTTCAAATAAGGTGCTGTTTGGAATCTGCTAGGTTTTTTGCTTTAGACAGAGCTGCCTTGCGTGATGCAATACACATCTTTACCCAAGGCTTTCAAAAGCAAAGTGGATCTTGGATATATTTTCCAGGAGCTGGACTCTCATAAACCCTAGAGCTCTCCCTCCCTTAGCACAGCTCAGAACAGAGGCCCTCCAAGGGGATGGCACCCAGAAACCTTATCCCCTTTGGAGTAATGTAATCAGCAAACTGGCTTTATACAAACTGCAGCTGGAAAGTAAGTGGCTACTGGTGTTCTTTCTGGTTCCTGCACCCTGAAACCTCTGAAGGGGGAACACATTCACTCCCAGGCAAGTGTGGCCAGCTGCTGAGCTCCCCTCCTCCCACCCCAGATTGCTGTGTTGTTGGGATTTGGGGAAAGCTGTATGTCTGCAATCCACTTTTCCTTCCCCAGGCAATTCCCCAACCCCTTCCTTTCTAGGAGCAGGGACAGGGCTTGCTTTGCCCACGAGGATTACCCCAGTCTACAACCATCCTGCTACAATGCACAGTGTGTGTGTCTGTCGTTCCCTGCCCCCCCCAACTCCCCCCCCCCCCAACCAAAAAAAAAAAAAGCCAGACCTTACAGGGTTTTGTGTTACTGGAGGTTAATGGTTGGACTAGATGATCTTCAAGGTCTTTTCCAACCTAGATGATTCTGTGATTCTGAGGTGCATGTTGTACCCCTTCGGGTGTCCTACTGAGCAGACCGTCAAGAAGCAGGTGTCACCCTTGGGAAAGATCCGAGTGCTGGCTGTCCCAGCAGTGCTCTCGGGCTCTGGGGAAGGGCTGAGCCCATGGGCATGGGGGAAGCACTGCTGGGAATTGCCAGGGAGATCTCACTCCTTGCTTCGCCTCCCTGCCACACCAGGGCAGGTGTGCCTCTCTCCATGCAGGTTTCTGTATCCTCGGGGTACAACCTGGACTGATGGACAGAGAGGGACAAGGGTAGGTCTGATTGTGACAGTTTCCTGTATTTTAGAGCAATGTGGTGCCAGAAGCTGCAGGCACACAACACCTCGGCAGCCAAACGTGTGAGGGGAGGCTGCCGTAACAGTCCTGTGTCTGTAACACCTCCACCCAAAAGTGCATTTGAACATCTGTTACAGAAATGGGGATTTAGTTATTAATAGCCCCAGAACACTTACAGCAGGGAGGACTCTTCACCTTGAAAACCGCAAAGACAATTACAGGGATGAATAAAGTGCTAAAAGCTGGGATGCTACTGAGCTTTGTAGAGGCATAGTGTAAGGAACACACTTACAAGGTTACTGGGTCTGCACTATCCCCAACTTCCAAATGAACTCCAGCCTGGTGAGTCATCATTCAGAGTAGTAATTGGTTCAAATAACCCAATTACTCATCAGTTGACCCATTTTACCTCCTCCTGGTTCTGCCTACAGCTGACATCAGACTCTGCTAGTTACAAAATATACAGTAAAGGAGACATTGTAAGAGGCCTTTTTTTTTTTTTTTTTTTTTTTCTCCCCCAACACTGGGCTTTCTACAAAGCAATAGCATGCAAAGCTGCCACATCTGGGTTTTTTTTTTTTTGTGGTTTTACTGCTTAGTTTTCTGCTGAAAAGCACATTCCTGCAGCAAAAGTATTCCATGGTTTACTAATATTGTGAGAAAAAACAATCTTGCTGCAAAAGTGTTAAAATATTTTTGAGTGATTTCTAAGGATATCCTAAGAACAAATATAGAGCTGCCTACCATCTCTGTCTGGAAATGACAACACTAAGGAAATATGCTGATCTCGAAAAGCAGTGAGGCAGAACCAGATGAGAGCACTGTGGAGGATGTTTTAACTGTGTGAAGGGGTGTAGCAAACTACCACAGTTAGAGGGAAAAAAGCTGTGTATGGGGAGACTTGTTCTTGTTTGTTGCAGGATGGCAATGGAGATGATAAAGACTTGTAAAGCTTTGCTCTGGCTAGCTGGTCGTGAGCTCCTTATTTCCCAAGCAGTGACAGTCAAAAATTTTTAATTAATTATCCACAGGTGGAGTTGAAATTTCTCCCCACAGGCTTTTACTCATGCACACAGCACTATGCTGCTGAAAATACTGACTAGAGAAACTGCCTCGCGTGATGTCCAAAGTGCTTTAGTTGCAGCACATGAACTCTTTAACTTTTCCTGTCTGTGTAGGGGAAAATGTCTTGGTTTCAGTGGGAGTGAGCCACAGACAGCTATCTAGCAAAGGTCTCTGTTAAATCAAGTATGAGGTGTGTTGTTTAAAGAATTTTGAAGCCTAAAGATACAGTTAAGTCCTAGCAGAATATTCAAAAGCAGTTGTTTAAATGAAGGTTGTTGTGGGTTTTTGTTTACCGCAAAATTACACCTCTGAGTGTGATTTAACTCAATTCTAATTACTTACCTATCATGTCTCTGCAAAGGGAGAAATGTGAGAAATCACATTTAATGATGCCTGTTAAATGTATTTCTAATATATCCTATATGAAGGTTTTTTTTTCTGTTCTGCATTCCCCATTTTCAATTTTTAATCATCTTTATTCTGTAGAAAAATGGAAGTTGTTATAAACACAGATATCCTCAAAAGGTTTTGGTTCAGGTTTCTACAAGATATTCATATTTCCCTTTGATTTAGTAGTTACCACATTTTCAGGTTTTATGCACATGTGCTTAGAGCAGTAGATTGCTGAACTCCCACCTGGCACTTGGAAAGAGATACAGAAATGTTTGCAAAAATATTTATAGTATGTTTTCTAAAGCTCCTGCTTGCCATCTCAAAGCAAAAACCAAGTACCATGTCTATACTGAATTAAACTAGTCAACTAATTTAACAGTGCCTATTAAAACATGTATCATATTTTAACAATTATTTTTTAAATTACAGCTTTTGCAAGTGCCACTAGAGGAGGCTTCTGTAACCTTTAACATCCAGTGGTAGATTTCCAGCAGGCAGCTCAGAAAATTGTGGGGAACCCTTTGATCTTTACAGCCACATCCTTCCTTAAAAGCTCTTGCCGCATACCTAATGAAATGATAAAGCCAAAGAAAGGGACTTTTGCTCCTTGTTGTAGCCAGCACTGAATCCCTCCCTTTTTTTTAAAAAAAAAAAAAACAAAAAAAAACCAACACAAAAACCCACAGGATTTTTTGAGAAGACAAAGCCTTAAATGTCCAGAGAAAGAAAAATGGGTTGCCTAACAAGCAAACAGCAAGAAATACTGCTACCAAAGTTATCTTAAGCTTCAATCACCCTTCTGCAGGTCAGCGCGTTTACAGTTTCCTAATTGCTAGTGCAGTAGTTTTTCACGGACTACCAGCTCTAAATGAAAATGGAGGCTTTACATCTGAAAGAATGATGTCTTTAGCAGTTAATCTCTCTAATCACAAGGTTTCCTAACTGCTAATCTAGCATTTTGTTATCCAACAGGGATTTACCCCCGTTTCATTCAATCAGATTGCATGTCAGATTAATAGCCTGCTCAGAAGGCAGGAGCTGGGTATCGGTCCCTCACCGGCCAGGGCAGAGGGCTGGGGAGAACATCTGCATCCTGCAAATCCTTCTAGAGGATTTCACACTCGGAGGTGTTGAGTAGGCTGCCATTTATTTTTGACAAATGTTGTGCACACACATGAACCTGCATCTCCACCAGAACAACAAAATTAAGTGGTTCTACTTCTTTTGAGAGGAAAGCGAAAGCACAAGAATCAAGTTTCATACGCATTTGACAAATGCTTCTCTTGTCAAAAGGATGTGACCACATTAAGTCCTCAGAAATGACAGCTTTCTTTACAGACACACTTGTTTTCTGCTTCCCCAGCTTCCCTTTCAAAATAAATAGAAAATTACTTATCTTAAAAAATTAAAACCCAGGTTCACAATAGATTAAATAATCTTTCTGTGATGATTAAATCAGTCTGAGCAGCTCTAGGGGATGCTCTGAGGCTTGAGGAAAGCTTTCCCAGCATGCTGTCAGTGTCCCTATGTTTCCCAAATGATTGCCTACCTTTCTCCATACAAAAATGTTACCCCAGTCAGAGACTGAGCCCTACAAGGTGATCTTTGCTATCCACTAGACATCCAAGTTATCTACTCATTTCAGTGCAGATCTGGAGCTCAATAACTGCAGTACATTTAGAAGACCCTTGAATAGTCCAGTGATATAAAATCAGATATAAAGCTTTTTCTGACTGTTTAATTAAAGACAGCAAACTTGTCCAACTATTGATGGCTAAATTATCTTCTCCAGCTTCTGTTCTTAACATGCGAAGTACCCACATCTCCACAAACGTGCACAGAGCTTGGCTGTACACCCCAGAGCTCATGCACTGGTATTTTAAGGGTCAAGACTTGCTCACCTATAAAGAAAAGTGAACTGGAAGACAATCACTGACAGCAGCACTTAGTGACAGCTGGCATTATCAAAATAAAATTGTTTTAAATCAGTTCCTAACTAGCATGACCTATTTGACAATTATCTAAGGGCTAAATTCAGTAAGTATATATCCTTTTGTTCTGTATTCCTTCTATTGATTTTAATGAGACCTAATGCTAAGTATTCAATAGGGAGAATATATATTAATTATTTGTATTGCTTTCAGCTTTATCTCTGTAGGTAGTTACCAGCATGTCACCAATATGTTTACCTCACATGCATGATTTTTTTTAAAAAATTAAAAACTGGAAAAACTGCCTTGCAGTGGTCTACCTCTGCAGCAAATGTCATAATGAAAACCAATATTCATAACAGCAGTTTAGGATACTTCCCTACCACAGTATAGAAGGTAGTGAGGCTGAAAGGGCTCTTGCTCTTGGGCTTTCCTGTGGAGTTATAGATCCACGAAGGCAAGTTTACAGTTTTCAGTGGGAACATTGGACAAGGATGCCCATGCCACTGGAGAACACACTAGCACCACAACTGGAGGCAATTCCAGATCTAATATGTCTAAGCTGTACTGCATTATGCAGAGGCACCAGCTTGACTTGTTTGTTTCTGCATTTGACTCTATTATGCAGGATAGACACACGCCCAGTACCAATTTAGATTAAGGCTTAAACAACTTTAATTACTTGAAATTCATCCATAGGATTTAAATGTAGTAGCTTTCAGACAGGTGGATGGTTAAGTCAGATAAGTGAAATATATATATTGTTTCTACATTGTGAAGACTGTCTGGATGGGATGTATCCAGATGTTCTATGAAAAAGTTTGAAGATGAAGTAGCTGATAACAGATCCAAAATTTGGATCCACAGTGACTGTAAGAAAGATGGTAATCTTACATCAAAAAATTAATTTTTCAGTTCTTCAACACTATCCTAGCGAGGTGACAGGCATTACTGAGCTACTTTTTTATGCCACAGTGGCACAGCAGGCAAAAAGCTTATGAACAAATTATTTGTAGTTATTGAAGAACCAATTCAGTCATACACCCGATGGTTTATATGTCTAATACAATACTGTTTGCATCACCTTTACAATCCCAGGGAACTAGTTAATTGGAAATGTATCACACTGAACAAAATGTCAAAATAGATGTTCAGTACTTTAGTACCAATTCACCATTTCCATAAATACTTTGCATGGTGGGAGGAGACAATACACTTATTTGCAGAGCATCCCAGCTTTAGAGTATCTACAAACACTCTGGAGGGCAGGATGATAAGGCAAAGTGATCTTGCCAGAATGGAAAGTTCCTAGGGGACAGGTAGGATGCAATCCAGGAAGGACAAATGTAAAGCACCACCCTGGTGTGTGAATAACCAGCTGCCTATGTGCGAGACAGAGAGAAAATGAGTGTGCAGTAGTCCTTCAAAAGAGGTTCAAGGGTTTATAAATGACTGTTCCTACTGTTGTGCGAAAAAGCAAACATGCCAGGTTACATATATGGCAGTGCACATGCAAGGAACACGCTGACACCTGTCTAACTAGTGTGTTCTGCTTCGGCAGGAGTCCAGCTGGAGTACTGTGCCCAGGTCTGGGTGCTGTACTTTGAGATTAAAGGGAGTAGAAGTTAGAGGAGAGAGGTGACAACAGTCAGAGGTCCAAACTATCACCTGTGTGGGCAGATGAAAGAACTGAGGTTGTTTAGTCCAGCAATGGTTGAGGGGAAACATGATGGTTTTCAAATATACAAAAGGTTCCTCCAGAGAGGAAATACTGTTCCCTGTCTGCAGCACAGGGATAAGAAGTTTCAGATTCAGACTTTAGCAAGAAGGACATTAGTGACACAGAGGCACTGGAGCAGGTTGCCTGGAGAGGATGTGAAAGGATGGAAGCTGAACAGGCCAGGTCTCTCTTAGGATTGCCTTGTTCACTGTGAACCTGCCTTGGGGAAGACAAGTGGTCCCTAAAAACACCGTTCACAGAATCACAGAATCACAGAATCAACTAGGTTGGAAAGGACCTTGAAGATCATCTAGTCCAACCATTAACCTAACACTGCCAGTTCCCATCTACACCATATCTCTCAGCGCTATGTCGACCCTACTCTTAAACACCTCCAGGGATGGGGACTCCACCACCTCCCTGGGCAATCCATTCCACTGCCTAATAACCCGTTCCGTAAAGAAATACTTCCTGACATCTAGTCTAAACCTTCCCTGGAGCAACTTGAGGCCATTCCCTCTTGTCCTATCACTTGTTACTTGGTTAAAGAGACTCATCCCCAGCTCTCTGCAACCTCCTTTCAGGTAGTTGTAGAGGGCAATGAGGTCTCCCCTCAGCCTCCTCTTCTCCAGACTAAACAACCCCAGTTCCCTCAGCCACTCCTCGTATGACATGTGCTCCAGACCCTTCACCAGCTTCGTTGCCCTTCTCTGGACACGCTCGAGTAATTCAATGTCCTTTTTGTAGTGAGGGGCCTAAAACTGAACACAGTAATCAAGGTGCGGCCTCACCAGTGCTGAGTACAGGGGTAAGATCACTTCCCTGTCCCTGCTGGCCACGCTATTTCTGATGCAAGCCAGGATACCATTGGCCTTCTTGGCCACCTGGGCACACTGCTGGCTCATGTTCAGCTGGCTGTCAATCAACACCCCCAGGTCCCTCTCTGACTGGCAGCTCTCCAGCCACTCCTCCCCAAGCCTGTAGCGCTGCTGGGGTTGTTGTGGCCGAAGTGCAGCACCCGGCATTTGGCCTTATTGAACTTCATACAGTTGGCCTTAGCCCATCGCTCCGGCCTGTCCAGATCTCTCTGCAGGGCCTCCCTACCCTCGCGCAGATCAACACTCCCACCCAGCTTGGTGTCGTCTGCAAATGTCGTTCTCATAATAAAAGTTTTCTGAGTTGGCAGCACTGCCTGGCATATAGCCAAGACAAACTTTCTGTCTGTTCCATGGTGGCCTGGAACAGATGACACACAGCATCACTGGAGCATTGCTACACCTTTTGCTGATATCTACCACTCCAGAATGCCATTATAGAAGTGAGGCGACCCCCTTTGCAAGGCATGTACCTCAGACACAGTCACCTGAATATTCTCAGCTGGGCACCGTGTCTCCCAGCACACAGAGGAAAGGGCTCAGCTCGGGTCCGTCAGCCCTGGCCCCACTGCGTGTCCCTCCCCAGGGCTCTGCAGAGGGCAACGAGACTGATCCAATGGCAGAGTGAACCAGGAAGAGGGAAGAGACACGTAAAACAACCAGCCAGAGCTGAGCCAGAACATACTCTATTTATTTAGTTATAGGCAGTAGTGCAATGCTTGAAGCATGCTGTAAATTCCTATAATCAACAGGAAGAGATGATTAGTATCTCAAGTGCTAGAAAGCATGGATAACATACATCAGCAAATACTGTGATCCTGACTACTTATATCACAGAGTAATGGGCTGAAATAAGTGGTTCCTGCTGATGACTAACTAATGACCATAAATTAGAGGTAAGAACTGACAATTCTAAAGCATGGCAGGGGTTCAGAGTGCAGCAGTGGGGCACAAGGGTGGCAGGAAGAATGAACTTGACAGATATTATAGCTCCAACACCTACCGGAGGACAATGGAGTTTTGCTCAACATGGTCAGAAATAAGCTTGCCATTGAGAAGTGAAGATGCAAAGTGCTGGACAGGGCTGCAAAGGGAAGGAAGATGTGAGAAGAGTCAGCATGGCTGAACAGAAAATGTCAGTCAAGAGGCAATGAGCATGTCAAAGGGATACCACGCTGCACTGCCATCGCACCAGAAAGTGATGTGTGTTCCCAATTATAAGTGAGCTGTAAGCATACACCAAAGTTTGTTCTCTCCCTCAGAAAAATGCACTAATGGGAAAATAAATGGGATGAGATCCTTTGATAAAGATGGCTTAACACTGTACTGCTCACCAACCTTCGTCCCGCTCCCCTGTGGTGGTTGGTGGCCGGGTTTCCCCTTACATGACTCCAAGCCCTGGGCTGAAATGGCGTGCTCTCTGATTCCCAGAGTGGGTTTCTGCTTTGGCCCCTCTGGGAGAGTGTCTACAGGATGGTGTGACTGGGGGCAGGAGCTCCATAGCCCCCCATGAAGCCCCCACCAGCACAGCTGGTCCCAGAGCCAGGCAAAAATGCCATGCCAGTGGAAGAGCCCTGGAGTGGTAACCCAGACTGCCTAAAAGACACAGGGAAAGAGGGGAATTACTGACAAAGAAGCTGCAGTCCTGAACAAGTATCTGCAGGAAAAGGCAAAGGCATTTAAAAGGAGAGTGAGTGAGATGCAACTTCAACAGGAGAAATAATAGGGGAGAAAATAAAGGAAGGAAGGGACTGAGTAGGAAGAGAAAATCCTGTGCCTGCACGTAAGGGGAATGGGCTATGAAGAAAACCGACTCTGAGTGTAAAGGAAGCAGCCTAGACAAAGCCTATGTGGTGGGAAAATGAAGAAGGGGGTAGCTGACATGCTCTAATGAGAAAGGGAAGAAAGAAGTAGTTCACAAACCCCCTAATCTCTGTGCAAATGAGAGGAAAGCTGGTCTTGTTACAAGCTCAAGGGCTTATATTTTGACAGAACCAGAGAACCCATACAACTCCTTACATCCCATTCTCCATCCTACAAAAATGGGGAAAAATCCAGGGTTATGGTAATCACACAAATATTTTATTTTTCAAGGTTTGACCCAATGTATTCTCTAAACCAGTGACATGGATCTGCAAGGAGGCTGATTTTATGCAGCAAGGAGCTATTGGCTAGAGCTATGAAGGGCACAGTTATGCTAATAAGACCAAATATAACTTTTTAGTATAATCCACATTTCTGAAATGATTTATATCAGAGCTTTACCCAGTCTAAATCAGCCAAGGCAAGAGTATGAAGTGACTTTCCATGAAAAATATTACCTACATTTAGCTGAGGTTAACAATTTCCCCAAAGTTTACATGAGAATCTGCATGCCATTTACAATTGATTAACTATTATTTGGCAGCCTATTTGTGCAATGAATTGCTGACATTTTGAAAAGAGCTATTTGATGATTTAACATAGACTTAAAATGTGACCTTTGATTTATACAAAATGCATATAAAGTGAGTAAAATGAGGTGTTGAACTTACCGCATAAGTCTTGTCTGATAGCTATGCATCCTTTCTGTTTCTGTTTTCCTCACCTCTGAAGTTCTCTGCAGGAAGATTTTGGTGAACTTTTCAGGTACCGATTTGGACATCATCCATCCCACAATGCTATTTCAAAATGTTAATAAACGATGATGCTGATCCAGAGCCTAAGCAGCAGCAAGATGTGTCATTCTTATATTAATAGATGAAATAGATGATCAATGTTTATTCAACTTAGCCAGAGTGTTGTGGGGATTTTTTAATAAATGACTGAACTTCTACATTTATTTAAGAAATCCATCACCTCTGTAGGTAACAACTTACCATGATAGTTAATGTCAACTATTATCTTTCACTTGAAACTGGACAAAGAGACAAAAAGGTTTCTGAGGTTAGCTTTAGCCCCTCAGATGAAAAAACAGATGGGGACAATCTATACTGAAGCACCTGCCATACTGACTCCCAGCTATACCATCTGAAGAAATATTATAACATATAGCTCTGGTGGAAAGGACAGAAACTTTTGCTTTGTATGCATACAAGAATTTGTATGCATTTGTTCTTCTACATGTTTGGCTTTATGCTTATTGACCCAAGCCTGTTATCCCTGTGTCAGTGGTTCCATGTACTTCCAGGTGATTCTCAAGCAGAAATACACATTTCCTATCTATCAAGCATTTCTGCAGGGTAAGGCTCTGTTTCTCTCTCTGCTGTGCAAGAGTTCAAATTTCTGCTCTTGGTGAAACACCTGTCCAAGTTTCCTCACACAACTGCCATACACCTGCTTTCATTCTGCTGCTTTTTGCTTTGTTGTGATCTTTAAAAATATAGAAGATTAATGTATCAACAGCAACGTGGTACTTAAAGGTTGCATGGGGATTTTCCCTTCAAATCTGACCTTTCCAGTGCTATTGAAAAGAGAGCACAATAATGGGATATATATGCAGGATCTTTTCTGCTCTTTCTAGACATATTGCAATGCTATATAGGCAGGCCAGAAAATTAAACTGTAAGGAGTCTTGAGAGGTCATTTAGCACAAAGCAGAGCTGCAGATATTCATGTATTCCTAACAGATGTTGATCTTTAATTCCTCCATTCAAAGAGAATCCTAAATGTCTCAGGGTGGTCCTCTTCAGGGGGAGAAGTAGAAACGTTAGTGGTTTCCTAAGGATTTTCCTTAGGATATAAAAACAATAAAGAAGTTGTGACTTTTTTTTGTTGTTGATCATTAGATCAGTAGCAGATGAAGGAGGAGAAATAGGGTGCCTAGGTCAGAAATCTAATCCCATAAACTAAGAGAGGTCCATGGGAACAGAGGAAGATAACATCAACCTCAGTCTGCTTATGAAACGCAACATATGAAGGCAACTATCACCACTCTTGCAAAGAAAGCATTTCAGCCTTAACTTTGATTGCAAAGCATATTGCAGCTTCAAGGCCAGACAGTTTTTGAACTGTTACAAGCCAAGAATTCTTCACCTTTACTCAAATCCTGTCCATCCCACCTCTAACTCCATGTACCAAATTGATCTTTGAGATCTTCACTATAGAGCAACCGAGGAAATGAAACACGTCTGCAATGCTATCATGCAGAATCAAAAGTGGAGGTGTCAAAGAAGTTTTTTCCACTGATATAAACAGGTGACACAAAATTCAATTTTGCAACGTAGCAAATAACCAAAGAAAGACCCTAAAATAGCCTGTGGGCCACTGTGGATTTCTACAGTTACATAAAAGTCTCAGAGGTAATAATTATTGATAGGCATGTGGTTTCCCATAAACTCTCAGAGGCTGAAAAACTGGTCTACATATTTCATGGAAGAGAGATTCCTCCTGAGATTTTCTGTCTTATTTTAGCTAGATCAGAAGGACTGTGATTGATAACAGCCTCCTAGAAATTTGGCACTTTGAACCTGAAAACTGCTTCAGCTTAGATAAAAGCATGAATTCACAACTTTTTATTAAGATAGGTATGCATTAAAAAAACTTTCTCAAAGAGAATTAAAATGCAGTTGTCACTCATATCAGGTTATCAAGCACTCATCATTTACTACATCATTTAAACTGAGCTGCCTAGTCCCCAGTCTTAATAGTAGTATAAGACTACCAAAGACTTCAGCTGAAGTTAGGTCACATTATACTAAGCACTGCTCATGAGTAAAATATAGAACTAAAATAAGTAGATGACACTTCCCATCCACTTAAAATAGAAACTGCAAGTGAAAGCAGAAGGAAATCTATTTACCACTAATTTACACAGAGGTGTTACCATTTCAGAGGTGTTAAGGAATTTGATCAAGGTCACATAAGACATCTGTGGCAGAGCCAAGAACCAAAGTTAAGAATAGCAAAGTCTCATAGGAATTTCTGACCTCATTTGTCTTCTCCTCATTTAAATCCTTGAATAATAAGGACAAAATCATAACTAACATGCCCAAAGATAATAGATATATGCTAAAGTCTGTATGGTACAGGCTTTATGTCATACAGACAGGCATGGTTATGCTACATCCATCAATGAAGTCTTGTAGTTTAGATTGATGCTTCTTTAAACAACTAGATGAGCAGCACAAGTCTGAAAAAAAGTATATTGTCACTCTTATTGACACTAAGCAGTATTCTCTTCTTCAAGACTGATGGAGTAAATGAAACCCTCCACCCTCCTAAAAAGCATAGTACCAGTTAGCAGACCTCCTTACTTAAAACTATAAAGTACCCATTCAGACTATATACACAAAACCAGAGTGAGGATGCTCATGATGTGCCTGATACCTGAAACCACTTGCCCTGCCAAGAGGGTTGGTATACAGGACGCCAGACCTTTTGGCATTAGATGGGATGCACCTGTCCCAGAGGGGGAAAAGGATCTTGGGGCAGGAGTTAGCTGGGCTCATTGACAGAGCTTTAAACTAGATTTGAAGGGGGAAGGGGGCAAAACACCAGCCCAACTGAAGTGCATGTATACCAATGCACACAGCATGGGTCACAAACAGGAGGAGCTTGAAGCCATGATGAAACAGGAAAATTATGGTGTAGTGGCTACAACAGAAACATGGTGGGATGCCTCCCATGACTGGAGTGTGCCAATTGATGGCTGCAAGCTCTTTAGGAGGGATAGACAAGGAAAGAGAGGTGGTGGGGTGGTGCTGTGTGTTAGGGACTGTTATGATTGTTTTGAGTACAAGTGTAGTGAAGACAGGGTGGAGTGTCTTTGCGTTAGAATCAGGGGGAAGGCCAACAGGGCAGATGTTGTAGTAGGAGTCTACTATAGGCCACCTACCCAGGACAGAGAGGTGGATGAAATATTCTACAGGCATTTAGGAGAAATCTCACGATCACTTGCCCTTGTTCTTGTGGGAGACTTTAACTTCCCAGACATCTGCTGGAAATACAACATAGCAGAGTGGGACCAGTCCCGGGGATTCCTGGAATGTGTGGTAGATAACTTCCTGACGCAGCTGGTGAGTGAACCGACCAGAGAAGGTGCCCTGCTGGATCTCCTCTTTGTGAACAGAGAAGGACTGGTGGATGATGTGGCAGTTGGAGGCCGACTAGGGCACAACGATCATGAAATAATAGAGTTCTCTATTCTTAGGGAGGCCAGGAGAGGGGGCAGCAGAACTGACATCCTGGACTTCCAAAGGGCTGACTTTGACTTGTTTAGGCAGCTGCTTGACAGAATCCCCTGGGAGATGGTCCTGAAAGGTATAGGGGTCCAGGAAGGCTGGACACTCTTTAAGAAGGAAGTCTTAATGGCACAGAAGCAGGCTATCCCCAGGTGCTGTAAGAGAAGCTGGTGGCAGAGAAAATCACCCTGGCTAAACAGGGAGCTTTGGCTGCAGCTAAACAGGAAGCTTTGGCTGCAGGAGCATTTATGGCCTTTGGAAGAAGGGGCTAGCCACTCACAATGTTTACAAAGATGCTGTGAGGCTATGCAGGGCAGAAATCAGGAGGTCTAAAGCCAAGCTAGAAATTAATCAGGCTTCAGCAGTCAAGGACAACAAGAAAAGTTTCTATAAGTATGTCAACAACAAAAGAAAGACCAGGGAGAGCCTCCATCCCCTGCTAGATGCAGGAGGAAACATGGTAACAAGTGATGAGGAAAAGGCTGAGGTCCTTAATGCCTTCTTTGCCTCAGTCTTTAATAGCAAGACTAGCTGTATTGAGGGAATCCAGCCTCCCCATCCAGAAGACAGAGACTGGGAGAACGACCCCCCTGCATTCCAGGAGGAGACAGTCAGTGACCTGCTGCATCACATAGACACACACAAGTCTATGGGACCGGATGGGATACACCTGAAGTTGCTGAAGGAACTGGCTGGGGTGCTCGCCAAGCCGCTTTCCATCATTTACCAGCAGTCCTGGCTGACCGGGGAGGTCCTGACAGATTGGAAATTGGCCAATGTGACACCCATATATAAGAAGGGTCGGAAGGATGATCTGGGAAATTACAGGCCTGTCAGCTTGACTTCGGTGCCTGGGAAGCTGATGGAGCAGCTCATCCTGAGTACCATCATACAACACCTGCGGGACTACCAGATGATCAGGCCCAGTCAGCATGGGTTTATGAAAGGCAGGTCCTGCTTGACAAACCTGATCTCATTCTACGACAGGGCGACCTGCTTATTGGATGAGAGAAAGGCTGTGGATGTAGTTTACCTTGACTTCAGTAAGGCCTTTGACACCATTTCCCACAGCATTCTCCTGGCAAAACTGGCTGCTCGCGGCTTGGATGGGCACACGCTTTGCTGGGTAAAAAACTGGCTGGATGGCCGGGCCCAAACAGTTGTGATGAATGGAGTTAAATCCAGTTGGCAGCCGGTCATGAGTGGTGTCCCCCAGGGCTCGGTTTTGGGGCCACTCCTGTTTAACATCTTTATTGATGACCTAGATGAGGGGATCGAGTGCACCCTCAGTAAATTTGCAGACGACACCAAGCTGGGTGGGAGTGTTGATCTGCTCGAGGGTAGGGAGGCTCTGCAGAGAGATCTGGACAGGCTGGAGCGATGGGCTAAGGCCAACTGTATGAAGTTCAATAAGGCCAAATGCCGGGTGCTGCACTTCGGCCACAACAACCCCCAGCAGCGCTGCAGGCTTGGGGAGGAGTGGCTGGAGAGCTGCCAGTCAGAGAGGGACCTGGGGGTGTTGATTGACAGCCGGCTGAACATGAGCCAGCAGTGTGCCCAGGTGGCCAAGAAGGCCAATGGCATCCTGGCTTGCATCAGCAATAGTGTGGCCAGCAGGGACAGGGAAGTGATCTTACCCCTGTACTCGGCACTGGTGAGGCCACACCTCGATTACTGTGTTCAGTTTTAGGCCCCCTCAGGACACTGAATTACTCGAGCGTGTCCAGAGAAGGGCAACGAAGCTGGTGAAGGGTCTGGAGCACATGACGTATGAGGAGCGGCTGAGGGAACTGGGGTTGTTTAGTCTGGAGAAGAGGAGGCTGAGGGGAGACCTCATCGCCCTCTACAACTACCTGAAAGGAGGTTGCAGAGAGCTGGGGATGAGTCTCTTTAACCAAGTATTAAGTGATAGGACAAGAGGGAATGGCCTCAAATTGCACCAGGGAAGGTTTAGACTGGATATTAAGAAGTATTTCTTTACAGAACGGGTTGTTAGGCGTTGTAATGGGCTGCCCAGGGAGGTGGTGGTGTCCCCATCCCTGGAGGTGTTTAAGAGTCGGGTCGACATAGCACTGAGAGATATGGTGTAGTTGGGAACTGCCAATGCTAGGTTAATGGTTGGACTGGATGATCTTCAAGGTCCTTTCCAACCTATATGATTCTGTGATTCTGTGATTCTGTCTTTTCCAACCTAGACAATTCTGCGATTCTGTGAGAGAAGACGAGCAATGGCAGCACACATGTGTGCGTGTGTGTGCAGCGTGAAGACGTGCCCCCCTCCCCCCTCCCCGGTGCTGCAGTCACACCTGCACCGGGCTTTGCTCTGCAGCAGGGGTGGCCTGAGTCTCCTGCCTGCTGGGTTCAGCTCTGCAACAGTGAGGGACTAGGGGGGGACTACTGACATTTGAACAGACTAGCTAGTTTGAGGGAGAAATTTCATGTGTGCTTTATGAAATATAGTTGTTAATTCACCTACAAATAAAAGAACAGCCCCCAGAAGAAAGGTGAGTTAAGATACTATCCCCAAATGTGCGTGACTTATGCTGGAACATGGCAATGAGCCAGCTGTGAGATGCGTGGTCATTATGCACATAGAGATGCGTGGTCATTATGCACATATGTGGCTCTAAACATGCATGTGCTTCTCTTTCACCCCCTACTCCTACTATTGTAGCAGCATTAGCTTAGCTACTAAAACCAGCTTTTTTGATTAAACATTTTTCCAGCTGTTAAATAATTTTCAAAGAAATTTCATTTTTAAATTTTCTTCCTTTCTTCCAAGCTTCTCCCTTATGCCAACACCTTTTCTGAGGATGGAGAAATTTTAAAGAGATGCAGGTGGGAAAGACGTGGGAGGGGAAAAGAACTTTTCTAAAAACTAGGGAGAATGTGTAGGCATAATTCATCCTGGTGTAGTTGAAATTTATGATAGAGGTGAAGGGAATGACAAGGGAAGGCAGAAAATAGGAGAAAAATAAATCCTACCCTGTTTTAAAAAACAAACTAAATAACTATGAAACTAGTTTCTTGTAAGACAAAATAATTTCATTCCTTTAGAGGCAGCTCTATCCCTGTGATTTCAGAGAATATTACAGCTCAGCATAGTCAACCTTAGCCCCTCCATGCTCTACAAGTGATAAGTCCTTCCTCCTCCTCCTCCTTTTTCCTTAGCTGCCTTTCCTGGTACTAAAATCCTCCCTTACTCCTTACTTCTTACATTCTCTGTCAAACAGCCCAACCATCAACACAGCTAGTTAAACTCAGCAATTGCTCCCAGTTTGTATTTTACTGTGAAACTGGCTGTTTTCGTTTCAGCAAAGGACAGTATGTGTGTCAGAAAACATTTTTGCTTTTCCCAGCTGTAACTGTTTGACTAATAAAAGACATTATCTCTGTTCCTAAGCCCCACCTGGCTAATGTTCTTAGCTCGTGATAGGCAGAACAACACTAACTCTCCTCCCCTTCTCCCAAAATATTTACAGGGAGTCCTTTAAGTTAAAATTGAGCAGCACTTGAGAGAACACTTCACCACTTGGGGGATGTCTCCTGTTTATGGGTACAAAGATGCTGGGAAAAGACATTACTCAGTGACAGAAGCTCTGCTTCAAATATTAGAAGGTAGTGTCTCTCTTGAAGACCCATCTCTAACCTTATTCATGACACTCCTTACTCTACCATGTGAATCCCTTTAATGGATCACTGCCCACTTTCCTGTGTAGAGCGTGGTCATCAAAAATGCACTTTGGGTTCAAAATTTTCTCTAATTTTAGTAAAGATAAGGAAGGGAATTTCAAAAAGTGAAGACATTTAGACACCTTCCAAGTTATGTTTTGCCTTGGTTTTAAGGTGATTTAAGAAAGGCAGCTGCATTGACTTTTGTAAAGGAGCAAAAAATATTTTGCTTTGTACATATGAAAAGGCAAAGGCAATGTAAAACTTTACATGGTAAAGGTGATGTAAAATGCCTTTTCCCAACCTCAAAGCCCCATGCAAAAAAAACAGATTTTGCCATCCACTGAAGTGGACATCATTTTTTTGGTGGAAAAATTCAGTGTTCCTGGCTCTGGCTTGAGCCCAAACTCTGCCTATTGAAGGCTGAGAACAGCCCAGAAGTCTTGGAGAGAGGCTGCTGCCTGCTGCTTTAGCTTACTTTGCAAAGTGTACTCTTTCCCAGGAAAGCTCCCCTGTGGTGCTGCTCACCCCTCAACTCCAACATGCAAAGCAGTGGCTTTTGTGCTGCTCCTGGTGGGTAACAGAGCCCAGGTTCACACTATATGGATCCATGCCTGGGCAAGCTCTAACCAACCATATTTTTAAAAACAGGAAGATCCCAGCTGACAATCTTAACATTTGATTTGATATTTTTTGCAGGGATCTCAGGACTACAGAAAGTTGATTATTTTCCTTGAACTGGTTTTTCTCCATGTTTTCAGCATCCCTCCTCTTCCGCATCTTCCTTCTGGCTTTATGTCTATGGATAGGAGTAGTAAGTGTTTCATCTCATAAAATGTGAAGAGTTCTTTTTGCAAGAAAATTGCACATATGGTATATGACACCGTCTAAAGATTCATCAGCCCCTGCTCTGCCAATAGCTAGCAAAAGAAAAGTCTTCCTAAAAGTAACAAAACTAATAGGGAGCTCAGGATCTGGCCTTGGGAGATGCCATTCTAAAATCCTGGGAAAAAATGAGTTTTAACATACTCTCTAAGTTTTGGTATCTGACCACAAATCTTAAGAAGCTGTGTTTTAGAGGGAGAAAACCACAGTGGAGACAAGAGAGTAGGAGAGCTTGTGAAAGTCACATACAGAGCTGCCAAATTAAATGTCATACCAACATATGTTACTGGGGGAAATTACTACTCATTGTCCTACTATTCTGTCGTTGAGAAAAGCACCCAGAGGTGATGTTGATGACAAAGCTTCCACAACACCTGCAGCTCCTGAGCCCTGGGACAGCAGTGGCAGCAGGAGGGCTCAGCTGGCCCTGGTACCGGGCAGCTGCTTACACACCTCCCACCCTTACTCCAGGGTGGGTGCAGGGGCACCCCCAGGACACCCCCGGAGAGGCACATCAGGATTCCCTGCTCCTGAAGTGTGTGTGCACATCCAGGGCAATGGGCACGTCACAAGCCCAGCGTGCCTGGGAAGAGCTGGCATTGCCACACTGCCTCACGGCCGGACTGTGCCCCATGTTGTTCCGTGGGGTTTGTGTACTTGCTTATGAAAAATCACAGCCTGACTCTGAAGAGGGAGTTCTTGAATGAAGATGCATCATGGACACACATGTGCTGGCCATGATTTTCATGGTACAAAAATCTTAATTACTAGAGCCGATACTTTGTTCCTCTCTAAAGAGATTTTTCATGCAATAATAAAAATGATGATGCAGGAACAACAACTCTTCCTGGCTTGAGATAGTTTGCTTCACTAGAAATAAGATGTAGAAAACCCAGTTTATTTCCTGATGGAAATCCTTGTGTATTATATGCCAGTGTATGTACATGCTTTGCCCTTCTCCCTTTCACACAGTTTTAGGTCCATGATCTTTCTCAGCAGCTATTATAACTGTAATGTGAGACATGCTAAACTTTTCACAACCAATAAAAATAAATGTGTGTACAAGTAATAACTTGTATTTACAGGCTCTATTCTGTCATAAGATTTTCCTCTCTGGGTTCAAAACATGCAGATTGCACCATGTAAACAAAACAAACTTAAAAAAGCAAAGAAAAAGGGTATTGTGAAAAACACATGATAGGTTTGGCTTCAACAGCAAGCTCTACCACATGTTTTCTGAGTGACACTGGGCAAGTCACAACTTCTTCTTGTGACATCTGATAGCAATGATCATTTGCTTTTTTGGTGTTCTCTGTGCTTTTCCCCATTTAATTTTATGTTTTTAAGAAAAGGAATTTCTTCCCTGTGGTGAGTGTCTATGGCTGCTGGGAACTGGCAGCCTTCTATCCAAAAAAGACAGATATCCAATCTCAGCATAGGGTCCCAAGTAAGGCAGTGCAGGCAATAAATCTTCCAGATTTAGCCCACAGCTCATAGAATAGTGCTATGTTTAAGTGAAATACGAAATATCCACAAAAAATAGCAGTCATTTAGAAAGACAGAAGCTGGTTTAGACCCAGTAATTCAGTACAGCACAGAAGGGGCTCTTTAGCACTGTACAGCACTATGCTGGCTACAGGATGCTGCACTGTGGCTGTTCAGAAAGGTAGCAAAGCCTTCAGCATGTTTTCATGACAGGGAATGAGTCTGGATGAACATTACAGCACAAGGCAAACTGATTTTGGTGCCCATATTCCTCAGTTCCTCAGTCGTGCTAAGTCAGATAGAAAAAAAACAACAGAGAACCAGACTGCCATCTTATAGAGAGACATATAGCAATTGCCTTCATTCCTAAAGAGGAACAAACTCACCCTTTAAAATCCATTTTTTTAAGAAGTTAAGAAAAAAGTAGCATTGCAAAGCCCTGTACTTGGAGATGCTTCATCCATGACCTGTCCTACCTGCCAATACAGCAGAGCATCTGAGATGTTTCCAGCTCCAGTCCTGTCCCAGCCATGCTTGTGCAGCCCCACTGCCAGCCTCGGGCAGAGACCTCGCCAGCCCAGCGCCTCTGTGGGGACACGTCCCGGCAGAGTTGGCTCCCCTCCATCAGTGCTCACACCGGGGCTGATCCTAGCTGCCCGGCAAGGCAGAAATGTGCTGCCATTGTCATGCAGCAGTTGATGTAGCTTTGGGTTTACACTGACTAATACACTGTGTCTGGAGGTGCTCTTCAGGCCAGGACTGTACTTTCAGCCCAGCTTTCAGTCTGGCCATAAGCGGTCTCTGGGGCCCGCAGGAGACAGGATTAGCATTTGTGATCGGATGAAACCGCCAACAGCACTTTGGGCAGTCTGAAAAGGAAAGTCTATTGATTTACTGTAGGGGAAAACGTAGTGCAGTGTCCTAGACCATTATAATCCCGTTCTGTCTTTGCCGAGGGTTTCAACCTTCCTCTTTGTCTCTTGTTCTTTTTTTGTTGGAGGTGTTTTTTGTTCTTTCCCTTTTCTTCTTTTTTTTTTTTTTTTTTCCCCTTTAAGCAGGAGTATCTTTATTCTTGGCACTGGACTGAGCTGTACCCCCAGGATTTGTGTCCCAGGTCTGTACCATTTAGGGAGGGGAGGAAACTGCAAACCTAGTCCATTGTATTCCTCCTGACCAAGAAAGAGAAGATATTAGGATATCTTGTACCCCAAATATCTATTAACTATCCACTTCATTCCACACATGCAAAGTGAAATTAGATATTTCTTATATGGAATGATTTTAAAATCAATAGATTTTGGAGAAATGATTATGAAACATTTAGGGATCAGCTTTAAAATTGCTCTAGTGGCACTTTCAGCAAAGAAAAATCTTTGTTTTTCAAGATATTACACATACCTTGGAGGAACTGAACACAGACATCAGAAATCAAAGTGATCACTCTACATCTGTGTTCCTTGCATTTTGCTGGTCATGAACTTATTTTGCTTATGTTTTCTCAGAGGCTTAAGAAGAAAGGAAAAGACAAAAAATAAAAAGCTGAGAAATGCAGACGTGATCTGAATTTCTAGGGAACTAAACCTCTTGATAGAATATTATAAGAAAGCCACATAATCTTCTTTTTCCATCACATATGCTTTCAGTTTGGGATTAATGTTTCACTTCCAATTTGAATTTCTTTTAAAATAATAATTAAAATATTAAGAAAAGTAATCAGAAAAATAGATTTTTAAGGCAGCTTTTCTTATTTACAAATGTAGTAGTAGTAAAAAGAACATGACTATTCCCAGTTAAAGGACTTTAAGCTACAGCATATTACTGACATTTATCTAGCTATAAACAAACACCCACTGAAGAGCAGCACGTTATGGTTAATTAAACAACAGTTGGGGCGGGGGGGGGGGGGAGGAGGAGGAGGAAATAATAGTCATTTAGTTTAACTGGAAAAACGTGAAGAGACTTGTAATGCAGCTACAAATTCAGTGAGTCAAAACTACAAGCCTCTAAAGTTAGTGCTCTAAGTACTACAAATAGCAAACAGTGTCAGTATCCCAGGGCACGGTCTCAGTGAATTGATCAGTTATCTTTCATTAGTGGTACCAGACAGATTTGTAGCATCCGTATTTTTAAGAGATGATAAAATGAATGTATCTAATCAATATTGGTCTTTCCTCTGAAGCTCTCCCATTTCTTTTTCTTCCAAATGCTGTAGGGTGGGCTTCCTTGTCCATCATGCCATTTCTGCCCGAAGAGGGAGACAGACACAGCCCTACTGCATACTCGCCAGTAGCCTGGGAGAGGAGCGCTCAGCATTGCCCAGGGATGTGTGATTTCAGTTCACATTCAAACTCATTCCCAGATTCTGGTGGGAGGACAGCTGCTGCCTGGGACTCCTGCTCAACTTCCAGCTCTCCTGTCACGCAGTCAGCAAGGTCTCATTTCTGTGGGCGTTCAGCACCCAAGCGTGGATGGGCTGCCGTCTGGAGCCCCTGCACTTGGGGCATAAATCTGCAGTCTACGTGCAATCAGCATTGGGTGCTTTTTGGCGTTGGGCTTCCTGCAGGGACCCCTTCCCAGCAGGATTTGAGATGGCACAACCAGACTCCTTGGCAAACCCCAGGTTCAGGGGATGCTGAGTCTGATAGCTCTTTTCTTCAACTTCAGCCAGCTCTGATGAAGAAGGGCAAAAGCAGCTAGAAACATACATATTTGTGGGATGGATAAAACACTACTACCCTGCATTTATTCTGAGATCATCTCTGCCCTTCTTTTTAAATAGCACATTAAAGATACATTATATAGCAATTTAATAATAACTCTTCATTCCTAAAGTAAGCAAGTATAATTTATCAGCCTTTTATAGACCAATAAATAGGGACAGAGGGTAAATGCAGCCCAATGCTGCAAAATCAGCCCAGGTTTCCCTGCCCCAGACTATGCCTATCTGTTGCAGGACAACTGTAGCTGAGACAAGATGCCTTAGCTGTCACCTCATCTGTTTTTTTTTATTTTGCCTCCCAGTCAGGGAGACACCTTGTGCCCATGGCATCCAGCCAGCTCATGGCCTTCACTGACATCTCTGGTGCTCAGCAAAGCTCTCAGGACGTCATGGAGGATTTGGGTGGCAGGGAAATCTAGGAGGACTCTGGTCCTACTTCCCACCCAAAGCAAGCCCAGCTCTGGAATCACACCAGGCTGCTCAGGGCTTTGCTTGGTTGGGTCTTTGAACTCCCTGCCAAGGATAAAGGTTACACTCGACTTGGGCTGGGATGCTGCTGGGCACTGGACTTAAAGAGGTTTTCAGCACAGATGCCCAGTGAAACAGTCCAAGCTTTAAAGATTAAAAATATTAACTGGGAACCAGAGATGGTAGCTCTGGGTGACAAGGGACCTAGATTGTAACCCTACCCTTGCCAAAAGCACCTGGCATGGGAGCAAGGGTTATTGGTTTTGGGTGCCTCAGATGCTCCCTCTAGAAAATATGGTCACTCTGAAGTGACCATTTAAACTTTGCTGCTTCAGTCATTAACATTTGTAAGAAGTTCTTAGATTTCACAATGAAAGGTGTCACAGATGAGTTGCAAGGAAAAATATTGCATCTGAGCATTTCTATCTTCAGAGTCCTGTCTTAGACTGTAGCCAGCATCCATTTCATTTGTGATTTTATGGAAAATGTATATTTCAGCACTTTTTCCAAAACTCATTAGCTCAATCAATTTTAATCCATTTTCTATCTTTCCCCAGGGTGAACAGAGGAGGAAAACATAAATAAAGGGAAGAAATGTAAGCAGTGTCTGCAGATGACATCTTCCAGCAATAGCACTTCTGATAACCTCCCATGGACAGTCTTTCTTGTGGTAAAGGCTGTAACTAAGTGTTGCTGGGCAGAAGGAAAATGTCAAGCGCATCATAAAAGTCATAGCAAACGTATACCTCAAAAAGCTCGAGGGTTTATTGCAAGTGTGTATTTCTCATTTGCATCGCTGTATTTTAACTCCCTAGATCTTTCATAAACAAAAATTAAATGGAGTCATTTATAAGACAAAATACATGTTTTTATGTATAACTTCTTCATTATTCTTTTGCTGTCAATGTACCAGAAAGAGTAGTTACATACTCAAATACCTAAAAGGGTCTGTCCAGGCTGAAATGCTCAGCACTGTGCTGCCATTTTAGGAAGAGAACTTTAGACTCCTCTTCCCAAAGGCATAATAAATAACAAAAAGCTGCTTTGTTCTATACCTTTTTTCTTAAGAAAAATAAAAGATTTTTATGCTTTGTTCCTGCTAGTGAAGCTGTGCCACTGCTTCTATAGGAAAGAGCAATATTCAATAACTAGAACTTTTAATTTGTGCTAGTATTTTTTGGGTCTATGGTACATGATGTACCTCTAATAGTAAAGTAGCAGGCAAGTGTAATGTGCTGGGCATTGTATTCAGAATACAAATGAACTGGTAGTCTTTTGAAAAAGAGTAAATAAGAGACCTCTAGTGCCCAACAAGATTGTGGGCTCTAATGCACTTGAAAGAACTAGCACAGTGCAACAGTTGAATCGTATGTATCGTGCAACTATTAAAATAACTCAATATAATGAAAAGCTTAATTCTAATATGTTTTTCTAACATTAAATATATACTAGTAACTACACTTGTAAACTGCTTTTTGAAAAAGGAACTCAAAGTCTTTTCTTTTGTCACTCAACTGGCCCACTCTGACCAACCCCACAGTGGAGGAGAGCTCAGAGAAGGGGGAAAGAACCCAACCAAACCAAACCATCAAAACCCTAAAAACCCAACAGCGAGCTCAGGGAATCATGTATCATAAAGAAGCTAAACTTATCTCAACACCAGGGAGACTGAAGGACAGCCTCGTTTATAGATAAGACAACTGCATCACTGAGTCATTAGGTTCCCTGAGACAATTAACAAAGAGCAATGATTTCCTCAGCATGGGCTGCAGGGGACAGCCTGCCCTCTCACCACGGACTGCAGGGGGGTTTCTGCTCTGGCAGACCTCCCCCCCTCCTCCTCATCCTTTCTTCCACTGATCTTGGTGTTTGCAGAGGTGTCTCCCTCACAATTTCTCACAACTCCAGCTCCTCCTCTCAGCTTCCCCTTCTTAAATACGGTATCACAGAGGTGCAACCACCGTTGCTAACTGGCTCTGCCTTGGCCAGAGGCGGGTCCAACTTGGAGCTGGGGGAGCTTTGAGAAGCTTCTCACAGGGGGTCACCACTGTAGCCCCCTCCCCCACTACCAAGAACCCCACCACACACAAACCCAACACAGATATAAAACTAAAAGCAGCACCTAAAGGGCCCACATGATGCTTGCAGGTGTTTTGAGAGTATATGAAGATGGTATATCAGAAGCTTCATACATAAACATACCATGTACCAAAAATGTCTCTGAAATGATTGCTGAAAATGCAGCAGCAGTCAAGCAGCAGAGTAAAGAAAGCTATTCATAGTAAAGGGCATCCTCCAGAAGTGGAAGCCATATCCAAACAAGGAAAACAGAGAGGAACATTAATTTCAGCTAGTTAAATATAAAGCCATAACAAGAAAAAACACTGCAGACAACTTTTTTTACATTTTTTCAGACTTTTCATATTTGGAAAATCAACCAGCCTATAGAACCTGGAAATGGAATAGATATAAGAAAAATACACAAGGAAGTTAAAGCTAGAGCAGAAATGCTAGATAAATTCTTTACATCTATTTTCACCATGGGGAAGAGTGGAGTTGGTTCTTCAGCTTTGGGCTGTACAGTCAGCTTGAGACGTTGCTAAATAGGAGCATCAGTAGAAGAGTTGTAGAATAAATAGATAAAACAAGTAGTAACAATTCTTGAGGACAAGACAGTTCTTGTTTAGGTCTTAAGGATCTCAAATGTTAATTTTTGAAGTAGTGTGGTGTGTCTCCTACTGCATGAGCATCAGAGAAAAAGAAAGTGATGACAACCTCTGAAAAGAGCTACAGAAAGATGTAGAGAGCTGCAGTTTAGTAATTCTGCTGCCTGTAGAGATCAGTTGGGTTGAGATTACAACAGGGGAAGAATTAAAAGAAACTTTAGTGATACGATGAGAAGGGCCAGTATGACCAGAGGAGGGAAGTTACAAACCTGTTAGAGCTCCACAAAGGGGTCTCCAAGCAGGTGGCTGTGAGTGAACCATATTTGCATTTCCAAAATGGATTTGTGTAACACTACCTCAACAAAGCTCTTCGTAAGAAATAGATCCTCTTACAGATTAATGTCAGGTTAAGAGATGGGAAATAAAAGGCAGGAATAAATTACTAGCCTTCACCATAAAGGAAGTTGCCACATGGGTCCCTTTACAGATGAGAGAGGAGCCACCTCTGTGTTCAACACGCTCATAAATTATCTGGAAAAGAAAGTGAACCATAGGATAAAGATTGCTGATTATAATTATTCAGGACAGTAAAAAAAGATAAATGGACTATGAAGAGTTGCAGAAGGAGACTGAGCAGCTGTATGGTAAAATAGGCAGATTAAATTCAATGTTGTTAAAACACAGTGATGCATATAGGGAAAAACAACCTTAATTAACCATACACACTAGTGAGCTCTAAACTAGCTGTATATCACTAAGGGAAAAAATCTAGACCCACAGTGAATAAGTTTTGGAAACAGCTCTGTGCTTAGTGGTGGTCAAAGCAATGAACAGAATGTTAGAAAAGATTAGGAATAGAGAATAAAACAGAAAGCATTCTTTACCAATATATAAATACACATCTTAAACAAGGCATGCAGTTCTGATGACCATACTCGAAAACAGATGTACAACAGAACTTAAGAGGTAAAGTGAAGAGAGACAAAATGGAAAATGTGAATAACAAACCTGTTATTTTTCCTTTTTCATAATATGAACACTTAAGGGTATCAGAAGAATTGGTCAGGCAGAAGATGTAAAAGCAAAATAAGAGGAATGATTTTTTTGGGGGGGTACTTAGACAGTGACACTCACTGGCATGTCAAATGTACACTTTGCCTAAAAACCAAAAAGAACACTAAACCGTTGAAGAGAAAAATTCAAATGCAATCTTGGGCTCAGTGATGCCTGCTAGCTGATGCCCGTGAGCAGTTTGTGCCTCCAAGTTGAGGCCTGTAACATTTAGTGATAAGACAAGTGTTCCATTATACCTAATATGGTCATGTTATACCCAGTTGTGTATACCTGGAAGTCTCAAAGGGGGAATATTAAGAAATTCTTTTACCAAACAATCTTTAACTTTGTTACTTAACAAGGCCCGAGTGATTAAAAAGTAGAGAGACGATATCCTAACCTTGAGGATAGATACATCCTGGCAGAAATGCTCAAACAAGGTGGATAAGAAAGAACAGCCTGACTGGACAACAGAGTTGGGAAACATCCAAAGAGAAGAAATTGTCCTCAAAAGACAGGAGTAGGGGGCTAATTCCCCAAATGACCACCCGAGACCCCTGCACACGCGTAGTGTAGTTTTGCAATGCCAGCATTATGTAAATGTAGTAGATAGGCAGAAAGGTGGAGGCTTCTTGGAAAATGTATGAATATTCATGTCTTTAAGGTATATAAAGGATGAACTTTTGTTTTAGTGTACGCACGTTAGGTGGAATGATCCCCCGTGCACCCAGTGCTGCAATAAAAAATGCCTGCTTTCCAGAACTCCAAAACGAGTCTTAGAGAGTTCCTCTGACCAGCTTTTATGGTAACAGAAGGAAATAACAGGAGAAGGATGACACTGTATTTGTCCAGAGTGATTTAGCCACTGTCAGAAAGTGCACACACAGCCAGATGGGCCCATGTACAGTCACCGTTCCTACACTCTACATTTTGAAAAAGTCTGCCAAAAGGCAGGAACAAATTCGCACAAAATTGTAGGAGTCAGCTGCATCCCAGCTTTACCAAGGCATGAATAAATTCACCGAAACTCTGCCCAATCTTTATCTGTTTAACCCTGAGATGAATTTGCCAATATTATTTTCAGGAGATGGAATCTGTTGTGAATACCTTACCTGCCATGATTGTTGTGGGTTGGGAATCACACTCTTCCATTTCCATTTCTGTCTGCAGCTTGAATACCAGTAAGTGAAACCAGGAACAAGAGAAATTCAGATATAAAATAACTGCAAGTCTGCCAGGAGCGGGATGCCAAGAAATTCATAAGCAATAACTGTTTTCTGTTCTTCGTGATTCTCCTTGTTCTTCTGCATTCATTCTTCTCCATCTTTACTCAAAAGGCACATATTAAGTTCTTTCAGAAAACCTAGCTAATTTGAATTTTATTTGTTGAATGAAAGCATTTTCAGGTCGTATGTAGTATGTCCAAAACAAATGAAAGCAGTAGGCAGTTTGCAAAAAGATGGTGGAAAACTATTACAAGGAAAAAAAAGTAATTTTTTTCAAAGTCCAGGAATTTATCCCTTGTCTTCTACCATCCTGAAGAATATTTCTGAAAGATACTACGTACTGACAACAGTATAGTATGTTCACATAACTTATACTGCAGTATTTTTCAATGTCCTTTAATAAAGGCAACAGCCTCAGAAATGATCACAAGATACAGAGCAGACAGGGAAGAGTCCTTACTAATATATAAATGAAGATACTATATTTCAATAAAGAACACAAATTTTAATTTGCTTTTTTTTTCAAAACCAGATATAATTTAACATACAAGTTTGATGTTTTGGATAAGACATTCTGCACAGATATATAGGAAAGTTAAAATTTGGTTCAAAATGCTGCATTGTTGTAAACTCTAACAAAAAATTTTAAGTCTTAAGAGGAAAATTTCAAAATAGATCACTTGCCACACTGTCTTACATGGGGGAATAACTTCAAATTAAAGTTTTAATTAGTACAGCATTTAGTAACATTATTAAGTTATCTTTTGTGGTTACAATCCTAGAAAGCATAATCTTAATGTAGCTGAGACATCCCAAATTCTATAAATAAAAAATGTAAAAGATCCAATTTATTATATTGAAAACCAGGGGAACATTTACTTTAATGCATTACAGCATGAGCTTTAAATAACATTTATGACAGTTTGTAAAATTTATTACCAAAGTAGTTATTTGCATTAGCAGATTCCTGGATATAATCACTCTCCAGACTTCCGCCCTCCCCATCCCAGGTTTTCACTAATTTCAACTGAAATGATTCATGGTTGCAAAAAGATGTGATCATCAATTATGGACTTTTAAAACTCATTTTTAGATACCCGATCGTGACAACCATATTACCCTCATCTCATTCTAGTTATCCATTACATTTTCCTTCCTCCTGGATCTTTGAAATCAATCAGCTGAAACATACAAAGGAAGTGGGATGTATTTACTTCTTGAGACACTATGTGACTGACTAAGACTTTTTTTCGAAACCAGCCACATTTACTAAGCTTTAATGTATTTTGTGACAGTGCATAATACAGAGCAGTACATTGCTGCTGGGGTATAAATTGTGGGTCACAAAAAAATATAGGGTTCCAAGATTAACTGGGACACGGGTATTAAAAAAAAAAAAAGTCAAAGAAGTATCTAGGTGAAATGAGCTCTGAAGACAAGACAATAGCTGGTTTTATGCTGAAAACACAGAACTGCAGAGAAAGTAACATTGTTGACTTAAGGACATCAAATCAGGGTTCAGGGAAGCTTTGCAGTAATCCTGTGTTGTAATAAAAGCTTAAAAATTTGGTACTTTGATGAGTTCTGAGATTGACTTAAACCTCTTTAATTTGGCTTGCTGGTATTTAATCTTTTAACTTTGCATTCTTAATCAAAACTCAAAGCAGATCTTTAATCTTGTATGTATAAAATGGAAGATTAGAGGACCCTGACCTGTCTCTGGTAGACAGCTGTTTGCTTCCCCTTTTCCTTCTCATTCTCACAGTAATAGAAAGTGAGAGTAACTTCAAACCTGTAGGAAGGTCTTAGGAGAAGAGTGTAATTACATAAATACTCTCTGGCAGAGAAGAATGGGAACCCTTCTCTCTCTTCAGTGACAAATTAAAATTCATCAGAACCTCTGCATGTGTTTCTCTTAAAAATTGTTAATGTGATGGGAAAATAATTCTGATTTGGCCAGATTTATCATTAAAGAGGGAGAGCTATATTCAGATTTTCTTCACCCCTAGAACACCTGAAACATCTACAGGCTTCAGTGCCTACTCAGGTTTAATAACACAATATGCAAGACAAGGGCAAGTCAACAAAATGCTTTGTTAAAAGCTAGGAATTATCTTTTCTGATAAAAAATAAATCTGTGAGGATAATTCTACCAAGCATGTCTGGTTTTATAGTAAATTCTTTGCTATAGGGACAGGTTTTTTTAAATGAGAAATGTGTACAGCAATTCCTTTAAGATGGTTAGGTGCTCTTATATACAAAGAAGTCCTTTTAAATCCATTTAGCATTTGAAGGAGATCATGGTGCCATTAAGACAGGGCACCTGAGATGGCCCCAGCTGTAGGGACCTCACAGTGGGGACTTACGGGAACTAACAGAGGACTTTGAATCAGCACGTCAGCAGACATGCAAGGCATCACAAGTTGTGGCAACATCTTTTCTCTTTCTGGGTGCTTCTAGCCATCTGGACCACCCATGCAACCTCCAGTGTCAGTGTTTGAAGCAGAGTAAAGACCCTGGACCCAGGTCCTTGGGGCACTGGGCTAGAGGCTTCCTGGGCCGCCAGGCTGCTCTTCCCTGTGACCAATCTAGTAATTCATATCACTTTGCCACAGCAAGACGGTCAAGTCTGAGGGTTTTGTCTCAGACTTGACATGAGGAGAAGGATTGTTATGGTATGGGTGAGTTAATTAGTCCAAAAGCAAGTGCATACCAGTCATTTCTAATTGCAAGAGAGATCTGGGATAAAAGGGAAAGTCACCTCTCTTCTTTGGTGAACTTCATTTATACCCCCTATGTTGAATTCTCTGTGTCTTGTACAGAAATCTTCACGTCTGAGTTGCTTGACAAAACAGTTGTTGATTTTCTCTGCACATAGCTGAGCTGAAGTCATTTAATGTCATGAAAACCTTAATCAGCAGCATTAGGAGAACAATCTCGATTTCACAATTCATTTTAAATTCCTTGCACTTTCCATCATAGCCCTGGAAACTTTATTTTACATCTTTGTTAGTGATGGTTATCCTGGTTTATCTGTCCCTGAATTATTCAAATTACTTAAATAGAGGCAAAGTCTATGGAAAAGTAATTTCCTCAAGTTCAGTAAGAGTTTTGAATATTCTCAACTTAGTTTGATGCCAGTGAGCTAGAATTAAACTTTCTTTTAATCTGGATTGTTTCTGAAAGAGCACATATGGTTGGATAGACTAGCAAAAATTAGCTGGGGTTTTATTTAGAGGAGGGGGAAAGGACAAAAGGAAAAAGACATTTTCAATACAAACCAGCAAGTAAACACAGGGAAAAATTCCTCAGTGAATAAAAAGAATGTTTCCAATATGGCTTCTGATTTGTAAGCATAAATGTTATTCACATAATCCAAGGATTAAGATGAGATCTTCCTTCCTCACTTAGGAAGATAGCTCAGAATTAAGAAACTTTTTAGAAGCAACCCTGACCAACACAGGTAAGATCTTTCTCCGCCACCTTCCCTAATGAAATCTTAAAGAGCTTCACTTAATAATGTCTATTACTGTCACCAAAATTGTAAGATTTTTTTAACTGCAGTGGCTCCTGTCACAACTCCTGATCTTTGAAAGGAAAAACTAGTGTGAATAACAAGGAAGATCTTTAATCCTCAAGTTTAATATTGGAATGGAAAAATAATCTGGCAAAACAGAAGCTGGTCATTCAGCTTTTTGGAAGTTACAATTGCTGCTTGACTATGTGAGAAAAGAAGAAGTTGAAGTTTCTGTAAATATTCAGAAGTGTGCCCACATCCTTCTTATGATTTCTGGAAGCATTATCAGTGAAGTCAGTAAATCATCATGTGATCAGGTAGTCTCAAATAGGACCAAATAACAGCTTGTTATTTATTAGCTGTTTGGATGCTGTTATTGTTCTAGTGTTTTTTCTCTTAATTCAGATGAAAGGTATAGTAAGTCATGCCAAACCTTTAGTAACTTTTCTCAGCATCATTATCCTCACACAAAATACAATATTAAAAAAAAAAAGTCAGTGGCTGCACATACACAAATTTATGCAAACACATGGAATTCCTGCAGTGTGCTTGAGCAAAACCGACCAGTCATCTGCAACTTGATGGAGAAAAAGAAAAAGAAAAAGAAAAAGAAAAAGAAAAAGAAAAAGAAAAAGAAAAAGAAAAAGAAAAAGAAAAAGAAAAAGAAAAAGAAAAAGAAAAAGAAAAAGAAAAAGAAAAAGAAAAAGAAAAAGAAAAAGAAAAAGAGAAAAAAGAAAAAAAGAAAAAAAAGGTACCAATCCACCAAGAAACCACCCTCGCACCAGTCACCCCTCACTCTCCTCAGTTAGAAGGGACCTTTCACTCTCAACTTCTAAAACAAGACATATTCTTGAATTCAAGTTCTACTATTAAAACACAGTCAGTGATCCTTCCTGACTGTGGCTGCCATCTACGCTTACATATTACCACTGGCTCTCTTTCTTGGGAATCTTACTTTACTAAGCAGGTTTCTTTGCAAAGAGGAGGGAGGAAAGAGTGAGAAAACACATCTTTGTTCCATTCCCTTTTAACTTCAAACCAAATAACTGTCTGAATTAGGCTTTCAGTGATATTTACAGTTAGACTAAAGGATTGGACTCACCCATTTCAAAGAACTGTATGAACTTTCCTGCTCTCTTCCTGTTTCTTATCTGAAAGCCTACATTAAAATAGATCAAATTATAATAAGCTTTTTTTTTTTTTTTGTATTTTTGTTTCTTCTTCCAGACGTGATGCTTCACACAGTCAACAGAGAGTAGAAAGAGGAAGTCAAGAACTGAACTACGGGATTGCTCCCCACGATCCTGCTATGCTCAAATTCAACCAAGTACCTTGTAGATAGCGATGGTGAGGGACAAACTTAGAACTTCAGCACAGCTTCTAGGCCCACCTGACAATCTTTAAGGTATATCAGAATTACAAGCACTGTCTGGACAGTAGAGCAGACTCAAGTACTGAATCAGCTTGCTTATAGGCTTAGTTTACTAATACATACAATGGGGCTAATATTTACTGCTTCTGCAACACTGTTGTTAAAATCCAGTTGCTAACATTTGAAACGCATACAACTAGTAACATTAACCTGCTATCCAAAATCCCCAACTGAAAATAGACTCTACTTTTTAAGCATTCAATTTAGAGTAGATTTATTTGAAGAATATCTGAGAAACATAAAACCAGAAGACTTAATCTGCTCTTCACATGAGGTTTTATCCCATTATCTAAAACCCTCAAAATATTTGATGTCCACAGTTACTATAATGAAAAAAGCTTTAACTAAACAAAAAATCTCTGTGATTTTTCAGATTTTCTTTTGGTCTTTCCAACTATGCAAAGAAGGCTCTTGATGAACAGTCACAGGGTGACGAGAAGCTCAGCAGAATTCTGATCCACTTACTTCATCCAACTAACACAGACGTCTGTGGGCTGTCTGGATGTGCCCATCAGTTCCACTTGGCCTGGTGCTGAACTACGAGTGTACTAACTTATCAGAACTGTGTATGTACACTTAGATGAAAGCACTGCAGAAGGCACCATCCCAAGGCTACTGAGGCCTGCTTCCAAGTTCACCATCTGGATAGGCAAGAAGTTTGGTTTCAAAGCCATCCTTACAATAGCCTTTAAAATGCAACACCAAAATCATCCATGTCAAATTATACAACACAAGAACTACTTCCTTTTAGCAATTTGTAGGTTCCCCTAATTTCAACCTTATTTCCTGATTTATTTTTCCTGAATTAAGAATTCTTGTTTCCCCTCACAAACTTGTTTTTGATTCTTCTGATTTATTTACTGACTACACTACGGTTTCCTACCTATTTGTTTCACCAGTATGATAATTCCCAATTTTGCTTGGTTAGCTATTGGCTTTCTTTTAATACATAAAGGGTACTTTGCTGTCCAGTACTCAAAATGTCTTCTTTTAATCTGAAGTTCCCATTGCCCAAATTAATCTGATTCCTGAAATGAGAAGCCTTCTGAGAAAAATCATTACTTTAAACTTAAACTACTACCTACATCCACTTCCAACCTTCCCTGAGTGAAGCTGGAGAGCTGCCAAAGCTTTCAGTACCATCATTTAAAGTTATCTTTCCCAAATTTGCTAGGTAGACTAGTGGCTTTCCATTGCAATGTCTAAAGGGTGCTTTGATGTCCAGTGCTATAACAACCCATCTTTTAATCATGCCTACACTTCAAGTATAATTAAGTGCCATCAGCTATATAAGACATCACATGAGCCTAACAGATATGACATATGGGACATCCACATACCTGAAATGGTACTGAACACATCTTTAGGTAAGCAAATCCCTCTGTTAGCGTCACTGATGGCAGTAGCAAAATTAATCACAATCACAGGTACTTCACCTTGGAGTGTACTAGGCATCTAGTCAGGGATATTTCTGTGCAGCAATCAAACTACTTATTGCAATTACTATTCCCACATTGAGCCCCATTCCTCTGAATCTCTTCACTCCTGGAAGAACACAGAATGAAAGTGTATCTACTGAGCTTTTTAAGCTAGTCTTAGTTCATTCAGTATACCTCAACAACAGGAATCCTTTACCAGTTAGCAAGATGCTTCAGTCTGTTTTAATACTCATTTTGCAACTTTGTTACAAAGCCTTGTTATAACCTACGTTTTTCTGCCTTCCTGCCAGATCCGCTAACATTGCAGCCATGTTACACTGCTTGGCTGAACAGACTACCCGACTTCATGATTTCTATGCTAGCTTCTACAGAAGAGAGCTGAAACCCACACATCACCTGCACCAGCGGACCAGATGAGAGACGACAACAACTTCTTGCCATTACAGAGAAGATCTGGCCTCGACAAGCCGAGGGATTTCAAAGTAGCCCATGAATTTTGGCCACAGCGTCAACTGCTGGCTTCTGTGCTTCAAGTTATCCGTGAAGAAGGTAAAGGCTGGGGATGCTGAAGCTGTAGCTCTTGAGCTACACATGCAATTTGCCCTGCCCCAGTAGTTTATCCATTTAGATCCCTGACTGCTCAGTGCTAATGTTAAAGACAGTGGGAATAATGAAACATAACACAAAACCACCTATTTTGATGACCACCATTTAGTTAAAAATAAGGATGTACCATAGGTAGTCTAATTTACAGTTTAGGGTTACAGTTGTAAAAACCTGAAATGATTAAACCATGACTTTAAGAACTGCGGCAGAAGTCATGACTAATATTACATCACTTTTTCATGTGTTTTACTTCCTATTTGAACAGCACAAAATAGGTTTTAAAGGGGATAAAAATAGCAGGAGAAAATCAGCAAAAGCACAAGACTTCTCTTAAGTCTTGCACAACATTTTTCTGAAAAATAAATCATAAATCACATTCTAGTGAACACGGAGAATAGTATAGTCCTGGATCCTACTAATTCATAGATTTGACTGGTTGATGCTGCAGGGTGATGGTCCTGCAGCACACACAGAATTAGGATTCTTCGTTTGTATGACTAGTTACAAACCAGGAGGAAGAAAAAGGCAAAAAGGACATTAAAAAACCAGGAAGCTTGTGCAAAGGGATTCTTTTTTTCCCTTCATTAGCTAGCTGACAACACTGAAGCAAGGTCTGTGATCTAGCTGATTTCTATCAGTCTCCCGTCAGTGATTCTGAACATAAAGGATGTTGCAGTACCGAGAAACATCAAACTTATTCATCAGCATTGCTCAGTCTGGCTTGAGATTTAAAGGGAAAATTAAAACCGACATTTCTTATGAATAATTTGACTTCCAAAGTATTTTTGTAAGCATTCATAAATGCATCAGCTGGAGCGACTATGTCTCCAGCTGCTGCAACTTGTTTTCTAATGGGAGAACAAAATCCAAAAATTGGGTTTTTTAAGATATGAACTTAGCATAGATAGCTACAATGCATTCAGCACTAACACAACTATTTTCAAGTCATAGGCCACCTGTAGAAGATGACTACGAATGAAGAATTTCAACAATGCCATGCCTCTTGCAACAGTATGTGAGAGGATATTTCTCCCCAAGGTATTTTCCCTGGAACAATTTGCACATCAAAAAGTTGTAATGCCAAAATGCCAACACCAAACAGCAGCTGTTGGATCTCTGAGCCTCAGCTTCAAATCGCCACTCCTTTGGGAAACAACCCCAAACTCCCAACAATGCACAGCACCTGGGGGGGTTCTCAGCATAACATTATTTTTGATTGATTGATTTCCTAAATTTGTGAGCCTGCAAGCAAAATCTCAGCCATAAGAATATCTCCGAAAGTATTGGAATGACTGCATAGCAAACATCTCAGTTGCAGCAGTGAGCCTTCCTCCCCCTGGTTTATTTTTTCCCTATTAAGAGCTCCACAGGGTAATCCAGTCAACAAAGAATATTTCTGGGATCAGATACCAGCTCTTCAGCTCAACATAATAGGAAAAGAGTAAAGACAGATTAATGTGCCGTCTAGTTTTACTGCTTGATTTCATCAATGTTTCAGGCTGTATTTTCAGTTTTATAGTCCTGTGTTAAATATACTCTCTGGGCTGAAGCATAACTGTTTGATTTTAAGATGTGGCAGAAATAACTTTTGACAGCTCAAATAAAGGATTTCTTAAAAGATATTTTTGAGATGGGAATTATACACAGGTCATTTTCCACTACTAGAAAAAGCATTTGAAATACTTGAAAATTTCGCATAACTGTAAAGTAATAGGAGAATGTATCAGCTTTGAAATAAGGATTTTCTTTTTATGACATCTGTACATTCTTGCTTTTAACATTTGCATTTTAATACATTGAGAATAAAGACTTTTCTACATATTGTTCAAACAAAAAGCTGTTTTTCAGTTCAGCTTGTCGTTTTTCAAGCAAATTAATATCCCTAAAAGCACTTTCATTACTGTGTCTATAGGAAGAGTTGTATAAAAAGATAACTGTATTTTTGGCAATAGTATGGCAGAAAATTCTCCCGTATACACATAAACTAACAAGTTTGGGTTTTCTTAAGCTGATGAGGGAAAAAAAGGATATGGGAGAAGTTACTGAGTTTTTGAGTATTTTATCTCTATAAGCAATTAAGAACTACACAAAGCTTCAGCCTATGACTGAAATACTAGCTTGTAACTTCATTCTTCTTTAATACTCTTCTTTAATTACTCTTAGGCTTGATCTAGCATACTGACATCACCATGAATGATACTACCAGTTTCTCAGCAAAATAATTAAACGTAGGCATCTATTTTACCTCAACTAATTCTTTCTCCTTCCCCCTTTCTTTGTAGGCAGTGTTACATGGCACCGAATGAGAGCTGCAGTTGATGCTGTGTAAAATGTGTAAAACCAAATCTTCTCTTCCAAAGCTTGGTTTATTCAGTTTGTTTATACCAAACAATTGGTATCACCTGGTACTGTTTGGCTGGTCTGAAAACAGCATTTTTCTTCTTCAGAGCAGCACCCAGGAAGAAGAGGGTCCACCAAGAAGGGGAAAGAGGGAACAGAATTATTCTCAACTTCATTTGTGGAAATTACCTCCCAATACCTTGCTGCACAGTATGCACAAACTGGCAAGATCATAAATTTTCTGACCACAAACTAGGGATGTTATTACATTGAGTCTCTTAAAGAAAAGTGATGATTTAGAAAATAGCAGCTTGATTTTTAAACCATAATGTATTTCTGTCCCTATTTATATTTAAAAGGCCCAACGCTGGCACAGAATTTAAAAACCTCTTCTCTTTTAGAAAATAAGTAATGCAAGCTCCTCAAACTAATAGCATACTTAATATTAAAAATGTGCTAAAACACTATTAGGGCAGGCCCCAAGGCAAACTTCAATGTATTCTCCAACTTAGGTATATTCACAATGCAGAAAGCCTCAGGAAATATTTTATTCATTATTTTTACTGTTGTTCTCATCTCTGTCTTGAATTCAAGTCCCTAAAATACAATATACTTCAAGAAAGAAAAGGTAAGGGCAGAATGTACGCTTTTGGAATTCACACCTGAATTGCATATAACAATGTCAGTAATCAGTATGCTGCATTTACATCACTAGTTTGTTGAAATTAATAGACATAGAGGGTGTTGCCCTCTATGTCAGTGACCAGCTGGAGTGCATGGAGCTCTGCCTAGGGATGGATGAGGAGCTGACCGAGAGCTTATGGGTCAGGATTAAAGGGAGGGCAGGGACAGGAGACATTATGGTGGGGGTCTGCTACAGGTCATCCAACCAGGAAGACCAAAAGGATGAAGCCCTCTATAGACAGACAGGAGCAGCCTCATGTTCACAAGCCCTGGTCCTCATGGGGGACTTCAACCACCCTGATATCTGTTGAAGGGACAACACAGCAGGGCATAGGCAATCCAGGAGGTTTCTGGAATGCATTGATGATAACTTCCTTCTCCAAGTGATAGAGGAGCCAACAAGTAGAGGTGCTATGCTGGACCTTGTTCTCACCAACAAGGAGGGGCTGGTGGGGAATGTGAAGCTCAAGGGCAGCCTTGGCTGCAGGGACCATGAAATGGAGATGTTCAAGATCCTTAGTGCAGTGAGGAGGGTGCACAGCAAGCTCTCTACCCTGGATTTCAGGAGAGCAGACTTTGGCCTCTTCAGGGATCTGCTTGGCAGAGTAGCATGGGATAAAGCCCTGGAGGGAAGAGGGGCCCAAGAAAGCTGGTAAATATTCAAGGATCACCTCCTCTAAGCTCAGGAGCGATGCATCCTGACAAAGAAGTCAGGTAAGACTGCCAGGAGGCCTGCATGGATGAACAAGGAGCTCCTGGACAAGCTCAAACACAAAAAGGAAGCCTACAGAGGGTGGAAGCCTACGAGGAATACAGAGAAATTGTCCAAGCAGCCAGCAATCAGGTTAGGAAGGCCCAAGCCCTGACAGCATTACATCTGGCCAGGGACATGAGGGCAACAAGAAAATCTTCTACAGGTACGTGAGTGATAAAAGGAAGACTAGGGAAAATCTGGGCCCTCTCTGGAAGAAAATGGGAGACCTGGTTACCCAGGATATGGAGAAGGCTGAGGTACTCAACTTTTTTGCCTCAGTCTTCACTGGCAAGTGCTCCAGCCACACCGCCCAAGTCACAGAAGGCAAAGGTGGGGACTGAGAGAATGAAGAACTGCCCACTGTAGGAGAAGATCAGGTTCAAGACCATCTAAGGAATCTGAAGGTGTACAGGTTCATGGGGCCTGATGAGATGTATCCACTGATCCTGAGGGAACTGGCAGATGAAGTGGCTAAGCCATTTATATTTGAGAAGTTGTGGCAGTCTGGTGAAGTTCCCGCTGAGTGGAAAATGGGAAACATAACCTCCATTTTTAAAAAGGGAAAAGACGACAACCCGGGATACTACAGGCCAGTCAGCCTCACCTCTGTGCCCAGCAAGATCATGGAGCAGATCCTCCTGGAAAGTACGCTAGTGCACATGGAAAATAAGAAGGTGATTTTTGATAGCCAACATGGCTTCACTAAGGGCAAATTGTGCCTGACAAATCTGGTGGCCTTCTATGAGGGAGTTACAGCGTTGGTGGATAAGGAAAGAGCAATTGACATCATCTACCTGGACTTCTGCAAAGCATTGTCCCACATGACATCCTTGTCTCTAAATTGGAGAGACAAGGATTTGATGGATGGACCACTCAGTGGATAAGGAATTGGCTCAGTGGTCGCACTCAAAGAGTTGTGGTCAAGAGCTCGATGTCAAAGTGGACAGCAGTGATGAGTGGTGTTCCTCTGGCATTGGTATTGGGACCAGTGCTGTTTAACATCTTTATCGGTGACACGGACAGTGGGATTGAGTGCACCCTCTGCAAGTTTCCCAACACCACCAAGCTGTGCGGTGTGGAGGGAAGGGATGCCATCCAGAGGGATGTTGACAGGCTTGAGAGGTGGGCCCATGCAAACCTCATGAAGTTCAACAAGGCCAAGTGCAAGATCCTGCACATGGGTCAAGGCAATCTCAAGTGCAAATACAGGCTGGGTAAAGAGTAGGTTGAGAGCAGCCCTGAAGTGAAGGACTTGGGAGTAGTAGTGGATGGAAAACTGACTATGAGCCAGCAACATGCACTCACAGCCCAGAAAACCAACCATATCCTGGGCTGCATCAAGAGAAGTGTGGCCAGCAGGTCGAGGGAGGTGATTCTCCCTCTCTACTCTGCTCTCATGAGACCCCACCTGGAGTCCTGTGTCCAGCTCTGGGGCCCCCAACATAAGAAGGACATGGACCTCCTTGAGCAGGTCCAGAGGAGGCCATGAAGATGATCATGGGGCTGGAGCACCTCCCTTATGACGACAGGCTGAGAGAGTTGAGGTTGCTCAGCTTGGAGAAGAGAAGGATCCGGGGAGACCTTATAGCAGCCTTCCAGTACATAAAGGGGGCCTACAGGAAAGATGGGGAGGGACTCCTTATCAGGGAGTGTAGCGATAGGACAAGAGGTACGGTTTTAAACTGTTGATGAAGGGTAGATTTAGATTAGATATAAGGAAGAAATTCTTTACTGTGTGGGTGGTGAGGCACTGGCACAGGTTGCCCAGAGAAGCTGTGGCTGCTCCCTCCCTGGCAGTGTTCAAGGCCAGGTTGGACGGGGCTGTGAGCAACCTGGTCTAGTGGAAGGTGTCCCTGCCCATGGCAGGGGGGTTGGAACTAGGTGACCTTTAAGGTTCCTTCCAACCCAAACCATTCTAGTAATTCTATGATTAATAAGGTGAGTGTTAAATATAATTCGGAGGTCAAAAAGCTAGATATAGAAATTTATCTTCTAAATTATTTTTTAAAAAATAATATAAATTGACTTTTCCCCTAGTTTCAGGGTTTTTTTTAAACCAACAAATGTTGATTTAGTCATTTGCACTTTGAGTAGTAGTTATGTAGGCAGTACGCTGTACAATGCTGCCATCTATGGTTTCAAGAAGAAAACAATGTACAGTTCAAATTATGAGAACCACTGGTTAAATAGCATTTGTAGAACAAAAAGTGATCTGGGCTTTCCAAAAGACAAGTGATAGAGAGATGCACAGACACGTGTGTGAGCTCACATTCTAGCTCAGTGAACATGACTCAGGGCCTTATTTAAAGCATCAGAAAGACCTCCATAAGGAGTCCTAGGTTGGACTAAGTCCTACCTGGGTACCCTTCTCCTCACCGTCCCCATCCTAAATCAACAGATCTTTTTGATGAAAAGTGTCTGTTCACATCATGGGCAAAAAGCAACAGCAAAAGCAACAGTACATCAGCACTCCTGAAAATCAAGTTTTCATTTAACTGTGTGATATAGAGATTTGGGAACCTATTGCAAACATAAGACTCTCACTAGCCCTTAATTTCAAGGTAGGTATTAGCTGCTTGGAAGATGAAATGGTATAGAACCAAATCTTCACATGCCAAGTTATTCAGACATCAAGGTTCTTCTGTTCTCAAAGGAGCTCTCCATTAAATTACATATTTTTGCAGAAATCTGTGTTTTTAAAAAAGTGAAAATTGTGATAAATTTCCATTAAAACAAAGCAAGAAACCTGTTTTCCTGTTAAAAACATAATGGAAAAGTCTATTTTTGATGTGGAAGTCCTGTAAATTACCAATTTCTGTCTTCCAGAATCTGACACTTCCTGGTTTTGCTTCCTTTGGTGGTGGGTTTGGGGTTTTATTAAAAAAACCTGAGAGAACAAACAAAAAAATTCCTTGTTTGACTCTGACTGGAATCCCAAAAGCAAATGACACTTTTGTTATGTCCTCCATAGGCATTACAAATATGTTCATTTTGACCTTGCGATTTTGGAACATTATGAAGTCACCAATAAGTTTTTCATTAGCAAAAAATATGCAAATTACAAGTCTTAAATTATGACTAGAACCTATAAAAGCTTAGTGACAGTTTTCAGCTGTATTCTCATATTGTTATACAAATATAGATATATAGAAATATATATCTACAGATATATAGAAAGCTGGAAGCTTTCCCTGCCCCATCCCAGTTATCTAAAGGTGGGGAAAAAAGTGATTGCTGGTGTCTGCAATCTGTCAGATTGATATTTGCAATTCATATAAAAATATTAAAAACAGTAATAAAAAAGCTTAAGTGCAGTGTATACAAATTTAAGAGGCCTGGAGAGCATAACACATGCTTAAATAGGTTTTTACAATACTCATATTCAGAAAGTCTCTCTTATTCAAACCTCTGTTAAAACAGCTCATTTTCCCTTTTTTTTTAGCTCTGTCCACAAAAATTCAACTGGTATTAAGTCTTAACGTACCAATATTAAAATTCTCCTTTACACATGCTAGTGAATTGCAGCTGTGTGCTTTTGAGGCTCCTTCTTTTGAAGAACAAACACAAGAAATCAACATCCAGCAGGCATAAGGGTCCAGCTTGTCCAGCTTTTATTTCAGTGCCAAAAAGGGACAACATTCACTTTGCTCTGTAAAGATCAACTATTTTGTTTACACTCAAACCTCTAAGAAGAGTATTGAAAAAATTTCTTCAAAAACTGCTGCAGTTAAAGTAGGTGCTTTTACCTTCTTTTCAGCTTTTGGAGAAATTTTGCTACTTCACTTTAAACAAATTTCACTTAACTTGCTCATGTTCAGATAAAAACCCAGCGCTCACATAAAAAATACCAGTTATCAACAGTTCCTCATTTCTTACTTCCTAAAAAAGACCCAGAGGCAGAACTAATTGTACAGTACTAATCTCTGGCATAAGTACCTTTCAGCTTTCATTGCCGTTGTTTCTTGCTGAATATTAAGATGAGCTTTAAACACATCACAGACTCCTGCATCAAGATTTTAAGTTTCCTCAAAGAGGAATCACATTAACATTCTTGTGCAAGCTAACATCTTGCTTCTTAAGAAATGTACAACACGCTAACTAAATCCAAGCGACTACAAATTCCAAGGACAAAAATGTCCTGGAGAAGAGAGGCTTTTACTGCCTTATCAATTATAAGCAGCAAGTTGAACCTTATAATCAATCACCTTGCTTTCCAGCATTTTCCCCAAAAAAGACTGCTTTAACTTTTATGAAGGGTCTGCTGGCACGATGAGTAATTTCAGACTTGAAAGCATCAAATGTACAGGTTACGAAAAATTTAAATGAAGGTAGACTTCTAATGAAAAGTTATCTGAGCAAGGTGAAATGCAATGCTGAAAGGCTAGATTCAGTGCGGGAAAGAAATACAATTCAGTATTACAACTGGTACAGAAGATTAGGATAAATGCAGTTTCTCAAAGGAAATTTTTCCACAAGCCTTCTGATTAACAGGCTTCAATAGATCTACAATTCAAAGAAATTTCTTGAGAAGCTTAATAAACATACATATTATTACAACTTCCCCTATGATAAACCTCAGTCTCATGAACTGATCTATACTACGCATATCATCATCAACTGCAAGTGTTTTCTAGACCCAAACCTGCAATATCTCATTAATCAGCCATTTACTACTTCTCTCCCTTAAAATATTAAAAAAAAAAAAAAAAAAAATCAATAAATAACAAAGTTCCCCCCCCCCAAAAAAAAAGAAATCCACTCAAACAGAACAGGACACAAAAAAGTCAAATAAACTTACGGGAAATTTATTCCAACTCAGATTTATCTGCTACTGTGTGTATTATTCAGGAACTTATAAACTATATAGACAACTTTGCTACTGTTTTCAGAAATGTTTTAGTAGTGCTACATAAGTGAATAATGCACCAGTAAAGACTTTCACTGCAAAAGATTTGTACAAAAAAGAAAAGCCTTTGTAGAAAGGATAGTGGTTTTTATTGTAGTCATAGAAAATATTGAATTATGAAAGATACAAAATCAACTGTTGTAATTATCTGTTTATTTTACAATCTGTATGCCATCATACTCTTATGGCTTTCAGATAGTCTTGTCCAAAGTATTTTAAAACATGCTTTAACAAAGTATTTTACAGTTTCAAAATTGAGTATTTATTTACTGAAAAAAACACCCAAACTCCAAAACATTTACCTGAGAATTCTGTATCATAAAGTTGTCATTCATTCTTAACTTTTCCAAGTTGATGATATAGGCTATAGAAGTCAACATGCAACTTGTAGGTCTACTGTATTAAATAAGTATTTTAAAAATTATTTAGATGCAGCTGGTTAGGCAAAAGCCTACCCTCAGACTTCATCAAGTTCATCATAGGTTTAAAAACACAACATGAATTTTACCATATGTCAATGACAGCAATGATTTCTGCACTGTTTGCTGCACTGTTTGCTGGGTGGAATTCAGACCCTGGCTGATCACCAGACTGCAGCAGTGGAGCACAACTCTTTGGTGGATATTCCGGCCTCTCAACTTGGTTATCACTGAATTTGTTTTCCAACATCCATAGACATGTGTCAGGGGTTTGGGCCACTGGATATGTTTAAGTTCCCAGCCAGTCATTCTCTACATATATGCTCCATCCCTTTATAACATTTAACCCAAGGAACTCCATTTCAGAGTATGTGTACTATTAGGACAATGTTTTAACATCACCATCCACGTCATTTCAGAATATCACCAGCTTTAAAAATTATATTATGCATGGACAGTAGAGAGGTTTGGCGCTTTCTGGTTGTTTTTTTTTTTTTTTTTTTTTTTATACTTTCTTGTTGGTTTGCTTTTTAAATAAAATGGAGACTTAGGAGCAAAACACTGCTCAGGGTAGCAGTGTGGGAGGGAGGGTGGATTAAATTAACCAGGCATATACAGATGCTGGAATAAAAACCCAGAGAGCTTCATGAGTAATACATATACAGGACCAACATATATAAATGATAGTCATTTTAAAGGATTTCAATTCAATTATCTGAAAATATATCCAAAGCAGTAGAACTTTCATGATGTCTGCCATATAGTATTTATTTCTGAATTTCAATTACTGCAAGCACTGTAATTTATACAAGCTATGCTCCATTATAATATTTTCCCCTTAAAAAAGTAATGATATATGATGAAAATCCAAGGATATCACGAGAGATTTAAATCCACTTTCAATCCCATAGGTGAGGTAGTGTAGTCACTTGTATTACGTGCTGGTTATGAGAAGTACGTTGAAATCTGTCCAATTTTTAATTTTTCTTTTAAATAAGTGGCTTAATAGTCAATATATTTATTAATGCTATGTTATCTATAAAGGGGAAGAAGGAAAAAAAAACAGCCTTGCCAAGAACAAGTTTTGTCTCACTGCGAGATAAAACTGCAAAGCAGTATTTACAACAGTCCTTTGCTTAGTTGCTGCCTACTGTACATGCACACAAAAGACACAAAAAGCTAATATACATTCTGAGGTAGGAAATGAAGAATTCCACTGGCTTGTACAAGATTCTTCATGTTCTGTAAACCAGCAAAATCAAAGTTTTCTGTGGTGAGGTTCAATACTTAGTTCTGGTGTGAAAATAACATCTAAATAACAAAGCATCATTGGTATACAGTATGTATCTACTGCCATGTAAAAATCTAAAAAAACTGGGATTATTTTTAGTGGCTGAATTTCTCCTTCACGCAGCAAGTAAAGTAAATCCCTCCAGCTCGTTTCCTTATTATACTTTCTATATGTTCATACTTATAGCAGAAGCTATTGAAAATGTACTATAAGTTTAGCCATGAAAGTATCCTGAGGAGCACAATTCTGAAATAGATCTTTACTGGTCCCAGTGATCAACACATTGGATCACAAATACATTTGTAGATGACTTTAGGCAATTAGGCACTGAAGTCGAAGAACTTGGTGCCTGAATACCTTAAAAAAAATAAATGTCCTTAACTTTCACAACACTTTGATTCCAACTTATCACAAACAGCAGCGAGCTTGAAGGTGCTAGGACAGTAAGTCACAACACAGCAATGAATTTTAACAAGCATATGGGATTCAGATGCCAGAGGATCCAATGCACACTAATCAAGGAATCACATCCACTTCAAACTTCTGCCTTTCCCAGTATGTTGTTATTCCTCCCACAAAATTCAGAGAAGACAGCAGTATGCTGCAGCACCTCTGCTGTTCCAGTTGCCTTAACTATGTACTAGAGAGCTAAGACAAAAGCATATAGTCAATAAAAGCTGGCTCTGGTACTGAGATGGAAACAACAGGAAGCAGCGAGATGTTCCAGAGCACACTTGCCAGAATCTCCTCATACTGTCATTATTCTAACCCATCTACAAAATAAACATTTACAGACCTATACGCATTTCTCAAGGTTTGTCTACCAGGAAAAAATAAATCTTAAAGAGGTATGAATTCCAGGTATAGAAGTCATTGTGCATAAACACCTGTCAGGAGGCTTTTCTTGAGATGCAGAGTGGCATTAGATACTATGGCATAAATCAGAGTGAAGGCTGCTCTATACCTGAATGAAAGCTTCCTCACAAATAAACATCTGTGCACAGTTTATACTTTCCAAAAACTTTCTTGAACTCTCCTTGGCATCACCACACAGAAAAAGTTCCGAGGCTGACATATACAAATTACACTCTAAAACTACACAGAGCAAACCCAAAGTTTGCCAAGTAATATAACGACCATGTAATTGTCAATGTAGTTTCAAAAGATAGTTTCATCTTTTCTTTCACTTAGTAAGTTACTTTACAATAATGCTCAATCTTACTTTTAGTTGCAATGTTGAGAGGCTGGCAATAGGAATAGATTCACTCATCTGTAGTGCATTTGTCAGTCATTTGCTGACAGAAGTCTGTGATACCACCGCTCTGTCCACACTGTTCCACAAGAGAAGTTTTCTCTAATGTTCTTACAGAAACTGGATGCAGTTCTTGTACTTGATCATATGTTGCATCACACACACTTTTCACACACTGATAACAAGAACTCTGCTCATTTGTAGATGTAACACCTGAAAGACCATCTGCTAAATCTATACACGCTGGTATCGCAAGCTCACTATCAGATGGAGCTGTTCGTTCTCTCTCTGGGAATAAAAATGAGAGCGGACAATCTGAGGAAGAATATTTTGCAAGTATTTGTATTTGCTCATGACTCAAGGCTGCTTCCTTACACACCTGCTGGCAAAGTCCAGTCAGATTCTGCTTTGTCTCACCCAGAGTTGACAAAATGTGGCTTCTTTCCTTCAGCAAGTTCTCCTTCTCATTTTGCTGCAAGAAGAAAAATAGCCTTTTAGTCTGCATTTTAACACAAAACCTATAGTTTACGTTCTTAACAAAGCTAGAACAAGACTGTAAATAATCTGATCTGCTGAAAGAGAAGTACTTTGGCAATAAGAAGGTAAACATTGACACAATAAAATGCCTATCAAAAGGACAATCCCAACCTCTCTTGAAGTGTCATGAACTTGGTTATTTGAAGCTGTTTTTCAGACACACAAGTTTTCCAAAACTCATGCTGGCAGCCAAAACAGTAATTTGTAGTTATTTAATAAATGAAACTTAGTTTCACTTGCTATAAACATTCCTGAAACACTAATTCTACAGGGTAACATTTAAACCATTACCACTGGGTCAATAAAACATGAAGCAAAGCAGTCTTCAGAGATTTGTATTTTAGAAGTTAAACGCTGAAAAACAGACATCACATTTTCACTATTAATACTACTCTGCTAGATGAATATAAATTCAATTCTGAAATGCCAAGTGCACTGTAGAACAAAACAATGGAGTTAAGAAGAGTTTCTAAAGTAAATAAAAAAATAGGAAAATTAAAGAAATAAAACATGCTAAAATTGTAAACAAAATATTTTATCTGGAAATGCAGCACTCCAGTTTGTTTCAAGGCACCAACTAGAACACTGGAAGTTAAAGAATTTAAAGCAGAGTGACAGATTAGTGAATTGAAGAAACAAGAACAGAGCTGCCTACTACTGGAAGAGAGGAATACCAGCTGAATGCTTGAGTTTCATTTACACAGCAAACATGCTTAACAGTGGCAGATACCACTCAGACATGAAATAAAACTGTCCTTGATCTGAAGAGCTTACAATCTAGCTGCATAATGCAAAAGAATTTTCCAAACACAAGGCAGCAAAAAGGATGGCAATTCACTAATGAATATCAAATAGAAGAAAGTGCCATTCATGAAAAATTAGCTTGCTCCTTCATTTGTTTTTTTGTTTTACTTCAACGTCATGAGTTTTTGTGAGACTTCTGATACAACTGGCTGAAGATAAAAGGACATGGGTAACTGAGGGGATGGTCTAATGATGGAAACAAGCAACATCCTGAAAAAAGAAAAATGAGGAAATGGCAAAGGACAGGAAACAAGCAAGACCATAATGAAGCAGTTGAAAAAAAGGAAAGAGACCTAAAACCCAAACATTTTGAGCTCTAAAAGGCAGACTTCTGAAGACATAGAAAGCTTTAAATAGTTTTTAAGAAATATTTTTTTAGTCATAGAGACTGTGTGTTATCACTACTGCTACACCAATTCACTCCTATGAAGTTTAATTATTTTCAGTCCTTCTCACATTCCTTTTTGCAGTAGAAACTCATACTGCAACCTCTACAACTTCTTTTTGAAAGAACTTTGTCGTGTTTTGCGAGAGAAGCAGTTGTTACCAGTCCTTTTTGCCTGAAATTATTAGAAAGAGTGCTTTGTTAATAAACTTCTACCTGTCAGCATATTGGGAGTAGCCATTGCCAGATCTCCTAATCTGAAACCACTTTATGTACATTTTGGGTAGAGGCACTCAGCCATGTATTATGGACTGATGAAATTATCTGGACTGCTGTTTAACACAGACATCAACATTCAGAAATACCCATTCCAGTTTAAGTTCCCTGCCCTTATCTGAAGTTGTTGACAGATTGATACATTTAAGTAATATTGTTTTATTTTAGCAGCATTATACTAATACTGCAAAGTAATGCCAGTTAGTTTTGAGGTCATAATAATCATCAAATTGAGAGCTCTTAATTCTTCTGGTGAAGAATCTATTTAGTCCATCCACCTCCTCTCCTGCTATCGTATATATAACAAGATCTCAATTACATTTCTCGGATCAGTTTACAGTCTGTCATTCACTGACACATCCTTCTCCTGAGCTACAGAATCTTCAGGGAAGTAGTGACTCCTCAGGCCAGTTGTCCTTTACCCTGCTTCCCCTCACCAGTGGCCTCATTTTAAAGCTTTGAACTGAGAAAGTACAAGGAATGTCAATATACACAGGTGCTCTGAAAAAGCTGTTTCTAACAAGCCAACATCTCCTTGAGTGGCCCACATGCATTCTCAAATATGGAACATTAGTGAACAAGACCACCAGAGGTTAACCTGAAGGATCAATAAGCAAAGACTATATGGGGGTCAAAAATTACATTATCAGTACAGAAGATCAAGAAAAATGCCTAAACTTAATTCTCCCAAATAACAATTAGATTTCAGTACTGAAGAACATTTTTCTTCAATACAAGTAGAGCTTAATATAAGACTTTCAATTTTACAGAATCAGTTGGGTGGAAATGTACCTCAGAAGGTCTGTAGTCCAACCTCCTGCTTGAAATAAAGTCAGCTCTGGGTAAGATCAGGCTGCTCAGGTCTTTGCTCAGTCATGTCATGAAAACTTTCAAGGATCGATGTACAATCTCTCTGGGTAACCTGGTCCATTGCCTGCCTGTCCCCACTGGAAAAAAGTTTTCCTTATATCCCATTGAAACCTCCCATTTTAATTTATGACAATGTCTTTTGTCATCTGCTGTGAAATACTATTCCCTGGGAAGCCAAAGATCTTCCACTCCCAATGGCTACATGATCTTGAGGACTTCCCCACAGATATGGGAAGGTTAGGCCTCTCCACAACCATCTCTTCTCCAAGCAGAAGCCCTGTTTCATCTGCCTCTCACCATAGAGGTACTCCAGGTCTGACCATCCTGGTGGCTGCTTCTAACCTTGATCCGTTTTGTCAATGTACTTCCGGCACTGGGAAGGGTCAAAACTGGGCAAAAGATTCAGTCTTACATGTGCTAAATACAGGATTACAATCACTGTCCTTGAACCACCATCTGTGCTCCTGTTAATACAGCCCAGGACACTGATAGCCATTTTTCAGCCTCAACACACTGCTGATCCACACTCAGCTTGCTGTCTGCCCAGAGCTCCAAGTTCCTTTACAGCAAAGCTACTCTCCAGCCAGTCAGTCTCCAGCGTCTACTCATACAGGGGGTTAGTCTGTTCCAGATACAGGACTTTCCCAAGAAACACACCACAAATACTATCTTTCAATCTGAGAGAACAAAAAACCTGATAAGCAACAACTAACAGAAATTAATATAAGACAACATACTGCACATACTGAAAGCCAGAATGAGGAATTTAACCAAATAATATTTCCTAACAGGCTATAGTATGGGGTATTATCTACTTGTCAAGAGTTTTCAAACTATAGCTAGACAATAAATATCCTCTCTCAAAGCCACATTACAAAGGATACCATGAGAAGATCAAATACTAACAGGTCAGAGACACATGACTGACCCAGAGAAGCAGGAACGAGGCAGGAGTCCTCATGCATGAAGCAACCTGGATATACCATACAACACCTTTCACAGATGTCTCTCTTCTTCTACCCACCTGAAAATTATGCCTAAACAGATCTTAAAAGTTTCTGTATTTGTGCACAACTTATACAAGTTTCATGGTGCATAACATCAGTTATGTTATGCTCAACAGCTCCAAACAAGGTCTTTTCAGGAAGTTCTGAAGAAACTTAGCTGTGCAGTTGGAAAAAAATAAGCGATTGGAACATGTTTGTGCCTAGAGCGTGATTCATAACTCATACCTCACCTCGCAATTCTCAACAGTCATTGTCCATACCTTGCACAGTGATATCTGTCAAATTGCAGACATTCAGTCTGTTCTAGCACAGGTCCACAGAAGAAAGGATATTACACTATGATTATCAGTCACTTAATCAACTACAGGTCTGATCTTGCAGATGAATCTAATTTCCCCCCCTCCCCAAGTGTTGCACAATATTGACAAAGTTACATAACAAACAGAAATGACAATATGACAACAAAAACAGGCAGGAAGTTCTGAACTGTCAGAAATGCAACTTCTCTCCTTAGTCAGAATAATATAACTGTTATTAACATGATCACCTGATTTCCCTCCCTCCCAGAGCATCTTCTTCATTCAGCACACTGAATGACTTGCTCTGTCAACTCATCAGGACTGTATGGCACTGCAGGCTTTCCTTCAAAGTATCTCCTCTGCTGCAGAATTGGAAGCACACGTAGTGAAAGATGATGGATCACTTCAGGAAAACAAGTTTCTAGCCCATGGCACTTTGCTCTAATTTTATTTTCCTTTTCACTCTGAAGTCATAAGGAGAAAGGTGCAACATGACTGTGTATGTTCCTAGCTGATGCAGATACCAGATTCATGTACATGAACATAAAGTCTAAAATGCATCATAAACAAGAATTAAAAGTACAGTAACCCTAAACAACTGAACTATGTAGTGCACATGGTATGATCAGAAACAAAGACCAGAAAAAAACCACTCACAATTATTTTCTTGCCAGGAGAACTTCAGATTATCCACATTTCTCTTAAGTATTTATCTTTTTATTTCCTTTTAAGAAGGAGAAATTATATTAACAGGTGGTTGCAGAGAAATCTGGATGCATTAATTCCTCAGCTACAGTCCTGATACAACTGCTAAAAAAGCAAGCAGCTTCCTGAATTCTGCTGTATCTTCTGCCTTTCTGCAAGGGTCTCATTTTTAAGATTCAAGACTCAGGAAACAGTTCACCAGCCCATGTTGGTATGTTACAAGACCAACACTTACACAACTAACAATTGCACAACTGTAAGCTTGATCATGAGCAATACCACAAGCTGAAGAACAAAAGCACAAAGCAAGAAAGGGGAAAGAGATAGAAAACAAGGAGTGGGATGGCTGTTTAGGAATCATTCTGTACAGTTAAACTCAATGCTGATGGGCTTCAGAAGCACCAAAAATTACGCTATGATGCGCTTCTACTTGAATGGAAAGAAGTCCGGGGGGCGCGGGGAACAAAACAAAACAAAAAAGAGTAAAGCACAGAAAATCTAGAACTGCTATCAAGAAGTCTAAGACTGATACAAGTTTTCTAAGCTTGAGTGGAAAAAAATAGTAAGCCACCTCACTGAAACTACAGCCAGATGTCCAGTCAAGATGTTTATAGACTCAAGTCAACAGTGATGATTTATTTATACATACCAGTTTTTCAATTTCAGATTCAAGATTTTGTATGCAGTCAAGCTTTCTCTTACGACATCGCTGTGCTGCAATTCTATTTTTACTTCGTCTTCGGATATCATGAATACAGTCCAATTGTTCAGGAGTTAATTTATGCATTTTCAGAAATGACTGGAAGTCATTTCTGGAAAGTGAGATAATCCTTTGTGCATTAAATGGCAGTTTTACCTAGAAGGTAAGATACAGTTGTAAATCAAAGGTGAAACTGATATACACAAACACCAACAGACAAATTCAAGTTTTCATTTTAAGCATTCTTTATCATACAACCCATCTTTCTTTCTAAACCTCAGAGACAAGAGCAAGCTAATGTAGCCATCAGGTGAGGAGGATAAAAACCAGGGGTTTCAACTAGAGTTCAAGCATGGGCAAAGTAGCTGAATACTTTGCACATTTACACTAGATCCTCAAAAGCATATTCAGAGTAGGATGAAATCTGTCCATGTGTGCAGCAAATAATCAGGTGATACACTCTAGGAAAATAAGTTATGGTTAGGTGGTGCACAAAACAGGTCAAGAATCACTATTCAGTCTAAAGTTTCCCCTAGGCTGCTATTAAGACTGCATCCTGCATACATTTTTGTACCTAGAGTTTTCTGCAAGAAAAGTTCATCTGAAACAGGCATTTACTTAAAATATAGAAGTTACAATATTTGTCTTTTAATTCTTAATGCTGGAGAAGAGAGAAAACCAGGCTCTTGCTACTGTCTGTACACCTGAGCTACAGAAGCAGGAGCTTCTGAAACATACATAGATCATGAAGTCCTGATTAATGCTGCAAAAGATCTTTACCTTTACAAAACAATTGACACATTTTATGAAGTATCCAACTAATTCTTACAGTTGAGTATATTAAGTAGCAGAATGTGTTACCCTGCTGTGGTGAAAGATCTGAATTTAGTTTAAAAAGCAGAGAAACCCTTTCTGTGTTTGTCTACCACTGGTGACAAAAAGCAAAAAAACTCAAGAGAGTATTGCCCTCAGCAATGATGGCATCTACTTCTTGGTAATGTAAAGATGAGAAACGTATTTAACCAATCCTGACTTTTTGTTTGGCCTGCCAACTTTCTATATTGATGGCAGCTTCTACTTATTTTAAGTCTCAGTAATGCTCTGCATCTTGTAAAGAAAAAAAACCTAGTGCTTTAACAACTGAATTTTCATGACATTAAATGATCCATCACACAGAGTCACACTACAATTCTACAATTCTAAGAACTGTGACAAAAATTATTCTTGGTATATAGTAAAACCTTTTAGGATTAGACTACTTATGTATGGCATCTGCCTAAAACACTGCCAAAGCAATGACATAAAGAAGTGCCACATAATTTCTGCAGTTGAAGGAACAAATACAACCTCAGTTTTAGAGAATGTGATATTATTAAAGCCATAATACACAGCTACTGAAGCCTGTTTGAAAACTTGATTTTCATTTCACAGTAAATCTGAAGTATCATTTTGCTCCCATCTTCTCCCCACAACTCAGAATAAAACCAAGAAAACTGTTAAGTTTCTATAAAACAAAGGTTCCAAGAAGTTTAGAGTTTTCTTAAGGTTAACTGAAGTAGAAAAAAAAAATATTCTATGCCTTGGTTTAAGACTCACAACCTTTTCTGTTAAAGTTGTTGCAGAAAAATATCTGAAAAGATCTAATACTTAGGCATCTACCACTTCAATATCCTACCAAAAAATACTTTGTAAGTCTCCCTGAATTAAGTGATCTTCCACATAAACTTTTGAACAGTTATTTAAAGTTTAATTTCCCAGATTTTTAAAACAAGCAGCCACAAAAAAAAAAAGAAACCCCAAGAGACTCAGAATTAGGATTTTGAATAGGGCCTGAGGAGACAGGGAAGCAAAAGATACAGCAGGATGTTCTTACCTCACATTCTTGCTCTCTTGCTGAACAGGATTCACTGTCTCCCTCAGTGTCAGTTTCTGAATCCTCTCCCAAACTTATCACATAATTATAGGGACACTGTTCTTGTTGTTGTACCTGAACATAATCTCCACTGCTTATTTCGGAGCTGTTGGAGCATCCTTCAGTACTAAGGTTGCTTATAAAGGGGCAGTTGACAGAATTCAATGTTGTAAAAGTTCGTTGAGAGCAAGGTTCAGGGCTTTCACTGATCCTGATACCCAGCCACGGACACTCTGATTTCTTCCCTGAATATACTGGCTCCAAGCTCTCTTTTGGAACTGCAGGTGGTAAGTGTATTTGACAGGGTTCTGTGCTGTAAATATCACTCCAGAACCCTTTTGCAAGATGTTCTGCTACCTCTCTCTCCACACTGCTTCGATCACCAGCTGATGTAACGTTACTCGCTTCCCTAGTGCACAAATCAACCTTTGAAGGTGTGTCATCTAGACTTTCAATTTTGTCATTCCCAACTCCAGTACCCAATACAGTTTTTTCAGCCAAGACTGTGCTGTTTTGCATACTACTGAAATTCAAGTTACCATACTGCTCACAAGTCTGTAAAAAAGACACAGAATTGAGTCCATGAGGTGCAGCAGAGTTTTGGGGGAAAGCAGCAAGATCCATTTTCTCCACAGGACACGACACATTCTGAGTCACAGAATCTCTCTTTGATTCTTCCTTTTTCTCAATGCCTTCCTCTCCTTCTTCCATTTTTACCTGAGTCTCTTCACATTTTGAGACCAGCTGCATAGGTACACACTCCTGAGCTTTTTGTATGCCATCATTATCAGATATTTCCTTCTCAAGAAAAGTTGCAATTGGTGGCACCTGAACATCTTTAATACTGGAATTGGACTCTGAAGCATGAACTTTGTCATTTCCAAAAGCTTTCTGGAATTTCCTATACTTTGGGCATTGAGAAGATAAGCTAGAAACACTACCCTTTTCTAAATGTACAGGATCACATGTTTGATTGGCATTATCTTGGAGAGCAGGCAATGATTTAGCATTTTCTTCATCTTTACAGAGCTTTGTGTCAGGAGTTTGAATATATTCCTTTTCTAAAATTTCTTCTGCTTCATCATCTATTTCTAGGTCTCCATCATCCACATTGCCAATTTTAGGGTTTGTTTTCTGACAACGCTGTGTACAACACTTCTTCCTAGGACATTCCTGCTGATCCAATTTAAAGTCCAAAAATTTGAACTTGAGAAACTGAAAGCAAGACTCTTCAATGTTGTGTACACCCAAAAATTCAGCACATTTGCAAACTTCAGACACATTGTCTTTATTTAAAATAAGTTTAGCTGTGTATGCAAACTGAAGCAAAGGACTAAATCCTTTAAGTGTTACCTATTCAAAAAAAGAAGAAAAAATATTAGTATGGCAAATATGAATTTAAATAAAGAAACACACAGAACCCAAATATAGCAAACCATGCCAGCAGGACAGTACCAATCAAAAGCAGTACCTTTGTTCCACCTGGCCACACTCATTCTAAAACAAATCTTCTGATACAACTTTATCCTGTGTATTTTATGACAATTATCTTCTTCATTGTGATCAATCTCTTAATTAAATGTTCTGACAATACAGTATTAACAAATGAAAAATATTGCTGTAGACTGAAAACCAGTAACTGGATTCCAACTTTACAAAGATATCTTTTGAACCCAAGTTGTACATGAATTATTCTATAGAGTAAAATTAAAATGCTGCTGGTATTTAATAGTTCCTTTAAAGAGCAACTATTGTTATTTTCTCAGTATTATGCATCACTGATATAAAAAAAGTTTGAAAAATGGAATTTGACCACACATGATTATTTACTACTACAGCCACCTGTGCTTCTTTCGTCACACAGATGAAAAGAATTGTACCCAAAAAACTATACAGCAAAACCAATTATTCTCAGTTTAAAGCCTCTTTGGAGTAGGTAGTTTTAATTGAAAGTTTCCATCATTATCATCTCGGTTTTTACCGCAGAACAGTTGCCTAACAGGGAATCCAGAGATAAAAAACCCTGTATTGTTACAAACTGAACAAGTTTGACACAGCACTTAGGGATGTGGTGTAGTTGAGAATGGTCAGTGTTACGTTAATGGTTGGACTAGATGATCTTCAAGGTCTTTTCCAACCTAGATGATTCTATGAAGTTCAGCTTCTACGCATGAAAAAAATTACTAAGGAATTGGGCAGAAAGTTGGAAACAGATCACCAAATTAAAAATTACACAACACTCCCTTTAACCCTTCTGTGCAAGTGAAGAATAAAACAGTATGTCCATTATTACTACTTAAACTGAAGCCCACATTCTGCTCCTCTCCTTTATTGAAATGAACAGGATTTTATGCTGAATAAAGTGCTGTATTAATACGTTAACTATACTGAATTCTTCAGCCAGCAAGATAATTAACTATACATGCAATTTAGCCTTTGTTTGGTTTGTTTTTTTAGTGGTTGGTTGGCAGGTTTTTTAAAGAACACATACAACACATGAAAGGAAGTTGAAAAGATCTGCACAGAGATAGTTCAGCAGAACTGTCCATAAACTCTTACAACCTATCTAAAGAATTCTTAAAATAGCATTTGAAATATGCTCTGGAGAGAATACTGATTACACTACCACATTAATTCATCCTGAATCATGTGTGGAAGGGGAGTGTAAAAGACAGTTTATCCATAAGCTGGCAAGAAGACTTCAAAATTAGTATAGTAAATAAATCATTAAAGTGGGTTTACAAACAAGTGACATTTAAACATGAAACTGAACAAAACAAATACAATGGTATTTCAAAACTGTATGTTTTACATAAGGTAGAAACACTGCTAGAAACTGGAGGAATCAAGAAGGGAGAAAAGCACTCTGTACTCCTTTTGCTTTCTCTTACGCACTTCTAGCTGGCTAACCTCAAACAAGATAGAACACTAGAAAGACTTTTGGTCTGACTGACCTAGAAAAGCAGCTCTTGCAGTAGCCATTTATTTAATTTGTATTTGGGCTGAAAGTCTACCTCAGAGTGAAAACAACACAGAACTTACACCAAGATGTCAGTAGTTAGTCTTTATAATGTAACATATATTAAGTTCTTTAATTCCAAAAATATTTTTGAATCTCAGATGTTGGGCTGATGTCATTTTAAACTTCAAAGACTTCAGATTAATAAAAAGGTTAAAAAAAATTAAAAAAAAAATCACATGTCAAACCATGTGATCAGTGTTTGCCTCTCTCAAATATGCAGCTCCAAAAAATGACTCATTTCAAAATATTTAGCAGTTCCCAGAAGAAAAGCTCAAGTTGCTGAATCTTCAAATGCTTTTACCAAGTGATCAGATCAAATGATTAAAAGATGACATTCACTGTTAGTATTTTTGCTGGTTGTTTCAGTAGATTCAGTTCTTACATCAGTAATATTAAATTACATTAATAGTCCTCTTAAGTCTACACTGTAGTAAATACCATGATTATTATGGTCCTCCATTTTCTTTACAAACTCTGGTCCCTGCTAACTCAGGTTTATTTCACAGGTTCAGTAGAACACTGTTGTTTTGCATGAGAGATTATTTTTCCCCTCTCCAACTTTGATGTGTACTATTTATTCTTCCAGTATCTATTTTTTTCATCCCAAAGCAGAATTCTCTCTTCAACATCAGAAGTTTTACATGCCACTAATTTCCCTCTTTTACTCCAAATCATGGCTTTGTGTCCCCCAGTATCCTACTTCCCTTCCACATCAACTCCCATCATTACTTTTCTTTTAATCTGAGAGACATTCAGTCTATCAACATATTAAACCACTAGGAAAAAAAGCATAAGAAGAAATGAACACACAGACACCGCATGAAGGTTGAGTAAAAGTAGTGGTATTATGCTGCAGCGCAATTTTCTAACAAATTCATTGATCAGAGAATAGCAAAGACCACTGAAGCTCTAAAGAGACCACTTGATCCCATTTAGTTGTTTTCTATAAAATCAGGAAGATTCTGGTAACAGAGAATTCTTGTGCTTTTCTCAGTATGTGACAAAGCCAGTGAGGTAGCTATTTTGCTGAAGCACAGGCTTTCTGAATACATCATCTCTGTGCTGCCACTCAACTCAGTCTTGTACATAAACAAGCCTATAATGTAATTTCCAATGTCACTGTAAATATTCATTGAGGTGCACCTTTCCTCCAACTTTAATGATTCTAGTTGAGTTGCCAACAATTTGCATGTTATTTCTCACTCCCAAAACTAATTACCATAACTTAACTCCCAGAAAGCCGTTGATTATTTAACAACCAACTCTTCAGATTACTGCTACCATTGGGCACAATCAGAGCACTTGGAGGCTCTTCACTTTTCAGCTACAATCACAGCATTTCACAGAAAAATCCTGTCACTTGTTTGCCTCATGTCTCTTATAAAACTTAACTAAACACCAACTGGAATCTTTAAATGTCTTAGACACTCCGATTATGTAATAATAAATATTCTTTCCTATGGATGTCAGGTTCTGGCTTATTCCCACTGAATGCCTTTGAATTCAATCTGATTTAAGAACATGCATTTTAGGGGCAAAAAAAGGAAGTAATTGCAATACATTTTCTCAGTCTTAAAAGTAATAAAACACAGTAGTAAAAAAAGAAAATCAAGCTGCTAATGATCAGTGTGTAAAAAGAATGAAGAACTGAGCAGAAGAAAACTGTTATCAACAGTAAGCAACAAGCAAGGAATATATCAACATACAAAGCCAAATATTAATGATACAGATTTAAAGGTATTACCATTTTAAGCCTTACTTTGTTTATTATTCCAAAAGTATTCTCTTTTCATATAGGACAACTAGTTCTGCAATACCTCCTTACCATTTAAGGCCTGTTTTTTGACAAACTTACATGCTTTCAAGCAGGTACACAATTTTAAGTAATATATACTTAATTAAAAAGATCTCCCCTATACATTCCCCAAGACAGCATTCACTTATCTTCAGTTTGTGATATACACTCCTATCTGTCTAGCCTTTACCACAACCAATGGCAGCATTACAACTTCGAAATTCCTTCCCTTCAGTTCTTAAATCTCTTGCCTTAACTTCTCAATTAAGCACCAGCCTACTGGAAAAAAAGAAATTGAACAAAACAAATTAGAAGCACTGGCAGGTAAAATACAGAAGGGAGTGACACTCACCTCTTCCGGTAAAGTGATGATAAGATCAGCATCCACCTGGCCCACAATTCTTGAAAGGAAGTAACTGCTGCAAGCTGCAAGCACAGCTTTGTGAGCCCGAAATCGCTGATCTTCCACTAAAATAGTAACATCACAAAGAATATCTTGCTTTCTCTGATCATCAAGACTGAGAAGTACATTGGTACTGTGTACTGAAGATTCATATGCAAAAACCACACTATGCTTCTCACTTAGAGACATTCTGTATCATCAATGGTAGCATAAATCTCAGTGGAAAGCATGCTTCTGTTCTTCAAATCTGGGGGAAGAAAAAAAAGGTTGTACACATGATAGTCATATCCAGCAGGAACCTACTGATACTAAAACACAAGCAAACTAAAACATGCATCGTCTGTTCTAACTCTTTTTAAGACTAAGATCAGTATTAAATATTTCATACATGTTAATACATAAATACATGCTTATGAGCATTTAAAGTACACAAACTTTAAAACATTGCATTAGTAGTCTCATAGACCAAAAAAGGGAACAGTTATTCATGTGACTTCAGTGATAAAGAGCAGATTTTTCCTCAGGAAATGTTTAAGACTCATAAGTTTACCAGAACACATAAAAATTATTTAAGCTTTCATTTTTAGCTATCAGTATATACCGACTCCAACACTACCAAAATGTAGAGAGAAATAGAAAACATGCATTAAGCCAAGTCACCAAAATGGTATGTAAGCTACTTCTGTTTACCGATTCACCCAGTACAGACTAAAATATTTGTATTCTATCTTCTTTGAAAAGTAGTTTGCCTACTAAACCAATCAGGCATTGGTAAAATAGTCTCATTTTCTCTAGCAGGTTGGTATTTTGTTTTGTTTTCAAAGCAGATTAGTTCTCCTATTTTCCACCTGCCTTAATTCTCTAATGCAGCCTTTTTTTCCCCCCTCTCCTGCTCATCACTATTTGGTTTCTCATGCTTGAGAGAAGTTTGCTTTCCTAATGCATCACTATGAATCAGATCACCTGGCAATGGAATCCCTTTTGTGACAGACCAAAGTTCTGAAATAAAAGTATTTACTGGATAATAAATAACAGTAGAAGTTATATGACATTTAAAACCTTGAAATAAGCTCATATATAACTGTCCTGAAGCTATTCCTGAACTCCTAGTATTTGCAAAAAAAAAAAAAACAGAGCTAGGGAGAAATCAATCCTCCTAGAGAGTGCAAAGTTTACCAGCATTTCAAAGGGGAGAGAAAGAAGGGAGAGAAAGAAGGGAGAGAAAGAAGGGAGAGAAAGAAGGGAGAGAAAGAAGGGAGAGAAAGAAGGGAGAGAAAGAAGGGAGAGAAAGAAGGGAGAGAAAGAAGGGAGAGAAAGAAGGGAGAGAAAGAAGGGAGAGAAAGAAGGGAGAGAAAGAAGGGAGAGAAAGAAGGGAGAGAAAGAAGGGAGAGAAAGAAGGGAGAGAAAGAAGGGAGAGAAAGAAGGGAGAGAAAGAAGGGAGAGAAAGAAGGGAGAGAAAGAAGGGAGAGAAAGAAGGGAGAGAAAGAAGGGAGAGAAAGAAGGGAGAGAAAGAAGGGAGAGAAAGAAGGGAGAGAAAGAAGGGAGAGAAAGAAGGGAGAGAAAGAAGGGAGAGAAAGAAGGGAGAGAAAGAAGGGAGAGAAAGAAGGGAGAGAAAGAAGGGAGAGAAAGAAGGGAGAGAAAGAAGGGAGAGAAAGAAGGGAGAGAAAGAAGGGAGAGAAAGAAGGGAGAGAAAGAAGGGAGAGAAAGAAGGGAGAGAAAGAAGGGAGAGAAAGAAGGGAGAGAAAGAAGGGAGAGAAAGAAGGGAGAGAAAGAAGGGAGAGAAAGAAGGGAGAGAAAGAAGGGAGAGAAAGAAGGGAGAGAAAGAAGGGAGAGAAAGAAGGGAGAGAAAGAAGGGAGAGAAAGAAGGGAGAGAAAGAAGGGAGAGAAAGAAGGGAGAGAAAGAAGGGAGAGAAAGAAGGGAGAGAAAGAAGGGAGAGAAAGAAGGGAGAGAAAGAAGGGAGAGAAAGAAGGGAGAGAAAGAAGGGAGAGAAAGAAGGGAGAGAAAGAAGGGAGAGAAAGAAGGGAGAGAAAGAAGGGAGAGAAAGAAGGGAGAGAAAGAAGGGAGAGAAAGAAGGGAGAGAAAGAAGGGAGAGAAAGAAGGGAGAGAAAGAAGGGAGAGAAAGAAGGGAGAGAAAGAAGGGAGAGAAAGAAGGGAGAGAAAGAAGGGAGAGAAAGAAGGGAGAGAAAGAAGGGAGAGAAAGAAGGGAGAGAAAGAAGGGAGAGAAAGAAGGGAGAGAAAGAAGGGAGAGAAAGAAGGGAGAGAAAGAAGGGAGAGAAAGAAGGGAGAGAAAGAAGGGAGAGAAAGAAGGGAGAGAAAGAAGGGAGAGAAAGAAGGGAGAGAAAGAAGGGAGAGAAAGAAGGGAGAGAAAGAAGGGAGAGAAAGAAGGGAGAGAAAGAAGGGAGAGAAAGAAGGGAGAGAAAGAAGGGAAAGTTTGATCAGGAAAACCACATAATCAGATTTGGAGCTGCCCTGCAAGGAAAATATTACATTACTATGAAAAGCATTACCTTAACAAAGCAAACATTCAGATTACACTGGACTATTCTACCCAAGAGTTACTGTAACTGAACATAGTTGCTGAGACCCACTTCAGCTGACATAGAACTACCCAACCTAATCATTATATTGCTCAACAGAGGTTGTTATGATATGCCAGCTCCCAACAACAATAAAACTGTAGCCAATGTAAATCTTCAGTTTTCAAATATGGGAAACTTTCACAACACAGGAGGGAGGAGGGCATGGCCATTTTTATACACAGTGGGGAAATAACCAACCACCCTGCCAGCTGTACTCCTGGTTACTCACTACTGAAGTTATTTTCATGGCATACAGGCATTTTTAGTGGTCTTTTGAAGAGATAGAGAGAAGAAAAAGATCCCAATTTCCAGGGGCAGTAGTAGCCCTGTACCAGTCTGGACTCCAGTGAACTGCAGAGCATCAGCACTATCTGCCCTTCCCACTCTGTCATGGAACACTGTATGCTCAACTTCACAGTCAACTTTACCAACAAAATGTACAGCTCATAACTTGGCAAAGACAAAGAAACGAAGTCTGTGTTGGGATATATACTTAAACACACAAGATTTTGTTTTGGGAAAATAGAAGTCCTGGGGAAAAAAGAAAGTTACACAAATCAGAGTTTTCCCCACTAAACAATACCTATACCATGCACAACAGTTAACCCTAAAGGGCTTATTTTTGAAAGCAAAAAAACCCCCAAACTAGTTTAAACATTTTTATATACCCAATGACAAGACTACAGAGATTTGTTTACTTAGGAAATATTTAATTTCCAATCAGTTTAAATAGGAATTCTTTCATAATTCCCTGTGAAACAGTTATTCACTAAATTATATTCTTATAATAGTTTATAAGAAGCATTGCAATATAAATCATGTATTCCTAATTTGTTTGTTCTATATCCTTAGCTTATCATATTCCTCATATTACAGTACATGCAGTTTAACAAAGTACAACCGTATTTGTTACCACAAGGTTTAAGAAAAAAAAAACACAAAACCAAACCAAACATCAAAAAGGAATGGAGAACAAAATGGAAGATTAAATCTAGGGTGGTGGGGAGCACAAGGAAGTATTAAAGATAAGGACATATTTTGGGGTGAACACCTAGGCAAAACTCATGACTGAAACTATAGTTAATTAGACTGGCCTTTAAAGGTTCTTTTTCCTTTCTTCTTTTGAAGCCCCAAGTTCTCCCAACCCTCAGATAGACAACCCATGTATCATATATGCTGCTCTTTGGTTTTCCCTTATAAAATAATCAGTTCCAATATCCAATTGAGCTCATTACACTTTCATAGGATAGAAGGCTAAAACGAACAGTAGTTTGTTTACATAGACATGCAGAAGACAGTCAATCGTCCTTTTTACTTGATCCCCACAAGGCACACATGCTTCCAAAACAGTGTGCAGCCTACTTGAAGCACTGATAGTGAGCTTCCAATGTTGTTGCTGCCAAAAAAAAATTATGTTCCAACACTGAAACACTACCTTCTGTTTCTTGAGAAGTGAAAATATTTAAGCATAACTCAATTTAACACTTTACTCTGACAGAATGTTGAGCTTCCTAATTTGAAGATTTCATCAGCCAAGTTACATACCCACTATTTTTAAACAGGATGCAAGTTTCTGAGGTATCCAAAAATATAAAATGCAGCATTTTCATTAAGCATTTCAAAATTTAGAAGAACCTTTAAAAAAAACCCAAACAAAAAACCACCATACACACCACAGTCAAATACTAAATTTTTCTCAGTCTTCTTTGTAAAAGCTAATTACTGTCATAGCTGACAAAGAGAGAAATCAAAAGGAAAAGATCCAGAAGATTGAAAATGCTGGTGAAAGTAAAAAGCATCAAACAGGAAAGGGAAAGTGTAACCACTGTAAAAATCTGTAACACTTTAGAAAAGTAGTAACAGAGGTCAAACTCGTGAACATTTTCATTCTGTCTTCCACTTGTGTAATAAAGGCATGGTACCACATTTATGATAGTATTTGTCATGAGAGCCAACCAGGTTTTCCACAGCGGTGTATGATACATTTGTTCACAAGTAGATTTGTTATATACATATCCATAACAAGACTTACTGTTTTACCAAAAAGTACACCTCTTCTGTAAACTGTTTAATTTTTCCTCTCTAACTGTTCTCCTGAAGTACTCAAAAATTCTTAATACTAATTTCATTTATGGATGGACAAAGAAGAGAAAAGGTGTGGCGTACAGAAAACAATTCAATGGCGTTTTTTAAAGAAGTTTTATAACTTATAAGGTCATGCTGCAACTGTCCTATGAGGACAGGCTCCTCTAGGCTTTCTTCCGCTCAGTGCAGGTACCCATTTTATACAATTTAATTTTCTACAAGTATTATCTATCAGATTTCCCCCCCCCCCCCAGACAATTCAAATGAAAGCAGCAACAAGTTACTAAAAAAAAAGAAGGAAAACGGACACTACAAACAATGATAACACAAATTATTTCCTTGGAAACCAGACCAAAACTCCTACTCTAGCATCCTATTTTTACTTTAAAAATAACACTTAAGTAAGGAAAACTAAAAGCAAGTACAGATAACTCGTAAATGTATTCTAAAAGTCAGCAGATGACTGTATATTTAAATCACTGCTCACTAAGACAGGTCAACCAACCATGTGACTGAATGCAAAAGATACTAAGAAACAAAAGCATGCAATATTCTTTAAGATATTTGATACAGCAGTTACCATCTAAAATAAGGAGAGTCCAAAAACATCTTCCAAAACTTAAAATAATCCTTACAGTGCAAGTTGAAAGGATTAAAGAAGAAACAACATGAAAGCTCACTAACTGCAAATCCGCAGTTAGCAGAAGAAAACTATTACTGTCAGTACAAGAGCATTCCTCAAATTCCTCTCACCTGAAATTCTGCACACCTAATAACCTCACAGTCTCAAGAGGAAAAAAGAAAGGAGACAATGTATATAAACACACATGCTAGTATAAAAACTATATAAAGGAACACCTGCAGCTGAATGAATCAAGTTCTGTTTTAAAAACATAACCAAGCATGCTCCTATGAAGTTTCCATTATTCATAGGACAGTGATTTTGAGATAAAAAATATTTTGCCTAGGGGCAAAAATATTTTCTCTTAAATATTGGGTATAAAAATTTACTCTGCTTTATCAAAGTGAAGTAACTCCATTTTTTTTTCTCCCTACTAGCATACAATTCAGTAAGAAAACCATGCCTAACAGTTACCTGTAAAATTACCATATCTTCAGTAAATTTAGAGATCTCTAGTTTTATTTGACTAGGTATATACATATTTATTTTCAAAGAACATTTAAAATACTTATTATGTTAATGAAAATTAGCACTGGAACAACATTTTAAAAAGGAATATACATTTGTTTAAGTATACAGTCTAGAGATCAGAGCAAGATGCCTATCAAGACTCATTGGCAAATACAGATGTCATTCAACACTCATTTTTCTCATGCATTTGAAGTTATTCATTAGTTTATATTATTAACACAGAGGTAGCTGAAGTATGGCAAGTGTAAGGTACTTCAAAATTAGACTGCAGGTTTGCTCATCTGATTGCTTACAATTGGTAGCAATTACTGCTCTAACTCCTAGTTGACTGCAGAATAAAAGTTAAAGGATTCTCTACTTCCTTCCCCCACAGACTCTGCTTTAAAGAGTCACTTGGTGCAGATCTTTAGGCAAACCATCAAGTTTCCTCATTTGATACTTAAAAAAAAAGTATATATTCCAAAGATGATAATCATTATGGCTGAGACCAGGTAAAGCTATAAGGAAATGTTGCTAAGTTACGAAAGGGAAATAATAATAGATGATATTGCCTTGGAATAGGTAACATAAGAGTGGTAACATATTACCAGGATGAAACTCATAATAGTGTGATGCATTTCTCATCCACACACATATAAAACTGGCACAAAGTAGATTAACTTTCATGCTCAGTAGCACCACAGCAACATGTAAAAGTCTGCACTCAACATCCTGTGGTCATCAAGAAAAGTGTTATGCAGGAGACGAAGGAAGCTTTGAAGCATCAAGTTGTCACTGAGGCTGCCAAAAGCATGCACAGAAATCAGTTTACCTCCATACATTTAAGACAGGGCAAAAGAACTGCTTGATGTTTATGTATGTCTCTGAAAATTCAGACAATTACACAGCCCTGGAAAAAGTTTTGTATTGCATTTCACAAAAATATATATATACACTTTGGGTTAATATATGTAAATATAGAAACCATGATTCATATAGATAATACATAATTTTTATATTATATATACACGTATATTAAAATAAAGCCAGTAAATGCCTTTTACAATAGGTTTTCCTAGCAAGCCGCTCCTAAAAATCAGGATTTGACACAGTACCACTTTCTCAAGCATTTAATGCTGAGGAGTAATTTTTCCTATTATGCAGAGGACAGCAAAACACATGGTGTATGTAAACTGACATGACACAGAACACTCAATATGAACATTTGCCTTTTTTTGCATTGTTGAGCCCAAACTTCATAATTTGCCATAATGATTAAGTCCCTTATGGTTGCGAAAAGCCAATAACAAACAGCAATCCCATTCAAAGGGGAAAGTTATATGGCTAACCAGAAGCGATAGCAATAAGATGCAGATGTTAAGACAATGTTCAAAACCTTAGACCAGTAAAACAACTGTACCACCCATGAGCTCACTGCAAATATTAACATCAGTGGCAATTATCCCAAATCCCTGACACTTACCCAGATGTCCACTGGACAACTACCAAAGAATTCCAGCTTTTCTGGAGGGAATTTCTAAACCATGCTCTGTCCAAAATATTAATAATGAATGCCAAACATACAGGATCACAAAAATCAGCCAAAACAAACTATTATTCAATGCAGTGAATTAACAGTAAGAACTTCTTTAGAATTTAAATGGAGATTTAAACAGAGTATCTTGCATTTTGCATCAATGGTAGAAAATCCCCCAAAATGCCATACAGATTACAACTAAGCTTTTCAGTAACTTAGAAAAACAGTCACACAATACCAATTTTGTATGCTTATAGCTGGTTTGCTATATACTTGCATCATTCTTTCTGAACAAAGACAACAAAAATAACAGCTGGAGGTGTCTCTGTCTGCCTATGACAGCTGCCAGGAACTTTACCACAGAATGACTTAGAACAACAGTAAGACTGCTAACACAGAGGTAAACTCAGCGCGTCCTTTATACTCAAACACCACAAAAACTGAAAAGGGTGAGGTTTCAACACTCAAAGGGGTACGCTTTACAGCTAAAGAGAGTGTTTTGAAGATTGGACCAGCTGATGTTGGAAAGATCTGCTGGGGGCGTTAGAAGAAAATTCACAACTAGAAAGAATGAGTCACAGATATGAGCTCCATAGGCTCTGAGACTCTTTAAGGCAAACAGCCAAAGAATACTAAACTGGCCCTTAAAACAGATACAGGTTTGCGAGTGCAAATAAATCACTGTCATTTCTGCTTCTATTTACATTATGATACACCTATGATTTGTGTACACATTTACCAAAATACTTTTTGAACATTCCGATTTCAGCATTTCAAGTGTCCTTAAAAATACTAAATCAGAGAACAGAAATCCGTGAAAATCAATAACAGTCATGCCTTTACTACTTGGAAGGCTTGCACTTTCAGGAAAGACATAGCTGATTTGCCAGACTCACAATCTAAACCCTCGGCAGTAAGGACCTGGAAGAGAAAATCCAGTATCTAGTGGTCACCAGGATACAATGGGAACCCGCAAGCATTTGGATTCAATTGAGTCTAGCATCCAAACCCAGTGACTGTCTATGAAAGACTCACTGTCAAGTAAAACACAGGACTGTACTTTGTTACCATCACCTGTAATACACTTAACAGTAAGTGAGGCAACAAACCAGCACATGCCATCTTAAGCTCTAAGACAGCAATGGTACTAGCAAGAGCCAAGCAAAAATACAGAAGTTACATCCTATCAAGTCAGTGTTCTCTTTAAAAAAAAGAGCAACAGCCTCTTTCTTACTTTCCATCAGCCAATAAATCAATTTCAGATATTCCTAAAAAGAAGAGCTAATCTTATTTATAGACTCAGATATCAATTATGTGGCTCTACCATCACAATCAACTCAGTCTACACATATGGTTTGGTTGGTTGTGTTTTTTTTTTCCTGACCTTCAGCTACCATAAATTTCCAGTAAATGATCCAGTCCAAAAGTTACCCAACTTACTGAAAAAGTAAACAAAACCCTGTTCCTTAGTCTTTACCTACTTAGTGGACAACCATCTGCTAATACCATACTGGATATCGATCCTCTGTAGTAATCACAGTAACTCTCACTTGTACATGAGTAAAGTTCTTGAAACGAGAAATCAGAGAGTGAAGCCCCCCTTCAGCAGGTGCAGAACCCAGGCAGGACACCTTTGCTGTCACTGCTGAGCTGGTTGAACCTGGACATCCAGATGCAATTTCAGTTGTGATCACCATCATGATAAAACTAGCAAGATCAATTTATCACCTAGCAGACAATAAAGGTCTGCTCAGCTATCACCATGCTTGTTACATATCTGTACTCTTAGAACACTTCAAACTCCAGAACAGTTGGAAAAAAGGCATTGTAGACCCAAAAAAACAACTTGAAGAAAACTAACTCTGGGTGCTATTCCTCACTCCTATGCTGATCTGTTGAGTAACTTCCAGCAGGTCACTTATCTCGGTCAATTCCCTTAGGATGTACATTTACTTCATCCTATAAAAAAATTCTGTCATCCACAGATATGAAGTACAAAGCGACAACTATCATTTACTACTGCTAAAACAAGACAGTTTGGATAAGAGACATTTTATTCAAAATACACTGCAAAAGCTTTTTTCTGAAGTTTTATATCTATGTCCTTGCCCCCAGCTACCTCTCCTTTTAAGGAAATAAAAGTTATGTTACAGATGAATGTCTACAGCAGTTAATAGCTGCTGATTCATGTTATGCTGACAAGGAATGAATAAGCATTTTAGTGATCATGTTTATTGCTTCTCTGTCTTTAGTTCAAAAAGTCTTTAAAAGAGAAAAGTGATTTAAAAAAGCATAAAGTAAGCTTTGCTTTGTAAGAACAATGCTTTCTCCAGAAAAAAGTAGGTCTCATCTGAAGATGATTAGCATATTCATAATTAAAATTCTAAATTGTATTATTTAGTAGGCTAAACACCTGGATTATATTGTTCACAGTTTAATTACATAAACGAGTTTTTAAAAATTATTAGGTTGTATTGCTGCAACATAATTCCTACCACAGCATTTGGACTCTTGTCAAGTTACAAGAGAGAATTAAAAAGAATCACGGGAAGTCTGGCGAGTTTTAAGTCTGCACTGAGAGTCGTTTCCCCCCCCAGGTTTTAAGAGCCTGAATATTCACCTTTTTAATCTCTGCAAGCTATATGGGAACTCGGGGGATGGGACCTGAGATTCCCAATAGTCACAAGACTCCAGAAGCTGGGTTTTTAAAGAAAAAAAGCAAAGGATTGATACCATGTAATCATAAACATTTTCCACAGAGCAAAAATTTGAATACTTTCCCTCAGAAGATCATACAAAGCACTCCACATCAAAGCCAGAAAAAATTATTACTACTTTGCAGTTTACCATTATTTTACACAACACTAATTGTTTAATTTTTGGATCAGGGATACAAATCATGTTGTGGGATTTGGTTTGTTTCACTGCTCAAAAATGATATAAGACTGAAAAGATGTTAGAGACTACTTTGCAGCAAAATCCCATCACTTAGAATAATCCTTCAGTTCTGCTGGTATTAAAACAGAGTTACTCTGGGAAGGTAACAACAACGCACAGACTTCCTAAAGGCATGGTTCACCTAAAAAAAACCCCAAAATGCCCAACAACAGCAAAAAACCCAACAAAGACACAACACCTAAAATCGGTTTCTACTAGTATTTTTTTTTTTTAGTAAGAACTAGGTTAGATAATAAAATATTTATTTAGGATAAGGGGTAAACTGGCATAACATAAAACACGCCAACTAACATCTACTGTCAACTCTTGCCTTTACTTAAAGGACAAATACCTTTGCATTTATAGCTACACATTCTACTCCTTGCCACAGTTAAACAAAGAATATGAATTACTTTAATGACTGTCAGAATCCATTCACAAGTATGTATGTCAAAATATTTATAATGAATACTAAATTAACAATCTGAGGTTCTAATGTATCTTACCCTAACTTAGAAGGAAACAAGAAACAACCTGAAAGAACTGAGAAGCAAATATATTGGCAAGTCAAAGAAAACACTTTTTGGAAGTGATATTCATAATCTTATTTCTGGTATTAGCTTTTTAACTCCAATTTCTTCTATAACTGTTCCTTACAGTATGTGAAACTGAAATAAAATTCTACAAATATTTTAGACATAAATCAGAAAGAACTTCAGAAACAGAAACTTTCTATGAAAACAGAAAAGCACAGGTTCATCAGAACTGCCAATATTTATATCATAAGGAAAAAAAAAAAGATGCAGAAGACCAGACTTCAAATGATAATTCTAGTAAAGACCTTCACACAAATCACATAAAGCTGTGTTTCAGTTTTCCCATCAGGAACCTGTAGACCATTTGCTATCTGACATACGATGTTAGAAGACATGGCCTTACCAGCTGAGCTGTAAATAAGTATTTTCAGGATGGCACCATATAAAATACAGATCTTGAAAGAAGCGTAAACAGGGACAGTAAACACTGATTATCTACTTATCAAGTTATTAGTCAATGGGCAAAGACTGGAATCCAAACAAACAACTACAAAGATTATCTTTACAGTTCAAATGAAGTCATTCACAAATCATCTCAACGTGATTCTGAAGATTAACTCAATATTCTTTAAGATGAAGGCTCTCATTTAAAGGCATTTTGAGTGACTGATACCCTAGGCTACCTCTTCTCGCTCTACAATGTGTGTCTAATGATTAAACTCAATTTATTTGTATTTCACCAATGCTTCTAAAGTCTATTTGCCCTTCCTACCTCACTTCCCCCTCCTTTCTAAAGCTTCAGTAGCTGACCGGTCAGTTGAGTCTTACTCTGACCTGCTAACTCACATTTATACACAATACTAAGGTTTCCCTCTGTATTACTTAACAAGAACAAACTTCCTTCCACCCTGAGAATGGCCTTAACTGAAAAATACAGCATACTGCTGGAGATGTTGTTACTTTTGTGATACAGCCTATGATTTGTTACAGCAGAGCGAGCCTTTCTAGTACTTTTTTTTTTTTTTCCTCTCCACACCACTAACTTCTGAACTGGAGGTGGGGGGCAGGGAAAGCTGCAGGTGAGTCCTCATACAATATCCCCCCTGTGGTCATATTAGGATGAATTCATACAACTTAATGGTGGTTTCAGCACTTATTTTTTGCTCACTTTTGTTCCTATCCACATTTGCATCAACTAACACATTACCTATGATTTAACTAAGGATTGCATATGACAGGACTTGAACTATAAATACCACAAAAGTTTTTTCTACCCCTAAAACATCCCCCATGAAACTTTCAGTGGTCAAATTCTAAGGGACAACTAAAATACCAGCACTCAGACACAAACATGAACCCTTTGAATGACCTACCACTGCTCCCCTTCACACCAGCAGGCCCAGTGCAGGGAGAAAGGCAGGTCTATGATTAAAAGGAACTCTATGAAGAATTTATATGAACACCTCTTCTCATCTTATACAACTGGGAAGGTGGGGGGTGGGGGTGGGGGAATGACATGACAAGAAGACTTGTTGAGCTATGTTTTCCTAAACCATAGGGCAAAGTTATTTGGGACTTGTACAACTTCTGTGCAAAGACATCTCTATTATACACCCAATGGGAGTGCCACTTGATCCAAATGATCAGGTAAAGGGTATAGGTTTTTATACTATTCAATTCTTACATTAACATAAATTTATTACTGTTCAATAACAACTGAACAGTAAGCATAAGGATTTCAGAACCTATTAAAAGCAAATACATATTTAGCACACCAAGATCTCGCATATTTTTAAAACACTCAAAAATACAGTAGATGGAAGTTGAACCTCCACTTCAGCATTCTGCTTAGAATCAGGAGTGTGCTACTGAAGCAAACTTCCCAAATATCCCACTTACTGTGCATTTGTTCACTTCACAAGATGGAGCTGGACAACAAGAGTAGGTTCTTTTTTAGACTAAACTGGGAAACTTACTCTAGAAGTACTTCTAAAGAAGTCCAAATACTAAGGGTTCAGTAGAGTTCGCTTGAAAGATGCCCTTCTAAAAAGCATACAGTGTGGATATTCTGTTTTCAGCAACAACTATTCCTCTCTGCAAATCTGCCACTTCTGGGCCTCACTACTTGGTAACACACACAGACTTACTCACACATGTTAAGGCATCCAAGAGTAATTATGCCATTTAAGTTGCCTTTACAGCTAAACTCTTAAGCCATAAAATAAGATTTGGAATATCTTAGTTGCTTTAATTCAGACTCACATGTTTGACAGGAATCTACTCTTTTCTCTTCAGCGTAGCATAGTATTTGAGATTAAAGAACTGACTCTAGTAATAGAGTACTCAGAGCGCTGCGTAACCTTAATTTACAGTGTTTCTGGATTGCAGTTATTCCATTACTACAGTCAAATGTTTTTCATACACTGAAAGTGCCTTCCTGAAGTGCCTCAAATTAACGTGTCTGTCAAAAGTTAACACATGATGAAACTGTACAGTTATCTTCACTTCACTAGAATGTTTGCTTTTTCCTTTTAATTCAACATTTAGAGGGCCCAGCTGTATATGAATTTGGGATTACTGTTATATTTACCTTGTCCGTTTTAGTATGGCAATATGATTTAACAAAAAAGCAGGTGACGATTCTTTGATAATTACTATATTTTCAGCATGCCCCAAAGCATGCCAAGTATCTCACTGGACACAATGAGACAGACAGGATTTGTATCTCGTTGTTTACGGTCTAAAATAAATCTTCCCCGGCTCCCACAAAGGGTAACAAACGCTGAAAACACCAGTTGCATGTTTCACCCCGGCCGAGCAGGGTTACCGCCGCACCGCCGGCGGGGCTGAGCTGCTCCTTTCGTACAGGGCCAGGGACCGCGGCGTGGGAGAGTCACGCCCGTGTCACCGGAGCGCACGGGCACGCGCGGAAACCGGGGACGAGACGCTGCGTAACGACCGACCGCCCGGCCCCGCGGCGACGCTGGGCACACAGGCCTCGGGGGAAGGGGGGGGGGAATACCTGGAAGCACGGCCCCAAGGAGGGGGACCCGGCCGCCACCCGGTGCCCAGCGCTGACAGGGCGCCTCCGCCACCGCCCGGCGCCGGCCTGGCGCCCCCGCCCCCCCGCGGGACCCCGCCGCCCTCGCCCGGGGTCCGGCAGCGCCCGCCCCCGCCGCGGCGGGACGGGCCACTACGGCGGCCACACAGCGGCGGCGGCGGGGTGGAGGGGGGGGGAGAAGGGGGCCGGCGGACTAACACCGCCCCTGCGAGCGCGCCTCAGCCTCCACCACCCCCCAGCGCCCGAACGGTGCTGCCCTCGCCCCACCAACCCCCTGCAGCCCAACGGACAGCGGGCGGGCGCGCGCGCCCGCCCGCTCCCGACGGCGGCCGGTTCGGCTCCGCTCACCTCAGTGCCTGCCGCCGCCGCTCCTCCGCGCGGCCCGCTCCCCCGCGGGCGGGCGGGCGGGCCGGCCGGTCGGTCGGTCGGTCGGTCGGAGGGCAGCGCCGCCGCCTCGCCCCCTTCCTCCACCCGCTTCCCCCGGGCCCGGCTGCTCCTGGCACAGGCTGCGGCCCGACTGCGGCGCGAGCGGTCAGGTGACTCCCAACAACATTACCCGCCCGCCGCCCCCCCCCGCGCGCACACCCCGCCCGCTGATTGGACGCGGAGCTCCCCGCCGACGCGCAGCCGCCCATCCCGCTGCGCCACGCGCATGCGCGCCGCCACGGCACCGCCGGGCCCTGCCGCCCGCCTCCGGCACTGCCGGAGCCTCCCCGCCAGCCGGGGCAGCTGGGAGAGCCGTGGTGGCTTGGAGAGCCGTGGTGGCTGGCCTGGGCGCTGGGCGGGATGTTTGTCGCCTCTCCGAGCCTGAGCGCGGGCGGGAAGCCGTAGCGTGAGAGGAAGGGGCAGCCGTTGCCGGGTGGGAGGCGCTGGTCGCGTCCCCGTAGCTGGCGCCTGTTGTGTCGCCCGGGGTGGGGGGGCGTGGTGAAGCGGTACCGGCTTCATGTGTTTTACTGGTGTAAAACTCTTGGAAATACGGCGCGAGGCCTGTTCTTGGAAGAGCCGCCAATTCATAGGCTTGACCGGTAACGTGATTAGTGACACTTTTGTGACAGGAAGTGTTTAACATTTTGTAAAGGTCCCATCCTGAGGGATTTTTGGTATAACGTACTGACTTGTTGAGCTTATGTCCTGTGGTCCAAAATGCTTTCTGGAAGCTCAAGCTGCGTTGATGTGAGGCTGATTTGCTGGAAGTGTCCTCCTGACAGCCCTTGTCCTTGTTCTGGTCTGATTTGTCAACCAGCTATCGAGCTCCATGCTGTGCTGTGTAAGAAGAGATAAGATGTTAAGAAAGGCAAAAAAATAACTGCAGAGCAAGTTGTGGTGAGGAGATAACTTTCTGCTAGCAACAGACACACCAGTGCTAGAACTGAAAATGGTGTGGTGTTACTGTTGAGCTAGTAGTATCGCTCTTGAAAGGCAGACTAGGATGTCCAGTGCTATGTGTATGTAGCCTGCATACTGGTTTCAGTATTTTTGTGTGATGCCATCTACATGTACAAACTCAATCGTAGATAGCTAAGAGGATGTCTTAGAAACTGCTGCTGTGTGTTACCCTGTCCAGGACCAGAGAATTTTCAGTACTTCTAGACTCTGGTAGATACTAGTCTCTTCCAAAGCAGTTTAGAGTAGCAGTAAGGTCTTTCCTTCTACTAGAAACAGCCAGAGGGCAGCTCCCCTGTATCATCTCGAAGGCAACTCAAAGCAAAACTGTCTGAAAGGTGGGGAAAATACTCTTTGTATATTAAAAGAAAAAAATTCTCTGTTGGCCAGATCAGAGGGAGGTAAACTCCATGTACCTGTTTATTCAAGGACACCACTGAAGACAACCTCCTTCCAGAAGCCGCATATCCTGAATAAAACATCAATGATTGCAAAAGATGCACTGCCAAGAATACTAATGGGAATTTAATTGTTATGAAATTTTAATAAAATTTAACAATTTTGTTTACATTTGAATTGTAAGATTGCATTTATGCCTTGAAATAAAGTAGGTAAATTATACACAATCTGTCTTACACTGTATTTAAGTGTCACATAACTCTCTCGAGCTGTTTCTAAACTTCGTTTTAGCCTTCTTGAGAATTTTTGGGGAAGGTATGAGCAAAGATCTTACCGGTAATATTTAGTAATGATAGGTTTGTATAAAAGGGGAGGAAGTCCCCCTCATGTTTGGGTGTAATGACTGACCTTGCATAGTTCAGAAACAGATGAAACCATGGGGAAAAATGCTTATGTTTGAAAAACATGGAGTGTCATTTTTAAAAACATACTTTCTTATATTACTTTACTCCTACATGTATTAATACTCTTTTCTACAGAGTTACTACCATTACAATGGTAATGCTAATGAAACTCTCCTTTTATTTACTTTCAGTGTCAAGCCAGTTAGAAATTACACAGGGAGGAGGTCTGAGGGATCTGGAACTGATTCCACCCCCACCCAGTGAACCGAACAGTTTCATTTTCACAGCAGACTAGAAAGGAACTTTTCAATAGCTTTCTTCAAAAGTCATTATACCAGTCTAAAACTGATAACAGACAGGAAATCCCTACTGCTTTATTAATATATTTGCTAGCTGAAAAGAGGGTTCTGAATGGGATTTTTTTTTTTAAGTGGGGAGTGGCTGTATTTCACAAGCAGGCTTCACTTTTCCTTGGATTGTTTCTAAATCCTTTAGGCTCAGTTTTGTAAGATGCATTTTGTTACTATTTCTTTGTCTCCATTTCTTTAATCGGATATCTTCATTAGCACCCAAAATAAAAATGACAACCCAAAGCACTCTAAAAGCAGATGTGTAACCATGCCCCAAGGAACAGTTCCAGATTACTTACTCAAGGGTTCCCAGTTGCTCCAGACTCTGAGAATTCATAGTACTTACTCTGAAAATTGTGCATGCAGATGGAAAAGTCTGAAAAATAAAAGCTGTCTTTCCCTGTATTGACAACGTTCAAGGTAGATGTTAGTCTTGTCTAGATTGGCACCAGGTGGAAGGCTCTCTCTTTGTTACACCCGCTGTAGGCCTGGCACATAAACTGTAGCTGTCTTCCAAAGTGACACGCCTTTCATTTTACTTTTCCATGTGCCTGGATTCTTAGAGTCTTTATTGTGGGCTAATAGAGCTGAGTAACTGTTGTCTTCTGTAACTGACAATCATACAAAACAAAAGCAATATCAATAAACAGTCTACTGTGTTGGCTGTACATGGGATTAGTCAAGCGGTGCTTTCTCTGAAAGGCCTGCAGCAACCAGGATTATATATCCATATGATCATCCACGCTAACACCCGAGACCTGAAAGGAGGTTGCAGAGAGCTGGGGATGAGCCTCTTTAACCAAGTAATGAGCGATAAGACAAGAGGTAATGGCCTCAAGTTGAGCCAGGGAAGGTTTAGACTAGATATTAGGAAGCATTTCTTTACAGAACGGGTTGTTAGGTGTTGGAATGGGCTGCCCAGGGAGGTGGTGGAGTCCCCATCCCTGGAGGTGTTTAAGAGTAGAGTCGATATAGTGCTTAGGGATATGGTGTAGTTGGGAACTGTCAGTGTTAGGTCAATGGTTGGACTGGATGATCTTCAAGGTCCTTTCCAACCTAGATGATTCTGTGATTCTGAGACAAAAATATTGCACCTATGCCACAACAGAACTAGTGAAGCAAAGAGGGTACAAAACCAAAAGAGGTACTGAAAGAGTATAAAAAACAACAGCTGTGTGAAGTATGGGACCAGGTAAGGAATGGGAGATTCAAAAATACTTGCTGAATTAAGAGCAAATCTGGATATTCAGTTGCTGATTTAAAAATAGATACACTTGTCTTTGTTCATTTTACACACTGATCTTGCAAGCATTCTCTGCAGGGGTATGATGCCTTTGAGGTAAGAAGAATCACCTGCTAGGAGGAAGGATTGCCTCTCCACTCCCCCTTTTCCTTGGGATTTCTCTGACTAATCTGTTCACATGTATTTCTGCTAAAGGAACAAGTTATATCCAGTACTTTGTAAATTGAAATAACCCCTCTGACAGTTCTCTTCATATGTAACACAACTGTGTTTATACAACTCCCACATTTTGATTAAGCAAGAAATTATTGGTGGATCTGGTTTACTAAATACAACTGTATTATAACATGAGCATCTGAGATGTTTTTAATCTCACACACAATTTGGCAAAATCACACATGGTGGAAGGAGGGTGTGGTTTTCTCTGCCATTCATATGAAGAATGTATTGAACAAAATTCTGAAGCTTCCAGTTTTGACAGAGGCTAATACAGATTTTCCTTCAATGATTGTTCAATAGCTGCCTTTCACCTCATTAAGAAGGTAGCATTTAATTATTTTTAGTTATTATTTGGTCAATATATCCCTCAGTACAACCAGAGTTTCATTACAAAATAACAAACAATTTGTTGGCAAATAAATTCAAGGACAGCTATTTGATAATGATATCCAAATACTATCTTTTTGCTTCAGATTTGAGTACTACCAATTCTTAATAATAATGTATTCTGAATCTAAGTTTCTACAGTTGCTCCTCATGTTTTCTATGACTTGTAGTTCTCATGCCCTTACACATGTTTGTAATTCCCAATCCCCTAGTACTCAGATGTGAAGAAAGCAGCTTTGAGACAACCGTTTAGACGGTAAAAATTGAGCTGCAGAAATAGAGGATGTTCTCAATGTTTAAGCATAAGCAGAAAATTTAAAATACCTACCACTAGGCTAAAAAGTGGCTTTTTTTCTGGTCTTACACTTAAGATTTTTGTGGGGAAGAGAGGGGAACAGAAGAGAGAAGAAATAAATAAAAACAAAAATAAATAAAACAAAAGAAGCTCTTACTTTGGCTTGAGGATTGGCTACCAAATCTTGGACCACACCCACCAAGAAGGGATCTTCATCTCTTGTTCTTCATCCTAGGGATGATGCAATGCTGACTTCCCACACAATAGGGAATGAAATTATGGCGTAATAGCTTGCTTCTCACTCAGACTGCAGAACTGAGTAAGTACTTTCCTCATTGAAATTAGACACAACTGGAGAGAGGAGAAATAAAAAAGTTAGTCCTTTTTTTTTCCTAAAAAGGAGAAGTAAAACCAGCAAAAAGGAGATCTGGGAGCTAAGCTGAAAAACAAGGAAGTACGTCTTCCTGTGGATGAAAAATGAATGTTTTAAAGATAAAGCAGTATAAAAACTGAGATGATAAATGCTCACAGAATTAGTGAGCATGATAACAAATACAATTAGAAAAAAAAAAACCAAAGAAAAATGTTCCTTATTTTGCAGTAGAATTTTTCTTCTGATACATTGATGACAATGGGATTTTAAGTCCCATTATATCATATGGTGTTATTTCCCTACGAAGCCAGGCTATAGCTGTCTCTTTGCTAGTGTTGTTTACTGCTTCCGGCACACTAGATGCACCAGTCTGAGCTAGCACTAGTTTGTGGCTTGATCTCACTAAGCTCTGACTAGTCTATGTGCGGGTAATGGCCCAGAGAGATGCAAGAGGTCTAATCTCTGGCAGTTAGTTGTGTTGACTACAGGGCACAGCCTAAAACAAGGAACATTTAGGCCATGTTTAATAATGTGTGTGATCTTTTCTGCCCATGCCCTCTCTTCCTATGCTGAAGCTGGTTTCATACTGTAGAAACTTGGCTAATAAATTCTCCAGAGTTAAATTGCATCATATCCAAATGCTAAATGTGAGATTCATCTCACCTATCTTTATCCATCTAAAATTTAGCTGTCTAGTCTAAGCCTCTTATCTAGGCTCCCATGCAGTCAGTGGAACTAGATAGGCATCTTCATGGGGTAATTTTTCCCTTCCTATGGTAGGTGTCTGAGACAGGTGTGATGAAACTCCTTTTGTCTGTGGCGGGAACATGAATAACTGGGTTAGGCTAGAGGCATAACTCTCAGAGGACTACACATTAATTGAATCTGTGCCTCTGTGCTTACTTTCTGCAGGATGCTGGGATCAGAATCCTCTAGAGCAAAAGTGTTGTGGAGTCATTGAGAAAAATAGGTGCTGAAGGCCCGTCTTCCTTTTATTATGAAATGTCCATTTTTTTTCTGGCTGAGCAGGACACTTATCTCAGTGTCAGAAGAGGGTTTCTGTCTGCGGCCCTTTACCTACACTGCAACAGACTGATTAGGCATACATAATGAATCCAGCATTTCTGGTTGTAAGCCAAATTAGCGTACAGATCACCACAGTAAAGCAGGTGTAAAACACATGCTTTTGTCCTAGACAGCCAGGTTTGTACGCATAGATTGAATGCACTGCATATATGGAGTAGGTCCAATGCTTTCCTGGAAGCACTGGCCATAGTGTCGAGAGCAGTACATTACGTTCACGCATGTGCAGCAATTCCAGTATTTCCCCAGAGCAGCACATTTTCCGTGCGCACGTACAGCAGCTGTGTTGCCCATCTGCAAGACGTGCATGTGGTGATGGCAGATGGAGTGGGAAAAGATCCCAACTGGGACTGGTCTGGTCTCTTGAACAACTAAGCGAGCTTGTGTCCTGCTTCTGGTGTACTCCCGCACTCGTCACCTGGTGGAAACTGCCACCCTGGCTTCACAGGGCAGAGGCTGAAGACCCTGTTGTACACACATCCACTTCAAATATGACTTCTGTAGGCTTCATATAGAAGACCAGTCCATTTACACTCTGGTAAATGAAAACCAAACCACTTCCTCCTGTGAACTTGCAAACACAAAAGCTGTTTTTTTAATCTACTCTTAGATAACATTTTCTAACTGTAAATCAAGCTATCGGGGAGCTACTATGGTACGTGATGTATTTGAGTGACTGAAACCTCAGGGCTATGTCAATATGTACAAGATGAAAATCTGACTCTTATTTTAAAATGGTTTTTGAAGTCTTCAAATATATTCTTTAAGAATTTATTTCCATACTGTCTTTTGCTGTATGTGTGTTAGTAACACACACACTTCTTTTTCATGGTTTCTTGCTTACAAAAGTCTTTTGTTCATTCCGGGAAAGCATACTGTTAATCACAGGTAAATATTTTTAAATTCCCTGTTTATAAAAAAAGGGAAAAAAACGCTTTTCATCTGGAAGTAAATCTTACTCTAGTAATCTGTCTTTTAAAGTGCAATTATAAAACTGATTATCTTAAATCTAATGCTAATTTGGTCCAAATTCTCATCAAAGCTTCTTAAAATGAAAACTGGCTTCTTGGTTAAAACTGATTTTTTTTTCAGATATTATTTTTTAAAACAGCAATCTTAAACAGTAATATTTCTATGGGAAAAAAATCCATTTTTCTTGAAAATAATTAGATTATTTTCTTTTTTTATTCTGTGAGAAGGGTTATAAACTATGTGTAAACAATGGCAAAAAGGTGGGAAACAGATTTAAAAGTGTCTAGTTGTGGAAAATAAGAGGTCTGCTTAGATAGGCTGAGGGAGGTGTACAAAAAGGTGAAAGAATGAGAATTGCAGCAGGACAGCTGAAAAAGCCCCATCCAGGTACTTAGCTTGAAAGAGGAAAACAATTGGTTTATTCATAAGAAATGGATTTGCTTTCCTGGAAACCTGCAGTAAAACTGGTAATGACTGTAATTTTGTCAGACAGCAATGCCTGACATGAGGGATCTGGTAAAAGTCCAGAAATTTTGAGGTGAGGTGAAATTACTGCAGCCAGACTGTCCAGACCAAGCATTGTCACACAGTGACTCTTCTGAAGCCTGGGAGGAAACCTCGGTGTGTGTGTGAAAGCCAGTGTATGTCATCCAGGGCTTGATGAGTGTTTGCAGTCTCAAGTAATACTGTGGGATCACAGCTGTGTGGGCTTTAGATGAATTAGCTCCCTGCAACAGAAAACCGCTAAGCCTGAAACCAGCAGAGGCTTAGCTTTCAGCCAGATGCAGATCCGCAAGCAGATTCATGGAGGAGTGAGGTTTTGGGAAGATGGAGGGGAGCCTGGTGAAACACCTCATGCTTGGGGGGCTGAGGATGTGCATTCACAGGACCACAAACTAAATGTATAGCAGTCCCCACCATTTCCGTGTGCCCTTCCCCTACGAGAGGGTCATGCTGGGAGAGAAACATCTCTTCAGAAAATAGCCTTTGCTGTACTAGGGAAAGACAAGCCCATCTGTTTTCTTTAATTTATAATACAGTCTATTGCTAATTAGCAACTTGGGATGGCCCCTCTGCACACCCTTAGTTTAGGAGAACTAAGAGCTAGTAGTGCATTATTCCCATGGGTGTCTAGTTCAGAGCTCTTCTCTTGCTTTCACTCTAAACTGTTCTGAGAAGTCTGCTTGTTAGCGCTACATTGTCAGGGGTATCTGGAGTACTGGTTTGTGGCTCTTCTAGTAAAATGCAAACGCTCCCCACCTCACCCCAGATGAAAACCCAGGGAACGTTCATTATATCTGTGGAAGGAGTTTTCTTAAATGACAAAAGTATTTGTGGGTGAGACCCTTGAAAGTGGGAAAGAAGTGGCTTCTCTCTCACACATGCAGATTCATAAATCTCTGCAGTACTTGAAACATTGAAACTTTGGACGGATTCCCTAAGAGCTGTAGTCATACCCCTGAGAGGAGAAGGATGTTGAGTCATAGTGAAGAAAGGAGAGAAAAGCTGAATGTTTTTTCTATTACAATCATCCCAGAGGTCAGACGCAACCAAGACAGACAGATGAACAACAAAAACACTGGTTAAATGATTCAAAAGGCTAGGTTTTCTGGCATTAGACAAAAACATTTCAAGCACTCTGAAGCAAAATATGGAAATGAATTGTCATTCCAGCCTATCTAAGCATATTTGCCTTTGGAGTCTAATGCCTGAAGGATTGATTTTAAATGAAGAAGGATTGATTTTAAAATTTTTTGGTAGAAAGCTTCTGAAGGACTTACACTTAGGCTGTGTGAAGGCTACTGTAAATATACCGGGACTGGAACAGTGAACAATGAAATTGCATTTGCCTTTGGAGATATCTGACAGTGGCATAAAGAAGAGACAACATGCTTTTTTGCAGCATGATATAACATAATTTTTTAAAAGTACCTGATTAAGCTACAATTTTGCTTAAATAAGTTCTTCTTTAATGATCACCCAGCTTGCTTTTGCTACTCAGGATGATTGCAAAAGTGAATGATGTATTCAAAGACTTAGCTAAGATTGGAAAGCATACCAAAATTAGGAAAGAATACCATACATTCAAATACTAGGTTTTAATTTCACAGCATAAGGTTCTTATTGTAACCTATGACTTCTGTATTGATCACACAATGACTTGTCAGGAAGACAGTTTGACTGTACGTCATATAAATTCTACTGTTACAGCTTTCTGAAAAGGGGATTTATTTTTCTGAGGTTTTACATTTTCCCATTTGTCATAACAGAGGAAAAATTGATTCAGTGCCTGCTTCTGTTTAGAGCTGCACGTTAAATGCCCCACAACAGAAGCTGTTCAGTTTCTGGGACTCATTACCAAGTTGGAGTCTCAGTTGAGAAACCGGAGTGATTACTAGTTTGTTTGTCAACGTGGTGATCCAATAAGAGGAGGGAGCCAACCTTCACCCATCTGCTGTGTCTATCTGGATTTCCTCCTGTTCTCAAGCGAGTGGCCAGTCAGCTCATCGTGTGCTTGGGTGTGACTGCAAGCCATGATGAGTCATGGTTTAAGTGCACAACTCATACCGAAAGGAAAATGAGGCCAATTTAAACTCTACGTTTGATTTTATCTGTAGCTTAGTTCTGTGAAAGTCACAAAGATCCCCAAACTGCTACACACAGTAAAGATAACCCAGTGCAAATAAGACACAGAAAGAGGTGTCACTATCAACATGCAGGAAATATACCTGCAATTCTCTATACTGGGTCTGACTGTGATGGAGTCTTTTCTCAAAAGCAGAGCATTAGATGATGCACAAACTAGTGGCCACCTATCATCAGAGGATGAGAGTTGCTGAAAACAGCAAGGTGGCAACTGGGAAGCGTACTTGCAAATCTGGAACTTGTTATATAAATGATGGAACTGGTTATATAGTGTCATTTCATGATAACTTGGTTCTTTGTGAATTTTTTGTCTTATGAGATATTGCCTAGGACACAATAGATGGACAGTTTCCTACTGTTTCTGCTTTTCTTCTCCCTTCTTTGGACAGCTGATAATCCACACCTGTGGAGACTGGTTCTGCCAGCACTGGAGGAGACTCACGACCTCTTTTAGAAATCTTTTGGAGTTGAGTTTCTCATGGTGCAAGGTAGGAGCTTCTTGAAACCACTTTCAAAGTTTATCTCAGAAACACTATTTCTTCACCCATTTCCTTTCACAGAATCACAGAGTGCTTGAGGTTGGAAGTAACCTCTGGATGTCACTTGGTCCAACCCCCCTGCCCAAGCAGTGCCATCCAGAGCAAATTGCCCAGGACTGTGTCCAGATGGCTTTTCAGTATCTCCAGGGTGGGAGACTCCACACCCTCTCTGGGCAACCTGTGCCAGTGCTCGATCTCCCTCACAGTGAAAAAGTGTTTCCTGATGTTCAGATGGAGCCTCCTGTGTTCCAGTTTGTGCCCATTGTGTCCCACTGGATACCACTGAAAAGAGCCTGTCTCTACAGTCTTTACACCCTCCCTTCAGATATTTGTACCCATTGATGAGATCCCCCCTCAGCCTTCCCTTAATGGAGATGAAGTACAAAAGAAGGGCTCAAACAGGCCAAGCTGACTAGTCAGGGACTAAGCTGACATATGTACTCAGCAAAAACCTCTGGTGCTGTTCCTGCTACTATCAGCTGATTACAACACTTTTTGAGACATGGTTTTTCTCAGGCAGAAGTGTAAATTTTGCACTTAATAACAGTGTGGGTCTTGAGTGTTTGTTGGAGCCTGGATGCTGCCCCAGCCATAGCTTACCTAGCCTGGGAACTTTTCAAAACACCTGAAAAAGTTGGTGAAGACTTCTTTAGACATCCTGAACCACACAGCAGCCTACTGTTGTTACCTTATGCCTTGTTCCAGATTAAATATTCAAGCCAGACAGATGTATTTTAGGCTTGAGTGTAGTCATGAAAAGCAGCCTATGAGTATGTTGGTGATAGTTCCTATTGCATATTTTGTATCTTTCCTGACATGAGGGCCTATATCTTGTTTGCAGAGCTCACATAGGGTCTTCAGTCCCCAGAAGAGACCAGTTGGGTTACATGTTGACTGCTTTACCTCTCAACAAGCATTCCAAGGGGTGAGGAAGAGGAGAGAAGGCAGAGGGAGGGAAGGGCTGCTGCTCTACCAGAAGGATGGCAGAGAATCAAATTCCTGTGGGTACTTCTTTGCACACAGACTTATTTCCTGATGAGGAGAATCACAAACATGACTTTGAATTCCCTGTAAGGTGTTTTCTGACACTTTAGTTTAGGAGATTAATTTTCTCATATTATTTCATATGCCACTATGATGTCTTTTCTCCTGTACAAAATCCTCATCTTTTTGTCTATCTAGCAAATTCAGACTGTATCAACTCACAGACTATCTGAGTACATAGATTGTTCTAGGACTTTGTGCAAGGCTGTCATCTATGGTTGGGTGTACTCCATAGGAGGTCAAGACCCTGCAGCCTTTCTAAGGGATATGACTGTTTATAGGATCTCTGAGCAATATCTTCTTCACCTGCTTTTTCCAAGCATGCTGCTACTATTGGGGCTTCAAGAGGGAACACTCAGCAGAGCATTCTCCTGTTGACTAACCTCTCAAAACACCCAGGGTCATCTTTGGGTTTGTGAGTTGCTCACAGGAGCAATGTTCTCCAGGGTGTGTTGTACCTGTGCCCATTGTCTATTTCTCCTCATGTCCCTCCACCTAGGAACAGATTGGAAAATTGGGGATTCTGGGGTTCAGGTGGAGTTTTGCAAGTCACAGTCAAGCTGTTTACATCTCTACGTGCAGCCACGGCAGAGCACAGTCATGTTTGGTCCTGATAAGATACAAGCCTTCAGCTCTGAGTGCTCATTTGCATGCCTTCCCGCCATGTGAAAACAAGTTACTGCCTAAGAAAATGCAAATGCCTTGTACTTTATGACAAATGCTGTAAACCAGAAATTGTGGTAATTATCTCACATGAAGTTCTCTAAGAAAGAACAAAATACCAATGTTCTAGTTAAATGCTTATGAATCACTACCCAGTAAAAAATGACACCACCTGTCACATTTCACATACCTTCTCAGAAAATGGGGAGAATGTACTGAACTGAAACAGCTAGTGACTGTGTTGTACAGTGGTTATTATATGACACCAGGAGATATATTATACTGCACATTCCTCTCAGACAGTGCAGTGTAGCAGAAGCTGCACAGCTGACACAGTGCTAGGAGAAGCAATCTTAAAATGATAGTTTAAGTAATAAAAACATACTTTTTTTGCATGCAGAGAGTAGAACACAATTTAGATATCTTTCTTTATGAACTTAATAAATACATGCAGAAATTGCATGTAGATACAGAGCAGTGACTATTGCATTTATTAATAGATTGTAAGGCATAGGTAAGAATGGACAGTCCAGGGGTGTTTTTAACAATGTTTCTGGAACAAAGCAATAAATGAAAGAGAAACATTCAGAAACACAAATGAGCTGCCACTCCAGCTGGGAATGTAGGCTTTTGCATTGGCATTTATAGCCTCCATAAGTAATGTTTATGCAAAATTACACAACTCTAGCGTTGTGTGCTAAATGCTCCAAAGAGAGAGTAAAATGGAATACAGTATACACTGAGCCCCTCATCTACTAGGACATTTAACAGAATAGATGTCATTAAGCAGAGGAGTAGTCCCACTAAGTTCTGAATGAGCAAGCCTTTAAAAATATGTTCAAAACATACCCTGATCTGTTGCATATCAGGAAATACAAGATATTTTTTTTTCCCATCATTTTGATTTGTGTTATTTTAACACCACTTGGCAGTTTTATTGGTGGCTGTATTTGGTCTGGCTGAGGTGGAGTGAATTTTCCCCACAGCAGCCCTCACAGCTCTGTGCTTTGTACTTGTAGCTAGAAGGGTGTTGGTAACACAGCAGTCTGTTGGCTACTGCTGAGCAGAGCTCGCACAACATCAAGGCTGTCTCTCCAACATTCCCTCCTCACCAGTAGGCTGCGGGTGGGAAGATCTTGGGAGGGGACATATCCAGGACAGCTGACCCAAACTGACCAAAGGGATATTCCATGCCATATGACATCTGCTCAGCAATAAAAGCTAAGAGAAAGGAGGAGGAGTGTGGGCATCCATTATTATGACATTTGTTTTCTGGAGCAACCACTACACATACTGAAGCCCTACTTCCCGGGAAGTGGCTGGACCTCGCCTGATGATTGGAAGTAGAGAATAAATCTTTTCTTTTCCTTTGCTTCCACACGCAGTCTTTGCTTTTGCTTTTCTGCTTTATTAAAGCAAAAAAAAATTGCCTTTATCTTGACGCACAAGGTTTTTTCCATCTTATTTTCTACCCCCTGTCCTGCTTAGGAGGGGAGTGATAGAGCAGCTTGGTGGGCATCTGACGTCCAGTCAAGGTCAATCCACCAGAGGAGGCACAATATGATTTAGAAGACTGAAATGTTGTAGTGGAATGGGAAAGAAACTTCCAAACACCGATCTTACAAAACAAGAAATAGCAGATATTTTGTATAAAAACAGTTTTGAGAAAATGTTGTTGTGTAATAATCAATAATAGTCAATTTTACTGTCTTTGGGAAATTACATTTTTTCCCCACCTAGTTCATATATGAAGCTTCTAAACTTGTCTGTCAAAGTTCATTCAGATCTGCTAAAATGTAAACTGATCTATAAATAAAACACAGTTTGAGGTTCTACCAGTTCTGTCTCTTGTTGTGCAAATTTTGTTACTTTGACTGAGAGAGGTCATGTGTCAGCACAGTCATGTTTATTCAGATTAGTGGCTGTTCTTCTACCAACAAGAAACTTATAACTGCTTTTATGTTGTTGGCAGTTGTATTTGTAAGGGCGTGATGACTAAGCTTCACATGTTTCTATTAATACAAAGTTGGCTGTCATTGATATCAATACTTGTTGTTGCATAAACCAAGAAATACTTTAGATAACCACTTAAAAATTGGTAGAAACTTCTCAAATGCACATTGCAGTATAGATTTGGTTTTAAAAGTTCTCAGTTGTATAGTGCCAAGGGAGCCTCATTTCTGTCAGGACATGAACAGCTTGCTTGTTTTTTCGTTATTTGCCAATTGCAGTGGAAATGATGCAGCACAAAAACCTGCTGACTGAAAAGTCACTTGTATTTTCTAGGTACTTTCTGGTTTTGAAATAACACTATAGATTATCACAAGTGGTGCAGTTGTTTGAATTCAACTTCTGCCAAGTTTTTACAGAGCTGATGCTAGTAAGAATAGAGAAATCTACCTTAGAAGTGACTTCTTGAGTCATATTTTGTTATTTTCAATATTAAATTTAAAATTATGTTAGAATTAAACGTGCTATTTATCTTTTTTGTCATGACATTCCTTAAATGACATGGCATCTTAACAGTTATATAAAGGATAATATTGTGTATTGTAGAGCAGCCACCCGCTGCTGCAGATAGCCATGATTTACTGGAACAGGGGAAAACCAGAAGAATGTGAATTAACGTGCACTGGTTCAAGGTGACACAACTCCACCAGTGCTATAAATCAGTATACCCCAATGAATGATAATAAAGATGATGAGTCTCTCACTCAAGAAAGGCAGCATTTTCACCAGATGAGGCCTGTGATGGGGGTCCCTAACATGAAAAGCATGACCCTTCAGGCCCTTAGACATATTCTGAAATCAAGAGCACCTGCAGAGAGCTGAGCAGACTCACACTCTAGGAACTTTCCAGCAGTTCTCAGAGGCCAGCTTTGCGGGATCTGCTGTGCTCAGTGTCTGTCCTCAGAAGGGTCACTGTATTAGCTGGATCTATGTCCCCCTCTGCACTTCTACCCTAAGTTTACGTAGGACACCTAGTTTATGCCTAAAGAATTAGCAAAGACTTTTAAAAAAGCTTGCACTGAAAAAGCAAAGAACCAGAGCAAAGAACCACAATTTATTTGCAAGCCTTGCTCTTCAGTGTTTCTTCTGGGGAGCTAGAAGATGTAAAACGTTGACCAGAGAAAAAAGGGAGGGAGGCAACTTCACAAATCAAATAGCTAGGATGTTTTAAACATGCTGCATTTGGTACAGCAGTCGTGAGCTGGTGATAGAGTAGCACAACTGCAAATACTGGACTGTGGTAAGAGTTTGGAAATATACCTAGGTATATCTAGGTATACAAGTATACCTGGTTGTCTAAAACTGAGGTCCACTTACATCCAAACTGTTCAACTGAGCAATACGTTCCTTGCTGTCCTCCTGAACATGGCTCTTTGGCCTCAGCCATCCTCTCAGTGCCTCTGGTTGTGCTTCTCAGTACACACAGGCGAACCGCGGCCCAAGAAGGGTGGTGCCACATCCCTGCTTAAATGCTCTGGTTGAATTTTGGTGTGAGGAAGTGCCATGTGGCATTTCCAGTGTTCCCATTCTGCAAGCACAACATATCCGACAGGCACAGGTGAGGCCTGGTCTCCCACAAAATGCAGCACCTTGCCTTCTGACTGGAGCACCTAGCTGGAAACAGAAAGTACTCAGCCCCTTACCTCAGGGCTGTGAATTATATCAAAAAATATAATCATAAAATTTGGGTGGGGAACCCTAGTACCCAAATATTAGGGCCCCATTTCTTGTTTACTCTCCCCCCACTCACAGAGTTTGCAAAATTTGCCATACAAGGACCCACTTGCAACATGAGAGGATCAGCGTTCGTCCTCCACATGGGTGCTTTGACCTATTTAACCTGTTTTCTGATGATGGGGACGCTGTCTTCGGAACTGACAGGGCTTTCCCTTTCTTTCCTCTGAGCATTTTTTGAATGATTTTGGTAGAAATTACTAAAAAGTCATGGATAAGAAAACTTCCATCACCAGTTTTCATTAGTTCTTCTCATCTCCTTCTGTTCATTAGTCCTCTAGACATTAGCCTGTGTCTGCTGATCAAAGAGCTGCTCTGCTGAAAACATCACAAGGATTTTATTTTAATCCATGTGCATTATTTTAAGCTTGTAATTGATAGGTTATAAAAGTAGGCAGCAGGCCATTAAAAATGTGAAAATTAGCTTAGATTAAACTGAGCTTGTTCAGATGCTGTCAAGGTTTCAAACAGCTAAATACAGCAAATCAAGCTGTACTTGATTTATTGGCTAGATGGCCACCATAATTGAGCAAGTATTATGAGGTCTATATCTATAAAATGAAGCTTTAAAATGGGACTTTTTACAAGAGCATGTAGTGATAGAACAAGGGGTAATATTTTTAAACTGAAAGAGGGTAGATTTAGATTAGATGTAAGGAAGAAGGTCTTCACGGTGAGGGTGGTGAGACACTGGAACAGATTACCCAGAGAAGCTGTGGATGCCCCCTCCCTGGGGCCAGGTTGGACAGGGCTTTGAGCAACCTGGTCTAGTGGAAGGTGTCCCTCACCATGGCAGGGGGGTTGGGACTAGATGATCTTTAGGGTCCCATCCAACCCAAACCATTCTATGATTCTATGGTTCTTCATCCAAAGGAAAAAAATGTTATTTAGGCAGATAATGCTCTGGAAAATCCTTACAGTGAAAGCATAAAATTTAACCACTGATGGAATGACATAGAATTAGTTAACCAAAAACTCCTCAGAAAACCAAATTAGAAGTACTGAGAAAAGTTGTATTGTCGCCTGTTGAATTTAAAATCATCCTGCTTATAGAAACTGTTAAAGTACAAAATATGTTTGCATTATCAGATAAAGGCAGGAAACAAACTTCTAGGAAAATGGGTTCTAGGCAGGAAAGGTACATCTAGACTATCAGTGCCAAAGCAGACACACTAGAGATAGAGTCCTCTCCCTACCCTGTAGGTGGTGAAAGAGAAATAAGCTCACACTGGGGAGAATAGTTGTTGCTATTGGTTAAAAAAAAAAAAAAAAAAAAAAAAGTATTAAAGAAGGGGCTCAAAAGAGCATTGAAGAAAAATAGATCAACTAATCAGTAAGAGATTGGAAAGCAGAATAATTATAAACCAAGTAGTTTATTGCTAGAGACTGTTACAATCAGGGAAAAGCTGCACATCAAGAAAGTTAATTGTTAATAAATTAAGACAGTTATTATGTTGCTACCAATAAACTCATTTTTTTTTAATAAAGTCTTGGTGTGGGTATTAAATTAATTTTTCTATAGAAACAACCATCTGACAGCAGGCTGGAGCAGTTCTAACAAAAAACGCAATGAAATGGTTCAATTCAGAAAAGGAAATGAGGAACAAAAGTTCCAGCAGAAGAATAGGTAACAGAAAAGTTCAGTCCCAAGACTGTTTATAAACAGCATTGAAATTAAACATTTCTGCTTTATCAAAATGGACTGTCGGTTCATATCAGTGATGCATGGATGAACTGCATACAGATTTTCCAGAAATAATTAGGCAGAAGGAAGGATGAAATTGAAGCTGACTTCACAGAGTGCGTAGCCCAGCTTTAAAGAAAATTAGTAACAAGATCCAGGAAGGAATCACCTGGAATAGCAACTGAAAAAAATAGAAATCCAGATCAGCTTGTCAGCTGTTCAGAGTGAACGGACAAAGTGGGATGTAGGTGGGGACACGGCAAAGGATGCCGGGGAGCCCAGGCGCAACGCCTCCCTCCCTTCCTCCCTCCCTTGGGGGTGTGCTCCTGCTTGACGTCCTCAGGAGTCCCTACAGCGGCAGAGGTGAGTCAGCAGATGTGCCTGGGGTTTTTAGGTCCTATAGACTGACTCTGGGAAGGAGGGTGGTAAAAAATCACTGCATGCTTTTCTCCCCCTGTCCTCTGCACATGAAGGAAACAGTCTAAAACAGTTTTCCAGGGAAGCCCCAAAAGACCCATGTACACTGTCACAAGGTTTACAGTGCATATCTGTCTTTTTTCCAGATATTTACTACTCTGCTAAGATAGCACAAAAAGTCTAATCCTAAACTGAGCCATCATCAAAACTCTCAGAAGGTCAAAGAGTGCAGATGAGCAAACTTGTTCGTAGGGTATATTTCCTGTATTTCTTAGCTCAAATCATCAAGTAATTTCTTCTTTCAGCATACTAAAAAAGCAACATCCTACCACAGGTCAGATGTCTGTCTCCAGGATTTCCATTTATGAGGCTTCAGGCCAGAAGCAGTACAGAGACAGCATTTCTTTGGATTTGTTTTTGTTTTTCTTTCACAGGCTACATAAGTGCCAATAATCTTGTTCCACTTTGAAGAAGCTTCAGACTGAACCCTGAAAAAGTTCAAGTTCTTGAATATAGTTGTCCATATAGTACAGACAACTGTCCGTTTGTATCTCATACATCTTCATAGCAGCACCACAGTAATATTTTTTAAAACTGTTTTTTAACAGGAATGTTTCCATTGTGTTTTCCATCTCATTTTCCATTGTATCTCCTCTTACTCTTGAGTGCCCTAGAGCCTCTGTGGAGCTGCGGGAGCATTTGCTCTGCAGGTTTCAAGTCTTTTTGGCTTCTTCTTTGCCATCTGATAGTGCCTCTGGAGCCCTGCTGACAAATGGCCACATTTTCTGTCCTCTGAAGACCTCTCTGCCTTTTGTCCATCACATGAAGAGCAACAGGCAGAATCAGCCAAGCAAGAGGTGGAGCAGTCTCTTTTGCTCCACCTTTCCCTGCAAAAGTTGGAAGTGGCTCCGTAAGGAAGTCACACAGACCTGCTGCACTGTGTATGGCACACGGTGGGGCTTTATGTCAGACCCCTAAATTCAAGAGAGCAATAACTGTAACTGCACAGACGTATCATAAGGATTTCAAGTTTCCTTTCATGTGTGCTCAGTTTGTACCCATGCCCTACCCACCTTTGTGTGGTTGTTGATACCTATTTGATTTCTGAGAGGGGTTTTTCAAGTGAAGACAGAACAATTTGGTGGTGATTCTATTCAGAATCCAAGTTTTAGGTACTTTTTATGTCCACATAGCATGACTCAGAGTACCAGGAGTCTCAGTCTTAACAGCATTCCCAGAAGGCTAATACTTAAGTGCAGAGAGCCAAGTTTTAAGTGAATGAATGGCTCTTTTATACAGATGCAACATGCAGTAAGGAAGAGGCCCATGGAGACCCAGCTGGTGGGTGACTGGACCCCAAGTTCCCTATACGGTCAGTGGCAAAGTAAAAGACCTCTATAGGAGGCACTTAGAGTCTGAACAAACGCCTACTCCCTGCTCTTGACTCTGTTCCCAGAATAGCATCAACCCCAGATAACATGCAATCTGAATTGCTCACGTCCTTTTTGAACTGGGACACTTTCTGTATTGTCCAGGTCCCTGTCAGATGTCAGAGGAGATCTTCATACAGTCTAAATATTCAAAGGTAAAGTCTGGCTTGCTGTGATGTGCCAATTTTGATTTATTTCAAAAATAACATATTCGGAAAGCTCTATTACCCAGTCCCTGAGAATGAAGCCCTGAAAGACTACTGCATGCTGCTTACCCAAACACTACTTAGTTTTGAAAACTTGACTTAAATTATGTAGTGAGCAATCTAAGCCCACTGTGGACTACTCCTTTTCTTCTGACCTCATGCTTTAGCTGGCATTGACTCTCATAACTAAAATGGGATTTAGAAATGTATTTAATAAATAATTAAATGGGGATAGAAGTTTTTCTTTATTTATTTTTAACTAAAAATCCTCAATAATGCTCCAGTAAGGCTGCGACTAGCTGAAGATAATGTGTTTCATAAATCTGCTTGCTTCAGACAGATATTAAGTAATTCCTACTCTTGAAATAGGAAAGTGCGTCATCAGACAAAAAGCTCCAAATGCTTAAGATCATACTGAAATAGTCATTTTGTTTGTTCAGCTGTGCATATCATGATAGGTTTGAGCTCACTGCCTATCTTATAAAGGCACTCTAAGTTCCTTATCTTTTGTAAGCATATGTTTTAATAATCCTGACTAGATAAAAAAGAAGAAAAGGAAAAAAGAAAGGGAAAAGGGAAAAAGGAAAAGGGAAAAAGGAAAAAGGAAAAGGGAAAAAGGAAAAAGGAAAAGGGAAAAGGGGAAAAGGGGAAAAGGGGAAAAGGGGAAAAGGGGAAGGGAAGGGAAGGGAAGGGAAGGGAAGGGAAGGGAAGGGAAGGGAAGGGAAGGGAAGGGAAGGGAAGGGAAGGGAAGGGAAGGGAAGGGAAGGGAAGGGAAGGGAAGGGAAGGGAAGGGAAGGGAAGGGAAGGGAAGGGAAGGGAAGGGAAGGGAAGGGAAGGGAAGGGAAGGGAAGGGAAGAAGACAAAGAAGGAAAGGCTTTGGTTTTGATTACTAGTGATTAGTGATGATAAAGCAAATCAGAAAAGTAACAACAGGTTCTAGCCAAATTTAAAGGCAGAGTCTTCTTCCTTCCCGGGTCCAGGTGTTTGATAATTTTGTATTCAAACACGTCATCTTCCTCCTTCACAATTTACAATGACCAAAGGAAGGGTATTGGCAGCATGGGAGAATCAAATTGTGAGGTGAAATCACAAGCAAAATTGTCTGTGGTCATATATGCCTGTCTGAAGTATGCATTTGTGGGGGAGAGCAATCTGTGCTGAACAGTCACCGATGTGTTGAAGCTTTTGGGTTACGAACTGAATTCAGCTAGGAAATATTTTAGCTCTAAGTCTTTACTTACCACATGCAAACTGAAAATTTCATATGCTTATTACACATCCAGATTTGAGGAAGCATTCATGTGGAGAGCATAGAACACACCTTTAACCCAAACACTCCTCCTCTGCCCAGTCCCTACATCAAAAGCAGAGGGGAGTTTCTCTGAGAAAAGAGAACCACAACTCTGAGAAACATTTTATTTCTCTGTCTCATCTTTGAAGGAGCTGAGATCTCCTCTCACTGGAAGAACAGGGAGGGGTATGTGAAGGGAGAGGAAAGGAGGAATGGGACTTATCTGATGGAGACACCCATGGCATTTTTGTCCTAGTCCAGTATTTCTGCTATTTTTTTCCAAAGCAAAGAAAAGCAAGAGGAATATTTCTAAAATTCTTTAACAGTATTATGCTGTTACTCTTCTAGTTAAGAGCCATTTCTAGACGTGTTTTATAGTGCTTGGTAAATATTTGACATTTCTTCTGTGTTTGCTTTCTTTTTTTTTTTTTAGTTCCATATAATGACCCTACAGAGCCACTTCATAAGGGTTGGCATGGCTGCAGTTGTGCGAGTGGGAACAAATGCGCTTACCAGGAATGACAAAAGAGAATGTTTTCTTCATTATTTTTGACATCTTATGCCAGCATCTGGCTTGTTTGGCAGCTGCAACTGGACCTATACCCATCTCAAGGTGCTGAAGCAAGATGCCTGAGTTTTGTACACACCTCACAGCATGAAGGTCCTCCCTGCTATTAGATGATTTGAGGATCTGTTTAGCTCATTGACAAGACAGCTCAACAGAAAGGCACCAATGCAGTGTGGTGTTTAAACACTCCAAGCACGTAATTAAATTCCAATGAACTTTTAACAGTCGAGTTTCAAGCTGAGGTGCTGGTCTCTCTGGCCTTGTTCCAGCAAAACACTTCAGTGCATGAATAAAACTTTACTACTGTGAACAGTCCTATTGGCAAATCAGTGGGAACTACTCATTGCTTAAAGTTAGGTATGTGTTCAAGATATTTGTTTGATGTGGCCACAGTGCCCCATTGTAAGTGCTGTGCTGAACCAGGGCCTAAATCCAGTTTACCATGTGGTGCCTTCTTGGCATTGCTGATTACCTACCAGGCAGCCTTGCTCACTTAGATGTGGATACCTTCATTTCAGAAAGAATGTTAAGCACTTTTAAATGCCACTTTCTCATAATAAAAATTCAGTGACGATTCCCTTTTGGACAGTAATATAGTGGAAGATTTACATCAGAGCACTCTGGCAGTCAAACTGTGAATTAAAAGTCTTTTGAATAGAAATTACAGGATTAGGAGGATATCGTAAACATCTGAAAACACTGCACGTACAGTCATACTCAGGAGATACACAGCTATCAAAAACTGCTAGTAAAAATGTTGTCCACTGCATTTGGTAAAATCCTACTTATGTTTTCTTTCATCTTCATGCCTCATGTAACTAGAATTTTGCCTCTTGCAAGGTTTCAGCCAAGTGATAAAACATAAACCTCTTTTTATTATGGGGGAATTCTAAAACAGCTGAAGTAGAAAAGCAAACTCATTAGCATACTTTTTCTACTCTTTTTCCTTCCAAAACATTCTAGGAACCTGAATTTTCCCAAACCTTGGTTGTTCAAATAAACTGTGGGGTGTGCAAGAGCCACCAAATTCCTTGCTGGTAAAACAATCCTAATATTCCAGCACAACCACTTTGGGTCGTTGAAACTCGAACTGTGGCTGGAACATTGCCCATGCATTCTTTCAAAGTCTAACACTTCCCGTGTTCAGATTACTTAACCTAAATACAAAGAAAAAAATAGGAAGATAACATTTGTGTTTTCTTTTAGAAAAGTGTAACTCGTGAACACCAGGCTGTATGAGATTTAAGGCATACTAAAATTTGTCAGCAAAAAAGAGGCACATTAGTCAGCTGTGCTGCACTGTGTTATTTAAAGCATATTTGAGTCTTAGTTTTTGTACTATTAAATAAATACTTTTTACATAATGTGTCTGAAATCAGTTCATACCGTCTAATACTTTGAAAAAGTAAAGCCATATACGCCAAATTTCCAGGCACATAAATCCAACTGAACTCAACAGAAGTACTTTGGACAAATAAAGATATTACAACATAATTTGTGAGTATTATGAACTCTTTCAGCTACTCTAGGATGCCAGAACTCATTTAATGTGTGTGCTTATGTTAGCTGTTGTCCAATGTATTGAAAACTACACCTTTGTGCAAGTATCTCTAGTATCTTAAAAATACTGGATATCACTCTTTTGGTAGTTTCAGATGTGATTAGATTAGTGTACTGTCCTAGATGTATAAATAATTAGTAGCTATAAACACTTAAATAAACAAAACTCCACTTGGACAAACATATTCGTGTACCCAAAATATTTACTGAGGTATCTTTATTTGCTTCGTAGTAATAGTGGTAGATGTCACATTACCCACCAGAGGGAGCTCATACAGTCAAATGTAAGGGTATCTTTTATAGACGTAAACTAATGAGAGCTCTTTAAAGTTATGAATAGATTTAAGCACATTTTTAGCAGTTAATGCATAGCTGGATGTAATTTAAATTAGCTGGGAGCTGTGTTGGCTTTTGGTTTTGTTTATAGAATTCTCCTTTTCTGAAATTATTTAAAAATAAGTGTTCACAGCCTTCTTGGCTAACTTCATAAGGATGCTAACTTCATAAGGATGTTCTATTTCTTATGTGAGTAGTGGGCTTTTTTTTTCTGGTTAGACACAGAACCAGGGAGAGAGGTCCCTGAATAAGACATATTTAGAACAGTATTTATAGGAGTATGTTTGAATGTACCTCTATCTTCCATGAATATTAACATTTGCTTTGTATTTTTTGTAGTGACATCTAATCAGTAAACATATGTACTGATGTACTTGCAGAACATGAATACGAAAGTGTCTGAGAACAAGAAAATCAAGGGTTTTAGCAAGTAATGTTTTTAAATTATGCATTTGCTTCTGACTCTTAAAAATTTGGAGTGGTTGACTTATTCTGGCTATCCAAGCACAACAGAGGAATGTGACAGGCAAGAGTCAAAGGAACAAGCTGGGGAGAGCACTGTGATGAAATGTCTGTGGAGAAAGTCTGTAGACACAGGGCAATCTGGGTTGTGCACTGACATGTGTCATATGCTTGTAGGAAAGTCACAAAACAGAGGTGGAAGTTTTTCGATCACAGAACATCACATCACTGTCCCCTCATGCAGGTAACTGGGGATCTAGTTAATAAAAGCACCAAATTCTACTTTGCAATGAAAGCAGCAAAAGCCCATTAGTGAGGATGCATTTATTTCAATATTAAAGCATGCTAGATTCAGTGTAGTTTTTACTATACATAGGCTATTTATCAAGGCTGTAATTTATTTATCTTTAATGCAAATACAGCAGTTGGCATGGTAGTGGGTCAATGATCCTTATTGGTCCCCTCCAACTCGAGATATTGTATGATTCTCTGATATACTGATACTGGTTACTCCTCTTTCCGTAGAAGAACCATTTGCAATGCTGTGAGCATCTTTATCACAGTATAGCTCTGTTGATACTAGACATATTAGACAAAAACATAACCTTAACAAATTAAATATTCCAGCATAAAATGTTTATGTAGACTAGGCGGAAAAGCCTTGGGAAACATCTAAACAAAAGCTTTTTAATGTTGAGCTAAAGACAACAGCCTACACATCCCACTGTGCAAGCCATAAAAAGCAAGCAAGAAAGCAGTTAAGGCACACAGCTCACTCACCAGTTCCTCTTCCTAGCTGTAACTACTTCCTTTCCATCACTTACAGTTCTCATATCACTTTACTCATTCAGAGCACCCAAGGCACAGTCTGTCATCTGGCCACACATTTGTTACATCAGCACACACATCCTCATTTCATTTCCCTAATTTCTGTATTAAAATTTAATACAAAATTCAGACAAATAACTGAATCCACAGACCACCTGCTCTCATATTTTCCTAACAAGTTCAAAGAAAGCAAGCGTATCTCACAGCCAGCACTTGCAGGTTGGCAGAGTGCCTTGCTGACATATACCAGCACCGAATCACAGAATATCATACAAGTGTAACATTTGGAAACCGTCTCAAGCACATGGTGATCATCAGACCACATCATGAGATCACCAGTCAACTGGATCTGAGCTCTAGACTGATGTTGCTTACTCAGTAGGGGGTACAGATGCATGGGTTGTGGTCAGGGGGTGGATTAAAGGAACTGGTTTAGAAGGGGGAACTGATGATTGGTGTGTAGAAAAGCTGAGTGACTCATACGCTATATCTTGTGCTTTCTACAGTGTCAACCATCAGCCTGTGCAGTCTAGAAAGCCTGGGTTGAGGTTAACAGTAATTTGTGAATGATTGTCATCTTTCATTCATACAGGTATGAGTAATGCATGACATTCCTTGTAAGGAGCACTGAAGAATCTAGACCTGATGGGCACTGTCCCAAGCAAGGTAGATTTTTTTTCCTTCTTATAAAATTATTGACTACTTTGAATTTAAAATGTCAGCTACACAGTTTTGGTGTGCATCTGAAGGACCGTCTCAGTAACTCCTGGTTTAACATTGCAAAACCAAGGGACTCAGTGGAGGAAAGGGTAAGGTCGAGGCTGCCCATCCAACTCTGCCTTGCTACCCTCCCTCCCTCCTTAATGTGCACTGTGGTACAGTTGTGCAGTCACAATGTCTGCTCTTGTCCCAGAGAAGTCCAGCAGGATGGACAATGGTGCCTACCTTTCCAGTAATTGTTCAGTAATAGCCCTAGGTCTTCATTGCTCCACACTTTCCAGGCCTGTCATGAAGGCATTTAATAGTTTCATCACAGGTTTTCCAAGGATGTTCATCACCATATTATCCATGCACATACATGCCAGGCCACTCTAACAAGAGGGAGAAGACCCTCAGGGCTGTGGGTGTGCACATATGTCTGTGAAAGTATGTGCATGGCAGAGAAAAGTCATGCCAGCACCCAGGTTTTGTCAGCTCTTCTCATGCTTCTGCTGGCCAGAGCCAGTGCTCCTCCTGCTACATCACTGCCTGGATCAAAGTTCCTTTCCCTGCAAGTCTCTTCTTCAGTCATTGCACATCTTGCACCCTCCATGAGAAGAGAGGCAAGGCTCCTCCACAGAACAGTCTCCCCTGCTCCTCTAGACACTTCCATCTTGTGCATTGAACAAGCAAAGAATTTTATGTAGGAAAAACCACCAAGTGACTCCATGACTAAGATTGTGACTAGCTCGTTTCTGCAAGCTGGTCTGTGACTGGAGTTTGAGCAGCAAATGGACATGTGCCAGAGCTCCCCAACCACATAGCCCAAAGGAAGGCTGAGAGACCTCTGTTGTACCCGTGTGTATTTGTACCCGCTATGAATGATGTGTAATGCTCACAAAGGTCTAGATGGCAATAAAGCCTCTGGGGGGAGGTGACACACTCCCAAAATCATTAATTCACAAAACCAGCCAGAATAAAGATAATCTTGGAAAGGGAAACATTAAGGAAAAGCTGCCAAATCCAAACCTGCAGGTCCTTATCTTCCAGACTTTTCAAGTGTAAAATCACCCTAGCCTCTGGCTGTTTCAAGACTGCATGAGTCATATCCTTGTTAACTGGAATACTGAAATTGAGCTTGTTCAGCATTTGTTACGCTGGAAGGAAGTTAGTAATAATAGGAAATGGAAAGCACAGGTTTTGTTTTTTTAAACCCATGTACTTCACTGTTTTCTTAAGTGGTCTGAAGCAAATGCATTTGTCATCATAGTGGCATGCTTACTTTTGCTAACCTGAATAACCTGGATAACAGCAAGAAATACACTTTATCTCTGTAACATACTGTATCTATGTAGCTGTATGCATTTAGCAACCCTTTTTGTCATCTGAGCCTTTCACATGTCTTTCCTTGCCTTCTGACCACTGGTGAATTGCCAGCAAGAGCCTCAGACTGTGCTGTTGTTTTGCTGAATACAGCTGCAGCTATCACAGGCTGTAGTCAGAAGTTAGAAAATTCAATGTTTCATTGGCAGTTGAATTCAAAAGCTGAAACTGTCTTCTGAGTTCTTGGGTGAAATGCAATGTAAAAACATCTTTGAAATAATTGTATAAAACTCTTTTTTTACAGTGCTATACTTACAATGGACCTAGGTCGCAGAGCAGTTTAGGGTTTCTCCTTAAATCACAGAATCACAGAATCATCTAGGTTGGAAAGGACCTTGAAGATCATCCAGTCCAACCGCTAATCTAGCATTGGCAGTTCCCAACTACACCAGATCCCTCAGCGCTATGTCGACCCTACTCTTAAACACCTCCAGGGATGGGGACTCCACCACCTCCCTGGGCAGCCCATTCCAACGCCTAACAACCCGTTCTGTAAAGAAATACTTCCTAATATCCAGTCTAAACCTTCCCTGGTGCAACTTGAGGCCATTCCCTCTTGTCCTATCACTTAATACTTGGTTAAAGAGACTCATCCCCATCTCTCTGCAACCTCCTTTCAGGGAGTTGTAGAGGGCGATGAGGTCTCCCCTCAGCCTCCTCTTCTCCAGACTAAACACCCCAGTTCCCTCAGCCACTCCTTGTATGACATGTGCTCCAGACCCTTCACCAGCTTCGTTGCCCTTCTCTGGACACGCTCGAGTAATTCAATGTCCTTTTTGTAGTGAGGGGCCCAAAACTGAACACAGTCATCGAGGTGCAGCCTCACCAGTGCTGAGTACAGGGGTAAGATCACTTCCCTGTCCCTGCTGGCCACGCTATTTCTGATACAAGCCGGGACACCATTGGCCTTCTTGGCCACCTGGGCACACTGCTGGCTCATGTTCAGCCGGCTGTCAATCAACACCCCCAGGTCCCTCTTTGACTGGCAGCTCTCCAGCCACTCCTCCCCAAGCCTGTAGCGCTGCTGGGGGTTGTTGTGGCCGAAGTGCAGCATCCGGCATTTGGCCTTACTGAAACTAATAAATAACAGGACACAAATCATATTGTCTGTACACCATAAATATGACAAACAAAACATTTTCTTAAAAAGCTTAATTTCAGCTACTGAGTCAGCAGTTCAAAGTAATACCTAGAGAAAAATTCAGCATGTCAAAATTGGAGATTTATTGAATATGAAAATGTTTATCATTATTATGCTTTTGATAAAAAAATCAAGAGGTGGATGATAGATACAGCAGTTACCTCTCAGAAGGCTGTTCCAGACAGTTTTACTCTTTCCAACAGTTGAATGATTTTCTAGGTTGACTTTTCTGCATTTTAATTTCACTTGCCTATGAGTATTTTTGGAAAATTTCATTCATCTACCCTCCTGTATTTGAATCGCATTTCCTCTGCTATTTTTTCTTTAAAAATTTGTTTTCATGAAACACTAATTTTTCTTCATTTGTACTTCTATATCAGTTTTATTCATTTGGGTTGTGATGCAATTTCTCTGAGTCACTATTCTCAGGCACGTGAGCATCCATGCTGGCAGGCAAATATATTGATACAAAGCAGTTATTTTTTACTTTCACCATAACTAAAAGTAGGAGAAAATTTGGTTGCAAATAGCCACAGTCCACATTAAATACAAATGTCTGGCTTCAATTAGTTTGGGATGTTTTAAGAGTTCCATATTTATCCAGGCTGGTAGCTGGACCACAGCACAAATTTGGTGTCTGTACACCTGTAAAACTGTTTCCTGAAGACTTCCATACTGGTCAGTATCTAGAAGTTAGAAAAACCATATTCCCTGGCTACTCTCAAATTGTTATGTGTCACAAATGAGGCCCAGCTTTCCTTCTCCACATAACTGTGTCTCTCCCTCAGGTTTTTCTCTGAGAGTATGATCTGTTATTATTCTGACATCTATCTGTTATTATTCTGACATCTAAAGCATAATGGCTATATTAAATAGAAAATTTCAAGGTGAACACAGTTATCTGTAAGTAAAGTTCTGCTGTCTGATTCATATGCATCCAAAGCCAGTTTGTTAATGAAATAATTTTAGGTACTTTGTATAGTTTCTAAGTTTCCACTGAAATCACCAGACTGGCTGATATTTTCAAAGCTAGATGGAAAAATCTCTGACTAAAATGACAAATTAATTTTGAAAACGAGAATCCTCTTGTTCAAAACACATAAATACAAATAAAAATAATACATCTTAGATTCTGCAGTGTGCTGTGTTCAAAGGAAAGCCCTGAAGTCTGTACAGGGTATGTTTCCCATCAGCGCAAAATTCAGACAAGGTTTTTTGAGCACTCCCAGGCTTGACATCTGAAGCAGTTTTTATTAATTACGCTTTTTTTCTCTTTAACTTTCACAAGATGTAGTGAAAATTGGACCCTCAGATAACAATGAAAGATGAATAAACACAGTGTTATACTGCCCGCGGAGCATCACAGCAGAAAGCACATGTCTCAGAGTGCTGATTTTCCTTCGTGTTACCGCACTTACCAGGGTAAGGGAGTAAGCAGTGCTGGGCACGTACACTGCCCCTGCCCCAGCAGCTCAGGAGGAGAAGTGGAGACAAGGCTGTCCTCTCCTGCCACCTTCTCATATTCTCCTACTGCAATGTCAGGTGCTTGTAGTAACGCGGAGCCTGTTTTCACACCTGTGCTGCAGGGAATACTGTAGGTAGTTAGCACAGAGGAATAAAGGGCAGCTTGGTATTTTTTTGTCTCCTTTGTTGCCGGAATTACTGGGGAATTTTGGTGCCAAGAGATTTCCTCGGTAATTGTTCTGATTAACAGAGAGCCCCATTTTTATAATAGATTAGTGATAATAATCAAAGCTAAAGTTCTGGCAGAAATCTTAAGTTCATAGTTTTCGATTACTAAGACACATTTCACAGGATCACAGAATCACAGAATTGTGAAGGTTGGAAAAGGCCTTGAAGAACATCCAGTCCAACCATTGACCTAACACTGACAGTTCCCAACTACACCATACCCCTCAGCGCTAAGTCAACCCTACTCTTAAACACCTCCAGGGATGGGGACTCCACCACCTCCCTGGGCAGCCCATTCCAATGCCTAACAACCTGTTCTGTAAAGAAATGCTTCCTAATATCTAGTCTAAACGTTCCCTGGCAAATTTTATTACCATTTCAGTACTAATGACACATCAGGTTGAATTCCAACCTCATGAAGATGTAACAAGCTGCATCTGTCAAGCAGAGTTAAAAATACAGGGTGATTTAAGAACATTCAGAACGTAAAATGGCTTTTCTATATCTGCTTTTAATGAAAAAAATACTGTATGAATAGAAATGGAAGTATAACAAAGAATTTTCGATTGATCTAGGAAAATACAGGGATAAATAGAACAAGTAAAACTTACATTTTACTTCCAGGTTATTTGTCTATCACGGAACTCCTGTCCCTACTTACAGCCACTTATGTTTCAAAACAGACCAGAAAATAAGAACAAAATATTCTCACAGTACTTTTACTGACATATTCTCAGTTCAAACTATGATGGTAGTATTCATGTATTAATTTTTCATTTCTTGCATGCCAAAAAGTACAATAAAAAGACTCTCAAGCTATCTTTACACTTGAGGAAAGAAAGTTTGATCTCATCTGTTTCCTTTTAATTTCATAACTTGCAAATTATTACTGGCAGTACACTAGTTTGATAAAAAATAATTGTTTGATTTTTGATGTGCAACTTCTCAGGTTTTATACAACAATGTAAAGTTGACATGGGATAATGAAGTATAGTTCTTATCGGTGAGAAGATCTGTTTTAAGATAACTTCCAAACACTTTAGGCATGAGGAAAATAATTTAAAAAATCTTCACCAAACTAAAATTAACATACATGTATTCCATATATTAATATTGTCCCTGCTGTATGCCTTAGTATGGTCCAAATTCCCAACACAGAGACTATTTATATCATTTTCTAGTGTGTCCATATCTTCTTAAATTGGAAGAAATATGTTTAGAAAAGAAACCTGATCTACTAGAACATATAATGGGGATAGATTAACTTCAATTATGTTACTTGAAATAAAATACCCATTATATAATGGATGAAATATCCATTATATTAAGCTACTGGCTGGCAAGCATTAAATCAAATATAGACTTCTACATACTCTGTAGTAAAGTATTATAACATATTGAACAGACCTTTATTTTAAAATCTCTTTCCAGCACAGGACCAATCCTGTATTAACTGCCTCGCATAAGCTAGTTGAGAGTTATGAGGACCCCTGTCTTTTTTGGTACTGTATTCTGAGCTTTTCCAGTTGCTCTACACACTGCGTCTGGGCCAGCTTCAGTGTTCGGTTCTCCTCTGTCAGTTCTGCGTACTCCTTAGCCAGCTGAGCAGCATCCATACTTTCTTTTTCCACTTGTTCCAGCCTCGCAATCAGCTCCTTTCTGACGATTATGGAAAAAAACAAAGATTAAAAATAGCAGTATGCAAGAATTTGTTGTTGTGTGTTAGGTTAAAGCTGGACTATAGGTTGTTAACATGGTATTGCTTGAGCTCTTGTGAAACAAAGACCTAGAAAATTAATTTGTTAGAGTCCTTCTTTTCCCTATAAAAGTTGAAGCTGAAAAAATCTCTAATAGGTTTGCTGTTCAGTGACCAAACCTGCAAAATGCTGAGGACCTTCAAATATGTCTAACTTGAGTTAAAATTGAACAAGCAGTTCACGGGGGAGAATCAAATTCCTGGAGACTGCATGCTAATATTTTGCCTGAAGAATAACAAATTATTTTTCTCTCAATACCAAACATATATGAAACAGAGCAAGGGGGTTTTTTTGTTCAGTTGATTAGCTTTATCAGTTAATTCTGTCAAATATGCCTGGCTACCTTTTCTCTACTACAAAGAAAAATGGTTCTAGTAAATGTTAGGTACATGAATCTGAACTATATATATTGTTTCTATAATGTGTTTATACTCAGACTTTAGCCCTACTGCTGAGGAAGAGTGATAGAGCTGCAAACTTGGCCCCTTCTGGTCTTTTTAAGAGCAGAGACAGGAGGATTTGAGCTGTTGCTTCTTTCTGGATGGAGTCACAATGCCCTGTATTCCCAGAGCTGGCCAGGGGCTGGACTCTCCATATAGTATCAACTGAAATTACCTCAGCACAAGTTAAGATAAAAGAGGTCTTAAAACAAAACACACTGAAGGCATGAGTAACTCACAGGGTATCTAATCGCTCTCCACTTAGTTATGCAGCAGGGTAGCCTGGCCTCTGCTTTTTTTCTCCTTTAAGTCAAATCATTTATTCACTCCTGCTACAGGAAGTCTCTTCTAAAAGGTTCTTAGTTCTTTTGATCATTCTATCTCAGAGATTAGTTAATCTTTAACTGTTCATAGCCCTGTGACTTTATTTCTCAGTCATGTCAAAAGAATTCTTGTAGATCATCAGTGGGAAGATGTAATGCCTTCAAAATGGATAGCTTTTGCAGTCTTTAAAGGAGCCCTCTTGTCAAGCTAGACCAGTACTTTCAGACAGGAAATTCCTACAGATCAGTAATTCTATCACCACAGGTCGGAGTATTCATGAAATGGTAACATTTCAGTATTGGCTGATCACTTACATTGCTTATAGCTGCAAAACTACCACTTACAGCAGCAAAACTGTAAGCACCTAGGTTTTGAAAAACACTTCTATCTGGCCTTCTTTTAGGGTCAGTTTGATCTTCTTCTGTCTTTACTACAGCTTTCAGTGATAGCACAGTTCACCCATGGTTTATCTGGCTGTTTACAGTCACAGTTGCTGCAGTTCAAGGAGACACAAGTTGAAGAGACCCCTGGCACACTCATTTCTCCGAACTATCTTTCCCATACAAAAAAAAAGAAGGGAAGATTTAGCAGTCATTACAGCAATTCTAAATGATCCAGAAGTTGCAATATATAGAAACCCTCCCATAGCTAAATATGTTTGCTTTGTTTTATACCACTGAGGTAATGCACAACAGCTATGATGCAGCAAAACCTCTTCTCTTTCCTTTCACCAGGTGAAAGGTCTATTCAATCAGGTCTTCAAGAGAAAATATCAAGAGTGTATTTTTGTTCATCAGAATTCTATTAACATTTGGCACAGTATAGTTATAACAATTTCAAAAGCAGCAAGCCATTAACAGATAAATTTCTCTTGCTTGGGCCATGCTAGATTAACCAATTTTCAAACTGGACAAGATGAACTGATCTTGCTAGACAGTTTGATATTTCAGCTCCTATTAATGGGACTGTAGGCAACAAAGGAGTAATTGCATGTATGCTTTGGAGAGTGAGAAATGCATTTAGGGACAATGGGATTTTACAAGTCCAGCAGCTTCAATCACTTCAGTCTCTTAGGGCTTCCTCTTGAAGATTTTTGTCTCTTAGGACTAGAAGAGAGCTTCAGCAATATTTCTTTGCAATTATTCTACTGGTGCAATGTTGGACTGAAGGATTAAATTAAGCTCTTTCAAATTACAGACTGTTGAATCAGAAGTGCTCCTAACAAATTATATCAGAATCATCCTTCCTTACTTTTCTTACACTTACGAGGTTCTCAAAGGGAGATGCTGTGAACACACTAGTAAGTAATCAGCATCTTAAAAGCAGATAAACCTTTTCCATGGGGACTTCTATAGTACTTGTAAAAGAAAGGTACTAACTACCTTATTTGGACTTGAGCCAGGAGTGGCACAGACAGAACAGACAGTGTGCAAACTCAGACAGCTCTATTAATGAATGTCAGTCCTGATTTGATAAGATGAGGCTATGTACAGACATGGCTTTCATGCTGTTCTCCTGTAATACTCAAGCAGCACAGATAACTTTCCCCCCCCCGGGATTTAGCTTTGCTATTAAACAAAATACAAATGCATTAGAAATAAAAAATAGTCATTGATGTAGTCCACACTCTAGCACCTCCCTTGCAGAAAGCAGTTTCCTTGCACTGAGGTAGTAAAATTGCCCACTTCTGAGTCAGCAGAAACTACTTATTCCCTTCCCATCAGGATCAACACCTGTTTACAGGGTAGGGTGATGTTTCAGGCAAATACTGCAAGCCTGCCACAGAGATCTAAAATTAGAGTACCAGGGAATTGCTAAATGTTATGAATGGTGTGGTTTACGAAGCTCACAAAAGGATGAAGACAGTAACTAACATTTGCTTCTGATCTAATCCAGGATTTGAACTTAGCTTCCAGAGGTTAAAGAACACCATACTAAGCTCTTGCACCATCTAGCCTTTGTTATGGATGCTTAATAAATAGATCTAGCACTGTGTAATCTGTATTTTCTGTTAATGGTTACCCTGAGTTTAAATATTAACAGCATTGATAAGATATTTTCTAAAATGGTGCTGAGTTACTTGAAGATTTGAGACAATCTGTAATGTACACTTTAATTGTTCTTTTTGGGGGAGGGATTTGGGTGGAAAGATGAGTGTGATTTGCATCATAAACCAATAAACCACAAGCCATACCAGAGGAGGAGAAAAACCCAGCATGGTATTAGAGAAATTATTTCTCTTGTCCTGGCCTTAATGACAGACAACAGAGTCCCTTTACAGTAATATTCACAATTAATAAGTACCAAGAAAAGTGACAGACAAAGCAGATAAATCTATCTGGAGGTAAGTGTATTTGGAGATGGACTGGAGTCAAGGAAAACAGCTTCCACAGTGCAAACAGGCAGACTTGTCTTTCACCTGTTGTGAACAGGACCATGCATCTGTGGTACTACACATTTCTTCCCAGATAACATGTGTCTGTGTGTTCTGGTGGTCATAAGGTCATTTACTCTTCCCATATTTGACATGGCTTTCACATCAGGAGGAATCATGAGATGCTATAAGGTAATTGCTGTCTGAGGAGACTGCCCTTGTGTGTTCAAAGACTACTAATTAATGTTTAAAACAATGAGACAGCCTGATTTAATGTAAATGAAATATGTCTCAGATGCCAGCACATAAAAGCTCAGTAAGTATTCATCACTGCAACAGGGCAAGTTGAGGCTTCTCTTTGTATTAGAAAAGCTGTAATTTCCACTATTTGGCAAGTAACATGTATTTTGGATACATGTGAGATGATGAAAAATCAGTTCTAGAATGGAAAAATTATCAAGATAAAAGGTTGCCTTTATGGCTTACACCAATCTTTTTCTGCAGTACCTGAAAGTCTGAAGACTACTGGTCTCAACAGTGTTGGGAAAGACACTCCAGAAATTGTATACCTGGAGAAACCACCTGGACTCGAGACCTTAGAAACAGTCCTATGGTCATGAGAGCATGCTAAAGCATACGGAAGGATCCCACAAAATTAAGCAGACATTTCCACTGTATGTCTACTGTAATATGTGTAAAAGAAGGAAAAGAAATCATATCCATGACAAAGAAAAGGAGTGATCCTAAATCAGGTGGTGATCAAATGATATTTTCTGGAGAGTTATATTAGAATTGTCTGGGGGAGGAAAAATGAGAAAACCAGCCACTGCTAAGAATATAAGATATAGCTAGCAACCATGGCAACTCTAATATTTAACTACATAATCCAGGGTCATTATCTAGTAATAGCAATATAACAAGTGCTCAAAATAACCAGCCATCCCATCCCTTTCACCCAAACTTAGATACTCAAAAACATCTGTTATGGAAATACATGTGTGTTTCTGGAACATAAATTAAATTACATTCTGTGACCTAAATGTGGTGTGTTCTCACTTCCACACCCTTTTCTTTCTTTTTGATCGTGTCTCCCATTCCAGAGTGATTTTGTCCCTTGTACTACATATTGCTGGCATAAATGGGAAGAGTTTGAGTGAAGACAGCAAACAAAGCTATGATGATCTATGCTAGCAAAAAAATCTACCCAATGTTCTTTTAAATTCTTTCACTTTCTTGCTTCCTTTTGTTTTTTTCCTGAGTAACTTCTTTTCCCCTTCTTATTGCTTTGTCCTTTGATTTTCCTTTTTTTGAACCTGCAACCTCCCTTTCTCTCTCATATTTTCCTTTTTCCTGTGAAATAGTTGTCTTTTCTTCCACTCCCAGCTTAGTACATTCTCTTGCCATCTACACTGCATACAAGAGAAAGGGGCAAATAAGCTTTGTTCTTGCCTGGATGAGAAGCAACCCTTGGCACTTCACACCATTGCTTTTCTATACTTCGGCCATACTCGATCCTCACACTACAGTAAGAGACAAGTCAAGCTAAGCAGAATTAAAAGCATTTGAAAAGTTTCAAAAGAGTAAATGTTTTTGACTATTTTAAAACAGTGTTATTCGACTTCCTATTTCTTAAAGATACTTCCTTTAGAAATATACCTGCATGTATTATCTCATGTATAAAAGGTTACACTGAACTTTGGAGGTTGGAACAAAAATTGTTTAAAGCAGAATGAATGGTATCCCATTTTTTGTTTTACTAAAAAGCTCCAATACCTGTATTAACATTGTTTCTTCCTCCTAGACAACAAATCAAAAATATTTGCTCAATCCATTTTCTGCTCTTTTCCTGACAATCGTTGTGTTCAGTATTCTGTGTGCACAATGTACTACCAGTAGGCATCACAGGTGCAGACACTGCCAGGTGGGACTTGACATTTTAATTCCACAGGTGAGTTGATCTGTGGAGAGGAAGTCTGGAGAACTGGCAGGGCACCATCCAACAGCACTTCTGGTTGCCTTTGGTAAAGATGTACACTGAAGAACACTGCACAGATTGTTTGTTCCCATTGCAAGGGGTGAAACTCTATCTTTGTCCATTTTATCAAAATAATATTTAAAAGAAACAGACAATAGATAGCAGATGTATTAGGCAATTTTGAATCTTTACTTCCATACATTCAAATTCAAATGTAGAAGATAGACACCTGCAACAGGAGCAAATTTCAGAAAGCTGCAAACTCCACCTTTTCAATTTGATTATAACTGCTTTTAAGGCTAAAAGTTGTGCATCTAATCAGACTTTTTAGAAAAGTCAAAGCATCCTTCCATTCTGAGAATGGAATATTCAATATGCATGACACCCCAGCTATTGTAACCCACTCTTCTCTTCATACAGCATACTCTACTCCATAGACTTCCTTTAACTTTCAAACTGTAACTGTTGAGAACATTTTTAGATATACATCAGTGATCACTAGACCAAAACTCTCTTCTACTTCTTGCTTACTCCTTCACCTCCATACTTATACTCTCTTTCTGTCCAGTTTTATATAAAAAGCAAGGTTAATGTGTTCAGGTTGTGTATGCTTACATGTGTGTAAATGTATATGTGTCCTAATAACTTTTTAAATACACCTTCCAATTTCAACCAAAATTCAGGCGGTGAAGAAGTCCCAATTAGTTTCTGGAAGGTTTGAGAGAAACAGACTGCTACAGAAAGGAAAGACATCCAAAAGGGGAAAGACACTATTGTAAGACCTCCTCCAAAATACTACAAAATTGAGAATCTACCTGGAGGGAGGAGTCAGAAATAGTTCCCATCTGGAGGAAAAAAGCTTCAGCTGTACTTGCAGCTTTTTAAACTTCAAAATCAAATAACCACAGTGCACCAACCTGTAAGAAATTAAGCATATTCAATGCCAGTACTTGTAGGACCACTTCTTCAGATTAAGAGATCTGGAAGGTGGTGGAAGGTGCTGCACTGATATTTGTCATGTTTAGGTACTTCTCAGCTACGCAGCATGTGAATATCTAGGCCACAGATATGTAATTAGAATGCTCATAAGAGTCACAATAATATAGTTCTATTTGCTGCCTTATTCGGACACTCTTGTTTTAATATATGTTTACTGGGGCGTAAAATCTTCTGTCCACAGAACAGGTTCAGCAAAGGTAGCAGTGGTAGAAGCTTCCTCACATTGTTCCACTGTTGACATCCGCTGGTGGAATGAAGGAAAATGTCAGCCTGAAGCCCCTTAATTCATCAAAGATTACCACTGCTGAGAGGCTGACTTCTGGACTCAGAGGTTGATTAGGATAGTTTTGAGCTCAGGTAAACAATTTTGTGCATGTATTTGCCATTCCCAAGGAGCAAAATATTTCTAATTTAGCTAGTACCACAGATTCCATAGATAAACAAAAATGCATTCAAACAGCATTTTTTGTCATTCTAGTAAATGCAGAAATACATATGTGAGTCTAGTTTTCAAGGGCTCCAGGTTTACTTCATGAATGTGCATAACTGATTCAGGGGTGTGTCAGTAATAATAATGTATTTATATTAGTAGACTAAAAACCAAATGATCCAAGGCTACTTTTTGAGTTTATACATCTAACCATTTCATATTTTATATTTCATTTGGATTTTCAGAAAAGACAAACACACATGGTTTCCACTGAGTTCACTTGGTTGCTAAATACACATGTAAGCAGCTTATAATAGACAATCATATTTGATAAATCATTGCAAAATTATTTGAATTATCTTCTCTACATCTTTTTAAAAACATCAATTACTTTTGATTGGCCAAGTTTAATGATGAATCAAATGCCAACACTGGGACAATGTAGTGTTAATATTTTCTGGTTATTTTTACTTCTTTTTTAGCTTTTGTGCTGGTCTGTCAGCAACTGAGAGCCATGCAGGTCCTATGGTGGAAGGGGATTTGTAGTGGGAAGCCTCAACTAGTTCTGACACTTTAGCAACAACTATATTGTGCCTGTAGCCATCAACATCAGACAAGTCTCACTTTCTTACCCTGCATAGTCTGGACTCAAGGAGATCTTCGGTTATCTTACTTGTAAGACTGCAGGATTTCACCAGTTTCCCTCCCATCAGCCTGCTTCTGCAGCTGAAGACTCCCATGGATGCAAACTTGGCTAAACCACATGGTCAGCTGTTTGAAGATTTTTGTGAAACAGATACAGTTTTCCACCTTCTAGTCAAAGCCCACTCTGCAACAGAGCTCTTTCAACCCCTGTTCCTATATTAAAAATGTTTCTGTTCAAGCAGCATTTGGAAGAATGATGGTGTGGTCTTCACTTTCACAAGAAGTCTCAGAGATCGACACTGAGGTAACTGCCCCTGAGGAAGGCAGCACTGCCTGCAGTCACCTTCAGTGTGAATGTGAAAATAAAAAAGCACTTGAAAGAGAAATTTTACTTAGCGGTAACTGTTATTCCTTGGGGTTGATTGTCTGTTAAAAACTTTCACTACTCACCCTCTTCCCTCTCTCTGAATTTCTTTTTCAGGTTTCTTGTGGAAAGGGACCAAGAGAAACAGAGTGCACTTTGCCATTTAATGGTCATGCAAAGATGACAGGTATGAGTACAGGCCATAGACAAGAAAATAAGTCTCTAGCTTAAGCACTTTGTATATGAACACCTAAAATGTCAATGTACATAGAGACAATGCACCTCACAGAGAAATGTTTACTAATATTGTCAAGTACTCTAAACATAACTGAGGATCCACTATGTTCTTCATTAAAATGTGTAAAGTTAAATTGAAAAAATTTCCCTAAAACTAAAAAGAGGACTCTCGCGAGCTGAACTAGATTTTTATGTGACCTGGAGGCTGTCAGTGAAGGTTTTAAGGGACATCTGTATAACTAAGGGCGCAGAACTATGACAACTCTGTGTTGTTAGTGGCCTCAGTTGATCCTATGGACCAATGGCCTAAGTGTTGTGCTGTACTGTGACCATCAGGCAGAGGTATAAGGTCAGAAAATATCATGTGAAACCCTCATGTTTAAAACAGAATTTTACAAAGAGACTATACAACAGTAAATACTTTGGGAAAGTTACTCACTTTCTTTCTTCCAGCAGAGCAATTTCTTTCTTCACCTCATGGTACTCTTCTGCTATTTTGCAGTGCTGTTTGTACACCTGCATAGATTCCTTAGAGTCATGACAAGGAGGCAGTGGCTTTAAGAAAAAAAGAGAAAAAACCCATATATATATATATATACTGCTTTTGAATGAAATATTATGAAAAAACACATATTTTGAAAGATAGAATATTTATCTTAATTCTTGTGAGAATACTTCAAGAATTTTTTTTCCCCCTAACTGCAGGATATGGCCAAATATTCCTAGTGATGACCTTTCACGGAAGGGAAAAAACCACTTCCCTGCATAAGAATATGGATAAACCTTCAAACCTTGTAAGGATTTTCAGAACTTTACTTGTCAACTTTGCAAAGTATCCCTAAAGATTGTTCAAAGAAAGATTTCTCCCTTACCTCCCTTTTTTTCAGCTACAGTCATATAAGAATGCTAAGGTTGATGCATTGGTCAGACCCATAAAATACATCAGCATGTTTTCACTGCAGAAACTGCTGCACTGAACAGAAGGGTAATCTGAGTGCAAACAAGCTCTTATTCTCCAATTTCCAAGATGAGAAGAAAAGACAGGGAAAGCTACTAACTAAACTTTTTTTTTTTTTTTCATAGATGCAATGCTTATTCCAGTTTATTACTAAATGGGACAGGACTGTGAACTGGGACACTAGGTCTGATTCTGCTGGACTCAACAGGAGTTATACTGCTGACTCCAGTGCAGCCAAGATTTCATGAAGGGTTCTACCCCAACAATGCCTCAAGCTGTAAGTAGTTTTGCTCAAGATCATACCCAGTTTATCTACATCTCTATTTCCTGTAGAAGGGAATATACTTAGCAGAAATGTTATGAGAATTAAATCAGCTACATTTCCAAAGTGATTTAAATTTCCATGAGAAGTGGAGATGAGATTGAGAATAGAAGGATGACAGCAATTTAAAAAAAAACAGATAAAAAGACAAAGTGAAGGCAAATGCACTGTACCTCCTAATCTAAATACCAACATTATTGCAGCAAGATTTTAATTTTTTTTTCAATGCACACTGGAGATAATAAATAAACTCATTATTGCAATAAATAAATAAAACCACTCTGTCCTGGGACTCCTCATATGAATTTCAACCAAGATCTTGAAAATACAGTTTGGTTAAGTATCAGTGCTTTTTGTTCCTTAAAAATAATGCAACTTAATTCAGGCTTCAGGCTTGACTGTCACATTTTGGCTATAACACTTTCAGGAAGTGTAGTATTTTTAAGTTATTAGCCATGAATCAATTGACTGTAAATGAACTCCAAATAGCATACTTCAGCCACCTGTTTGAAGCAAAAGGAAGCACTTAAAATAGTTCCTTTACTGTCCAGTTAAAGAACATCCAATTGCCTTTCACAATATAAGTAGATTATTTTTTATTTCTTGTTGTCCTGCTTTGACTCTTCTCTGTAGTATAATATTCCTTCAATGACTTTGTTAGGAAAAGAAAAGCACAAGTCTTCAGTCTTTTATTATTTTTGATCTTGTAAACTTTTGTTTTAGCTAAACTGGAAATTTAAATTTTACTAAATATATTCAGAAACAAAGATTAAAAATATTTTTATCAGGAAGGCAGGGTAAATTGGCTTCAGATGTACCCTAATGCACAGATGTAACTAATGTATGGACCTTGCAAGTACTTGTAGATGATATGGTTCGTCTCTGAAATTTTAACACAGACACTCATTTTCCATATTCTAAATGTAAAAATCCTGTGGCAGAACTGTTTCACAGCACATTGTTTCATTTTTTCTGAGCTTGGAGAACCTGGGACCCCAGGGAAAGGGCAGTACATTACCTGATAAATCTGGTCCCCAGGAAAGGGTATTTAATTGCATTTCAATGTGGGTGAGCAATAGCACCATTCATATAGCCACCCAAATAATAAGCACAAATTTAACAAGACAGAATATAGAAGTCTCAGTGCTCTAATCCAAGAATGCAAGGGTGAGCCAAAGTAGCATCTCTGGTATCTACCAGAGATCAGCAAACAACAAATGCGTCACAATAAAACAATTTTGAACAGTATCCGAGGGAAAGTCCCCAAACAGTGATACTTCAAAGGCAAAAAAACCCTTGTTTTTGCTTCCAACTTACTTTCCACAATCTAGCTGGTTTAAACCAGTTTAAAAATTAAAGCAGCATTCAGTTTCTATATTCCAGCTTCCCACTCAAAAGATATATATAGAGAGCTAAAAATTATCTAGTCATGCTGAGACTTAGTATCTAATTCCCACTTAGAACCAGTTGCTGACTTTCAAACCCCTTCCTATCATTGTTTCCTCTTCAGTGTCATTTTTTCTTACATTGATATTTTATCACTCAAAATAAACTGACAACAAAAGATAGAATCAGTTTACTAATATTCTGTTCATACAATTCTTTTCAATCCTGTCTGACGTTATTAAGCACTATATGAAGAACTTTTTTTAATTTCCAGTGTATTTTTACTTTCAAATGTAAATTTGATTATGTTTTTTTATGACTAGATGACTGGACAATTTCGTTTGCTCTTTTCTAATTTTGAAATGTCTAATAAAGGTTTTGGAGATAGTACCTATGGTGTCCATGAGTAATTTCTGGCCAGCAGGACATGAAACAGGCTTATGCATTCATTATTTAACAAACATCTCTACTGCAATCACAAGAAAAAATGAAGAGATACAAGTCTGATCAGTTCTTTGCCTCCCACCAGAAAATGCAAGCCAACACAAAAGCACAGAGAAATTATTTTACCCATGTCTAACAGCCTACTTTTCTGACATAAACAAGAGTGCAAAGAATTAATGATACATCTGTTCCCCCCAAAAGAAGTGTTTTCAGAAGATGGCAGGGCAAACTACTAAAAAACAAATGCAGAAACAGAGGCAAAACTTGCTTGTTCCAAAGGGGTAGCTCCAACTAGACAGCAGACATTTACAGTATTAACATATTTTCACAGAAAAGAAAACTAATAGAATAGTAACAGTTACTGGGCTACCTCATACTCATCTAAATGGGAACGGGAGGAACCCGCAAAATCAGTGAGTCCAGTACTCCATTATCAGAAGCAAATCCTGCAATTCACAGGCTTGCCCAGCTCTGTTTTGGAAAAACTGGAGTCCCCTGTCTCAGCTGTAAGACTGGCCCAGATCCCCACCAAGGATTAGAAACATTTTTGGCATTTCCAGTTTGCTTTTATGGAAGACAGATTTGTACAGTCTTTCATTGTGTCAGCACTATCCTTCATTCAAATGGTGGTTCTTTGTCCTACCTGTTTTACCCTTGAGGTGTACTTACAGAAGGCTCTCATGTACTTTCCAAGACCTATGTCTTGGTAAAGCTGCATTCCTCTGAGCCATCCTAGATGAAATTTCCATTTTTCCTAGCTTATCCAAGTAGTCTTTCTCTGCTCCCCATTCCACCTGGAATGACTTCTTTGAATGCCTGTGGTCAGGCCATGAGAAGTGTTGCAGATGCTGCCCTGATGGCATTCCCATGGCAGAGAAAAAGAACTGGAATTCCCAGTAGAAAGCACTTTTCATCTATGAAGTCTGTATACTATGTTTTTGGTAAGAGTTTGCTAGTTTACCCAGGCGACTAATTACAACAGGACTTAAGTTCAATTTGTAGTATATATTTTTTTCACTCAGAAGCCAACAGCCAGACTTTAATTTCTCCTTAGGACAGCCTGAATTTATTACTTCATGAAGTATCTTGCCTGTCCATAAATTAATATATATAAAAGTATACCTGCTACATAAGCAAAAAACAGCCCATACAAATAAAGTTATATTTAATGGCAACAGTTGCTACATTTAATCCCGCTTATTTCAGGCTTCAGTGTTATCCACTCTCATTTTCCTGTGCTGGCAAAATATGCGCACACAGCATCTCTGATTTTGTTCACAAAGGCAGTACAAAAGCTACAGCTTTCAGTCGTACTAGTGGTCTATCCTACTATGCCTGATTTTCAACAAGGTCTGATTTTCCCTTGTATTTTGTTGAGTAACTCACTGTGACATTGACAAACTCTACAAAATCCAGCAAGTAAACACTAAGAGATCCTGTTATAGGCTATTCTGTAACTGCACATATATATGTACACGTTTACAAGACATATACACTGTTTATTTATATTTTTGTTCGGAATCCAGATATGAAAGATACTGGAAGATGATATGAAAAGGCAGTTCATGAAGAAATAGAAAGAGCCTGAGTGGTCCTGCCTGGTTTTTAAGACAGGATGAAGGAGCTGTTCCAGTTAAAATCTTTGCCAGGGGACAAAGAAGGACAGTTTTTAGTAATTTTTTTGCTTCACTCACATGACAAAGAGTGATTTGCCTTGCCATATGAACATCATTATTCCATATTCACAGAAGTTGTATAGTTGATAGTGTCACTCAAGTGTTCAAAAACTTTAGAACAGTTTATTTTTTAATTCACCTTTGTTTGTTTGCATTTACTTTTTGGTTCTACTGTGAAAAAAAAAATCAAAACTGTCTCCTGAAAAGGTTGAAGTTTCAAGAAAAAATTGTATCATACAGTTTTGCCAGCTGACCATGTGGACTTGTCTAGAAGGCAGCCTTTAGCACTGGTCTAATTAAACAGTTGTCTCTCACTTTTTATAAATTTGGCAATTTTCAGCTGAACTATTCTGGAAAACCAGAAAGTTCAGTGCCAATATTTTGCACATGGCCCATGTTCATTATACAGCCTTGTATACTCATCCGTGATCAAAGAAACCACATTATTCCAGGCAAAAGTGATAGCTGCACATTGCAGTTACTTTTTGTTGTGCAACTGGAACTCTTCAACCAGTTTCAGATATCTAGTCTAGGATATATCTAGTCTAGTCTAGTTTTACTGCGGAAGTAAGAAGTTCTTTTTCCTCCAAATAATTCAAGACAACTGGATGAGAGAAATTGAGCTTTGCTCTCCTTTCCTGAGACATTTTCCATTCTTTTCTAACCTTAGTATGATGTTCTGACATGTCTTACATAATCTAAGATCATAGTTATCCCAGCAGCACTACAGGAGACTTACCAAATCTAATTATAGAGTACCACAGTACTCTAGGAATTCTCTTGGAATTTAATACATATTAAAAAAACACAGCATACTCTTTAAACACACAGTATACTTTTAAACTTTGTAAAATAATTTGTATGTGTCTAATGAGTCATGGCAGTCAGCAGAAGCAATAGTTCCATTATTAAAGTTCCAGAGTAAACAAAATTTCTGCTAAATGCTTCTATCATATAGAACAAACTGTCCCTTTCATAATATTTTCACTGCTGCTTTTGTATAGACATTTCCCATGAAAGCATGAAAAACTACCCCTTGACTTAACAAACAGGTATTATAAATGGTTGGAGCCTTTTCTCTGTTGCAGCAATTTTACGATCATCTAACTTCATTGATCTCAACAGATTTGTAATACAAAAAATTACGTAAATGCCTCTCAAGCTCATGATTTCATGAGAAGAGATGATAAAGAATTACAGGACACCCTGTGCATTTGTATGTGGCTTGTGTTCCTCCCTCTTCAGGATCAAACTCCCAGCTGAAATAAAGACTTTGATGGAGAAGAGGGAGGTGAACTGAGCAAGTCACAGGAAATGCTGGAACAGTACACAGCACACAGGGCATAGTAATGTGGGTACTTAACACTAGATACCTTCCTCTATATTCAATGACCTAAACAACAAGGCCTTAGATGCTGATGTAGGTGTCTAAATATAGCAGATAACCCGTAGTAGAGTGTCTGTCAGAGGGGCCACCACCCACTATGCAGATAATCAAAGAAGTGCCTTCCAAGGCCCAGTCCAACTTTCACACAAGGCAAAGGTTAACATTTCCCAGTAACAAACTGACACATGTAGCAAGCCTACCCTCCCTGCACTACCCACCACATTGCTCTCACAAGGGTGGCGGGGAAATGACACTGAAGCCCAAAGAAGCAAGTGCTTTATCCTCATTCAAAGTGTCGCGCGTCACTGGGAAGAGAATAATTTCCAATACTGCAAACAAAAGGAATTGAAAGCAAGAAGTTTATTAATGCGAGCTTTGTTTCACTGGTAGTATACCAGGAACTTCTTTGCAGTATTTTAATAATAAAGCTGCAAGAGACCAGGCTTTTCCTGCATATAGCATAAACTGCTATGTTCTCATATGTAGGGCTTTTGTGTCTGGTTGACCATACTTTTTTTTTTTTTTTTTTTAAGTTAAAAAAAAAAAAAAGGCAAAACTTTTGAGTTACAGAATCGGTATTATTTTCTTACAAATTTCTTCTTGGAATTTCTTCCTCTCAGAGTGGCAGAAAAACGTAACATTCAAAAAGGTTATTGGAAAAGATTACATTTTTGGTCTGAACTTACCTAGTAGATCAGAACTCTAGACAGATCATTATTATCCTTCAGAAAGAAGCTGTATCTTTCAACTTGGATTGTCCTCTAGTAGGAGTCCTTATAGAGAATTAGCTATTTGCAATTAGTCTCCTAGAAATACCTATTCTCCAGCCAATCCTACCTCTACCTCTGTGAATTTGGCACTGGTGCTTGGACAGCAGGGTTTATTACCCTGACAGGGGGAGGCTACACTGAATTTTGCCCTGCCATCGGATACCGTTGCCTGGGGAGTAGGTATGGTAGGATTGTGGTAGGAAAAGTGGGAACACTAGGTAATTCTGCTCAAACAGCCAAGTTGTCTGCCAGGGCCTAACATAGAAGGAGAAGGGCTCGAAGCCTAAAACGGAGGTGCAAATTGCTTGGTACTCAGGCTGTGGTCTGCTGCCTGCATACATAAAATTCTAAGGCTCTGATTTTCCAAGTCACTCGGTGAACTTACATAGCTTTCGAGCTGCTTTCAAAATCCAACTTGAAGATCAGCTAATTTGGCCTTTTTTGTTGTTTGTTTTTAAAACAGGTTTCAAAATTTTCCTTTGTATGTTTGAAACCTTGAATTATTATTTCTTTTTCTTTTTTTTTTTTTTTGAAGTGCCTATTATATAGCCACCTACCCTGCATTTATAGTTTGCTTCTTTAAATTAAAGACAAATGCTTTTGACTGTATTTATGGCATGGTGATGAAAATCTTGTGGCTCTAGATATGATATTTTTATTATGAATATATGTACTAGCATTCTTACAAATTCAAGCATTTCAGGCTGCTATGCCACAGCTGATTAAAGGGTTCGTTTACATGTCACTTCATATGTGCTGCTTTATACTAGCTAATTTTGGGATAGAGAAAAGCATGGATGGAATGACAAGGGACACCACCATTCAGTACTTCTGCAGGTCCTGGTAAAGCCCCTGTTGTAGTTTGCTTCTGTAATACCTGTTCAAAGCCAGTATGGCTAAGTTAACGCAAATTGCAACCACATGATATACAGGGCTGACACACCCTTAGCAGTCTGGATTATAGCAATTTAAAAAAGTAATTAATCAGAAAATGTAAATTGTAACTTTGTTACAGTTATTACTTGTTTGAAATTTTAAAGTAGTATAAACATAATGTAATTACATCAAATAGTTATAACTTTGAGCTGTGATCCAGATTGACAAAAGCAAGAAAAATCAAGTTTTCATTGATAAAGCTAAATGCACTGCTACCTCCGCATCAGCTCAGAACCCTGTGTTGACTTAACTGCTTCTGGCTGAACATAAAGGCATCTAAATATAAATATGCACATAAGCTTGAAAAGCTAAAGGATGAAGCACTACCACTAACTTCATACATTTGAGTGGTTGAGTCAGCCAGATAGTCCTCATAAGTTATCCCTTCAACTATCTCAATATTACCAAAAAAAGTTTCTGGAGGATAATAAAAAGAACATTATCTGAATCAAAGCCTTTGATTGTTTCTTTGAATTTGTTATCATATTGAGATCATGAGAGTAAAGGAAGGTTCTCTTGAAAAAAATGTCAGGTACTTAACAGACCAAGAGGGTATACTTAGTGGAATTGCTCTAGTGCGTACCTAAAAAACTTTTACTGAAGGGCTATTATTTATCCAGCAGACTTGAATGCTTCCAGAGGAGCTATTTCAGTATATCATGAAATTACACATTTAGAGTACATCATATGTTCCAGAAATGGGTCATAAAAGTCCTAATAAAAAAAGATCACTTGTCCTGTAAAGTACCTACATCTAACACTAGTAATTTTGTTTTTATGGACCAACAGCAGTAATGATAATCATAGTTTACTCTTTTAGAGCAGTCTTCACCCACTGATCTCAATGTTCTTTAACAGAAAAGGTAAAAATTATTAACCTAATTTCAGAGATGAGCAGAGGGATGAAGCAGGTCCTCCAGGATCACACAATGTGTCATTGACAGAGTTGGAAAGAGAATGCAACTTCTTTACTTTCAATTCAGTGCTTCAGCCATGAAACAATATTGCTTTTCCCAAACTGAATTCTTCTGAGGGAAAAAAATATCAATCATCTTTGCTGCACTGGAAGACCAGTGGAATAAAGAGGCCAACATACTACCCTGTTCCTTTCAGCCCAAATCTTAGGTTGCTATTCATTCCTTTAATATTTCCTAGTTACACCTAAAGAATCTGCGCCTGTTCTCAGGATTAGAGGGATAGAGCAAGAAGAGCCTCTGTCATCCTCCATTCCTTCATCAGTCATCATTTTGATGAGAGCAGCAGGAGAGAAAAGTCAGTCCTTTAAGTCAGCAGCCCTCCAGTGTTGTCTCACTGGTCGATGGGGACAGGAAGGATGACATCATTGGACAACACGGTCTGCTAATGCCTTTCTCAATTTACACTCAGGAAACAACTGCCTTCATATTGAAATATCAGAGGAAGTCTAAATGCTCCTGGGAAACAGATGATCTGAAGTAGTTTACAAAAGCCAACAAACACTCCAGAACCGCCACAGAGGAAAGGGAAATAATCCCTGGATACAGAACTGGCTCTGTGCCTGGTGAACCATGGAGTTGCCATCAACTGCCATCTGATTGTCCAGTATATCGGTGCTCCATTGTGCTATGCTGACAAATCGGACTGGTCACAAAAGGATTCAACACTTTTATTCTGCACTGTCTGCAGAAACCTGCTAGGGTTGCTGGCTATGCGGCATGAACTAGAGTAACTCTGAGGAAGCTCTCATCAATTGCGATGACTGGCTTTAGTTACCCAAGACTAGAGATAAAATGGCGCTACAAAATACACCTTTGCATTCTCGTCGAATGCTTCAGAGAAAGCTGATCATTCTGGTCTTAGCACAGCCTGTTGGTATGAGAATATAATACTTGGCTCATTCCTTCTCCCATCAAAACCACAAGAACTCTTTTCATTGCAGTGTAGCAGTATGTGTTGTGTTGCGCACAGGAATTGTGAAAATACTTAAAAAGCACGTGACATTGTTAAAATAGTAATTTCCCTGCAATTGGATAAAAATATCAAATTAATTTTTCTGCAGATCTTGAAAAGACAATGTTTTCTTCTATGGAAATATACAATCTTATTAAATGTTAATTGATTAAAGAAGCACCACTGAAAACATTCACCTCAGTGTAACAAACAGAGGATTTATATCATAACAAATATAGTGAACATGAAGTAGAACTGTAGTAAAAAAAAAAAAAGAATTTACCTGCAGCTGCTGATCTAGTTCTGGAAATGCCAAAGGGAAGTTTTCAGAGGAAGCATCATCTAAAAGGTAATCATGATGTTAAGAGTCAATGTCTACCAAAAAGGGCATTTCAAATGATCTGTTCTGTTTAATGTAGTTCTACATTGCATATATTCACAATAATATCAGGATCCTGCAAACACCTCCTCATCTGCTTATCTTTCTACACTTGAGATACCTTAATAATCTGAAAATACTAGGGGGCTGGCAATAAGAAAATGTTTAGCTGCTGGAAAGACAGAAAGCCTATTTTGTATTGCAGTGATTAAGAAACAAAACAAAGCCAGTTAGCACAGCAGAACATGTGATAATTTAATAAAAACAATAAATCCAAACAATCTTTCTTCCTGAGCTCTCCATTACACTTCAAAGAAAAGAACCTTCCAAGGACAGCATCCTTACTACCAAAGAGTTTATTTCTTGAACTCATCACAATAGAATGACTTACCAGGGCTAAACCAACAAGAATAAAAACCTTTTCACCCACCACCCAAAGGCAATCACAAGAACACACAAACCAGCCTGGCAGCCCCGGAACTAGAAGACTGTTACCTACATAGATGTGATTATAATGGGGAAGGCACCACAAATTTCTCCATACTGCAAAAAGATGTCTTTGCTCTAACCTGTAGATAACAGTCCTTATGGGCTAGAGTTAGTTCATTCATGACAGGCAAGCCAAACATGTTTTTATTTATTTCTTTATTTTTAGTACAGGCTTCCAGCAAAGGTGGGACAGACTGTGCCAGTTACGTCAGTGTTGTGATGTGGACACCTGCCCACTAGTAGCTGGACTGAGATCAGAAATATGAATCATACTTGGTAGCGTCACAGCTAGCCACTGCAATATTTCTTTCCCAGTGACTTTCACACTATCAGTTTTGCATTGTGATGACTGTTTATACATCTTACTACAGGTTACGGGAGGTGAAGAGAAGGTTACTATTAGCTAGCTTACAGAGTCAGTTATTTGTAATGTGTCAGAATTAAACAAGGATGGCTCTCGTAGGAGAAAATTGCTAACATAGGTCAGATCTTGCAACATGCTCTATGCTGGCAGACATGTACACTACAACAAAACCCCATCAAGATTAAGAGGACCATGTATCTAAGCAGGATTCTGAATATTCTTAAAGAGTACAGACTAGGATTTAAACTATTTGTCAAATATTTGTTATCCCTTTATCCTGCCCTCAGTGGTCATACAGCAAAGTAGGTTAAGGGGAAAAAAATAAAATAAGTCACCTTATCCTATGAAGAATAGACACAGTTGCTAACATATGGTCAGAGCCTTACTTTAACTAACATAGCTAGAGCTGGGCACCTCTGGGATGTCCAGAGAAAACAACAACAAAAAAAAGACAAGTGATACAGAGGGCAAAAGCAAAAGCTTTTGAACTTCCTCAGGAAACAAAGTGAAGTTTTATTTTTTCATGGGGTGGGGTCCTGCTAGTATTATCAAAAAGTCATATCTGCCCACCCCCTGAACTTAATTTTTCACACCAAGTCCCACACACATCCATTCTGCAAAATACTTAAATTGCTTTAATGGTATAGAATCGTATCACGCTGATATGCAAGTGTTTACCTTTAATTTGCTGTTGCTTTCTTGTACAATATTTAAAAATAGATTAATATTCTAAATGAAGAGAGATGAATCATATGACAAGGCTAAAAGGAAGGATGGAATAGGACTCAGGCCGACTAGGGGTACAGCTGCTCTACAAATATTTGGCTGAATAGCTGTTAAATATTCTGACAGAGATATTGGACCAGAGTCGGACAGCAGTTAAGCTGCTATTTGTTTTGACAATTCCAGCACTACAGTCTTTGGTACAGTAGCTTTAAGGAGGGACCTCAAACTTTTTTTAACTTAAGAAAAACAAGGCAAAAGCAACCCCAAGAATTTTAAAGAAGCATCAGTCGACAACTACTTTTTCACTGCATCAGATATTAATAAGAAAACAAAATTAATGCAGTGTCAGAATATTAGGAAATATATTGGATTCTTTTCTGAAGAGAAAAAAACACTTTGGAAATACTTTAAAAAGGATGGGCTAGAGAAAAAAATTACTATAGAGGAAATCCTTTCAATAAACAGATGTTCCCTGCTTATTTTTTGAACTCAAGTGACTGAGTCAATGGTACTAAAAATAGAACATATTGGTATCCTAACCATTATGGCATACCATAGTACATTTTATAATGGGCCTGCCCTAGCATCTATTGAACAGCTGCTAGGGTTTTTTTTAGTTATGCTAGTTTAAGACTTGTTTAAATCATCATCTGATGTACAGAACATCATTGAGCAAAGTTGGGGACTTCAGTGGTTTGAAATTTTCCTGAGTACTTAATTCTCTTAGGCTCCTCTGAAATTTCAGCTGAAGTATTTAGTATACAAAAATTAACAATAATCCTCACAGCTAACTGCAATCTTGTTTTCCACAAAAAAGAACAACAAAAAGCTTTCCCCACAGCTTCCAGTGAAATAAGTTACTGCATCAGGTCAGTCTGTGTTTCACTGTTGTCAAAGTTACAATGACAACAATAACAACAGAAATCACTTGGTAAAAACTAAACTCGTTTAGATTTCACACAAGGGGAAAGCAAATGACAGCAGTCATTCACTTCCTAAAACTCTTGTGAGGATGTTTTCATGAAGACAAGAGGAAACATACAAACTCTTGCATTTTCTTCCAAAAGAATCACTATTGCCCTTACAAGCTTGAATACTGGGTGTTATGCAGGAGATCAGACAAAATCACATTGGCTTCTGACCTTAAAAATCTACAACTTTGAAAATCAGAAATATTGAAAATGTCTGAAATGTCAAATAAAATATTCTGAAGATCAAAACACTCATAACTATCTCATCTGTCTGTATTTGTTCTTTTCTATTCTACATCTCCTTAACTAGACAATAGAAATCAAAAATATCTCTTTTTCTCCTTTTCTCAATTTATTAACAATATTTAATGAGTACCTAGACTGTTATAAGGATTCACTGATATAATCAAAGACCCCCTTTATAATAAAGTTAGTGGCTTTTCTGTACCACAAAACCCTGAAAATAACTAGGCTGATTCTTCACCAGATGCAAACAGCACCTCACCCCTGTGGTCACTATTTTACTGCTCCCTTCCCTGTCACTCATGAAGAAAAAGGATTTATAATTGAAGCTGCTTGTTGAAAACATATTTTGTTTAAAAATAAAAATATTAAAAAATCAGAGACTGCAACTTGCTGCACCTGAAAATGAGTCAAGATTTGGGTCAAAAGATGACAAGAAAGGAGGAAAAACATACTCATGAATGTTATGGCCATCCCAGCAAACACAACAGCACTAGCCTGTGATGTGAGAGTCAGATCACGAACTTCATTATAGCCACCTAAGTTAAAGTATCTGTTGCACGATTTCTAAACGAGTAGTACTTCCTGATTTCCCACAGATCCCAAAACTAATTTTGAAGGTCTGTATTTAAAAGTGCACTAAAGGTAAAGACCTGTATCCTGATTACAAGATGAACACTCTGCACATACAGTTGATGTTTTTTTAACCAAAGACTTGGTTCATGTGTTTGGAATAGTTTGACTTTCACGTTTGTTTCATCAGGTTTATACATTCTCTTTGCTTGTTGCTGAAAACTCTCATTATGACAGACAGCATCTGAGGGAAGGTCTCCAGGGAAATCACTTCCTCCTTTTGCTTTCCACCAGTTGGGCTGAGGCAAAGTACCCTTCTATGTCAGAGCCAGATCTCTGACCATTCCTACAACAAAACTAACAACATAACAAAAGAACAAGCTCCTTAAACATGCTGCCCAGTCAATGCTCCTTCATGTTGAAATAGCGTGATGGGCAGCTTTGTGTAAGGACAGCAAGTGTGTAAGGACAGCAAGGCTACGCTGCTCAACCTTCCCTGTCCAGGTGAGCTCTTGTCTCTCTGCTGGTAGCATCTATTAATAAAAACGTGAGATGGGCTTCTAACGTGTGGTACAGAGATCCACTCAAGCCATCTGATTTAGAAGGTTGAACTATATTAAGACTGATTGTCTTCATACAAAAGGCTTACTACTCACCAGTGTGTCCTGATGCATTCAGTCCCCTGATATATGTTAATGTTGCACATTTGAGAATGGATCATGCTTTCTGGAAAGCTTCACTTATTTAACCATGTTTTGGCCTTCTGGTGATTCCAATAGCCCAGACCTCCATCGTGTAGACAAATGAGTGAAATCCCTCACACTTTGCTGTCTGACTGACACAGTGTCTGGTACAATGAAGTGTAACACCCCAGTCTCTTCCTATATGGCTGCTCCATTTAGCTGAACTGTGGGCTATGGGTGATAGTTAATGAATAAACACTTTAAGAACAACATCTGATTTACCTGCAGTATAACCTCACAAATTACAGTTACTCTAGGATTTTAACAAAGATAGACAGAAATAGAACACAAAAATTTAAATGTGTTGAAAGCACGTTAAGGTTGCTAAATCAAGCATTCAAATTTAGGAAATGCCAATCACAGCTCTGCTTCCTTGAGTAACTGAGTTATGATCCAGTCTTTAATTATACAATCAGGTACTATTTTTTTCTCCTACATGCGTGGGCAAGTGTATTCAGATCTCTTCCTCCTAAATTAAAGAATTAAATTGGTAACATAAGTAGGCCGTTATCCTGTAAGTGGATCAGCTCCTACACAGGGAAAGTGCCCTAACTCAACTGCAAGCACTGCAACTCGCAGTGGGACAACACTGGCAATCTGTGTATCAGGGTCCAGTCTTGGCCCTAGGAGGGCAGCGAGATCCAGCAGCTTCAGCCTTGGTTACTGGCAGACAAGCATAGACTCATCGAATTCATCTTGGAAGGCTGTGTGGCTAAGTGACTGCGACTTGGCACTGCTGCATGAAGCTCCCGGGCTTCTATTCACAGCCCTGCCTGACATGACCTTACGCAACCTCGCAGTTACCTCACTTGTGAAATAGCGGGGAATGGTCACTGCCTGACCCAGGAATAGGCTATGAAGCCTTGCTCAATAACAAGAGTTGTGGACCTCCCAAAAATAGAAACAGCCCATAACAGAAGAGATAAGAGCAAAACCCTCCTACTCCATATACCTTCACCTAAGCCTAAAGCATCCTCTTGTACCACTATCCCTTTGAGGGTATCTCACCTAAGTTCCTGTCTAATTTCCCAAAGATTAAGACACTTACTTGTAGATTGGGTGTAGTTTTAGGGAACTAGGTTTGCAAATTTTAGCCATATATTTTAGCAATTCCCACTGGTTTTCAACCAATACATTATCTGCTGGAAAGCCTCTGTTGCTATTACAACCAAAATGAGGATGGAGTAGGGATTTGAAGGTTGCTATTGAAAGAGTAACCATTGCAAAACAGTCTTGCACGATCAGCCACAAAAGCAAAAAAATCTTCATGGTCACTAGGATAACAAAGGCATAAAGAAGAGTAAAATAAGTCATTTGCTATGCTTGCAAAAATATGACACTGTTCCACTGCCAGTTTCATTAGAAGATGTATGTTTTGCATCTGTTACCAGTGATTTTTTTGGAGACTGCTATCAGAGGTAGACTAATTTCAAAGAAAATAAATTACTAATAATTTCAAAGCCAGTCATTTATCACCACGTGTCACTAACAGAACGTTTCAGTGAGATTCAAGCTTTTATTCTATGAGGGAAGGTGAAGAGATGCTTACCTATAACCTTCCCTTAGAACTATTAGACAAAACAAATCCGCTTGACTAAATTTAATAAAGTTCCTGTTATAATTATTGTATATTAATATGTTCAGTAAATAAGAGTTAGTGATATGGATTAGGACATGTTGAATTTCACTGGTTTAATTAAATTCATGTTGATAAACTACAATGAACTTTCTCTTTGGGAACACTTATTTAAATTTTGGAACACCATATTCAGTTTAACTTGTGTTAGTTTCCAAGTGATATAAGACAGGCTGAAATAATGTGTTCAAATTCAGTAATTTGAAACAGTACCTTAAGTCAAACTGGCGCAATACGGTGTGCAGACACACCCTGGGCAACCTATGTTTGATGCCAGCTCAGTGAACTTGAGTAAAAGAGCCAAACATAGATATCTATATATACAGGAATAAGAGATACACAATAAAACTGTCTTCTTATATAGCACCCGCTGATGGGCTGCTCCTGAGACTTTTAAGGAACTGGTCAGCCTACTTTCACATCAAAAATACTGCACAAAGCTGGCCAGGATTTCAGTCATCAGGTGTTAACTTACAAATAATATAACGCAATTAAATTATTTCTTCTACACTCAGGTTAAGCTAGCTTCAGTTTTGTAGGTCAGTTAACACAAAATAATCTCTTCTCGGGAGTTGAGAGCAGTTTCTCCTTTCGCTGGTCCTCACACCCAGTGCTTGGTTACAATCCTAGCCAGTGAGATAATCACCACTCAGAAGAAACATTCCATTTCCCCTTTTTATATCTAGTTGTGCTGCTAGTTCCTCCTAGTAAGCAGTTGTACAGCCCCCGGAAGGAGAATGAAGACTTTCTTGGTGAAATCTATCACTACTGTGCCTTTCAAGTGAGGTAAAATTTAAGGAAAAGCTGAAGTCAGACAGATTGCCTTACCACTTAGCCACGGTGAAGAACTTTTTGTATATACCCTAGGAGTACATGAGTCTCACCTGATGCTTTACTTATAGCAGGTAACTCCTGTTTAAACTGAAAACAAATATCTTTGTCAAGGAGAAAAAAAGATTTAAAAAATACAAAAGGAGGAAAAAAAAAAAAGTAGCCACGTATGGAATACCTAAAGGTCTATCTGTTAAATGTTTTTGCGGGACATCTTAAAAAAAAAGTGTTAAATACTTATTTGAACTCTCTAGATTCAACCATGGTTTGCTGGAAATTTTCAAAAGTGATATAGGTTTATTTCCTTTGCCTTCTTTAAATATATCACATATAATAGCCATGTTCAGGCTTACCACTAAGAGCAAGAGCAGAACTCTTGGGATGTGGTAAAACAGCATGCTGGTTTAGACCTCCTGGTAGACCCCAAGGGGATGTGATGCAGAGGAGAACATGACACTCACTTTATTCGTTGCTATTTAGTTTTATTAGTACTCACAAAGATTCTGGATTGCATACTGCAGGAGCACTTGTATATATACAAGGACTCAAAATATATACAAGGACTCAAAATTATGGAAAAGTTTAACAAAATGTAGCAGAAAAAGATTACCTTTCTGTAACTGAGTTTATTCCTCTAAATGTTAAGAGAGAGGTTGGGATTTCTAGCAGGATAGAAAAGTAAAAAATAAAACATGATGCAATGTTAAGGAAGCTAGGCTTCCTGCCTTTCATGTCCTCTTCTCCCAAGCTATTCACAACCTTGTCATTTCCTACTGTCGTCTCTTGTCACAAACCATTCTACCCTCTTTGATTTTCCCATGGTCTCAGCTTTCCCTGACTTGTTTTCAGTGTCTCATATACACATTCTTTTTCCATAATTTGTAAGACCACTCCTCTTTCTTTTACATCTCTCTGCAAGACCTATCTTTGCCATAATTCCTGTAAGAATTTTGCCATGTTACTATCTCTTGAGAGATGAGAATGAGTCCTTATTACTTTCTGTAATAAAAATGTAATTACCAGATTATTTTAATTTATGAAAAAAGGGCACATAGCTAACCACATGTTCTTTATATTCCTTGTTTCAATCTTCCTGTGTCACTCATCTTTATGAGCTGAAAGTTATGTGCAATAATATATGAAGATGTTTGATTAGAAATTTCTTTGCTTAGGGAATGAGATTCTATTTCAGGCTTGTAGCTGCAAATTAATATTATACAACAATTAGCTAGGAAAGCTAATGCATAATCTAAAATACTTTTAAAATGAGAAAATTGTATTCAAGCTGAGACTCTATTCACACAAAGCTCAGGAAGTGGCCTCACACGTTATCCTACAATGCATACCATCCCATAAAGCACTCATCAGCAGTGGGTTTCAGTTATCGTTATCAGAGATCCTTATATTTCATGCCATAAACACATCTCAACCCTGACTTCAGGCACTCACCTTTAGCAGCAGCACCGCCAACTTTTTTTGGGATGCTTCCCAGATTCCGATTTACTTTATTTCATTCTTTTACTGTTTGGCAAGAGCTCTCTAGACCTTAATAATATTTAAGGTGCAAACTAATAATATTAGTGTACTCCAAAGGCCAAAGGGTCCATGTATATACAGAGTATATTTGGGGAAATTAATGCTTATTCAGCACTAGCTGACAGGATAAACGTCAGTGAAATTTCTGCTGCTTTCTCGGGGAATATGCCGTATGTGGCATCTGTTTCCTGAAACCTTTCACCAATGTGGGCACGTGCGGCACTTTCCAACCTTCCTGCTGAAGGGAAAGTCTCTTCCTGCTCTAGCCTCATCCTCAGTACAAAATGTCCTTTTACTTTTCTCGTTTTAAAATTCCTTAAAATCAGACATACTGCATATGCAGGTAAATGCAATAGTTAATTACAGTTCTAAGTATATTCCACAAACCACTGAAAGAAAGCCAATATCTAAACTGTCAGTCTAGTGGCTTTAGTCTAATGAAATTGTTAATGGAAACATTAAAAGTTATCAGACAGGAAAACTGATCACATACTATCACTCAGGAAAAAAACCCACCCATAACATTGGACTTCATTTGATATTGTAAACACTGGCAAGAACATGTAAAATTTAAAAGCAATTATTTCATTGTGGTTTACTCCATAAATTAAACTGTACCTGGGGAGTCATTCAGGCTGAAGGCAATTCGTACTGGTTTATCAGCAGGTACCCTGGCGGTGGTGATCATGTGGGCACTTGAGTCAATGCTTTTACTTGTTTGTTCCAGCTGCAATAGTACAAACAATATATTTATTACAGAGCATGTGACACCATTCAACAAATGAGTTTTAATGCTTTTCATGCATTCACAGCTACCTTTCTCATTCTAGCTAAGCAACGTTTAGAATCAAAGTCAAGGGAGCGCCATTTCACTTTTCCATTTAAAAAGGATTTAAGTGAAATTCATCACAGAGACTGCCTTTCTTTTGCTATTTACAGATTACAAAGAATGATGGCAAAGGAAGCTTCCCCTCTCCTCACCTGCTTGCTCCCCGCCATTGCCCCTTCAGCAAGCCTTGACTCGTGGCAATGCTGCCTGGTTCTGAAGGTGAAGAAGGAAGAAGGGGTGGGGAGATGAGAGTAACATGACCCCAAGCCTGCCATGTGATTGGAAATGTGCACACCACTCCACATGGTGTCAATGAGGAGGCATCCTCCTACCTTCCACCCATACTCCCCCAGTCAAACTGTGCCTGATAGTCACACACTTAATGGTCAGTAAGTTACTGGATCTCCAAACCTTGGTGGTGATTCTTAGTAGAACTCTGTGCAGGCGTAGGGGTCTGTCTGCATGGGTTTGACTCCTGGATCGGGACCTTATTCAATCCTTGGACTTTCTTCTGAGACCACCAACTCCAAAAAGTGGTTTTACTGAGATGAAACCCTGTCCATTAAGAAAACTGCTAGTTCATTTCAAGCAGAGCACTAAAGAATTGTGGAGCAACAAAAGAACCAGCTACTACTGATCTGTAATGGTATAATTAAAGCATCTCTGAACACTCAAAAGTTGTACTAGGAGCTCTACAATGTATATTTAACATTCTGAATGAACAGGGTTTTTTAAACTCTATTAAACAGCTGAATGCAAACTTAACCTCCTTGTATACCTAACACAAATCTGCTAAAATTCACAGATATTAATCTTCTGATTAGCTCCGTGTGTGGAGAACATGAAGTCAGTGGGACTTCATGCACGCAAAAGATCTGCCCATAAAGAAATTATTTTAGAACTGAAGACTATGCTATCCAGAGTGCATTGCATCCATACCAAGTATGTGGACAACTATCAGAGGAGCTTTTAAATTACCATAAAAACTCCTCAGTCAATTAGAAACCAAATTATTTGGGAAAATACAATGAATTTTCTGAAAGCTGTACCACATGTGAGTAGACAACACAGCATTTAGCTAGTGAAAACAAAAGTCAATTTCCTAAGCCAATAGCCTTGCAGTTTTTCAGTAAAGTAGCTGTTGTATTGCATGGAAATCCCAGCAATTTATTCTAATTTGCACTTAATTATTTGGCAGTCTCAGAAAGTCAATAGAATAGAACAATGTTTCAGGATTACAATCTTCCTTGGTGATGTACAACCGAAACAAACACTTCCCTGACACTACTGCCTTGCAATCAGTGGAAGAGTATCAAATTTGCATTTGGTACATTAATTTTAGCATTTCTTTTTTATTTGCTTTGTCTGTCTTAATATTTAGCTAGCAGAGTGATATGGTTACTCTGTAGCAATGCTACACAAGAAACTGCTATTTGAAGAGCATAACCTTTTCTTAAAATAACAACAAATATTCTGAAATCATTACTTTGAATAAATCTCACTTGGAGCTGAGAGTGCCTTTTTCTACTAATACATGAAAGATATCAGGGATCATTTCTTATTCCCCATTACTAATAATCAAGATAAACAAAAACTGAAGTGATACCTATTGGGCAGAGACAAAGAAAAGTCAACTAAACTGCCACAGTGTATGTTTTTGGACTCAGGAAAAGATCCCTGGAATCAACTGAAATATTCTATTTTGACGTGCATTGCATTAGACTAAATAACTGTTATCTTCTGAGCACCATTGATCTCTATTTTCCCCAGACCCTCACTGTATAAGAAACATGTGAGACATCTCATTGTTTTTTAAAAAATAACAGAACTACTAATCCAAAGTTCTTTATCATATTTCCCTTCCATACCTCCCAATACAAGGTACAGCAAAAAAAAAAAAAAAAAAAAAGACGAGATTTTTAGTGATAAGCACATCCTTGAAACAAGGCTGTTCATCACTGCTTGTTTGTGGTACACATTCCCCTGACACCTGCTTACTATCTCAAGTGGTCTTCCATATAAGAGAATACTTAATGTTTCGTATAATAGCCTAAGAAATTAAAATTAAGCATTCTGCTAGAGGTTTTAAAGTTGCTATAACAATATCGCTAGGAGTAAATCTGTTGTGTTATTCCAGTCATGTACTCTGTGGTCTGTGATGTCTTTAAATTACCTCTTTTAACCACCTACTATGTGAGGGCAAAAATCAATACCCCTTCAATAAACAATGGTGAATTCTACCATAACACAGAAGAGTGTTTTCATTTTATTCCAATCCACAAAAAGAAATCTCATCTTTATACCCAGCAATTATCCTGCTATCCATTTTTTTTATCTTGCATTTATCCCCTCACTCCCTTTTTGTGTGGAATCCTCAAGCTCTTCATCACAAAAAGCAATCAAAGGAAACAGAGAGGGATGGAAGCAGCCTGTGTGCAAACGAGGTGATATAGGAAACATGCAGACCAACTGCCCCCAATACCCCACCTGCTTTCTTCATGCATGAAGAACAGTATCTCTGTAGCCAGAGATGAGGGTGAGTGGGCAACGTGGAATTTAACAAGATTTAATGAGCAGTTCCCTTCTTCATGACTATTGCCTATAGAACTGGCTGCTGTTTCTCCATAAAAAAATCTGCAGCAGAACTCAGATTAAGTGCTGTTATAGCTCTATCAATTTAGTTCAGTTTTCACACCTGTTGCCTTACCTCACTTAGCGGAGTGTCTGCACTTGTATAATCCAGGGCCAGCCACTGCCTTGGCTTGTCGTTGCCTTTATGGAGTAAAGCTTCAATAAAAGAAAAGGCTGCACCTGCTGCATAGCAACAAACTGACACGGTCTGAGAAGCTGAGACAGCTGTCAGGGCAACATGCTGCTACCTGCACTTCCCATAGGCTTTGCTGTCCCAAAAGATCACCCTTTTCTGCTTTTCTCCACAATTCCTCTTTTCCTTCCTCTCCTTGCCAGTGACGAGGGATTATGATGCTGTCATGCTTCAGGGAGGAAAAAATCCTTCTGTCACAGGCATTATTAAGCAGCAAACTGTGGCGAGCCCAAGATTTTTAATTCATTAGTCCTGGCAAACCTAAAATACAAACAGACTTGCTTCATAGGACAGGAATGTTTTCAGCATGACCCAATCAGTGTCTGTGTCTATTCCAGCAAACTGGCAAAGATAGCATGACTCCAGTCAGCAAAAATGTCTGCAGCTCCAATCAGCTTGGGTTTACACTGCCAACTTGGACTGGCTACAAGCGAACTATCAAATGATAGCAGCGACTATCAAAGCTAACAACAAGGGATGGGCTTGGCGTGTTAGGCTAGGCTCATGTTGGCTTTGGTCAAGCCGGGCTTGTCTAATAGCAGACGATACCCCTGCACTTCTGAGGAGGCAACAGGCAAATTTCAGAATGCATACACTGTGAAAGCAGATGTATTTATAGATGAGCTGGTGATGGCAGTGATAGCTGAAGCTGACTAAATCAGATATTTGACTGAACTCAGAGAATTTCCTAGTGAGATTTCAGATAGCTTTTGTCAGTTTTGAAACCACAGGCAAGCAGTTAATAGATAAATCTTGAAGTATCACAAGAGAGATTAATTTCTTCAGCTTAAACTTCTATTTTCTGAGGCTGTGTCACGCACATGTACTGCCTACATGACTTCTTTGACTGCTATCACAGTCATTAGAACAAACAGAAAAATGGAGAACAATTATGGAATGATTATACAGAATATCTTTATATTTATTGCTCTGTGCTTGAAAAGGGGGTTCTCCTTCTTTTATATTTCAAAATGTATTTTGAAGGTATATTTTTTATTTTTAAATTCCAAACAGAAAAGGTTTATCTAACCCAGATCTCCTGTATAGGCACATTTCTAGATTCTCTTGGCTCAGCTGAGACATAGAGAGTTGCAGGACAAACAGAGACATGAAGGTCTGAAGTCAAATTTTCATCCTTTCTCACCCTCTCACCTTCTGGCCCTAGCCCAGGATTGATTTAATCAGTGCAAATCTCAGGAAGCCAGCAGTTGCCCTTGTGGCCTCAAAAGACCTTTTTCATACTTTGAAGTGACTAAACTGCAAAGATATTCTACCCACACTGCCTTTCCCCAGCAATGACCTGGGAGGATATCAGACAGCTACACCATTAGTTAGGTATCTGATGAGGGTGTCTTTTTAACTGCAGTGTGATTTCAAAGCAGACTACGGGCTCTGGCCCAAAGAGTTAGTGAAAAGCGGGACTGTGCTTCTGATTACGCTGACCATTTACTTTTCTCTTGATGTGTTTCTGAAAAGATGGAAGGTTCCTCCCTCTATGTCTCCTTTGGAAGGGAAGGGAGAGAGATTTGTCTCTGATCACAACCATTATTGCAAATAACATTCTACAGCTCAATACCATCAGCACTTGATATTGATCTCCAGCTCCAAGTCCAATTACTGTGAAAGTATTTGTTTGAAGATATAGAAAATCCTGGCTCCAGTGAAGTCACTAAAAATATTCTACTTCAGTTTCCATGGAGTCAGGGTTTCCCCAAATCGTAAGATCCTCTTCTGCTTTGTATGGACAGATGGTATTTAGATGGTATGAATGCCTTCATTACATGCCATTACAGTAAAGCTTAAAAAAGGCTCTCTATGTAAAATCTTAAGACACGTGAAATCTTCAGTAGCCATGACAGCAAGGGTCTTGGACAGAAATGATGTCTGAATAGCCCAGGGATGGTTTTTCCAGATGGCTCAGACACTCCACATTTCCAGACTGACACTTCAGTGGTACTCAGTTTAAATAGTATGTGCGTTTGCAAATTGAGTTCATAATCATTTTATGTTTTGTATCCATTGTATACATGTTTTTTAAATGTCAGTGTTTCTAGTTAAATCTGTACTATTATACACACTTTACACAAGAAGGTGAAATCGCCTGTACTTCACTTTATATACACACTCCTCTTCTAAGGGGTGTGCTGCTTCTGAAAGCTGTGAATCATGTGCTAAGATACCAAAAATGCACAAACCAAAGGCCCCTGATTTGCATTTAAATATCAGTTCCCTGCTTTACACAATGATTAGTCACCTGAAAGTACTACTTTGTGGAAGGTAGCTTATCTCTGAGACCTAAGAATATTATAGCATTCTGTATACAGAACATTACATTTCAAGCATCAGGATGAATGATTTGACTGTAACTGGTTTATCATCTATTTTGTAATGGGGCTATAGTGCTAAAACTCCCAACAATATGGATTTAAACAGCACATTTTAAAAGGTTCTTTACATTACTTTATAACAATGAATTAAAGAAGATCTCAATTTTAAACAATGGGGAAATTTAAGTCCAAGGTGCTTCACTTTTGTGACATGCTCAAATTAATAGTCAAAGGCATTGTTGATTTTGGGTAGAGATAAATCCCACTTCTCTTATTCACTAAGTAGGTGACTAAAATCTATGCACCTAAGAAAATTACTCTCCCATTTATTGGAACACAAAAAATACTTCTTTATAATAGGCTGCACATACACCTTACAGTCATCTCTGTGAAATTTACAGAATGCTGATAACTCCAGGTTTTTTGTGCAGGAGCACAGCTTGCCCTGTTTCCTTTCCAGCATACTGGTAGTCATCAGATGCCTGGTACCCAAGCAAAATTCTTTCAATCCCGTATCCCATTATGAAACTGGTGATATGCTAGAAGAGGATATAATGTTTTATTCATCAAAAACACCTTAAAGGAACATACTCTAAATTAGAAACACTGAGACTTACTGATATTCAGTAGTAGAAACATGCAAGTTTGTAACAATTTTTAAGACAAGTATCAGTTATTCTACAGATGTAAAAAAAGCCAATATCTGCTATCTAATAAAACACCTGTTGCCTTCCCTTTTTTAGCTGTGCTACTTTCAATTCATCTCAGTTTCCCAGTATAAGTAGTATTTTAGTAGTATATGACCTCATTCATGCTAAAATGGTGTTTCACAGATTGTCAGTCGCTATTTAAAAATACACTTTAAATATTCTAGCATATGGAAGATGTTCCAAGAAGAAATTTAAAAAAAAAACCAACAAAAATGCTTTACCTAAAACCACACACAGAGCAAAATCTTCATTTTATAGATTCCTCTGAGAACAAACAGAATCCCATTTTTTACAATTTCTGATGAACTTATTTCTGCAGCAAAATTTGTTAAAAACCCCACTGTCGGAGGGATTTGGTCCCCTTTACTGACATTGGGGCTAATCAGGGTGAAGGTGCTCTACGCTATGGAGAATTAATTTTGAAAGCATAAACATTGGTGAGTCACATCCTTTAACTCCACATTACCTGTAGAATTTCCAAGTACCACTTGGACTGCATGGTTCAGAATTTGCCAAATATTAAAAGCTAGATGGTATATTCCATTTGTCTGCCACAATAATTGAATAAGTGCCCTCACATCAGCTGCAAAAATAGAATTTCTTTGTTGACTAGATCTCTCTTGCAATCCATAAGGATAACCATTTTAAGTCTCCATGGAACTGGGTAGACAAGTGTTTTTTACTACAGCAACCATTATCCTAGGTGAGATCAGAACATCCAATACTATGTGATCAAATCACAGTTTTCCTAGACAGAAATCCAGAAATGGAGAAGAATACTTCTTTCTGGTCTTTTGGATAATGGAAAGGTATAGATCAAATATACATTATTTAGTCTTGTCGCACCTCACCCAAAACATAACATCCCAAGTTCTGACAACTGGAGTAGCCAACAGAGCATGTCATTCCTGTTCTTAGATACTACCTCCAGTCTCCTTAGGAAGTATTTTAACACAGGTAGAATAATGTACTATCCCCCAAGCTCTACACTCATAAATGGCTGAACCCTATCAGGTTAAATTAAGTCGTTAAAAACAGCATGAAACTTACAAAGAACACTGACTTAAAAACCAGCACATAAACTTTATAATTAATGGCAAATTGATATGCAATAGCTGAATTCACTTATATAGGATTATACAGATCTAATGAAGGATATTGTTGCAGAGAAATTTAAAAATTGGCTCAGTCAGGGTAATGTGGATTTACAGGAGTTGACTCAACAATTTTTACACCTGCCTTATGACCATCTGGAAATAACCACATCTTGAATCATTTGAAAACCTGACTGGCGAAAAATGTCATCGCTTCCACAGCAAACTCTAGACAGAAACTGTGACAGAAGCTGATTCCACTGAGAAGAAGAAAACTGAAGCCTTTGACATATAATGCTTCCAAAGATCCTTGCATATTTCTTGCATGGAAAATAAGATGAAAGCTGAAGTTAGAAATATTACTGGAAAAGCCTCACTATTGTCAGAAATCAACAGCTGCAAACTTATATGCTTCACTCACATCAGCACAGAGATGGAAATAACCTTTAGAAACTAATTATAGGAAGAATGATGGTGGGTCATCTCAAAAGGGAATGAAGAAGGAGGATATGGATAGATAGTGTGCAGCAATTCACTGAGAGATCAGCAGCCGAATGTTCAAAGCTAGCAGTGGCTAGCACTGGCTAACTGGAAACACCAGCACTTTCTTGCAAGCACTTAAACACAAATGCATCAATTTTGCTTACCAATTGTGCCACTAAACCACATCCAACTGTCCTAGGATAGAAAGATAATTCTCTCACATCTGTGTAAAAGCAGAGTAATCATTTCAACTGGACTTTTCGTTCTTTAAGGGAATGCTTAGCTTACCTTACTTAAGAACTTACCTGAAGAGGATACTACAAGACATCACAGCCTCACTTGTTGATGATGACTGAGGTCATCATGCTCTCATGGATACACGCACAAGACTTTCAAGTCAACACACTCTTTCATGAAGCTGTGCTGCTCTAAGGAAAAAATCAGCATCCAGAAGAATGTGGCAAAATCCCCAGCAGCAGCTGGTATTCTGCCCATACTTGAAACCTCACTGCTTTAGTTAATACTGCCAGCTGCAAACATAGAGGAGAAGTTTAGAAACAATAAATGCTATAATATTTATTAGCAAAAAATTTTCACCAGTAAATGCAGTTTGTAATAGTCCAGGAAGTCTTCACACCTCCTCTAGATATTTATCCTCTCTCCCTCCCTGAAGAGAAAACATATGATATAACCAGCAAGAGCAGAGCAGACAGTTCAGCAGTGCAGTAGATGTATCAGGCACAACTATCACACAATGACAGATGTGTGTACATGAATTTATTTTTTTCTGTAGAATGAACTACATTAAACAAGAAATCATTATGGTTACAAAGTCAAATACTGTCAGACTTATGACCTGCCTCCCTATTTACTGTTGGTTTGGAACCCTTGTGCGTCTCTGATATGGTCTTTATTGATGGATGCTCATGCCGCTTTCCCCCATGAACACAAATTCAGCCAAAATTGCTTGTTCCAATGAAAGATACTATATTTTTATAAACCCAAAGATATTATCTTCTTATAAAGGCACACTAGAAAAGAAAAAAGACTTTGCTCTGGCAGATAAATTATACAAGACAATTTCAAAGGCCATCTTACCCAGGGACAGCTGCTGCCGAGAAAACAAGATTCTACCTACAGGGACACTGACAAGACAAAGTAGGGTAAGGACAGTAAACTGCTTCTTTTTCAGAGGGGAAAAAGAGAACTTGAACTTTGTTCTTCCTAAATGATTACCCATGCCTCAGAGGCTGACTGCAAGTGAAGGACCAAGCACTACCATTTTGTCACTATTAATGCCACGCTCTTCCTCTTATCACAGGATTTTATTAGGGAAGAAGCAGATATTCTTGTGATTTAATGCACAGGACTAAGCTACTGATATTAATACTCCAGAATATTCCCATAATAAGTCACCCACGCAATACTGTTTAAGTGCAATACTGACAGGAAAGACTTGACATTATCTAATTAGCATTAGTCAAGATGACATACTGCTTCTAGAAACGACATAATATTGATATTTCTCACAAGAAAGAAATGCAAATAGGCTCTGCCATCAGTTTCTCACTAAAAATAAAAATCAGGAAAACACCCAACTTTCTGTTTGATTTTGAGTACTCCAGAGGGAAGAATTCCAATAGTTTTACCACTTAAACTGAAACATGTCTGCTACAAGATTTTTGGAAGCTTGGCAGTAAGGACTCCCAAATACATTGGTTACCTTTGAAAACCCGTAATTCCAGACAACAGAGAATAAGCACTAATTTATTAATCACTTGCACCTACTCCATATTATGAATAGAAGCAGCAGTTTAGAGAGACCTGCTCTTCAATGCTGCCCCTTAGAGGACACATTCGAGAAATTCATCCATCTCATTGTCTCCTGTTTGAAGGCAATACAAATAAAACCGGATCAGGACAGTGTAATGTTGCACCATTTGAAAGCTATTGACTATTTTGATACTGACTGTTCACCAGTATGACATAACTCCTTAATCACTTTAAGAAATTGCCTTTGCTACTGCAATTTTTGTCAAAAACCAACCTTGATTCCCCATACCGCATCCATGTAAGCCCCTAATGACATCCTGGTTTCGATTTTATTATTTTCTTCGTGTGGTCATCCACAAGAATCCAAGAACAAAATGAAATCTCTAAACTAAACCTGTACTGGATATTTAAAAATTCTGCTCCACCCCCCCCCTTTTTTTTTTTTTTTTTTTAATCTCTGTTGGCAATACCACTTAATTGTTTTAACACCATCAACTATATGCAGGATACTGTAGCTCCTGATTGAGGTCTCTAAAACCTGATTCTCATGTGAGAGTGACAGGAATGACACCTGTCTGGTAACTGTCCATTTCAGATGAAACATTACAAAACACAAGACTGCAGTCTCACGTAGCTGTCAATGGCATCATAAGAAATTCTGTAAGATATGTGGGGTAGCACATATGTGGGGTAGCACATACTTTTTTTTGGGAAAATTGTACATTCCATGTTAGAGTTTTAGATCATCAACTTGTCTGCCACTTGAGCATTACAAGTCTTCAAACACAGTGCAAAATTAGAAACTACTATTGAAATACCTAAAATGAAAATGACTCCCATTCCATTCACTTAGTTTCTACAGTTTTACAGTCATACATAAAATGACACTGGTTTAAAATGAACAGATCTAGCTATTAATAAAGCCCACAATTCTTAAAAAGTTAAATCCAGTAATAGAGTGCTGTTTCCTAGAACTGGATGGTTTGTATTACCACATCTTAGCAGTTGATGACATTTCAATTTTAAAGCATTTCTGTCAGAAGTTGCAAAACCCATGGCATATAGACATGACAGACTGTTTTTGAATTTTTAAAATGCCAAAAGGTAAGAAAAAGAAAACTGTTTCAAATATTTGTTCTCTTAAAACTTTCTTTACAAGCCATAATTTGCCATAATGATTACAAAATAGTGAAAATTAAGAAACATTGTCTAATTTCACTTGCTGATAAACCCCCTTTTTTTTAAAGTTCTGAATATCCAAACATTACAAGGTTTTTGCTATTCACCTTCACACTACCACTCACAGATTTCACCATAACCTCCCTTAAGCCTCCTGAAACAAGAAATAGACGCAAAAAGTTAAAGCAGTAGGTTCCTATGAGACTGTAAGATGTTATGCAGAGGATCAGAAGATTCATCCTTTTCTCCAAGATTTCAGGGAGAAACATTGAAAGAACATATCCGGAATCCTTTAACACAGGTAACTAGAAAGAGATGCTCAATGGAAAACAACCTTTTCTTCAAAGCTGCTGAGAAGTCTGCAGGAGGGCTCCTGGGGTATTTGGAACCTTTTGGAAGCACGTATCATAAAACAGGGAAAAACCCGTAATCCCACTTGTTCTGAGTTCCCTTATTTTTGCTCTGTTGATGGTCCTGGGATAATTTGTTGTAAATACTAAGTCTGACAATATATTAACTGAATAAGCCACACTATTACTAGTAACTTACTATACATCATCAATGGGCAAAATCGTAAGAAATTATTTTTATTGGGTTTTTTTTTACAGTAGAAGTACTGTACATGGCACTCTTAAAAGCATACACTCTGTATTTTATTGTTCCAGCTTGGCCTGAGATTATACTGTGTAAAATCAATTATGAGCTCTCAAATTCGTAATCCTTTAGAAGTCTCACTGGAACAGAGCATTTTCTTTTGTAGTTCTGGATGTGCCAGCAGTAACAGAAATTCAAGATCAAAGACAAATTGCTGGTTAGACTGTATCGTAGAGGACTGGAGGCATGGAGACACAATGAAGTACCCCACTAGGTGTGAGAGTTCAAACTTCACGGACTCTGAAGGCTTGAAAAGCAGGCACCGAACTGCTGATGAGAGCAAAGGGAGTTACACACATGTTTTTAAAAGCATCATAAAAGGAATCACAGACTGCTGAATGATTGCTTTGGGTTTCCCATCTTTCCCAAAGATATCTTTCTGAATCCTACTCCACTGTATTTTTCTGAGTTCATGCACAAAACAAGTCTAATTGTCAAATGTCTTCTTTTATTAATAAAGCAAATGAAGTTCAAATGAAGAAAAAACATAGCAGTATGGTCTGGAATCCTGTACACACTACCTTCCACTACTCTTTTCTGCAAAGGTGGTGTCTTCTGGGGCAACCTGTCTAAAGCCTTTGTAAGTGATCAAACAAGACAATTGCTTTCTCAGAGTTTCTGCAGGTGTTGGGAACATAGATGACTCCCTCCTAAACCCATGACATGCTGATGTTCAAAGTAAGAGTGGTGGTATGGTTTGCTGCCACGTATTGTCCCACTTCAAGCACTGCTTTAATGTCTTCTGCTGTCTGTCTGCCAGCTGACAACAAGGACATCTGTTAATGGATCGAAATAACTGATGTGATGCTGTAGTATATGTTTTGGACCATTTTCATGCAAGAGAATGATTAGCAGAGAATCTGTTGTGAATCTGACACATGGCTTACTGATGCCCATGTTTTAGACAACAGAACTCAGAACCTGGACCATAAAGTGCATAACAAACATTTGGACATTCACTTCACTGTACTATGTTTAAAAAAAAAAAAAAAGGCAGCTCAAATGCATCACAGATAAAATCTATTCTTTGCTAAGCAATGAACACCTAGCCTGCAGAGTTGGTAAGATAAACATTACCAATGATGAAAAACAGCTGGGACAATTATCCTTCAAAAGCAAAAAGGGCAGAAATTTCTTTACTGCTCAATTACTATTTCAAGAATCTTAACCCCAACACAGGGTTCAGAATTAAATCTGGCTGATAGCCAACAAGGAAAACTGCTGAGTCAGATATGTGGTGTTGCCACCTTCACCTTGGAACTTTGATGTCTGGTAACATCCTTTTGCTTCCCTCAGCTTAGTTCTCTCATTATCATTTCCCCCTTCGTTGTGTAGTATGCAAAGTGTCTGGAGATCAAATACTTCGCAAATGCATGCAAATCTGAGTGAACAAGGTAATGCAGTATTTCAGTAGCTTTTCATATATATCATCATAGCACAGTTCAAACATTAGCTCCTGCTGATTAGATGTACATTAGGGTGATTTTCTTATTAAATAAACCTCCAGGACATTAACTTTTCTTTTGTTACACATATTACAACACCAGTACATTCACAATCACCTGTTTTTAAGTTTTTTATTAGAAAATGTTCTCTGCTTATTCTTTATATGTAAACTGTGTTGCACTGCTTAAATGATACTTTGGTATCCATGATTATTTTATTCATATATATATGTTACTTTATTTTTCTCTACTCTGGAACTTAAATAGCAACAGTATAGTCTTCAGCTTAACAGGTGTTTTAGGCAGTAGGTAATGTGTGTACTGTTCAGACACAAGATCACACTTTGGGTTTTAGCATGCAATACTGGGAACAAGTCCTATGCAATAGTCCTAAGAATTAATCCATTCTGTGGCCCACTATGGCACGAGTCCCTTATTGGTACAACATGGTATAGCATCTCCTGCTTTGCAGAAGTGCACAGAATTTATTCATTAACATTTCTTTAATCATTTCAACAATCATGTAGGAAGGACTATGGATTACTGTGTGAGCTATGATTCTTAGTTACAGCTAGGAAGTTATGCAGTGCAGAAATGAGGGCTGCAAAGGTGTCTTTGGAATTCTTTTGCTTCACAACCAAGCACAGATTCAGACCAATTTCCGAGCTGCTGGCAGATATATGGGGCTGACAGAGTAGCCAGAAAATAATTGGACACACAGAAGTTCCCCAGGTCATGGTGGTGGGTCACACTCTATGCTGGCAGCAAGGACGAGAGTGCTCTGCAGACCATGGGCCCAATTCAGAGATGGGTGGGCCAGAAGACTCCCACTGAGCTGAGTTCTGGATTTCTCAACAGGTATATTCAGATGACACATGATTAAGAACCCTAAAATTAATCCCCAAATAAGAATGGGGACAATATGAGAAACAAAATTTGTAGCTACTTGGACAAGGTTTTTGACAGTATTTGGGTAGAGAAACCAAGTATTAATAATTGGAAAAACCTCTGTCTTTGTCCTGAAGATCTAGTAGTGTTTTAGACCATTCTTAGAAAACTCCAGATTGGGCATCCAAGTCAAGTCATGATACAGTGAAGAAAGAAGACCACAGATCTCAGTGGCCCAGGTGCCAACCAACAGACATTGTGGTCTTGATCTCAGGATCCTACCTTTTAGCTATATTTTTTTCTGCTTAGTGACTGCAGAGCTGAAAGAAATGCAAATCAGGCATGATAGTAGCTTGTCTCCAGGAGTCTGAAGACAGTTGTTATTTATTTTACTCTTCATGACTTCATTAGGGTGCTATTTCAGCAGAAGTTTTCATCTATTCAATGCTGAGCCCGCCACCTTCTTCCACTATTTCCTATCTTTTCTAATTACAGCCTAAAATCCCTGTTTCCCTCACTCCTCAGTTTGATGTTCTCCAAGTTTCCAGATCCACATAGGTACTGATAAATTCTTCCCACCCCAACAAGAACAGCTGAACTTTCAGTAGCAGTTGGTTTGTATTTCCAGGTATTCCAAGGCTCCTATGCACTCCACTGGAAAAAAGTTCCCACATGACCACTTTGAAGAGAGATGTTTCTCTAGGCCTCATCTGATCATGGATTTGACCTCCTCATGTAAAACAGACCTCACCATCTAGAAGACATGCCATTTTTTCCCAGTTAAGCTTGCTTTCTTATGATATCAAAACCAGAAAGACCTCAACAATTTTGCTTTCTCTCATGAATGAGAGGCTCTTGAATTGTATTTTGGTGTGTACTGTACCAGTTCACAGCACGATTTTATGCCTTCACTGTATCCGCAATACAAAATCAATACAAACAGCACTGATTCCTTTCCGAGACTATCATTTACAATCTTGTTTGTTTAGAGGAACCTCTGAATTCTTGCAAGCAGGCAGAATCAAACATACTGGATCCTTAGCTGGGGACTGTCATCAGTATCTTAATATGTCAACATTTTCAAACAATTTAATCTATTGATCCCATACAAAGGCAATACTCCTCTAAAATCCCCAGAAGTGCTTTCCAGTGACTTGAGCTAACTGGATTAGATATAGTAGAAAGCACATACACTGAGGTAAGAATACAAAAATGGTAAGGAAACCTAGCTTGCAACCCTCTGCACCAGCAAGCAAGATAAGCCCAGGACAAGGGCAGCATTTAACCCAGGAGCTGTGGACCAATGACCTAAGAAGAACTTAGTTGATTAGAATTACTCTAGTTGATTAGAGTGCTCCTTCTCATTATGTCACAAGTGAGATAAACACATCTGGGAAAAGCTGATGTAAATGCTACTGCTGTTACTAAGAGAATATGTTCACCCTGAATTTTCAGCCCGATGTGGTTCGCAATTCTACTTCAGATATAAGCATGATTCTCTGCAAACTAGGTATGGTCCTCAGGCTTCCTTCAACATGCCACTCACATTTTTTCATTGGTCAGATATCAGTGTTATTGGACAAACACAGTCAGGTGTTACACTCACAACTTCATCAGATACTTTTCTATCCGTTGTTTTCCAACTGCTCAGGTTCCTGCTGCTGAATAAGCAAATAGAAATTAACATTCTGTCCTTTTTATGAACTTCCCAAGATCTTGTTAAAATTTTACCATCCTAGAATTTGTCAAACATCTGCCTACAGATAAGATGGGGATTTCCAAGTGTACAGTAATAGATTTTGGCTGATGAAAGGGCAGCCAACTGCCAACAGCCTCTGACCTTTGGATGGTCTTTTAGCATGGCAATGTCTGTGCAGAATATAAATGGTGTAGACGAGCAGCTAAAAAAAGATCAAGGCCAAGTCAAAGTCATGATTAGACAGCAAGTCCCAAATAACTCCTGATTATAACAGAAAGAGATGTTGTAGTGATAGTTTAATATAAATTAATACAGATTAATATATATTCATAATCACAAACTGTCCTGGTTTCAGCTGGGATAGAGTTAGTTTTCTTCCTAGTAACTGGTACAGTGCTGTTATTATTGTTATTATTATTAAATTATTATTATATTTTATTTCAATTATTAAATGCTTCTTATCTCAACCCCCGAGTTTTACTTTTTTTTCACTTCTCCTCCCCATCCCACTGGGAGGGTGAAAAGGAGTGAGCGAGTGGCTGTGTGGTGTTTAGTTGCTGTTTGGGGTTAAACCACGACACAAACGTACATATACATTTTAGCTTTAGCGTCATTCTGGTTTTAAAAAATGTACCTAGCATAAGCTTCAATAAAAGCACTGTACCAACAGGGCAGTTCCAGGAATATTTGAAGACAGCATAAAACAGCACTGCCGCAGAGAGACTGCTGCCCTGTCTCCCTTCATCTCACTTTGTACCAGCCCTAGATTTTGCACAGCCGTGTAGTGAGCAGGAAAACTGAATGCTGGCCAGGCTTCTTTTGGGTTAATCTTAATGCAAATCAGTTCCCTAATCTGGTTCATCGCATGGGTGCACAAATGTTTGGCAAGAGAGGATTTGAGAGAAGGGGAAGGAGAATGCAGAGGTGAAACAAGCAGCCAGAGATAGGACTGCCTTTGTGGCCACTGTCCTTGCTTAAAATACTGCACCTGGAGTGTGGAATCATTGAGCAACACTGACTTTATGACTCTGCAATATTATGAAACAAACATCAGTAAATTTACTTTTCTAAGCAAAAGCAACACTTAGGAAGAAGCCTAAACCAGAGTGAACTGGACAGCTGAAGTGCTGAATCAGAAGAGTTGAGGCTTTCATCCCCAAGTTGCTTATTTTACTCAAGCAGAGTTGACTTAACAAGAAGCGCCACACAATGCTGCAGTGGTTACTGCTGGCCTGTGTGAACCAACTTTGCATTTTCCTGTAGTTCCAACATTATGCAAGCCACATTTCCTGTACATAATCACTTGAGAGGCTAATTAAATAACAGCATTTTAATTATTGAAGACTCAGAAAGGGAATGTCACCTTCTTAGTAAGTGAATGCTCACAAGGTTAACAAGCCACATCGCCAGGCAATAATAACCCTTGATTTAATTTCTGAGCTAACATTTATTAACGTTCTTACAAAGTGAGTGCTTTGGAGAGGCCATACCTGAAAAATCAGAGAACAGAGTTCAGAAGTTATGAAAAGATAAATATTCAGCCTTTCTTGTTACGGAAAGGTTATGATGAATGTAAACTTGAGAGTGTTTTTATTAGTAAAATCCCATTTCTTTAGCATCCTACATACTATTGCCTTGATCCTTCTGTTATTTGTCTTGGTGAAAATCAAGGAAGGAGAATAATACCAACATATGCCAATGAGCTCAGAAACATTTTTTAGTACAAATCAGTACTGTTTGGGGCATCATAATTTAAGCCCAGGTTGGCAATCCACCTAGGCAAGTGATAGGATCCCACAGGAAAAGAGCCATGGACTTCATGGCTGAAGACTGCGAGATTTCCAGGAAGCCATTTCATCATTTAACCATTCTACTTCCTATCTGAAAAAAAAATATACTCATGTTAAGTCCTGCAACAATGAGGTAGCTATATCCAGATGGTGGCATTGAGAATGTAAAATATACAGTAAAAAAATGACAAAACTTTTAAGTTTTGATGAATCATTAGAGACTTGCCTGAGGTCATGCAGGGTATTAGTCACAGAGAGCTGAAACACATCCTGCAGTTACTGAGCAGCATTCAAACCACTTGAACCATCTTTCCTCGCTGCCCTAAAATGGGTATCTCTGACTAGAATGCATTCAGCTATTGATACAATGCCTGTGACTTCATGGTCATGACTTGAAAAGTCTTCTGCATTGATTTAGGAATAAGTACCTCCTCTGATCTCTGTGGCTAACAATAGATTATGGAAGTTGCTTTATAAAATACAGTTTCTGGTATCTCGGCTGTAGAACAGGATGGACATTTCCTTCTTTCCTAGCTGCACCATGGTGCAGATACATCAGAAGAGAGGGATAAAGGGGGTTATGCCCCCTATGCCAAACCCCAGCACTTCCTTTTGGAAGTGCCCACACTCCCTTGGTCATGACAGTCAGGGCTGAATAGGTTCTTTTCTGCTTCAAGTGGCATCTGCCTCTAAGTACTTCTAGCAAAACTGCATACAGATTTTTTGACGTTCATTCTGAGGTGCTTTACGTAGTTTTGCTTTTTATCACCACTTTTTTACACTGCCATGAAGGTTAAAAACTGACTGAATTCTGACTGATTGAAACAGGTTAAAACTGATTGAATTTTGAGGATTATAGGATGGTAAAACTAAAACAAGTGTGTCCTCCTAAGGTTGCTTAAGCAACACGTATCAAGTGATTTAATTAACCTTGCAGGTGGCCTATCTGTGCTGCAGAGGTGGAGCAACTCAGTCTCTGTTGGGTTCCAGGCTCAGATACTGCCTGGCCCAAATGCAGCAGTATTATTTCTAAGGCCATGAAACAGTATGTTTGATTTTGTGCGGCACAGAAGCAATGTTAATAAAAGTTATCAAACCTAGAGCAGCTCCATATAGAAGCAGCTCCACTGTCTCCTGGCTGGACCTCAGCAACTTGTAGAGCTGTCAAGGTGAGCCTCCAAAGTACTCTTCAGGATGTCCTGTAGCATGCATATAGATTGCCCTGGATAATGAGGACTTGACTGCACTTAGTCTTCCCATCAATACATTTTGCTTCCATTTGAACAAATCTGGTAGGTACTAAGCAAAATACTCACTGGAGTCTGCAAAGTTTTATGACCCGTTTTTGCCAGCAGTGGCAATGAAGGGTCTTAACTGTTTCTGGGCCAGGTATCACTAAATGCACTCAGAGGAATGCCCAGGAGACAGTATGTTGAACTTGACAGTGAAAGAAAGACTCTGAAGGAGCCAACATCAGTCACCGCCACAATACTGTGCATCACTTGACTACAGGGACGATGTTTCCTAGGAAAGACCACCACCAGTCAGCACCCCGGACAAAAAGAGGTAGTGAGCTGCACACAGTAAAATTAATAAAACGACACTATCTCACCTATTACAGAAGAACATGAACTGGGCTCTTCTCTTTTTAAAAAATGACATAGATGTTATACAAATACTGGAAAAGTGAGATGAACCATCGACTTCGTTTCATTTACCGAAAACAAAACACACAGACACAGGACAAGCCAGCAGTCAAGCTAGCAGTCTCTTAATGCCGCCCGTTCTGTCACCCTTCATCCTCTTTTAGCAGCTCGGAGGGCTTTATCCAGCGGTCAGGCTGCCAGCTAGGCGGGCTTCTGGCGGGCCCCGCCGGTGCTGCGAGGAGAGGCCAGGCGCAGACGGTGTGTTACGGGACGCGGCCTCCAGGAAACCCTCCCGACGGAGGAGCGCAGTCCCCGCCGGAGCTGGAAGCCGCATCCTTGAGCGCCACCCACCGCCACTTCTGCGGAGGAGCAGGAGACGCGCCCCGGGCCCCACCGCCGCGCCTGCGGCCCCCGCCCCGCCATCGACCTGTCCTGGGCGCAACTCCTCCTGCCTGCCCGGCCGCAGCATCGCGCCTGCGGCCCCCACCCCCCCCATCGACCTGCCCTGGGCGCAACTCCTCCTGCCTGCCCGGCCGCTGCTTCGCGCCTGCGCGCCGCTCCCCTCCCGTCGTCCCCCGCGCGCCGCCGCCCCTGGCCCGAGCGGAGTGGAGCGGAGATGGCGCTGCACGTCCCCAAGGCCCCGGGCTTCGCCCAGATGCTCAAGGAGGGAGCGAAGGTGAGGGCGGCGCGGGCGAGGCGCTGCTCCCTCGGGATGGGCGTTGGGGGAAGGGGGGGGAGGGAGGTCTCCGCGTGGCGGCGCGGGGAAGGTTCTGGAAGGCCGCGGGCCCGGCGGCTCCACGCGGCCGGCGGGGTGGGGGCCTCGCGCTCCCCGCCCCCCGGCTTTGGGTCCCACCCGGCGGCCGTTGCGGGACGGGATCTGCCCCGCGCCGCCGCCGCTGAGCGCGCGGGCACGGGGCGGCGCCTGGCGCGCGCGGCCTTCCAGAAAGCTCCGCCGGGACCGGCATCCCCCCTGCCCCCGTGACCGGAGGGCTGCCCCCGCGTCTCGCCGCCCCGAGGGTGCTGGGCGGGGTCCCGCCGCGTGGCGGGGCTGGGCCGGGCTGCCTGCCTGCCCACGGGGCGGCCGCGCTCCCCGCGCCTTCGCTGTGACAGCGCTGCCGGGAGGGCGTTTTGTGGCGAGAGCTCTTTCATAGGTGGTGGTCAGCAAAATTCAACCGGGCCCTATAGAGGGAGTTCAGGAGTGTCCCGCTTGTTCTGTACGTTCCGTGACGCTTTTTGTGACCCTTTTTCTGTTACTGTGCCCCTAAGGAAAGTACTTTGCCACTGCTGTAGAGTAGTGTAATGTTTTTCATATATTTCTTTTCCATTGATCCATTTTCATTGTATTTAGGGTTAACAATATTTAGGTTTTGGTAGTAGTCAAAGACTGTGCCTGATAAAGCAGAAGCTTTCTTTGAAAAAGTGGACAGAAAGCAAGCAGGGCTTTTTTTTTATTGCAGGGAAAGATAAAAAAAATTTCTGGTTGCTGCTACTTAGCAGAAAGGAAGGTGAAGTTAGCAACTCAAAAAGCCCACTATTTTTCTTTTAAGAATCTTCCTTGCAGACAAAGAATGGCATATGTCAAGGGCAGGGGGAGAGCAGGGAAACAAAGCGGCCTAGATGCTGGGTCTCTAATAGAGAATTCAAGGCCAGAATAGCAAGAGCTGCCTTCTACAAAACAAGGAGGCAGCTGGCATTCTGAGATGTTTGTTTTGTATTTAGAGAGTAAATATTATTAGAGAGTACCTTTCTCCCTTTTCCTGTGGGCCAGAACATGCATTTTACCGTGCTCTTTCCTCTTGAGGCCCTTTCTGGGGATCCTCCTTTTCTTGAGGCTTCCAAACTGAAGCCAGGCTGATCATCTTTTCAAACAGGTATCTTATGAATCATTCTGCTTCTGAATTTTCAAACCGCACGTTTGAACATAGAACTGATTTAAATGGTTTTTGTGGAAGGCAGAGTTGTGAATAAAGAAGTATGTGCAAAAACACGTGCTTACAAAACCCTTGCCCCTCTCCAGTCTGGTATTGGTTATTTTCTATTTCCCTTTGGCATGCCACTGACTTTTTTGGAAGACTTAAGGGATGCAAACTGCACTGAAAATTGAGTCACTGTTCAAATTGTCTGTTCAGAAGCTTATTGTGCCTGCTGAGCTGCCTAGTTCTTTTCTCACTCTTTGGGTAAGCTTTAGTTTCCGTTTAAGCTTTAAGTGAAGTACCAAATCTAAATTAATCTAAAACTTTCATGGACTCAGAAGATTATTACTGTTTTGATGAGAAATTACTAGTTCCTACGAGTCATTCCTTCCTTTCTTTGTTGTTAGCCTAATTCTGAGCAGAACATTTTTCTTTTTAGCATTATTCAGGACTAGAAGAAGCTGTCTATAGGAACATCCAGGCATGCAAAGAACTTGCTCAAACCACCCGTACAGCTTATGGACCAAATGGTAAATAAATACTAAAATTATTGTAGTGTTTTTGAGCAGAATATTATGTTTGAAGGCTAAACCTAGCTTGACGAAGAAGCACTTGTTTGTTTCTTGAGGAAACACATTGGGCTTGTTCTAGAATTCTCAATATAGTTTTTATGGCTATACAGGTCAGACTTTGTTTGGTTAGCTCTTAAGTTATGCACAGTGTACCTGCCTTTGCCAAGTTTTTTTACCAGTTACTGTGTCTTCTTTGCAGTCGTACTGCTATATGGAAGACCTACAGAAATTAAAGACAGTAACTTGGTAGATAGTCATAATGAACATGACCATACCATATCTGGTCAGATACACCAAAACACAAAGTGTTCTACAGTATCAATTAGTTAAATGATGTACTAATATTTCTGAAGAGAAGACTGCTTATTCAGAAATTATTGATTTCTCCTTAATGTAACACACTCAAGCGTTATTTCACAAAAATCTTTTAGGTTCTTAAATTATAAATAGGGCTAACATTTTAATATATATATCTGAAAGTTATGAAACCATATCTGTGTATAAAATTATGTTTGCCTAATGAATGATTTTTTAAATGTTTTTTTTTCCCCTATTAGGAATGAACAAAATGGTTATCAATCATCTGGAGAAGCTTTTTGTTACAAATGATGCTGCTACTATCTTGAGAGAGCTGGAGGTAAGTTTTCTTGCTTCAGAAGATGTCAGTTGAGAACTAGTGTTTCTGTTCATGGGCTGCTATGGTTCTGAATGTTAATAAGGAAATACATGTCACCCTACCAGATGATTTGCATATGTAATTTTGTAAATCATGTACATTTTTCACTGGATTTCAGTAAAGTCAATGGGTTATATCCACCGTGAGGAGTAGAACTCTTTTGTAAAACAGCATTAAGTAGTTGCAGTGATGCTTAATAACTGCCTACTTTTTTCTGCAAAACCAGTGTAGATTTAGAAGAGGGTGTGTCTAGACGAAACAGTGTGTGGAAAACTCTGAATGAAATAGCTGTTGTGTTAATCTCTCAGTGTTGGTGGTTGCCATATTCTCCTGTCTGCTTAGAATACGTTAATTGGATTTAAGAAGCTGAGGATATAGCATCATCCTCCTGTGAATACAGTATAAGTGTTGAAAGACTGACCTGTCCCAACTTTTTCTCTTACTATCAACTTCCTATTTTTATCACAACACAAATAATATTTTACTGAGTTCTACCCTTACTCATAGAAATAGTGTAAGTGTTAAGGATTTCCTTAATGCATTGTGTTAGTGTTTGGTATAAGTAGAATAACTGTGGAAGTCTCAGTTCTGTTTTTAAAAAATAATCTGCAGACTAGTTACTTAATCTAATGAGTATTGCCTGTTACTTGCTGAGATAAAATGACAGCTGCTCTAATTATATTCAAGAATACAGTGTTTTTATTGCATTTCTTTGAAAGAAAGGGGAAACAATGCAATCTTTAAGCAGAAAAAAACACTAGCATTAAACCGTAATTGAGATGTCTACTTTGCATGTTACACATGAATTCAGCTTGAAGGTCTAAACTTCAGGCTGTTTTCCTGTTGCAGGGCTTGATTGTGAAGCCACTGCATATTGTAAAAATAGCACAGAACCAATATCAAGGATGTCTAATTCATGTTGTAGTGGGAATGTTCAGTTCTCTGATTCTGTTTTTTTGATATATGTTTGTACTTTTGCTTATTAGGGAAGTTACCCAATTCAGATAATCCATGCTGCTTTGTTTTCCCAATTTTGTGCATTCTCAGTATATTTAGATACAATTTGAAATAAGAGAGCTTATACTGGATGCACAGAAAAACCTGGAGCTGTAGTCTAGGTGGGATGTTAGTAACGAAGATGTGTAACTTCTTTAAAAGGTCCAGCATCCTGCTGCAAAAATGCTTGTGATGGCTTCCCACATGCAAGAGCAAGAAGTTGGAGATGGAACAAACTTTGTCCTTGTTTTTGCTGGAGTTCTTCTGGAGTTAGCAGAAGACCTTCTGAGGATGGGGTTATCAGTCTCAGAGGCAAGTTACATTGTTAACACAATTCACATAGCTTTAATTCAGATTGTCGTTGGTCAGTATTATGGGGTCATAGTATTGTGAACGGTCTTCTTGCTTCTGAACTAATTCTTTAGATAGAGAGATATGAAGAATAATGGTATATGTTTTGCTGCTTGTGACTGCTTGCTTGCCTTGTAAGCTTTTGCATTTGTTAATGTTTTATGGCCCTTTGAAAAGGAGATAGAAGCAGTATGGATGCATAGTGAAGTGGTGTAGTGAGTATTTATTGTTTGTTGCACAGGTGATTGAAGGATATGAGAAGGCTTGCAAGAAAGCCCTAGAAATTCTTCCAGACTTGGTGTGCTGTTCTGCAAAGAACCTTCGAGATGTTGAAGAAGTGGCATCTTTGTTGCACACTTCAGTGATGAGCAAACAATATGGCAACGAACATTTTTTGGCGAAGCTTATTGCTCAGGCCTGTGGTAAGTAGACAAGAACAGATGTGTGCATGCATCTAAAAACCTTGAGTAGGTTTGTTTATGATCATTACTAATGTCTTCATGTAAGATAAAAGGTAATGGTTAATCAGGTTGAATTGGATAGAATGCTCTAACCTCTGAAATGAGTATAACCTGTCTCGTGTCAAAGTCTTTATTGGCATTGAGGCTCAGAAAAGGTCTGTGTTTTCTACTAAACGTTTATAGAAATAGCTTTCTAGTCTTTTTAAGGCAGAAACCCGTCTTCCTCTTTTTTATCATTAGGAAGATGTATTACACTTCAGATAAGCTGTTACTAATCTCAGCCACAGAACAATGGAAACAAGACTGTAGTTGTGTTGTTTTCTCCCTTTAGATTTCCAAGAAAAAACTTTCATGTCTAGTTTAAGTGTTTTCTCAAAATATTCTGGGTCAGACTCCACTCTTGAATGTGCATGTGTAAATGGATATTCAGACTTCATTAACTAAGCTGCCTGAATAGATGTTGCTTTCTGATTACTACGTTGTAAAAACAAAATTTCTGTTTGTCTTGATGCAGGTTATTAGCAGATTATAATTGCCTTAAATTTAGGCAGGCATCTCAAACCACTGAATTTTTGTACTTCAGAAAAACTCCAGGCATTATTTGTGGTGTCAGTGTTCTACTTTATTCATCAAGCAATACAAATTCATTCTTTTTTTCTTTTTTTTTTTTTTTCTCCACCAAACAGTTTCTATTCTTCCTGATTCTGGTCATTTCAACGTTGATAATATCAGAGTATGCAAAATTGTGGTAAGTTGGAAGTAGTTAGCTTTACTGTATTATTAAGGTAAACAGTTTAATGAAAGTTAATTTTTAGGTCTTTGAATTTTGCAAGTGCCTTTTCTATTCTAATCTCTTGTGTTGTGGCATGCATAATAAATTTTGGTTTGGCACTAATCCTTGTTTAGTGCCCAGTAGCAGCTTTCAGAAACAAAAATCATTAATACTGAAAGTTTACACTAAACCAGATACATTACCTTAATTATACACAGGGATGTTGATTGTGTCGTTGTTGTAGAAGCAATCACAAGATTAGGCTAAGGTGCAGGCTGGAGGAAATGTAGTGGTCTATTCTTGCGTGCTTTTTGTTGTGCCTCAGTATAGCATGTAGGACTGGAACAAGTTTATATCTAGTATGAATTTCCCCTGTGTCTTTTCCCTGTTAATAAAAACAACAAGTTGAGCACAGAAGATGAATGTCACAGGCCTTAACCTGGACCACCAACTAATTTTAAAATGGGAACCTGTAAGACAATGTTTGATGTTGCTAAGTCAGCTTAAGTCTAATTTCTTTATGCTGCAATGAAAACTTAGGTTGCTACATCCAAATAAATGTAACGACTGCTTTTCGTAAAGGGTAGTGCAGCTTTCTGACAATAAATGATCAATAATACGACTTTCCCCCGTTCCGTTTATTTCCTTTCAGGGTGCTGGTATCTCTGCTTCCTCAGTATTGCATGGCATGGTTTTTAAAAAAGAAACTGAAGGAGATGTTACTTCTGTCAAAGATGCAAAAATAGCTGTGTATTCCTGCCCTTTTGATGGTATGATAACTGAAACTAAGGTATGTAGAAGCTCAAAATAAGTTGTTAGATATCTATTTATGCTCATGTGCTCTTATTTTTAGACTTAACTATAAATATTCTTTGCACTTGGTGATTGAGATATTTTTGTTAATATTGAGTTCACTAGTTTAAAAAAGTTCATAGAAAACGCCTGAACCTAATTTTGCTTTATAGAGTTTTTGGAGTTGGGGAGTTGTTGGTTTTGTGCGTTATTTAAGCCAAACTACATGATAGAATGTCTGAACCTCAAGGTTGTCTAGAAATGCTAGAATTGCCCTTTTTTGACTTGTTTTACCCCGTTGCCTTGGAAGGGTGGCAGTATTATAAAACAGGATGACTTAAGGTTTATGGATAGTTGGGAGACAAAATGGTTTGTCAAAAACTCTTAGGCATGTGGCTAATGCTGAATTGATAACGGTGTATGTGTTTTACTAGGGCACCGTACTTATAAAGAATGCTGAAGAACTGATGAATTTCAGTAAGGGAGAAGAAAATCTCATGGATTTGCAAGTCAAAGCTATTGCTGATAGTGGTGCAAACGTAGTAGTAACAGGTGGCAAAGTGGCAGACATGGCACTTCATTATGCCAACAAATACAATCTTATGTTAGTCAGGTAAGTACTAGAAAATCATAAAACATTTATCTACCAGGTTTATGAAATGTACTTGCCATATTGTCTGTTGCCTCTCCAACAAATTAGAAACAAAATATTGCAGACTATTTGGTTTTCTAGTGGATCAAAACCTGAGCTGTAATTTGGTTGTTTCATATGTTACGTTTCTTGATAGTATTTCACCTCTGCATGACAGCTCATTGGGGAGTAACTTGTGTACATGGTACTGTTGTTCTGGTTGAAGTGCCTTTATAGTACAACTGAAATCAAGATTTGTGGATCTAGTAAAAAGGGATGTGGCCTCAAAGGCATATAAGACTATACCATAATGGTTCCATCTGGTCATAGTTCTCATGTGATGCTTTAGCAGTGGTGAGAGATGCCTCTGTGCATCACTAATGTATTGATGGATGGAAGAACTAATTCTTAATATTTTTCTGTCAGTTTTGTGGGCCTTAGATAAAGCACGCTTGTATGTCCTTGAAATTCTACACAACATAAGGTCAAATTGCTAGCAGCAGCTCTCAAGTCTCACACTAATAAGTGGTCCTTTGTTGAAAACTATAAGTTTATTAGTGGTGTCCAAAAAGTTTGAACTTCTGGAAATGGAGCATGATTCTGTAATCTTGCATAACAAAGGATTATCATACAAGCGTTGTAAAGATCAGTTCAAGTCTTATGCACTAGAAGATAAAATTTGACCATGTATTTGAACTACTTACTTGTTTTTAAATTCTTAGAAAATGGCCTTTGCGTAGCATCCCTGAAAATAGATAATTATATCTAAATATATATATCTAAATAGATAATTATATCTAAAAATAGATGAGTGGATTTAACTTGATGCAGTAAATTTTGATAGATGTCATTAGTTTACAAAATGCTGCCAAGTTAAGAGAATGCTTATTCATATGTGTTCACATTTGTTCTGGAAACTTGTTTTTAAAGGTTGAACTCAAAGTGGGATCTGAGAAGACTGTGCAAAACTGTTGGTGCAACAGCCCTACCCAGACTGGTATGGACTTTTCAAACAGGGAGCAGCAGGGAGGGAACTGATGAGGGGATTCACCTCCTAACTCTTGTTTTTCTTTCCAGACTCCCCCTACTCTAGAAGAAATGGGTCACTGCGATAGTGTATATTTAACGGAGGTTGGGGATACACAAGTTGTTGTGTTTAAGCATGGTATGTATGTTCTGTAGAACTCCTAATGCTACTGTTCTAGAAGTACGATGTTCATACGTGTTTTACATCTAACAAACTTAATTTAGTAATGCACATTTCTGTCTGAACAGCAAAGGAGGATGGTGCCATTTCCACTATACTCATTCGTGGATCTACAGACAATCTGATGGATGACATAGAGAGAGCAGTGGATGATGGTGTAAATACTTTCAAAGTACTCACAAGAGTAAGTAGTTAGAACATTACCATTATAAACACTGATCGATGAATCAGTTTGAGGCAAGACTTGTGCTTGCTTTGTGCTCATTTGCTACAAAGGCTATAGCAGATACTTACATTATTGGCTTAGGAGCCTTCTTGAGGTGTAGAGAAGGCTGTGTAGTAGGGAGGTGTAGAGAACTGGGTAGATAAGGTTGCTGCTGACGTCCTTGTGAATACAGTGTACATGAAAGATGGTGCTCAGCATGTACTGCGCTCAATTTTCCAGTAATGAGGTGAGTTCTTGAAGATAGATTAGTTTTACCACTTTCTAATGGCAGTCATCTATTTGTTGTTTCCCTAAATGTTTTGTAATGTTCCTTGGAAACCAAGCACAGAAGAAAAACTAGATAGTTTTGTTTGTCACCGGGGATCAGGAGGAACTGACTGGTTGCAAAGTAAATTTTTAGTTCATTGGTGACGAGACACGCTTTTTCCACATACTACAGATACACTTTTACAGATGGAAGAACTCAGTTCGTCAGAGTTATCTTCTGAGCAGCTTTTGTGGACTTGAATATTATTCTTTCCTTTGTTTTAATACAAAAGAAATTGTTTGTATTTACTTGGAAGGTGGCATGCAAAAAATGTTAAACTTTTGTTTGACATTTCATGTGCTGTACATACCAACACATACACATTGATTTAGAGTACAGAAACATCCATAGACTGTGCATTTATTATTGTCTTCAGGAGTCGTCCTAACTTCCGATTTATGATGATTACTTTCCTGTTTGAAAGACTGGGAGTTCTTAAGTGGATGCTGGTTTTGCCAAAGGATATACTTAATTTAAATTTAATTTTAAAAAAACCCACCCAATACTTTGTGGGTTACACAATACAAAACCACCCAATACTTTGTGATACCTGTTGACATATTAAACTTAGTGTAGAGTAGATTTTTTTTTTAAAAGGTAATTTTAGCTCTTTGCTTACTATTAATAGAACTCCAAGATTTCCTCATCTTTTTCCATTACCATGTTGGGAAATATCATGCAGGAAACCAAACAGACAAAAACCCACCCAAAAACCCAAGACACAAAACATACTGCATTATTATTTTCCTTTTTACAAAATAAGTTATTTTTCTTCAAAGACATTTGGAACAAATGAGTAAATTCTGGTACATTTCTCTTATAATGCATATTTGTTCTGAAGCGGATTCTTAGTAAATGTGTGGGCTAAAGTTCTATTGTGTTCTTCTTGATAGAGTATATATATCTAAAAAATGATATGATGCTTTAAGCTAAACTTTTCATTTTGGGCTGGTCTGTTCACAGGATAAACGTCTTGTTCCTGGAGGTGGTGCAACAGAGATTGAATTAGCCAAGCAGATCACATCTTACGGAGAGGTACAGCAAACGGGCTTTTTGTCTTTTATAGACACACATATATGTACTTAAATATGTGTGTGACTTACAAAAAAAAATACTTATTGTTTTATACCAAAAATACATATGTGTATTAATGCATATAAATCAGTTAAAAATGTGGGGGAAAATACCTCTCTTACGGTTTTTGAAATGCTGACGTGGTTTCCAACTTTCTTTTAGACTTGTCCTGGGCTCGACCAATATGCCATCAAGAAATTTGCTGAGGCATTTGAAGCCATTCCTCGAGCACTGGCAGAAAACTCTGGAGTAAAGGCTAATGAAGTCATCTCCAAACTTTATGCTGTGCATCAGGAAGGGAACAAAAATGTTGGATTTGATATCGAGGTACATAATTTCTCCCATTGCTTGGTGCTCTGCAGTACGGGGTTATATTTTAAAATGGTTCTATCAGTATGAAGTATTTATAGGACAAGGGGTAATGGCTTTAAACTGACAGAGGGTAGATTTAGATTAGATGTAAGGAAGAAATTCTTTCCTGTGAGGGTGGTGAGACACTGGAACAGGTTGCCCAGAGAAGCTGTGGCTGCCTCCTCCCTGACAGTGTTCAAGGCCAGGTGGGACGGGGCTTTGAGCAACCTGGTCTAGTGGAAGGTGTCCCTGCCCATGGCAGGAGGGGTGGAACTAGGTGATCTTTGAACGTCCCTTCCAACCCAAACCATTCTGTGATTCTATGATTAATTTAAATCATTGAAGCTCTGTGTTGCACAGTCTAGAAGAATAACTTAGAATTGTAATACTGAAGTGGGTTTTTTTTCATCAGTAAGCAGTTAAATTCAATGTAGTATAGTGGCCTTATGTAGGAGGTGAAGTGAGCTGCTGAACTAATGTGATGGAGAGTAAATCTTTAGTAATTACTTATTTTGTCTTCCTGCTAATGGATTAGGAATGAAGGTTTTCTGAAGAGAGAAGATGAGATCAGAAGTGATAGCTTGTTCTAAACCTGTAACCTTGAGAAACCTAATAGCTTGCTAGGTAGAAGCCTGAGAAAGTTTTGAATAATGTTTTTCCCCCTGTCTGATAGGCCGAAGCTGCTGCTGTGAAGGATATGTTGGAAGCTGGTGTATTAGACACATACCTTGGAAAATCCTGGGGTATCAAGCTAGCTACAAATGCAGCAGTAACTGTCCTAAGGGTAGATCAGGTAAGCTTGTAAGTAATTTAGCATTTGAACTGAAACCTTTAACTCAGTGTACAGAGCATTAATGCAAAGTATGAGAATCGTCTGGGAATGGAAGGTATAAAAATACGATGCTTGAAAATATGGTTTGTTTATTTCTGAAAGCCAGGAAGTAGTTCAAGAGCTCATAATTTGGAATGTTATAATGTTGCCGCTTCCATAGGAGCGCTATTAATGTTTCTTTTTTTCTTAAGATTTGACAGTTGATACTTGTATCTAGAAAGTTATCCTAACTTGTAGGAACGAGATTTAACCCAAGAAAACCTCTCATATATTGTTTTTACATGAAAATGCAACATTTAGGAAGAATGGAGGTTATAATCTTAAAATAAAAATCTTGACTTTAAATACTTTGTGGAACTTCAGCAAAAATGTATTTGCGTGTAAAATTTCTGTAGATTATTATGGCAAAAACAGCAGGCGGTCCAAAAGCCCCTAAGCAACAAGGACATTGGGATAAGGATGACTGGAAAGATGAGCCTGAAAAATAGTGTGCAGTAAGCTCTGTTTCTCTAGCAGAGAGGTACCTATGTGTGTGAGTGCATGTGTGAGTATATTGACAAGCACATGGCAGATCAAGCCTTTCCTTAGAACACCTAACACTGCTGTCTTACTTGTGCTGATCGCTACGTTTTAGTTTTAGGAGTAAATTAATTTGCACAAATATAAATTGTCATTGAAGGGATGACAAGTGCAGTTTTAGTTTTACCCTACTTGCCACTATAGGAAGTGCAGAAAATGAGCCTTTAACGTGCTTGGGCTAGTGCAGTTTATGCTTTTAAAGTCTGATGTTTAGACTCAATAGTTCAGAACAACAGCTCTAATTCTGCTCTCTGTAGCATGCATCCTGTAAACCAGTCACTCGTTAGCCTATTTAAGCACTCACTTTTGGTAGACTAACTGAAGTCTTAATTTGCATGCAAAAATAAGGTAAAAGCCCTTTTTTTGTTTATCAGAGTTCAACTTCTGTCATTTTCAAGAGAAAAAATAACTAAGGTGTGAATATCTAGGGTAATAATATTCACTGGTTTAGGTTCAGATTAGGGAACCTGCATGAATTTAGTGAATGCTGACAGCATCATATGGCTGTAAGTAAGAATGGGGTAAGAGTCTGATTCTAACCTTACTTTTTTCTACTTCCCTATTATCTTCAAGATCATTATGGCAAAACCAGCTGGTGGCCCTAAACCTCCATCAGGAAAGAAAGACTGGGATGAAGACCAAAATGATTGAACAATTTAACTGTACTTCTGCAGTGACATGATTATGTGAGTTTTTTACTATTCCAGTTGGAACCTGTCATGATGTTTTGCTCTGTTGCCTTTAAATTATGAACTGTGTCCAGTGGAGTGCAGAACTTCAAACACTTCAATAAACGTACTCACTGTTAAAGTGTTAACTGTCATTTTATTTGGACTTAGAATGACATGGTTGTTCCCAATATGTGAATATGCAGGCCTGGGTATGGGGATGAAAGTGTGTGGGTGTTGTGGGCTGGCTGCCAGATGCCCCTTCCTCACCACACCAGAGGCAGAAAATAAGTAGAAAAAGCTCATGAGCTGAGATAAAGACAGGGATATCACTTACCCATTACTCTCTCAGGCAAAACAGCTTCAACATGTGGAAAACTTACTTAGTACCAATTAAAATTAGAGTTGGAGGATGAGAAACAAGAACAAAAACTAAACCACCTTCCTGTTCACCTCCCCTTTTTCTCAGGCTCAGCTGTACTCCTTCATTCCTGCCTCCTTTACCTCTTCCCCACCAGGCACTGTGGGGGCTGTGGTCAGTCCATAACAGCTCCACTCTGCTGCTCCTTCCTAAGCACACTTCCCCCTTGGCTGCAGCACGGAGATCCTCTGTACAGGTTACAGACCATCAGGAACAACTGCTGCTGTGTGGTCCTCCAAGGGCTGTAGTTTCTGGCAGAGAAACCTGCTCTGGTCTGGGCTCCTCTGCATAGGCTGCAGCTTTCTCCAAGGCACACATCCACCTCCACGGCTGGGGGCCTCCAGCTGCAGTGTGGAAGTGCAGCAGAGTCCTCTCTGTGAGCTGCAGGGGGACACCCTGCTCCAGTGTGGTGTCTCATGGGGCTGCAGGGGATCCCTGCTGGGGTACCTGTTGCACCTTCTACCCTCTCAGCTCACAGGGCTGTTCCTCACATTTTTCCCCCCCACTCCTGGGCAGTGTTTTGCCCATCCTTACACAGGCTTTCTCTGAGGTGCCACCACCTTGGCTGAGGGGCTCACATGTGCCCCACAGTGGGTGCACCACTGGAGCTGGCTGTGCCCTGCACTAGGCATGCCCAGCCTCTCCTCACAGAGGCCACATCTGCAGCCCACCCCTGGCCTTGACACCTGCACACAGTACAGTGATGGGGGAGCGCACAACTGCAGGGAAGCATCGTCTGTAATTGTTGCAGCACTTTGTGCTCTTACTTATCTTACCCAGTATTTGGGTGCAAGAAGGCAAATGAATGTTGAAATAATTAAGTATGGCAGCAGGGCTGTGGTCCATGCTTACACTTGTTTTTGTTACATGCATTTATTTCACCCTCACCCTTCAAGTCTCCACGCTACCAAAATGGCAGCCTGACAGCCATGAACTGCATCTCATTCTAATGGCCTTAAAATAAACACTGAGCAGCGATAGAATCTCTCAACTGAAGCCCCTTGTTAAGACTCTTCTTGGAAAGTAAACAGCTTGTGTGTCTCAGTAGCTTGAAAGGAGAACTGCACTTGAAATTCAAGCCACTTCAATAATTAATCCTTTTATTACTCTTGCCAGTGCTAGTCTATTTCATAGCCAGAAGGGAGTGGAAGGCTAAATCAAGTCTGGAACTATCTTATGCCTAAATAAGGCTGCCATACACCCGCTTTACTAATGCTCACTTTATAGTCAGTTGCTGGTGTGGCTGAAAAATGAACTCAGCAAGTTTTCAGAAGGATTGGCATACTGATATAGTCAGCTGCACAAGTGCTACTGCAAATGACTGCAAGGGTAACAAGAACATGTAAGATTGCCCATTTTCTTAGTAATGTTGTGGTGAAAAATGCACTGAATGTAAGCAGCTGCTGCTCTAGCATGGAAGAGCCAAGATTTTATTTATGTGACACCCAATGTAAAGCCTAGCCTATAAAAAAGACAACTTCAGAGTTACAAGTCACCCTAGGACCAGTTTTCTTACCCCTTTGGTGGAGAAAGGCTACCCTGGAGTGGCTGTAGAGAAAGGGGGTCCTGGTTTCGACCAGGATGGAGTTAACTTTCATTGGAGTATTTCATACCACTTGATGTCATGCCCAGGGATTTAGGTGGGCAGGCTCTTGCGTCAGGCCATGTTGTTGCTGTGGGGGGGTGGTTGCAACACTCAGTAAGCCACTGCTGCATTTTACCTGTTTCTCTTTGGACTCACTATTGTTACTGTTGTTCTCTTGTTATATTTAGTAAATTCTTTCTTTTTATTCAACCTACGAATTCTCTTTTTTGTGCCTCCCCTATTTCACCAGGGAGGCGGGGAGGTGAACAGCCAGCCACGTGGCGTCTGGCTGCCGGCTGAGTTCAAACCTCCACAAAGGGAGAGACATCTGAGCTCTCAGCCTTGCCAAAATACCAACGTAAGGTTCCCATGCAAAAGAATTCCTAGAGAGTTTGCAAACTGAGGGTCCTCTGTCGGACATAAACCAATAGTGGAAAGAGAGCTGATGCTGAATTTGTCTCAGCTCTAAGATGTGTAGGAAGAAACAACTTCTTACGCTTGGAACCCAGTTCTAAAATACACATGGAACAGATGATAGCAGAGATAACTATAGTTCAAAATTATAGCTGGTCCCTTTAAAATGAGAGCACTGCTGACTAAGATACACAGCACTTGCAGGAAACTAAAAGTAGCAGTTGCTTGTCTGTGCCAACACACAAATTACTCAACAGAAGCTCAAAGCTGTAATTTTGAAAAAAACCCTTTTATTTAAAAGTAGTGAAAACACTGGAAAAAGTATGTTAATCACCTCAGTGTGTCTAAGAATATTCCCACAGGTGTATACAGTAGCTCCAACATGTTAACAACATGATTTGCAAGTCTCTCTTCTTTCAGACCACATGAAGATGGCTGCACGTACAAGAAGGCTTCTCAGATGAGTTACAGCAGTCGCTCGTAGAACAGGAGATAGGCTTGAGAGCTCAGCACTTTTGATGCAGACACAGCTTGTACATGCGTGTCACTGATGTGGAACCACTGCCCTTTTACTGGTTCAGTTTCTAAAGCTGTGAAAGGAAAAATTTAAGAGTAAAATTTATTGCAAAGAATTGAAGCAATCAATCCTGTTACTGTTCCGCAGTAAGAAATAATTTGTAAAATATTTCTAATTACTTACCTTGAGGAGATTGTCCTCGAAGGACAAGATCAGAGAGATGGTTGTTCATACTTCTCATTTTAGCATAAGCAGTGTAGTGCCCAGACCTCATTGTTCCACTATGTTCAACAACTCCATAGAGAGAGTACAATACTTTGGTATTCCCTTCAGTCACATTCTACAAAAGCAAAAGTTTAGGACAAGGCTAGAATGTAAACTCTTCCATTTGATTTGTTTGCTGATGAAAGGGAAGCTGGTCATTACAGATTCACGCAAGCACTACAGCTATGATCAGTGGAAGCACCCTGGCTCAAGTACAAGTTGCACTTGCCAGTTATCCCATATTATCACACAAAGTATCTGCAGAATGTTTGTCAAGCTTCAAAGATTCTGTCCTTTCACAGTTAAGCTGCTTAGCAATCTGATTGTTTTCCCACTTACTTTACATTTAGCTGTACAGAAAGGAGCCAAGTCTATCACTTCTGGAAACTTGATATGCCTGTTAACCTTCCGGAGATTAAATCCAGCCTTAAACAGACAAAGTAGAGGAAAACCCCATAATGTTAAAATGTAGTGTATTAAAACCATGCTCAGTCACTAATATTTCAGGTTAAAGTTTCGACACTACAAAATTAGTTTTACATTACACAAAATTGGGAAAAAGCAACACTGGGTTGTTTATTTTTTTCCCCCAAGGCCCAAGGTTTTCCCAGCATTACCTCCTTGCCCCAACATGCTGCACTGGACCACAAGTTAAGACAGCTCTTCAACTCGCTCTTATGGTAACTTAGTGGTAGCAAAAGTGGAAAGAGCTCTAATGTACTATAAGGACACCTATTGCTTCTCAGATATTGTAATATGTCCAAGGATCTAATCTTATATGGTCAAAACTGATGTAACTTCTACTCCCACCTTATTCAAATAATCTTCCAGTATCAAAGTGGAAAAACAAGAAGATGACAAATATTATCTCCTTAATCATGTTACAGTCCCTTGGAATAGGCTATACATTTCCATTTTCTCTGTGATATTGTTTTTCACCTAGTCACCTCCCTTATTTTTCAAGTATTTGGACCAAAATACTGAACAGCTTTAAACCTAGAAGCAGCAACACTGTCTCCCATCCCCATTCCTCTCCTCTTTCTTTCTTGAAAAGATAAAGCCCTGAATTAAATATTTTCCTACAACTTGGAAAAAAGGTAAGCCACTTCAGTGTTTATAAGTAAGACTTAAGTTGCATCACTTTCCATTCAACCTCTCCACCTTGCCCCCTCAGTAAGGCCTGTAATCCTCTCTTCCAATTCTACTGACCTATTTATTACATTCATTTAGTAAGGGATCCTATTCTACCTGTACTGAAATGTAAGAGTCCATAAACTGCTGCAGTAGCAGAAAACAATTAATGCTAAGATACTGTTTAATACAGTAAACAGTAACAATAGTGAGGGGATAGATTGCAGATAAGATCACAAAACAGTGTTCTCCAGATAACTAATGGAATATTCTTTCGAGAAAATATACACCAACTCCTCAAAGACCACAAAAACCAAAGCTGCACACCAATGCCTTCCAAACCTTGGGAAAAAAACCCAAACCAAAACAGGCTTATAGGAAATGAAAATATGCTAACATAGTTCCAAGTTAAACTAGTATTACGTACATACATACATATTAAACTGATACCATATACATACACTCTTTTGTAGTATCAGCCTGCTACTCACCTGTTGAAACCTCTTTAAGTGAAGAGTTAAAATTGGAGGAGCAAGAGAGATTAGCATCTGCTTTTTGGCATTAGTATAAACATACTTCTTTTCACCTGCAGAAAAGAAAAACCACCAATTATTAACATCTAAACAAATGTTACAGCAAGAATTTCTTTATTTTCACTATTTAGACTGTTGTAATGTCATCTGTTACAACTGAGAAACTGAACATTCCCCTTTTAAACATGTTAAATGATGAACTGTACAAAGCTGCCATCCTGGAGATCCCATATCACAAAAGTAACCGCTCACACCGTATCTGAGCAGCGAGCACAAGCAGGATGAATTCTTGCTTGTTCTCTACAACTCTCATAGGCAGACATTGCATGTGGCTTTTATTGGCCTTTTTGAGCAAACACCAACATGATTTCCCTATGACTTTCACAGCAGAATTTTCACGTTTGATGAAAGAGTCACCTACTAAACAGCTACTCCTTACATTCATCCACATAAAGAATTTTTAGATTGAAATGCCCTTTCCCTTCCCCCAAACCCACTCCTCTTTGTTCACTCTTCTTTTTCAGTCCTGCAGTATTCTGTACCCAAGCTTGTAAGCCTATACTATTCTGCTCAGTTAAGAACTTACTTGTGTTAATCTGAGTGAAAGAGGTCCTCACAACCTACCTACTGAATACTACTTCAACTGATCCAAGTCAAAATTACACAAATGTCACTTTAGGGACATTCCCTCCCTTACCCACCCAAGCAGGAGACAGGGACATATTTAAAGCTTTCGTTTAAAAGGTAACTTGTCATACTTTTTATGTTCTTCTTTGGTCCATAACGTCTTTGTGTACATACATCACAGAGTAGTTTATTGGTCTCAGTAAGTTTTTCATTACGGGTAAATTGATACAAACAGTGATGGATTGAACCTTCTTCTGGGTTCAGATCTTCCCTGTTTGCAAGAGTACAAAATGCTGTTTCTGGATCTTCAGTCGACACTTCACAGGACTTGATGGGAACAGTCTGAAGGTCATCTAAGGTACTCGTATCAGATTCAGCATTGGCACCCAAGTGTAGTTTTGAAAAGTCAGTAGCAAGCTCTTCCTCATCTTCATTTTCATCACCCTCATCTTTCAAAGATAGGTTGTCAACGCCATTGACAAACTTTATAGGAGAATCTAAGCCTTCCATAGGGAGATCCATGAGAGATTCATTTTCTACACACTCTTGTTCTGGCTTTTGTGTATTTTCATGCATGCTCTGAACTTCTGTATTATTTCCCTGTAAACTCAAGTCTTTTTCAGTTAAGCAGTGATGATCATTTGGTGATTCCTCTTCTTGCTTCACATCAGGAGTTTCAGAGTTAATTTCTGTCTCTGATTCTTGGTTATACTCAACATCTTTTTCTGACTGTTCTGCTGCACAGATATCTGTCAAATGAAGCACCTTTCCTTGAAGTTTTTGCTGGCGGCGCTGGCTCTGCAAATTGTAATACATAATATACAAGAATACAAAAAACAGAGCAAGTTCAAATGACATTTATAATTTCTTAATCGAAAGTCTTGTAGCATGCCACAGACACAAAGGGCAGGAGGGGGGAGAATAATCTATAATTTAATGATCAGAGGTGATCAATTCAACCAATACTGAATTTACCCTCACTCAGATATAGTTCCCACTGCTCCTTATTACACAGTATCTTCAAAATACAGCTAATGATTCCCTTCATATCTTCCCAATCCTTTCTTATGTCTGTATTCTAAAGTTTTGTGAACACTCTTGCAATCAGTGATTGGACAACAGCTGATACAAATTAATGCTACTTCAGACAGGCAACATAAATTTCAAATTCCTCTGGGTATTAGCTTGCTCCTAGCACAGCAACTCTTAAGAGAACATGTAACTTCTTAATAGCAAAGACATAGATACAACTGGTCTTTTCAGTTGTGCATTTGAGTGAGGAGAAATTCTAAGCTGTCTCCTCCTTCTTTGAAACTGAGGAAGCAAAAAGAATTTGTTTTACCAGCAGTTGCAAGAACTTCATTAATAAAAGTGAAATACTTATCAAAACCAACCTTGGCTTGTTTTTTGGCCTGTTTCTTTGCTTTTTTCTGAAGGTGTTTACTTGTACCAGGGGGATCATCTCTCTGCTTAAGATAACAGTCATTGTTTTTATCCTCTTCATCTTCAGATTCCTTTTCTTTGTTTTTTTTAACATTTCTCTCATTTGTAATTTTTACTTTCTACAAAAAACAAAAAGCCACAAAACAACCACAGAAGTAGAAATATTACTGTCCTGAATAACAAAATAGTATTCCAAAGAAAATTGTAGGGATAAGATGTTATCTGAGTTTTCAGCTCAAGATACCATTTTAGTGACTATAACATACAACTAACTCATTTATGCCACCCTAATGTTTACAAAAGAGGTGTCTTACTCCAGAGGGACTACATGCGAAAACAATGACTTGCAGAATGAAACAATATGAAAAAGTAAGGCTACCAAGGGCCAAATTCTGAACCTGTAAAAGGGGGCAACATTACCTTTGGCTCTAACAGATGTCAATCTCATTAAATGCACTGAAAGAGTAACGTTTTACACAAGCGGAGATATTTTCAGTTGACTGCATGCCACAGAATTTGTTTGCTTCTGCTAAAATTAAACTTGTTTGTTGCAGAAGACGTATGATCCCTTTGGCTGAAGGGGTTTCATTTCAATATTTACTCATTAGCTTTTGTGTGAGCAGTGCTACATAACAAATCTGAAATATTACATATACAGATTACCAATATGAAGCCCAAAGCAAATACTGTATTTTCAGTGTCTAGAGACTGATCAAAAAACCCAACATTGATCAAATCAATATTTACATACTATCCTACCAACATTTCTTAGCTTTATTCTATAACCTCAATATTATGAATATTCTTGCACTCAGTGCAGACAAATGGATGAAAAAATGAAAAAAAAAAAAAAAAGCAGCATTCAAGCAACCACTATGTACCCATCACTGTCATGCAATTTAGTTCCATTTTACAACCGTGAAGACGAATTGGGAAATGTTCTTTGCAACTCAGTCTTCTACAATAGTGAGATAACACTGGAATATACTAGATTATTCCCTAAACCAATCTCTACATTAGAAACATTAACTGACAAAGCAGCAAGATCACCAATAGACTATCAATGATTTTCCAGAGACAGTTTATGAGCCACAACTTACAGGAATTACTCTCATGAAAATCTTATCCTCTATCTTTCTCGTCAAATTTAACTTTCAAAAGAGACATTTAGAAAGATGCATAAATTCATTCCCTAATGATTATGTAATAAAGGTGTTTCCATATAAGCAAACAAAAACTAAGCCAAAAAGCAAGCACGTACAATTTCTTACCTGATCATCAAGTACAGGAAGTGACAAATCAAGGAAAGACTCATGGACCAAGGATACCTTCAAAATTAATATTCAAGAGTCCAATTTAATTTTGTCTGGAAGCAGCTGGGTGGCTGTCAATAGGCGTATTTGTACATAGCCTTGTTTGCATTCAATGTGTGCTTTCTTGTGTGCATACAAATGTAAGACACAGCTAATCTACCTTCACAAACAGCTATCCGTGACCAAAATCTAGCAGTCACATTACAACCGAAATAAGCAAGAAATACTATTATAAACTTCAGTTTTCTAGTGGCCTAGAATGTTAGAACTCAGCTTAGGGCCTATGAGATCAATATCTGCAATTTGTCATGACATTCATCTAGCCCACTCACTAATATCCTTACTTACTTCATTCTCAGGATGCATTATCCCAATAGTGCCTTCTTGCTTAACTGTTCTCCTGTCAATCCCATGGTCATTCCAGTGTGGGAAAGGGAAAGACCTAATCTGATGAAAAAGGAAAGGGCCCCTGGCAGCATACTGCTGGTAGCAGAACAATTCATTCACTCTACAATTTGTGCCACAGGAAGGCATTTACTACGAATCTGAGAGTGAATTCTTCTGGCAGAGGCAGTTTGCTGTTGCTGACCTTTTTCTGGAAGGCTTTTGAATTGAACTGAAAGATTAGTTTTATAACATAAGGGAAGAAAGATTCCAGCCAAATCATGCCACTCTTTGAAAAGCACGTAGCTAATCAACTCTTAGAAGTGTATTAACCGAAGCAAGCCTCTCCAATTTCACTTATTTCTACATATAGTTACTCTGAGGTTCTCCTGCAGATTACATAAAATTATGCTCTAGACTATCCAAAGCAGGCAGTTTGTTTACTTACGGTTCTGCATTCCTCACACATAATCATACTGGTTAATTCTCCACCAAAGATTCGATCTACGAAACTTCGTATTCCCTTTTTCTTTTCATATTCTAAGAATTGACAAAATATATAGTAAAGTTAATAATATGACATATACTACACTGGCAACCAATTTAGTTATGGCATACCAAACAAAAAAAAAAAGAATACAGTATGCAAAATGTGTGACGGAATGTGTTGGCGTGTTTTAGTTTCCTCAGGAAGTACAGCAAGATTCTTAAATTAAGCTTCTTTCATACATCAAAGGAATGGAGGCAAAAACACATTTGCAGAAGACACCTTGACTGAATCAACACCTTTAGCACTTTCTCAACTCAAATGCATTTCCCCATTTTCTCAGAAGTACTGCACCCCAGTAAGAGTTCCTGTTTTCTCTCAGGACTTCACTCAACTGTCTGAACCTAAAAAACAAGCACCAACTTTTGTCTGTATAGGTGCCCTACAAACAAAACCAATTTCCTGAAGTTATATTTTCAGTGTAGCACATAGTCTGGATTTAAACTTGGTCTTCATCTTCTAATGTAAGTCATGTTGAAAAGTTTAAAAATTCTTCTGTTCACTGTTTGGGGTTTTTTTTATACCACTGTTAAGTAACAATGGACTATTAGGATTAAATAAATCATTACACTGATGTGCTAATATTTTCTTACATAATATTTGAATGATTAAACACTACCCAAACATATTTTAATGTATAATGTCTATAGAATCAACACTGTTAAGAAGGAAACGCCATCAAGTTCAGTAAGACATTCAAATAAATACACTAACACTATTGAGCTTTATATTCTAGATACACACATATTCAAGAGATGGCATAAAGTTGTACAGTTAAACATGTATCTTTCAGCTGTTAGTTACTTTGTGTACTTCAGTGAAACAGAATATTTTAAATTATTACATCAGTAACATGTATTTTACCTTTAATTTTCTTTTTAAGTTCTTCTTCATTTTGTTTGTTAGAGTCAGTCAGTGCCTTCAGTATTCCAACACTTATTTGCTGAAATTTTCAAAACAAATACACGCTGTAAAATTTCCTAAATTAATTCAGTTAACTAGTTCATTTTATAAAACATTTCAGATGGAGGAAAAAGTTTAATCTTCACCAATTAAGAGAACCAATACAAAAAGCACAAATGCCTGTAGAGACACAAAATAATTCCTGTTGATATTAAAAAAATAATCAACCAAGAAACAGCTTGTAACCATAATGCTGCAATTGGTATGTAAAAAAAATCAGTCTAAGGATGAAATACTTGCCCAAATTAAAACTGTCAAAAAAAAAAAAAAAAAGAGGAATTTCCACGAATGAACTTTCAGGCATTCCAGAAATTAAGACATTCTTTAGGGTTACTACATATACTCCAAACCCACTTTTTTCTGTAGAAGTTTTGGACAAATCAATCTATTTCTGAAGGACGATTGTATTACAGGTGTTGAATTAACCGAAGACCTTTAGAGCAAGCAGAACTGAACGCTTCTACTTGATTTTATTAGAAAAGCATAGAGAATAACCAGTACGCTGCTTTCCAAAAAGGCAGAAAATATTATTATGTTAGAAACCTAAACAGTGTGTGCAATGTATGTAAGAGATATAAGCCACAAACAAACTTCTTTCTTTGAATAGTTTTGTTAAGTGAAAATAGTAATACCAGTGGTTGCTCCTTCACAACCCCATTGCTTAGAGGCTGTCCAGTTCTACAGCTCTGTTGCTAACACGCTTCAAGAAACTGTTATGGGCAACGTTCTTTCTCCCCTCAGCAGAGGAAAAAGTCTTGGTCTGGGGTATGAAAAAGAAAGGTATGCACAACTATGAAATTAGCACTCACTTGGATTTCTTCTGCTCTCATTCCATCAAGTAAATAACGAAGCAATTCATGACTGTCTTGCTGCTGATAACCTTTAAATCGTGTTGCTCTGTAAATGAAACAGTAATTGTAAAGTATAACTGAACTTAGAGATGGACAAAGTAAAAACAATTCACGTCAGACACAAAAGGATAGTCTCAAACATGTATGTATATAAAAGCAACAAGTGTTTACATATGGTATTTTCTAAAAATATGAAGCTAGCTAATCAGAATATGTCACTGAATAGCTTTCATTTTACTTCTATTACTTTGTATTTTGCTCTTTATCCTCTTCCTTCAAAACTTAAGTATTATACAAATTTTATATGCTGTGATGTGAGCTCAAGAAAATCTGGGAGAAACCTGACCTCTTTAAACAACTAATGGACTTTTTAAATAACTAACAAACTTTTGTTATACTCACTATGACATGCAATTGTACAGATACTTACTTTTTACAAACCTGAGCAAAAAGTTCCTTAGGAGTGACTACCCCTTTCTTTGTCTCTTGCATTTCTGTCAGGAACTGATACATGGCTAATGTCAAAGGACCTGGCTGATCTAGTTTTATCAGCTGGGGTTCCTGTTTTAAACAAAAGCAACAAAGTTGTTTTGCCTTAATTTTGTGACAGATCCTTCTGGAGCAAGTTGTTCCTTATCTAAACACTTCACTGAAAGTGAAAACATATAAAACATTATTATAAGATAGAATACACAAAACTGCAAAATGGCAGTAAGTTAACCTGACAAAAACTGTCAAGACATGGTTTCTCATGAGATGATACCAAAACACTGGGCTAAGAATCATTAATTATTCATTGCTTAGTTGCAACTCTGGACTTCTTGCTTTTATTAGGAAAAAAATACAATTTCTTAAAATGCACAACCCTTCTTTCCCATGCAAATCCCTAACTGTAATGACAGATGCATTATTTAAACTAGCACTATAGACATCGCCTAGTTTCCTATTTTGCATTTAGACAAGTGACACTATAGCAAACGTTACACATTTTCATCCTTTAAATAACTTAATCATAATGTAAGTATTCCTTTGATGACAACTATTAGAGTATTGAACCACTGCTCTATCACTTTGAATAAAATACCTCCGCTGCCATCAGAAGCAGCTTTATGGAATTCAATGGTAAAATTCCCACCAATTTTACTTCTTAATCTTGTTAGTTTTTAGCTGAAACAGCTTTAAAATCCAGAGATGAGTATTGCTTTGTTTCTAACAGATTGGAACGGTGGGAAGAAATACTACAGAGGTTGAAGCATATATACCATGGATAACTCAGGTGGCTCGATTTTAACTGTTGTGCCAGGCATTTTAGCTTCTTTAAGCAGCTCCCTCAGGACTGGAGTTTGTGATAAATTCTGTAGAACATAAAAGAAAAAGAATGATTGGTAACTATGAAACAAGAGGAAGGGCAGCTGAGTTCCACTGGTCATGGAATTTGTAGCAATCAGATTAGTAACAATTTATTTTTCCCAAACACAGTGTTTAACAGTTAAAGGTACATTCCATATAGCTAACAGGACTTCCAAGTGTCCTCTGTATATATTACTTTAGATTGCAGAAACCCTAAATATACTGTTGTTCTAGACAGTATTCACTAGTGTCTGTTTCTAAAGACACACTTTTCTAAAATCAAAAGGTAAAATGCAGTCTGCATATTTGCTTGGTTTAAAACATGTTTTTTAAAAAATAAAAATCAAACAGTTTACTAAAACCTGCAAGTACAGTGGGAATTTTGTTTGAGTAAAGCTTCAGTATCAAGAGCCAAAGAGCACAAGGTTACACACAAGTTTTAATACACATGAAAGAGCAAGTTTATTCTATCCAAACACTTAGCTGAGCAAGACACACAAGACAATGTGCTCATTCTGTTAGTATTTACTTTAATTTGATTTCCTGTTGCTGAGAGAGACACTTTTGTTTCAGTAAACACCCATGATCTCTGGGTATTAATTTCTTATATCCTAAGACGTCAGCAAGGGTGATGTGCCAGGCTATTTTACTTTTTTTTACCAAACTAGGAAGTTGGCATGCTTAATCTACATTGGTGAAAGATGCTGTCCCTCAAAGACAAGGCAGTTTGTTATATTCTCCCTTAGAGCAAGTCTGAACCTGTAGTGCCATTTTTTCATATTTCTCTGGGCCAACCCACTATTTTTAGAAAGAACCCATCATTCTTAGCAGATGAAAATGACATTCTAATTGTGTCATTATAAAATACTGGGGCAGGGTTCTCGTGGGCTGGTTTGGGGTTTTTTTGCTATTCAAAGTTTTTAAGAGCAGCAGTAACTACTGTACCTGCATCACTGCATTAAAGAAACATGTATTCCCCAAGTTACTAAGTCCCTTCACAGTCACTTCCAAGTTACTACTTGAACGAGAATTCTCTTCTTTCAGTGAGACTTCTTTTTCTTGCTCATTTTTGCTGTCTTTTTCCACTTTTTTATTTTCAAATTCTTTGTTCTCTTGTTTTTCTACTGAAATAATAAAAAAAAATACCACATATTAACCCAGTAACAGGGAATGGGCTAGGAAAGTTACTACAGGCAGCAGCAATCTACGTTACTTAAAACTTAAACATACGATAATTAATTCTGTAATTGTATAAATGTAACACTACTCATTTAGGTTCTTAAACTGACTAGGTAACAGGAGATAAAAAATAAACAAAACAAGAAATAGCAAGAAATCCCTGAAATGCCATTCCAGATCAGCATGCAATTTAAACATGCCACTTGGCCCACAAGCCATTCATGCCAACAATCTCTGAAACTCTGCATGAGTTATCTGAAATGTCATTCCTGTTGCAAAAATCACCTATGCTAGGGCTTTATGCAACATCTAACAAGATGGCATCTGAGATAATATTCCTTTTGACACAGCACTACTGTCTGAAATGAAATGCACAGGCCTCCCACTGTCAAAGCATTCTCATGTTCATTTCATGAACCTAAACAGATGAACCGAGAAGGTTTATATTCTTCAAGATACATTAAATATTTTTTCCCAAAAATTACTTTGGGGTAGAGTTCAAAATTTCAATGACCTGTTTAATAAAACCGTAAGGGAATTCAAGGTAATTTTCAGAACAACACCCACACTGGTTCTGCCAGTTTGGTAGTTTACTATTGATTAGGTTTCTGATAAATAGGGCTGTGCGCCAAGATGAACTTTAAAATAAAGTAATGCCACCTCAGAGAAAGCAAGGAAAACAGACAAGACAATCTTTGCAGATGGACGGACAATGGACAGAACACCTGAAACAGACAACAACTGCATCCAGGTATTCCTCCATTTTCCAATTCAAACCCGAGAAGAAAATTTTGGCAACTAATATGAAGTTCAAATATTAGACGTAAAGAAACTACATATCTGGGAACGCCTGACCAAAATCACTCAAAGATTCTGGTCCCTGTGAGAAAACCTCAGCTGCTTCCTGAACAAATATTCAGAGACAGGCACTTGGCATTGCTGGGTGGTTGTGATCTATTTCCCAAGGGGCTATGACTTCACCTGAGTGTAGGATGGTGTTAGAATTTTTGATAGCCATGAGTTACAGCATTTATTTTGATATGCAAATTTTTCCAACTTTTCTAGTGAAAATGTCTTGTACAAAACCAGTTTTGCCATTGTGGAAACTGGGGGTTTTTGCTGGGTTTTTTCCTTTTAAACAACCAAGTTTTGCAGGTAGCTTGCAGGCTGAACACACTATTTTAGAGAGTTCTAAATGCACTGCAGCTACCTATACTAAATGTACAGACCCAGCAGATGAATCCTCTTGTATACTCCTTCCATTAGGAAATGCACTGCAACAGCTGGAGACTTAGTCATTCCAGCTGATACATTCACAAATACCTACAAAAATACTTTTAAAAAATCAAATCACCTTATTCTTAACCAATGACAAATTTCCTGCAGATGTCAAGACAGACTGAGCAATACTGATGAATAAACACAGCACTCCTAAGTACTGAAAGTCAACTCCTTACTCACAGAACAACCAAATGTCACATTTTAAAAAAAAGTCACAGTAAAATTGTACTTTTTTCCTCTTATTCCTGTATTTCTGGGCTGTAAAAGTTCACAGGACACTGAGCAAAATCCTGGTCCAATTAGGTCCATGGCCTAGGACATTACTTATGCTATCAGAATTCTAACAGAGAACAAAAAAGGGCAGGGGGGAAGAAATTAGCTTTTTACTTTACCATAGGGGGCTCCAAAAGGTAAATCTCATTTTGTGTACATTCTGGATTTACAGCACTGTCTCCTACATTCAAGGGACCTTCTGATTTACTGTATGTATACTATAATTACTTACCTGTACGTGATGAGTCAATACAAACTTGTTTTCTAACATAATCCACAGTCTGGCCCAATCGGGTTGAAGTATTATACGGAACTTCATTATCGCATATGTAGCACCTGTCTCCACCCCCCCACCCCCCCCCCCAAGAAAAACAATTAATCCTGTTTTTTTTCTACTGGTTAAAAATCCTAAACTCTTTGCTTGATTGATTCAATTCATTACACAGTTATAAAATTACAAGATTTATTTTAAGATTTAGAAGTCTTAGAGAAGAGTTCAATCTAATTCTGATCAAGAAAATAAAAAGTTTAAAAATTATCTCTACTAAATGATTTCAGTGACTGGAAGTTGCAATTTACAAATCTAAATAAGATTCTCAAAAGATGTGCTTAGAAACCTTGTTGCAAGAAAAATAAATGCAGGGAACATTTTGCCAAAATGAAGAAACTAAGATATCAGGCCCTAAAGGAAATGACTTACGAATGTTATGGCATGAAAAAATATTCTGAGTATTTTAGCCAAGCAAGTACTTTGTTAATTTAAATTGGATAAGAAATAAACTGGTGTCCCCATTACTCCTGCACACTTTTTATTTGCTCTTCCACTCCTGATACAAACCTGTTTACCTCTATGAGCAAAAAAAGCACATGGTTAGGCCACTGATCCATTTTAAACAAAATTGTGAGAGAAGCTGCAGTGATAAAGGCTCAAGTAAGAGTAAAATTCTGCCAGAACACATACAGCTGAAAGAGTAATATGTATCGATTTTGTAGTTCTGCCCAAACAGCTCTTTGAAGAAGTGACAAAGGTATTGAAGAGAACGCAAATACTTCTGCACTTTGAAGCACACCAATTACAATTCTTAGGCACAAATACATTTAGCAGATTTCAGGATTACCGTAAGTCAAACTATTTTCTGATATTAAAAGCAAAAGTCTGTAGCAAAGTACTTCCCTAAATCTCTAGCATCCCTGGAATTAGCTGCAATTTTCACATTTCTTCGTATTCTCATTAAAAACCTGGCTCAACTTTTGGATCCCTGAGTACATATTTATTGTCTGTCTGGTTAATTATAAAAACAGGCATTCTCCCTCCTGGAATAATATGGGCAATTTTAACATCATAACGTTTCATCCATCAAAAATTGTGGAGGTAACCCTGAAGAAATCAAGGAATTGGAATAAGTTTTTCCAGCGATGGCTGTTTGACCAGTGGGGGAAAAACATAAAGTAGATCCAACTGTTATGTCATACCAGTACTGAAAATGCACACAATAGCACTTGGAAACCCAAACCACAGAACTTAATGAATTACTAGAACTCTCCTCTTTCTCTCCAAGTGCAAAACAATTCTTTTAACTGTTTACAGGTACTATATCAAATCCAATTTCAAACACATATGCATGCATACCATAAAGAGATTTATTCACATATGCATAGCATTAATAAATTCTGATCAAAACTGCTTTTGCCTTTATGTACTAGGCTACTGTGAAATACATTTCTTGATTGTAGGTTTAATTTATAACAATAATTTATGCCCAATATATTAATCTGATTAATTTCTTGTGCTAGTCTGTACAATCAAGAAATTCTAGAAGGAAGGAAAACATCTTGCTTCGACAACTTCCTCTCATTTGCAAGTACTTTAATTTAAAAACTATGTAAGTTTTAGGAGAGAAAATAAAGCACTTGAAAACCATAATTTTAACGCTAATTTAAATTCACAAAAAGAAATTTACTGGTTCATTAGGAATACATGTTATTAATAACGTCCATTTCCATTCTAGAGTTCAATAAAAATACTGATCATTACATGTGTTAAATATGATCAAGTAAACAGATATTGTTATATAAAATGAACATAATGACAAATAGTAAGTTTAAGAAAAGGTTACTAAGCAAAATGAAAACTCTTTATGTCAGACACAGTATTTCTGTACAGCACAGTTTAGAAAATCAAGGTAGCCCCTTATACAGTAACATACTATTCCTTTTAAGAGAAGGACATAATACCAGGGAGATGGAATTTGTATTGGCTGATCTAGAAGCATCTTGTAATTCTACAGTTGTGCCTCTTAACTATACATGTGGTATTAAGAAGTTATAATTACTTTTATTTTCTCAGTAAATAAGTTTCTCACTAAGTGCATATCAGAAAGGAGCTTCTTCCAAGACTGAAAGTTAAGATTTAGAGCTACATACCAACATTTGTTTCCAGGTGTCAATATTCTGACCAAGCAAAAGCAGTAAAAAATAGTCAACAGCATTTATTAGTTGGTCGATTTCAACTGCAATTATGAACATTTTCTAGTTATGAATTTTGCAATAAAGTAATATTTATTTAGCAAATCTCAGCAAAGACTGCTGGGATTTTTGTGTGTTAAAATTCTTTATATACATTGAGATAAATCCTAGAATTCACGAAGAAAAGAAAACTCAAATTATATTCCCAGCCTCTGTTGCCCTCTAGCTATGTCTCATAACTATTGCCTGACAAACTCACCACACACTCCAGTTGTCCAAACTGAGAACCAAACAATGGGGATCTGATCTTGGCGTTGTATAATGCTTTAAAGCATGCTGTTCTTGAGAATTTCTGCCACAGCCCTACAATGTTGATAACCAGAAGTGTCACAAAATCCACTTGACTATTAATGAAACATACATACAGTCAGAGTATAAACAAAGTATTAAAATGAAAACTGTTTAACTATGTTAAACTAAATAGGATGAACAGATGGGTCTCTATTTCAAGACACTTACTTCTGCAAAGAGAAAGGTAGCTTACTGGGTACAGAATAACTACAAAGTTGCTCAGGGACTGAGCATTTAATTCACAAATTCCAGTTTGAACAGCTTGAAGAATGGAACAGAACAAAAACCTCTTCAGCGTGCAGAGTTTTAAGTTTAGTAAACTAATGCGAGCATAAGATGTTATTGTAAATATCACAAATCAGAAGGATTAACACAAGTTGTATTTTCTTAGCAAAATGATTTTGACTTTCTAAGAAAACAAGTCCTCAAAATGGTGTTTTAGCCTTAAGCCTGCTAAATGCCTTTGTGCCAAGCTTCTAAGTACTTTATCTGCAATTCAGAACAGGCATTTTTTAATTACAGTACAGTACATAAAATCATTTATGTAGCATCACCTTTAGAATAAAAAAAGAGAGAATATAAGAGTTTAATTAGAAGCTCTCTTGTTCCACTATGAGACACCGCAAGATAGCAAGACAAATTAACAACAAAACAAGAGATACCCTGTGGCCACATTTGAGACATAACCATATCGAAGGGCTTTCATCAGTCTCCTCCTCAGATTTCTCTTGTGTCTTATTGTCTGCCTTGCAGTCCTGACAAACATGCCATTCCACATTCAGCAGTGCCTTTTTCAGATGACCTTGTTCCAATCCTTTACGAATATGCTTGCACACAGGTTCTACAAAATAAAAAGCACAAGAAGGATGTAGGTATCGTAACAAATGCAAATGTTAAAGACACAGGCAGCAATCCAGAAGCTAGGATAGCCTTTCTAGAGTCAAAGAAACATTGACAATTTAGAAGCCATATCAGAAAGACACCCTCTGTTACCCCCATTCACAATCCAGAGATATTATTGCTGCATCCTAAACTACTGCATTACTAAAAAAAAAAAAAAATAAAAAGGTATTGCTCAATTCTACATCTAGTCAGAGAAGTTGACAAAACTTTTGGATACAAACCTACCTACTATGCCAGGCTGTGGGCTTCTATTATTGTGGCGTTACGATTCCCACACCTCCCAGGGAGCAGCCACAGCCCACTGCCACGGTTCCCAGTCACCAAGGCAGCACCTGGCTGGCCTATAAAAGTGGAGATTATGGAGGTTATGCTTCCAGCTGAGCTGCCTCAGTGAAATTATGCAGCAGACTATGGCAAAAAAAATGGCAGAGTCATCCTATCTATATCATTGTCACTTTGCAGTACAATACTACACCCTACATGGAGATGTACCTTCTGGACCTCGTGTGAACTCCACCTATTTAACTAAACTCTGCTAAGAATGGTTACATCAAGAATGGGCATGTGTCGCTAAGAGCAGTTTAATTATCTTATTTCTTTTCTGTTTAATTTTTAAGGTTATTGGTTACACTGTCACTTGCACTAAGAGAAGCTGTCTGTAAGCCTAAGTCACATACAGAGAAATTGCAATTGACAGACAATGCGCATGCAAACTGATTCAAGTTCTTCTAAATAAAAAGCGAGGAACATATTTTATTCCCTCCCTGCCTTTTTTTTTTTTTACAGTGTAAGTTTCCAAGACATTTATCATCATCAGCCTACAATTCATCACTATTTGCAGTTACAAATGTCAAAATTTGTAAATACAGGGTCAAATATCTGACAGTACAAAGTTACCTTAAAAGCCAAAGAGCACAGAGTAAACAAACCCATGCTAAAAGAAAAATGCTGTATGTACTTAATATGTTAAAAAAAAAGAAAAAAAAAATCACATTTTTGTGAAACTATTATTGAGAAGAATTACATAGCTGTTTACATAATTCAACTATCTGAAGTCCTTTGCTATGGAGGTATTTTTATTGCTCGGATGGCATACAGCTCTGAATCTATCTTCGTTGAGGACCATATGCAAGATTACAGTCTCAAGATAGCAACATTTTCTTGGCATGATCTGAAACAGGTGAAAAGCTTTGTACCTAAGGTTCTGTTTCTGTCCAAAATTATAGGATTTTAGCACAGTAAAAATGCTAGCCAATATGAGCCAAATGCAGATATTTAGATGGATTCTTTAAGCCTTTATAAAAAAGCACAAGCTTCATCTACAACTTCAGAATTGTCTTTTTTAAACAAACCTTTTGCATATTGGCCACTACTATTACAGTGGAATTCACAATGATCAGTCTTATTTTACATTTGTGACTTTACAGGACTTTGCCAGGGTAACCTAGCTTATTTTTAGCCAAAGAAACGAGATGCCATCAGCAACTGCACCATAACTGATTTCTTTGCTGGAGAAAAGTGAGGAAGTCACAGCAGACATTGATCTTGACTCCAGGGGAAAAAAAAAAACCCAACAACAAACAAAAAAAACCAAAACCAAAACCTAAAAAGCCATAGGAGACAGAAGCTACCACAATACTAGGACAACCAGGAAACCAAAGTAGAGTAGACGAATTTAAAATAAACAGGCCACCACACCGAGCCTCCTGCCTAAAACTCTCACAGCTACATTAGCATGGCTCAACTTGTTTCTCCAGTCAGAATCAACAGAAAAGATGGACAAGACTCAATCTGTGACCTGGTAGACAAGGTGGTTGACGAGAATACTACACAGCACAAGCAGAAACAAGAGCTAGAATAACCAAGGTAAACAAGGTAACAAATCAAATTTCAACACAAGGGTGAGATCCAGTACAACTAGAAGGATAACATTAACTATTTGGAATTAGGAACTATTAGGAACAGAAGGCGAGAAAGAGGTTTTAAGCAAAAAGCACTATGACCAGAAAGCTGAGGTGTCTGACGCCAGTACTAAGTTAGTTGCTAGTGTAAAAACAAATGGTTTCACAGAAATATTTTAATCACAATCTTTTTTGCTGAAGCGAGAATCTTCTGCAAGAAAAATCTTCATTAGGAAAATGCTACTTAAACCTATCATGATAAACTTAGTCGCTGACTCTACAAATCCTTTAAATTCTGAGGAAGTTTATACAATTCAGTAAGATCTGTGTATCAGTAAAGAACTGTGCATCCAAGTTGCTTGAAAACCAGCAATACAGTTTTCAGGACAGGATTATTATTTTCTAGCATACTTAAAGCAGCAAAACTAATGTTTTGTGGTAGATCTCAGTTTCAATTATACAAACCCACACTTTGTAAATGAGACTTCAAAGCCAGTGACTAATGTAAAGGCCTTCTAACACTAATGAGTTTTCAAGCCCTCTATGAGGTTAAAACAAACACTAGGAACACAGACTTCTCTGAGGAAACATACCCAGTGTATCCGAAGACTCATCAGACTGTGCAGTTTTGCCTTTGATGCGTTTCTTTCCCATATTTGTAGCCTGTAATTTTTCTTACATGGAACAGTGACCTGGAAAATAAAAATAGTAAATTAGAAAGTAGGTTTTGGTTTTAATTGTTCATTGCTAAACAACAAATTATTTCTACGGCCAAGGTGTCCCTTGAAGCGAATTAACTTGCTTTAATTTGACATTTTCAAAGGAAAAGAAATTAATTATACTTTAACATGAAACAATTGTAACTGCTGTATAGGCAAGATCACAGTGTGAATTATAAAAACCAAATGATTTAAAACCTTAAATCAAAAGCATTGCACAAAAGAACAGGATAGGAAACTTTTAAGTATCAAAAATCCTATAAACCCTTAGGATTTGTACTTTAACTAATAGCACAGGGATTTTAGGAAAAAGAACTGGATTTGTCCCAAATAAATCTTGAAGTTATTCGCAATTACAATCTTTTGATTTTCTTTATTGTAAACTCCTTGTATCTTTGATGAAGTCTGACACACACACAAATACTCTTAATGTATTTGAAAACAGACAGACAACGGAAGTTACGGGTTTTGTTTCTTCACTGGGGGAAGATTTATCAACTTCCCAACATACCAAGCAAATAGTTCAGATGGGGTCTATTATTTGGAATTTCTGTAGACCCTTCTAGACAAGATTGATCTACCGCTACGGAGTCCTAAGCCACCTGCTTGCCTTCAAAAAGCTGACTACTGCACATATGGTAGGGCATTTTTAGCTTCTAGTCTGTAGTCCCTGTAAGGCCCTGTGCCTTAGCTCACACAAGGTCATTCAAAAATATCAGGTAAACTTAAAAATCGACATATGCTATACAATGAAAAAACGCAAGCTAAAAGGGATCAAAATTGAGTCTCTGCAGGTTGGCCTAACCCCGCTGTCCATGCTGCACGTAAACATGTTAGCACAGCACTAAGTCTGACTTGTAACACTTGTCCTTTCAAAACCATTTCTTAGCTTGTACTCAGCAGCACACTGGCCACAGCAAACAGCCGCCCGCTTCAAGCTGCCACAGCCAAAAACCGAAGCCAGCCCAAGAGAAGTGGACAGAAACATAGCTGTAAGAGTTTAGGCAGGATACCCACAGAGGACTTTTTGTATGAAAAACTTCTTCGAAGCATGCTTTTAGGGCAGACTACCCAGATGTTAAGTGACAAGTAGGCAGACACTTCATCAAGAGTAGAATTATCACCTTTTACAACTTAGCATTCAATTTGTTCCGAAAAAGAAATGACAGCTCATCCAACAAACTGCCCCTACAGCACATCTTCCCGCAAAAAAGCTACAATATTTTATTAACAACTCTAAACCGTTAAAATCCTTTCCAAATTGACCTCGTTCCTGCCGGGAAGGCAGGCCAGCACGAACTGATGTAGCCGTCAATTTAACCCACGCTGTGCCTGGACAGACTTGTCTGACAGGTTCTTCACCAGCCTTTTCCACGGAACAGCCCACACGAGGAAAAGTGCTGCAGAGACCAATAGCTAAAGCAATAAAATGACTGTTTACTTTATTTTTATTTATTTTTTTTAGTAAGACAGAGCAGTCCGCAAACGACCAAAAGTGCACCTGCGTCGGACGGAGACCCGGGAAAAATGCCCGCAGAGGGAAACCAGCGGGGCGCGGCGGGCGCCTGCCTCAGGCAGCAGGCCGAGCCCCAGCGGCTCCACCGGGCACCTGCCGCCGGCGGGGAACCCATACTCCCTATCCCGGGAGCAGCGGCGCTCCGGGACTCGACACAGCCTGGCTGGGCGCCCGACTCGTCCCCCAGCTGCCCCGCTCACCCCGACCCACCGGCCGGGCCGAGCCGGGCCGGGCTGAGCCGGGCCTGGCCGCGACGCCCACGTGCTGCCTGGTCCCGCCGCGGCCCCGCCGCGCACCCCACCACGCCGCCCCTCCTCGCTTGCTGCCGATTGGCCCGCGCCCGCCTTCCGCGCTTTCACGGACAGGCGCCGCAGCCAATCGGGAAGGCCGAGTGTCCCGGCCGGAGCGGAGGCTGCGGAGCGCCGGAGGAGTGAGTCGCGGGGCGGGGGGAGCAGATCAGCCGCGGTGGCAGGAACGCGACGGCAGGACCGGGGGGCTCCCGTCCCTCACCTGCCGGCGCCGCGGGGCCAAGAGCTTGGTGGCGCATAGCTCCGTCCTGGGGCAGCCTGGCAACTTCACCTCATCTCCAGGCGCTGGGGCGACGGCCTCCGGCTGCCATGCGTGCTTCCGGCGCGCTGCATTGTGGGGCCGTGAGGGCACGGCGAGGGGAGGGCAGTGACGGGAACGGGCATGGGGACTGGTCTGCGCATGCGCGGGCGCCTCCGCTTCCCCCCCGCCGCCGGGGCCGCCGGTGGGCGCCGGGGCCGGGGTTGCTCGGGGGGGCGGTGGAGACTCCCGAGGGGCGCTGATGTCCGCTTCTGCGGTCGCCAGCGCGGTGGAGGCGGCAGCGCCCTGAGCATGCGGCCCTGCCAGAAAGAAGTTGATTTGGTGACTCAGCACCACGACCTGTCCCGTCTCAGGCCAATGGAAACCTCATGGACTGTTGCAGAGTATCTCCGTGCTCCTAACTGCCCCGACACACACGAGCTAGTTTTGATGGGCTTGGTTATAGGGATTAATATGATTTAGGTGGGTGTAGTTAATGAACTTTGTCTCGTATTCAAGCCCTGTTTTTTTTCCCTGATTTCTTTGCTTAGGAAACAACAGAAATGACTAACCGAGAAGAAGCTGAGATACAAATTTCAGAATTAGATTTACTGTCTAGCATGTTTCCTTACGAGGAAGAGTTCATTGTGACTGACCAGCTGGCTGTAGCAGAACTAAAACACTTTGTTGAAAATGACTCTGCAGAGATGCCATCTTCAAAAATTCAGTTTATACTGAACGTAAAGCCAGAGGTCTCTAATGCCTCTATGGTATTGTAAACACCTTTCTTCTTTTTTTACTACTCATTTTTACTTTGTAGGATTTTAGGGCTTACTTGAACTGAACATTTGCTCATTTGTTTTTAGGTGGAATTCTCTATGGCCTGTGCTTTACCATTCAAATATCCAACTGTTCTACCAGAAATTACTGTGAGGTATGGCATTAAAAGGACAGTTAATAAAAACATTTAGAACCTATTGTGTACTGCATAAATACAGTTATAATGGGAAAAAGCAGTCCTTTTTTGATAGTTTACTGTCTAATTAAGCCAGATGGACAACAGTGTTGAAGAAAAATCTACAAGGTTATGATTTCTCTGGTGTCCTCAGAAAATAAGTGAGGAAAATGAGAAAAGCATGGAAGAGTGCCGTCTTCTGTACAGAGGGATTATATGTAGATACTGTTCATAGGTCTGATGCTCAAGAGAGAGGCTGTTGTCCATTTTGACTAGACTTAACGCTAACTAAAGGAGTGACAGGTTACTTAATGGTCTTATTCTTCCCTTGTCAAAATGCTGTTACTCCCAGGTTTCTGTTATTTTTTATTGGAACGTTTCTGTTTAAAGAAGTGGCCTTGCATATTATAGGAAATTAGTTCAGTCACCATACTTACTTTTCAAGTACCTTTTTCTTTATTTTGATTTACAGATTGGTAGTACTATATGTCAACTCAAGAGTTAGCATAGACCTTTTCATAGCTAATATGACTTAAATTTATCAATAGCAAGTGCATACCATCTAAATACGGCCTGATTTTTTTTTTGGCTGCTTGAAGTAAAACTGTTTGAAAAATGTGCTAAGTTGTAAGCATATTACCACTGCATTTATATTTTTCTTTTTCTTTAGGTCATCATTATTAAGCCGCTCTCAGCAGATTCACCTGAACTCTGATCTAAAAACATATTTGATGCAAAACTGCAGTGGTGAGCCCTGCATGTTGAGTGCAAGGGAATGGGTTAAAGACCATGCAGCTGCTTACATTGACAAAGAGCTTTCATCTTCCTTGGTGACAACATCAAATGCCATGCAGCCAGAAGTCATCACGTTCACTCGATTGTGGATCTATAGTCATCACATTTACAACAAGCAAAAGAGAAAGAATATTATTGACTGGGCCAAGGAGCTCTCTCTGTCAGGGTTTTGCATGCCAGGGAAACCAGGTGTTGTTTGTGTAGAAGGTCTACAAAGTAATTGTGAAGAGTTCTGGTCAAGGTTAGTTTTTCTTTGTATTTAAATGCCATTAATAGTTAGAATATTGCATTTTTCGTGTTGTATGTGTGGCCAGAAGGTGGCAAATCCAACTTGTAAAGGTCTGCAAAGTATTTGTGTTTATCATAAGGTATTTACAGCTCTAAATACCCATTGTACTGCTGGCTGCAGCAATCAAAGCTACTAGTACCACATGGTGCACATTTATATCTTCCTCTGTATTTCATTTGTATAACAACAGACTGCAATACCCTGGTCGTGTTAGATATGTGTGCTGTTATATCGCTTTACATTCATGTTTTATTCTGCTCCCATCATTTATACTTCTAAGTGGTGCAGACTAAATGAACATTGTAATTTGATTATAACAGCTAAGAGAGTATGAGAATTCTTGGCACAGGCAGGGCAGAAGTGAGCACTGAAATCAAAACCATATCGTCACCAATTATTTTGTGAGGAATAACATTAAGGTTTTTGAATCCTGAGGAGACATAAAGAAACAAGCTCCTGCTTATGGGAGTGTTTGCGTGTGGGTAGTGTTTCTGTGACCAGCTAGGGAACCATTATCTTTGCCAAGATGTATGTACAGAAGGAATTTGTTGGCTTCTGTGATAATAGCTATTTCATGGTATTCTCTAAAACAGTCTTTATTTTATAGACAGATTCATATTTCTCCAATTGCTTTCAGAGTAAGAAGATTAACGTGGAAAAGAATTCTCATTCGGCACAGAGAAGATGTTTCTTTGGAAGGTGGAGGACATGCTGAGATTCAGAAACAAAGAAAGTTCTCCACTTTGGAGGAAAAATGCTTTGATGCACATGGTGCCAGAGGAAATCATATGGATTTGGGGCAGCTATATCATTTTTTAGAAGAAAAAGGATGTGCTGACATTTTTCAAATGTATTTTGGTGTTGAAGGGCATTGAAGGGGTTGAAGATCACCACAGGTCCAAGTGCCTACATTTGTCAGTTAATCCTTGTAACAGATTCCTTAGCTGTTCTGCAACAGTTGATCAGAGAGGGAATTAATAATTTGTGGATAATATGATGAATCCAGTTTTCAATGGAAACATATATCCACTGAAATCCTGAATAATGAAAATGACTAGGTGAATGCTTTGTTATGCTTTCTGGTTTTAAGGACATTTAGGGCGCATACCTAATTACAATGAAAGAAAATATGTTTGATTACCTACCGGGCATTTACAGAATTATGGATGAATGGATGGAATTATGGTGAATGAATATATGAAGAGACAAGAATGAAGTGTGGATACCCCAGGGGAAGAAATGTGATGTTTACATTATTTGATACTGTTTACATACACTACATGAAGATTTTTTGTAACAATCTTTCCTTCTACTTTCTACCTGAAAGTATACTAATCCATGAGATTAATATTTAAAAAAATAAAAAAAAGGAGGGAGCAAGTTGACAAAAGCCTTTTTCATGCAAACAGGACGAGCTAGGATGCCTATTCCAAGCCATAAGAATTTTCTGTGGGTAGAAGCGTGTGTGCAAGTGAGAGAGATACTGTGGTGGCTCCACTACATCTGTAGCTGAGGAGTCTGTTTACTCATGTAAAAACAGAAGCTTAACAAGGATTGGGCTCACTTACAGAGCACTCCAAAACACTAAAACCATCCTCACCCTCCTGAGTTCATAATTCCTGCAGTCCACTAATTTAAAGTGCATTATGCTGGATATGCTTTTGAGTCTGGTTTCAACAAATTTGTATCAATGAATGCCGCTTTGTTTCTTTGCTTATGGATTCTGTATCTAAATCAAGTATGTGTCATAAAAAGCAGACATTGGTTGCTTCTGAAGTTGATTAAATATTTCTGTGTGGAACCAGTAAAATTCCTAACACTGAGCTCGCCGGCGTGGACTGGGACACCTTTTGTAGTGACGCTTTGCGGTGGTTTCCTTCAGCCAACGCGGATTTGCCTCTATTTGAAACTGGCAAATCCTGAGGCCTTGTCAGCCTACGAGAATACCGCAGCCTGATGAAGGGCCCAGGGTGCGCTTGACGTCTCCGCAAGTTTAAGAACTATTGACGGGTACAAAGTTTAAGGACATTTCGACTAGATGACACCAACGCCGTGTTTCACAACGACGCGCTGGCGATTACTGAAACTGTCGGCAATTCTCCTGTCGGCGCCGGCCCACCTTTGACAGCCGCCCTCCGAGGAGAGGAGGGGAAGGGGGCCGGGCCGGGCCTCCCCGCCGGGCCCCGGGGACCGGCTCATCCCCCTGCCCCCCGCCGTGGGTTGAGGGGGGCGCCGCGCGTCCGCGCTGGCCCCGCCTTCCCGGAAGTGCCGGGCTCGCCCGCCCCGGCCGCGCGGCTCCGGTGCCCAGCGCCGCCGCCTCTGCTGCTGCCGCCGCCGTCATGGGGGGCAAGAACAAGCAGCGAACTAAGGGCAACCTGCGGGTGAGCTGTCCCGCCGGGCGGGGGCCGCCGTGCCGCGCCTGTGGGCCCCGGGTACCGCGCGGCCTCTGCCGGTGGCTCTGGCGGGCCCTTTCCGCCCGCCTCAGCGGGGCCCGGGCCTCGGGGCGGGGGTTCCGGCACCGGCGGGAGGGTTAGGGCCGCCGTTCCCGGTGCTGTGGGAAGGGGGCTGTAGGCCGGTGAGGCCCGCCCCTCGCTAGGAGGCGGTGCTGCCTTCGGCCCCGTCGCGGTAGCTGGGGCCGAGGCCGGGGCCGAGGCCGTGGCCGTGCCCCAGGGGCGACTCTTGGCCTGGGCCCGTGCTTTGGGGGAGTGCGGCTGCAGTGTCCTGTGGAGTTTGCAGGCGTTTTCCAGAGAGGGGCAAGGGTGGGAGGGTGTAACTGCAAAATCACCACGGGTGTAAGTTCAGCCAAGGTACATTTCGTGTGTTTTTCTGTGGAGAGTCTTAGAGTGCGTCTGTCATGGTGTCTCCGTCTTGCCACCGTGCCTGAAGTGGTGTGTCATCCCTCATAAGTGGCACTTGCTCAGGATGGGACAGTTGTGGCTTAAGCGTTGTGTTCAAGTTATGCATTTCCTACAGATTTTCTCATGTGTTTAGAGAAGATTAGGGAACACAAAGAGACATGTCCTTATAGTTGAGGTTTCACATGCAGAAAAAATAACTTAATCTGTAGATATGGTAGTGGCTTATGTACCTTAAGAAAATCAGAGAAGTGCAATGAATTTCAGCAAATTGTCATTAGCGTAAAAAAACCTCCCACAAACCTGTAAGTGTAATTAGGAAATAAAAGGTATTTGGGCTGTTAAGGTATTGTGGAGAACATTAAAGCATTACTTGGGTTTTGGGACAGTTTTCAGAAGAGCGTGGTTGAAATAAACATGAGCCGCTGATACGATGAGCAAAGTATTGACTTAACTGGGGCAAGCTAGAAGAGATGCTGAACTCCAGAACACTCACTGTAATACTGATGAGATAGTATTATACTGTGTTACATATGTACCCTGTTGCTCCATTCCTCTAAATCCTTCTTGGCCCCTTTGTTGCTGGTAGCATCCTTTGTTTCGTGTGTGTTCTTATTTTTCCCAGTGATAGGAAGGGCGTTCCTCGGGAGCTCTGTTGTTCCATATGCAGTAATATGGGAGGAGCTAGTAAAATCAGTAGTGAAGGAGGGTAAATCGTTTCTTAATAAATTGTTCACTTACAGAAGGACTTTTCTTGTATGTATATAAAACCGATAATATTTTCCATAAGTATTCATGGATTATGAGAAAAGGGAATGCTGATTCTGAAGAGAAGAATAATTTTCTAGGTCAAACTTATATGTTTAAAGCATAGGTGGCCTTTTTTGTGAGACTTTGTTTTAAATAAAAGGTTAATCATACGTAATTATAATTGTATAATATACATAAAATATATAATAATATGATAAATAGGATTATTATTTCAAATGTGTGATGCATGCAAAATAAAATAAAATGACTGAAATAGATAACTGACTTACGTCCCTGTTTTTTCTCAGCCTTCTAGCAGCGGCCGAGCTGCAGAGCTCCTTGCCAAAGAACGTGGAACAGTGCCTGGGTTTATTGGCTTTGGAACATCTCAGAGTGATCTAGGATACGTTCCTGCAGTTCAAGGAGCAGAGGAAATAGACAGCCTTGTGGATGCTGATTTTCGAATGGTGTTGCGAAAACTTTCTAAGAGAGATATCACAACAAAATTAAAAGTAGGTGTATCCTTTGTCCCTCATAAAATTTTTTTCATTGGAAAACAATACATTTTTCTGAAGGATGGGAGAGGAATAAATCAAGGTAGCTAATACTAATTTGATATTGGTAGACTTGCTAGAACTGCAATCCAGGGGGTATTTTGGAGGACTTATAAAAAGGTCCATCATGCAATACTGATGGAGCATTCATAAAATTAACTCTATAGATGCGCAATTGCAAGAAATGAATTGATTTTTGAAAGAGAGTTGCAATGTCTGGTAGAAGCTGGTAAATTACAGAACATACCTATCTGACTTCTTAAATCATGCTTGATTTTAGGCTATGCAAGAGTTTGGGACAATGTGCAAGGAAAGAGAAGCGGAAGTTGTTAAAGGCGTTCTTCCTTACTGGCCAAGAATTTATTGTAAAATCTCACTAGTAAGTATTAAAGTATCTAAATTAAAAACTTCTCTGGATACATCCTGAGAAAAGCTCAAAGTCAGTCTTTATTGATATATCTAACTTTGTTGAATTACTGACTTGTTCTAGGAAAAACATGAAGTTTAAGGAAAGTAGTGTTCTTTATGGTGATATTTCAGTATTGGCAGTGGGTGGAATCTGGAACTGTTGATGCCTGGACTGTATTTGCTGGATGGAGATAGCTGTTTGTTAGACCTTTATCTTAAAAAGATGACAGGATATTTCTTTTCATGAGAAGTTCTTTTATGTAGATTCCACAATGGCTAAAGAGAATGTACTACTCAGTTAACATAATTATAAATTTTTTTGATCTAGGACTAACATCTGACTAGACTTAATATTTTTAAAAAACCCCTAAACCCCACAAAAAAACCCCAACAAACCCAAACGTGAAGAGACCATGTGTAGCCAGATAATCCATAATTTACTGATATATTTTAATATATCTCCAAACTATCTGGACTGGCTACTGTTGGAAATGTGATATTGGACAAAATGAATCACTAGTGTGATCCGTTAGAGTGATTCCTAATATTTCTTTCAGGAGCCAAGAGCACCGAAAGTCATGATGTTGTAAATTCATACACAGTTAATAAATAATGATGCACAGTTTGTTTATGCTTGTGGTTTTTTTAATCCTAAAACTGTCTTCAAGGCTTCTTGCCTCTTGCCTTTCTGTTAAATGTTTGTATAAAATGGAAATAGAAACTGTAGTTAGGGATATCAGGAAAAGGTGACAATTCTGAATGTACAACACATCAGGAATACAATGCTGCTAAGTTAGGACTCTTCCCTTATCTAGGGATACCAAGACTTTTTTGTCATTGTTGCCTATTTTCAAATCTATATAGCCCAATTCATTGCAAAAAATGGTTGAACTGTGACACAGCTTTCTTCTTTTTTGTCATCACTTCTGCTTTGAAGTACCTGGCATCAAAGGTACATTTCTTAAAACAATAAACCTTTCTGGTTTTTTTTTCCTTTTTTTTTTTTTTTTTTTTTAAACAGGATCATGATCGCCGTGTTCGAGAAGCAACTCAGCAATCTTTTGAGCAACTGATTCTCAAAGTAAAGAAACACTTAGCTCCTTACTTAAAAAGTATCATGGGATACTGGCTGATTGCTCAATGTGACACTTACTCCCCTGCTGCTTCTGCTGCAAAAGTAGCTTTTGAAAAAGCTTTTCCTTCAAGCAAACAACCTGAAGCCTTAGTATTCTGTAAAGATGAAATTCTTAATGTGAGTTTATATTTTTGTATTTCTTTCAGGCGTTGTGTTGAGTAGATGTCAACTTTTATGACAAGTTTAAAACTCATCCTGCCTCCAGCTATCCGTCATGGTTGAATTTATTTCTCACCCGAAACTTTGCTCCTGCTGATGTGAAGAGAAGACTGGGGCAAAGACCCATCCTCTATTTTTTTGATGTGGGATTAGAATGACTGGAAGCAGAAGAATGAAGTGAATTTTCATGTGTGCATTTCTATGTAATGATGTTCAGTCATCATGTAATGTTGCTGACTGATGAAATAATGATGCCAGAGTATAGCTGCAGTAGTAAAGGATTAAAGAACGCTGAGCAGTGTTTCAGAGAGCCCCTACAAATTTAGTTCTGACCAAGGTTAATGCTCTTGTCTAGTCATATATGAAACTGAATTGACTGAATTAAAAAAGGAATAAGTTTGCATTGCTGGCCCATCATACGCAAAGTTAACCATTTTGTTTTGTCTTAGTTAGGCTTCTTTTTACCAGAAGCATGTTGGCATAGGATTACCAAGTACTATGAAGTCTTGATTCAAACAGTACCACAGGTGCTATGTTCAGCAGGAGTCAGTTAAATTATGTTCCTGTTCACTATCATGTCTAAAATGTGTTTGAAATATTTGGCTTGGAGGTTGTGAAGTTTTATTGTAGGGCTGTTTTTGAATAATGTAAAGACCATGAATATTAGATTCTCATATGTATATATCTGTTTTTTCCCCTAGGTACTTCAAGATCACCTTCTGAAAGAAACTCCTGATACACTCAGTGACCCCCAGTATGTTAGCCTGCTTTAATGTATATGGTTTAAGTCTTGGTCTGTCTGTTCCTGGAGATAGTGGATTTAGTTTTGTTTCAAGGGACAGAGTAGTTATTTGAGTCCAGATCCCAGCAGATTTCGTTGGGACTAAAGTATAAATGGTTTTGAAAGTGTTATCAGTTGTCTAATTGTTTCAGCTCTTCTAGGAGTAGCATTTTTGAATAGCTGGAAGATGAGATGACTTGAAACTCTCTCTCTTTCTAACACTTTATGATGTCATTTGGTAGCTTTAGAACCTACGGAAAGTTTACATATTTACATTGCTGACATCTGAAATCAAAAGAAGAATGGAAAAACTGAAGACAGTCTAGTTCAGGCAGTTTAGAAGAGCTTGAGAAGCCTATTGATTTGTTTATGGTTCAATTTTTTTTGTTTTGTTTTCTGAGAACTGTACCAGAGGAAGAAAGGGAAGCCAAATTTTTCCGAATTCTGACCTGTTCCTTGTTAGCTTTAAAGAAGTTGCTTAGCATGTTGCCAAAGAAAGAGATGCATTCACTGGAGGAAAAGTTAATGTCACTTCTGTCCCAAAACAAATTTTGGAAATACAGCAAACACAACATACCACAGGTGACTTTTTAATTTCTTCTTTATTTTGGTTGGTTTTAGTTAAAGAACCTAAGCAAATATTTTTGTACTTTGTACTTACTGAATTATGTTTGAAACAACCTTCAGATTTCTAGGCCTTAAGTAGACAATGTTGCTCTAAAATTTGCCCAGTAGGCTAATTTGTTATTCCGGGTCACCATCATCTACTTCTCGGCAATCTGCTGTCATTTCCAATTCATGTAAAAGATACAAACTGTGTCAGCTTACTGCATGTGTTCTTAGTGCGTTTGGATTTTCATGTTTTTACACCCTTTTATTGGTCTTTGGTCTGCTAAGACCAATAGTGCATAGAGTGATGAGTTGATTCTGGTAGTATTTTGTTAAAAAATTTTAAGGTGCTTTTGGGAAAACAGGCCTTTCAAGAAGTATAGTAAGATAAAATTTTTGATAAGCATTTTATCACTAAAAAATTACTTTAAAATATTAAACAGGCCTATCAAATAATTTATTTTTCTTTATTTTTAATAATATTTAAAGCTTTGCTAATGCGATAAAATATGGGGACTGCATGTTGTAAGTTACGGTGACTTTAAAAGGAATGTTATAAACTACATGTGATGACAAAGTATTGTCATTTGACTATTTTTTTTTTATTTTTTTTTTTTTTCTTCTGTGGCCTGTGTCAGGTTCGCTCTGCTTTCTTTGAGCTGGCTTCTGCTTTTTGCCAGTACTTGCCTGAGCTGGTGAAAGCTGAAGCACCAAGAGTTTGTCCTGCTGTTCTTCTCAGCATTGACGACAGTGATGCAGTGGTGTGTCCTGCTCTTTGGGAAGCTGTACTTTATGCTGTCGCTACTATTGAGGTAGTGTGGGAAGCCTAAGGGGCAGATATTTTACTCAAATTTAACTTTTCACCAAGTGCCATTGTTCTCTGTATAGAATTAGGAGGAATAGCTTCACTGGGTTTTCTTTATGATTAATAACATGAACTGACCAATGCTACATGCTCCTTCTTCCTCCTTAGGATTTCAGTGTAACTTTCAAATATATTGTGTCCAGCATGTTTGAAAATCAGGGTTGTTTCACAAGTTTAATTAAATTAACCTGAATCCCTTTGATTAAATGGTCATTAATAAGTAAAATAATATTTAAAACCTTTTTCTTGGTTAAAGGTGGGATGTGGAGGGGAGAGTGCTAAGTATTTTGTAACCATCAGAAGATCTTTGAGGGAAGTTTTGAAGTTAGTGATGCCTCTAAAGTTAGAATTTTGAAATCATTGCTTATTTTTGATAATAAGAACTCAGAATTAAATACAGGACCAGTTGCAATAATAATTTTTATGAAGCATCCTTAAAGTATTATTAAAGAGAAGCCTTTAATTGCAGTTTGCTAACAAGGAAGGTCCACTGATTTCAAACAACAGAGAAACAGTTTTATCATGTTAACTTCTTCAATTCACAAGCTGAAATAGGGAGACAGTGATTTTTAAAAATACTGGCAAGTGAATTTAAGTTTTAGAATAACATGTTTCAGCTACAATATAGGGAGGTAGATTAAATGTCTGATTTGGGAGTTCTTCCAAGGCAACTTATTTTCATTTAATTTACAATATGTGTATTTCTTTCTGTAGGACTGTTGGAGTCATGTAAATGCCAAAAAGGGGGTTCTACCAAAGCTGTGGACAGTGCTTCGAGAAGGTGGACGAGGACTAGCTACCATTATATACCCAAATCTCTTGCCGTTCATTAGCAAGGTACCTCCTGGCATTGCAGGACCAAAGCTGGAATATTTCAGAACTTTTTTCAGCTCTATAATTCAAGGGTATGAACCACAAATTTATTTATTTATTTTTTTGAAATCAGTCTCTTTTACATTTGGAAATAGGAGAACTAGTCTTCTTTAAGCATTTAAAGATAAGTAACATATCATTTGTCTTGAGGAGATTTAAATATGCATTAATTTGTTATTTGAGAAATGACTGTTTTCATTATGATGTTTGAAAATAGTATTTTAAAAATACTTTTAAATATCCAAAACTAGATTCAGTCCTTTGTGGCTGTCCCTGTCTTCTTAAACCTTCAGCCTTCTTCTTGATTTTATTGCATCTTCCTTACCTAAAGCATTTTTATCTTTCTTTGTCAAAGCTTCGTGCTTATTCCATAAGTTTTTAAATGGAAAATTGATTTAAAATTACAAGTGGCTTTGAGGATATCAGGCTTTTCTCACCACTCTAATTATTACAGAGGTTATTTGAGATTAGCATTGTGATTGTGAAATTTCCTGTATGCAGGAACTTTAATTTTTGTGTAACTGATTTTGAAAGGATTGAAATGGCTATCATTTTTTGCCTTTAAAGTACATCAAACCAACTTTCTGTCAAATCTAATTGAAATAGATGCATGTGCATTGTGTACTCAAAAGCATATGTAATGATTATTTTATGAAAGACTAAAATGTAACTTATTTAAACAAAAATCAATTCTTGATTGATGTTGGTGTGGCCATTAGCAGAGCTCTTGGAGAAGAGAGTTATATATGGGTTAGTTTTGAAAAGTGTATGGAATTTTAAGTAGTAAAATGGTTGTAATATTTGTATGATGATTGGTATGGTCTAATTTTCATTAAAAAGCAAACAAATCACAGCTGTTCAGACTCAAACTGGCTATGGTGAAACTGTCTTTTGGTGGCTTTTTGTTTTAGTTTTTTTCTTTTTACTGTAATGATAGGAAATTACACTTTCTAAACCTCTGTGGTGTGCGTAGAAAATTGCAAAGGAATTTTGACAAAACAGCTGAAACAGTAGACAGTGTGCTTGACTGGATATGTTTCCTCTATTTGCATAGATAATTAATGCTAAAACTAGATGAGAAAGTTATTTTAAGGTAAGATACATTAGATTCCTGGATTTATTGTTTTGACTCTTTAAATATGTCCTGTTGAATTTGTTTTGATCTGATTCATATCAATGACTCTATGATTCTATATTCCCATATTGGTGTTGTCTGGATAAGAGCAATGTAACCGAGGTTACGTTCTTTACATACATACTGGATTTCTCGGGAGCGCAGGTGGCTGAGCGTGCCCTCCCTCCGATGTTGCCTTTCAATAGGTTGTCCAGTGAGCGAGCAGTAGCCAGCCCTTCAGAAAGTTCAGCAATTATAACTGCATTTATGGAATGTCTGCGCTTTGCCATACTACAGAAAATAGATGAAGAAGATGACCAAAGAAAAATTCATCAAATGCTTATCTATGACCAGGTATTTATTAGAAATACTTAATATCGTTGTGTATACATGTAATAATTCGAAGTTAAAGAAAACCATAAATTTATGTGAGGATTTACTTCTCTGTTGAAAGTTTCACTAGATTTTATGGAAAAAGTAACGTTACTGAATTTACTAAATTTTTTGCTTCCTTTCATCCCTTTTACTATACAGTTAAATTACATTTTTTTTTTAAAAAAGAGCATTCCACTCTTTTATTAAGTCTTCAGGCATGAGTAATTCTGATGTTTTTGGAATTGCTTCCAGAATGTTTTTCGGAATTATAGAATTTTCTGGTATTATAAAGAATAAAATGATCATCTAGTTGAATCACTGTTCTTTAATAATTTTTTTTGTCTTTATAGCTGATTCCTCTTACCAATGCTGTACTTAAGGAGCGCAGGTTACAAAATGGACCATTATTTTATCAAATTGCAGAAACGTTGAGCTCCTGGGAAGCTAAAGCAGAACTCTCCAATGATGATAGCACAGACGAAGTTTTCCAGAAACTCTTGTCAAATTTTTGGGACCATCTTTTAAAAATGTGTGTACTTCATGTTGATACGTTGGATGCTGATGAGAAATCATTGTTTGCCGTATCTGGTATGCTAGAAATTCTTCAGAATCCAAAGAGTGCTACAAAACCAAACAACAGAAAATCTCTAAAAATCACATTTACAGATGAGGATGAATCTGAAAGAAACACAGAGAATGGAAAGCTCATGGAAATGAGAAATAGTGACTCTGAAATACAGGCTGACTTGCAGCATTGTTCACTTCTAAGGAAAGAACCTTTAGAGAATTTAGTCTGCAGCCTTGCAGAACTGAGTATTGTGTATGTCAACGAACAGAAGTCAGAACAGCATTTGAAATTTCTCTCTGCCCTGCTCAACTCTTTTTCTTCAAACAGAGTTTTCCAAGTACTTTTAGAACAGGGAAATGATGCAAGCTCTGCTGAAGCTGAATCGCAAAATGAAATGAAAGCTCATCATGAAAGTCCATCGGTACAATTTCTGTATACGAATTTAATACCTTGGCTGAAAGAAGACTGGAGGAAAGACACACATTTTCTGGTTGATATTTTGTACAGTGTGCTTAATTGTTCCAACAGTAATGATGAAAGAAAAATTATTCTTGATGATTTAACAAAGGTATGACTCTTGTATGTTCTTTTACTAGTTTTTATCAAAGTGACTGCTCTTTGTGGGCTGTGGTTGGTTAATCATTTTATTTTGGGGCTGTGGAATGCAAGATATTCTACATGAACTTAGATAAATTCAGTGTAAGGAAGGTGGATTTAGGAAGGGTTGACATGACGCTGTTGGGATGAAAGGTTATGACATAGGTCCCTTTCTATATGGTGTAAATAATTTTTAAAAAAGTAATCGTAATCAGAATTTCTCTGTTCTTGCTTCTTTATACAGTGTGCTTTTACACTAGTCATTGGTGGCCTTTCTTACAAATACAGTCCCTTATTGATCTCTGTGGCAGAGAAAGACTTGGAAGCCAAAAATTATTTAATCAATAACTTCGCTTCTGAAACTTAGCAACTTCTGCTTATCCCCTGCAGAAAATAGTTGTAAAACAGTTAAAATGGTATTAAATGCTTCCTTTTCAGCAAAAAATTTTTTAAATATTGTGGAATTTTGGTTTTCTTTTCAGATGGATCTGAAATGGATTATTTTTCTCCAGATAATTCAAAAGGTACCTCTTAATGCTTTTTTTTGTTCTTGTTTTGCATAATTTTGAATATTTCCCTGGTGTTAGGTTTGAGTTACATGTGTTTGAATGACTCTTTTCTTCATCGAAGTAGTGATAATTTTCATAGTTTGAAAATCTTGTAGTAATAGTTTCTGAGTGTTGTTTAACTGCATTTAAATCTGGGGACAGTCTTAGAAATGAAATGATGATGCCAAAACAAAAGCATCTTTGTCCCTTCTGGTTTTGGTCAGTTTGCTGTTTGAGCCAGCGGGATTGCGATTTGCTTCTCGTCATCCCTTCTATGCTGGAGACAATGGAGTTGGGTATTAGACCAGTAATTTAAATGATTATTTGTATCATCACCCTTACATTGGGCTTACAAGGAAAAGATAGTATACCATTTTTTTCACACAGGATACTGAGAGACTGACATTTAAGTGATTTCCTGGGATGAAATATTAAAAATATTGAAAATTTTTGGACAAGAACTCATAGCACTTGATTTACAATCCATTGCGTTGACCATAGTATCTTTCCTCACAGATACTGCGTGTTTTAGGAATCCTCAGTTTTTATGATTAAAATGGCTTGTCACCAAAATAATGTTTTTCTGATTTGTGACCTTCCATTTCTTTTTAGAGAAATTCAGATGCTGTAAACGGATTTTATGTTGTAAATAGATTTTATTTCAGCCAATCTGGTCATCCAAAGGTTACCTTTCTAACTCAAATATAGGCATTTCCTGGGCACTGTAGTTGGAGAAAAGGAAAAAGAGCATCTTTCAGAAGATGGCTTGTTTCACTGTAAAGTAGAGGTCTGACCTAGCCATAAGTTGCCATCTCTGACCAAAAAGAAAGTTGAAGGATTGTTGCAGACATAAACACCTAGAGACTTATTGTTTATGACAGATGATATGATTCCCACTCTGTGTGTGCACGTTTGACATATTAATCTTATGCTTAGTAATAAAAGTTAATACCCTCAAAAGATTATTAGAATTATTTTCTTGTGATTCAGGCGTGCTCAAGCACAACAAAGCTTTCATTAGTCTCTGACTGGCTGAAAGGAGATACGCTTGGAGAAAGACTTGTAATGCTGGCAGATGATCTGTGTCACCTGGGTTTAAAACCTATAGCAGCCTCATCAGAATCAGCCCCTTCAGAAAGGTGGACCCTCCTGAGCTTGGTGTTATCGCAACACATTAAAAATGGTAAGCATATTTATTCCTTGGAGTTTGTGAAGTGTAAATACCGCACTTAGGCTTTCTAGAAGGCTGAAAGGAATTTGAGATCTTCCAGAATACTTGATTTGTTAATATCTAGGCTTTCTTTTTTTGTTGTTTTGTTTTTGGGGGGGACTTAGCATTGTTTGGTTTTTTGGGTTTTGTTTGTTTGGTTTTGTTTTGTTGGTTTCTATTTTACCTGAGTGAGTTAACTTTCACTTTAATTTTGTAAACACTAACTTGCAGCAGCAACATTGCAATTTTTTGGGTCTCTGTTGCTAAACAAAAGTCAGTGTTTAAAGAACAGATTCAGATTTGCAAGTCTGGAAAACTTGAGGAAAATTTAATTTTGATTTATTAGCTGATGTGCTGTAAAATAGTATTAATTTTTAAACCATACCATCTGAAACTTATCTTCAAAAGTAGAATATCAAAAATCAATGGTTATAGACCCATGCGTGCATTGGCAATGCCTTGTTACGTGACCTATGGATTGCTTTGAGCCATTTTCAATTAGTCATGTATTTTAAAAACTCTGTGTGTGTGCTTATGCTGTATATGTAATCTAATATTTACTATTACTAACTTCCTTGCATTTTGTGGTCTCTGTGATACAGATTTTTAGTGGAGTTCAATTTTCTTGATGTTTTCCATGTGAACTTGTCATTTGTGTTTTGTTAAACTCAGCATTTGCTTTGATCCCTGAGGTAACGTATTTCAGTTTGTTTGAATGCTGGCCACATGCGTGGTGCTTTCAAGTTTCAAAGATGCACACAGCGAGTTGACTGCAGTGGACGTTCATAGATAGTGCATCCTGAAGGTGGTGTAAGATTGTTATTTCTGTTACTGGAACTTCTGATGTAGAGGAGCATCAGAAAAACCTGTTCCCTCTCCCCAGAGAGAGTTCAACCAACTTGCTCGCTTGTGTCCTAGGGCTGATTGTCCAATGACTTGGCTTTTTGTCTCTGGAGCTGGAGGTATTGCTGAGCTCACTTTGTGCTGGGTGCTGTGTGAGCAGTTCCTAATGCATGTTGGATGAAGTCTAAGGGACCTTCAGGAGCTATGGTGGTTCTTGACTTAGGGATTTAGGCTGAAATAGAGTATGTGGACTTTCAAAAAAATTTTTTTATGAGATCTCTCATCTAAATTTCTCAAGGTAAACTGTCATGGAGTAAATGGAAGGGCCTTTCATGGATCAGTAACCTATCAGATGATAGGAATTAAAGGGGAAAAAGGATATTCAAAGGATGATAATTGTTTCTGATAAATTATTCAGAGTAATCAAAAATAAAACTTCATGGAGCTGTAGCAGTGTGGTGTGATACTCAATGATTAACTGATATAATTACAAATGAAATTCAAAACCAATAAATATCAGAAGTATACATGGGAAGAACATAATTATAACTGTATCTATGCAATGATAGTCTCTGAACTGTTAAAAGTTAGAAAAGAGATCTTCAATCATTGTGATGGTTCCCTGCAAGTGACAGGTTTGTGCTCAGCAATAAAAAAGGAATACAGGTTATTAGGAGTGAAATTGCTTTGAAAAGAACAGAAGACAAATGAAAATTATTATAGCTTTGGTGTGTCAATATCTTGAAATACTGCCTGTAGTTTTGGTCACTGCAATATTCTTGTTCACCTATATGCTTTTGAAAAAAGGTGTAACAGAATTAGAATATAGCCAAAGAAAGATGGCAGGCATGGTTAGGCAAAAGGAGTGGCTTCTGCTTGTAGAGGCAATAAAGCAGACTAGATTTTTTCAGCTTGCAATGAAGGTGATTGGGGATGGGGTTCTGATAAAGAGCCATAAAATCATAATTTATATGGAAAAAGCAAACAGGAAGATTTTTTTCATTGTTTCTTTAAATGGAAGAACCTGAGATTGCTTACAGATGTTTAGGTAGCAGGCTTCAGGAAAGAGAAAAGTATACTTCTTCATACAGTTCATAATTAAATAATGGAACTCATTGCCACAGGATGCTGTAGAGTTTGAGGATAAAAATAGGATTAGCCTACTTAAATCCTGTGAGAAAGTGACTAAATATTCATGGAGGATTGGTCTGATTGGATTAATTATATGCAGTGGTCCAGGTGTAATCTCTGGTTCACAACTGATTGCCAGAACCTAGGAAGTCATAAAAGGCAAAGAGATCACTCTGCACTTGCTCTTATATACTTTTTGTCTAAGCTGCTTCAGCTGGTTTAGAGAAGGGATATTTGGCAGTGTGAAAGTTTGGCTAGGTGATCCTAGATGACTGTGGAATAAGAGAGTTTAGGTATAAATTAGACTGAAACTACTTTGCAGTTTATTTTACATTCAAAATTAGTCAATAAAAAATGAGTCAGTATGTATTAATATGATGTCTTTGAATGATCATGTTTATCAAGTAAAGCATGCTGTCTTTTTCCTTTCCCCAATAGAATCTTTGATTGGTGAAACTTTTGTTGAAAGAATTATTGATAAACTTCAAGCAGCTTTGTCTAAAGCTAAGGATCTTTCCGAAGCTGGAAATACTGAACCATCAGTATCTTTCATCTGCGATGTCGCCTCAGGCTTCTTCAGCTCAGTTAAAGGGTGTTTACTGATGCCATCCTCAGAAGACTTGCTGTTTACCATCTTCCAGTTGTGCGCTCAGAGGCAGGATGCTACGCACTTAACAGGTATTTTGGAAAAAGAACTTCAGCCAAACTTTTTCGTAGTTGATGGTTACATCTAAATTCTTCTTTTTCATGAGGCAGATTCAAGTATCTAATAGAATATTGAGTTCACAGACATTGAGCACTTGCAGCTGTACCCGACATGAAAATTTGTGCTTTAATTTACAATGCCAGAAGTTACTACTAAACATCAAGTCCTGTACATCTTTACAAGGATTTTAAACTTTTTTGATTTTAGTATCCCCATGCTTCAGCTGTCTTTGAGGCTGTGACATTTCACACAATGATAAGTAAATAATTTAAGGTCTATTAAGTACAAAGAATGAGCATTTTTTTTCATTCATTCTGCAATCATGGGGATCCTGTGAAAAAATGTGAGCAATCACTTCGTTAAAGATACATATATTTATTCTGAAACTGTTTATATTGGTCAAGTTGCTCTGACAAATTGTGACCCATTCCTCTCTCCACCAGAGTCTCGCTTTCAGACTGAGATCCCGGTGTAAATTCTTTGAATGTAGAATTTGAGTGATAAATTGGTATATGCATTTACTGACAGATACAAAGGAGAAAATACTGCAGTGTTGTTGAAGTAAAGTAGGACAACACTAGCCAGAAAACCACTGCTGCTTTGCAAATGGCTATTCATGCTGTGAATGTTCAGTATTTCACTATTTTAAAAAGATCTGTGGTTTTGAAGACCATACAGACACATTGTAGTAGACAACAGGAACATTGCTCTTCTCAAATAAATACTGCCTGTGTGTCAGAGTTCATTTACTATTGCTTTACAACAAGAAACCTGTATATTTGCCATTGATAGTTACTGCATGTAACCACATAAAAAAGAGAATCCTTTTCCTGCTCTAGGACTTTTAGATATGTTGGTGTATGCAGTAGGTTGTAATTTGAGTTTACTTGTTTGTGGTGGTTTGGATTGTCTGTTGATGTGTTGGTTTTTTTTCCCCTACAATAGATTTACTTGTATGTAAATTAAAACACACTTGGATGTCTGGTGTAAATTCACTTGTGCGTCAACTTTGGAGTATGCAGAAACAGAGTACATTTTTGCATAAATCTGCACTGTGGGTCAAGAATCAAATTCAGTCTTCCTCTTTGGATGTTAAAAGGTAGTGTGATGCACATGTCTGTTTCATATGTTATTATCCAAAACAAGCTAAGATCGGTGCTATACTATTCTTTATTTAATTGACGTCTGTATTGCTGAGAGATTTTTTTCAGCCTGTCAGAGGTGAGAACTGTGGGTATAGCATCTTAAAACGCCATTGGTCTAGCATGTGTATAGCATTGTATCAATGTAAAATAAAGCAGCTTGCTTGTACTGGATAGTACCAAACTTGTTTGATGTGTTTTTGCCTTTTCTCAGCCTTCAGGTTTTGATCTCTGCAGTTAGTGATTTGTTGTCTAAGCTTATGGAAGCTGACGGACAGTCTGGATATCTTGTGGGAACTTATGTTGAGCATGTCATGCCAAACAAAACTGAGTGGGGGAAGTTGCACGAGTCTCTATCCACTGAGGTATGAAAATGATAATGGACTTACATACAGTAGTCAATCTTACCTCAAGTGTCTGTCCTTTAGGGTGATAAGAATTCTTTATTTTGACTTGGCACTGCAGTTATGAATGCGCATATATCTGTGCAGAGGTCTTTTCAGCCTCTGTCCATGACACGGGACAAAATCTCTGTTTCTGGCCCTATTTGGTACTACTGGAGAAAATCAAAATCTATGAAATTATCCTCTTCTGCATGGAGGACCAGCAACTTTACAATTCAGGAATTTTGTATGACAGAATATGTGTCATGAAGGTGTTCTTATCTATAAGATTCATTTTGTGAAAGACACCAATACCTGCAGAGGAACATGATATGCTGACTATCAACAACATGCTCACATACATAGAGTGGAGAGTGGGGATAAGGACATAAATTTCCCATCCAACCACCAATCTTCAGTAACCTTTGTACTTCTTGTAACATATAGAGAGTTCTAAAGATATGTCTTTATTTCTGAGGCAGAAATGTAGTTTCAAGTTACTGCTGTGCATTTAGGCTTTTTTAATATGCTGGAGTGGGTCATCCTCACCACTGTGCTTTTGGTGTTAATTTGTATCTTTCATGTTTATTTTTTAATAATTCTGAGTTTTCAAGGTTAAACAGATCATAGCTCTTCTATGCATCATTAAAATGTCAATTATTTGTTCATACTCTTTCATATTACAGTGGATGCACAAACCTCTTTTGGAAGGAAGGCTTAGTATGAATTGTGAAACTTTGGGATCATGTGTTACGCTGTGTGGCACAACTAAACTTCCAGGCCATCTGTGTACTTCAGCCTTATTAAGTAAAATGGTGCTACTTGTATTGGAAAACGGTATAGTCCATGGAAATGATGATGCTGAAAGAAAGAAAATTGACAATATAAGTAAGTTACACTGGTAAAACTTAAAGGAAGTTCTTTTTACAGTATTTGTAAATTAACCTGAACTGATAATTAGAAATGAATAGTTAAAGTTTGGCATACCTTTACCTTTTGTTGTTTTTTTCTTTTTTCTTCAGTTCTCCTTTAAAAGCATAAGTATGCGCAAGTATAGCATTTATATTTTAGGACCTTTTGTGATTATATACGTGCTATCTCAACAGAACTTTGAATTTGGAGAAGTTTGAATTTACGATGAACTTCAAAGTTGTTCACTGCCAAAACACATGGTACATTCCATTCCATCAAATAAATGCCCTGAGTGTTTTGGCATAACGCAAAGATATTTTGAGGCAGCATTTTTTCTTAATTGCCCCAGTAGGAATCTTGTTTCTTTTTATTTATAGAATGCTCAAATTAGAGCCAGCATTATCAAATTAACAATTCCATCTCCAGAAGTCTCACCATGGTGAGAAGTGTAATTCTTCAGTGTAGGTCTTTGTAAACTAATGAAGAAACCACATGCTAACTAATAGCATAAAATTTGTTTGTTTTCTGGACTTACATCTTGATTGCTTGTCTGCCAGATATGTATATATATTTTAAAGAAAGAGAATAGAGAAGAGTTAGGGTTCTTGTCATGCTTGATTTGCTTTTAAAATTTTCTGAACATCTAGAATAGATTATTGTAGCTGTTTCTTCTCTTGTATTTTATGATGCAATGGCAGATACCCAGTTCGTGCTCTGAAGCACCTGAGATTTCATGTAAATACCATCTTTTAATGCATTAAAAGCATTGTTAAGAAAGCCAACAAAACCTTGACCTGAAACTTCTTGTTTATGCACTGAATATATTCAGCAGTTATTTGCAAACACGATTTTTGTTGTTTAATTAGTTGCGGAACTGTTGTACTCATTACAATGGATTGAAGAATTGCAGAATCCTCCTTATCTGCTTCTGGAATATCTTCGTATGTTAGAAGAAATGCACATCACATATGAGAAGTTCAGTACACTTAGTAATACAGCTAGTCTTCAGGAAACAGTATTTGATAGGTATGTGAGAACAAGTAAAACAACCCTTAATTCTCTTCATATTTTGCATTGTGTAGATTGTTGAGTTCCACCATATTTCTTTATATGTATTGATTAAAATTTCATCCAAATGCTCTTGCTGTGAACTGTGCATCTGTATATATTAACCAGGGTTTTTCTTCTTCTTTGAAGATCAGAGGAACATGGAAGACTCTGGTCCTTAACCATGGCTAAAGTGATTCGTGTGGAAAACACTGTATCCTGTGCGATGAAACAACTCTTTAAGACCACAGAAGGGTATCTTAATACTGCTGCCTGTAAACTTCTAGTTTGTTGCAAATGTTGGTAATGTTAAATGGTACTGATTCTGTTGAATGACAACTGAAGACTGAAAATTTGGTAATATATGTAAAATTTGGTATATATAAATGGTATGTAAAAGTGAGACTCTGTTTAGTGTGTGGGATTAGTTAAATCATAGAATATTAGATCATTATGAACCAATTGACATTTTGTTTTCTAGTTAAATTTTTGGGTTCATTTCATTCTTGATGTTTTGCTTGTATGAACAGGTTTCTGCCATTAACAGAGGGCAGATTGCATACACTTCAGTGTCTATCACCTTTTTTAATTGAGGAAGAAAAGAAAGAACTTGTCTTCCACTGTGTGGCCAAACTTATGACATGCACACAGACAGAGCTTTCCAGCACTGATGGTGAGTATGTTCTTACCTCAGTCCACTTGATTAGAATTTAAAAACATTATTTTGTAAAAAATTTTAACTATAATACTGCTTTTCCTAGAAAGAAATGTCTTCTCAGTTTGCATATTTCTTCTAGACCATTTGGCATAGTAGTTTTGTGCCTTATTAAGGAAGTACAAACTATACTGCCTGGTACAAAAATAGAACTAAAGGATTTAGGCTGATATTGTTAAAAGAATTTTGATATTGCCATACTTCTTGTTTGATCTATCTGACTCAAACACATCTGTTAATACTGAAGTTTCCAATTAATCATTTAGGCTTTACACAGCATGCAAAAATACTGCTATTGTCAACTGGTAGTGTCATGATGGTCTTTAGATGCTTTAGCAAGAACTTTTTCACAATTTATGTATAATTTTTGAGTAGTTCTTCTAGTGCATGGGGTATAGTGTGCTGAGTCAGAACTGCTGTACATACACTTTCAGCAGCTTTTGAAAAATTACTTAGAGGTGATTGAGATGTGTTATAATATAGCTTTGAATATCCTTTAGAAAACCTTTCTATTTTCACAAACTTGTTGCTTTTCAAGAAATTTCTTTGGAAATGCTCACATACAGTCCTACATGTTTGAATTAGATGTCATTTAAAAGAGAGAGCTTTCTCTTTTTTTTCTCTCAGTATTGCTTTTGTGCTTTCTTGCACATACTCTTATTGATTTATATAAAAACTTTAAAGTTGATTTTGTATTTTTCAACAGGACTGTGCTTACTTAAATTGAAAAAACTATCTTTGTTGACTTTAAACTGTGGACATCTGTCCCTTGGCAGACATCCCTCAGGTTTCAAATGGATGTCACTCTAAGTGTGAAAATTTTCAGTATTAGCGTCATGCAGCAATTGAGAGGAATCTTTCTACTGTGGTAGTTTCCCTAACTCTTACTCTTCAGATTTAGTTAAGCCTTCATGGCTTTGAGTGAACCAGTGAACCAACCAAATGTGTCAGTGAAACTTTAAACAGAAAATGGGAAAAAGAATCCTCACTCCTCCCCTGCTGTGGAGTGTTCTTGTTTGTAATGCTGGCCTTCATTTTCCTTTCTGCTGCTTCTCATTTTCCTAGAGATTCCTGAGCAGACAATATGTACCCAAATTTTCCTATTAAGTGTGATGTAGGTTGTAGGCTTACCATTCAAGTTTTAATTTTTTTTTCAGATCAGGAAAGTGCTGGTAAAGTTCTTGTAAATCATTGCACTGCTGCTTAAGTGAAGTGTGTGTTTTTGGGGGGGTGGGTCTTTTTCATTATGCATATATGGTACTTTAACTCAGGTCTTTGTCATCATCCTTGTAAGAAATTTTCTTGTTCTCCAAAAAATCTAGATACATGCAGTTTTTCTTAAAAATGGCAAACAGTACTAATGCAACAGTAGTACTTCACTCTGAAAGTAAAACAACACTCTTACAGTAATACTGGAATTCACAACTCACAGTTACGTTTACTCATCTGTCCAAATTATTGCTTAGCATACTACATTTTTAGCAGCACAAATAGATTTAAAACTTAGCAGGTATTTTTCCTTTTTGGTAATTGTATAAACCACCAATTAATCTTCTAAGAGTTTTTGGTTAGTTTGAGGGCTTTGGTTTTTTGAAGTCTGGGTTGGATATAGTATTTTTGATTTAGCAATGGCATCTCTGGTTTAAGTGCTCAAAAAAGAAAGCTTAGGTATTATCCAAACTGTCTTATGATGTTAATGTTAAGTTCAAATAAAACGATTCAGACAATTGACACACATTCTAATATGTGTTTTGTCTTGATAATTGAGACCTATTGAGTATGATATTTTTATTATGTTATAGGAGCATTTGGGTGTCTTTCCATTTTGAACTCCTGCTTGAATGATAGAAGTATTGATTGTGATCATCTACTGCCTGGAATACTAAAAATCATAATATCTTGGAAAAACGATAATGAGGACAGCTTTCTCTTTAGCTGGTGAGTGCAGCTTTGAGAATTTGGCTTTCTTTTAATTTCTGAAACAAGAGTTTAAAAATACAGAGTGGTTATTAACTCAAAATAAACAAAATGAATTTGTAAGTTAAAACTGCCATCCACTGCTCTAATACTACATTTTTAAGGTTTTGTAGAACTGCATCCCTCCAGTTTAATATGCCTGTCTTTAGGTGTCTACCCGGGTGGTTGAAAGCTGGGAAACTAGGAGCTTTTTTAATGTACCTAGATGCCAACTGTTTTCAAAAGCATTCATAAATGACCAGCTTTTATAGGTGTTGCTAGATATTCAGTTCCAAATTCTTATTGCTTATTTAGGTAGCAGAAAGAAAATTTGGATACCAAACTTAGGTTTCTGGATCTGAAAATGTAACTTGGAAAGCTTCCAGCAAGGAGTGAAAATATACTGAGGTTCATTTGTCTTGAACGTAGTGAGAAAAGTCCAGGCAACAAAGTCTTGAAATAATGTACACTGTTTGCACACTTAAGGGCTTATATTTTATTTTTTAAATTAATAAATTATCATTTTTCTTGCATTGATTTAGGTAAAATTGCTAAATTGCATAGATTATGTAAGTATATTACTTCAGCAAATAAGTAAATTTTACAATTTTAGGAATCTGTATAACTTACAAATGGGCAAGTAGCTCTGATAGTCTGTTTTGTACCTGCTGACTGACTGACTTAGACTTGGCAGCTAGTGTAGTATTCTAACTTTGAAAGAGAGTATCAAAAGCACATAGGGCAGAGCCTGATGGATGACTAGTTTGTTCTCAGAGGAGGAGTGAAGGCAAGAATATAAATACTCATGTCTACACTATGAAGACCTGTAAGCTTCAGTTGTATTTTTGTTACAGCAATCTGAAAGACACGAGTGCTCAGTTGCTTGGTTTCAACATCGAGATGATCCGTTACCTTCCCTTGTTGCTGAAGTATTCCACAGCTCCTTTGGCCGATAGTGAATGGGACTTTATCATGTGCTCCATGCTGGCTTGGTTAGAGGTAATATGGAAGGGACTGTTACTAACCATTGCATCGTAGCTTTTCATAGGATCCTCCTGATGCCCTCTGAACCTACTGGGCTAATGCAGGGGAGGAGGAGCTAAAAAAATAGGCTTCAAAATAGCTAATTCTTATAATCTTACTGGGCTGTCTGATTGACATTTCATCCTAAAGTCTTTGAAAGCTTTATGTTAAAAGTTCACCTACCTGTGTACAAAGTGGAAAGTTGGGTGTCAGGACAATAAAGTAAAATGTTGTAGAAGCTATGCCACACAGCAGTTAAATTCAAACAAAGATGCATGAGGATTGCCAAGAGGAATGGAAACCCTAATGGTTCTTTCTTAGATTTGTAGAACATAATGGTCTTAACAGTTTTACCTTTGTTTCATCTAATGCGTGTGTTAACTTTCTAGTACTTTAGAGTAATGATCAATATTAATAGCTGGGTATTCAGGATTTCAAAGATAACTTTAAAAAGCATCTCAGTCAAAATACGGAACTAAGAAAATAAACTTTACCTACCACGTAAGTGCTAATGTTGCATCTTCACTTTTGATATACGTTCCTTTTTAGATTATTCCCTGCATATGGCAGGGACATAGTCATCTCAGCTTAGAAAATATTTGACACAATATTAAAAAAAATTGCACAAAATCCTTTTTTCGTTCAGCTTTGACAAAGGTCATGTGTGGCTTAAAAGCACAAGCAGTACTATATCTCCTGTTTCTTTTCGCATATAGAGATGAAATTACTTCACTCTTAAAGTAATATGTTGTTTAGTAATGACATTGGTAATTGGAGAATAATTTTGAAATATGTCTGCTGTAGGTCTCTATGTTGAAAAATAATATCCCTTTAAGACCAAAGTCTAATATGACATATAAAAAATAACTGAATGAAAAGCAACATCTGCATTTCAATATCTAAGTGATCAGATGAAACATCAAAATTATATTCTAACACTGTTAGAAAACAGGTCAGAGTGAACAGCTGACTACTTCATTAGTAATCAAATAAAGATGCAGAATCCCTCATCTTCTAGCTTTTAAAATTTTTATTATAGGGCCCTCTGTCACTACATACTTACAAGGGCAGGCCGGAAACTTCCATGTGGCCTTTCTTGGTCTGAGGATTAATCTTCTTACCTATGTTGTATGTGCCTCAAAACTGTATTTTTTTATTTAAAAAAAACCCCCTACCAAACAACAAACTTGTATGAAAAACCTGTTGCATAGATAAAGTGCTTGGGAATATTTTTAATATTTAATGGTATTCCTTTTGGGGGGGAAACTAGTAAGAATAAAAAGAAGGAGCTGTGTTGGGGGAGAGGAAATATTCTCCTGATAGCCACTTCAATAATTTCCAATTTACTATAGTGTATTGTTAATTTCCTTTTTCAATGTGGAAATACAAGTATGATATTGGTGTGGCTTTTATGTTTGGGAGAGAAAGTTGAGAGCGTTTCCCATATCAGTTTTAGCTCACTTGGCTGCACAAGTGCTACAGATAAGCTACAGCTGTGTACATTTCTATTTGAATCCACTTGGTGGCAGTTTCTTTCTGTCATTATAGAGAAGGTCATATAAGGGAAGCAATCCAGGATTCTGAATGTCAGTGAGACTTGGGAGATCGTTTCAGCAAGTCTTACTAAAGTACAGATTACATTTTTAAACTTTTTTTCCCCAATCATTTTAAAATGGTCTTTGCAATTGAGTCTTATTTGAAATTACACTTTCTGGTATCGACAGGGAATGTGAAACATTTTAAAGCAAATTTATGGTTAAGAAATCTTCCTCTTATTTTTTCCTCCTAGACAACAAGTGAGAACCGTTCGCTTTATCACGTCCCACTTGTGCAGATTTTTGCTTGTGTCAGTTGTGATTTGGCATCTGCCCTTAGTGCATACTTTGAAGCCATGGCTCCTGAAACTACTGGAAACCTTCCTGTGAACTTGATCAGCGAATGGAAAGAGTTCTTTTCTGAGGGAATTCACAATTTGCTGTTACCTTTGTTGGTGAAAGTCACAGGCAAGTATATGGCAAGGACAGTAATAGTGGTACCTGTCAGGCTGTTCTGAAACAGAACTTGATGGGATGTATTTTTTATAGGAATATTATGTCAACATAGTTTATAAAAAATCACTTTTTTGAACACTTACATGCTAATTACTAAAGTAATTGCACCTAACATTGTGATTCTTAAGATTAGATAGATTCTGATAAGCACGGTCTGAGTTGTTTCTAGTAATGCATGTTTATGGTATCATCCACACATTCTGTATCACAGCTTGTATGTCTTCATTTTAAATAGGAGAAACCAAAAATGCATCTGAAGGCTCTTTTCAGAACTCTGTGTTAACGTCTTTGGGTGAAGCTCTAACTTACATCTCAAAGGACCAGTTGTTAAACCACAAATTGCCAGCAAAGTTTGTTGCAGGCCAGAAGACAAATCTTCCAGATAAACTTCAGACTCTACTGAATACACTATCTCCATTGTTGCTTTTCCGGGCTAGACCTGTACAGATTTCTGTCTACCACATGTTGTATAAGTAAGAATCAACAAATTTCTCACTTCTCTCACCTCCCAGTCCCCCTTTTTTTAAAATGTGCTGTAGAACATGCACTTATAGATGTCTGTTTAGCAAAGTCATGTTCCATTATGGGAAAAAATCCTTAGCTGGGCAATTTGTGTTTGGTGTTGGAGGACAGTATCTGAAGCTATGAATGCTTAATTTAATTGTAAAAGTAGACTAAATATTTGAGAAATTTTACTTCAGTACATGAAGATACAACTTTATTTTCTGTACCATAATTACGTAGATACTGGTATCATAACTATAAAGCTATTTATTTGTGGCCTGTTTTAACACTCTTAGAATCCTAAAATGTAAACTGAAATATTCCAGGTTTGGTCTGGGTCTGACAGTGTCATTAAATAGTATTACCTTATTTTCACTAATTTAGAGAAGAAATTAAGAAAGTGAATAAAAATGTGTAGTAGTATTGTGAACTTTTTGGATATCTCTAATACCAAAGGAGAGAATACAGAATTTGAAAAATAGTATGTGCATTTGACTGCTCAAAATGCAGATTGCAAGGCAGCTGGTTTAAGCATAAGCAGCTACTATTATCCTTCGCTTATACTGAGGCATAAAGTTGCAATAGCTTTATTCTGATAAGATTATTTTAACGTGACTCAGGAAGCGTAAAAGGTCTGGAAAAGAACCGAGCAAGGCTGCGTCCTTGTTGGCTGTCATTCAGGAACCATCTTTGCAATGCTGACGTGACTCTTAAAGATTCTGTGTGGTTACTAAGGAATAATTGCCATTATTTTATTGCTTATCATTAATGTTGACAATGATAAGCAAAGAACTGTGCATCACATATATTAAAATAATAAAAACTAAATCTGTTTTTCTTTCCGTATTTCTGTAGGTTAATGCCTGAATTGCCTAAATTTGATGACGAAGATCTCAAATCTTACGGTGATGAAGAGGAAGAATTGGCATTGTGTGTATTTTTTCCTCATTTTTTTAATGACTTTTTTTCATGTTTTAAAAATATAGGAGTTTTGATTTGCAGCAGAGTAGTTGTCTGTCAGGAGATGTTAAAAGAAAAAAAAAATGACGTGGCTATGACAATAGGGTCATAAATATTGAAAATATTCAATATAATTGGTTTAATCTGCCTTTGTGCTAAATCTGGAAACAATTTGCAGTTGTTTTCTAGGTACAGTTACTAGTGTAAGTGCAACACACATGCTTTATATTGAAAAATCTTGACAGATTTTTACTGGACTGCTGTATTCAGAACATGTCCAGCTACACAAATAACTTCAGTTTCTTGAACCTCCAGAATTGACCTGGGTGTTTTATACAGGTTGAATCTGATAAAGGCAACAGTTTGAAGAGGGAGTACGGTAACTGATTTAAAAAGACAAACAAAGCAAGCAAGCAAAGCAGCTGTCCATGATGTAGGTTAAATCAGCTCAGCCATAGACCACTTTCAGATTAAGCGATCAGTATTCAGTTTGTATTTGTCTTGCAAGAGGTAAAAACACCAACTGTCCTTTTCAGGGGAAAAAAAAAAAAAGTCTTAAAATCTAACACTAATGTGTGAATCTGAAAGTAAATTTTCCTGTAATAAAAGGCCCCTTTTTATTCTACGTACATGGCTTTACTAACATGACTTTTCTAGGAAAGCTGTGAATATAAATTCAGTTAATGTTCTGCTCAAGATTTGAGTTTACTATGCCAGATAATGTTTTTCTGTAGATCACCTCCAGCAGCTCTTATGTCTGTCCTGGCCACTGAAGAACTCTTGCTAGAAAACATCCTGGAATGCGTTCCAGTTGGAGAATTTGCAGTTATTCAGCCCCTGAGTGATGAGTTCTGCCTTGTTCTAGGATATCTTCTCACCTGGAAGTTAACATTAGCTTTCTTCAAAGCAGCTTCTTCTCAGGTATATGTTCAGAGTCTTTTCCTTTTAACTGAATTCCTTAACATACTTGGTTTGAATCTTGACGTTTCATCCAGCCTTTTTATTCTTTTAATTATATATCTTCCTACCTCTTGTTTTTTGTGGAATTAGTGAAATTGTGAAAGCATCAATAGATTTTTGCACTGCAATAGTTAAGGATGGTAATATTAGAGTAATAAAGAATTAAGATTCACTAATAGGTGATTCTTTCTCGCATTTTCAAATAAGCTTGCTACATTTTATGATCTTCTAATCATTCAAAATGGTACAGAGAACTAAATCACTTTTCTAAATACTTGTTCTGAATCACAGTCTTGCTTTTCCTCCCTACAGGAACATATTTGTATTATTTACAGAGTAAGCTATATCTGTTAAGTCTCATCTGTATTTTGTGTGTGTGTTTTTTCTTTTTTAACACTATCAGCTGCGAGTTCTCTACTCACAATACCTTAGAAGAACTAAAAGCTTGAATAAACTGCTTTATCACTTGTTCAGGCTTATGCCTGAAAACCCTGTCTTTTCTGGGCCAACTTCAGAAGTTCCAAATAAGGACACAAAAACCTTCTTTACTGAAGAGCTTCATTTAGATGTCAAAGGTTAGTAAAAATTGTATTTGTGGATTTGAGAGAGTTTTGATATTGCTAAAGTTTAAATATGCTTTTCTGCCTAAAAAGACGTATTTAGAAAATCTTACATATAAAATAGTTATACACACACAAACACATATGTTTAAAAATCTTTGGCTAATGCTCCCCATTAACCCAAGTTGAAATGTTTATCAGAAAAATAAAGGGGGGGAAAAAAAAAGACAAAACAGGAAATGCTTAGATTATTCACTTAAGGCAGAAATAGTACATTGCTACTATTTGAATCCTGAATGTATGCAAAGATTCCAAAATACTAAAAATGTGTGATCTATTCTGGGACTTCTCCATTGCTTTTAGATTATTTTTTTTTTAATGCTAAATGGAGTTTCTATTTTTTTGTTCTATTTTAATACCTAAATAAAAACAAATTAAAAATATATTTTAATATATATTTTTTTTAAATGTTTGAGATGTTGAATTGTATGTTGTTTTTGTCATGCTGTTCAGAAGACTCAGTTAATCAACCATGATGAGAGAAGATACAGTAGGTTTTTTAGCTGAGAAAATTGAGAAGGAGAATTAGTTTTTGTTACTTCACTGAAATTGTTATTTTATGTACCTGTATAGATGTAAGCAAAGATACTGAGTTTCCATTTCTTAATTTTTCAATTGAACATCACTGTATGTTGCAGGGCAATTTATCTGGATGACAGTAAAAAGAATTACTAACATGACACCCCAAGAGAAAGATTTCCCTTATCTCTTTCTGCAGTTCTGTAGAACACTGCAAACCTCAAACATGCTCCAAACATCTTACTGTTTGTTCTCTCCAAAGTGAGCATTTTGTAATTTCTAGAACATAAAATCATTCTTAATTTCTGGTTGTCTACCTGGAGTTCATCTCTAAGTTAGAAGATGAATTTCCAGTTGTGAAGTGTTAGCCTAAGAAACCAAGAAACCAGCCTGATGGAGAAAGGCACTCACAGTAGCAAATATAGAAGGAGCATGTACATGAAATTCCGGTTACCACAGTTACGTTGATATCAAAAATTTTTGCATGTGGTGTGGAGGAACCAACAGTTGTGACTAACATGTTAAGAGAGTTTCAACATCCTTTCTTTTCCTCCCAGGGACAGGAGTCCTGTCATCCCAGATTCCACACTTGGCCTGCTCTGTGTACCACATAACACTGAAAGACTTGCCAGCCATGGTCAGGCTTTGGTGGAACAGCTGTGAGAAACGTGTCTTCAATGTTGTAGATAAATTTACAAGCAAATATGTCAGCAGCGTGCTTTCTTCACAGGAAATATCTTCTGTTCAGACTAGCACGCAGTTATTTAATGGCATGACGGTTAGTAAGACTCTTTGTTCTTTTTTTGATTTACTTTAGTTTTATTGCAAACATTTTAAGAAATGTTACTTCTTAGAACCAGACTGTATTACAATGTTTTATGAGATTGCATTTTTTTGTTCTGAATGACTGATGAAAACGTATTGATATATTTTCATTAATATTCTGTTTGGAAAAAAATAGAAAAGAATGGGGTTTATGATGTTGGAGAAATTGAGGAGGTAAGTGGAGGACACTGCTATCACTATACTTATTTTTGGTTTATTAAAAATTAATCAGTAGATTGAAAAATGGCTGGTAATTTCATTTTGGTTTGGCAAGATATGAGTGGATTTTTTTTTTTTTTGAGAAAAGTGTTTACCTAGACTAATAAAATTATTTAATGTGTGTAGCAAAGTATTTATGGTTTGTTTATATATATATATAAAAAATAATAGAGATGGTGCGTGTATCTCTGGAGTTTTTTAATGTGCTGATTTTTTCCATAGGTGAAAGCTCGGTCTGCAGCACGGGAAGTCATTGCTACCTATTCAGTTGATGATATATTTATTGAACTAATAATACAGCTTCCATCAAACTACCCACTGGGATCCATAACAGTTGAGAGTGGAAAGAGGGTTGGTGTGGCTGTACAGCAATGGCGCAATTGGATGCTACAGTTAAGCACGTATCTTACACATCAGGTGAGTTTAGTTAGAAAGCCCCTGTTCTGAAAACATAGAGTGTCCTGGTAATAGAAAAATATTCCTAGTAATGCAATATTATTTAGATCTGTATAATGGATCTCATCAATAGATCTCAAAGGACTTCACAGAATTGGTCACCTTTACCATCTGCTTTTTCCCAGATGCTGTAACAGAGAGGTAAATTTATTGGCCTAATACGTCCTGTTAAATACATAGCCAAGGTTGAAAATTTAGATCTAAGACATGGGCCACTGTTTGCCCCATGTGGCGATGCCATCTCAACTATAATTTGAAAAAAACCCCAAAACCCAAATCCAAAACCCAGTATATGAAATTCTCTAAAAGATTGGTGGTTGCTGAAATTGCATCATCTGTGTTTAAAACAAAACAGTGATTTAAAATTTTATGATCCCATTTTAAGTGCTCCTAAGCTGGTTCTTTTTGTTGTGATGAATGGCTGCATTTCTATAGACAGACTGTCATCTGTATTTCATGTGGTGGCTTCATAAATTATTCACTGCATATATTGCATATAATTTCAGATTATAAAGCCTTCAGGCTTTGTTTCCTTCGTGTGCTTATGAATAACAGAATATTCTGAAGGAGTTCTACAGTATTAACAGCTCTTTTCCCTCTGATAGAATGGAAGCATTATGGAAGGCTTATCTTTGTGGAAGAATAATGTGGATAAACGTTTTGAGGGCGTTGAAGACTGCATGATCTGTTTTTCAGTCATTCATGGTTCCAACTATTCTCTTCCCAAAAAAGCTTGCAGAACATGCAAGAAAAAGTTTCATTCAGCTTGCTTGGTAAGTACCCATGAAATCTTTTCAAATAGGCAAAATACCCATTTATAGTTTGAACCAGGAACCTGTATTGTAATACCATCAATTGTCTGTTATGTCGTTGGAGTATCTGGGAATAACAGAACTCATAAATTATTTGTATGGATGTTGTACTAAGTTGTAAGGGCATGTAATTGAGGGAGGGGTTGCTACACTTCACAGATAATAACTATCTGTTTCGTGTTCACTAAGACATAAACCGTTACATCTACGCAGGGTGTACCAACAGCATCTTGTTGTCAGCTCAGATATGGGAATAGAAAAGGTTAAATTTTAATTTATGCACCATGCTCTTAGTAAACCATGCTGATCTGGATAATTGACATTTAACCATATCCAAATCGTCATAGGCGTTGGTTGTATGGTTACAGAGTATACTGGAACAGGTGGGCATCTCTGTGGCCATGCAATGGAGGAATTGCTGCTTTAAGAATGCTAGCTTTTTATTCTAAAATGAGGCTGGGCGAAAATTCCTTTGTGTCAGGTTTTTAGAATAAAACTTTAGTACTCTGTGTGTAATACGTGTATATACATCTACAAATACATATGTATATATATACATGCATACATACACAAGTAGAAAGGTTGTTCTACTGTTTCTTGGGTTTTTTTAAGTATAATGTTTTGATAGCTATATTAATTCGTAAATAATGGTTGTTTTTGGTGATAAACCAGTGTTCCTGATATTCAGCTTGCATTCATATATTAAACTTATTTCTCTTTCAGTACAAATGGTTCACATCCAGCAACAAATCCACCTGTCCACTCTGTCGAGAGACATTTTTCTGAAATAAAAGTCTTTCTTCTTCTTTCTGTGAACTAAGTAATAAATGAAGAGGAGGCCATAAACTGTATGTTGAATGAAGCTAACTACTTGGACATAATGGCAGTTACTTTAAATTCTTGACTAGTGGGATATGGCACATACTTACCTCTGGACTGTTTTTTGTAAGTTTGAAGATTATTCTTTGATATAAAGAAATATATAAGAATAATTTATTTTGATTTGTATATTTTCAAGATACATTAAAATTTCAGAAGTAATGCAGAGTTTTATGTCTGGTGTGTAAGCTACAGCAGAAGTTGATTAAAACCTCTTATTTTAGGTATATTCTAACATGGTATTATATACTTAACCCAGATCATGCCTCTTCATATAACAAGTGAATTTAACATAGGTGGTGTAAAGATTTGATTTTTGGTTATAGTGCATTCATAATAGTTCCTCGTATGGGGAAAAAATACATGTTGTTGCTGTTAAACATTAAGGCATGGAACTAGAGTGATAGCCTTCTGTTAAAAGCATAAAATCTAAACATAGCATGCTCTAAATTAACATATTTATGAACAGCTTTCACCTTTAACAGTCTCATTTTCCCAAGAACTGTCAGCCATCCAGCACCCTAAAAACATGAAAACTCAGAAGCCCAAGTAAGTAGAGAGAGTACAATCATTCCTGCATGACAATGAAAAACCCTATTACAAGGCTGATTGGCTTCTAACGAGAAGGCATATACACTGATCAATTCTTGTCCTCATTATTTTGGTTAACATCTTCATTAGCCGGCAAAGGAACTATCACTGAATGTACATTGCACTTCCACTGTCCCATAATAATGAGTCTAAATGAACATGGCAGTTCTATCAGAATTCAATATTGTCTTCAACGATACTTTTTTTATGCTTTTTTAACAGCAGTAGCATCCTAGGATGGATTTTGTTGTGGATTTCTTTGAAAAGTCAATAAAAGGAGGGGGAATAAATGAATTGTGAATCTCTGTAGTTTGTGGATTACTGTCTGTGTGATATTTTCAGAAATTAATAGTACAAATTTTCAGATGGCAAGCTGATAGCATACACAATTGGCTTTACCTCAACAGCTATCTTTTTTTAGATTCTATGTTTTCTCAAAGTTGGGTCCCTTTTGAGGTGACAGCTCTAGAAATTATTTTTAGCTGTTGATAACTTGTCTGTATTTTTAACAGGTAACAGTGGGCTTCCAGAGGAGAAATTTGACCTTTTTTTGAGAGAGAATGGAAAGGATTTAAAACTGGTATTGAAAAGGTCTAACTGAAAACACAGATTAAGGATCAAGCTGTATTTTTTCACAGTTACTGGTACTAAAACGCCAGGATTGTCTCTGTTGCATCACTTCGATTATTCTAAATGACTTCTTTGCAAGTTCAATAACTGATTTGAAGGCCAGCTGTGGTTAACCAGGTATTGCTTGAAAAGAGCCATCTTTAAACTCTTGTAGAAGACCCTAACTTGCAAATTGTCTACTAGGAACCACCTTGTGGAGAGCTTTTGTCTTGGTTTTGCCTCAACAAGGAAGCATAGGTGCTTGCAAAGCAGCAGTATGGCCTTTGGCATGGGTACTTGCTGACAGAGCAGTGCCGAGGGGGCTGGGGGAGCAGAATTTTTGCTTTCTTCTTGATAGTGTCAAACTTATGTCGAATGTCTGTATCTGCCATGCAGCTTATTCTCATGTGCACTGAATGCAGGCATTAGGCTTCTTCCCAAAAACTCTCCAGAAAGTGGTGTGTTCTTTAGTCTTCTAGAAGGGAATAGGTGTGCCCTGGCAAATGCTAAGTGTACGTGCAGACCTCTGTGTACACAGCAAATTTCAAAATAAAAAAAAAAAAGGTACCTGGCTTCTCACTAGTTGCATCTCCACCAGAATGATGGAGCATAATAGGAATCACTTCTTAGAGAACTCACCTGTTCTTACTTGAATTGTATTTTGACAAGTGCTTCTACTGAAGTTGCAGCAGACAGCAAGACAGCGGGGCCAGGAGAATTGACTCATGGTTTGTTACAAGTGGATGCATATATTTCCCTTGTCCAAATATCCAGTTGTTAGATAATCCAGCGCAATCGTTTTTTGTTGAAAGCACATTATGTTTTATTACACTTTCTGTTCTGATCTTGTTTTGATTTTCATTATTCTGTCCTCTATAATTCAAAACTGCGTACACTGTTGAGCATTGTGATCTACTGTGCCTGATGACTGCCCTTTCTTATCTTTATTACCTCTTAAAACTAATTCTTTAGCTGTAACTAAAAGCTAGACAGATTCATTAAAACTTTTTGTTAAACCTGCAGTTTGATTCTATTACATGTTTTGACTACATTGTAAAATCTTTTGATGTTACGACTTTTGCTCACAACCTAACTTTGTTAGCCAAAGTGGTTAACAACATAAAACTTCCAGGGTGGTCTAAGGATGACAGCATTTTGGTTCAAACAGCCCTGCAGCTATGCTTATAACCTCAGAAACCATGATTCCACATAAAAGCAAAATCCCTAAGCATTAAAGCCTCTTAGTTTTGTAAGGGAAAACTGAACAAAAAAGTGTGCCATCAAATCAAAAAGGTTCTAGAAGTAGCAAGCAGTCAAATGAAGTATGACTTCTCAGAACTGACTGGTTGGTAAGCTGCAAGAACAAAACTTTGCTTAAATTCTTCAGTGGGAACACATTATTTCACAGATGGCCACGAAGTTTCCTCTCTTTCTCAACTCTGACATACCTTCTGAATAACTTGTCTAAGGAAAGAATCAACAAAGTCCTGAGTTGAGCTACACTTTGGTCAACGAAATGCCTTTATATTTTTTTAGAATGTCAAGTAACATTCATGTTTATCTATATAAAAACACCTTGACAGAAGAGTTAGTGAAGGGGATGCATTAGCTGTGTTTGAACTGTTGAACTGAATTGCAGTGTTGCTCTTCAGTGGTCTTCTAAGCTGGGGAATGGTGACTCAGGATCACTCAATCACCACCACATGCTTCCTGCATTTCAATCCTTTCTGTATTTTCTTCAGGATGGTATAAGGAACAACTTTTATGCCAGACCAGTGTAAGTTGAGTCTAGACCTGTATAAGTCAAAAGTACCTTCTCACATTCCTTTGCAGTAAAATACCTCAAATGATCTAGCTAGGTTTGCAGTCATGTGTTTTTGCTAACACCACCTACACTTCTTATGTTATTCTGCCTGTCCAAAACCTCCTTTTTTTCAGTCTCCTAGATAAGTTTTTTGGGTGGTCAGCTCAAAACATGGAAGAACTTCTAAAGTTTGTGCAAGCTGAGTAAGTACAGTCATAACTTTAGTTCTGGTCTTAAATGGAATAGTCTCTTCTGTGCCTCAGCGTCCTACGAAAAAACCCTTGTGACCTGAGCCTCTATCAAACAGCTAACTGACAGTTTATCCTAACATCACTTCACATAAACCCTTAAAGGCAACTTCTTTGAGAGCATTTTCCCAGACAGCACTAGTGGTGCTGCATACAACTGTCTCTACCTTTGTGCTGCAAGTGAGTGAACACCAGTTGCTGCTAGGGCAGCACTGTATTAGAACCTCCTGTGGGCGCTGGGAGGGGGAAGAGGCTGCAGAGCAAAGCTCTTCATTAGGCTCTGGGGGTCAGGAAATAGCTTCCTATGTTGGATAGTGATTTTGAGGGAGGACTTTCATTCCACTGGGTACCATTCTTTTCGGGTACCCATAACTAGCCTTTTTAATAGCATCTCATATACTTTTTTTCCTCCCTTAATACCTTCCAATAGATGAGAACTCTTAATCTAATCTGCAGTACTCCGTAGCAGTACCCTCCTTGTAAACTGGCATAAAAGGGAGCACAATCAACACAATATTGCCCAGAAGACTTCAGGAAAATAATAGCTTGCCTTTGCACCAGGTCTTGAGCTACACTTGCTGCAGCTTTCTGTTCAGAAGTACACTGTTTCCTTGCAATAGGTAATTGTGCCTTAGACCTGTAAAAGTGCCTGATACTACATCAAAATGAGTAACACTGATTCCAAGTATTCATTTAGACCATGTGTAGGTATACACCAGCTACTAGAACAGGAAGAATTATAATCAAGTACATTATTTTAATAAGCCACAATGGCAAATATACAAATACCTATTTATAGAGGAAAAAGTCTTTAGTGCTTAAGTGCAAATGCAACAAGGTAGGGTATTTCAGAGTTCCCCCACAACTGTCCTGCAGATAGCCAGAGGACAACTGTACCTCTGACAGCAGGTAATAGCTGGTTAACATCCAGAATAAAAAAATAAATCCAGAGTCTTGATCAGTTTCACTGTAGTAATCAGGAAGTGAGGATACACCTTAAGAGGGTGAAAATCTTGGCTTAAAAATTGATTTGACAACTTCAGTAATCCATGTTCAACTTTCTGTATGCCTAGTATCTGGAAGGTTAAGAGCAGTTATCAAGACTTCCTAAATTTGAGGACAGTAAGCATCTCTTGTCCTGCTTGCCTGGAAAGTACTCGTGTGCCTTCTAAGCCACATTTCTTCATCATTTCCAGAATTTCATCTGTAATTGGAAGTGCAGCATTACAACTCAGTTTATACAGAAATCGACTATAAGAGGCAGTGCTAAAACATCTGCCAAACAAACTGTAAAGCAGATTATAAACTGTGTTCTCTTACTCTTTTGTACAGTAATTTTTACACAAAGTAGTTTTCCACCAAGAACAAATGAAGTTTACAATTTACTAACTGAAGTTCTGTATTTTGTATTATTAATAGCAATGAATAATTCAATTATGAAGCTAATTTGTAGGAGAAACTGAAATTTGTAGCACCTTCTCCCAAAAGCTGCCTAATCAATCAGGTGTGAAAGAATAATGTCTCTTCTTGAAACTACTTGATAGCATACAGCCAATTAGCATTAGATCACAAGGAGCAAGTCCAAATCTCTTCTCTCCATGTCAGAATGAAAGACATCACATTTCCAACTAAAGGCTTTTGCTTTTCAAGTTTACACCACCATTCTCTTCCATGAGAAAGGGTTGGCCTGACTTCATTACTTAGTTCAGAAGATTTATAGTCACCTTTCAGACTTGGAACTGAAGTCTCACAGAGCTGCTGAGGTCAGGACCTACACATTACCATTTTCCAAACTAGCTTAGGGAGTTCTTAGTTTTGGTAAATTTGCTGATTTTTTTGGTGTAGCTCACCATCACTGGATGCACAAGGCATGAATTCAGAAAAAGGATTCCAAAAGGCATCAGGTTATGCAAAACTCCCTCTGTGGATTAGACACCCACACAAACTTGAAAGATGAGAAGCACCAGAGTGCAGAGATGCCAGGGTTTGTACAAAACATGCAGATACACTCTAGCCATCTCTAGCATTTCTAAATAATGGCCTAGAACCCCTATATGAATTTCAGTACATGCTGTCAATCTTCAATTAGTTGCTAACATCAGTTGAATCTTAACATGGTGATATGTACTACTTTTTCTTGTTTACTAAGGTCTGATAACCTAGAGAGCACTGCTGTGATCAACATTTTGATTAATATAGTGTTAGATCTGGTTTGGCACATTTAAGGGTCCGACAAAAGTGATCACCTGGATTATTTTCTTTAATTGTGACCAAGTAGAATAATCCTCCTGGTGAAAGTAGGTCTGGTACTAATGGAAAAACTCTATCCATTACTTCTCTGCCCTTTTTGCCCCCAGCCCAGGATGCTTCTATTCCATGGCTTTCCACCTAGGAAGAATGAAAGCAAAGATTGTCATAATACAGAAGAAGTGTCAGTGGTACTTAAGAGAAACATCACCATAATCTCTAGCTTTAGATGACTGCTGTTAGAAATCTGACAACTTTGATTCAGCAGATAAGTTTATGCAGCAAAATTACTTCAAGACTACTTCCTACACCATGGGCCTATCACTTTTGTTTCATGTTCTATTCTTAAGTTGAATTAAAAGAGCTATGTTGTCATGTGCTTTCTATGCATTTTCTTCTAATGTTTTATGAGCTTGTTTGCCAAGTGGAAGGGGGCCAGAAAACCCTTTAAGTGTTCATGGGTCAAATTCTCAGTAGGAGTCTGCAGAAGCAGTGGGTGTTTACTTTGCAGGGAACAAATGCATTTTCCATTGCAAGTCTTCTATAAGAATACCTTACCACGCCTAACAGAAGTCTTACATGGTTTATACTTGATGGAGAAAGCAAGCATTGAGAAGCAGCAGCAGCAGCAAGCAATCCTTATTCCCATGCAGTCTTTATAAGCAACTCTAGTAAATCATTTTCACTAAAACGGTGCTGTTACAACAATGCTGGTCCTACCACAGCCTTTACTGTTTCCAAACAACCCCCTGCAGTTTTCATACTAGAGCTTATTTGATTTGCTATCTCTCCTCTGACAGCAGAAATACCGTTTTTATTGTGTATTTCAAATTTTTCCTACCTCTTCAGAAGGTGTTACTACGTATGGTGGATTAAACAGCAGTAGATCAACCTTCCCATTTAATCTTGGAGACAGTCCTTTGACCTATAGATGAAGTCAATGATTTGGTGGGTTTGGGGTTTTTTTTGAAACATAATGCAGACATTTTGTAAAAATACAGTTACATAGTGCTGGATATTCTGAGCATTTCAGCCCAACTCAGGAACATTAAACCTTACTTTCTTCATGCAAAAGAAGCATCAAGAAGTACCCATGCATAGCAAAACAATTTCAGTAGTCTTAAGACTATGTTATGTATGGGATGCAGAAGAACAAGAGACATATATGCAGACACAAAGGAAGTACTTTATTCTTGTTCACATGAGAATTTAAGTTAGATATATAGTAATTTTGAATTTATCATCAGTTAATATTTATTACCCAAAATGACCAATCTGTGACAACTGCAGTTCAGTTCTCATGTATGAGCAGTTGTTAATCCATTTTAGATCACATTTATTGTTGCCTATCTTCAGGGTATTTTAAACAAATATCTTGCTAAAGAGATGAGAAACCTAGCTTTTTTCCATATCAAAGTTTATAAGAAACAAAAAGTAACAACACATACAGTTCCTAATCGAATAAGAGAGCTGAGAACCAAGAACTGCATAGCATTAGAAGGAGGTCTGTGACAATGTTGGGTCACTGCAGAGTTCCTTGCGCAGCATTTTCCAAATGATATCTACATAATTTATTTTTCAAATTAATTCAGTGTATTGTTAAAGCTTAAATTTGAATTTTAGAGCTTGAGGAGTTTGTTTTTCCCTTCTTTTAGAAACACTTTGGCATTTTGTTGTTTTTTTCATCCGTGGTTATTAAAAGAATGTTTGTATGTTTGTTCTAGACTTCAAGGTTACTTTTCAGTGTCTCTAATAAGTATTAGAAAGTTACAAAAAACTATAAAGAAGCTATTATTGAAACATCTATCTTACCAAGTCAGTAATGACTGGCTGGAGGTGAACATTGTTAAGCAGAGCTGTCTCCAGTGTACAGTAAGCTGCCAGCGGGTTGATATCTGTACATCTAAAAGCAAAATATTATCAAGTGTAAGTTACTGGCTGCTGTATCTGGAAGTTTAACCATGTGAACCACATGCTAATTTATGTACTCTCAATGAAAATATCCTTTCCAGCATGCTTTACTGTGCAAGTAAATAGCAAAAAATACCCAGTAAATTACACACAATGTATCAGCAGCTAAACCACTCAACTCTACACTGGAAGTTTTAATGACTGTCTGAAAGCTGAAATATAGGGTTTCCTTTTCAATGTTAGCTCTGCATAAATATATATGCATACATGTCTCTAATACAATTCAGTTCAGTTACTGCCAACACTCAGGTAACTAACATCATCAGATCTCAGTAAGACTAGTCAGTGACTAAAATTTAGGGTTCAACCCAGCAAACACAAGTGTAAGCATAGCAATTTGTCTAAGAAGTGAGAAAATGGAATTCTAGTCACACCACTACCTGTTACAGAACCTGAAGTAAATAGTTTAGGCTCTCTTTGCTTTGATTTCCATATCTGTAGAACTGAGTTAGTATTTCTTTGTGGAAAGAATATTTTAAAATGTGAAAATAAAAAGTATATATGTGAGGGCTAGGTATTCTTTATTATTGCATGCAGCAGTTAAGTGCTATTATACTTACATGTACAGTGCATTGGATCCAATAATGGAAGAAGCTAGAAATGTTGAAACCACACCAGATCCAGATCCTATTTCAAGGCAGATCTCAACTCTAAAGAGAGAAAACTCTGGATGACACTTATTTGTAACATGTAAGAGCACCTGCAACAGATGCAGAATTAATCAAGACAGTGTTATGGAACCTGCTGCCCTTCTTCCAAACATACTGAAATACTTGATCATAAGGCCCTCAAAGCCCACATTGTGTCATCTGTTTCATAATGGCTGCCCGGCCTACTGGTGCCCATACCGACAATTCCTGGTTATCACAAGCCACTTTGGGAAACATATGTCTTCCCCATGCCTAACATTAAAATTTCCATTAACTACACAGTCTCAACAGTACAGGCTACATTTCTACAGCATTTATTACACATTTACTGCAGCAAGACTGAAGTCCAAAAAGAGTTCTGGAAGATCACCAGGAAGCCACACAACAAAAACAGGACTCAAATGCAGAATAACTCAGGGGAGTTTCAGCCAGCTCTGGACAAACAGCAGCGGCAGGCAATTACAAAATAATCACTCATAAGATTAACTCCTTGGGCAATTTCCATAGCCGTCAAGTAGCCATACTTCAGCTGTGGAGATGACTGACACTGGGCAGCAACCTGAGCAGCTATGCAACTCCTACAGCTTCTTCAGGGTTGAGACACGGCCCTTTTACCCTATTCAGGTACGTGCCGCTCGCACCAAAATGAAGTATCAGCTCTCCACGCAGCTGCTCAGCCATTACCTCCCAACGTACCACACTGCAGCCAGCGAGCCCCTCTGAGGGGAGCTGCGGACCCCGCACTACCGCGCTCTCCTCAGCTCGCTGCTCGGAGCGGGGGGCCGGGACGGGGTGCACCGCCTCTCCCCGCCCCGCTCACGGAGGGAAGGCGTCACCCACCTCCCTCCAGGGCCTGAAGCCCCATTAGCAGCTGGGGGGGGGCCGACACCCTGGGAACAAAGCGTTTAGAAACCTGGGGCCCGAAGGACAGGGCAACCGCTTTCCCCCTCCCCGCGCGCGGGGAGACGTCAGCACCGCCCCCCCACCGGCCGCTCCCGCCGCGCCTACCGAGCCTCCCTCAGGCGGGCCGCGTCCTGCTCCAGAGCGTCCAGCAGCAGGAAGGTGTCCTCGGCCGGCTCGTACACATCCCGGAAGGGCCCCCGCGCCCCCACGTGCTCGTACCGCGGGGTGGGAAGCGCGGGCGCCGCCATCCCTGCCGGCGCGGGGCGGGACCAAGGCCTACGCGCAGCGCGCGGACGTCGCGAGGGGAAGGACTGCGCCTGCGCGGGGCGCGCGCGGCGGCGGGGCGGGGCAGGCGGGAGCCGGGGCACTGGCGCCGCCGACGCAGCCAATGGGAGGGCGCCGGGCTGGCACCGCCCCTAGCGCGGGCCTAACGGCACTTGGGGGCCGTCAGCGGAGGAGCTGGCGGCTCTGGCCTTCCTGTTAGTGAAATCCAAACGTTAACTTCCAGTGAAAACTGCTGTTCTCTGTGAAATTCTAACGTCAGGGTTCGTCATACTGATTCATTTTATCAAACATTTTAAATCTTCACAAAGTCAGTTTAAGTGTGTGCAGTGATCCCCATAGTAGGTGACCTGGCTGTCCATGAAGGTGAATGTGAAAGGGACCTGCTACTCTTGCTTATGATTTTTGCATCAGCTTTCCAAATTAATTGCTTTTCCACCATGGCAAGTATCACCTTTGCACAGCAAGTTAGCAGGAAGCCATGCAAAAGAGGTGCTGAGGAAGTTTCCAAGTCACAATTCTACAGCAAAACACACGGGAAACACTTAAATTGATACTCAAATGAAGCTCTTTTTTTCCGGTTATGAAAGAATATGTGATTCTTTGCCAGCAACACTTAACAGCATCCTTACATCCAACCCTATGAACTCCAGAATTCAAACAATAATGAGGCTCTACAAAGCTAAGAATTGAGGAGAAATTTCAGGGCACAGATCAGATTAATAATTTGGTCTACACAACAAAGCACTAGTGAGGAAACAAATACTGATCAAAAGCAGAAGAGTGAGGTGTACGAGCTCTTCATTCCCATGAAATGTCTGTGTTTAACGTTTAATACACTGAACACTCAAATTCTGAGAGTGAGATAAATACCTAGGTCAATGAAAGAAAAGGCTGATGCTAATAAGAAGGCCAGAATCTTAAAATGTTATTTTTATAACCGTTTCAAAGAACATTAGTTTTGGGAAAACAAGGGGAAAAACAAGAACATGACTAATACAGTAGATTAATCTTTGTTGCCTTAAGCACATTTAAGGGTTGAGGTGTGTCTTGTTTGCTAGCCTCCATTTTTGGCTTTGGCACTAGGGAAGGTTAACCAAGTTCAATTTTTCACTTGCAACTGTAAATGGCCTCTGTAAAACAGAAAGCATCTTCCATTCCTACAGAAGAATAATTTCATTTTTGAGCAGCTCATAGTTCATAAATGCAGCTAAATTATTTTGAAGCTAGGTTTATTCTGTTTATTTCTGTATCCACCGTAGGTCAGCTTTGCATAAGGATATAGGAAAACACAGAAAGGTAGTTCCTGCTTAACGGGGAGGGGGGGAGGGCCTCACCCTTTACCTTCCATTGCAAAAAGCTGTGAAATAGGTACTTTGTCCTGAAAGTTCATAGAGCATCTATTCCACACACCCATGTGAGGTCATCATATGTCATCATGATGTCATCAATATACTTAGTCCTTGCAGTAACAAGGAATTTGTTTAAGTAAATTCTTAGAGAAAGGACTATGTCTGCACACTACAGACAAAAAAAAAAAAAAAAAAAAAAAAAAGCAGCAGCAAACTCTGAATCTCTGGGACTCTTACAGCAGGGGACAATTCCATTCTCACAGCAGATGTGGTGACTGGTGTTACCTGATGCAAGTGCTGGACACCAGCTCACCAGTCAAGTATCTGGAAGACTCAGATGAAAATTCACTATTAGTGCATCCTGCCTTCCACCTGCCTTTAGCTGTGGCCCACCTTCAACATTTCCAAGTAAAAGCCAATGCTTTTTCAAGTAGCCAACAGAAATTATGGAGAATTATGATTAATATACCAGAAATACATGCAAAGAATTATGATCAGTCAGTAGTAAGCAAGTGTCCTTTATGTCCAATCTTTTGGGGTAAGTCAGTGCAACCAGATATTCAGAGATTAATAATCAGAGATCCAAAGATGACCTTTTAACTCAAGGATCATTTTTGTCCTGTCACAGAAATGAACCCATCAAGCTTTATCTTAAAATGGTAGCTTTCTTGCTCCACTGTCTAGCATGGAAAGCAATTCTAGAAACTCAGAAGTTCAGAAAACTTCCGTTTCCAGAGTAGATGTATTCATGGACCTGATCTTGTACTAGTATTACATTTCAGCTTAAAATGTGATTTTCTCTTGATTTATTCCCCCATATGAAATGTCATAGCCTAGATCAACCTTCATTTCACCAATAAAATTAACTGTTGTTTCGTCCTAATCGTGTTTGTTCCTGAACCTGTTCTGATATCTGTCTTTCAACATGGTGTCCACATACAGACAAAACGAGATCTTAGCCTGTGAGAAGATAGTAATGGTTTCCCTTGGCTGATGCAGAGTAGGATTATCACATTTGTGTCAGAATGGTGGGTTCCGACAGAGGTTAACATTAATCTGTCTGCTCTTCCTAAATGACCTCAATCATCAGTGGCGCACGACAGGCTGCTTCAGGGGGCAGCGTTGAGCAGGAGCTTAGCGGAAGACAATACCATTTTTTTAATGTAAAAGGAAACCCAGTAGATAGTCCTTCATTTCATCTGTCTTCCCAATGGTTTGATGCTGCATGAAGCACTTGTAAAACATATTAAGCTTGCATAAAATTCCATTACTTCGACAAAATGAAGTCATATTAAGAGACAGAATTTTGCACTGTGTCCATATTAGGAAAATTAATTCTTTGGACATATTTTTTTAATCTCTACAGGTGGTCGGGCTTTGGAGTGCAGTAGAAGAAATGACTTCACCATCTTCAGCTGTCCTGGTTGTTATTTTTGGCTGTTTCATACTTCATGAAATCTGGTTAATTATTATTGGTTTTTTAATACTTATAAGTCCTTCTGGGTGAATTTTATAAAACATTTATTTTTATTGCTTATATAACTACCTAAAATGTTTTTCTTGGTAGACAACTGTACTGTTTTTGCCAAAGCAGATTCTATTTCAATTTTGGGAAATTGGTGGGAAGCTAATATTCCCATTTTCAGTGGTGCCTGTGCCATGTTATTAAACTAGGCTTTACGGAGATGAAAAATTGTTCTTGACAGGAATCATAACCATTTGTTTACACTAACTAAGCTGTATGGCTCTATCCCATTTGGAATTCAGTGCCGTTGCTCTCATACAGCGATGCTTAACCCATAACTTCCTAGCTGCCTGTCAGCCCTCGGCGGTCTCCGTTGTAAACTTCTCAAACATTTCATGGCTGCTTCTGGCCCTCTGCATCCTGGAAGAGACATAGGCCTGTGCTGGGCCCGTGAATACTCCTTTTGGTTTATTTGAGGAAGTGGAGCCTCCAGGATCACTGCAAAGACAGAACTGCTAAGAGAGGTTTGGAAGAAAGCTCTTCATCTATGTAGTCCAGTAGGCAACCGCTTCATATGATCTCTTTCTTAAACTGAGCACGTATCTTCCTAAAAATAGCTAGCTTTCTTGCCATCGATATTTCTAATGAAAATCTGTTGTAACACTTCAGTGCTCTAATGATTAGAAACCTTGTAATTCCCGGCCTAAATGCAGTGGTGATAGCTTTTATATTCACTCTTTGGCAAGTATGTAAGCTTATGCAGTTCTTTTCATAGTTTTTACCAGACGCATTTGTAGACAGAGAGAGGCTTTCATCAGCCTTTGTTTTGCTTGACTAAATAAAACGTGCTCTTAAAAGTTTCCTGTCATAAGACATTCTTTTCATTTCTCTTGCCACTCTTTTAGACTTTCCGTGTATGGATTCAAGAGTCTGACCTCACCCCAGATGTGACTTGTACAAAATACTCCAGGTAATGCCTTACTGATGCTTTGCAGAATTTACTGGCTTCATTATCTCTCCTGGAACTGTCCTGGTACATCCCAGGATCATGGTTGCATTTTCCTTGCAGAAATGGTTTCTTACCATTTTATGACCAGCTTTTTTTCCTCAGTTTTTCCTTAATGGTTTCCAAGTAATGGACTATAAAGTGAGAATTCTGTAGAATTTTATTGTTTTTACTAGTCCACTTTGCATGCCTGTTGCTCACGTTATGGTCATTTTGTTCCCCCTGCGTGATGTCTCCTGACTTCATGTTGTCATAAGAGGGATGTCAAGGATATTGATAAAAACACTAAGTCAGTCACTAAGTAAAATCATCCCCAAGACTGGTCTTTCAGGAAGTCATTAGTGACTTACTTTTAACCTGATACTATTCCTTTTCAGTATGATGTATGACTAACTAACCTTTATTCAGTTTCTTGTTCACCTCATGTTTCCTCTGCCAATTTCATCATATCCAAGTTAGTTCATACTTTTCTACGTAACATCACATCAAAAGCTGCATGGGAGTCTCAGCAGATTCACTGTGCTTCATTTTTCTTGTTTAAAAATGGAGACAGACACTGGAGTAATGTAGCAAGATGTACTGCCTTTGCCATCATGGCCAAAATCATCATCCATCTTGTTTCTAATCGTTATCCCAGCTTAATGGTAGAGAGGTCCTGCTGCTTTCCTTCTTGTCTTTTTGACCATGTGTGCAAACCTTTTTGCTGTATGTTTTATTATCTTCATTAAGACTATTTCAAACTGATTTTAACAATTCTTTTTTTACCTTGTATTTTCTAGCTTCTAAGACATAACTTTTTTACTAATCAGACTTTTTTTCTGTTACTTTTTGACGCTCTGCATATTCACAACATCTTGCTTGAGATAGTTATTTAACTGGTTACGTTTGAAGCCTATTTCTGCAGGCATTCATTCCCATGCTTCCACTTTTAACCACAATCAGACATTTTCATCCCCTTTTGACCTGAAGCAATTAGGACCTCTTTCACATTCACATCCTGAATTCCCTTCCATAGTTTGATTTATTTCATTCAATTATTCTCTTAATTATTAAAGCTTGTCATTTTAGAACAGTGAGTTTTAGTTACAGACCTACTTTTGTTTATCCTTTGTTTAATTATATTAAATTATTCCATGACCAGTCATGTAAGGTTGTTTTCCTTGACATCCTTGAAGTAACATGCTCATTACTTAGCAAAGGTTCTCTGACTATTAAGTGAAGAACTATGCTGCTGTTGATGTGAAGAACACTTGGATGTTACTCATTTCTGGTCTTTGGATAATTAACTTATTTTTCCAAGTGTTACATTTCCCAAATACATTTCCCTTTCTAATCATATTACTGAGTTCCCTAACCATACCAAAAACCAAACCCTGGAGTTTATAACTCCAATAAAACTTTTCTGCTCCCTGTTCTCCATAGATACTGTCAGATGAGTCAATGCTAGTTTTTACACACTTCTTGCTTTTGTATTTCTAAGGTGAACATCTTGAATCTTTTTTCACTTCCTTGCTTCCCTACTGACTGATGAAAATTCTTGCCCTTACATCATGACATTGCTTCAATACACCGTGGCATGGTAATGTTTAATCATCACAGCTGTGGAATTTTTAGACCCACTAAGGAAAGGTCCAGGGATGACATATTAGAGAGTAAGAATGATGGATGCTTGTTTATAGCCCTTCCTGAAACGATCCCAGCGTGCATGCTAAACTTTACAAACCAATTACCAACTATTCTATTGAAGGCATTACATCACTCATCATTGAAATGCAGCTACCTCAGGGAGAAGGCAAGGAACTTTTTAATAGTGTACAAAAGTATTTCAACACTTCAGGAGAGAAAATGACTAATATCATAATCAACTGAGCAGAAAGAGAATGTTTAGGTAAGTAGTCATATATAGTTGTTTTAACTGGATGTAGGCCAAAAACCTTGGAAAAACCTACTGCTAATGCAAAAACTGGAATTGGGGTTTTTAAGTTGCAAATGATCAAGTCCTTTGGTTTACATTTACATCTTAAAACACAACACCTCAATCAGCAGAGTCATAAGGGAGTTTTCTTTTATAACTTGGTTGCCAATACTGCCTCCTTCAGTGGGTGGGAATGATGTCTGATTTCCCCAAGAATGTACAACCATGTGCCTGAGGGCAGATTGGCTCCTTCAGCTATTTTCAGGGCATTTTTGCTTTTTCTTGCCATTTTAAACTGTTAGTTTTTAGAGGTAAATAAGACTAAAAAATGCTTTATTGCATTGGTTTCTGACAAACAAACTAGCAAGATAAGAGATTCCCTTACTTCCTGCCTGCCCAGATACTGAAGTCTCTATCATGACTGCTAGTTTTGAGTATGCTTTCTTACTTTGTCTCCAAAGACTTTGAATGGAGAATTTGGAGAGAAAGAGAGAAAACGGGAAAATGATGTGCAGTTACAAGGCAATATACCTTCTTGACAGTTCTAAAAGATCAGGAGTCCTTTTTAAAAAGGTTAAAAATTATGTGGATTACTCTAATAACCGTGTTAGTCTGTCAGCAGCACTCATGATTGATAGTCTAAAGTGTAGCTGTATTCCTTGTGTGTTTTAGCTAGAGCCATCAGGAAGATGTAAGGGGTGAATTTGGAATCTCTTACAAATAGCAAAATTGCAATGCAGTCAGTCTCAGTAGGATTGTGGCAAGGAATTTACCAAAGAAATAGCTGTTTTGAATATACATAATACAGAGACTTTTATTGGTTTTAATTACATTATTAAGGGAATGTATATGTCTGCAGGGAGCAGTGTGACACAGGAGAAAAACATACTGGCTAGAAGGGCATTTCTCCCAAAGCTGTATACAATAGAAAAAAATCTTCTAGGATACATGTTCAGCAAATGTTCTAAAAGGGATGAAAAATCTTTCCTGTTTCAGAGCTCAGGCAGAACTGACATTTTCATTACATGAATAATGGATAATTTCTATATGTGTCAGTCCACTGGAACTGGAGTGAAACTGAACAGCTAAGCAGAATGACTGAATACATTCAGAAGTTATACCAAGAGGGACAAATTTTGCTGCATCTCCTTAAGAAAGCTCTTTGGTTGCTAAATCTTTCTCTCCTTGTTTGATAGAACATTATAAGCTAGCCAGAGATAACACCCTCCTTTTTGGCTTAGAGAACATTCAACAAGGAAATAAAAGAACATGAGCTTAATTTCCAGGATAAAACCAGGTTGACAAATTGCTCAAATTATCTGAAATAGTTCTGACATTCTACAGGACTGTATAGAGAAGCAACAACACTACAGTCAGTTATTTAAATTAGTCAGTGTTAGAGAAAACTGTAATAAACACTAATCCTGTCTTATTGTAGGTATTTGAGTAGGTATAAATACAGCAGATTAAATCTTTACCTATTTTAAATTATTATAATTTTATGGACTTCACCAGAGTCATAGCTACTCTAGTGTTCATAAACCCAAGACAGAAAAACTGGACAGAACAATTATAATTGTCCATATACATTTCAGAGTAAATCTGTGTCACTCTTAATCAATCACTGTCATGGAAATCAGTGAAAATCTGTGTAACAAATGCAAGACATACCATAGGAATAGCTTAGAATTGGAGAGAAAATAAAATTGAAAATATTATAATAGCATTTATGTATTGGTGTTGATATATGTAAGCATACATATAAAAATGGTATTGTATATGCATATATAAAAACGGCATTATATAAAAATGGTGTTGTATATGCATAATATATGTTACCTGATGGTGTGTATATATATTTATTGTGTATTGGTTTTGTAAAGAAGCTCATAAATGAGTGATGGATGGAAAGCTGTTGAAGCCAGGAAGAGACATTGACTTTCTGGAGAATAGATTAGGATGCTAGAGAAGGGAAGAGTAAGAATAAAATGCAACTGAAACTTTTAAAGCAGTGAGTGGTGAAAACTAGGTCGTATAAACTAAAGAAATTGAAAGTTTAAGTGAGTTCTCAGGAACTCATAAAACTTAAAGGCAAGAAATATATTTTTTCACAGTATATAATTAAGTAATAGAACTAATTTTCAAAATATGTAAATGAAGCCAACAGTTTGAAGCAATTTATTTAAGGAACACTTTTGCTTCAAATAAAAAGCAGCTGTCCACAAATGGGCATTTAGAGTAAGATTTATTAAACGGTCAGGTTATTCAAACATTATGCACTTAGTTTTAATTCTGATGGGGTTACTCTACACTGAGTGACTACTGAGAGTCATTAGTAGAAAAAATGTCATTTTCTGTTGACTTGCTGAAGCAGGTTATGCCAGGAGAGGCTCACTAAGAAAAGTGATTCAGTTTGAACTGAGTCATCTTTAAGGAAGAGTCCTAAGAAGAACCAAATATTGTGAGAAGGTTTGAGTTGATTTTTTTTTAATCTTACTATTTCTATTAAAAGGCCTCTAATTATAGGGTCAAAGAGGTGGGAAGGGGCATCAGGTCTGTGGTCCAACCTCCTGCCCAAAGCAGGGCCATCTCTGGGATCACACTGCTTGGGGCTTTCTCCAGGCAGGTCTTGAAAACCTCCAAAGATGGAGCCTGCACCTGGCAACCTGTTCCACAGCTTGACTGTCATTAGGGTGAGAATGTTTTTCTTTATATCCAGCCTGAGCCTCTCTTGTTTCAGCTTGTGCCCATTGCTTCTTGTCCTTCCACCACAGAACTGGACCTCCCAGTTGTTCATCTGAAAACTTGCTTGGGAGTCCATTATAACACAGTGTGCTTGTAAAAACTTTGGGGAAAACACCCACCCTGGAGGAGATTTCATGTACCTTCTGGCTGACACTGCCGATACTGATTACACAGACACTGATGCTAGGTTAGTCAGGCTGTGGTTCTTGCATTTGTAAGAGTTATGTCTCTCTCCTTTTGTTTGAATATATTATAAACATTTTGCCAGCATCTTCTTATCCATACTATTTCCTGGACAATTTTAATGTGTTTGTGTAGTCAGTAAAGGAAGGTGTGACTATTAAGAAACTAAACAAAATCTGCATGTAATTATGTTTTGGGTTGCAGTTTTCCCTGTGTGTATTTTAGTATGAAAATCTAATAAAGAGACATTAAAAAGGATTTTCACTTCAACACAGCCTTGAAATGTCTTTCATAATGACATTTGATAGTCCATTACAGTCGTGCTTCAAAAGTGGGGGATTGGGCAGCTGTCTACCAAACCACTGGATGTTGATGTAGCAAGCTTAGTGGGTACTGGGTAGAACATGTAATCAGGCACCTCAGAGAAAACATTTTCTTGAGGGTTCTATAAATAAAGCATCTGGACAGACTTAGGAAAAAGATACTAATGTTATACAAAATATATGTTGTCTATAGCTGTATATATTGTAGATGATTGATAAGTTTACGTTGTAAAACTTCAGGTCATAAGTACTGACATAATGCTGTTAGAATCATCTAGTAATCACTCATGCTAGTAGAATAATTTCTGAAATCACACATTGTTCAGTCAAAAAAAGAATAGCCATAATGAAGGACCTTATCGCAGTACAAGATATTCAAGATAAGATGACCACCAAAATAGTCTAACCTAATGCTAAGGACTATGGATGGCAGTCCACATTTGCTGTGGCTTTCTATAGCAACAAACAGCTGCTAGCACTTAATAAATAATGAAGCAATCCTGTATTTCATGGGGTTTGCAGGTTTTCAATAACTTTATATCAGGGCTTTAATTATGTTTCCTAGTTTTTTTAAGGAAATGTAAAAGGAGAAGATAGAAAAAAGCAGGACTGAAAGAAGAAACTAAATATATTGTGGGAAGGAGCCTGAAGATTAGCCTATTTCTGGCTGAGTTAGCCTGATCTACAATCAGAATGTGAGATTTGGGGGAACTTTTTTTTTCAGCTTGTAAGGCTACATAGTGTAACATTTTCATTGGACTACAGTCAAATTGAGTCTTTGTCCAGGAACAACAACCTCCTTAAGCTGTCCGTTTTTCACATGCACACCTGTTAATATATTTTAAAGGAAATACTAAAAATATGTTACAAGTAGAGACATAACATATGTCAGTAAGAATAAATGAGGTGATTTAGAATTGTATTAAGATCTTCAAGGTGCCTGTTTAGTGAGCCATGCTCTAAAGCATTGCAGATTGACCTCAGCTGGAAAGAGGATATGGCCGAGCAAGTAAAATTGCTGCAACGGATCCTTGTCACTCCTGCTTTCTTTGTGTAACGCATTACAGTCTCGCTTTGGTCTCTTAGTGTGGAGCTAAACTTTGTAAGAAATGTTGGAAAATATTTTGTGATCTGTGGTGAGTTGGGTCAAACATAGTAAAGGCTCTGAAGATCTGTGTCTGTTGCACAGTTGCATGTAAACTTGGAGGACTGAACGCAAAGATCCATTTGGTCCCTTTCAGCACCAAATCTGCAGCTGAGAGCAAAGAGGGAAATCACAGACTGGGGATTTAAAACTGTCAAGTCTGAGAAGTTGAGAAGAAACTCACAGGGACAAATTTCCTAGCAAGAGGAAACATTATAAAACAAAAGGCAAGCTCCACCTTGAAACAAGGAAAATGTTACTTGCTTTAGAATGATTGAAGTATTTCTTGTATAAGATAAATTGCCATTTTTTTTCCTGTTGCTGAGTCTATACATGTTTTCTTCAACTGTCACCTCCATCAATGGTAAATTGGAACGTGCCAGAAGAGGTGGGGGACATTTTATCTCCTGAGGCACCTTTGGTGCCTAGACACAAGGACTGGCATCACCTGTTTTTTTGAGACTTATTTCAGGAAAGTGTGGGGAGGAGTCTGCCCTCGTGAAGCATGCTGCTGAACTGATAGCTGGACCCTTCCTAATCAAGGAGAATCTAAAGTCTTTTAAGCCCGGCATATCTGTACTGATATAGAAATAGAATGAATAGCTACAGAAAGGATTACTTGGAAGTGTTAATTTAAATACTGGATGACCATAAAGGCAAATGTGAATATTAGATATCAAAATTGGCATTCTATTTTTCTTCTAAAGGGAGTACTGCTTTCTAAAGGGAGTAAATTCTCCCTAAATTGTAGACACTCTCTAGCTGTCTACAATACCCTCACTTCACAATAAACAATCTTTTGGAATATCACTTTCAAAACTCTAATAACTTGAACAAATGTTCAGTCAAACAAATATTTTATGAGAGATATCAGTAAGTTCTAGGAGATAAAATTTGGGATGGAAATCAAAACTTGTAAATAGATATATGAACAAGGTCATAATTTAATAGGTCCACAGCGATTGCATGTGGAAGAAAAATGTTATAAATCCTTTCTGCTTGTCATAGTCCAGTACATATGTTAAAGAAAGCTAATCAAACAGTGAAAGGTGGGCTGGTGGTCTGATTAGCTAATGTACTTCTCCCAAATAATATTATTTTTTTCTAAAATATGCTAGATGTTACAGTTAAACCTATCAAATAAAAATTCATATGGCCATGGTGTTTTCATTTGCAGCTTAAAATAACAATACTGACCTTGGCATGAGGTAAATTCTTGAGATTAATGACCAGCTTGGGTTAATGATCCTTGGCTCTGCTGCTGACCTTCATATCCTCCCAGCCGGTCATTAATCCTCAGGAAATTTACTGCACCTAGATTGTTATTACTTACATAGCCCATGTACAAACCTCAGAAGTTGTGGCAAATATGTAAGAGAACTCTTACAACAGAAAACAAAGCAAAAACAGCTTCAAAACTTCAAAAAATCAGAAAGGCAAATCATATGACTTTGATCAAAGTGCTAGTAACAGCCTTCATTGTGCGCTGTTTTCTCTGTATGAGTCTTGGAGCAACTATTGAAGAATGTCAGAGAATATGAAAAATGTAGCGTTTGGCATTGACTATCTGGTTCAGGCATTTTTGAAACAGCTATCGACTTTGAATTTAAATGCCAAATACAACATTTCGCCTTGATGTAATTCTTCAAAGTACCATTCATTCTTCTTTCACTGGAAGTGGTGCAAATCGGAACAATACTTTTATAAAGGTATAAAATGAGTGGAGAGGTTTTTGCTCATCCATTATTTTTCCCTACCCACCTGTCACATAGTTAACTCTTGCACTTAGCTCCAGCTTGTAGGTGGAGATTATGAGGCAGAGAGAAGATGTAATTTGCCTAAGACCCTACAAATAGCCATGTCTGGAGTTATAATTAGAAGATGAGATTTTTCTAGTTAATGCAGATGTTAGCGTTCATTCCTGAAGAGCATTTTTCCTTCTCTGTCTGTGCTAAGGATGTGGTGTTTATACACCTGATGACAGTGTATAAACCAGGGTTGCCTTTCCTAGTCTGAGAACTTTATCAGAGTTCCAGGTATAGAAACAAATAGGAAGAAAAGTAGGTGATACGATACTCATTTCCACAGCTGTTTGAACTGGCAGTTCTAGACAAACAAAGACACAAGTAACATGAAAACCATGATTGAAATCAAAAACATAAATACTTCATGGTGTTAAAGATTGTACTGTTAATTTTGGATCTACCTAAACTTCGTTTTCCCTCCAAAAATGAACAAACGACAAACCAGGATTTTGAGTAGAAAGACATCCTTGATTACTTTAGCCATGTAAGAAAATGTCTGTAGAATTTATTTAAGCAAAGACACTTTTCTTTGCAAATTAATGGCTTTAAAGTCCAAAGAGGCTAATTATTATGGTACGGACCACCTTCCTGCAGGACAGAAACCATATAACCTCAAACAGGGTATATGGAACATCCTTTATAAAAACACGCACTGGACGTGCAGACGGCTGCGTGCCCTGCACGTAGGGTGAAGGAGTGGAGCATGCCTTTCCTCGGGTGAAATAGGTGCGGGCAGGGTACAATGTGTGTGAGTTTACACTTCCCTCTGAAGTGGCCTGGCCGGGTCTCATGCGTGGGCCGAGGGCCCTGCCAGGGCAGCGTGGGCAGGGCTGCGGCACTCTTCACTCAGAAATGCTGGGATGCCCATTAGAATAGGGGAAAAAAACCCAACCCCCCCAAAACCCCTCATTACTGGCATGTTTGTAAATGGTTTTGCTAAGGAGACAAGATCTTACTTAATTTAAAATCGTACCACATCCTCCATCCTCTTCCATCCTTTGTGACTTTCTCTTTTCAGTTTTCTACAAATCTAGGCCCTGCATTGCCCACCAGCAGTGTTCTGGCTGAGGAATATTGGATGAGAAACTGTGGAATTGCTGTGTTTTAACCAGCTAGGAAGATCACCAGTGAAAGATGTAAAGCTTTTTTTTTCACATAAACAATTGATCATAGTGTCTTCCCACCATTCCCATGGCTGCCAGTCTGAGAGGCAAAAAACCCCAGGAACAGAAATAAAACAGCTACTAAATGTTTTATTTCCAGTGTAATTCCTGGCTCTGTGCAGATGCGGATGGAGCAAGTGAAGGAGTGGTTTTCCCAAGAGAAGAAAAAGCATCAAAATGCAGTTACTTTATAAGGACTGTTGTTATGGCAAAAGCACTTTTTAACGAGAAGGAGAAGAGTCATCTTTCTTCAGATGCTATATATAACTTTATAAAACCTTGCTTTGAACTATTTGCATGCACCATAAGCTGCATCCAAAAATCCATGAAACTTTTAAGAAGTTAACATTTTATTGAAAAGTTTCCCTACTACATTTTTATAATACAAAAGTACAAACAATTTGACTTTTCTCTATGTCTAAGAGGATTTTACTGAGATAAAACGAGAAGTTCAGAAGTTAGTCAAAAGTCTGATTTTAGTGCAAACATAGCATCTTGTAATGGAGGGGAGGAAGGAAGAGAACAGGTCAGGAACTGACAGGGTTTATCTTTTTATCTTTTGAAGCCCTGTGGCCTGATAAGGTGAAGATGGGAATCTTCAGTCAGCAGCAAGATGTTCAGAAAAACAGCTGAATTCAGCTAAGGACTTGTTTTCTGGGGACAGTGGTGGATGCTGGAGGTGGCAGTTGGTTGCCATTACAAGGGACAAGAGGCTGAAAATTTCCAGGGGTCAGTCAACCCTGCGGGGAAAAGAAGAGTGAGTGGATGAATGACAAAGGAAGGAATAGGCACTCTTCATCTCAAATAGCCTGCAACACCATTTTAATATACCAAGCAGCTTGATGTACCTCTTGGATTACCAGCTAAAATGCAGATTTTTGCTTATTTTCATGGAGACTGAAAGAACTCAATAAGAAAATGTGAAAGTAACAGAACTTCATTGTTTTGGCCAGTACATAACATGAACTGAAATGTTTTTTCTCTTCGTATCTCTTTTGACCTTACGACATTTCACTAACATGAAGTTTATCTAAAAATTTTTTTCAAATATTTTTCTAATGTCACACTGACATCAGGATATGAGTGATATTTTTAGAAATGTCAGTAATACAGGTAATAAACATTAATGATTTAACTAAAAGTAAAAAATTATGCATAGCTTGTCACCCTTTCAGCCCTTTTCCAGCTCTGACTCAATACCCCATACCAGAAGCAAACATCCACAAATATTTGGTTATTGATTAACAGCAGCTAGCTTGAAAAGACTTCTAGAGATGGAGAGCTATTTAGACAAATAGACAATGAAATATACAGTTTAAGTATCTCAACAGGGATTTCTTGCTTTCCTCCTGGCAGAAAAGGAATATATTAATGAAGAACTCAGGTTACTAAGTATATATGACATACATGCATTTAGTACTGACAGAATTATCTTGGTGCCAACTGAGATTTTCCAAAGTCCCTGCAAATCCTTGCTTAAAGGATTTTTATGCACAGTTATGTATTAAAGGCAGCAGTTTTATGATTTTCATTAAAAAACACATTGAAGGAAGAAGATGCAAAAGAATAACTGTCCTTTTAATAGATTAGCAAGGGGATTGAATTAAAATTGCCTAGGTGAATTTAAATTTTATCTTCCTTAACTTTTGAATGCCTCACTTTACAACTGTAATTTTATTTTAGTGTAGTTAAAATGCGTAACGCACATGTAAAGGAAGAAGAAGAAGAAGCACTATAAATCAGTATACTCTAGAATCACCAATAACCTCCATAAAAGTAATGGATATGTCTGCAATAAAAGCAATTTGCCTGGAGATCTTCATGTTGGTATTTTTCTTCATTGTTAATGGTAATGTTTAACAGCTTCTGACAGCCTGCTCCAACCGGTACAGATAAGTTTCATATAATCCCGATTATCGTCTTAACATGTTTTGCTGTGAAGAATTCACAGAAAGAAAAAGCAAAAGTATGATAAGAATCAAGATTCAAAGGAATAAAAGAGAATCTCACCTGATGTTCGTGTGTTAAGGCTCCATCTACATGGTGCTTATTCTGGAGCTGTAGAGGGGTTTTAAAATTAACTGCTTGCTTCTGTTTTAGCATGCATTGATCCAACATATGGAGTGGTTTCGGTGTGTGTGAATGGTCATTGCTTTAGAGGAAACCAAACTGGAAGCTCCTCATCAGCTGCGTGCCAGGCCTTGATGGGGATACTGTGAGTCAGGGTGTAGGCTGCATCCCTCTGGGACATCCTCCAGGATCTCTGCTCCCTGCCACTCACATCCACCACTGTCCTGTGCCAGTGCTCCCGGTAGATGTGCAGCTTTTTATATGTTTTGTACCCTTCACCTGCAAAGCTGATGGAGTGGGAGGGAAATGCTGGAGTCCTTGGGGATTATTGAGGGGTTGGGACCTTTGGCTCATAGCTCCAGTCCCGCTGGAGATGTGGGCTGCAGGAGAGCTTTCTGCATGGCTGCTGTGTACATCAAAGACAGCCCATCTGTCCTAGCACGGGTGCCCAGATCCCTCCTGGGGGACTGAGTCCATACATCCTCCGTAGACATCTCTACACAGATCCTGCTTGGGGGTCTTCTCCTCACCCTGAACGAGGTGGGTGATGGCCAGGGGAACGGTGCCACGTCCAGCAGGAGTGCAGTGCAGATCCTGTCTCTGTCACCGCTCACATGAGAGGCAAGCTCAGGCTGAAGGGTTTCTGAGTATTCAGCAGTTATTGGCCAAGGAGGAGCAGCCAGTCATGGTAGCTCTCTTCTCCCCCTCCTCTACATTCCCACCAGCACAAGTTACATGGCTGCCTGCCTTCAGTGCCATGCACAGCAGGGGTGCAGGCCTGCCCCTGCATGTCCTCTGCCATGGAAAGCCAGCATGCCACTGAGCTCCCCAAATCCAAATCCAAAACCCCAAATCCCTTGGCTTTGAGGGACTGGAGGTTTGCAGGAACTCAGCAGCCAGTGCGCAGGATTGCTTCCCTTCCCGCTTTCAGCAGGTGCCCCACAGATAGGATTTGCCAAGGGAGATCTTCTGAGTGAGCGAGGTGGGTAGAGAAGAGCTGCTGCGTTCGCTGACAGGCCGTTGCTGCCTGTGGAGCACTGGGTCTGGCTATATTGTCTCCTTCACCGCGGTGGTGGGATGAGCGTGCTGGTAGGTGCAGGTAGCTGCATGTGGGAAGGCAGCCCGTGGTGTTCCCTGCCACCCCTGTAGCACATAAGACCATACTTCAGTCTGGATGGCACAGCTACCTGTTGAGGTGCTCCTGGCCTTGCTTGAAGGCACTGTCAACTCCCTGGATCAAATCCCTGTCTCTGGATGCAGACAAGAGCAGATGCCTGGACAAGAGCATAAGAACAGGGCAGCTATGTAGGGATATTCCTAATACACTGCCTTGTCTTCCAGTGCATACAAGAGATGGAAGGAAGTGTTTTATTTTCTGACCAGCTCCTCTTGCCCAAAATTACCTGCCAAAGGCCTGAGCAGCATCCATCCAGAACAGGTACTCTAGCCTTCCCCTCTTGATGGTGGGAGAGCAGGTCCATCGCCTCCTTGGCAGAGGGAAGGACAGCTCTGGGCTCTCTCTAGATGACCACCTGCAAATTTGGGTGCACAGGAGCCATGGAGGATGGAAGGAGTAGTAAGAGAGGGTTACATATACTGCTGAGCAGATTCAAAGCTGCGTGGAGCACTTGACACAGATGAGTCTTGGACAGGCTTGTAGAGTTAGGGCCTGTACAGGGGTCTTCTCTGACCTGTTTTCTGGTGAGGAAATAGAAAAGATTCTTAAATCTACCATTACAACCACTTCCATCCACCTGAGGGGATTAGGTAGTCCATCCCCCATTCCAAGGCAGGATCAACAGCACTGTGGTCATTCCTGACATATACCTTATCCTGTGTCCTTAAAGATACCCGTAATGCAGGCTCCATAGTTTTCTAGGCAATCTACAACACTTCTACATTTTCCTTAAAATTAGAAAGGACTTTACAAAATGTCTATCCTAAACAGCTTTCATTTCAGTTCAAGCCTGTGATTCCTTGTTGTTTCCACTAAAGACACAGAGAAAAAAGATTATTCCTTGCAATAACCTGCAGTGAAAGATTGTTATCATGCTGTCACTTAGGGTGCCTATCTTTGAGTTGTCTGCTCAGCGTGTGTATATATGTGTAGTATGTCTTTTCACAGAATCACAGAATTATCTAGGTTGGAAAAGACCTTGAAGATCATCTAGTTCAACCATTAACCCAACATTAACAGTTCCCAACTACACTATATCCCTCAGCACTATGTCGACCCTACTCTTAAACACCTCCAGGGATGGGGACTCCACCATCTCCCTGGGCAGCCCATTCCAACGCCTAACGACCCGTTCTGTAAAGAAATACTTCCTAATATCAAGGATAAACCTTCCCTGGCGCAACTTGAGGCCATTACCTCTTGTCCTATCGCTTGTTACTTGGTTAAAGAGACTCATCCCCAGCTCTCTGCAGCCTCCTTTCAGGTGGTTGCAGAGGGCAATGAGGTCTCCCCTCAGCCTCCTCTTCTCCAGACTAAACAACCCCAGTTCCCTCAGCTGCTCCTCGTACAACATTTTAAGGCATAATCTCTCAAAAAGCATTCCACTTGAGGAGTATGTGTTGAAATCTACAGCAAGGGCTGTACAAAAGTTCCGTCCCAAATAAAACTATTATTTAGTGTTTAATTATTTGCTACCAATTTGAATAGATGCTGCACTTAAATATGGTCACACCCGATTCACAACATATGTGCCAGAACAAGAGGAAAACAATTAATCCTTCTGTTCTATTCACATCACATTTACTGTGGAGAAAAAGTTTCTTTCTTCATGCAGGAAGATTTTTAAAAGGGTTTCTTTTTCTCTCTAGCTGTGCCAACATTCCTTTCACATTAGAAAACTTGAACAGATTTAAGCCCTCATTCAAAGCAGGGTTTGTAGTACAAACATGCTACAGTTGTCAACACACAATGCACAAACACACGGGGGCAAAAATAGACCGAGCAGAGCGGCCGCTAAACTGTATTGCTAAACTGCTTGTGGGAGGGGGCAATGAAACTATTTTTATGAACAGCCAGCCAAGCTCTTCGAAGTCTCAGAAAGTCTATATTTGGAGTAATTATTTGACTAGGTTACATCTTGGCTAATTACAGCATTCATGTTAAATAATGAAATTATTCAGCCATTTCCCTTTGTGTGAGAAATGGCCCCAGATGGTCACCCTCATCCATTTCATACCAGTGTAGTGCAGCAGCACTACTTATTAAGAGCATATGGGGAAATATTTTAAGTGCAGTGTAACTAGCTTTATACTGCAGTTCATTTTAAAGAAATAAACAAACTGCAGTAATTCCGCACATTTTTTATTCCACAAATATTCTATAAAATTCTTGTTATATCCGGGCTCTTACAACATAATTTTAGAAGTTGGCAAAGGAAATAAGTGCTATAAAAGCAAATCACTATTCTGTGTGATTCACAATGTAAAAAGTGGTAAAACTAGTGTTATCGATAGGATTTAAGATATATACTCAATAATAAAAAAGTTCAATCTCTATAAAATACAGTTTACCTTAGCAGACTTTTGCTTCATCTGCTTGGATTACCCAGGTTAACTTTATAACACAATCAAGGAGACAAGAATTATTATTGAAATTCCACCTGTCTCCAGTGGTATGTACCCAAAAATGATGCCAAGTCTAGCATGATGTCAAAATGAATTCACTCACACAAGAGCACAATTAGCCTAACTGTAAGCATTTGATATTATCCAGGCACTTAGAAAAGGGAGAAAAGCTAAACTGGGCTGAATTTAGATTAGGGAAAATATTATGTAAAAACAAGGTGCTAAGATTTCTGCTGAATGTTCACCTCTGAAAATTATTTCCTTAGCCTTCTCAGTGCATAGGTGCACTTGCACTGTTATGCAAAGAGATGACAGCAGTATATACACAAGGCTATCTTGTTGCATCCTGATTGAACAATACAATAAACTTGAAGTGCTTATGCACATGGTTAGAGAATATTCATGGAACAGCTTCTGGAAGCCTTACATTCAAAGACGACAGAATAAAACCAGAATCAGGTAGATGTATTGCAGTGTCAGTCCCAGGCTGGTTTTCTAAGAGAACAAAAAAACTTTTACTTGTTTGCAGGTGGCTATGCATATTAGTTTTTAACCTCTTTGAGCTTTTGTGTAGGCTGCTTTTGCATAACGTACCTGAAATAGGAACCTTTTGAAACAGGGGCCTGGATTAGATTTTTCAAGATTCCTTACATTTTTCCTTAAAAAAAGAGTAGGTTATCTACATATAAACTGACAGAGAGTGGGATCTGAAATTGAGTGGGGTTTTTTTTAAGAAACATTAGGAATTCAGTGTCTCTAAAAGTATTATTTCCTCTAAGTGGAAGTCTATCTTCAAGAGGTGGCCCATGAAGTCATCTACTGATTCAGGGCGCTGGACCCTTCTTCTAAATGTCGACATCCTCTTCTTCTTCCTACAGTTGCTGCTCAGCAATGTTGGCTGGCAGTTCCCTCCAGTCCCGTTCAGAAAGGAGCTCAGGCTCTGCAGACTTAGCAAGGCATCCCCTAAAATCCCTGGGGAGGTGAAACCAGCCTCCCCTGGAAAGATATCACACTGTGTGGGTGAGGGGACATTGAAGGAACTGATTACAAGGGAAATGTGGGTGTAAGTGTGGAAAATTGTTTTGTGTGTGTGTGTGAGAGAGATCTTGTGGAGAGAAAGTCAAGAGCAGAGGTGGAAATACATCAGGATGAATTTGAAGGGAGTTATGAGGTACAGTAGAAAACTTGAACAGATTTTGAAAAGGACACAACCTCTCTTTTACCTAATGGGAATACTTGGTGATTGAGGGAACAGTGAGGGTGTTAACCATTAGCACAAGTGCCTACAGTACACTGTTTTTTGTGGCAATGGTTCCTCATATTAGTGGAGAAATAGGTAACTAGCTCATGGAAAGGCTGGAAATAACATGATGTACACAAGTCTTTTGCAAGGCACAAAAGATTGTCACCACTGATTGATTTAATGGATGATTTCTGTAGTCTATTGTTTTGCATTCAATTGCTGAATCATCCCTTTTAGTGTCTATGAGGTTTATTAAGGTCAGAGCTTCTTTCTGGTGTCATATTGCAATTGAATTGCTTAATGTAATAGTTAACAGGCAGCTCATGGATAGAAATTTTTCCCCTGAAAGAGATATTTAGGTGAGGATACTCAATATAAACTTGGACAGATTTATCAAGAGGATAGAGGACAAAAAAAAGAAGGGGGAAAAAAAATAGGAAAAGCTCCAATATTCCTTTGCAGATAGATCTGTATTGGCTCAATGTATCTGATGGTTGTAGTAGCATTTTGCTAAACAACATTTAGAGTTTCTTTAGAGCATAGTTTGGCAGGACACTGTTGTTCCTTGAGAATGTAAAATTCATATACTAAATACTGGAAACATATTGTAATTAAAATTAGTGCTTTATTAATTGGTGGTTTTGTGGGCTGTGTTATACCCCACTCCAGCAAAATTGGAAATAGTACTAAAAGCCATACCTGATGAACTGAAACAGAACCTAGTAATTCAGCATAAGTACAACCTATTACAAAGTGCAGAAAGCATATGTATGGATCAGAGTATAAGCATAGATATAGAATTGAAGCTCAAAGAATCTTTATTTCTAGAACTGCAAGTAGTCTGAAATCTACATAATTTCCTTTGCCATGTTGTACATGAGATCATCCTTTAAAAGTTTTTAGGAAAGCACTGATGAGACTGGTTCAGAGGGACCTGTCTTTTAAGACTGAGCATTCCTAACACGATGCCATTACACAGGCAGTAGAAGGTGCTCTTGTAACAGCAAACAGTGTTCCTTGATTTGACCAGTTAGAGCTCAGAATCATCCTGCCCCTCATGTAGCCCAGAATCCTCTATTTCAAAAGCCATGGAGCCAAATGATTGCACAACCTAATTGTTTTTAATCAAGCAACAACAGTTTTAGTTACATTGAAGTGTATAGAGAGTGCTATACTTTTCAACGCTTCAGCTGATCTTGGGTAGCTTCAGACAAAGATTTCTAAATTGTAGAAATACATCCTATTGTTGCTAGGATTGCATGTGGTTTTGTGTATGAAGAATGGTGTGAGGGATTTGACTGGGAATAAGGAAATAAAGGTCAGTATCATACATGTACTTCATGCCATACTAGTGCTGGCACAGCCCCTGTGGTCTCAGTACCCGAGAGGCAAGTTTTGTAGGGTTTCCTCACTATTACCTGAGATAACAAGTTATTGGATAATAGTATTCTTAAAGTTTATTCCAGGTTTTAACCTCACCTAGATCTTTCCATAGGACTTAACCACTAGCCCAGCCCTTCTCCTTAAACACTACCCAATGGCCTGATAAGATCTGCCTCTAAAACACAACTACTACTGGCTTTTCCACCTTGCCTTGACCCTCCCAGAAGTTCAAAACTCCAATAAATTCTTCAACAGAATACCTTCATGATGTGGAGACTTACCCATCCAGCAGCTGGCTTGTCCCACACTCCTGGAAGTTCTGACAACTCTGATGGTGCAGAATATTTATCTTAAATAGAGTAGAAAAGCTAATTTCTACTATGCATGGTTTTTCTACGTATCCATTAGGATAGATCTGTATGAAGTAATTTTTACTGTTTCACGGTGTCAGCTGTTTGGAAATCTATGCCTGCAGTCTTCAAGAACAGGAGCTTTGTTTTTTCAGTTAAAGGTGATGGAGAACTCAACCATTTTTCAGTTGTTTTAACACTCTATCTGGTAGCTGAGAGCATGTTTGTATCTGAGCATTGCTGCAGTTCTACAAGAGAGCTGATGCATTCCAAGCCCTTTCATGTCCCTAGGTAAAATAAATTGTGGAATTGTGGAAAAGAGCTTGCGACTGAACAGTTGTTGAACGTTTCTGATTCCAATGGTTGGGACGTGGATCTCAGCACTCGGAGAATGAGGTTCATGGAAGAGAAACAGATAAGTAACACATGTTAAGCTAGCTGGAACATTTGAAAAAAATGTTAACATTTTCTTTAGACATAAGTGGATGAATTTCAATTCATCCCTCCAAGATGTAAAACAACTTACAGCTGTTAGTTTCTGGAGGATGACGCCTCCAGTATTTTAATTCTGACTATGCACTGGAAATGCCTGTATATTTTCACTTGCATCTTAGAATCAGTATACTAATACTACTATCATTATTCTCTAAATAATAGTTCATGATGCTTCCCTGTGTGAAGAAAGTACAGTGCCTTTTTGTCAGGCTTCAGTCTGCCAGAAGGTTTTAGTGTCATTTTGATACATATGAAACTCAAGCTAAAATGAAAAATTATCCTAATTATGTAACAGTAAGAAAATACTGGTAAATGCAATTTTATGGGCTTAGTAGGTAGTGAAAGAATCCTGATTATTGGGTCTAAGGTGTATCAGTTTGGGTGACTACATTTCTATTCACCTACCTAGATAAATGCAGCCTTTTCAAGGGTATTCATGCATCCGTAATGAGGTGGAGCAGCAGGGGGTCAGTAAGAGTGAAAACCTGACTGGTTTATGGTGAGTGCAGATTGCCTATGAAAACTTTGTCAGCTACGTTTCATTTTCAGCCAAGGTGCTTATTAGCATTCAGTTAATTAGGAACAGTTTAGTTAAAAGATTATTTACACAAATTTTCACCTAACACCAGTATCTACCTGCAGAATGAAGCTAGCCTTTGCCATTAAATGCATTAAAAAAGGTAGAATAACCTACCTACCATGTTTTAACAATCTTGAACAAAGTCTCCTAATTCTCTTGTAATATGAGTAAGTGCTAGTGAGATTACCTGTGATCCTATATTTGGTTGTTATCTTGTTCTGTTGTAAATGAAGACATTTGAATGCTGTAAACTTGAAAACGGTCCACCAAAGAGAGTCATCCAATTACTAGCTCAGATGTGTCAAAGCAGTTTGGAAAAAACCCTGAATGAGGAGATAGAAAGTAGGTAAATTTTATCATGTGTAGTGAATGAAATCCCAGATTCTCTGAGCCAGCTGGAGCAGTGTTGTACCAGGTATTTACATCATATATACTACAGTGCTGAATCTGGGCTGGCAATCTGTGATAGACCTTTAGTCTCTTACCCAGGCTGCATGTGACTGCCACTGCCTGTATTTCCACTTAGTTACCCTGCTTGCTTTCGTTTTTGTCTCTTATTGAATATGAATGAAGTAATACAGCTTTCTTTTCTTGCAACTTCAAAGCAGTCTGACAGACCTTTCAAAAGTGACAGAAGAGTTACTGAAGAAACAATTCTTGGTCTATTTTTTCCTGAAATTTAAAACTACACATTCTTAGAATCATTAATTATAGCTTGTGCTAAGTTACACTTTTTAAACTGATGCTCTTTCCCATTTGAGTAGCACCATCACAGAATCTATTTCAAGATCCCTTAATTTCTCTATGATTTTCTGCAGGATTTAATTTTAAATAATAATATACCTATCTACAATTAAATGAAAAGTATTAACTTGTTTTTTTGTATTGACACTATTTCATTTGAAAGTGGGATCTTTTCTGGGCAATGAGAGAACTATCCTGAGGGGTATTGCAGGGTAAAACATTCAAGGCATACTTCCTTTTTGTGCCAGTGAACTTGGAACAGTACTTCTAAGCATACAAAGTACTTCGCTTTCCTTAAACACTTACACAGTCTTTGTTAATATAGTACTTGAACTCTCACAGTCTGTAGTGTGTAGGAACTATCCATGTGCTGATAAAGCAGGGAAGGACCATTGCCCCATTAGACCAATAGTGAAATTCGGGCCCAAAGCGATGAATGGCCTTAGTTCAGGTTGCTGGAGACATCTGTGACAGTGCAGAGAAGCGTAATCACTTCAGATCACAGATCAACACATAGTTAGGGAGATGTGTTTACTGTCTAAATTCACTTGTTTGTTGCCTGTTTTCAGCTTCCTCTGCACTCCCAATACATACCTCTCACATAACAAAAGCAAACATCAGAAGAAAATATCAAATCCATACTTTTATGTGAAGGAATATTTTAACAATGTGGAAAATTTTATTTATCTTCTTACAGTTGTAAAACAATTGAATTTTCATCCTACTTAGAAATGAAATGAAAAACTTACCCCAAACCTGTAAGAATATATGCTGAAAAGTTTAGCCTGTAAGGTGAATAATATGGAACATTCTGATGCAGAATGCGCAAGTCTTTGCCAATGGCAAATGCAGCATCAGCTACATTTAAAAAGTAATCTATACTGATTTTTACAGTATAGATACAAGAGGAAACTAAGCATTTACTAAACAACTTTGAACTAAACCACCTATTGCTAGCAAACAGGAAATAATCACATTTTCTTCAATTATATAGTTTTAGGAAATACTGCCAGCTGTGTTCTCAAAGCACTGAATAGTGCCATGGTAGAAACCACGTAATTAAGTACACAAAAGGATCAGATTATAGCTTGTTAAAACCATTACTTTTTCACACCTGAGACTATTGCTCTTTGAATTAACAGGCAGAATAGGAGCTTGGTTTCAGGCACTACTTTAAGTCCTATGTTTGCAACACTATTTTGTTTTAAACACTGAAAATTCAGCTCATCTAAATTAAATAGGATTCTCTATTTGAATGTTCAAAACAATTTGTTAAAACAGCATTCAACATTTTAGCTCATCAGTGCTGATCCACCTAATTTTCTGTCCAAGGATCCTCAGTCTCAAGTCTGTTCTCTATCCTTTTATTTGTAGTTTTTGTCTCCTATAACCAGTTTAAACAAGGATCCATATAGTCTATTGCCTTTGTTGATAGTGATGTATTACAATGTCACTTCTCCATATGGTGTTCACTTTGAACACTGTGAACTGTAACAAGAACATGCATTGAAATGCATAACATTACTGTGGAGATACTTTTGCAGTAACCCAATTTTATAAGCTGCAAGAAAGTTGAACAAAACAATAGCTCCACTGTCAATTTGGAGTGGCAACAAAAAAGAACCCTGCAATGTTGGAAAAGGTATAGCTCCATCCACAGCTAAGAAGGAGGCCACCAACATGGCAGTTAAACATGAGAAAGAGGCTTTCAGAAAACCTGAGGGTTTAATATGCCTTGGAAGAAAAAAATGCCAGCCAAACAGCATGCCCACTCTGGTTTGCGAAGGGCTGAGAGCATCCACTTCTTTTAATATGCATACTTTCATCCCCATCCAGTGCTGTTGTGTTTATTGCCATCCACACAAAGCCACTTGCTGATGAATCAATGGAAATGGCAGTGGCTTTGGGGTCCAGTCATACTTTGTGGTTTTGAGGGAGGAAGGAAGAGCAAGTCTGTTTGCATTTATGTTCTAAATGTGATTCTTTTTTTACAGCCCACTGCAGTTGTGCTCATTGGTGATGGTATGCATTACAGACTGAAAAGCTGTGCCAACAAGTTTACATAAAATTTTTTAAATAAAAAGAAGAAAAAAGGAAATTTAGAATTACGTGATCACATGTCTACTCATTTCTTAACTGAAGCAAAGATTGGTGCATTGCAAGGCACAAAATTCCAGATTCAACAAGTATTTCCCTATATGAACTGCCCCGTTCTGCACAATATACAGACATTATCCCTTTAATAGCTTTGGCCTTTAAGATGGCACAGTAACCCACACATCCTCAAACTGTGCCACCAGACATCCTCAGATGCTTTGTTTGCCATAACATTTGAACAGAGAAAATATGATGGGTAAAATGATAAATTCACCTGGAGAATCATTCCTGTCTCCTAAAAGGCAACTCCACACATTACAGGTATCGTTACTGCAGTAACATCTTCTAGTGGTTGAAGTTATGTTCATGCTTAAAGTAGCTTGAGTTTATGCAAATGATGCACTGCAATACGAACAGGGCATTGGCCTCTGCTGCTTTAGACACAGGACTGGTAGGGACCAGTGCATCCCCAAGCTCACAGCACAGTTTCCATTTGCTTTTTCCCATGCATATTATTTGCACAATTCACTCCTTAAATGGATCTCACATTCCACCAGCCATCTCTCTTCCCACAACAGATATCCGTCAGAGGACAGATCATCACGAAGGGAAAATAGCCAGTGTGGTTTTTTTCTTAGATGGATTTTTGGCAAGTGGGCAGTTTAGAGCATAAATGTTATGAAGTGCGGTCGCCAAGTCACAAGGCATTTTCCTTTTCCCGATCAGCTTGCTCCTCTCAACCCTGTCTGATACAGAGGTTTTGGTGCAGCTACCTCATGATGTCTGCATTCTTTAGAGCCATGTCACTCAGACTGTCATCTTTGCCATGTTGCAGCTGATAGGTTTTGCTTGTGCTTCCAGCATTGTCCTCCTATTTTTGAAAATTACTTTTCATCCTCCTGGTATCTGGGTGACCACTGTAGTTCTGGCGCTTTGAGTCTGCAGCCTCTTCTAGCACCAGCACAAGAGAAGGGAGGGAGCACCAGACAGAGGAGTTTAAGGAAGATTTATTAGCCTTTGCAAACCAAGCGCGATGTTTTTTATGAACAGACGTAACTAATAGCACCAGTGAGAGGCAGACCGGTCAGGAGAACGCAGGCATTGTGTAAGCTCCACACACATTTATGTCACAGTCGGATCCTGATCTCCAACGCCCTCTTTGACCTCATATTCAACTTTCTTTTGAATACAACTTGCTAGCTGTGTTCCATTGGGCAGTGCTTTTGCAGTGTGCAGGGTGACGTCTGGGGACACTGATGACATAATTAAGATATCTCACAAAATGGTCAAGCTTTAAACCTTCCCACCTGGAAGTGCTAGATGTATGCTTGAAAGTCCTCTGATGTCTTGCAGAAATCCAGGTTTGCTGTATCCTGTCTCTATTTTCCAAACCTTATTTTAAAGGAGGAACAGGAGGAAGTTTGTTTTGTGCTGAACATGGGTATGAGCCTAGTTCAGGACTTTGTAATTAGTTAGGTTATTTCACAGAATGCTGCATGTGGCATGCAGCAAGTGATTGCAAAATGAGTAATAAATTAACCTGTAAAAAATGTGAAACTTTGGGTCATGATGGAATTCCAAACAAAAATGTTGGACGTTATTTTGATTTTTAACACCTGCAAACACGTGGAGATTTATTTCTCCATCACACTCCTAGCCTGAAGCCACAGATGTATTTTGCTCATATTGCAAACAGGCTTAGCTGGAGTTTAGGGTTTTACTTCTGATTAAGCTTCCAGGTGCTAATGCAACAACAGTTATTTTAAGATGGGTGGTTGTACCTATTCCAGTTATGCTGTGCTGCTTCAGCAAATTTTTAATTCTCATGTATGCATTTATTTTGTAGTTTATCGTGGTGTTAATAGAAACATTCTTCATGAGTCTCTTAAAATCCCAGCAGTCCTCACCTATATACATCTTTTACATACATTCTAATACGAAAGAGTTTCTGACAGGCTGTAAGAAGTCTGGGAATTTTATTTCTGACCTGGACATTAAAGATTGTGCAAGTGTGCTGTGAGAAGCTTTTCTTTATTTTCCTATTGCCTTTTACCCAAACAATTTACTCAAATCAGCTTGCAGAAGGCATCATGTAACGACCACATACAATATCTGAATTTAGGACTTCCATGATATTGGATAGAGAGTGAATTAGTGAATTGATTTTACTACAATAATACAGAAGATTTTTGTTTGCAATATATTAAAATATGCTTTTTATTTTAATATATTTTTGTTCTCCTCTTGCATTCAAACTATTCCCAGCAATTAGAAGAGAACATTCTCTCTTCTGATTTATGGAACCTTGAATAATTTTCTTCAGTGGAACTTATCCTACTGGTTGTATGGTCACCACATGTTAAACACTTGCTCTGTAAAAGCACTGCTAAGCTCATTAAACTCAGAAGAAACCCCCAAGAATCTAAAAGAAGCTAAAGTAGTAATCTAAGTTTAAAATAAACTGGGTGGTTTTCTTTGTCTTAAAAATGTGATGTTAAATCAGAATGGATAACTTAAAAACATCTACTTTTTGGTAGATTATGTTTCAGTTTTTTAAAACCAGAGTTGTAGTTCTCATAAATGAAAATCTATAACGCACGCACGCACACACGCATGCATTTAACTAAATACAATAAAGCCTGCAGAATCACACTGTGATGGATGTGCAGATGCCAGGGGAGTCAGGAGAAAATTAAGGCATTGCTCTGTTAGGGAGATGGCTTCCCTGTTACAGTCTCCGCTTGAAAAGGGAGACCTGAGTGTGATTCCCTTCTTCCTCTTCTAATATCTGTCTTAAGGCTACTTCTGACTCGTGGTGAACTCCAGCCCATGTTGAAGAGCCGAGCTCTGGCACTGTGGGACTTGGTACGGGCTGCAAGCACCTGCCCGGCGGCTGCCCTGTGCCCTGTGCTACAGCCAGCAGGTTCTCTGACCACATCCTTCCAGGAGGATGCCAACTGGCTTTGTCCCCACAGGCTTCTGTCGTACCTTTGCTATAGAGTGTGGATCTCAGGCTTGCTCTCTGGCTTCTGAGCTGCAGTGCTGTGTTCTTGTGGCCTTTGCAAGATCTCTGGTTTTGTAATGGTGAGAGACAAGACGGTAGGGCAGAGGATCCCAGCACTGCCACTCCATTTCTTTGTATATGCAGGCATTCAAAAGCGTACCTGCTTTTTAGGGGCCATTTGGGAAATATAATTTGCAGTATTCAGGTGCCCACTATGTGGCTGCAGGGATGATAATCTGATGATATTTTGGTCTTCCTTTGAAACAAAGTCAGGAGAGATACTGGGACTGCTGCCAGGTAAACATCAACATGTAATCTGTAATAAATTAGCAGTAACTTTTGTGGGAGAGACAAAAATGTCATTCCCTCACAGTCTTTGAAATCTCATGAAATACGTGATTATTGTACAGATAGTTAGGTTTGATACATATTTCAGGATCCCATATCTGCGTATTTAATAGCAGCTATAACTTCTGCTAGCACTTAGTTGCTTTAGAAAGAATTTGATAGTGTTACTCTAGTTCTTGGGGAGATGTGTGCTTACATCCTTCCCCTTGCAATTCTTCCCCTTGTGCCTTTGATTGTACATGGTGGTTTTGGAAGATGACACGTTGGCTGTATAAGCCATGAGTGCTTCTGCTGGGTTTGTGTGTGTGGTGGGTTTTTGGTAGGGGGGAAGGGGGCTACAGGGGTGCCTCCTGTGAGAAGCTTCTTGAAGCTCCCCTGTCTCCAAGTCGGACCCGCCTCTGGCCAAGGCTGAGCCAGTAAGCAACGGTGGCTGCACCTCTGTGATAATGTATTTAAGAAGAGGAACTTGAGAGGAGGAGGAGTTGTGAGGGACATGCCTCTGCAAACACGGAGGTCAGTGGAAGAAAGGAGGAGGGGGGGTGGTGTGCCAGAGCAGAGACCCCCACTGGTGGAGCAGATGCCCACCTGCAGCCCATGAAGGACCCCACACTGGAGCAGGTGGCTGTACCCGAGGAAGGCCGGGACTCCAAGGAAAGCCTGCGCTGTTGCAGTTTGGCATCGGGAGGACTGCAGTGCTCAGGAGGGACCCATGCTGGAGCAGTTCATGAAGAGCTGCAGCCTGTGGGAAGGACTCATGTCTGACAAGTTCATGGAGGACTGTCTCCCATGGGAGGGACCCCACACTGGAGCGGGGGAAGAGTGTGAGGAGTCCTCCCCTGAGGAGGAAGGAGCAGCAGAGACAATCTGATGAACTGACCACTACACCCATCCCCTGCCCCCCTGTGCTGCTGGGGGTGAGGAGGTAGAGAAATCGGGAGCAAAGCTGAGCCCAGGAAGAAGGGAGGGGTGGGAGGAAGATGTTTTTAAGATGTGATGGTATTTCTCACTGTCCTACTCTGTTAATTAAAATAATTAAAACAATAATTAAATCATTTTTCTGTTTCTTCCCCAATAGAGTCTGTCTTTTGCCTGTGACCGTAACTGGTGAGTCATCTCTCCCTGTCCTTGTCTTGATCCCTGAGCCTTTTGTTTTATTTCTCCTCCCCATCCCTGAGGGGGAAGGAGTGAGTTAGCTGCTGAGTGGTACTCAGTTACTGTCTAGGCTCAAACCACAACAGTGCTGTGCCAGGACATGCTCAGGATTTGTCTACTGGTGGGCAGCAGTGTAGGTATGAGTGCCTACCTCTAGCTCCAGTGAGGGCCTCTTTTTCCCAGGGGTCTCTGTCAGTGCTGTGAATCTTAAATAGTAGCACAGTCAGTCAAGCTCAGCCCACGATGAGGATGCAGGCAGTTCTGGGCATTCACCTTGACTCTGATGGCTCTATTTGAATTTTGAAAATGCATACAGCTGCCTTGTGCATTACAGTTGTCATCTGCAAAATGGAGGTAGCATTGTGTTATCTTGCCCACTCCAAAGGGGATGGTGAAATAATGTTTTTCCTTTTTGCTCTATTGCTAGGATTTGTGCTTGTTATTTTAATTATTTATTTAAAGTAGGGACTTTCCTGTCTATGATCAGACCTTCTATTATGTTTCAAAAAACCAGTATATTTTCTTGTCTTAAATTTTATTTCAAAATGCTGTTCAGGTTTGTTAACAGTTGATCGCTTATCTTGGAAAACAAACTTCAAAAAGACATCCAAAACAAATGTTGTTGTGTAACTCTTTAAACTGAGGATACAAAGTGAATGACCCGTAGCCTTTAATTAATAGACACAATTCACTACTTATTGAATTGTGAATTTAATTGGCAGTGCTGTAAGGATTCCAGAAATAACTGAAGATTTAAATTCCTTGAAAAATATGTTACCAAGTTGTCCTGCCTCCAATCTGCAAGAAGAATGCTTTTGTTTATACAGCCCTTAGAGTGATTCATCCACATATTTCTAAATACAGCTGATCTGGGGTTTTGCTAAGGAAAAAGGCTCTCTTCAGACATTGATAAAAGCTAAACCACATCCATCCCCATGCAGATGCACAGGGGGCAAATTACAGTCTCCTGAAGCAAGTAGAGAAAAACAACTGATGCTGTTTGTTTCAGGTGGAGTGTGAACTTGCTTGCACCACTAGATACTAGGGTAGCTGTACAACAAAGAGAGCTGGCCTTGTTCTAAGAGTTTCATACATTACATATTAGAGGGATTATACCTCAGTGTACAGTTCAGCTGTGCAAACTGAAATGTCAGAAGGAAACATCATTTGGGTTGCAATGAATACGAAGTTCTTTAATTAATTAATAGTTTTCCAACCTGAAAAACCTCTGACAGCAGAATTGGAGCCACATGTTCCCACCTGGACCACCTCTAACAGGAATCCATGAAACAAAAGAGCTGGTTTGCAAAACCTGTGGAGATGGGCTTGATGGCTGTGCTAGTGCCACCTCCCTTTCATCCAGGTATCTGATAACCAGGGCACATGTAGGCTTGACCTGCCTCTGCCTCATGGGGTTTGAACTTATTTCCTCTGCAAGAGATACCATGGAGAGACTCTAGACCATGCTACTTGGGAAATGAGTTCCCTAGTTAACAGTTCCTTTAGGTCATTAATACCTCACTAATGAGGGCCTCAGTATCAGTGGTTCTGATCTGCTCCTCCTGTGCTGCTTTGCTTGCTGATGTCTGCAGTCTCACATACATACCCTTTTCTTTGGACTGGCCTACCCTCTCTGCTAATTTTCTCCTCCCTAAGTACTTCTGCTTCCCTTCTACTTGGTTTAATCTTTGTCCTCCTTTGCCTCTGTCACCCCACCTAAACAAGGGAGTGACAACCCCTGAAGAGCAGATCATAAAGTCACAACAGAAATTACACAAACTGGGATTTCCCAACATGAAGTGCTTCAACTCCATGCATTTAACCTAATCTAAAAGGCCTTTGCTTGTTCTTTTTTCAGCTATGTCTTCTGGGAAAGACTATACTCGCATTTGTGTTTTTCAGTTATTCCTTGTCCTGTCTTTGGAGAACTGCCTGCTCTTCTCAACGTTTGGATACTGCCCTTCTCTCTGTTTCTACCTGTATGTTGCACTGCATTTGCTCCAACACTGTGGTAGCAGAGCTGCCCGTTTGCTGCAGTGAAGCGAAGTGGGCCACTTCATAACAAAAGACGAAGTACAGTAAGGATGTGGTGAGAGTACAGACCCCTTAAGACATACTGAACATGCACCAGAGAAGCCTGAAACAGTGTTTTGCTCTTGCAGTTGCCCTGCAAGGGTGGTGCAGCTCCCCAGGCTTAGTGCCATTCTCCAAGATTCAGCAGAAAGAGGCATGATGGTTTCAGGACGGATCAGTGAAACAGATTTGAAACCAGGATATATCTAGATGGGTCTAGAGTTTAGCAGTAGCTGCACAGGCAGGAATTTGTGCAGGGATACAAGAAAACAGCTTATATTTCTTATTTCTTGTGAAAAAGACAAAAAGTTCAAATCAACTAAGTAAGCTCCCTAAAGCATTTCCTGTTGTTTATAAAGGTGCTAAGACATCAAGTTGCAAAATTAAACACCTGATTTAGGAAGTGCCGGACATAAGATTTTCTGGCCAACCTCAATGCCTCTGAATTATGATTCAGTTCTACAAGTATTCTGGCCCATGTCTCATTTACAGTGCATGAAAGACTGCAAAGCAGTTCTACATTTGACTTAGGTGTACAAAAGAAGAGGATTTGTTTTTGCAAATTGAGTGTTCATCTGACATACATTGAATAGAAACCATTCGATGGCATCCTACAGAGATAATAGTGTCTTGGACTTTGCCTGCAGCGTATTACAATGTCTCCTGCTGAAGAGAGGGTTTATTGCCCATCCCAGCCTAGTAGCTTTTCTTTGTGTTGCACAGAGGATCCAGTTCAGCAAACACATACTAACCACATGCCAAAGCCTTTTTGCTGAATTGAGGCCCTAGCAAATGATGCCTACTACAGTATCTCTTCTTTAAAAAAATAACTTCTGATGATGATTTTGATTTGGAGAAGTTTCAGTTTCACATTAAATCAAAGACATCTATAAACTTTGATTACTCTTTCCATACACCATTGCCAGTGTTCATTTTTAGTATCTTCACAGCCCCTTTTCCATTACATTTAAGCTGCACATTGTTAAGGCAAAGCCTACCATCCTAAATACTCCCTTGGCAGCTGCAGCTGTCAGCTCTCACAGAACAGAGGTACCCAGCACTGTGCTTGGAAATCATGCTTTTACTGGCCTACTGATGATGTGTGAAAAGTGATGTGGCAGGTTTTGCTGAAGGCCTCAATCTACAAATCAATGGAAGCAGGTATATGTACCAATAATTGTGTCAAAATCCAATTATGTTTGCTACCAAACAGGTGAAGAGTCTTATCAGAGCATCCTGTCTAATAGAAAGCAAAATAGATTACATGCCAAGATCAGCAGGTGGTTGAAATGTATCACACTGTTCCTGTGAAACTATCTCTTACAGATGTCTGTTTAATGCTTCATGGTGAATAATAATATTAAAGATCTTAGTAGCAGTCCTCACTATCTGCTTCTGATTTCATGGAGTTTTATTAAATTCAGATTAGCAAGGTAGGGTAACAGAGAGGATTTTGAACCTTGCACTCACCTGTGCCAGATGCTGCAACCAGACAGAGCTGGTTTGCACCACTAGCTGCAGAAGGCTGTCTTATTTTTCCAGAACAGAAGTGGTAGTCGTGACAGTAGCACTACTGTCAAGCCAAAGATGAAGCATTCTCAGTTTTTCTGCCTCTGACAGAGCCTAAAGAGGCTGAAGAAGAGTATGGGAATAGAGGTCACATGTATGGTACTTTTACCTATTATTTGCCCAGCCACCAGCTTTCTGAATCATATGAGGTTTCTGTATAATTACAAAAACCCTTAACCTGTGCATTTGCTGTAGCTGCTCATAGGTTATGTAAAATTTTATCATCCGTAGCATCTGCATCCTGTGGGAAGCAGATCTACAGTGTGACAAAACACATCCATTGGTTTGCTCAGGACTTGGATTCTATGAGGTTCATTCAATGCCCTATAGTTCTTATACTGGAAGAGAAAGCAACCAACCCCTCCATGTCATACCATGGTTTTATAGACCTTCATCATATTCACTTCAGATGTCTCTTTTCCAGACTGAAGAGTCCCAGTTGACTATCATTTGTGGATGCACTATTGGCTGCAGAAATTGGCATCCCTAATCTTCGCAAACCCACTAAGACTTGGTTGTCCCTAGGCTGCAGGAGAGATCTCTTGCTTTCATTCACAAAACACTGTATTTAGCAGCTGTGTTGGTAGGTCTTTGTGCCTCTCAAGTTGTCTGGAGCTCCTGGATCCAGCCCCAGTGCTGGAAGCAAAGAATAAAACCATATACACTTAATTTTTTATAGGTCACTTAAGTGGGCATAAATTATTTAGAGCTGGAATTTGTCCAGCACAGCAGACTTTAACAGAGCTCGTCTCATGAAAGAATGTACCATAGGAATTTTTCCTGGTCTTGAGGACTCAAAAACCTGCAACTTTCGTATCCCACCTACCGGCATAACCCTTCCTGGGAGCAAGCTGAGACACTGGATCAGGCCTGGTGAATCGCCAACACCCAGGAACATCCTGAGGACTCCTAAGCTAAATGTCGACTGTGTTTGACCCTGCGTAGTTTGTACAAGATGAAATCCTGATTTTGCATGGCTAGAGCAGATCAGTAACATTCTTCATTAGTTTACTGGCGCCTCCTTGAATTTGGAATCATGCCCAGCTGTATCGAGTCCCCAGAACTATTTGTTCAAACTGGCAGAGGTTTTGTCTTTTTTAACCATTAATCACTAAGTTGTGCAAAGTAAAGAGTGGGAGACAGAGCGAGAGCTGCGTAGAGCCACAGACATAATAAATAATTTACCAAGAATATTAAATGAAGTCACATGTGTAATTTGCTAGTTATTTATCTTTAGTATGCAGAAGCTAAGAACGGACTAAAGTACATTTGCTAACAAGATTTGTGTGCCGTCATGAAAACATTTTATAGAGCTACCGCAATAGTCCAGATACTAAACTAAGAATAATAATGACAGTGCTAACACAGTACCTGAAGAACTCCTCTCAGTCAGAGGATGGTTTTAAGTGCCTGGATGGAAAAGATAACAAATTTGCCTCATCAGGAAAAATTTGAAAGCCAATTAAAATATTTTTCCTTTGGAAAGAGTGTGATTTGGCAGGTAATTTTGTAAATGATCTTTAACTCAAACAAAAATGTTTTCCATTAAAAAAAAAATTACTCTTTTGCTCTTCACTTGCGTAAGACAAGCCCGAGACAACCATTTTATTGCTGAAGTCTGTTTAAATTTGTCTTGTGACTAATTGGGCTTTGATTAAAGTACAATAAAACATTAAGTGTCTGTAGGCTGAGTCCAATGATTACTTTTCATTCTCAAAAGATAGATGGCTTTTGAGCCTATATGACCCAGTATTTCAGGGTTCTTTAGTCTAAGGAACTACTGGTACTGTAAGTACTTGCAGCAGTACTTACAATTTGTGGTTACTTGCAGTGTGTAGCAATTTGTGGTTACTCGCAGAAGAAAACCACCACATAATGTACCATATTGCTGTGCTATCTTTATAAAAAAATACCATGATTTGATTAGCTTCCAGAAACAGCAAAACTTTACTCTCAGGATGGGAGCTGGGAACTCCATGTATCCAAGACTGTTTGTGAAGTATTTGAAATGTCTCTTGCTCTAAGCATCTGCCATAAGATCCTGTGATTAAGCCCCTAACTTAATGCTGATGACAATTTATATTCTGCTTGCAGTTACCGTAAGCAGAAGAGTGTGTATTCTGGTTTCCTACTATTTTCTACCATTGAGCATAAATAAAAAAAGATATAAATATCATCAACATACTTTGTATGTTAATACAAATGAATATTTACTTTTTCAACCCTTCCCCTGCTCTCACTGACATAAAACTGAAGTGTCCTTAATGGAGAAGCTGGTCGCAGGGTCAGTACAGAGTTGGGGATAATGCTTGTGCTTTCTCTATTACGTTTATATCTTTTTTTAACACTCTGGTTTATTTTTCTGACTTTCTCATGGGTCTGCTCCTATGCCAGTAGGAAGCCTGTACATGACCCATTCAAATGCAGTTGTCACCACGTCTGCCCACTGTTCCTGTCCGTCTGCACTGGGTTTTCAGACATGCTGCTGTCCTAAAAGCTCAGCCATGCAGAAAAAAAAACTCTGGCCCAAAATCTGCAGCTGTGGAAGTATGAATTTATCCCCTAGCATTGAAAGGACAAATTAAAAATCTATGTGTGCAATCAGAATTTTTCTTCCTCCTTTCTCTGTTTCTTTCCCAGAAAAAAGTGAGTACAAAATACATGCTGAAAGGCCTTCTGCACTACTTAGGTCATACTCTGAACAATAGCACAGAAAATATGGTGTGATATAGTTTCATGTCTATGTAACAGCAGCTTTTATGGAATTTTGTTGAGTTTACAAGGCATATTTGTCCACCTGCCAGCTCTGCAGGCTTCTAATCTTCTTGAAATCCAAGCTGCATTTTCCTTGACTTCTTCATTGTCACCATAACTTTCCACCAGCCAAACCATGTCTTGCGTTGTATTTATGCAAGCACACGTTCTTCAGATTCTGTTTCTAGTTAATCTTTTTCTTTCCCTGTCTTCCAGAGGCTGTCTGGAGAGACAGGATTAGGGCCTTGGATTTGGAACATATTGATACATGGTGCAGAACAGAAAACCATTAATTCATGATGCAGAACAGTAAAATGTATCGATACATGATGCAGAGTGGAGTCTTACTCATTCTTCCGTAATGGATGTGGCTTTGCAGTACTTAGAAGGGGTGGAAATAAGAATAAATATACTTCAGGAAGAGAAAAAGTATTATGACTTTTAGTATCAGCAGAAATATACTAATTTTACAGATCTGCTTTCCAGAGCAGGAACTAACTCTTGTTATGTGCTAGAATTGACATCATGTATAATTTAGAGGCTAAGGTAGGGTGGTCCATGGGATGGGTAGCATAGGACTCAAGAAGGTTCAAGTCTCTCCTTTGCTGTAATTTCACTTAAGCAAGTCACTTAAAGCCTTTGTGATTAACTTCCTTGCAGAAATGTTATGAAGACAAACACAAGCAATATTTGCAGTAAACACATCTTAAATGGATGGCAATAACTAGGCCTCTAATCTTGTTATACACCTATATAATGCTAAATAATCTTTATTCTGTTGAGTTTTCCAGAAGGACCTGTTAAAAGCATTGTTTGTTCTGAAAGTGTTTTCTTCCAGCCAGCAGGTTATTCTATGTGGGTATTGTGATTTTTCTTAAGCTGGAGAATGTGGCTTCTTAAAGCCCACATATTATTTTGGGGCCATGTGTGCAGTACGTTATGCTTGGTCGTTCATTTTAAAAACAAGGGACATTGCACGGTATCTGAAGTGACGTGTTTCCTGAAGCCTTGGGCTTTTGGAAATACCTCAGGGGTGATCAGTTTGTGTTCAGTGTTGGTGGATGTTGCATGATTATTTCAGATGAGCCATATTGCAGCAATAAGACAGAAAGTTAAGGAGAGCAGTCTGCCTGGACTTAACACTGACTTGCACTAACGGTGCCATTAAACCTTCTGCCAACATTTGCAGAAGTCTTTTAGCACATGTGAAGACAGATCCTGCAGCTACTCCTTGAGGGATATAAGTTCTCCTTAGTGGCACAAATAGGGCAGTCTGTCAGGAAAATGGGGTATGGGATGTGCCTGCACCTTGCTGACTGTCCCCTACACTTTGCTCTCTCCCTGTGTTTGAACACAACAAATGTGACATAGTCCTAGTCCTCATTAATCAGCAATCTGAAATCTCTTGATACAACCAACATTTTTGTAGGCTTAGTTTACTTGTCGTAGTTATCCCTTGAAGGACTGTGGTGAGGAGGAAAGAACAGTGTGGAGCCTGTAGTGTGTGCTGAGGTATCACTATGCAAAATTAATGCAATCTTCCTTTTTTCTGCCTTGCAGACTGACTTCTCTGCTGATGCATGGACAGGAATTTAGAAAAAAAGAGAGAAGAAAAAAGAGCATGAATCAGACATAACTCCATCAGTAAAAGAGTACCAAATAATGCCTAAAGAATAATGTTTCACACAACTTGAATGCCTGTGTATATTTCTCAGATAGGACCCCACCCCCCATCCCCCTTGCTGCTCTAGAAATTTCAGCAAATGGCCCACACTAACCCACACCCATGGATGGCAACAAGATGACTCTGATGTCTGTAAGGTGCTGGGGATGTCTCAGGGCCACCAGAGATGAAGCTTCAGGCCTCATCACCACAGGCTCCAGAAAGTTTTCAGCAGCACCATGAGAGCTGAAAGGCTGTTGGCAGCTTAGCTCAACAGCTTCCAGAGAGTGTGACGGCTTCAGTTTGCATCCAGTGGTACATGCTGAAGGCTCTGCATCCCAGCCCTCCACTGTTCAGCTGCCATTTCCCAGAGCTGGTTCCCAACCAGTGCTGTCATGTTGACTAATACTACATCAGTCTCTGGCACTCTCCAGAGAGTCTGTAATTCTCATTTACCTCCTTGTTTATACTGTGCTATACATGGACAAATTCTTTCACAGATAGGAACCATCACTTGTGCAACACCTACCCCTGCAGTGTCTTGCTCCATGGCTGAATGTCTTGGTCATTGTGCTAAGGTGAAAAGCAGCTCACTCATTTTTCATCTATTCCTTTCAGAGATCAGCTCTGCTTTCATCAGGGAGGAGAGCCTGCAAAGATCATTGCCCTTCATGTGCTCTTTCTCATCTGCTTTTATCTACTGAACCTGTCCTATGTCTATCTCATCACCTGCATGCCTCGTTCTTAGTGCTTCTAAGCCTCTATGAGAGGAGACATCCAGAGTTTGACACCTGCCTCTTCCCCCATGCTTTCACAGAATCACAGAAAAGCTGAGATTGGAAGGGACCACTTGACATCATCTGTCCCTCCCTCAGGGAGGGGCCTTAGGTTCCGTTATCCATGGCCCTGTCAAGACAAATCTGGAGTATTCCCAGTGAAGGAGATTCCACTAGTTCTCTGAACAACCATTTCTAATGCTGAATTGTTCTCATAGTGAATATTTTTTTCCTTATATCTAGCTGACATTTCCCCTGTAGTGACTTGTGGCCATTGCCTCTTGTCCTGTTGCTGTGCATCCATGTGAAGAAAATAATTCTCTGTACTCCTGTCTACCTCTCTAAAACTACCTTTTGGGTGTTAGAAGACTGTGATTGGATTCCCCATGGGCCTTCTCTTGGCTGAAAATCTCAACTCCTTCAACCTTTCCTTCTGCATCAAGTTCTCCAACATGATAATCACCAGTGATTGTCAGCCACCAGGCTGTCTCTGATTTTTCAACGTCTCTTTTGAGCAGAGGGAAAGAAGAACTGGGTGAAATAGTCCAGGTATGGCCTGACAAGTGCCAAGTAGAGAGGAATAATCACATCACTTGGTTTTCTGGCTCCATGCTTACTGATGCAGCCCAGGACACAGTTTGCCTTCTTTGCTGCCAGGGCAAGCTGCTGGCCCATGCTCAGCTTGATGTCTGCCCAGACCCCCAGGGCCTTTTCAGCAGAGCTGCTCCCCAGCCAGCCAGTCCCCAGCATCTACTGCTGCTTGGGATTATTCCATCCCAGCTGCAGGACTTTAAATTTGTCTTCATTAAACCTCAAACATTTATTGTTTTAACCTCATATTAAACAGCAATCTTGTTGGCTCAGCCTTCCAGACTGTTGAGGTCTCTCTGTGTGGTGGCTCATCTCCTTCCAATATATCTCTTTTCCCAGTTTGGTGTCATCCACAAACTTGGTGTGGGCATTCAGTCCCATTATCCAGATCATTAAAAAATATGTTGAGTAGTATTGGACCCCATATCAAGCCCCAAGGCATGCCATTTGTGACTGGTTGTTGGTTCAATTTTGAGCCATTAATTAGCCATTGCATTTTGAGCTTTTAGCTGGGTTTCCACCCATCTTGTTTTGACCTATTCTTTGGATTTCAAGAGAGATCAGTGGCTGCAGAGTCCATCAGACAAGGCAGATGATTGAACTTTAATGTTGGAAGAAGTGACTCTGAAAAACAATGAATTCAGGAGGGACATGTCGAAGTACTAAGGAAGAGGAGCAAAAGCTGAATCAAGAAGATGGAGGGAGGGGGTGCAGTCCTGAAAGCAGGAGTTGGAAGCAGTATGCGGTTTTGGTCTTGAAAAAGGACAAAAGTGGGCAATAGAGAGAAAAAGCTTTGCAAGTGTGAAGAGCTGGGTAGCTGTAAGTTCCTTTGTAACAGAGAGAGAGGCCTTTGAGAGGCAGCAAAGACAGAAGGAAAGCAGTGAGCGGATGAGAGTACGAAAATGGAGGATGAAGGGTGAGAAGACTAGGGAAAGGAAGGAAAATGAACACTGAAGAAAGAAATGAAGAGACTCAGTGGGTGAAACTGAAAGTGACCGAGCAGTACTAAGAGTCACCAAATGAAGATGAGTGATGAAATGGGAAAAATACTACACTCAAGCTGTAAACCTATGGTGGTGTTTGAGTATTCTACTGCTTTATCACAGTGCAGTACTATCAGGCTAATTCTTGATGTTCAAAACTGTCATAAAATCCCACGTATGTCTCCTGAGTTGTTCTAAGAAAAGTTAGAAATTTACATTTTTTCTTGGTATTTCTGAAGATTTTATTTTGGTACTCACCTTTGTCATGTTCCAATGACAAATGGAGCAGCTTGTCACATAAATGCACTCATTTATCATCAAAACCTCTTTTAGAGTTCCTTGTGTTTCCCATACTGTAATAGATGCTAACATTTTCAGCTGGAGCCCACAGTACTGTTGGTATAAAACATAACAGGGTGTGATCATAGATTTTTGGCTTAATCTAGGTCTCACTGAAATTATTGGAAGATTTGCCATTGACGTCAATGGGAAGAGAATTGGGCCCATGATAGGAACTACAGTAGTAATAACAATGCATTTGACTTATATAGTCCTCTCTCTGTTTGCCAGAGGCCTTTGGGCACTGCATGTAAATGAATACAAAACAATAAAAGAGATTAAAATGTCTCTGATTCCTGCAGGATTAGAACAGACAAACAGTGAAAATCAAAGTATGCCTATATATGGGCCACTTCTTATGCAATGGTTCTAACTGTGTCATCACACAGTTTATGGCAGGTCATCACGTACTTGATCTCTGCAGAGCCGTTGTGGATTGATCCATGAAACCACTGCCTGCTTAGAATTTTCTTAGCATGCAAATAAGCACATAAAATGGATATTGATAAAAGAGAATATTTTTAGGCTTGCAAATCAGCCAGAATCAGTCAAATTCTTGGCCCCAGCCATGTGCTGCTGAGTAGTGTCAGATGCTCACACATACACAAATTGACATTTACAAGGCACGCTGTGCCTAGTGCCAAGTTCAGAAATAAATTGCCTCTTTTGATAGGTTCACCAGAGCCTCCTAAGTACACCAGAGCCTCCTAAGATTCATTTATTGTTTGCTACTGGAGGGACTGGAATGCTTCTGGACACAGAATGAAAATCCATTCAGCTCAGCATAAGGGAAACTACATAAACTGAAGTACAATAACTGTGAAGCTGCAGTTTCATAGGGTAACATATTCAGCGTGCTGCATGTGGAGGATTAGGTGCTTGGCTGTCATTAATGACAATGTGGGCTGTGTAATTAGCTCCATGTGTATGCTGCTGAAAACCTACTCTAATAAATACCAATGCCACTTACCTGGGGAGCATAGAGGAGGCTCGCTTTGACCCCTGGAGCTTTGCTTGTAAAGGATACAGCTCTGAAAGGATTTCCTTCAGCTGCATGGGGGTGATGCTGACTGCTGGTGGATCTCCCCAAGAACAAATAGGATTTTGATGCTGGAGGAAACTGAAGATCCTCATTTTGCCTCTTCGCTTGCCCAGAGCCAATGTGCGATTAAGTTCTGCAAGTCCATGTGAGACAAACTTTGTCCACATTTATAGCACAAGAAAGAGGATAGCCTCACCTGGTCAGACAATCCATTAATCAAAAATCCAGCATGCTGTCCCTTAGGCTGACCAGTACAGCTCATGGTATCCCAAAGGAAACATATAATTCACTTAGGCAATTGTGCAATACTGTACAATAATTAGACATGACAAGTATTAGACACAGCAGCCATGAGCCTACTTCTCAGTGACTGCAAAGCCTATCTAAACATCTTCATGAAGCCCTGAGAGTCCTTGTTTGCCAAATTCAGATTTACCAGGCTTTGTCCTCTTCCTTGGACTGTTTTGCCTCCTGGAGAAGGTACAGGCACTGACTTTGCTGACGAGGCCAGTTCTCAAGAGCATTGTCTTTTTGCAGATAATTATAGTATGGGTTTGGACAGTTAAAAATTATGATCTCTACCACATGGTGCTGTAATATTTATCAAGGGAGCTGAAGAAGACAAAACTTTACCACAAACTGGCCTAGTTAGGCAAGATGGTGCCTGTGGTGAGAAGTCCTATTCCCTGTTACAGTAACTGAAAACACTGCAAGAAAGATGGGCAGAAGCCTTTTCCCTAGTCATCGTTCTGAGAAAGAGCTTGCATGTCTGCCAGCTTGACCTTTTTTTCAGATCTGGGGAAGGTCTTGAATTGCTGTGTTAGTGCCACTAGCAGTAATTGTGTTGCTGTGATGGTCTCCCCTAAGTGAGGCAAGGTTTCCAGGGAGAAGTGTGGTCCTCCATTGGGCTAGCTCCTACGTGTGGGAAAACCTGGACAAGCTTTGGGGCACACAAAAGGCTCAGAAATGTCTCAGCTAGGGTGCCTTATAGTTTGCCTGTTTATTCCAGTTTTATCAGTTGATCTAATATTGCCTCACCCTGAAAACCTTGCTGTGCTTATATCCATAGTTCTTAGCAGCTTCAATAATACTTCAAGAGTATTTCTCCCATTTAAAACTGACCTATGCAGCTTCAAGCCCTAGTATGAAGAAGTGTCATGTGCATGGCCTGGTCTGGGCTTCAGCAGCAAGTGCTGACAGCTGTGGCTGGGATGGCTGCTCTGGTTTTAAGGAAGTTTAGGGATCTTGATATATATGATACATACATCCAATACATACATCCCTAAACTTGGTTAACATCTCAAGAATTTCTTGCAACCTGAGTTAATGATGAGCTGATGCTGTCTGCAGTCATTTGATGCCTCTGGATGTGGTGAGCTGTGAAGGCCTGTGGGAAGGGTTTGTGTAACTACGTACCTGTGTGCCAGCTGATGTTATTGGAACCAAATGGTCCTGAAATTAGTTATTAATTATATTGTCATTGTTCATAATTATCTTCTGTGGTTGTTACCAGCCATGAAATGTGTTGACTTAACAGACTGGAAGACTGAACACTTCCCATCTATGCGGGCGTCTGTGTTGCAAACACTGCATGCTGCCTAGCAATAATGACAGGCGAATCTCTCAGTCTTTAGATAATGCTTGTATTTTAAGGGCCTATTATCCAGACAAATGGGAAATAAGAAATGGAATGAGTGAGTCTTCTTGCCTCTATTATACGTGGTTTTAAGGGCAGTGGGGAAACAAGTGCTTCACAGTCATGGTCTCAGGTGTGGTGGAAATGGAGGGGCAGAGCTGGGAGAGCTCATGTAGATGTGGTACCCCCTTACCCCCACAGGTCTCCATCTATGCTTTTAAATACCCTGCTTTTAAATATTTGCTCCCTTTTGGGAATCACCTTGTGGGAAAAGAAGGGAATATGTTGAGGGAGAATCTTTCCCACCCTTTGCCCTTCCTGTGAGAGGAATTTGGACATTTTAAAGGCAGAGTTTGTTTAAAGTGCAAAGAAGCTGAGAAATGGCTTGGGAGCAGCGTGTCAGGGAGGATGGGAACAGCCTGAGGCTTGGAGATGTGAACTCCCACTCTTGCCTATTGGTGCCTTAGTAACTGTAACCAAATAGTTCCCAGTCCATTTTTATTAGCAGGCTTTATGTGTTTAGGGATAAATATTAAACTCTACAATTTGGTGTGAATGTCAGCTGTTGATGAAAAGCAGATCCCAGCTGGGACAGCAAGGACATTGCATCCAGGCTGTGTTTGAGGTACATGAGCGGAGCTGTGTGGGAGAGGCTGAGCTGAGTTTATTGCTCAAGGCCAGCTCAGGCTGCACTTCTCTGTAACTTCAGCCGAAGTCATTTGATCTACTTGGGCATGTGGCTCCATTCTGCCCTCAGAAATACCTCTCAGCACGGTGACATTAGTTCCTCCCTTTCTATTCTCTCACGTTAAAAATAAAGGTGAAAAAAATCCAGCTTTATTGGCAGAACATTCTGCTTGTGCCCCTTGTCATCAGGGGACTACACCCACACCTAGCTTCCAGCTCCTGGGTGCAGAGGATGCCTGAGTACGTACAGTGGATGTACTTGGCTGGAGGTCAGGCTTACAAGGTCCTGCAAGTTCTGTTGGAACATTTGCCCCTTAGTTCAGGGCACCCAAGTGTCCTGGGTAAGGAGACAGGTCTTCCTCAGCTCCTTCTGCATCCTCCATGGAGAGAGAGGGAGATGACACTCCATATACTTCACAGCTTTAGGTATGCTCTTGCCTTGAATTGTTCTCTGGAGAAGCCTTTCCTAAAGTATATGGTATTTATGGTATTAGCAGCTGTGAACTACTCTTAACATGAAGGCCCAGTTTTTCTCCATTCCTGTAAGAATTCACACTACAGATACAGGGGACATTCAGTGCTGTGTTGAGTGTCACTGCAGAGCTCTGCATAGTGGATCTGAGAGCTTCTGTTTTCTCCATGAAGACATGAAAAGCAGGGAGAAGAGGATGGTTGACTTTTCTTCCGGCAGGTTTTGTCTTCCTTGCTTTCTATTTTCACCCTGTTTTATTTAAACCTATCTCCTAACTCTTCCTTGTCCCTTCCCCTTGAAGAGATCTACTGGGCTTGACCTGTAATGATGGCTTGGAGTAAGCCTACACCATGAAGTGGAGTGTGGTGCAAAGATGTCAGAACTCATCTTGAGACCCTCTGGTATTGGGTGGGTGGCTGGAGAGAACACAGCTCCAAGACCAGAGCCAAGCAGCAGGGCTGTGCCTTGGCTCCTCATCCTTGAAGTCAGCAGGGTTAGGAGGCTTCATGCACTACTGACTTGGCTACCAGTAGCTTGAAGATCTGTGCCCGTTACCATGGCACAGTGTGGATGTGCTCTTTGGCTGTCCTTGCACACACTTTTTTTTATGTGGCCTTTCTCATACAGATCCCCAGCATTCCTTCCTTGCCTTTGCTCCAACATCATCCTTGATCTCCCCACTCTCTTTGTCTTACAGGCTGAAAAAGAGAAAAGAGCTTATGTTCTTGGCAGTCAGGGTGGATTAAAATTGGTGTGAGGATGGTGTCTAGTGAAGATTGGTCAGATCTTCCAATTTTATTTGGGCCAAAGTATGTTCATATTCTTCCATAAGCGGTTACTGCTGGTCACTAGATACTGATGTAAGGGTATCTGTCAGCTGATCAAAAAGGGCCATTTTCACCGGGGGGTGAAAAGGACATAAACTTTCACCCTGACATTAAAAGAAAAGTAACAAGGACACCCATTTACTAGTAATATGTAAAATTTCCTGAATGCTGAGCCAATTTTTATAATTTTTACTGTTAAACACTTTTCTGAGTGGCTTTAAATGCAGCTTTACCATTAGGCTGAGAGTTACAAATGGAGGCAGGGCTAACAAGTACATGCAAAAGCAGAATCTGAAATGAGAGTTTATATATAAACTTAATGATTGCAACCACTAATACACTGGGGGAGCCACATACTGTTCTGCTGAAAAAAAGAAGGGTATATCTTACCATGCCGTAACAATTTACAAGTTAATTCCCCCCAGGTGCATGTTTAAATGTTCTCCACAAGCCACAAGATGTCAGTCTGGCTACATGAATATTCAACCACAGTCCTGCACACTGATTCATGCGGTACGATTTTTAACTCTAATATCTCTGCTAACATAATCTCTTCATTTACCTCTACAATTTCTCCTGTACTTTTTCCCATATATATAGCTATAAATCTCCTTTCTCTTCGCAGTGACTCCTTCACATGGGGCAATACATTGAAGATAAAAAATGATGAGGGAATATAATCTACCTCTTTTTAAAGTAGTTTTTAATATTGGTGTGTCCTTGATCTTTAGGTTTTGGCTACTGTTTTGCTATGCTAACACTTGCAAGGACACATACTGGCAGTAGGGATTACAAACCATGTACAACAGTAGAGGGATGTACTATTACAAACAATTTCCTTCAAGCAGCTTGTGCAGTAAGAACATTATGTATTAGACAAGTCACGGGTCACTTTCTTTCCATGTTTCCCTATTTGATCCCTGTGGTACTGTTTAAATTTCCACATGTATTCCGTAAGACCTTTGCTCCAGCAATTAGTGTATTTTTTTTTTGTGTCATTAGTATCTAGGGAACTGCAAGTGCTCAGTTCAGGCTGCCCAACCTCATTAGCTATGGGTCTGGGTCCCAGTTTTGGAGTCCTTCTCACTGATTTCCTTGATGTGATGGTTTTTCTGTCCACATGCCTTTGTAAGATTTGCCTCTAGCTCAACCGCTGCCTCCTAAGAGACTCCTGGGTCTAGTACTAAGCACTGTGATTTGATCAGGCACTGGGAGAAGCATTTGGCTCTTAAGATAAAGCTGACCAAGTAGTTATTCTCCCTCTGCATCATGAGGGCTATAGCTACAAGTGTCCAGAAGGCAGAATCTGGTCCATGGGCTGATAGTGAGACAGTGCTAAATCCTTCAGAACATGACAATCACCCTGAATAAATTTCAGAGATTATGGACCTTTTCAGGCTCATTCTTTATTTCAGATCAAAGCCTACCAAATCCTTATATTATACTAGAAATATTAAAACAATTTACTTTGAAAATTTGCTGTAGAGCAGGGGTTAGCACCAGAAGTGTGAGTTCCCAAGGCAGTGTGTGGGTGGATTTTAAATACCAAGCAGCAGGACAGAGGCAGGGCCAGAAGCTTGGTGCTGCAGCAGCTCAAGATAGGCATCTGTGCAGGACAGCAGCTCATGGTTCCTTACTCTGCTGACTTCTGAACACAGTGAGAGCTGATAGCTGCTGCCTTACACCGAGGTGGGATACCGCTGATAATATGTGGCATCTTACCTCTTGAACAGCCAGAATCCCCCTGACTCCCACTGAGCTCCCAGCAGCATTCTTAATCTCTAATTTGGGAAAGGATGGTCTGCTCAGACAGCTCTGTCCTCCACCAGCTCAGTGTTCCAAGTGCTACAGGGACATCCTGCACTCAGTGCTTTGCACTTCCTCAAGAGCAGCAGCCTGTTTTGCAGCATGCATGTACACCGTGATCAATACCCACTGACTGATGTGTCACCCCTAGCAACACAGGGACAAGACGTGCAAAACCGATGTCAAGACACCTGTTAGTCATTCAGGTTCTAGCAGGTCTGATTTACACTTGAGTTACACCAGGCCTTAGAGGGGTTATGGTAATGGTGAAGCTGAGCTGCTCCCTTCAAGGCAGACTTGGTGTTCTGAGGTGCCTTATTTTCTCTTTGACAGCCAGTGGATATTCTCAATTTATCTTATTACTGTGAAACAGTCAATTCTTTCCAAATGTTTTTTTTATGCCTATTTCTCTTCTTAATCCAGGACCTTTTTCTTTGTCTGAGAAAAGATCATTATGATTATCCTATAGCATTCCTGGTCTAGCAGTGACTCTGTCTCTGCAGATGCCATGCTAATTCTCTGCTTTACAATCATCAACAAAGATAAATTAATTCCAAAAGAGCCAAAGGGATCAGTCACCACCAGTTACCACAGATGACTAAATTACTGCATGTCAGAGGAGACGGGGTGCCTGGCCAGGAGGTAATGCCTGGAACACACCTGAGTTAAAATCATTTGTTTCAACATCCCCTAAGGGGTTGGGTTTTTTACCTCTCAGACTGGTGGAAGTTTCATGGAGAATCATGGTCAGCTGTGGTTGCACACCCCTGGTGCATGGTAGCTTGCTAAGCCCCCGTACCTTGTTCAGCCACATGCCAGTACCCTGGTGGATAATAGCCCAGTGCTGTTTTAGCTGATCTGTTTCCATAAACTGAAACAGAGAACATATTATAACATGTTTTTAGAGTCCAGGCAACTTTTGCATACAAGAAAAGATGTTTATATTTCTTTGGTGATAGATGGTAGGGGATATATTCTATTAAACCTTAATTTTAGTGCTGTAACTGTAATTACACAGATTAAAATCAATTTCTGTATGTAGCTAAGGCATCCTCTCTGATTCCTAAAACACTCTTATTTATCAACATATTACAAACTTTCTGGGTTATTCAATATGTTGCACTTTGGGTCTGACATTCAACTTCAGTTAGCAAAGACAGCAGAGAAGTGAGATAAAACAGAAGATAAAAAGAGCTGGAAAAAGAACAAACATCATCTTGAAAAAGAGGAATATTTTTATTATTTTAACATGATATTATTTGTGGAAAAAAACATCTGCCTGCTACTGAACACTCCCAATATTTACAGGGACCGTGCCATTGCTAAGGTCAACGTGAGCCTGCTGGTTTAGAAATCTGACTATTATCAGGAGGCTATAGATGGCAGTACAGGACTGTGGATGGCTAGATATTAAATCAGAAATTGGTCCGTTTTGATCCAGTTTTGTAGCTAAGTTTTTCACTCTATTATTTATGATGAAACTTTGTGCTGTAATCAAGGCTTGCTGCTGTAGTGTGCTCAGTCTGTTGACTGGGTTGGAGGTAATTTTCCCTCGCATGACAGTCCTTCTAAGCCTAGTCCAGCAAGTGCAACAAATGGTAACAGCTGAAAAGAAATATACTTTAGTAGCAGATGTAAAGAGGAATTTATATTTTTTAATTAGCCCTTTGCGATACCACTGATCCATACATCCATGTTTCTGATGATTTTCACTCATTTTCTCTGGGACTAATATACCATTGCTTTTACAGAGCATGTTGGGAGACTTCTAAAAGAAGAGAGGGCAGGTATGCACCTAGGCTTTGGCAAACCTCTAGGTTTCCTCCTAAAAACCTTCTGAGATGTGGCTTATCTGTTCAGAAGCTAAATCATTTCTTACAAGAATGACTGAAAACAAATCTAGGCCGTGATCTTGCAGACGTGTTTTAGTAGTCTGACTTCAGACACTGCGTAGGATTAGTCGCATGCAGAAAGTATTTATGGAACTGATGCCTATGACGAAATACAAAAACCAGAAGGCCTTACTTCCAAACAGTAAAATAAGATGCATAACATTTTTGCTACATAGAGTAAATTAATTATAGAATTAGAGTCAGTTTGGGATTTAAGAGACCTGGATTTGAATTGCAGTCCTTTCACAGAGTTCCTTCTGTGACCTTTGAGCAGGGCAGTTTGCTTGAGTTGTAACAGAAAGCAAGGCTCTTGGAGAGAGGCTGCAGGAACACAGAAGTCTTGGAATACTTATTATTTGCTTCTAATGAGGCTGGCAACAAGAGATAAATTCACTTTCTGTCCAAGAATTGGTGTGTGTGACTTCTGATGTTTTGCCTTTGCAAGCAGGGAGAGAGATCATAGCTGCCATATTTGACATAAAAGCATAAGAAGCTGCAAAGGAGAATCCGCAGACCCTATAAAAGATCTTGTGCATGCGGGTGTGCGTGTGCCCCTTGGCCAGCACAGTTACATCATTAGTGCCGGGTGCTCTCCATTTCCTGAGGTGCTTACTGTGAGTGCTTGGGAAGACCAGGAACACAGCGTGCCAAGCCAAGTATTTGGCCATGCCTCCACCTACCAGAAACCGCACAGTTTGTGACTGTAAATGGTGCTCAGAGAAGCCTCACTTTTGCTGGGCTGGAAGATTTTTGTGAAGTGAGAGCCAGTATCGTGTGGTTTGGAAGAGGCTCTTTGGAGATTAGCAGCAGATCAGTAGATTTCTCTGCCGCCTCTTACTGTTACGAGCAGAAGGAGGGACATCAGCCCAGGGTTTAGGAGAGCCAGCATTACTCCCGTGCTCTTCCACGTTCTCCTCTCTGACCCTGAGGCATGGGGCTAGAGCCCAGGTGAAGCTCCAAGTGTCAGGGCATCCCAGAAGGAGGGCAGGGGAGGAAGAGAAAGCCCTTGATGGGCCAGGTTTGCTGCAGGTGTTGCAGTGGTGGCTTTAACCACAGACCTCAAAGGTGTTTCTTGGTAGACCTCTGTGCAGGTGAAACAGGCAGGATAGAGGCTGGAGGTGCTTTTCCCCTCTGCTGCAGATGGTCTTTGCTTTCCTCAGTCTGGAGACAGCACTGGAGCAGCTGTGCTGAGCGAGACATGTCCCTCCCCATAGCCATGCCTCCCCCTGCAGCCCCTAGTCCCCTCCATCAGTGATTACCATCACCCCCACTCTGCCAGAATAACCGCTGAGTTGATTTCCATGATCTTCAGTGCTGTAAACAGCAAGTCTTTTCTAGCCCTTACTGTTTTCGTGAACTGCACGAGGGGGAGGTTACACATGTGGTTATTCTGGCAGACCTGAGCGGGTGTCAGCCTTTGGCAAGGGGAGGAGGAGAGCAGCTGGGGACAGGAGCATGGCTACAGCCAGGGTGGGAGGTGTGGAAAAAGCCTCAGACTAGCTTGTCACAAGCAGTTGGAGTCTTTGTGGGTCCAGGCCTTAATTTCTTCATGCCTCGTCTTCCAGTCGGTGAAGTGGAGATGAAGGAGTTCTCTCTGCATCACCCAGTGGGGGCCTGGCTGCAATGACAGTACCATTACCGAGGGGGTCAAATGTCACATGCATGTAGCCTTAGACTGGAAATAGGTTGAAATGCGTTCCGCTTTGATTATTTTAGTCTAACTCAGAAGATAAAAGTTAGAGTTAGTTACACTCAGCCCCGGGATAGCACTGGAAGGCCTGTGCTGTGGGTGGATCATGGGTGTGCCTTTAAACTCACCCTGATCCATATGCGAGATAACAGAGAGAAGCCAAATGTTTGGGTAGACATGGTAAAAATGCAAATATTGACACTGACTACCACATCTGAAAAAATGCCTACTTGTGAGAAGATCCAAACTTCAAGGCTGTGAGTGCGAAGTCCTCCGTTTATCCACAGAGCAGGTCCTGCAGTTGAACAAGCTTCTCGCATTTCCTCATCAATGTGCCATCACTTTGTCCTTCAGGGACCACCATTGAGCGATGCCTAATCAGTGCCTGGCATGTGGCCACTAATTCATGACACGCAAATTTCTAAAAAGCTACTAGATGGCTTTGGATTACTGCTGGCCATACCTGGACTCAGACCAATGACTGGGAGGGTTAAAAAGATCATGTTTTCCTTCCTGCTATTCAGGCAACTCAGTCTCCCAGGACTGCAATTTTAAAAGCTTTGAATCTTTGCACAGTGTCAGGGAAAGGACACCTTCTTAATTACACCTGTACAGTGGTGCACTGTCTTCAGGCTTTCACAGGTTGGAAAACACATGTACAGCTATGCTTATAGACTTACACAAGATAAACAGAGTTTTTTTCTTTAAGAAACAGCTCATGAAAGTGGTTGGCAAGGTATAGGTGGTCTTTATATAGGAGAGAGTTTACAGTAAAAATATACAGATGAGATTAAGAAAATGATCTTATATGTAAACTATATAGTACATGAAAGAAATAGACAGGTGAGGTACAAGCAGATTGACCAAGTGATAAAGCACATCAAGAAAAATATTCATATGGACTGATTACAAGCTGTAGAGGCCTTTGATTGTCTTAAACACTGCAAACTCATTACCATTATCAACTGAAACTGGAAAGAAGCTATACAATGTGCTCCATTCATTTAGTATAAAGTGGTCTTCTCTCCCCTCTGCCCGCACAAGTGTTTGAAACAAACACTTCTCCAGTTCCACCCATCTCTTGGAAAATTTGGAGTATTCAAAACTACACTTCATTAAAACACCTCACCTGATCTCTGAAAGGGCATATGTGTGTCTTGTATGTAGTTTAACTAGTGCCCTGTTCACTTTTCCCAGAACACTGTTTCTTTCTTGTGCCAGAAGGCTGCTTCATTTTCTATCAAAATTGTCACTGTAAGCTTTTTTTGAGTAAGCTTTTTTGAACAACTGACCTTCCTTCTCAGTAGCTTTAAAAGACAGTACCTCATTAAGCTGATATTTTGAAGAAGCTGGACTGATTTAACAGATTTTAGAAAAGAGGAATTAACTAACTGACCTGGTTGACCTGAGACAGCTACTCCTACCACCTTAAGCTAGTGGATGCAAGCTAAATGTGGAGTCTGGTAGCTGATGGGAGGAATCAGGCAGATTTTGCTGGGAATTTGTGTTAGAATTGTTCTGTTCCATCATGACATTCAAATACCATAACTCAAACAACAAAAATGTGTTAAATTAAGAACAGATAGTCCATACCTTGATGTCTCCACTGCCAATTCTGTTGTTACTCTGTATACTCAGTTAGAAATAGTGAAATGGCTTTCCAGTGGTGATAACTTTACTCAGCTTATATCCTTAATCACTTCTAAATAACAAGTGATTATGCTTTTTGTTGTAGTACTCTGAAATATTTATAATGATTTTTATACTGTCCTACATGACATCCTTGTCTCTAAATTGGAGAGACATGGATTTGATGGATGGACCATTCAGTGGATAAGGAATTGTCTTGATGGTCACACTCAAAAAGTTGTGGTCAACGAGTCAATGTCCAAGTGGAGAGCAGTGACACATGGCATTCCTCAGGAGTTGGTATTAGGACCAGCACTGTTTAACATCTTTGTTGGCGACATGGACAGTGGGATTGAGTGCACCCTCAGCAAGTTTCCCAACAACACTACACTGTGTGGTGCAGGCAACACGCTGGAGGGAAGAGATGCCATCCAGAGAGACCTTGACAGACTTGAGAGGTGGGCCTGTGCAAACCTCATGAAGTTCAACAAGGCCAAGTGCAAGATCCTGCACATGGGTCAAGGCAATCGTAAGCACAAATACAGTCTGGGTGATGAGTGCGGATCAAGAGCAGCCCTGAGGAGAAGGACTTGGAAGTAGTAGTGGATTGGAAACTGACTATGAGCCAGCAATGTGTGATCACAGCTCAGAAAGCCAACTGTATCCTGGGCTGTATCAAGAGAAGTGTGGCCAGCAGGTTGAGGGAGGGGATTCACCCCCTCTACTCTGCTCTTGTGAGACCCCACCTGGAGTCGTGTCCAGCTCTGGGGCCCTCCAAAATAAGAAGGACATGGACCTGTTCGAGTGGGTCCAGAGAAAGCCACAAAGATGATCAGGGGGCTGAAGCACCTCCCTTATGAGGACAGGCTGAGAGAGTTGGGGTTGAACAACCTGGAGAAGGGAAGACTCTGGGAGGACCTTATAGCGGCCTTCCAGTACTTAAAGGGTGCCTACAGAAGAGATGGGAAGGGACTCTTTTATCAGGGACTGTAGTGATAGGACGAGGGGTAATGGCTTTAAACTGACAGAGGGTAGATTTAGATTAGATATAAGGAAGAAATTCTTTACTGTGAGGGTGGTGAGACAGTGGCACATGTTTCCCAGAGAAGCTGTGGTTGGGCCCTCCCTGGCAGTGTTCAAGGCCAGGTTGGACGGGGCTGTGAGCAACCTGGTCTAGTGGAAGGTGTCTCTGCCCATGGCAGGGGGGTTGGAACTAGATGATCTTTAAGGTTCCTTCCAACCCAACCCATTCTGTGATTCTATGATTAAAATATGATCAGAAGCAATTCACAAAATTATAATGCTTAATCTGAGCTCTGTCATGAAGATTTGTAAAAGTCTTAAATATCAGAGTATTCTATGATTTTAATAAGCTTTTAGAGTCACATCACCATCTGATGAAAATCAAGACACCTCCATTGGGATGCATGCATTTTTTCACTGAGAATTTAATTGTAATATAGTAAAATCACTGTTGTTGAATTCTTTTCTGTGAGTTCCAGTTGTGGAACAACAGTATATTCACTCCTGCAGTCATGCAACATTTCACAATCTCAATTTCCTTTTTAAAGACTGGAGCTATCCTGCTAACAGTATTAAAGACATCCTCAGACAATTAAAAACACCAACAATAAATTCTGCAAGTACATGATTATGTTAAGCTGGAAGATCTGCTGCCTATACAACTTAACTAATGTAAATAACCAAATAACAGCTGCCATCCTCTTTGGCTTAGTCCTTACAAACTTAGTTCTGCTTTCCTTTTGCCCTTCTTCAGCCACTACATTGCTCACTGTAGTCACATGGATCTTTGTAGTGCCTAGTAGTATGGGCATCCACGGAGAGGCACAGGCTGCTTTTTGGCACATGTGTAAGGGTATATAGTACATGTGAGTGATGAGTGTACACTTATGGGTGAAGAAGTAGAGTATATAACACTACATGCTTTAGCTTTGAATTTCATAGCTGCTGTGAGATATTCTACATCTGAATCATATGTGAAATACTTTATTACTTTTGTTCAGAGGGTGTTTTTCAGTTGTGAGAACAATAAACTTAATTTCATAATGGCACAGGAACAGTGGATTAAAACTATCCAATGTTAAGCAAGCTGTCTCTTATTCCAAACCTATATGGGATCCACTTTCTTATTAAATTTTATGCAAAGTTTTAAATAGATTTCTTAGTTAACAGTAAGAAATAGGATCTTCAAGAAAAAATTCCATCTGGAGCTGTAAATTAAAAACCTGTCTGAGAATTTTATGAAGAGAAACCAAGTAGAAATGATAAAAAGAACTCAGAGCCATTAAAAGCTAACACTGTGTGAAATGTCATAGATAGTGACCACTTGCCTATGACACCTTCTAAATCCATTTTTGAATGCACCGTCAGCTGTGGAGTCATCTCTAAATACTGCTATCATTCAAAAGTAGCATGCTATGTGGGCTGGCATCGCTTGCACAGCTTCGTTATTGGGGAGTCTCCATTTCTGTTCTGTTGTCAATGACTTTATGTATCTGTGACACAAAATCAATGATACTGCATCTGTGTGTGTGTCTGTGTTGAAGTCTCTGATGCCTTGGGCTCTCTCACTTATTACTTCTCCACGGGACATTTGAAGGAGGGGTAAAGCATCAGAGAGAAATCCACATAGCCTTTACAGTGGAGTCAGTGTTGTTTTCTATACAGGTGGCAGAACCACTTATTATAAATAAGAGTATGGGAACAGCTGCTCTGGGCCAGTTCCTTTGGTCAGTGGTCAGTAATGGATGCATAAAGAAGAATGAGAACAGGGGAATATGCAGCAGTACTTCTAAAATACTCTCCAGCCTCCTCCCCTGTCTAAACAGCTCTTTTTTCATGTTATTGTTTTTACCCATGCCCATACACATTCCCATTCAGACCCTCCTTCCTCTGCCAACCCGGTGTCAAAGGGAGGGGTTTCAGCAGGCGTCCAATATTTTTTTCACTTGGGGAAAGGAGAATGAAGATACGCACAATATTTTTCAGTCAGACATTTTTGGGAATGAAAAATGGCTTTGCTTTGGAAATGTAAATGTTTTTATTTCTTTATTACTTTTCAAACTTGTGAGTTTTTTTAGCTCAAAAGGCCTAAGCTCACCATATTTAGAAACACTCTGATCCAAACAAACCCCAAAGCCAAAACTGGAAAATTTTTCTTCCCAGAATTTTCCATGACAAATATTTTTGGCTAATTTTTGCCAGTTCTTGTGGGGATTTCTCTGTGTGTCTTTCTGCTCCTCTGAAAGTGCAGGCACAGGTCCTCAGGCTCACTTCCATACCTGTGGCAGTGTGGTGCTTTCCAGTGTGCTTGCATCTCTACACGCACAGGCTGTGTGTATCTTGGATAGGAGTGAATCCCTCATAGTGCTGGAGAAGACAATTGTTTTCTGCCCCTTGGCCCCATACATAGCTGCCTGCATTGTAGTCCCATGTCTTAAACCTCTCACCTGGGTCACCATTTGTTTCCTAGAGAAAGCTGTGGCTGTCAGCTGAACCCAGCAGGATCATGTCATTTCTAATCACTCCTTTGGGTGAAGGTGAAGTCAGTGACTGTCAGGGAAAGTATTAAGCCCCCAAGTCCTGTGAGCTTTAAGCTATGCCTTTAGCAATGTTATAAGACATAACAGAGCTGTTTTAAGAGCATAATATTACTTATAACTGTGGTCTTAATGAAAAATCACTCCAGATTTAATCTGATAAGGTAAAAAGAGATCCTGATAAACCTGAGAGATTTTGGGGTTAAAGAATTAGATGATATCTGATCTTTAAATGTATTGCAGCAAAAATTCTTAACAAAAGCAACTCTTGTTAGCCAAGCACAGCAGATGAACAACAAATACAAAAAAAAACCCCAAAACCCAAACCAACAACCTGCATCTGGTTTAAATACAACTGAATAGTGTAATGGCCAGAATAAATTAGCAAGCAAAAAGGAAAATCTCATGTTGCCTAAAAGATGGTAAAATAGATTTGGTGGTGTTCATTACTTGCTTTTGGAGCTGCATGACCAGCATGTTAATGCATCATGCCTTTTATATATTTCCTAGGCAGCAGTTTGGTTGGTTGAATTGCCCTTTCATGTTCTCTCCTATTCTCATTTAACATTAACTTCAAATAAATGAATAAAAGGGAAAAGCATCAATATAAAGTAGAAGAGCTGGGGTTTGAGCTTCATGTGAGCCAGTTCAGCCCTAAAAGCTGCACAATTGTTTTTATCTGGAAGCTCTCCCAAGCTAGCAAGGCTTGTGGAGGGACTTCTCAGCTGCGCTGCCTGGCTCAGATCAGCCATAGCGCACTATTGCATCCTCTTGCACGGTATGGACATAGTAATCTGCATTTCTTAGCATGTGCTTCAACATGGGCTAAACCACATCAGTTTTCTCCAGAGTTGCAGAAGCAGAATGGGAGTCACTGACCTCTGCTGACACAAGGGCAGGCCTGTCCCAGCTAACCCATGAGGCATACCCAGCTATTTCTCCCTCCCTGAGCAGTTGAGAATGATCTGCTTTGATCACAGGATCTTAGGTTTGGAAGGAGCTGAATAAATCATGTGCATAGCAATTAATGGTCCTATTTTATCAGGTTCTCCCTCCACTTTCTGCAGTGTGCAGAGCAGTTTGGGAGGAGCTGAGGGACGTGGGGGGCTGGCTCTGGGGGGTGAGGAGGACATGTCCTGCTCCTGTCACCCTGAAAGGTAGAAACGGCCAGATCCTTGAAGCACAACCCATGGGACTGTGATCCCTTGGCAGGACCCCCTTGAAGCTTAGGGAAATCCTGGTAAAATGCAGAGCAGAGTGTTTCCTTTACCTTGTCCTTGCTATTGCCTTCTTGTCCACAACAGCATGTGGAGTCCCAGGGGGGCACAGAAGGACAAGTTGATGCCAGAGGTGCCAGCGTTTACTCCCTTGGGGACTTACGGACACAAAAGCCAGTTCCCAGCACGATGACTGGAACAGCTCTGCAGAAGTTGGCGGAGGGTCCTTTGCCTTGTCAGAGTAATTAATACTCTATGGACAACACAGCAGCTTTAAAGAATGGAGAAAATTGCTTGGAACAGGGAGGGAAATGTATTATTTGCGACATATGTACTTCTCTTGTGCTTTCTGCAGGCCCATTCTGAGGTTGCTCTTTTTAAGGGCAGGAATGTAGAGTTTGCTGTGGATGAAGTTGTATGTGGTAATGAACCTCCTAGGGCTATTTTCCTTTTAAATGCATGAATTGTAGGTAAATCATTTTAAATTCTTATATGGAATATGGGCATCATCCGCAACCCAGTTAAGTAAAGCAAAGTTCCCTCATTTTTGAAGTGCCCAATTCAATATGACTATGATTACTGAACATACAAACTTGGTGGGGTCCTGGTTTAGGATTGCATTCAGTGCTTAATTTGCAATTGATTTAGCAATTTAGCACAGTGAGAATAGGCTTGATGGGTTATTTTTTTAATTTTATATGGCAGTTTTTCACATAAATGGCCAGAAAAAAATACTTCTGATAAGAAAGCAAGCATGATAACCTCAATCATGCTGACTTTCAGCTTTTTTGGTTAAAAAAAAAAGACATTTGCTGACATCTCGCATTGCCATATGACTGTTTTCAATGTTTTCCATGACTTTTTTCCTGGACCACGTTTGTTTTTAAGTGATGTATTTCCTAGCCAGGAATTTTAGCTGTGCTCTCCATCCAGTCGAGCAGTGCATTGCGAGATTCCGTCAGAGCAGCTTGAACTCTCAGAGAGTTTCTTGGCTTGTGTGCAGTTCAGGCACATATGGAGAAGATATCAGCTGGAGAGATTGTACAGGCCTTCAAAATTTTTTTCGCTCAAGACCTGTTTGAAAACTCCCGTCAATTTTGTTTTTAAATGTATTTATGGAAATGGTCTAAATCCTCTACATGTTGATTCAGTTTGCTTTCCGAGACCACAGCAGATCATTTACTGGTTAGTTACACTCTTTCAAATTGAGAAACCCGTAAAGAGTCAGTAAGACCTGGAAATCTAATTATTAGTTGCTTACAGCTTCCAAGGGTGAAACCTTGCACTTAGGTCCTTACCACATACTGATGATTTTAATAATAATTTATGTGGGTGTGTGGTTTTTATTGTCAAGAACCCACGTTGCCTGATTTGGACAATTTTAGCTGGGGACTGATGCAGTCAAGTGCTTCTTTGCGTCAAGAAGATTTGAAGGAACTCGTGTCTTGCAATACCACCCTGACACTCACTAGGACTGGCCACCTAAGACATGAAAGCAGTAGACTTGGCTGTTTGGTGTTTTTTTGCTCGGTGTTTCAGTCACTCCCTGGTGGTGGAAGGGCACCTTCTGGAGCATAGTAGTGTTGGACATCGGTGCAGCAGTGATTTGCATGTGGGACCTAAGTAGACAAAGGAAACGGCATATTTTTCATGCTGGTGGTCATTTCTTTTTACTCAGTGTTCAGCCCCTGTCAAGATGAGGTATAGACTCCTATCAGGTGAAAGGTGTCATACCATGCATTTAATAATATAGCTTTGGGATATGTCAGTCAGCTGATGTAGCAGGAAATATGCCAGCAAAACATTTATATAACTGGCTCTCAGCAAACAGTTAACACAAGGTTATAGAGTAAAGGCAGCCTTTGGTCAGCCTCCAATTACTTTCACATTTTACTATCAGTTGCTGCATAAATCCAAGGTACACAATGAATGAGATCTGGTCAGGAAAATTCTTCCAAATAATTGATTTTCCGGATATGCACGAGTAAATGGCTAAGATACTGTTAGTGTTCTGTCTAGGGAGTCAACACTGTTTTTGTAAAGAGTTCTCACAGGTTTGATCCAGCATCATTGAATCAGGAGGTATCTTGCAGTATGAATTTAAACTAACTGGAATCAAGCTAAGTGGAAGAATTACTGAGCGTTCTGATAAAAAATAATATGATCTTATTCCTCCTAATAAAGCTTTATTATCCCAGCCAGCAAATATCTTTATTATCCATAAAAAGAAAGTATCCCCATGCAAAATAATAATTTCCTAAACATGGTGGATGATGATGTTAGCACAGATATTAAGTAGGAGGCTGGAGATCTGTTTTAAGCTATCTGAAATCACTCAAAAAGATTTTTACATTGAGCCAGGGAGAATTTAAGAGACAACGTAAGAAGCTTGTTAAACTTGCTATGTATTTTACATCCACTTGGGAACACTAATTCCAGTCCAAAGATGCTGAAAACACCTCACTCAGCAGTATAACTATTACCTGTTCCTTGTATTAAAAAAATTCAGTCTCAGTATTAATTTATCAGAGGAACAAGATGTATAAAGATTTATGGGTGAAATTCCTCCCTTGCAAGGAGCCAGAGCTAGCTCTAGGCACTACTTAAATATTGCTTTACCTCTGCTTTGCAAAATCCAGTGACTTTTAAATGGTGACTAGGCTTCTAACTGACCTTCTCCATATGGAAGAGTTTCATGGTGGGTGAGAGAAAAGGGACATCTGTCTTTGAAATTGGTTTCCAGCTTAGTGCATACAAATCTAATCACCAGAAAGAACATTTAATCAAGAGAGAATTAAAACTAAGAAGAAATTGCCTACTCAGTAAAATTCAAAACCTGCGATTGCCAAAAGAGAAATCAGGATTTCTCTTTTACTTTTAATCTAGACTCATTTACTGCTTGGAGATGGAAATATTCACCTATTACTGTTTTAAAATTAAATGAATACCTGTTGATAATAAGAATAAGAGCATGCTTAGTCCTCACTGAGGCTTCAGAAGCACCTTAAATAAATGCAGTCCTTTCTGATCATTGACATGGTTTCTATCTCTGGATCTAGCTGATTAAAGAACAGAATAAAGACAGAGAAAAGTGATGGAAGACTTCAGCGAAGTGATCAGACAAATAATACATATACCTCTTATTATGTACAAATATATTTATATACATAATCCTTATTTTAGCCTTTACAGCTGAACTCTATTTTCTGTTGAGAATAGATTTAAAATCTTCAATTATTGTAATCCATAGACAGAATTGTGGAGATGCTTATTATGTACAAATATATTTGTATATATAATTTGTATACATAATCCTTATTTTAGCCTTTACAGCTGAACTCTATTTTCTGTTGAGAACAGATTTAAAATCTTCAATTATTATAATCAGTAGACGTAATTGTGGAGTGAGATGCTTCCCCAAATGAGTAGAGAAACTGCTTAAGAACCTGTCTTTACATTGTTAACAGTACATAAACATTATTTCTAACTTATTCCTGTTCTATCATACATGCCAACACATGCACCTTTGTACTTCTGTAGTGCTTCATGGGCTAGTACCTCACTGACCAAGTGTCGATCAAAAAGCAAGATTGCCCCAAATGTAAAATGGAACAACAACAATAATTTCTAAAAAAATGCAGAGTAGAATCAGCACCTTATCCAGCTAATTAATTTCATGATTTTATAAGCGAGGCAAACAACAGTTTTAGGAATGGATTTGAAGAGTAAACATGAGAGAGTTCATCATATCTTCTCACATTTTCATCTTTGAAGTTATATGCTCCTCCCAAGCATGAGTGAAAGTATGAAGCACTACCTTGAAACAATTTTTCATGTGTTTCAGCTCTTCTGGTTCTTTCATTTGTGACTTGTTTATGTGCATATTCTTCAGGTATGTTTCTTGGCTTTATGTCAAAGAAGAACAAATACTCTTGATGTTTTGAAGAAAAATCTGCAGTGAAATGTAAGGAGGAGTCTTTTTCTGCTGCAGGATGAGAATAACTTATCTTCAAGTACATGGGAGTTATTTATGTGCAAGGCCTTGGGAGATTTGCATAAGTAATAGATGCAATTAGACACTATTATAGAGAATAAATGAACAAAAATTACAGGGTGCTATATTCAATATATACAGGGAATTTAATTTATTATAATTAATATTTTTTAACTATCTTTTGGAGGCATCTCTGGAAATATTTCTGAAGAGAAATATGATTATAGGTACAGAATGTGGGAAATTAATATTTATATTCCTATGTATTGTGGAAAAACACAGTTTGAAAGAGCTCTTTTATTAAACAAGCCAGGACTGAAAATGAAGAGGAGGATTGCACAATGCACACTGCACATGATGGCTGAGAGATGAGATCACCAGAGCAGCTGGGAGTTAAGACATGTGTTTTGTATTAGGGGTACCTACTTTCCAGGCACTCAATGTATTTGATAGAAGATGTCTCAAAGGCATATGAGAATAGCTCCAAGGAGAGGAACACCTTTAGATATCTTACACTTCACTGTTCTCTAGCCATAATGTCCCTTCTTTTTTCCTCTTTCTCTAGTATACCAATGTGGAAATCAAACAAATATATTTCCATAGGAGTATTGTTCCCATCATCAAAAAATTTAAACACTCTAGGTGTTAGGGATAACATGAGAATCTGAGCTGGATCTTAATGCATTGCAGGAGATAATTAGGAGAATATTTGTTTCTTCACAGAGGCAGCTATTGAAAATGAGTGAGTTTTGAAACATCAGATTAGATATTCAATACTGTTTAAGCATACAGGATTGTCAGACAACCAAACCTCTGAAAGGATAAAAAAGGCAGTGTATCTACTCACATGTTCAAAAGTATAATGTCATTCCATGGCTATTTAAAATAATGTTTTTGTAACTGCATACTCTACTGGAACAAGTACCATTTATAATACTGATATTTTTTAGTCCTCTGTATATTTGCACTCACAAATGCACAGTGAGGAGACTTTGTTGCATGCCAAGAAGGGTAATTTTACCAAATGTAAGATGAATACAAAAGGACAAAATATTATTTTTCTTTGACTGCATTCAGTAATTTGTTTGGACCAGCAAAAAATAGATTAACGCTCATGTGAGCTTAAGGGTCTAAAAGTAACCAACTTACCTGCTGCTAACTAAGAGGAACCTTCTTTAATATAAAGCCAAAGATTATTCTAACCTTCAGTGTCTGGAGCCTGTTCTGCAGGGAGCCAGACTGGGTGTACTTGTATCGCAGTCCTGAAACCTGAGTGTTGTGGGGATCAATGCCTGGCGGTGCCAGACCACTTGTGTATTCAGCAGGGCACTTTCATTCAACCTGCCTACCTGTTTGATGTGGTGCCTGATGATGCCTTGGCACCACGCTCAGGGATCTGGGAAAGCTTGTTACACTGGGTGCAATGTTGCAAGAAGACATCAGCATGGGGTTGCACTGTGCCACATCTGTGCTGAGAAGCCTTCCTGGACTTGGAAATCACTAGGGGTAAAATACAGACATCTGAACAAGGCCTGCAAGATCCACTCTGGATCTCAAAGCTAATATTTTCATTATTTGAGATATCTTTGGCCCCTGTTTACATTGTGTAATGGACTATAATGTCAGAATTGCATAAACTCAAATGTTTTCCTTGGAATTGGTGAGGATTTCATGAGGTCTATGAATTTGGTTTAAATATACACATATCTCCTAGACATGTGTTACTGCAGAGAATTCAGCCTTTAGTGTCTGAGCTCTTCTGCCTTGCAACCTATGAGAAATTCCAATCAGCCGAGGGTGTTTGTTTAATGGTAGCACAACACTTGATGTCAATTGGGATTTAGATTATGCTGTAGGGATACTCACTAGCTGGCCACATTTGAGCTATTTCTACTTCATTTGATGTTTATAACACAACTCCAATGATTTGCAATGAAGGCAAGGTGTGCCCATGCCAGTCTGCTCTTATATGTTTAGACTGAAAAAAACCCTGATTCCCATTATAAGAACATGAGAAAGACCACTATAATTATAGCTCTGGCAGTGTTTCCACAAATGATATCACTGTCGTTTTTTCTGTCATGTTACAAAAATAACTTTGTCTCATTCAGTGTTGCTTCTTATGGTATAAGACCTTACAGAAATCATTACAGAGCAGACTTACTGTTTAGCTCCAAAAATCTCCGCTGAGAAGCTGTTAACATTGCTTGAAAAGTGTAATTTATTTATTTATTTTTTTTTTTCCCTGAAGAAAAAAAACATCCCTCAACTATTGGAAATCTATACAACACCTTCAAAAAGAAGCAAAACCTACTTCCCCGGATGAAACAACTTAACATACTAGGACGTCTTTGGTTGTCATAAAACATCTTGGTCTTCTGGGGAATATTTTGACAGCTTTAACAGTGAGCTGATTTTTGTTTTCAATAATATTACTCTTATTATATCTGCAAATGAAAAGAAAGTACAGCAGAACATCAGGTGCACAGGAAAGATACAGGGCCTACCTGACTCTGTGTGTGCAGGTCCTGTGGAAGAGAGAGTGCTAAGCAAACAGGGGATACTTCCCAGCTGTCTTGATGTCAGTGGTGCAATAAATTTGAGCTGCTGATTATTTTTCCTAAGAAAAAGTTGCTTAATAGGCTATACTGTGCTGTCAGGGAAGGAAAGCCTTCTCTCAGATGAGAAACTAGTTAAACATTTGATTATTTCCATGCTACAGTGGAGCAGATACATGATTACTGGGTTTTGCTCTCCCAGAAATGTATCTGAGCTGGAGCTGGTCAGAAGCATCTTTTGTTAAACCTTTGCTTTAACTGTGGGCTCTATTTAGGAAAGGGCTTTAATTTCTCTTTTCAGCAGTGCCCAGTGACAGGACCAGCGACAATGAGCACAAACTAGCAAAGGATGCTCCATCTTAACATCAAGAAACATTTTTTTACTGTGAGGGTGACCAAGCACTGGCACAGGTCGCCCAGAGGGTTGTGGACTCTCCATTCCTAGAGATATTCACAAGTTGTCTGGGCATGGTCCTGGGCAACTGGCTCTGGGTGGCCGTGCTTGAGCAGGGGGGTTGGACCAGATGACATCCAGAGGTCTCTTCCAACCTCAGCCATTTGTGATTCTGTGATTCAGTAATTCTCCATTGTTTTCTTGTCACTGTGCTGTGCTGTGCTCACAGACTGTTTATTTGTGATGTTTAGATAATGTTAGCTGTAAGCATTTTGAATGATCTAGTGTGAAAGACTCAACACTGTCCCTGGGGCTTGTCACCCATTGAATGTTTTTGGCATCTGTTTCAGACCAGAATTCTTTTAGATTGTACTGTCTTCATTTGCTTTGTTCAGTGTCAGAAACTCTGCTAAGGTGTACATCAGATAACGACTTGGTAAAAAATACACAGGGAAATCAACAATGAGTATCCATTACAGACCAGTCCAATCATCAATCAAATGCTCTTCCCAGGCACAGTGACTGTGCATACACATGTGTGTAAGAAGAAAGTCTCCCTAACAGACCCTCTTTATCAGAAGTCTCTATAGTAGAAAGGCAGAAATGGCTGGAAGAGAGGAACTCGGGGAGAAGAGTGGAGGCTCAGTTCACCAAGTGTGCTGTCTTTCACTTCTTGCTGGTAAGACTGTTTATAGACTCTGACACCACTCATTTCATGTGGCTCAAAAATATTATCTATCTCAGGACTATTCAGTGCATGTTGGACATAGAAGTACTCTGGATACCTCAAAGGAATGATCTTGGTTCTCAAGCAATAATTCTGTGTGCTGTGAAGGGATGCTCAAATTCTAAGTAAAACCTACTTGGTTGGATGCAAAATGTCCAGCAATAAAACAAGCCAAAGAAGTATATCCCCCTCCCCCAAAGTCTTTAACTGTTGTCTGATATATTTAAAGATTTGAGTTGAAAAAATGAAACTTTTTTTTTTAAAGAATTGAGTCCACACCACCTGTGGTTCACACCTCCCTTTATTGGCTGTGGCTAAGGCAAATAGCACAACGTATAAATGAATAGTAAGCTGCACATTTCAGAAGAAAGAATATATATTTTTGTTTTCTCATAGAAAAGAGTAGAAATTTAAAATGAGGGTTCTGAGATAACTGAAAACAGTGAGATACTAGACAGTGACAACAAAGAGTAGAATTGCTGACAGCACAGGAAAAATCAACTACAGCAACAGCTTGCAGTGGTGCATGCTGAAATGCCTGCGAGCCATGCCTTAGAAGACATATAATATCTTTGCTGCCAATGTCATATTTCTCAGACCCACATACCATTTTAGGGGTCACAAATCCACTGACTGCAGCTCTGGTAGAAACAATTTGCATTAAGGTGTTACTGAATTTTCACAATGTAGTTGTTCATTTGGTTTGAAGAAACAGACAAGGAAGAATGAGAAGAAAAGGACAAAGAGAGAGAAAGAAAAAGAGAAAGAGAAAAAGAGAGAAACAGGAAGGAATGAAAGAAGGGAAGAAGGAAGAAAAAGCAAGAAAACGAGAAAGGGAGTAAGAAGAAGAAAGAGAAAAAGACAGTTCTCCCCCTCATCCACCAAGATGAATGAAGGGCTAACAAAAGGGTTATTCAATGCTGTGCTGTAATACCTTATTTTAGTTTCTGATCTGAAATCCTTTGACGTCAAAGAACCTCCATTGACTTTAATATGCCCCGGATCAAGCTTGTCATGTGGATCTCAGACTTACTGTCTGTGAATTAACATGAATCTGTGGATTAGTTTTCCAGAACAAATAACTTTAAAAAGTAATTAGGCTGGTATTTTAACATTAGCAGGTTACAATACACACACAGGTCCCTAAGCAGATGTTTAGCACAGGGTTTTTGAATGGTGTATGATCAAGTAATTTTCTTAACAGCGTGTTTTCTGTTAGGGTTAACAGTATTTAGGTTAATGGAAAACATGCCTGTCTTGCAAAGTATTTCCACCAGAAATATTGGAGTCTGAACAAAAATCTTTTCTTATTCTGAAAAACATGTGGAGCTGCAGTATTGTGCTTCTTTCCCTTTTATGTATCTACCTGTATAACTGAGATTATCCATGTCATTATGATATGTATATGCAGTAGTTCACATTATATAAATATATTAAAATGTAGACATACCTACATTATATATCTCTAAAGCTCTAATGCCATGTGTTATTCCAAAATTATGATTTCATGATATATGTGCACTTTTGAAAGTTCAACAAATTATTTTTAAAAAAACCTATTATAACATTCTTTACTCTGATACCAACCAATCTTTCTCTTGTAATTCTCTGCTATATTCAAATTTTGTACCTGTATGTGCATGTGTAATAGTATATACTGATACCACTGAAATATCATGGACTCAGGTAAGAAATGCTAATGAAGCTGTTAGACATGGATGCTTTCAGGACATTGTCTCCCCTGCCCTCAGCCAGCAAATATCCCATGGGCTCTTCAGTGGTGCCTGTGGGACAGCGAGTCCCCTCTTTAGGCTCTGGGACTGGGTGAGGCAGTAGGTTGTACCAATGTAGGAGCCCCATGGGAGAGAGGTCCCATGGGAGAGGGGTGTCAGGCAGAGAAGGAAGAGGGGGGTCCAGGATGCCCCATGCTGTCTCCATGTGAAACCCCTGGGACAAATCCCAGCCTTCAGAAACATCTGATCGCCTAGCAGCAAAGGCAGCTGAAGAGAGAAGACGACCCTTCCCTCATGTACAACTCCTGGACCGTCTGGACCATTTAGAAATTTTAATGGTGTCAAATACTTGGTAGTTCAGATTGCATCAGCTGTCAGTAACATAAGCTTAACTGAGGTAGTTGTCATGTAGCAGAGAAATCAGATTAGTACATTAAAATAATTTGTAAGAACAGAAACTGCTAACAAGTCTTACTAGCACTATATGGCACCAAAATGAAAATAAAATATCCAATAAGATCTGAAAGTGCTGTGCAGCTCCCTAACAGAAAGGAGCTTGAATGCTTGTAAAGGAGCATTTCATGATTAGTTGTTTCTGTTCACTTGATGTTTTTCTATCTGTATATTTCATCATGTTCATGTGATCTTTTATTAGAACTGATTTACAATTTGTTATTAAAATATTATTTTCAATTAAAATATGTTCTGTCCCTCAAAATGATGAATTTAAATATTAAAATAAAGTCTTAACTGAGAATTTTTGTTTCATACACTTTATCCGTTTTTTTGCTTTAGAGGAGAATTTTCTGATTCAGCAAAGTCAAAATCTTTTTAAAATCTCACTGCCACTCAATGGGAGTTTATATATAGTATTATTTTATGGAAACTGTAGAGGATGCACGTGTTTGTGTGCATATAAAGAGGATAAAGAATTTTTTTGTTAGCCTACTAGGACTAGTTTTATATGTATAATATTCTATATTATATTTAAATGTGGAACTACCTATTTTAAACCATTTACTAAATTTGTCTGATCAGAGTTCCAAATACTGCCATTTCATGTGGCCATATCATATTATATTGCAATCTCTAAATTGTACACCCTTGAAGATTCTGCCAAAATATGCAATTTAGTACACAGAAATTAATGGTTGTGGAAAAATATATGTAGTAGTTAGCATATTGCATGTAATTTCTATAGATTTTATATTTGAATATGTTGGCAGAAGCAATTAGAGGGAGACCAAAATGACACCTATTGAGTAGAAATGAATTCCAAAGTCTCTGTGTTGTTATTACACATTATTTATAAAACTCAACAAAACTTATAATACAGCCCTTTGGAAAGGAGGCTGGAAAAGCTCAGGGACAAGACAATACTGATTCTGTTAAATGTAACTAGTGTAAATCAGGTTTCTGGCTTCAGGAAAGAGCATGAGTAAGCATAGGGATCCATTTGTGATTTTCTTTCTGAGGTTGCCTCCCAAGAGCAGAAAAAAAGAGAAATGGACACGAATTGCGTGGTTTCTACTGATGCTGTATTTTTCCTCTTGAAGACTAATAATTTTCATGCCTTCAGGGAAGCTTCATGAGGCAGGACAGAGCTGTACTCACTGTCACCAGAAAGGTGATGCTACTCCTCCTTTTGGTGTCCTGTCCCTCCCTGCTCCTTTTGTCACTGCCTCCCTTGAGCTCAGGAGAGGTGCTCTGCAGCCCTCTGTTTGCATCAACAAACTGGCAAAAAAATCCAGCAAGTCCCTCCTTCTCCTCCCTCAAGCAAGATGGGGCGTTTCATGGGTCGACTTTTATCACCCAGCTGCCAAACGAGAGCCAAAGCCAGCGAAGAGGGAATGGAGCAGGGCAAGGGGAGATCAGGTCTGGGATGTCAGTGAGCTGGGAGGTGCGCTCTGCCCCCACTGGGACCTTGCGCCTTCCATTGTCCTTCCCCATCTCCCCAGCTGAAATCCTCATGTTGCTCTTAACAGAGGCCAGACACATTGCAAACCAAAGACTAAAACTTAACATGTTCAGAAGTGTTTCTTCTTCTAAGCTATCAATTTCTTTTCCTTTCTTGTCACTGAATCGGATGTGGATATTATGTTCCTCAGAGCTCCTCTGTGTGCAGAAAATATTTATATCCACGCAGTATTAAATTAGTCCATTAAAAGAGTGGACCAAAATACAGCAATACAGTTTTAGCCCTGGATTTGGGGGCAAAAAGTCTGTATCTAGTTCAGAATAAAAAGAGAACTTGCCTATATGTTAGACATTGTTATTTCTTTTTCGTATTCTTCTCTGTTACACTCTGGTCTGAAAAAAAACATACTGAAAGGCTGGAGGCCACCAAGACTCAGTCACAAGACACATTCTTCTTTCTATGTATGTATGCAGTTTGTGGTGTATAATTAAAACAAATTATTATATTTTATTCAAACAGAAGCTAATCCATGTAGCAATGTAACACTGACCCATCAGAAAAAAACTTGTGTTCTGAGGTTGGAAGGGGATAAGAGGTTGGTGTGTTTAAAACAAAGATGCATTTTATCATTGCATGCTCTTGCACAAGTGCCAGTAACCACAATTGAAAACTCCTTGCTTGGATGATGTAGTAACACTGATCTGATCGTGCTATTCTGATATTTTCTCCTTACAGATGTTAATCACAGTCCTCTGTTTTCTGTGGCTTTTCTTCAGGACAACTTGACTCCTTGCTAAGCTCTATGGACCAGTGTCACCATCATTGTTGTGATGATCTTCTAAAGACATTTATGGTTTGACTCAGTTTTCCTTTGAGGCACCCTTGACTGGACCAGGGTCTAGCTGCTCGACCCACAAATGGAATTGAATCTTGTTGTTTTCATTACAGTTTCTAAACTTTTTCTTAGTTTACAAAACCAGAGAAAACTAACCCATGCTCAGAGCAGATTAGCTGATAGGGTCATATATATGTCTATAAAAAAGATTGTGTATATATGTTTGTGAATAAAAATGGTAAATGTATACTTAAATATGTATGGGGTAGAAGTTCTACTGCACTGGAATAATTTTAGCCCTAATCCAAACTCCATAAACTACATTTCCCTAATTAAGAAAAAAATACAGAACTATTCAGAAGACAAAGTAGAATTAGTATCCTGTTGCTGTGACAAGCTACTATAGCAAGGCATTCTGATATATATATTTTATAAACTATTAATAAACTTCACTCTACTTCGCTCTACTCTTTTCCCAAGATATTGTGTAAGTGAAATAGCATGTGAAGGCAGCATTTTCATACTTTCTGTCTGGAAGGATGTGTATATGTTTACTAATGTGTGAAAGAAAAAAGTCTCAGACTCAAGCCTGATTCCAGTCTCAGACCAATTTTGCAGCTGCAGAGAAGGACTCTTGACCCAGTTTAAATTGAGGTGAGAAGACTATTCTAGGTGCTGGATGCCTCTCACATACCAGAAAGTTTTGATCTGAAGTAAGCAAAACCCATGGGTTTTGGGTAAGGTCCTAAATAGGAAGCCTTTAATCTGTCTTTGCTAAAATACACATTGTGGTCACCGAAGACTGCACTTATCACTAAAGTTTTGCATTTTATTTTCTATAATGCCACTAGCAAAGGATCACTCAAACTGCTCCCAAACTTCTAAGAAATAAGTGAACAGGAGAAATAAGAGGAACCAAGTGTGATGTGGTGAGGCAAGAAGGAGTCAGGGAAACACCTGGATTGTACAAGGGTCTGCTGTTTTTACTGAATTTTGTATGTTAGAGAGGGGAGGGAGGAATAATTTTACGCAAGAAGATGTAGTGACAGAGCTTTATCTGGATATGAAGGAAGAAAGAAGACAGAGAAGCCTAAAGCACAGGCAATATCTAAACATGAAAATCTGATTTTGAATAACTAAAGAAAATGTGGGGTTTTTTTTTAGTTCCAAGGTGTCTGAAACAGATCTGGTTTCTTCTTTGTTTTATCTTATTCTAAATGGAGGGGTTTGTCTTTAAAACTTGGATCAGATATCTTCATAACCTTTCAACCGTGAAAAGAAGCATTTCACATTAAATGGAAAAATATGCTATAAAAAAAAGCATTTTCCATGAAAACTTTTAATCCAACATATTTGGATTTGTTGTCTTTAAAATGGGATCAAAACTAGAAGCCAAAGTAAAAGGAGGAATTGTTGACTGTAACAGAAAAGTCAGTGGAGGGAGAAATTTGGAAAGATAAGTGAAATTTTGCACAACAAGACAAAACTATTGAAAATTGCGGTGTTACTTGGATGTAGCTGAAGTCTGAGTTTGTGTTTATGACTATAAATACAATGCCTGTGGCACAAAATGGTTGCTCGTTATACTCTCAGAGAGACAATGATAAAAATATCCTATTTTTTCATACTGGAGAAACAATGGGAAGTGAAGTCAGGACCAAATGGTTCCTTAAAGGGCAGTTGCAGAGCAACCACCCACTTCCATGAGATCAGGCTTTGGCTCATGATGCTGCGCTTCAACACAATTTGGAATAATGCTGAGACATGACGGAGGAGATGTAGGAAACAAGGGCACAGATATGGCACTGGGTCAAAGTGAAAGGAGCAGGGACTGAATGGCAGAGCCGAAAGAGGCAAATCACAGCCACAGGACCTGTAATCTCTGTACTGAAACATACTTCTAGTGAGCTGTATGTACTGATTTATAATGAGGAATTTAAAGGAAATAAGTGCCTGCTTCTGTTCCATTTTGCTTGCCCCTTGGTGCCTGGCTCCTTTGGGGTCCTGTGAAAAGCTTTTCTTTGCTTTGCAGTCCATGAAATTTCATAATGCTTTGTGCAATGTTTTAATTTTGATTATGGTTACATAAAGTGTCTACATAAAGCATCACCTTCTTTCAGTTCAAAATTGGTGAGAAAAATAAATAAGGGAAGAAAAGGACCTCCAGGGAGTACAGACTGTATCTAGTAAAGGACTTGTAAATTTAAAACCAAGGAAATTTCTTAACCCATCTCAAAATCACCAGGTTCCTTGGAAAGTACTGTTTTTCTACATTGTCTGATGACTGTCAATCTTTTCCCTATAAAGAGAAGATGAGATCAAGGTGGCTTGATACACTTCAGCTCTCTCTGTAGTCCTAATCACCCTGGTTGCTGTATTTAGATGCCATCCTGTGCAGGTGTCCCTCCAAAGGTGTAATGTGTGCATCCTGAGCTTTGTTGTAGTTTCTCCATCACCATGTAGTGAACTTGGCCTAGAGCTTTCTTGGCTGACAGACTGTGCTATAAAGAGATGACAAAGTGAGTCAGGGAGCTGAGAAGTATTAAAACCAGGATGAAAATTTCAAATCAAACTGTACTGCCTGAGTACCTTTGAGATAGTTGAAACTTTATCAATTTTCAGTAGTAATTGCTACATGAATATTTTACATAAGATAATTCTGAACATTTAAAGGAGAATTTACCTAGCATGAAATGGTTGCAAAACTAGATTATGGAGTCAACTAGTACCAGTGCAATGTTTTAAGTACCTTCAGGAATTTCACCTTAGTTGAAAATTGAATCAAAGTAGAACAGCAACCTTTATCGAGAAGTGAGAGACAATCCCTTAAAGTAGGATTAAAATCTTCATTTGACTTCTAATGCCTGCCATTTTATTGACACAAAATTTAAAAAATAAAGAATGATTTTGAATGGGAAAGTGGAAATGTAAAGAAATTATTTTCAAATTCCCTAAATCTGAATATCTACATACTGTGCTTGGAAAATCAGATTAACTATCACATATCACTTATCACTATTCAAAAGCAGACATGATTTCCAACATAGAGCTGAAATTATGTGAATATCTTCTAAACTCAGAACACCAATAATTCCCCAAGTATATCTGTGACTGATAAGACCTTATCATTGCACACAAGATTTCAAATTGATTTTCACCTCATAAAATCTGGGTAAAAATCTTCCAGTAGTTATAGCAACTTTCAAAATTTTCTGCAGTTTCAAAATCTATTATAATTCAACTAAAATTTACTGTTAACATTCTTCTTCAGGCATTTTAGGCAATCATTGTTCTTCTTGTCTTCAGTCCTTCTGAGCTCAAGACCTTCCTCTGCTTTCTAAAAAGCTGTACCTCCTGTCATTTTATTGTATTTTATTTTGTGTTATGTTGTATTTTACTTTCCCAATTAAAGAAGACATTTGGAGAAAAAGCAATTGTGCGCAAGCAATTATTATTTCACTGTCATTCACGCTGTTGCAACTATTACTCTTGTCTTGTTTATCAAAAGTAACTCTTTGGAGTCACAGGAATGTTGCAGTTCAGCACTAATTAATAAGCATAATCTGTGCCCATGCAGCTCATCTGAAATCAATAGGCTTTCAGGGTTGCTGAGATGAGGCTCAGGACCCAGGTAATTTTAATTCCTATGCCAGACATCTGTAACAAAGCTTTGACTGTCAATACTCAAACACAGATTATAATAAAAATCCTATTTTTTCTTACTTGTATTTTACAAACACTAAGAAATGAGGTTTGATCCCATCACTGGTATTAAATAATGGTTTAAGGAATGAATATTTACTAAAAAATTCATAACAACTTTTCTACTTATGCTCAAAGGCAACAAAAAATGTTCATCTAATGTGCAGTACATTTTCAATACAAAGGCAGATTATGTAATGTAACTTTAAGATTTAAGATTAAAAAAATGAAATGATAAAACTAGTAATATATTGCTCCCCCAATGGAGCCTCCACTGTGCACACTTGCTTGCTGTCCCCACAGCTGCATCTCAGCTCTGGCTGGGGCCGGGGCCAGGGCTGGGACCGCCTGGACTGCATTGAACCTATACTGTGCCCAACCTCCCACCTCACTGGCTCCACAGCTTAGGGCCTGTGGTGGTGCGTGGAGGTGGCCAGGCTGTGGCTGACCCTGGTCTATCCTGGCTCACCTCTCTGGGGGCTGCGGGATAGGGTCTGGCTGGGGAGGGACGACCTGGCACCACTGCTGCTCACTGATATTCTTCTGTATGAAATCACTTTACCTGCATGTTGAGAGCTAACTTGCGTGACTACGTCAGGGACTGGCAAGCAGAAGTTGTTTAGCGTGATTGCCAACCATCAAGTTCCAGTCAATGGAAGATTTTGGGAATGGTTAATTTGGGTAGTACTTGCTATTAGGTGTCACTAATGCATTGTTTTTTTCCCTTTCTAAAGGATTTTTTTTCCTTTCCAGATGGTCAAAGCCCCAGTGACCCAAACTGCATCCAGCCATGTGGCACAGAGTGTCCCTAATGTTATCAGCATTACAGGCACATGTGTTAAAAATCTTATTTTGGGTAAGAATTACCATCAGAGAAGAAAATGAGGAAGGGTCAGAAGACCATTTCACTGTATTTTGGTCTGGAATCGTTTTACCTTCTTTAGTGCAACTGGGACAAATTCAGTTAGAGTGTCTCTCCAGAGGCATTACACATGCTTATATTGGGTCTGAATTTGGCCTAATTGGCACCAGGCATTTTCTTGGCACTATCAGTAGACGGCACTTCTGGGAATCTAATTACAGTAGCAGGATGTCAGAGCTCCCAAAACTGAAACAACATCTTTCAGGGCAATAATATTAGCCCAAAGTCTCATGTTTATCCATGTAATTCATCTATGAAGAAGGAACAGCTTTAGCTATAAGGATGTGTTTATCATTCTTGCAAAATGCTTCAAAAAAGGCTGGACCCCCAAAAGGTCAGTGTCTCACCTAGATAAACAAATCTCACACTGTCAACACCTTTGATTTCTTCAGAGGAGGTGAATCCTACCCAGAATGGGCCTATTTCTCCTATAGGTTAGAAAAGGGGGACTAGATATCTAACTCAAAAGTAGGTGTCTAGATACACTATGGGAAAATCCTTTCTGCCTGCAGGAGCTACTCAAAACCCAACTGGACATTGTCCTGGGCAACCTGTTCTGGCTGATCCTGCTTGAGCACTGGGTTTGAACTAGGGGATCTTAAGAGGTGCCTTCCAGCCTCAGCCATTCTATGATTCTGCGATACAGGGCTTTTACTATGTAGTAGTTGTGAACTTCAGGCCAGAGACATAACAAAAGGCCGGTGACTCCCCATCACAGGTTTAACTAGTGGAAGGGTTTTCTTTTGATTCAATGATGAAGGTAAATTTCAGAAAAAAAGCATCAGTTAAATTTAGTCAGCATTTCAGTACTTTTGAAACTTGCTGGATTCATGGTAATCAAGTCTTTCTACATTAAGCAGATAGCATGTGAAGGGGTGCTAATACTCTTCTACCGTGTGCCAGCTCTGTTCTGAATAGACAAACCCCTCTAGGAAGTGGTCAGCCTTCTGTCTGCTAAGGCGGCAGCTCTGATGGTAGTCAGGGATGACAAAAGTCTGCCTCAGGAACAGGCCAAAGACTGCAACTGGACTGTTAAAAAACCATCTAAAACTAAAAACTTCCAGGGTAATTTCTAGTCACTGCTGGAGCAACTGACAAAATTCCCATGGGGTTCAATGGATCTGGGAAGTCCTCCTCAGCCATCATCAAGTCATTTGTAATGTAACTGTAACTGGAAGCTACAGACAGAGACGCTCTATGGGACAGAAGAGGTCGTAATGTCTTCTGACTGGAGAACACTGACGCATTGGGCCAGGAGAAGCTTTGGGAGGAAAAATAGCAACTCTATTAAATAGGGACTTTCCCTTCTCTGCAGAGGGCAGCTGGCGTGTAACTTGACTAAATTACCCTGGAAATGGGAAAGTACTGGTTTCCTGTCCCAGACCCTAGAAATTCAAAACCGTCTTTCTTCGCTTTTTGAATAATATAAACAATGAAGTGATAGATAATGATTTGTGTCCTCGTCTTTCTCCTCTTGCTTTGACTTCTCATTTGGGCAGTCACAAAGTCCCTCTGTTTTGACATGAACAGATTGTTTCTTTCTCTGTTCCTGTCTCTTTTGGTCTACATTAAAAATGTGTCTTCCTGAAAATAGAAGCCTTTACTTGCACATTGGCTGTGCTCTCTGTATTTTGGATTGCTCCTCCTTTAGCTCTTATTAGGGCTATTGGAGATGCAATCAACAAATCACAGTATTTCCAGTCATTTTTCTTGCAGAGTTAATCTGAGAATAGTTCTTTCCAAACATCATGTCTGGGACCTGCTACTGGATTATTTCCTCTCCCTTTATCACCTTGAAAAGCAAATGATAACAAGGATATGAACAGAAGGGTCCTGCAGCAATATTAGCTTAAAAATTAGCCATAGCACTCTCTGCTGACAGACTGCAGAGATGCACTGTATGTGCAGAACTTCCAATGGCACATGGTATTTGGAGAGAAGCAAGAACTCTTAGAAGAGTGCTGACGTAATTGTCAGGACCAATTATACAAAACATGCTGAATTTCACTTCTCTGCAGGATAACTAAAACTGATAAACAAGTGTTTTTTCCTGTGTTTTCTATGTGTGTGCTAGCTGCATTCAGAATTTGAAATACGTGCTGCTATTCTTCAGCAGTACCTGCTAATTTAGCACAAATTGTCTCATTTAATCCTTTTTATTCATCAGTTTTAAAATTGCTTAAAACAATAATTTATGAGAGCAGTGACAGGAGTCTGTGTTAGATGGAGTCAGGGAGGATAATAAAGACTGTATCTATGGAAAAAAAGGACCATTCTGGGCAAAATTGCCAAACTTGACTCATTCTATGCACAAAAGGTTGGAAAAGATATGAAAATTCAAGTATGGAAAACAAAGAGAGGAAATGACTTTGCAGGACAGTAGCCAGTGAATTATTTAGTTCTTTGGAGGACTGAAATACAAAGCAGCTTTAGTTATGTGACTTGGGGAAGACTGAGGCTTAATTTTCAGACGTAACTACCTAAACACATCAGATGTAATTAAGGTTTTAATTTATTTTTTTTTAAGTTTTCTGCTTTTTCCATATATCTATAAATCTTTGGATTCTTAAGACATATGATAGTACTGTGAAAAGATATGTTCTGATTAATATTTGCTTTCACGTTCAGCTTTATATATGTTAATGCACTGAACAAAGGTCTTTTTGCATATGAGAGACAAGCAGATACATGGAAAAATGTGACTTTTTTTTTTTTTTCAGGATTAAAAGACAGTGACAGCATCCTGACCACTAATGGGATGGAAAAAAAAAAAAAAAGAAGAAAAGCATGAATATTCTGGGACTCTCATGCTACCTCAAACTTAAGTTCAGAGGGAAAAAGATAGTTTGAAGATTAGGTCCCTGAAAACAACAAAGAAGGAAACAGAAGCCTTGTCTGACCCAGGATAATACTCCATGTTTGCCATGGGGATACCTCAATGGGGATGATGGCAGGAGGCATGTCTGGCATCTTCAGTTGGACACCTTGGGGCAGAAGCTCAGGGAGAAAGAGTAAAACTGAATCCCAGGTGAGGCTTTAGTTGGGAAGGTGCAAAAGAAATCAAGACAGAGCAGTTAGATCCTTGGTTCATGGTTTAGCTAGAATACTTTGCTGTTGCTGGCTGCTCTGGTTGCTTATCTCTGCATCCACCACTATCTTAGAGCTGCTTCAAAATTAGGTTAGATTTCTCATGACAGTATTCAACATAGTTTGGGTCCAGAAATAATTCCCCTCTGCTTCTTCCCTGCCATTAGATATTTCAAAGCCTTGAAAATGTACTTTTATTTATGCTCTACTAGTGGGTAAAGATTGTGTGCATGTATATATACATGTGTGTACACAGTTGTTGCGTTCAGAAGCAGTTATCCCATCTGTGGTGGGTGTCTTTGCTCCTGGATAATCTGTGGCGCTATCACGGAAAAGTTGGACTGCTTTTGGTTGGACATTTGACTTCCAAAGGGCTGACTTTGACTTGTTTAGGCAGCTGCTTGACAGAATCCCCTGGGAGATGGTCCTGAAAGGTATAGGGGTCCAGGAAGGCTGGACACTCTTTAAGAAGGAAGTGTTAATGGCACAGAAGCAGGCTATCCCCAGGTGCTGTAAGAGAAGCTGATGGCAGAGAAGATCACCCTGGCTAAACAGGGAGCTTTGGCTGCAGCTAAACAGGAAGCTTTGGCTGCAGGAGCATTTATGGCCTTTGGAAGAAGGGGCTAGCCACTCACAATGTTTACAAAGATGCTGTGAGGCTATGCAGGGCAGAAATCAGGAGGTCTAAAGCCAAGCTAGAAATTAATCAGGCTTCAGCAGTCAAGGACAACAAGAAAAGTTTCTATAAGTATGTCAACAACAAAAGAAAGACCAGGGAGAGCCTCCATCCCTTGCTAGATGCAGGAGGAAACATGGCAATGAGTGATGAGGAAAAGGCTGAGGTGCTTAATGCCTTCTTTGCCTCAGTCTTTAATAACAAGAGGTGAAGTACTGAGTACTGAGGGAATCCAGCCTCCTCAGCGAGAAGACAGAGACTGGGAGAACGACCCCCCCCACAATCCAAGAGGAGATAGTCAGTGACCTACTGCATCACACAGACGTACACAAGTCTATGGGACCGGATGGGATACACCTGAAGTTGCTGAAGGAGCTGGCTGGGGTGCTCGCCAAGCTGCTTTCCATCATTTACCAGCAGTCCTGGCTGACCGGGGAGGTCCCGACAGATTGGAAATTGGCCAATGTGATGCCCATATATAAGAAGGGTTGGAAGGATGATCTGGGAAATTACAGGCCTGTCAGCTTGACTTCGGTGCCTGGGAAGCTGATGGAGCAGCTCATCCTGAGTACCATCACACAACACATGCGGGACAACCAGATGATCAGGCCCAGTCAGCATGGGTTTATGAAAGGCAGGTCCTGCTTGACAAACCTGATCTCCTTCTACGACAGGGCGACCTGCTTATTGGATGAGGGAAAGGCTGTGGATGTAGTTTACCTTGACTTCAGTAAGGCCTTTGACACCGTTTCCCACAGCATTCTCCTGGCGAAACTGGCTGCTCACGGCTTGGATGATTGCACGCTTTGCTGGGTAAAAAACTGGCTGGATGGCCGGGCCCAAAGAGTTGTGGTGAATGGAGTTAAATCCAGTTGGCAGTCGGTCACAAGTGGTGTCCTCCAGGGCTCGGTTTTGGGGCCACTCCTGTTTAACGTTTTTATTGATGATCTAGATGAGGGGATCCAGTGCACCCTCAATAAGTTTGCAGATGACACCAAGTTGGGTGGGAGTGTTGATCTGCTCGAGGGTAGGGAGGCTCTGCAGAGAGACCTGGACAGGCTGGAGCGATGGGCTAAGGCCAACTGTAGGAGTTTCAATAAGGCCAAATGCCGGGTGCTGCACTTCGGCCACAACAACCCCCAGCAGCGCTACAGGCTTGGGGAGGAGTGGCCGGAGAGCTGCCAGTCAGAGAGGGACCTGGGGGTGTTGATTGACAGCCAGCTGAACATGAGCCAGCAGTGTGCCCAGGTGGCCAAGAAGGCCAATGGCATCCTGGCTTGTATCAGAAATAGCGTGGCCAGCAGGGACAGGGAAGTGATCTTACCCCTGTACTCGGCACTGGTGAGGCCGCACCTTGATTACTGTGTTCAGTTTTGGGCCCCTCACTACAAAAAGGACATTGAATTACTGGTGAAGGGTCTGGAGCACATGTTGTATGAGGAGCGGCTGAGGGAACTGGGGTTGTTTAGTCTGGAGAAGAGGAGGCTGAGGGGAGACCTTATCGCTCTCTACAGCTACCTGAAAGGAGGTTGCAGAGAGCTGGGGATGAGTCTCTTTAACCAAGTAACAAGTGATAGTACAAGAGGGAATGGCCTCAAGTTGTGCCAGGGAAGGTTTAGACTGGATATTAGGAAGTATTTCTTTACAGAATGGGTTGTTAGGCATTGGAATGGGCTGCCCAGGGCAGTGGTGGAGTCCCCACCCCTGGAAGTGTTTAAGAGTAGGGTCGACATAGCACTGAGGGATATGGTGTAGTTGAGAATGGTCAGTGTTAGGTTAATGGTTGGACTAGATGACAAGGTCTTTTCCAACCTAGGTGATTCTGTGACTCTGTGATTCTGTGAAAGAGGAGAGCCAGTAAAACCCTTCTGGATTGCAATATCAGTGCTTTAGTGCCTGGCACTCTGAGTGGACTGCAAGGCATGGTCAGGTACCTAGGTGTCCCATACTTCTTTAGCTTAGGGAAATGTAGGTGTTTCAATTGACAGAGCAAAACCTGAGAGTGGTGGGAGTAGATCTGCTTAGAAAGCCTACAGGAGACACTCAGCACTTGTGTCTGCAGTCCTTCTCATTTGCTTCAGCAAGTAAATCAGACAGATGGTCAGGTACTGCTGGTCAATCAGGATGCAAAGCCCAAAGCCAACCCCTAGGCTGGGAGTCTCAATCTGCTAGTGAAAAGAAATCTTTAAATTATCTTTAAATGTGTGGCTATGGAGGCAGCAAGGCTTGCAGTTTGCTACTCTTTAGAGAGGTACCTCCTGGCCAGAAGGGTGGTCTGGGGAATAGGGGCTCCCCAGCATGGAGGAGATCAGGTATGCACCCAGCCTGGCAGTGGATTTGCCCAAGCCATGCTGCTGCGCAGAAGGGAGCAAGAAATACTGACCCCTGGAAAGAAAGAGCTCTTCTTCCATGGGAAGTGGGAAATGATGACTGATAGCAGCAGTGCTAGTGACTTTTAAACTAAGACATTCCTGGAGAAAATACAGTGCCCCTCCCCGCTGAACACAGAAACTGTCAGGGATGATGTTTTTCTGTCACAGGATGGGAGTAACCCCCTTGGAAGTCAACAGAATGTGTTAGCAGAAAAGTAAGGCCCGAGGCTATTATGGTCTTGATAAACCTTGCACCAGAGAGAGCAGGAGGAGAGACCTGTTGTCTTAAGTATTCCAGCACAGGATGGGAATAAATTCCATTGATCTCGGGGGGAGTTACTCCCATCCTGATGCAGGAGAACTTTTTTTCAGGAAAAAACCCACAGGTTTTTATTGAAATGCTACACTGGTGTCTGATGTTTTTCTAGAACAATGAAATGCTTATGGTGACTTACTTAACAGTTACTCTCTTACACAGACTCTCTTATATGAATTTATATGAATTTACCCACACTCGGTTAAGTGCAAGGAGTGATTCTAACTTGCATGTAATGACACAATTCTGAATGTCTTTTGTCCCTGACTACATAAAGGATGAGTTGTATGGAATGACAGGATGTTTGGAGAGAAAGAGTTTTGGACAAAACCCCTGATACTTCTATTTGCAAGAAGCAGACATTTCATTCATCTGGGGGCACAGAAACACTAGGGGTTTTAATGCTCTGCTTTATATTTGCTTCCATCATAGTTTCAGCTTGTTCCTTTGGGTTTTTATCTTTATTATGTGTGATTTTTTAGTCAATTATGAATAAAAGGACAAATATCTACCTATTCCTCAGAAGGTGTGTTGGATTTTCCAAAACAAAGCAACAGGCTGAGTCAGAGGATGTGACAATTCATTTGTGCAAGTCGGGGTTATTGATGCCACAGGTAATTATTAGTTAGGTGTTTCCGAAGCAAAACATGGAACAAACCTCTAGTGTTGGGATTGACACATAGAAAAGTATGACTGGGAGTTTACAAAATTATAGAGGAAGTTCAGGGCCAAGAACAGGTTAGAATCCAAAAATACATGATAAGAATTGAGTGGACTAAGAATGTTTATCCATAAACATAGGAATATTTCTCTTCTAACCTGGCAGCATATCAGTCAGAGGATGTGAACTGAGTTCCACAGTAATGTGTAGAAATCCAAGGATTTTTGCAGGGTAAATGAAAAGGTAAAATGGGTTGTGTATAAACCACATAAATTGAAGCAACATACACATACAATTTTTATAAGACATATGGTTATTGAAACCCTTGCTACCAGGATGAACTTCTTTCAACAAGGTCTTTACTGCTCCAATCCCCCAACTGGGGATTTTGGAGGGGGACAAATTTTACAAATTTATAACTATGTAAGCTTGTTAGGCTCTGTATAAGCATCAGGAGCAAGTAGTAGTACTCAGCAAATGGGAACTATCTGTCAATGTCACTTTAACTTTCCTTTAGCTCTTGAAAAGTTTGCTAACAGGCTGCTGATCAATGTGATGTGCATTTTAATTATGAGTGACTATTTCTAATCCTTACAATAACTAATATTAACTACGGTACTGTTGACAAGGAGGGTGATATACAAGCAGTGTGTGATGGTTTGTTTGGCTGAGCTTGGCATCAGTATGTGGCAGCTGGAGAAAATTTTGTTCCACCCTGTGAACCTTCTGGTCTTAGGCTTGGTTGGCTGTTGGATTACTCCCTAAAATAAAATTGCCAGCTGTGAGGCTGCACCTTTACTGGCAGTGGCAGACTGATACCTGATACTAGCTCAGGGGACTGCTGGGCAGGAAGGAAGCTCCTTCACTCTCCTTTGCCTAGGACTGTCCTGGGAGTGGGGAAGGACCATCTCCTTGTTGCTAGAGTAGTTCCCACAGCAAAGGGCCTCATCTCTTCACTTACACCAGGCTAGCAGTTGCTGAGCCCATGAGAAGTGACAGAGAACATCTGACTCTTCCAGTGAATCTTGCTTCATGAGGGGATCATTAGATCCTTCAATAAAAAAACTATAGACCTGAAGGGCTCTTCTGTTCCTCTCAAGTACTGGTCTTTCCTGAGCACAATCCATAGGGGAATACAGCTTCAGGACAAATTCAGAACAACAGGCTATTCTCTTGATCACTGTAATTTTCCAATACACTAGCTGCTGAGCCAATTTATTTTGGGAAAGCTGTGGCTCAGTTTGAAGTGGGAGAGAATATTTGAAAGAGCAACCTCCTTGGGCATTTTTTGCCAGGCTGTGTCCATCTGCAAGTGACTAAATACCACTCTCTCCTACAATCATGACTTATGTAGGTATTGGATAAACAAGTAGGTGGATCAGTTCTCATATTGCTGTGTAATAGCTCCCAGTTCTCTTCTGATTTCCCTGGCCAAGACACAACCTAACCCCTAAGTCAGTGGCGAGCACCACTGGGTGTCCTCCAGCTTCCTGCCAGCAGCCTGATCTGCAGCATATATACATCAACACAGCCAGACCCTTCAGTCTAATGATGATGATTCACCTCAGTTAAGGAGCTGGTTCATCTTTTTTGAGTTACTTCTTGCTTCCCACATTTTCAATTCATTTTAATTGAATTTTCCCTGAGGTCACCAGCTCTGTGTTGTCTTCCTGCTATTGTCATTAATGTTGCATTTGCCCAGGCTGAGAAATTCAACTCTCGCACATATTCAGTTCAAACTTGGTATAGGACTTTGTTATTTGAGTTAAGGAACCTGCTTATTAAAACCTCCTGTTACCTGAATGGTAGTAAAACTTTTTCCTCCTTCTTTATCTTCCTCTTCTTTTTTAATTGGCATGTCACATGTATTCAGCATAGTTTACATAATATTTCTTGACCAGAATTCAAGTGACAGTACAGCAGTGATTTAAATTGGTATGCTGTTATTTCCAGCTGGTGAACATATATAACAAGTATGACTTTTTCTTATCTCTCCTTGTGAAGTCTCTGACAGTGTTCAGTCTCCTTGGAGGCAGGATACTATTTCAGTATGATCCAATTTGATATTGCTGTGTTTCCAAGATTCTTACAGAGCCATGCTGGTGATCCCATGGGAAGACAGCAGTTCCTTATAATCCTGTTTAACACTTTGCTATCATTCATACCCGTTATGTCACCTCATTAACTTTAGACCACTGCCATAATGGCACTTTGTGTAGCTGCTGACTGAGAGAAAAGGCTATTCACCTGCTTCTGCCACTGATGCACTGAACAAAATCCTCTGCTGTTCTCTATATCCAATTTTCATAAGCGGGAAGAAAAGATGAAATGATTATCCTGGCACCTGCTAAGGTGCAACAGAAGGGCAAGTAAAATGACTAAGTGTACCGGGTCTGGCTGAGCCAGAATTGGTTTTCCCCTGTAGCAGCCCTCATGGTGCTGTGTTTTATGCTGGGAGCTGGCAGGGTGTTGATAGCACACTGGTGTTGTGGCTACTGCTGAGTAGTGCTTACACAGCACCAAGGCTCTTTCCGACATTTCCCCCTCCACAGTGGGACGGGGTGGGCAAGATCTTGGGAGGGGACACAACCAGGACAGCTGACCCGAACTGACCAAAGGGATATTCCATACCATATGACGTCTGCTCAGTATAAAGCTGGGAGAAAGGAGGAAGGGGGTGGGGTCACCCTTGGTCCTCCGAGGCAACCACTACGCGTATTGGAGCCCTGCTTCCTGAGAAGGCCCGACATCGCCTGTTAATGGGAAGTAGAGAATAAATCTGTTTTCTTTTTTTTTGCTTCCGCGCGTGGACCTTTGCTTCGCTTTGCTTATATTAAAACTGCTGTTGTTTTACCCACAAGGGTTGTTTTGTTTTCCTATCTTATTTTCTTTCCCTTCTTTGCCCTATTGAGAAAAAAAAGGGGAAAGGGGGGGAAGTGATAGAGTGACTTGGTGGGTACCTGGCATTTAGCCAAGGTCAAACCACCACACTAAGTGATGTATATTGTATCTGTAAGATGTTCAACTAGAGCAGAGACAAGTGGTGAAAAGTAATAGTCCTGCAATGAGTGAATCATAGTTCTGTATAGCATTAACTCAGGGATTTGAGCAAAGAAATAGAGAATGATGATTTAATTGATTTATATGGTCACGACATAATTGTTACCAGTTTGTGATTTTCTACACTAATTAGATTCATTCAGAATGCACCAAAACCATAAGATTTTCTCCTTGAGGCAGATATAGATATACTGTCTAGCCATTCCTCTGTGGGTGTGACTTTTTCTTCATTTCAAGGATGTGGCACTGTCTATCTGATCTATAGCTGCATTACAACTAAATCAATTCAGTCTAATCACCATGATAAAGCAATGTTTTTATAAAACTTAACCGAGAACAATATGAGATTAAAGAGATGGAAATTATGTAATTTTATAGATCATATCTTTCTTTCTTACTGATGCCAGTAAAGAAATTTAATTAAACAAATCTGATGAAATTCTTGAGAAAGGCTCACAGTATTTGAATGAACTCTTCTGGAAGTGTAAAATTTTACATTAATCAATGTATATCCATTATACTGAAATTCACCCCTAGAGAAAAACATGTGTGTGAAACAGAGAAGTAATGTGGCAACAACATATGGGGTTTCTGATAGCTGATTAATTAATTTACTATTATTCTCTGTTTGTTAAGATAATGATAATACCAATAAAAATTGTTTTGATATATAGGACTATGTTTTTTCCAGAAGGGTTCAGGCCTTAACATTAATAATTCCAGAGGAAGAAGAGAAGTTTGTAAGAAATTTGCTTGGTTCATCTCATTGAATTTCTGAATCATTAGTTCACCTTTTGTTGTTGTAGTATTTAAGGTTTTGCATTATAGATGACTGTCTTAGAGGCTACTTCACTGGATTATTTCCTGTGTGATATGACAATACATGATATATTAACTAAAAGTCAGGCAGTGCACTTCAACTACTAAGTGAGTTTCTGTGTAGAAAACACACAAAGTATACAAAATAAATCTCTTACAGATGTAATAGGAAGGCATTTGAAGAACATTTGCAAGCCAACATAGAGTTTGCAGTAATAAAGTGGAGTAGGCTTTGAATAGAATTAAAATAATGCATTTGTTCAAGCTAGAGTTGCATTTTGGCAGAAGCTTGATTGCATGAGACATGGCACATTTGCTGAGCAACGTGGGAGATAAGCAATCACCCTTATTTCATGGTTTATTTTTGGCTTTCAACTACAGGATGACTTGGAAGGAACAGACCCTCTGATCTTGACTCTTGGTCAGTTGTACAAATTGTTCTTGCTTATATCCAGGTAATCTAGTCCTAGTTCATAGACCAGAGATTTGTATGTTTGTGGGTATGGGTGAAAAAGGGGAAGACTCATTACAATTCAGATAGAAAACAAAAGCTCTCTCTTGCCAGAGATACACTAAAATGATGAACCCCAAAGTATGTGCATTTAAACTAATCCAGTCTTGGACTTTCACAAGTGCGGTACCTGGTCTTTAAAAGTCTGCAAATCAGACACTTTTCAAACATGCTTTCATTATCTTTTCCAAGTAAGCCATGTCTTTAACATCAGCCATGAACCTGACAGTTTCCTCAGGTGACCTGACTGGAAACACCACAGTATGAAAGATGGGACAAGAGGAGTGCTAAATAGGGAAAAACATGCCTAAGCTCTGCTGGTTACTAGAAAGACAGACCTGTGATGACAGTGTTGTGTGGAAGTGAGACAAAGTGGTTGTAGATGAGGGGAAGATGGGACACCGCCACTGTCAAAGTGTCTTGGTCTGGGTTTGGACTGTTTGAAAATCAGAAGTCCATGGCTTGTCAAAAATTTGTAATTGACTCTTCAGCTTTTTTCTTCAGCTGTAGTTTTTTCTTCAGCTCCAGAGAGGTTGCAAAATGACTTGGCTGCTGTAAGAGCCAGGATGCAAGGGAGCTCCCTGCACAGGTACTGGTGGTCAGCCTGAATGTCCCCGGGAGCTAAACAAATTCAGGACAATTTTCTATCCTTGGATAGTGTCACCTCTGGTATCTGGTGCACAGTATGGGAAGAAAGTGTGATCTGATGTTGCAGAGCTAAGCAGCAAAATCAGCTACAGCAATCAGAGAAATCAGTTTGGAATACTCAACTTTGCTTTCTAATTTTACCTTCTAGAAAAATATTTGTATTATCTTTCAATTTTCAGCAATACAATAGTTTAATGGATGAAAAACTGCTGTATAACACAGTTTTATGCTTTCTGAACTAAAAGTAAATAATGAGGTTGGGTTTTTGTTCCATAAGTTGTCCAAGAGCAAAAGGCAATTATTTTCCTCATGGAAAGTTAGGATCCGTTGAGATAGCAATTTTCACTGCCCACAGTGTGGTAAATACTTGTAATGGGACATAATAGCTGCAATTATGTAGAGGCTGTCTTATAGTATTGTGGTAGCTGCACTATAGTTACTGTACAAACATTGCAGGAGGAACTTTCATTATGACTGTCTGTTTTCAGGTGCTTATGATTTTCCAAAAAGTGAGGAAATTAATGCTTTGTTTGAAATTTGTTTTGTTTGTTCTACAGCCAAAAATGTGCTTTCTGAAAGTTTGATGAAATTCTGTTTGGTTAGTTTTGCATTAAGAGTTCATGGAAAAACTATGAAATTTCATGCTTTGCAAGCATTTTCCAACACATCTATTTGCTATTGAAGATGCCAAAACTTGACTTATTTTAAAATGTCATACTGGTCCCAGTATTTAAACATCAATGAGGTCAAATTCCTTTGATGAGGCAAAAAGAGGGCAACTTGTAAATCAGACAAAGTCTATGTGCTACAGCCTTATAGATACAAGTAAGCTAGCTGAGAAAAGGTAGTTTGACTGCCAGCAGCAATAGACCCATGTTGATATAAAGGTCCTTTAGTCTGGTGAGCTTTGCTGTACATCTGCATATTGAATTGAGCACACCCTGACAGGATACTCAAATAAGCCAGAGCAGCAACTGATGAACCTGGAAGAAAAAGATATCCTGCATTTGCAGGCCCCTCTTAGAGCAACATTTCAGCTGTAACTGCTCTGTAACCTGGTGTGGTCAGCCAGGAACTGCAATGATTCCTCTTGTTTCTAGGTTCACAACACTGATCACTCCCCTTTCTCTGGTGATGGAGAACAGGAACCTTCTACCGTAAGAAAGAACCCCACTAGCAAGCTAAGGCATTTTAACATTTTTTATTTTTTCAATGAATGTCTCTCAAATGTAGGAAAATGTATTCAGCTCTCTTACCTGTATCTCCCTATATTGGAGCTCAGCCTGAACCCTATATTGGAGCTCAGCCTGAAGAAATCAGAGTGGGACTTATTGCCAGACCCTGTGCTAGTCTTTCACCAGGGGGATGAATTTCATCATCCTGGAAATCATTCTTAAGCAGATTTAAAATTTTATTGGTTAGCTTTTACATACTGCACATCAAAGATGGAAGGCCTTAACTTGCAATCTGTTTGGTGCACTCACTGCTGTTGCTGGCCACTACATCTGAGACACTTGATCAGCTCAACCACAGGGCATCACTTCTGGATTCCTGGCTGCAGGGCTTTTTAATACAGAGAGAGCTTTTCACACTACTTAACATTTAACAACTTGACTCAAGCCATTCTGCAGGGCATGTGCATCTAAGCACATATGCTCATGAGCTTTATGATACTGTTTCTGTGAAAACTCTTAAGAGGAAACAAGTACATGTTCACAGGAAGCAAATAAAAGTTGCATATCCCATCAGCAAGACTTCCTGCTGTCAGTCTTCTGGGCATTATGACTCAAAACATACTCATTCAGCCTGCTGTGAAGGAAATATTGAAATCTGAGTTCTCACGCCAGCAGGAGAAATATATTTTGAAATAAAAGAGTTCATCCAAAGCCAGGTCACCACAGGGTGATCTCATTTTGTGGTCTTTTTAAAGAGTTTCGGTAGGAAATGCACCACAGTTCTTTCTGTCTTAGATGTCTGACTTAGAAGTTGACTGTTGCTCTATTGTCTGGGCTTATCATGGAGTGTAATGCAGAATATTGCCAGCAACTAGACAGCCATATTTATTCTCCTAATAGAAGTGTCAAGCTTGAAGAGTAACAACAGGATTTGAAAAAGACAAAGCTGGAGATGAGATTAGATAGTTCATGAGCTGTTACTTCAGTGAATTATCTATTGCCAACCATTATTTCTAGAGAGCTATTATCCCAGCAGATTGTGCCTGGATGCTCCATGCATGTGCAGAAGAGGCAGCGTGCGCTTCTTGGATGGGAGTTGGCAATTAATGAGGCCTCCTTGCATAGCCCAGGGTCTGAAGAAACAAGGAGCTGGAAGGAAGGCAGGAACAAGGTAGAACTTCTCTGAACACGTCACCTATATTAATCACCTGCTGTAACGCTTTGAAAACTTTGTGTTATAGAGACTGCCACTTACACTGGGTATTAAAAAGGGCAATTCCATAAATAGAGGTGGCACTGCAATGCACAGAATGCAGAGTTACATCTCTGAGCATGAACTTAATATGTGTCCAAATATGAATTTGCAGTCTTTAGTTGCACTGGGTGCTGTAGCTTAGATCATGATTTTAAAGAACTTTGCAAATACAACACTCTTATTATGTTGAAAATCTACAGTAATATGATTTTTCTCACCATTGTCTCCTGAACAAGTGAAAACTGAACTCAATGATGAGTTGCTAAGAAACATGATATTCCAAATGCTCTTATTAACTTATAAATTATACATATAACAATCATCAACCTATAAAAAGGCCCACCTCTTATTTTTCCACTCTTCTGGGTTTTTAAAATTTCCAGTAAAATATCGTTAATCCTATTTTCGTTTTCACAGCATATTTGGCATCAATGTCTCCTGCAGTTCATAAATACTCATGGCCTCTGTGTTTATTATCGCAGTGAGAGATATTTATTGCCTTCAATACCGGAAACTGCAATGAGGTCAACACTTAAATATATTCATAGTATCTCAATTCTCTGATGTAATAAAGTTGCAGCATGTGAAAGCCAATGTCAACAGCATGGTCTTTTCCTAACTTTTTTTGAGAATTATTTTACAATTGAATCCTTTGATACTGCATTTTTCAACATTTAATCCAAGAATAATTAAGGGATAATCTACAGATCGAGGGGAAATGGCCAAATAGTGACTCCTGGCCCATGTGCCACCGAGCAGTTCAGCTGCAGCTCCCATGTGTCTGTTGTATCACGTCGGCAAGGCCAGGTTGGACGGGGCTTTGAGCAACCTGGTCTAGTGGAGGGTGTGCCTGCCCAGGACAGGGGGGTTGGAACTAGATGACTTTTAAGATCCCTTCCAACCCAAGCCACGCTATGATTCTATGATTCTGTGATAACCAGCGGTCACCCTGTGCTGGCAGAGGAGCTATCATGTAGTGTAAATGCTCAGCAGTACAGGCTGCTGTGGCTGACATGCCTACAGTGACCTGAATGCTCTACTGAGGCTTGAGCTCCCTTTCCTTTGTGAACTATTCCTGGATCTGCCCTCACTCTAGGTTTCACATAGCTTGCGCTTGGTAGATCTTGCTTGTGTTCAGATTTTGCAAGGTAGAATACTGGATCAGAGAAGATGTCCAGCCCAAACAAATGAGGAGGATTATTGGCATATTGCCTTTTTATGAATATGTAGGTTTCTCCTCTTGCTATTTTGTGTATTTCCTCCTAGGACTTCAGGATTGGTTGGATTTAATGTGCACAAGCCCCATGTGTCAAGCCATCAAGCCTTCAATGGCTGCATTATAAAGGTGATCTGCAAGGGCACACTGGGCATGAGTGGCATTTATGGAAGTCCTGCATTCTAGTAAGGAGCAGGCTGCAGGACATCTGGAAATCCTAAGCAAATGTGCAAAATTCTTAAACTCTGCCAGGGCAAGATCTTGAGTGAAAAAACAAGGATGTGTTTGGAAAAAGCCAGATGTATGATAGCATTAAATTTAATAATAAAATCTCATAGGTGAATAAAAGAACATTGTGCTCTGCCTTTCTTGCTATATAAAGTATCTTTTTTTTCACCTGCCTTTTTTTTCATTAGCATGTCAGGTTCTTTTAAGATGATGGGATCGTGGAACTGGTGCGGGGGAAGGAAGGTTCTGGGGCACCTTTCATGCTGCATGAATGAGGCTGCTGAGAGAGTCCCAGCACAGAGCAGGGAGGCTGCAACTTGCCTAGGGAAGGACCTGATGCAGCAGGGAGCTGCCAGGCAACCTTCAAAGGGAACATGCAAACCTCCTTGGGAACAGAGGGGAGAGAGGGGGTTTGGTGCAAATCAGAAATCCACTCATAGTCTACTGCCACCTAACCTGGAAGCAAAATACCTCCAAGGATGCAGTGGGCCAGGGAAAGCTGTGTATAAATCCCTTTAATTTCTATTCCATCTCCTCTAGTCACTTTGAGTTTCCTGTATTTAAAAAGCTAAGTATTCCAGTCTTCCTGGCTATTTGAGTTTTAAAGTGTTTGGTTTTCTTTGGGGAGCTCATTATAAAAACAAGGTCTAAGCACATCCACCTCAAAGTTATGGCTGACTCACTGGGCTGTTACATCACTCTCCCTCTCCTAAAGGAGTCATCCAAAGGGAGATCTTTGAAGGTGCAGATGTCTTTTAAGATTCTGGCTCTCAACAATGTTCTGTGGATTGAAAATCTGCCTCTCATATCTGAAGAAATGACCTGAAAAAAGACTGCTTCTGTTGTACCGCTTTGTGCTGAGCCAATGGCATTGCAATGACATTTAGTGGTGTGCCCATTTAACACTATATTATAACCATGATTTCTATGGCATTGACTATAGAAACTCTGTAACTGAAAACCTAATGAGTTTCCTGGCTGTGGAGATAAACTCTTTGTATGACACATAGTTCAGATGTAGTAACAATCCTGTGATAGATCTTGTTTGTTCAGTCTCACTCTTTCAACATCTTTTCCCAATGCTGTAATACCTTTGCTTTGCAGAAATTTAAGGAAATTTCTGACATAGCTGTGAGATGGAGATTTTTGTTTCATTTTACAGGTGAGGAACTGAGGCACTGGAAGACCTGTTCAACCATTTATGAAGTCTACTGCCAAGGTACAACTGAATTTGTTTCCCAGTCCAGTGCCTGACTTAAGACAAGTTTCTCTTCTATGTGTTTATCTGCTTGTTTAACAAAACCAGTGATTTGTTATTGATATCTTTTTGAATGAAGATAGATTTATTGCAATAACTGACAGGTGGTGTTTTTATGATTTCATCACTTTATGTCAAATATTAATTGATATCTGCATAAATGTGCCCTGTCAAATACAGCAGACATACACACACCTACAAATATGTAGGCGACAAATTATAGAGTACCCCACCCTTGCCTGTATTTGACATATTACATGTTCACACAATGCTAGTCATGCTCTGACACACAAAGTCTGTCTCCATGTTCTTAAGGAATTATTTTCATTTCAAATGGAAAAACTGTGGGCTGTATCCTTATGCCTGAAAAAAAAATCTTTCTGGATAACTGACTTGGAAGCTCATAATCAAAACCTACTATGAAGATACATAAAGAACTCAATAAAGCTATCTCTATTAGCTAATCGCTAAAAGTATTTGTAAGTATTTGACAATTTTTGTTTGTTTTACAAACCACTTCCTTAGTGATTTGCAGGAGGAAGAAAGACATCCCCATAATTTTTCTTAACCTAGTTAGCAGGAAGCAGTGCTTTTGTCAAAGAACGTTTCAAGAAAACATGAAAACATGTCAGAATTTAAAAATAAGATAGTTGTCACTGAGAAACCGCACCTCATCTCATTTGTTCTTCAGAATGCCTCTGAAATAAAGCAAAATGATCTGTTGGTCTATGTAGTCAGCAGTGAGTTTATCAGATTATGTAGTGACATGGGAACAAAGAATATTTTTGCAATTGAACCATTGTCAAGTCTATGCATACTAAGTGTGCCCAGCTCCTTAAACCAACATAGCATTTTGGATTTCAGAAAAATACTTTGAGATTACTGGAAAGTAAGCATAAATAGCACAATATGTGTTTCCAATACATCCCATAAACACCTGGTCAGATGAGCTACCATTTCATAAGCACAAACTCAATGTGTAGTAATTACAAAGAGTAAACTGTACACCCACCTTGAAGGAGAGACTGGCCCAAGGCCATACCCTCTTTTCCTGGGTTTATTTTAACCAGAGAGAGCAGTAAAAACGTAAATTGTGTACTTCAGTTGAAAAATTATGGTGGATTGCAGGAATTCTTTTAACAACTGAAAAAAAGAGACAATTGAAGGCTTGGGTTCAGGGAAACAACCAGGGCCTCCAGCAACTAATTCCTCCTATTCCTAATCTCATGTTCTAACTAGGAAACCACTCTATTTTTCATAGTACAAACTCACCAGTTTAAATAGGTTTTGATATTGACTGATGTCCCATTTTTACCATAAAAGCATTATTTCAGATTAGGTCAGGAACCTGGGTTTCATGGTTCCAAAGCGATCATAATAATAAATAAATATGGATCAAAATAATAAAAAGGCCTGCCAGAAAATTGTTATTGATTTCTCCTATAAACACGTTTTTTTCTCACGAGGAATTACTATTGTGTGTGCAGAAATGTTTACAATACATAGACTATAGGAAAATAAAGGTACTTTTATTTTGAATCCGCACTTAAAATTTGGAGGCCTTTCAAAGGTACATGCTCTCCCATTCCAGCCCACTTGATAAAACATCTCTCTCCTAGTTTGCTGCTTCTGATATAGGATGACCATACATTTTTAGTTTTAAGGAAATCTTCTTAAGCTCTTTTATAGGTAATGGTATTATTCAGGCTATGTTTTAGTTAAGTCTACAGTTACTATAAGAGTGAAAATTACATATCAACAAGCATTCTATTTGTCATTTAGACTCAAACCTGTGGGAAAGTGTTTTTTTTTTTTTAATGTCTCTTGTTTGATCAGTTTTGGTGAAAAGAAATGTAGTCAACAGATAACATTAACAAATATTGATGTCTTGATTTTTTATAGTACTCTAACTAGACTGCCACTGGCAGTATATGCTTGGTTGAAGGTGGTGGACTTAACGCAGAGTAATAATGTAATTTATTAAATTATCCTCATCTGCTGTCTGACTTTGGATGTCTTTGCTGAGGTTTTACAGACTTCTGGAGAAAAAATGTCAAGCTGGCAACACCTGGTTTATATGTTTGTCTTTGGGCAAGGCTATCAACTGCTTATTTCATTTGGAGACTGAATTATTCATATTTTTTCATTTAATGGACTTGCATGACCTTTAACTGAAGTTCTCTTTGAGCTGTGATTCCTGTCCTGTCTAGGGCTGGTGTGAAGGCCCCTGCCAAGGAATTGAGCAGGTAGCCACTGAGATGTGAAGTGGGAACTGGTGGTGGTGCAATTTGGCCTGCTCGAGGTGTACAGCCTGAAGTAGGCTTTGCTCCTGTCTCTGAGCACTCTGCCAGTTATCCAGCATTGCCTACACAGGGAGCACAGGCCACTGACTAAATAATTAGAATATTTTTTAGCACATAAGTCAGAGCTTAGAATAGGAAATGGCTACATGGAACACTTGATAAGAAATGCCACACTGTCATACTGGTGTTCATCTATGCCACTGTTTGCCTCAGATGCAGCAAGAAGAGATACATTTTAGGAGTGTGTGTGAGCATGTAGGCTGCTTTCTGCAGTCCATCTCGCATCTCTGCAATCCCAGTTGTATCAGGGCTGCTAAAGGGTCTCTTGCTGCCTAGTCCCATTAGTTTCTGTTTATGGAACTAATAATGTTCATGAATTTGTCTAACCCCACTTTGAACCTGCTGATACCAAATGATTCATGGTTTCCTGAGGCATTAAGTCACAGACGTTCACTACCTGCTGTGTAAAATACTTTCTTTAATCTATTTAAATATCCTATTAGATTTTTCCAGGAAATTATAGTTTGCTGGATCTTTGGATTCACTGTATCTGAAACCTTCAAGATTTTTTTTTAAACTTCAGTTGTATCTTTCTTCCTGATCCTTCTCTTCAAACTGAAGTCCCGGGCTCTTCAGTGCCTCCATCACCTTGACCATTGAAGTTGCCTAAGTCCTTTTAAGACATGGAGACAAGAACAGTAGACAGTACTCAGGATGTGGCAACATGAAAGATTTTCATAGAGGCAAGATGCCTTGTTCTCAGGACCCTTCTAATTGTTGCCCAAACATTTGTTAGCACTCTGAATGCCCAGTCAAAGAGTTTAGAGGACTTCCAATGATGACTGCAAGATCTCCTTCCTGAGTGGCATCTTCCGAGTTCAGCAACATGTAAGCATGGTTGAGGTCTGCTTTCAGAAAAAGTTTACCTTTTGCTTATTCATCTTTACGTATCTTTATCATTAGAGGTTGCTGCAAAGGATGCGCTGTGGCCTTATCATTCCTGTGTGTCTCTTTAACTGGTAAACTGGTACAGCTCTTGAGGTGGAGTGATGATATTTGAGACCACTGGAACTGGTGCAGTTTTGCAGTTATAAAGCTAGTAGGAAATTCTTAGATCAGTAGGACTAATTCTCTGGTTGCAGGATCCTACAACAGCTTTGCTTTAGAACTGATTTTTCTCCCTCATCTATATGGGAAGGCTGCTGCAGAGTCTCATTATGATTATGATAAAAACTTTATCTTTCAGCCTGTATTTATCTGTGGCAAATTTATATAGATTTCTCCTTGGGTTGCCATTTTCCTTCAACTTAAAGGACTGTTCTTTCATTCTGGTGTTTATCCTCAAGTTGAATTTGTAGAGGTATACTAACTGCTGTCTTAGCTTTCATGGTAACATACTTGACAAATCAAGCTCTTCTAGTTTCCTTTTGTAAGATGGTTTTACAATGTTACTCATCATCCTAGCCACTTTTGCCATATGTGTTATATCTGAGCTTTTCTTTAAGATGTTGTTTACAGGTCCAATTAGTGGTGGACCTTTTTGATTCTTTAGCAGTGTTGTTTTAAATAATCCAAAATAAACTGCTATAGGAATAAAATATTGCATCATTGTTTACATCGGAAAGGATATAAAAGACAATAACTCTTCTTCCTTCCCTCCTGATCTATGTCTCAAAATAACTGCTGTGTATTTCAGTGCCTGATAAACATTGGAAAGAAACAGAAATGTATTTAAAAGAGGGAGCTCACTATTTGTTACTTCTGTGCTTGGTAAGGTACATAGTCTGAAATCACAGCAGAAAAAGTAATTTTTATCTGGAAACCATCCAGACAGGATATGATGTAAACAAGTGAGAGACTGAGAAAAGGAAAGTAAATATTGCCACCATTTCCTCTCCCCTTCTTGTTTTCAGCACTTATATCCCTTTCTGGGAACACACTGGAAAGACAGGACAATGGTTCCTCTATTTTCTTTTCCTGTGTGCATTTGATTATTGCAGTTGTTTTCTTGCACCTCTTGTGTTCTCAGCTGCTTCCATGCAAAAAAGTGCAAGTCTGCAGTATCTACATTGACAAAATACCCTGTTTCTCAGTAAAGTTAGTGAAGGTTCATGAATTTAAAACCACAAAATGAATGCATGCCTAAAAATAGTTAATCGAATATGAGAGTAATATGGCCATTAAGTGTATAAAAAGAAACAGTTTCACCCTGTTTTTTAAACTGCAAAAGGTTAATTGATACCCTAGCAAGTTGATCCTTTACATGCCAGAATCAGGGCATGAGAGTTTAAGGTAGACCTGCTGTTGACTACAGAGTAGTGTAGACCAGCCTGAATGACTTCAGGCCAGCTTGCTTGCAAGTGGGTTGTAGTAGGTGAGAGCACTGGATGGATTACAGGCTTGCCCAAAGAAGCTAGGTTAACCTAAGGATTTGTTTGTCCTGAGCTCCATAGTAGTCTAGGTGCTTGCATCCCAATATGACTTTAAAGTTAGTTCATGTATTTTTCTGTCATTAGAATGTAGATACATCATTTCTTCCTGTTGGCTTTTCTTGACTTTCTTTTGCTCATACACATGGTCTTGCATGTACTGTAATACTGCTGCCTCTCACTGAACTGTAAGAAAGGGAAACTGTTTTAAATGTCGAGTTTAGTCTCAATTATATAAAATTTGGTCTTAAATAAGAATACCTAGAACTTCTCCCCTTCAGTTTTTCAGATTCTACTTCACTTCATAGGAGACTCGCAGTGAAATAATCTGACATGCTTGAATACTCTTAAATGTTACTGGGTTTTGGGTTCTTATGGTAACATAACATTGACTTGCTGTAAGAATTTAGTAATGTAATGTTAGAATAAGACTGTAAAGAACAGGAGCCTTACATATTTTAAATGTCTCAGAGCTATTAATGATTTTCTTTTCCAGTGTCATAATTTGTCCATGACATATATATACTACCAATAACTCTGGAGATGTTTTTGTATACTGTTTAAAGCCTTTTTATATTCTTTTAAGATCTAAATATATCAAAACCATAAAGTAATGAATCAAGTGAGATACTTAGCTACAATATGAATATCCTATGTAAATAAAAACCTCAAAGTAATTGACACTCAGTGTTTTTTCTGCTTCATATTTGGCCATCAAGAATAGCTAATTCAAGAATGTATTTAAATTTTAACTCAGTTTTCCATGGTTACTGAAGCTTAAAGCTAAAATATTACCAGTGTTATCTAGAAAAATAGTTAAGGTTATTTAATATTAATCACAAGTACAAGTTTGTTTGGTAAAAGAACAATACATTTGATTATTTTTGGTGAAATTTAGAAGAGAATTATAACAATTTGGATTTTCTACCAACAGTCATTTGAATCTACTGACGCTTACAGGAATTTAAGTAGAAAAATTTAAAGAAGCCAAACATTCTATTTACATAGGCTAAATTTCAGAATTGATGACCTTTGTTTTCAGCTGTGCAAACCACATTCTTCACTCAGTCTCATGTTTCTTAAAATAATTTGGCTCTTGTCTTTTAGAGTTTCAGAACTGTAATCCAGCAGCTGCGTTGTTTTTGCAAGAAAATTCATGCAGTGAATGCCCTATGCAGTGTCAGTCAAATTGATGCAAAGTTGAGGCACTGTGGCTCTTGGACTGAGGTTGGAGGTGACCTGTTCAAATGAAATTGTAAGAACATAGCCTCAAGAATGAAGCAAGCAGCCAGGCTGTCTGAGTGTGGGTAAACTCTGATGAATTATATGCTTCTTGGGTTCCCTCCAGGATCCCAGTCAGTGTCAGTGTAATTTGTAAGGGCTGCGAATTCTAGAAGGAGCAACACATCATGTGCAACGTGTGTACTTTGTATTTAAAGAAGCTGGGAATGTGTGAGCATTTTCTGTAGATGAAGTCAGTGGGATTTAGTTTCTAAAGAAACAAGGTCCTTGAACACTTTACTTTATTTGTCTTCTGTTAAAGCGAATGAGCTTATTGTGTTTAAAATAATCTGTTTGATAATTGTGTCAAACTACTGTAGTAGTATGCAAAAAAAATTTGAAAACTGCAGTCTCTGGGACCTGTCTTTGCCCTGCTTGTGAAGTTATCATCAAGCGCATTTGTTGGCATAAGTAGTGACTATGCTAGCAGGTAAATCAGATGTACATCCATGCTTCTGCAAATGGGAGCTTAGTCACAGACATTGTCCAAGGGGGACACCCTCTGCACTGCTTGGTATCAGAATGCCCCTGTAGGGTAATGAGGCCATGTGATTGCACGGAAAGGTTTGACAAATGTGTCCAGGGAAGTAGTGAAACAGATACAGCAATAGAATTTCTACTTCCTTTGCCTTTGGACTTCTGGTCAAAGTAAGTTCATTTGGAGTGGGACAGCAGCAAGGAGTCAGTAAAAATGTGTAAGTAATAAGCTGGCAATGCTACAGGAAGGTGCTTGGGACTGTGGTTGTACCTGATGAGGACTATTCTTCTCTAAAATTTACTCAGGAATGGGACATTTTGTTGCAAGGTCTTGGGTTGCTGGCAAAAAACAGCAGAGTGGACAAACATCACAAGAGCTTGACTATAAGCAGCCATGAGACAGGTAGACTGTTGCTTCAATATTACAATCATATTGTGTTGATCAGATTTAGTAGTCACAGCAACAGACAATGCTTTTGGATGTTGCTAACATGGTAAATATAAATATTTTGTGGTAGTGTCTAGAATGGTGTTTTTCCACAGAATAGAAGGAGCTTATATTAGACAACTGTCCTGTTTACATAAGTTTTCATGATTTATCAACTAAAACAGGCAAAAAGCTCATGGAAAGGAAAATCATAGCTAAGCCTCAACCAGTGATGAAAATGGCCACCTATCTGTATGAGTAAGCAGGGTAATAAGTGAAAGAATACAAATCAGAAGAAACTTCTTATCTAGTCTCATAAGTATTTATGTAATGACCTCTTTTTGTGCATCTCTTCAATGAAATCATAATCTTGTAACAGTGAGGACTGAGCAGTAACATGAAAACTACAACACAGGTGCTTGAGAAGGGGGGGCTGTTCTGATGTTCCAGAAAAATTTGCCAACCATGCAAATGAGCTAAACTTATTTCATGGGAGATAACTATGGAACTTGAGTCCCACAGTAAAACATTTAAATTTGACTTAATGGGTGGGAAAACTAAGTAAAACTTATTCATCTGGCATTTTTCTGCAATTAGGTTTACATGCTTTTCAGAGAAAGCTGAGTTTTCGATTTTTGGAGAAATGAAAAAAAAAACCCAAAACACTCTGAAGCTCTTTAGCCTTTCCATTGTCTTTTCCTGCTATATCTACCCCAGTGTTTTTATGTAACAAGAAACTTTTCTGTGTGAAGTTTTAAAGGCTATCCTCTTTATTGACAGATTTTTGATATTTTTAGGAGGTTTTACTTTTGAATAAAGCAACATGTAATTGTATGGTTTTGGTCTCTTCAAAAATGTGTATATGTTCCAGTGTGCTATAAGCATACTACAGTATTAATTAGACTAAACTAGACTAGACTAGACTAGAATAGAATAATTTCAGTTGGAAGGGACCTACAACGATGATCTAGTCCAACTGCCCGTGCAACTCAGGGCTGACCAAAAATTAAAGCATGCTGTTATTAAGGGCATTGTCCAAATGCCTCTTAAACACTGACAGGCTTGGGACATCGACCACCTCTCCAGGAAGCCTGTTCCAGTGTTTGAGCACCCTCTTGGTAAAGAAATGCTTCCTAATGTCCAGTGTGAACCTCTCCTGGTGCAGCTTTGAACCATTCCCACGTGTCCAATCACTGCATCCCAGGGAGAAGAGCTCAGCACCTCCCTCTCCCCTTCCACTCCTCAGGAGGCCTTTGAGCTTAGAGATTAGACATCAATCCTAATGTAGTATGGTTGCTGGACTCTGCATTTCTTTGTGTATGCTGTTTAAGCTTGTTCAAAAACTACTGCCAGTGAAAACTGGTATACTGGTAATTGTGTTGGTGATAGTATTTTTGCTTCCATTTGCACCTCATGCAAGTGCAAATTACTGGCCAAATGTCCTCATTTCCAACAAAGAACCAGTAGGTTTTGTCATCCTCTTCCTTCCCCCCACCTCAGCTATAATGTGACTTTCCAAAAAATTATTTCCTGCTGGCACTTCTCCTTGTTTCTGTATTCTCCATCTCTCCTCCAGGCTGACTACACTTAAGAATATTTGTTCCAGCCCCAAGGTAAAGACAGTAATTTTTTTGAGTGCTAACAAATCAGGCCTCACATTTCTTTTACTAACAGAGAGTTCATAATATCCAATTGTCCTAGGGGTGTTTCATTTCAATATCAGACAATGTTTAGCTGATGCACATAATTACTTTTCCTGCGTGTAATAGCAAGAACTAAACTTAAACACAGGTTGTGTATCCATTTTCTGTAAGCTTTTTTAATCAGCAGTTAATGAAACAACCTGTCATCAGACAGCTGTACTGCTGAAATGACATGAAAAGCAAATCCATGGAGTAAGTTTGTTTGTAGACTTTCACCTAAGTTTGGAGCTAGTGATGATTTGTTGTTTTTTCTGCAGTTTAACCTTGTTTGGTCTAGCTGGAAATGTGGCAGTAATGATGTCAGTATTTGCCAAGAGCTATACTTTTACAGGAAACTGTAATAGACATCATTCAAGGTTTTGACAAGATTTCACACAGCATAGCAGGGCAATCCAGCACAAATTCATCATAATAAAAGCCTTCCATGCCCATTTTGGGTGATGTGCTCATAACCTTACAGATGTGGCCCATGTGTAGCTGAAAGAAACTATTCAAGTGCTGCTTTGTGTGAAATGCTTGAACACTGTGACAAATGTCTATTAAAATGGTTTGCTGCTAATGTGGATTTAGAAACATTAAAATATCAACACTGTGTAATACAGAATAGCTTAAGGTCACAAGGCATCAGAAAGCACAGAATAAAGTATCATAGTTTTCACAAGATTTTTTTTGCCAAAACATGTTGGAGGTGGGATCCTTCTACTGCATGGTATAGAAGAGAAAAGGGGGAAAGAGGCAAAACGGTTCCTGAGATATTCAAAAAGGAAAAGAGTGATCTGGCCCTGTTTACTTGCAAAAGTTCAAATGTACATTCACCTCCGCTGGGTTGCTGGAAGGGTGTGTGGTCCTGGGCTACCAAGGAGTTCAGGGCCTTTGGGGTTCCCATGGCTTCTCTCAGAATTGCGTGGCAGGCTGATGGGAAAGCTTTTCACCTGGTACAATGGTGACCACTAATCTGTGTATTAAAAACTCCTCGCATCATTTCCTTGTTCCTTAGGATATTGTTCTACTTGTCTCTGTACTGTTGTGTGCCCTCCAAGCCTTCTCATTTTCTTTGTTCTCTTCCTTTCAAGCACTTTCTTGGCAAACTGTTAACAGTTTTGAAAGCAGATACTTCATGTGTACCTGTCCAAAAGAAAGCATTTTTGTTATAATTCCCTTCCTCCTTGGTCTTTACGTTGGTTGGCAGGTGTTTTTTGTTTGGTTTTCTGTGTTTGGGGGGGATGGGGTGGGGGGTGGGGGTGTTGTTTTTTTTTCTGGTGTGACAGCTGAACTTGAATTACTGAGATCAATAGTCCATGGGTAGTCTTCTCTTTTCAGATTGCTAGGTAATAACCTGTGGCTTCTGGTCTGCAGTAGATATCGTTAGATGATCACAAGCTTAAAATCTATCATCCTGATTCTTTTGTAAAATACAACAGTTCCACTGATGTTATTAGGAAACCTGCTTCATGTGGTGAACACACAAACTTATATCAGTACAGATTAGCTGACTATGTAGAATTTTTTCTAAGAGAAGACAACTAGAGCAAAAAGAAAGGAAATGGCCTGAGTAAAGAATAAATCTTGTGGGATGAAATAATCTTTCTGTGTCTCAGATGAAAGCAATGAGTTACATCAAAGGTGAAAATAAATGGATCTGCAGACTCTGGTTTACATTTAATGTTTACTATAGATTCATATGCTGTGTTTTTTCACTATAAGAAGTTAATTTGCTTCCAGTAATGTTCTAAGAAATGTTAAGTACCAATGTATAGCCTGCAGATTGTTTGTAAAACAGCAGCTTCCTTTTTCTTCTTTTTTCCACCTACTTCAGCAACAGTGTTTGCAACATGCATGGAGGGTTTAGCAAGGTTTAAACCAAAGCCACTCTTATTAACTGTGACTACGCTGATTCTGAATCTTTATAGATTGCACTCTTTATTTCAGCAACATTTTAACCCAGATTACCTCCTTTCTACTGCTGTTTTATATTAGTTTTCTGCTTTGCAAATTATACGAAGTAGTGACATCTGTCATATGTCATTTTTTCTCTTATCTATCATATGGAAATGAACATGGCCAAGAGTGTTTTGGTTTTAGGAGGCTTGTTGGTTTTGTTATAGCATTTGTGTTAGCACAGACTAGGAATTGTATTTACAGTGGAAAAGGGTGAGGCCTGTGATGAAGGTTTACTCCTGTGGGGGGCTTGTTTCAGGATCCTAACAGATCCCTCAGAGTTCAATATTCTACAAAAAGCATCTTAATACCTGAAAAAAGGTGGATTGTTATGTCTGTGTCATACTGGAGCTTCAGAGGTGTCTTTATTTTTCCTGGGCCCAGGCTGTGAAGCTAAGAACTGAGCCTTACCCTGGAAAGCTGGCACAGATCTAAGGTGCCAACAATAGCCTCTGCCATTGAAAGGATGCTTCTTTAAATTACCATCCATCTGGGGACAGGTAATGCCGACAATAATTTCTGAAAGGTACTGTTAGGGTGATGATGGATGAAATCCTTAGTTTTATAGGAAGGATTACCACTGGTATAGATGTCAAATCCTTCTAGGCCAACTGTGGTACCAAGTGCTTGATGTCCTCAAGAAACCCATTTACTTTTTCCCCTGTGTTGTGCAATAACCAAGTGTCTCTTAGGAAATTGGTCTATAACTGGCCCTCCTTTATGTCACTGGGATTGTGCACAGTCTCAGGCCAGTCCATTGCTACCATCATCCAGACTGTGGGAGACAGTGCTGGCTCCAGAATGTCCAGTGTATGAAGCCAGTGGACATAGTGCTATTGAGTCTTGGTAGTACTGCAAAAAAATTTAAGTTTTGAAGTTGTATTTTATTATTGACTGTTTTTACATTCAAGTGCAGGAGGTGAAACTTCAAGCCATCTACTAATTTGCAGGATCCTGAGGTAGTCATGTCACAAGTTCATTGTGGAAGCTTTTCTGACGGTAAGCTTAAGACCCTAAGAGAAGTGATAATGTATACCATATGGTTGTGTAAGACATCTTTTACATCAACTATGCTAGCAATTCCAAGGGCTGCTCTAGTTCATACTTTTTTTCATATTCTGTCTTTTACTTGCTTTATGACAGTGCTACAGAAAAGTGATACCTAAAGCACTGCTGCAAATCAAAACATGATTTTTTATTTTATATGGTAAAAGTGCAGCAATCCACTACAGTTGCATTAAAACTGAGTTGCTGCAACTTTGTAAAGATGACCATGCAACCAGAACATTTTGCTGACAGTGATTTTTTAGGCAACCAAATTTGCTAAATGTACAAAATGCAGGCCAAACACTCTTCAAATGTTTTGACCTACTTTCCCCTTGAACCTATTCCAAAATAATAATAATAAAAAATAACTATGGAGAGAGCAGATTACACAGCTCTACAATTTCACTGATGGGAATGTGAATGCCATTAAAGTAAAAGTGCTTCCTGCTGGCAGACCAAGTATGTATTTGTGTGGTTGTAACTCTTCAATACTCATTCAGATTTTGGGAGAGAGACAAGGCCAGGGAAGGACACTTTTGCTGACTTAAACAGGGTCCTTTCAATTTAGTGGGCCCTTCTATTGTGTTTCTCTTAATTCATCTGTGTAAAATACACAGTATGGAATCTAGAGTGGTTTTTTTAAAGTAGAGTCCAGTTTTCATTTTCACATGGTTTAAGCTAAATTCAAAAAGCCTTTTTCTTATAACAGTTTGTAATTTTAATTCAGTCATTACTGATTAACTTCTATATTTTCCTACAGGTGTCTTCCTGGATATTCTAATTTTTGATGCTTTAAAAAAACAGTGACATAATTTTGCTGGACATCTATGTTTGTTCTGTCTTTTCCATTTTAAAGTATTTCCTTATCTTGGGGGGGTGGGCAGGAAGGGGGAAGAGGGAAGGTGTATGTATGCTCAGAGATGTGTTTAAAAAGCAGATCTATAGACTCCTGTTTTTCAAGCCCTACATAAATCCATGCAAGAAAGTGACAGGATGATTTTGTTAGTTCTGAAAATATTTAAGTACCCTGCTTTACTGGCAAAGGTATTAATGAGCTTTAAAAAGAGGAGAGAGAGTTGACAGGAAGAATTAATCCTTCCCAGTCTGAAACAAAAAGCCAGAACTACTGCATTTCCTTCCTTTCAGCATCATACAAAGTGTACGGTTTCAGCGTTCCTCCCTTGGTTTACCTCCCCCAGCTCCTCAGGAGAATTATTCTGTAATTTCCAGTAGGAAGATGATTTGCATAAACCAGTTCCTTTTCATGATTAGATTCAGGAAATCAGAATTATAATCTGATGTTGTTTTGCTTTTGTCCTGGAAGTTGTTAAAATGAGTCATCTGGCAACCTCTAATCCCATTTCTAACCATATACAGATATATATGGGACTAAAAATGAAGTCAAGTTTATGTATTTGAGAAATTCAACACAGTCAACTTCTTTCTAGGATTTTAATTTTGCAAAGCAATTAGACACTGAAAAATAATTGCACACTGTTAAATGCCTTGTCTGAGTAGGGTCTATGTGAGCAAGGAATTATCATATAAGCATGATATATATTTGGAACAAGAGTTCAAAAGGGCTTAAAAAATAAATTATGGAAAGAAGATATACATATTCGTAAGCAGTAATGTTGTAGCTCTCCCACTGAACCAGTTTTCCATAGACTATGCAAGTCCCTGTACTTCCCTCCAGTCAACAAGTAGTTCTGCTGACCTTAGTCCAAAAAAATTCTTTATTCAGCACAAATAGTCTTTTTGCCTTTTGGTATCATAAATCCTGATTATTAGAGTATCTACAATACATCGATGACACTGACTAAAGAAAGAAATACCTCCTGCCAGCATCGGAGGGCAGTCTTCTCAAAGCAAGCAAAGGCACTGCTGGACTTTTCTTCCTTCTTTCTCTGCCTTGATGACTGATGGTAGCCAGCACCTTCTCCTTTGAACCAGACTCAAGAGATACAACTCAGTTCTGGGGATGGTGTATGCTATTCAATAGATAGTGTTTTACCTTTCCTTCTCTCTTTAGTTTGAAACAACTGGCAAACTGCAAAATCATCTTTTCAAAATTAACATTTTCCTTTCTATAAGTAGGGCTGCATAAAGGGCAGCAACCAGTGAGTGAAGGTTCCCAACAGGAACAAGCATGAGGGAAAGTTGTGCAACATGCCCCATAGTGTTTTACTTTTTAGAACACTTCTAAATAGGAAAATAGCAGTTAGATTAGGAGCCAAAGTCCAGGGTCTTCTTTTGGTTGCCATTAAGTATTTTGTAATTAATGTATAGTGTTGTGTCACACTTAAGCTATGTTTTGTAATGGTGTCAGTTTATAATACCTATATTTACAGTTTTTAAGAATTAGCTTAATCAAATGCAGCAAAGCTTAAAACAGGAATCACAACCTCAAGTTGTACCTGAACTTAAATTAAATTGTGTAAAGGTGGCTTATGGAGCAAAGCTAGCTAGAATGTCAGACACCCTGATGGGCTATATCTCCTCAGCCTGCCTGCCTTTGCCATATTCCATAGAGATGATGGTGGCCCTTGCCTTCAGGATAGAGGATATGCGGGCTAGGATGGAAAAGCATCTGGAAGCACACGGCTTTCACAGAGCTCCATCATCTGTCAGTAGCTATCTAGCACAGCTGTCATAGCTGCAGGTGAATAATTTGGTATTTTTGTATTTCAAATAGTTTTGTCTCTGTGTATATGCTCTTTCACTCTCACAGGCACCTACACCTTACACACATAATATAAAATTTATATCTGATACATATGAACTAAGACAGTGGACCTCTTTTTCTTCTGCAGGGATTTTATAGGGATAAGCTTATATATCTTATTGTATAGATGCAGGTGAAATATTAGGATTGTGTTTTAATAGTCTTTTATTGTTCTTGTAATAGAAGAAACAGTTTAATCAAGTTAGTGATAAGCATCTGTCATAAGAAACCTATGATTTTTGGCCAAATAATGTAGATTGGAACAACTCTATAGAGGCCATATAAATCAAAGCTCCTCCCTTTTCAGAGGCTTGGCTTTATCTTAAAGAAATGAAGAGTAATAAAAAGTTTAAGCGATGGTAAGCCTGAGAGAGGTGAGGGGATCTCCCTGGGGCTCCCTCATCCCTTCCCTTAGACTGTCCATCCATGCAGCCAGCCCCATCCCCAGCCCTGTTGCGGGTGAAGCCGATTGCCTCAGTGAGGCAGAGAGCTGGCGCCTGCTTCCAGGGTGTAGGGAAGCCAAGGCTGGTTAAGCTGTCTGCATCTGTAGCCAGAAATAAGGAAATGAAATTCCAAGTGAGAACAGAGTCACTGTGCAATCCCTGTTTCTTGTACAGCTCTATATAGCATCACGATGTTACTGGTGTGCAGTGAAACCATTCACTTTTCTCAATTTGTAGGTGCTTTAATTCCTACAGCAATGAGAACTGACAACTCAAGAAAACACAGTAGCATGGCAAAACTAAACTAAGGTTTGGCATAAAAAAGTCACTGAGCAATGGGGTAGGAGTGGATGGGCTGTTACTTGTCATTGTTCCAAGAGGTTTAAACAAAGTTTGTAGTAGAAAGCTTGTTGTGGTAAGCAGCTGTTGCACCAGATTGTTAAATCTCAGATAAATCTCCCAGTTGCCAAACTATTGATGTTTGGCTAACCCTTTAATCCTAAGTGTCTGCAACTTGCTCTGTGGAGCCACTTTTCAAAAATGCAGATATTCTCTGGAGGAGGGAATGCTAATGCCTCTGTAGGTGGGCATCAGATATCTGTTGTCCTGATCTCTCAAACCCTTGTTTAACATACAGGATTCAGATGAACTATTCATGCTTTTGGTATTCTGTTAATCTCCAAACACCATGGAGCAGGATGTGGACAATAACTGCACAGAAAGGGATGCTCTGGGTTTCGATTAGTTTTTGATTAATTTCCCTATAGTGCTTAGCTTTGACATTTAAAGACATGACACATTTGTCTCCTTCATCCTCTACAACTAGTTAGGTGTTTTTTAAATCACCACGCTTGGCAAGCTTGGTCAGAGGGCTAGCTGAAAGTGGAAGAATGACACACATTTGGTGAGGAAAAGGCAAGTACTAGTATGCTGATGTGAAATATTCTTTACCCCCCCCCCCCCCCCCATGTTTATAGAAAACCGTATGTACTTAAGTGCTTAGAACTGGACACACAATTCATATGACCCTTACAAAGTCAGACTTTCCTGTCATTTGACTCTCAGTAACACCAGAAGTGTTTAATCCATGTAAATAAAAGGTGATCTGTGCTGAATCTTTCCAGTGCTGGTTTGGTATCTTCTTTACAATATTTTCCACACTGTAACAGGATTTGCTGTTCAAATACATTGAAGGATACAAGCTAGTATTTAAACGACAACAGAAATAAACCCAGAAAACCTGCCTTCCATGTGAAATTCTTCTATACCCTTATCTAGGTTCCCAAATAATGTAAATAAAGCTATGCTGAATTACGTATGAGGAGCTAACTTTTTTTTTTCAGTAACTCTTCTATTTAGATGTCATATACCTTTAAGAAACAAGCTTGATAATTTGCAGATATTGAGACAGAATTCTCTCTGGTATTTTCTTTTTTATTTAAATAAAAGAATTCTCATGAGAAAAAAGTACTCTACCTGTGAGATACAATTCCCATTTCTCATATTTTACCTTCTAAATGTCACTTTCTTTTTGTAATGAATTGGGCAGGAAACTCTGCCCTTTCCTTTGAATGACTCATGATGCAATGTACTTACAGATTAGAAACACAATTTGAGTAATGTACTATATGGCATTAAGTGAGGTTTTGCCCATTCTATCACATTTATCCTAGTGGAAACCTAGCACTACATCACTTGTGGTAATATTAGGGTCTTGTGGTATTAGTGCAGAAAACCTTGTTGAAGTTCACATGTGGGTGTACTTTTCCTCCATGTTAGGAATGTGCTTTTGTCATGTGAATTTACCTGCACATGCCATTGCTTGAAATTGAGCATAAAAAGCACTTTATTAGTGTCTTATTTGTAGCTGTCAAAGAGGTTTAAATGACATACAAATGCATACTGATTTTAATACAAAATAAGCTCTTATCTGACTGATCTGGAATTTAATATACATAATATTTGCAGAAATGAGCAAGATTCTTCAGCATACCTGATGGTTAAGGGAACTCTACCACTGGACAAAAGTATGAATGTCCCATTCATTGCTACTTTGCATACTCTGTTGTCTTTTAAGCCAGTAACATACAGAGTAAAGAGATCATTTAAATGGTATTTTATTTCAGAGCATGTTTCACATTTTGGGCTTCTGGTGCCCTGCCAATGTCATACTAAAAGGGTGAAGTGACAGGCCTGATGCCTAAAGAAATGACAACCTGCCTGCATGTGAAGTCTTAATTTTCACATATTGATTCTGTTTGCTCATGCCAAGGATGTGGGATATGTCTGGGAGATACGACAGTTGGACGAAAGTTGGCTGCATCCAACTCTGGCTAAGTTATGTGGCCAATTTTCCTTTGTAACAAGCAGTAGAAGACAACCTCTCCCAGAGGAGAATTCAGAAAAAGAGGAGTCTAACTACATTGCTTGAATTGTCCTATAGAGTTACAAATTGAACCTCAGAAGAACTTTTAGTCGAGTTAGACATCTCAAGCTTGCTCTTGAGACTCTGCCTGTGGAGGTTTCTCTGCTCTCTCATACAGGCAAATATATGGCTACTGCCATTGGAATTAAGTCCCTCTAACAGAGGCCATTATTTTGAGAAAGGAAAAGAAAAGCAAAAAAGGGTAATAGAAAACTACAGCAGCTCTTAGCTAGGTAAAAAAAAGGGTGGGTATTTTGGTCTATGGATAGGTTCCCTGTCCTTTGCAATATGTTCCCACATATGGAAAAGCCTGCTCTATTCTCTTCCTTTATCCACATGGCCTTTGTCTTTCAGTCCTTCAGCCACGTGTCCTAGTCCGCCACCAAACCTAGTGCCTTCATGCCCTCTGCCAAACAAGTGCAGCCACAATATACCTCTCTGTTAATACCAATAATTGGTCTTGTATCTCAAAAGAGCTCTTGAAAGGAGCAAAGGGAAGATCTGCCATTGCCTTAAGTGGGAGCAATATTACCCTCTAAGGTTAAAAGTGGATCTATGGCAATACCAGCACCAGAGGCTTCAAAAGAGTAGACTTCAAACAGAACTTTGAACTGTTTTAATTGACAGTCACATAATTTTTTTTCCTATTGTAGCAGTGGCTAAAGAGGGAATGTTATCTTTCCTATAATCTTTAGCAAAGTGAAATTTTAGAGTTCCTGGGCATGATCCAGTTCCCAAATGTCTGATGCCATATGAGATGCCCTAGGGACCTACCTGGCTCCAGCTGCCAGTTCAAAAGGGCATGGGTCTCTTGGAGGTCTTGTCTCATATCTGCCACCAGCTTGCTAACATCTCAGATCGTTTGGACATCTCAAATAACACCTGATGCCTATGTTAAGGCAGCTGAACTGAGCTAGCCGTATGTGTTAATAGATAAAAATCTCAATTAACATCTTCCTTAACTCCACATGGAATAATTTGAGTTTGGATTTGAGCTTTTAGAATAAAGACATCTTCAAAATTGTCACACTGTTTTTTTCCTTAATGCTTTTGGCAGCTGAATTTTTATGCAGCGTAAATCTAAGTCTCTTCATTGATACATATTTAGCTTTCCTGATTTGCCACTATGCATTATTTATACGATTTGTTTACAGTTTTGAAATGTATAAAGAAACTACAAAAATAGCCAAAGTTTTGATTGGCTCAATACAGTACATTTATTACTGTCCTTGTCAAACATTAACCTGGAATATCTTCATTGGGACATAGCCAACAGCTTTAATGCACAAACATTTATGATATGTGAATTAAACTGAAGGACTGTGATATGTGATTAATGTACTTAAGTTGAAACGTGTCTGCAAACTAAACTTTAATTTCTGGAAAAACAGGATAGAAGCCAAGAGTCATACACTAATGATCTTCTGTTTAATTAAATGTAATAAACTATAAAGAAAGGTGTTTATAACTTGCTACTGAGGAGTAAGGAAAAGATAATCTTATTAAAATTACTGGCTTCCACGTCATGATTTACTTAGTTTAAATTACAAATGTATTCCAGGCTCTTCTGTCATGATAACAATAAACAACTGCCATACTTAATACTTGTACATTTGTAGGAGTTGTACCCTGAAAGGACTGCACGTTCACTTTTTTTCTGAAGTACTTATCAGCTTGGTTCAGACTTTTTCCAGAGACGTGGCTTGTCTGTTATTTTACAGGGTCAAATGCCTTTAGGACTTGGAAAGTTGCTAGGGGAATGAGAATACTGTTTTAGTGCAATTTGGTTGACCACAGTAGAAGGAAACCATGCATTATTTGAAACATGTGACAGATGACTCTGGTAGGGTTAGAGCATCCTCTCCTGTCTGGGAAGCAGCTTGTGCCTGCCACTCATGAGGCCATCACAGGGCCACAGCAGGAGGGAGGAAAACTGATTTGGACAAATTACACCAGCTTTGCCTGAGCAGAGTATCAGGCTTACATTGAGAAATGAGATGGGAAAACAGCCACCACAGGTGTGAGGGGTTGTTCTTTCAGCCTAGTCCTGCAGGTCTTTGGAAAAAGTCACTGACATTATTGATGGAAAGGTTTGTCGACCAATACAGAATCACGGAGTCATAGAAGATCCTGAGTTGGAGGGGACCCACAAGGACCACTGAGTTCAACTCCTGACTTCACACAGGGCCACCTAAAAGTTAAACCATATAAGTAAGAGTGTTATTAAAATGCTTCTTGAACCCTGACAGACCACATCCCTAGGGAGCTTGTTCCAATGTTTGACCACCCTCTTAGGGAAGAACTTTTTCCTAATATCCAATCTGAACTTCCCCTAACACAGCTTTAAGCCATTCCCTCATGTGCTATCATCAAACACCAGAAAGAAGAGATCAGCATCTCTGTGTCTGCTCCCCCTTATGAGGAAGTTGTAGACAACAGTGAGGTCACCCTTCAGTGTCCTCTTCTCTAAGCCGAATAAATCTTGTATCTTCAGCCTTTCCTCATAAATCATGTTCTCTAGTCCTTTCCTCTGCTTCCACTGGAAACAATTTTCTGCTATTAACTGCTATATGTTGTCTTGAATGTAGAAATCACCATGCTACTACTGATGTATGTCTTTTCCTTCAAATCATAACTGTCCTAGTAGACTTTAAAAAAAAGATTGTATCTAGCCATCATGTGGTCTGCTCAGTCATAAGCCCTAATAAGGCAATGTATATTTACATGTAAGCAACTCTTCTTTTCAAACCAAATGTAGTTTTATTTCTGAAATATTTTAGAATTGTAAAACCAGTTATCTCTGGTGGTCATAATATATGGTTTCCTCTGCTCATTAAAAGATCTGCAGCAATACAGCCTCATCACTCTCATCTCTCAAGATGTTATCCAGGATCCAACATTCAAAACATAAATTTTGTCATTAAAATTTTTTCCAGTTAAAAAACTTTGCGCCATATTCCGCTAAACAATTTTCCTATTTTAACACAATTTTTATGAGTTTTTGCTTTCTACAAAGCTCTATTTTGTTTTACATTTGCTATGCAATAAAAATGTCATGTGACACTTATTGGAACTGTTCATTTCAGCATGACAACCAATAAACCTGACTTATTGTCCCTGCCACTATTGCTTCTGGATCTATTTCCCCTTGGTCCAGTGTTTTAGAAGAGCTTGCTCATATACAAGAAACTGTCAGTCATCTTTTGCTTAATGAATTAATCATGTTGATGCCACATAAGTTTGTAATATACTGTTACAGTACGGACCTCTAACATCAACTTCTCCAGAGAGCTAGGTACTCATCCTGACAGTAGGATTCTCAAGGACTCTAATCTGTTTGTCTTTTTATGAAATGGAAAACAGCAATTAAAAAAGATTGAATTTCTCCTGTGAAATTGGACCCTGTGGTGGATCTGGCCTTTTAAAATAAATTTAGTCTATCCACATGAGGACCCAGCTGACTCAGGAAAGGGTGACATCAGTTTAGGTTGGGAGTTATGCTTTAAGATTATATGAATGTCTTTAGATATGAATTCAGTGCAGAGTTTAATAACTGTGGAAGTAAATTTCATTAATGAAAAGAAATGAAACATAGTTATTATAAGGGAGTTGCTCTTCAAGTTTAAAATGAGGACTTGAAGTGACAGAAGCCAACACAATGACACCAAAATATTTTTTTTAGTTAGGAGGCCTAGATTTACTGCTTTTTATGGATTAATGACTGAAATAAATGTCTGACCTTTTTTTTTTTTTTTTTAAGTTATTTTAAAAAAAGCCATCTGATTGTGATAGTTCTCCTTTTGATTTAGCAGAAAAGGGGAAAAAAAAGAATTTAAAAAAAAATACTAATTAATTTCTGTGGACCAACTTGAGATACCTTTTTGTTAGACATACCTGGAATTATTTGTGAGGTGGGGCACTTCCTAGTGATGTTATAATTGCTGATGTTGTAGTTTGGCCTTATTGGTCTTTAAAAAAGGGCTAGCAATTTTGCCATCTGTTGCAGTTTATTCCCCCCAAAAGGCATGGATAAGTCTGAATAATATAATTGTTACATATAATGTAGGTTTTATGTGGAATCTGTTTGATATGTCTACCTATTTAAACTAATTTCCAGTAATGAATTTATGTTGAACAGCTGTTTCTGTGCTCTTCAAGCAAGGCTTAAGAAATGTAAGGGGGATCTGTATTGCTGCAGCACCACTATCTCTTTGAAGCCTGCTTTTAAGATGTATCCACTGTCACAAAACCAGCAGAAATTGCTACAGCTGTTCCCTGGAGAAAAGCGTTCATTTTTTTCAGACTATAATTGCCTACGGAGGGTGGGTGAAATACTGATAATGTTGAGATACTGCTATGTTAATAACTGAAGATCAAGGAGAATCCTGGCAAGCTGAGAGAAAATCTTTGACAGGACACAGGAACTTTTCTGTGTTCGTCATTAGGTATAGAAAAGCAAAAGACAGGAAATTATATTGCAAGCAAATTAGCTTCAGTCCAGTGAAGAATGTAGATCCACCTGTGACTTTAAGCATGTTAATTGTTCTACTATGGGAAGGACAGGTTTGAATTTCTTCCTTAAACCAAAAATGAATTACTATTAAGAAATGTGAAACAGCTACTATGTGGATGCAAGTTTTTCTTGAGAATTTTTTGATAGATTGGATGGCCAAGTTCTAAATGGGTGTGTAATTGAAGGAAGATTTTAGATAGAGATTTATGTTTAATTTCTTAACATTGAGACATTAATGTAAATAACACTACAAAATACCTTACAGTTTTAAATCAGCTAGACTAAATATTCTGTGAATTTACAATCATGAACATATTGAGACATTAATACAGTACCACTAAAATCAACTCATACTTTCACTTAACTCCAAATTCCTGTTTTCAAAGCTAGAAGAGTTAAATCAGTATAATGAGAAGAATTAATGATTCCTTTGAGAATATCTTTTCCCTACCCCACAAAGCAATTTTTACCTGAAGCAAAAATTTTTGTCTGAAATTATGTGCCTCAGATTGTTGAACTCCTTTGTTTGGGAAATAAATCTGGAAAGAATTTTTGATGAAGCCAAAATGTTTAAATTTTTATTTTCTTAAATTTGATATGAAAACAAGAAGGAAATATTTCCCACAAAATAAAAATTTGGCCTGAAAACCTTTCCCCCCAATTTCTAGCCTCAAAAGGACAACTTGCCCTCCTTTCTTGTCATACATTTTTTGTCATACTAATACTAACCTTTTTTTGGTTAAAACTCTGTTAACTAGTATGGATCACGCCTTATCTGTTTGTATGAAGTGCATACCTGGTTACTTTTAGAGAATAAACAAAGATTCTGAAGTCTTACCTTGTGGGATTTCTTTTTTTAAATCATATATTTCTTACAATTTACTGCTCATTTATTGTTTCTCCTCTTGGCTACATCTTTTGCGTTGAATTTGTTATTTATATATTTTTATTGCTATTTAAGTATCACTCGGAAAAAATAAACATACACCATGTCTTTATCTCGACTAATCTGTTGGGAGCAATAAACATGTCTTAGGTGCATTATACTTTCTACACAAAGATAAAGGTATCTGGAATTCAGGTTCTGGGAATGGGACATTTCTGTGTTTTCAGCAGTGATCACACTAGGCTCTCTCCCCCTGGTTACTTTAGCACACAGAGAGAAATTTGAGTAGCTCAGTTTCATGCTTGCTTCAAAATTTATGAAGATAAATATGAGTTTTTGCTCATATTGTGAACTTCTAAGCCAGATGAAAAACTTTGAAAAAGTGATTTAAATACTTTTCCCACCTTGGTTAGAAACAAAAGCAATACAATGGATTGGGGAATGTATAGGCTGGTGAACAGGTACTAAACTAAAGCTCAGGAGACCCAAAACTTGTCTCTGCATCTCGTCCATAGAATGGTGCTGGATTATTTATTTCATCTTCCTGCACATATACTCTCCCTTTGTATTCTTTGGTTTGCATTTTATTTTGTTATATAGATGGTTCCCAAGAGCTTGAACTCCCCCTTCTACTTAGATGCAGGATGGATGTTGGGGAAAACAAAAATGTGGCAATTAAGCTATAGGACTAGGCATCCTGGGCTCTTTGTACTGGCAGTGGAGACAGGCCCACTACATTTAGCTTCTGGAAATGGCCTTGTCAGAAGTCTCCCCATCTTGATTATACTGAAGTCTAAGAAAACAACACAGGAGTAAGAGTTTGCTACCTAAAGATAGGTGATCCAGTGTGCTCACTGTCTCCAGTCTCCACTGGATTCTGCATCCACACCTGTGATGCTGCTAAATATTGACAGCACTTTTCTCCCTCTATTCAGAAAGAGAATAGTAATAAAATTCTTCACTCCTTTGATTCTGTAGAGAAACCAATCTTCTCATTTCTGAGCTGCGAGCTTTCTTTGCATGCAGAGCATGAAAGTCTGTCTTGAAGAAAAGGGATGTGCATCTCCCGTGCTACACAGAATCCTTTATACAGAAAGAAAAGCAGACACATTTTCACCAAAAAAGCACTTCTGTTATATTTTATATCTCCCCTGGAAACGTGTTTTTTCAGCATTGTGGATGCACGGTGAATTGTTTCTCTTGTCAGACTGAAACAGAGATTGCAAAGTATAAGAATATCTTATTTGTGGCTGTTGAGGTTAGCAGGTAAGTGATGCCTTTTTTTCCTGTCAGGATCTGTTCTTTTCATCCATATTTACGCTGATGTCCTCCAGATGGTGCTGTCATATTACACCTTTGTCTGAATGCACGTTTGTTACCCTGCCTGTATATTACAAGGAGAATTTTGCCCTCAGTAAGTCTGCTAACAAGTTGGGCAGGAGTGTTGATCTGCTTGTGGGTAGGAAGTCTCTACAGAGGGATCTGGACAGGCTGGATCAACGGCCTGAGGCAAATGGGATTCAACAAGGCCAAGCGCCAGGTCCTGCACTTGGGTCACAACAACCCCATGCAACACTACAGGCTTGGAGAAGAGTGGCTGGAAAGCTGTCTGGCAGAAAAGGACCTGGGAGTGCTGGTTGACAACTGGCTGAATATGAGCTGGCAGTGTGCCCAGGTGGCCAAGAAGGCCTATAGCATCCTGGCTTGTATCAGAAATAGTATGGCCCGCAGGACTAGGGAAGTGATTGTCCCCTGTATTTGGCACTGGTGAGGACACACCTCGAATACAGTGTTCAGTTTTGGGCCCCTCACTACAAGAAAGACATTGAGGTGCTGGAGCACATCCAAAGAAGAGCAACAAAGCTGGTGAAAGATCTAGAGCATAAGCTGAGGAAACTGGGGTTATTTAGCCTGGAGAAAAAGAGGATGAGGGGAGACCTTATTGCTCTTTACAAGTACCTGAAAGGAGATTGTAGCAAGGTGGGTGTCAGTCTCTTCTCCCAAGTAACAAGCCATAGGACAAGAGGAAATGGCCTCAGGTTGCACCAGGTGCAGTTTAGATTGGATATCAGGAAAAATTTCTTCACCAAAAGGGTTGTTAAGCACTGGACTGGGCTCCCGAGGGAAGTGGTTGAGTCACTATCCCTGGAGGTATTTAAAAGATGTGTAGATGTAGCACCTAGGGACATGGTTTAGTGGTGGACTTTGCAGTGTGGTAGGTTAATTGTTGGACTCGAAGATCTTAAAGGTTTTTTCCAACCTAAATGGTTCTACAATTCTATGATTTGTGGAAGGTGTTTTTCAAAATCAGGAGCCTGAAGGCCAGATTCTCTGCCAATGTAAAGCTGCACTGTTCCATGGATTTTTACCTCTATTTGAAGTGTGGCCTTATGAATCATCACCAGTGTTACCAAACATTAGAAAAACAAAACAGCATTGAAAGCTTGGTCAAAAACCAGAGGCACCTATTACTGTCCAATTTGGTTGTGTTTAGACCTGTTTAAGACTGTTGGTATCTAAAGTGGAGTCAGTGTGTGCAAAACTACTGGTTTGTGTATAGCATTAGAATTGAAAATATACCATATACTTTGAATTATGAGGCACTGGAATGTGATCCCAAACCTAATCCAAACATTTCCTCATCCAGCCATCCTGACTTGGAAAAGTTAATCATAAGGAAACAACTCCCATAATGGAATCAGCCAGTAGCTGTCCTCTCAATCGGCTGTACTGATGGTGTGAGACGTGATGTTGGCAGGGCTGGCTTTACATGTCTTAGCACTCTGACTGAAAGTAAATAATTCCCTCCTTTTTTGTTGGGTGGAACAGGAGAAAATGAAGCAAGGAGTGCTAAAAGCAACACTGTATTTCAGATAAACACGCACAGCAACCAAAGGCGTTTCAAATCGTAAAATGGGCATAAGGGAATAATCTTCTCCAACCAACTTCTCTAAAAGTAATGTGCTTTCTCCTTTATATTCTCCTCCTCCTCCATATTCCTTTTTCCAATTTCTGCCACTCCATGGTACCAGTAGGATTGTTCTTTTTTTCACTTGTGTCTTGACTCCCTTTTTATTCCTCTATTCAGACCTTGACTCCCTTTTTATTCTTTCTTTCTTTGGGAAGTCTGGTTCTGTTTTACTCTGGTCTCAATCTCCCTGACTTTTCTTTTTTCTCATTCATGGACTGTGTCTGACCCTCAGCTGTTGCCCAGACCTGGCTTCAAATGTTCCTTTTCCCTCTGCTTAGGACACAGGAGATCCCTAGGGATAGATTTGTCTGTTACTTTTTCCTGCAGATAACATCCAATTTCTAGCTGTCCCCAGCCCTTTTCAAGTTGTCAGGGTATGGTTCATGTCATGCTCTTTGTGTCCATCGTAGACAATTTTATGGTCCCTGTGATCTTTCGCTTTACCTGGTTTCTTTGAACATAGCAGTCCAGCAACCTGCATCCCATGCACTGGGGTCACCTTCCTGTAGAAGCAGCTGTTGGGTAAAAGCTAAGCTGTGCCAGCTCTGGTATGTTTTACTTAGGATGGCAACACTTTCAAGAAATGCATGGGGAGCATTTAGGAAATAAAGCTCATTTCACCCAATATTGCTTACAATTGCTGTCTCTCACTGTCAAGCAAATGGGAGCTGAACTTGAAAGCAGGTCTTTCAAGATCTGGTATCAGATCTTTTCTCTGTACTCTGAGGAGCAGCCATAATCATGCTCCACAATAATGGAGGGAAGTTACTCACTTTGGACCAGAGAGGTTAACTTCTCACAGAGTTCAAAAGGGACCTGTAAAGAAGCACTACCCATTTGACATTAGCCCCACAATGTTTCCTGAATTAAAAAATGAAAAGTATCTTGGCTACACATCTGAATGAGGATAGGAGGAAGATAGTGTTTCAAGAGAAGGTTGGGGTTTTTTTCTTTGTTTCTATGTCTGTGTTATAGTTATTAAACTCTAATAAGCTGATCTCGTTTGCACTGAATTAGGTTCTGTTGAAACTTTCACTTAAACAGTTAAACAGATTTTGTTTTGGCAGAAGTCGTTATAATTCCCAGAAAGAAGGATCTGAAGCAAAGCCCAATGTGTAATAATTTCAAGCAACTGTTTTAAGAAATCCCAATCTCCTTTCTAATCTATAAAACAGATACCTTGTGACATTTTTATACAACTGAAATTTCCTTTCTTTAAGAAAATCTGGGAGTAAATTACCTTTTTCACCTTGAATCAGAAATCACAGAGTATGAAAAGGGAGTGGGCATATTGTATGCTGCCAAATTCAAATATCTATGTACATACTCAATCTCTTGACTAAAAGTGTGAAAATGAAACAGCAGAAGCTTCTTTTCAGCTTTAGATTCAAGTGCCATTTACATCTCTGTCTTGTATTGCACTGTCTTCAGAGGCAAATTCTTCTTCATGCTGTAGACAATCTCCAGCTGTGTTCAGGCGGCTAACCTAAGGCCTGTCATACTGTCTAAATCCTGTCTAAATCCACATTGTGGACAAAGAATTTTTTCAATAGACCTTTTGTTTGCCTGAATTTTACCTTAAGTTGATATTGTGTGCCTGAGACTGTGGTTTGATCAAAGTGTATAGTAGAGTAAAATTTTGTATTCCACCTACAGAGTGTGCTACAGCAAAGTACATAAAAGCACAAATACAAAACATATAAGATATTTACAATATTTACAACATCGTCGCTTATTCTTCCTGTAAGTAATGAGAACTGAAAAAAAAGGAAAATATTGTAGCTGTTTCTCAGCTAATAACCCCAGTCCATGCAGATTAGTAAACATATATTGGAAGTAATTTTGGGGAGTCATTCTGGTACTCTTATGATGGCCTTTTTGAATACTTAGAAGTTAAGGATAGTTTTGTACATAGAGAAGTTTTTATTTAAATACCACCTTACTTGTTTCTTGTGTAATTTAAGCTTAATGCTTCTTATAGGCATCATATTGTTCTGATTTTAGCAGTAGTTGAAGCATAGACACTCTTTGGTGACAGAAGTAACTCCTGTGTTTTATATCTCAGATTTATATGCTATCCAGGTGCTCTGTTACACAGTTATTTGACCAGGTGCTCCAGAGTACTATGGTCGCAATATACCTTGGCTGAGGTGTTTATCCAGAGTTGAAGAAAACATGGTAAGTACAAATCATAAATGCCACAGTGCAAATCTAGGTAAAGTCAATAGAAATATTCTCATTAGTTTCAGGATGCTCTAAATAACAAGAAAAATGCAATGGATGGATCTTAAATGAAATGATGATCAAAGACGTGTTGAAAGTATTGTTATAAACTGATTTTCAAAACAAAAACTGTGACGTCTGTAATGTTGGGAGTGCTTTACACTTTGTTGTGCTTATTTTTAAGAGCAATACTGAGCAGAAATTCATTGGTGCAAGGAGATTTTCTACAGCTGGTACAGTGCGATCCCATTATTTGGAATATGCAATTTATTTAGGAAACTGCCTGACATCACAATTAAATTAACAATTTTACAATATAGGAGCTTGATTGACACATGTATTTTCCCTCATATTTCAGAAAATTAAAAGGTTCGTAACTTTACATGCTTATCAACTGGTTAATTTATATGTGCACCACAAGTCTAAGAGAAATTAGTATGCCAAATTCCCTAAAATAAGAACTAAATCAAAATGCTGGCACACGCTCTTGGTGCCTTTCATGCTGTTGTTGCTGCTTTGATTTTAAATTACATTATATTGCTAATTTTTCTCATCTCATAGCAACTCCTAAGGAGATTTCTTTTTCAGCTCAGTTTTGCAAGGAAATTAAGATTTTGTTATGATTATGTTGTACACATGTGTGTGTACAATCAGTGTTTTTGTGTATCTATATGCGATTCTTTCCCTGTTGACTCTACATTACGTTGGCTAGCTTTTAGTGGATTTTATAGAGAGATATTTCAAAAATGCTAACAATTTTGAGGAAAAAGTGGGCTGTTAAGATAGTGAATGGACTTACAATCACAACCCACAGTGAGGGAATGCTAATGAATGTACATTTCATAGAATCATAGAATCGTTTAGTTTGGAAAAGACCTTTAAGATCTTCGAGTCCAACTGTTAACCTAGCACTGCCAAGTCCACCACTAAGCCATGTCCCTAAGCACCACAGCTACACATCTTTTAAATACCTCCAGGAATGGTGACTCAACCACTTCCCTAGGCAGCCCTGTCCCATGCTTAACAACCCTTTTGGTGAAGAAATTTTTCCTGATATCCATTCTAAACCCCGCCTGGCACAACTTGAGGCTGTTTTCTCTTGTCCTATGGCTTGTTACTTGGGAGAAGAGACTGACACTCACCTTGCTACAACCTCCTTTTTATACAGCACTGCCCAGGAATCAGCACAAGATAAAATATGCTGCTCCCACAACTGTTTTTTATTGTAACAGTGATAGAAAAAGCTGATAAAAGCTATTTGTCATATTTTCAGAATGAGACATCAGAGAGTATCATGGAGCTGAAAATGGACAATACTAGAGTCAGGTTTCTTCATATGCTGATTGATTTTGTGTGATGCTGGTAGTCTACTGGAAAAAAATAGGCAAATAAATCTTTGCTGGGAAATGTTTAACATGTTTTATCATGATGACACTTGTATTACAGTTTTATATGACTGAATTTTTCTAGTCCAGAGGAATTGCAAGCAGGCTGCTTGAACCCTTTGCTTCAGGATCTGAAGTTCATGAGATGTATTAGGAATCTTTCCATTGACTTCATCAGTCATTGATTCAGGCCCTGTTATATTATAGAATCATAAATTAGATTCACATGTGGATTTTCAATAAATGGCAAAAATGAATACTCAATCTGTTATTTTCCAGGAGTTAAAGTGCTATTATATCATAACAAAGAACATCAAAATAGATTAATTACATAGACTGAGCAATACTAGCTCACTAATTTGTTTCCAGACAATTTATTTTTAAAGGTTACCAAAACTGAGTTTAAAGTTAAGCCAACACCTTGTGTAGCTTTTGCAATGACAGTGGTGGTGGTGTCTGGGTAGTGTGGGAATCCATTCATCACCAAGGAGAGGATTCTTCTGTTCAAGTTTAGGAAACAATGGAAAGGACTGGGAGGAGAGGAAACTGATGCTGCAGGTCTTCCTGCACTGCCACAAGATATTAATGATAGAAGTCTCAAGGTGGTGGTGACAGTTCAAGCCCCTCAAACTTTTGAACAGGCTGCAAAGATTGTGCTGTCCTTGAAGGATGTTTGCAAGTCTCAATTCCCATGTCACTTGTTAGGAGGAGTTTCTGTAAGTGGCAGGGCAGGTAGGTCATTTCCTGCCCTATCTCAAAGCAAGTCCATTCTTAGGCCACCGTTACTCTGTGACAAGTAGAATTTGTTTCTTGGTTACAATTCTGGAAAAGAGGAATTGTGTGTGGGTTGTAACTGAAAGCATGCTGAGTATAGCACATAACAGAAAGGATTCGTGTGGACTATGTAGACACATCCTGTCATTGATTCTTCTCAATGAGGCCTTGAACACCACTGTCCCTTAGCAGACAGGTACTGATGATACAAATGTACCAGTCATACCTAATACAGCAAAGTACAGAGCATGTAGGTATGCTAATATTTATGAACGCAAGTCCAGAAACCTCTGAGTCCTGAATATAGATGGGGCCAGGACTGAACTGCTTGAGGTCTGCCTGCATGCTTAGCAATCCCCATGCTGGCATCCTGCTGTGTGTGCTGTGCTATTGCGGTAGCAATACAGACTTTCCCACTATTGGGATATTTCACATGATGTCAGTGTAAGGATTTGAGTACGTCATATATGGCCATGCAGCTAAGTCACATCTCATTTAACTCTCCGCTTTAAGAGGGCATAAATTATTAAGGATTTGTTTTGCCAGGCTATCAGTATCTCCTAGTTTTCAATTTTATACGTATTAATATAAAATGTTATTTCAGTTGAGTAGTTAATTAGAAGTGAATATGGTATATGAGTTGACAGATACTGTCTAGAGAGAAAGACTGAACTGACCAAAAGTATATTTGATGTAATTTAACTAAAATGCAAGGAATTGCATTTTACCCCTTTAACTTTTTGGATCTGTTTTTCTGCCACTGGATGCATTGGCAGTAAGTCTACATAAAAAAATCTCTGTATGAGAGGAAGGTCATTTCCAAGTGACTAAACTTCATTTGTTCAGAAGACAAAAATATATACACTGTTCATTATCAATACCTTTCATGTAGCTGGTGCAAACTTGGTTTCATATCTGTTGGTCTTCTATCAGATTTGTTAATAAATAACTTAAAAGAACTCAAAACAGTGGGAGGGACATATTGAAGCAGCTTCAAAGTCACTGCTTTTAAAAATGTTAAATAAAGAGTCCCATTTCCTTTTGCATTAAGAACCTACTCTAGACTGAGACAGTTAAATTTTCCTTGTAATTTAAGAAGACATTAAAGTAATTCAATAACTGTATGCTAAAAAAAATCTATGTATGTATTCAGATACATATTCATATAAACATATGCATGTATCTATTTAAATCTTTTATCAGTTCTACCCTGGTGAACCTTCTAGACCTCTTCTTTGTTAATACTGCTTGCTTTGAGGACTTGCATGATTCCCTTTTTACCCCATTTATGATATGCTTTCCCATACCTCATGTTCCTGTAGTAAAATTACGTGGAAATGTTTTTTTCTAAATGGAATATAGTTTGTCCATTTTGCTCTCCTTTCTCTCTGTTTTCAAACCACCTGGTACAAAAATCAGTAGAGATTATGATTTCTATCTTCTTTAACTGGACTCTTCCCTGCTAATTCTTGTATTTCAGATCTCAGCTAAAGTCATGCAAATCTTTAGCCATCTGCACCTGGAGATAGTCCCATAAGGCTTACAAAACTATTCAACACATAAATGTCAATTTATCATCATTCTTTGGGAAGTTTGAAACCCATTTTAGGTCCTCTTGATAAGTGATCAGGTAAATGGTGAAAAATCATACAAGAAAAGATTAGGTTACTCCATTGAAGATTGCCGTAACATATTCATAATATTTTCTGTTTAAGCTTACTCCTGTTCTGCAGCTGTAGTGCCATCTTCTGAATTTATAGAAGTGTAGTAAATTGACCTTGGCTGAATGCCAGGTGCCCACCAAGCCACTCTATCACTCCTCTCCTCAGCAGGACAGGGTGGGAGAAAATAAGATGGAAAAAAACTTGTGGGACAAGATAAAGCAAATTAATAAAGCATAAGCAAAGGCTGTGCAGGGAAGCAAAGGAAAAGAAAAGATATATTCTCTACTTCCTATCAGCAGGTGATGTCCAGCCACTTCCTGGGAAGCAGGGCTTCAGCATGCATAGCAGTTGCTCCAGCAGACAAACATCATAATAATGAATGCCCCCCTGCCCCCTTTCTGTTAGCTTTTATTGCTGAGCAGATGTCATATGGCATGGAATATCCCTTCGGTCATCTTGGGTCAGCTGTCCTGGATATTTCCCCTCCCAAGATCTTCCCACCCTCAGCCTACTGGTAAGGAGTGAATGTTGCACAGACAGCTTTGATGCTGTGCGAGCGCTGCTCAGCAGTAGCCAAAACACTGGTGTGTTACCAACACCTTTCTAGCTACCAATATGAAGCACAGCACTATGAGGGCTGCTATGGGGAAAATTAATTCCATCTCAGCCAGACCCAATACAAGAAGAAAATCAAGATCAAGTTTATTCTTTGCCTTCTTTGCTGTGCTGGAAGATTTAGCATTGACATATGTCAAATGGGTTTGTTTTACTTGTGCTGACTAGGCGTGCTTTTTTTCCCACAGCGTAACAATTTTATAGAGTTTCTTGTGATTGAAATGAAAATAAGTATTTGTAAATCCCATACATTTCTTTTTGTAATAAAAAAGGGTAATGACAGCCTGATACAGCATATGGTCTGTGTGGAAAGAGTAGTGGAAGAATACAGCATGTTAGCTGGCTTGATTGAAAAATGTTTACACATTCAGTTCTTTGCCTTTAGGGCAGTTGGTCCATGGTATTGGTAGTTTAATATTAGCATCAAAAGCTTTAAGTCTGATAAGCCCCTAGGTTGAAAGCAAAAAGTCAGGTTTGGAATACTGTGCTATGGAAGTGAATGCATACTATCTCCCAAATCTTCCCAATCTTAGATTTCTTCTCCTGTTTAAGGACTGAGAACCCTTGTAGAGATTTTAAAATCCTAGAGCAACAGTGGCACAGCAAAAAACAGTTCCCAGTTGTTGCTGTATTTTTATTGTTTTCTTGGCTGACTAGAAATAAATCTGAACTCACATTCCCTGGGAAGGGCTTAACAGCATCAACAGCAATTACACTTATTTAAAAACAAATCAGAAAAAATACATTTCGGAATTTTCCAAGGAATTTGGAAAAGTCAACATGACCTTTTGTTTCATCCTATAAAATATTTCCAAGACTTACCAAGTAAGTAAGTGGACAGATGGAAGAGTGGGAGGTCCCAGGGATGCTGAGGCCATGAGGGCTCCAAGCAGTCTGCCTGGCAGCCCTCCACAGTCTTCACATGTGGATGCCTGAGGAGCCCAGGATCCCAAATGTTAAGGAGCTGGGAGCCTGGGACCTAGGTGTCCAAGGAGGAAGTATGCTGGATGCCCAAGCTAGGCCTTTCAATGTGCCTCCCAAACCTCAGGGTGCTGGAGACCTGTAAACCCAGAAGATCCCATGGTCCTCAGTGGTCAAAAGCCACAATTTCCAGGCTCCCAGACTAGACAGTCGAGGAAATGAGCACTGGGAGAGCTGGCCTGCTGGGGTGCTATGGGAACCTGAAGAATGTTCTGCTTTTGATGAATCCTTATTTGCTGACAGAATAGTGCTCTTTGGAAAATTTCTGAGCAGCTGTAACTCTTCTGCTGATGTTATCCTTTAAGATAATTTTATTTTGAGGTATAAAAGCTGAAAGCTGAACCTGTGTTGATTTTGGTCCAAAGATTGCAAACTAAAACAGACAAAGACTGGGAAATCTCCTTGAAGAAGGCATTTCTTCCCTGACCTTGTGTATAGATCTCCATATCGAAATCAGTTATAAGTTTAGCATTTAATATTAGCACTACACTAACAATGGGAGATACACCTGCTGTGCATCAGTAAGGGTGAGACTGGAAGAAAGAGACCTGGGCCCATTTCATGAGAAATTTGAAGAGTTGCTCATATTCCATTGCTGCAGTTACTTTTTTTTGGTAATCACATGCTTAACTGTAGTTAAGCATTACACTAATGAGACTGCTCACATCAGATTTAAGCAAGTGTACTGTGTTTTCAGGTTTAAGGCTTAAAGGGGTATCCCAGTTCCAGCATCTATGGGATGGCAACATTAATTATCAGTTACGGTCCTTGCAAAAAACCAGGCTGTATCAAGTCACATTCATGAAGTGCTTTGAGATATTTTTATAGGACACCGTTATCTATTCTACTTCATCCCCACTGTTGCACTGTCTTGCACAGAAAAATTACGTGAACTCCTTTTAGCCATGGCTTTCATTTGTAGTGAAAAGTATATGTACATATAGTAGAGGACACTACTTGGCCCATTTACGTCTAATGGTCATTCGTTTTGATTCCGGGCTGTGGAGCCACTATGCTTTATTTATTCTTTTGGCCTCTGATATTTTTGCTGCTCCAGCTTATTTTTTATTTTTATTATCTTTAAGTCTCCAGTGAACTGGAATACAAACTCTGCAAATTCATCAGGTTATAATGGATGGCTAAGAATGATTAATGTCATGTGTTACTTTTGGAGTGGTTTTGGATATAGATATACTACAGACTGTGGTGTTTTGTGGAATTTTAGATTGAAGTGCAGCCTGTCTGTGTCCTCCACATATTGTTTGATGGTTGCGGCTGATTAATCACATCTATTGTAGCTGTCACATTAGGGGGATTTGGACAAATCATGGACTTTTTCTTTTTTTCCCCTTTTTGTAGTGCCACAGGACAAAAACATATTTGAACAAAATGTTCATTCTGTCCTTTATGTGTCTTTGAAAGGTAAGATTAATTGACTGTGTTTGCTATTAGTAGATTTGAAGTTGGACAAGTCTAATAACTAAGATTATTCTGTAGGCTTTACCTATTCTATTAAGGGCAAAACATATAAGCCTTATTTCCTTTGGGATCCTCATGGAACTTTATGGAGATATTGATGCAACTGAAGGAATTATATTTTTAGGCAGAACTGGGGGTGGAAATGGTGCCTATGTTTTGGGTGAAGCACTGTGTGCAAGCTGAAGGTTCACATTTTGTTATTTCCTAAATCTTCTTTGGTTTCTCTCTTACTGTATGTTAGATGTGATTGTTGTTCCTTTTCCAGAGTTGTTACTGTTTCTATTGTTTGCCCAGTAAATGTTCATGTGGAGCCACAAGTGAGTGCTTTTCACTATAGCTAGATCCTACTGCCCTTGAGGCCGGCAGGCATCTTCTGTGTGTCTATTCATCTCTTACCAGGGCAGAATAGGCAGTGGAAGAATTTACTGCTTTTGTAAAACAAGGGAAAAATATGGGTCAAAATTTCTGTTGTGCTCTAAGTCAGCTGTCAACTAAGCACCAGGTGGGTGCTTGCTCACCCTGGTGGGATGGTGAGGAGAATTGGAAGAAAAAGTTAAACTTCATGGGTTGAGATAGGGACAGTTTAATAGGACAAGGAGAGAAGAAGTAATAACAATAATAATAATAATAAAAGAATGTATAAAGCCAGTAATGCACAATGCAATTTCTCACTGCTCAGAACCCGATTCTCAGCCAGCTCTCCCCCCAGTTACATACTGAGCAAGACGACATATGGTATTGAATGTCCCCATGGCTAGTTCAGGTCAGCTGTCCTGGCTGTGCCCTCTCCCAGCTTCTTGTGAATATTAACTCTATCCCAGCTGAACCCAGGACGATTTCCACATGTTTGCTTCTTCTGGTAATTTCCTATTTCCTTATTTAAACATTTTAACACCAGTGATCTTTTTCAGAGGTATTGGGTCCTTTAGCTCCTGTTGGCACCTGTGGTACTGTGGAGAGCTTAGAAACATCTCACACTAGCCTACTTTCATGTGTTGGGTACAGGAACCCAATTTTAGACACATTTTTAAAACTCAGAGTCCATGATATTGATACTTCAGGAGAATTATTATTGTAGGGTAGAGATTAAGAACTTTGCCAAACCAGGTTTTCCAGTCAGAAGAAACTATGTCAAGTCAGATTTTTGTTTGTTTCTCTGTATCTATTTAATATTTCAGACTGACAGTCCATTGCTTTGGAACACAACCCAGGCCTTTTCTCATGGTACATTCTCTCTATTTGCTGTAAGCAGTATAAAAGATAAGGCACACACAGAGCTTTTGAAGTCTTCTCTAGTGGCTCCTAGATGTAGATTTTTAAAAAATCTTTAAAAGGAATGTATTGTAAAAGAGAGTAAAGAACATTTACACTCCTATAATAAGGAAAGTTTTGTTTTCCTGGGATTAGTGGCTTTATATTGATGTATCCAGAACTGTAGGGTGACGTACTGCTTAATGTTCTCATAGCTGTTTGTGTGAACGCATACAAAAGGAAGGGGAAAATAAATATTAGCAATTAAAACAACAAAGTCTTTACATCCAGTGAAGGCTTTTAAGATTACTATCATTTTTTTTCATATATCCAGTTTTCACCCTATACAAATTAACTAAAAAGACCTATTCTGGAGTAAGATTAAGGATAGCTGTGCAGCATAGCCTTGCACTACCAAATTTTGTCTAATGTACATATTTAACTCACAGAGGTTTTTGTTAATTTGCAGAAGAAAACATAAAAAGAACTCTTGATTTGAGATATTTTTGTGCTATCTTCTGGGAGATATTTTGTCCAAGTGGGAGGCACCCGAGTTTACCACCTTAAGTGCCTGATAAGGTATTTCAAAGTGTCATTTGAATCTACATGTATAATTGCTTGCTTGACCAAGCCCTTGCATTTCTATATGGCTCTGAAGATGATCTGTTCATGCATAGACACATTCTTGTCTTGAATCCCAAGATCCTTGTTGTCCCATGAGCATGGTACAAGCAGAACCTGCAGAGTGAACAGATTAATTTTCTTTCCTACCCTCAGGACATCTCTGCATTCCTAGTCTGTTCCTTGACTAATATATTAAGATCTTTTTGACATAGCATTCTGCTTCCATAATCCCACTATATTTCTGGACCTCAGCATTGCTAAAATTTAAGCAGAGTCATCACGAGTAACATCAGCAGCATGTGGTATATATTGTTCTAAATTCAAGTGAAATCACATTTTTAAAATATTTTCCTTAGCTATTTTAGATATTTCTATTTTACAAACAAAAGATGATGGATTATATTATAATGACATTAAATGTCCTCCTCATAAAGTTTGCTTTTATGCTCTCTTTATTGAAATCAGTCATTTTGAAAAGAATGATGGATGGCAGAGGTCATATTTACTGATCTACCAGAGATTTTTTAACAACTTTGGCTTCAGTTAGGATGTGTGAAATTAAATTTTAATGGCTTTTTAGATTCAAAGGGATATTGAAAAAGAACAAATTATTTGTACTGGAAGAGCTTTACTCCTGGTTTCTGGGAAACACCCCCTCATCAGTTTTCTCCAACCCTGGATAAATCCTTTTTTTTTTTCCTTGCCTATTTTATGAACTACCTCCTACACATTAATGATTGCCCATGCTTTTCTACAAACTGTGTGTTATATAAAGGCACAGGCTTTGTATAGGTTATAGGCTGCCTTAAGGCTCAACATTTTTAGGGAAGTATTTCTTAATGCCAACATCCAGATGTAGGCACAGTTGTCAAGAAATTATCAGGCTGTATAGGATATTCAACCTTTTAATTGGTTATTGGCAAGCATCCAGACTTGAACATATCGACTAGAATACATTTGAGTTGACAGGAATATGCAATCACAAGCAAACTTTTGGAAAAGTTGATTGGAATGATTTTTGGTTTTGAATGTCCTATTTGACAAACACTGGAGGTCCCTGATTTTCAGAAATTGCATTCTGTGGGAACCAGGCTTCTCTAAAAGTGTTTCAAAAGAGCATGCAAGGTCCCTTATCAGCATTGAAATTATTGGGTGTTGGTTTTGGCTAAGAATTATTTTAAACTATTAATTAGAAATGCAAAACAGTACTATGATATTTGTGAAGATAGTACTTATTTCCATAAAGACAATGACATATTTTGCATCTGCTCTTACAAATGAAATCCAGCTCTCTTTTTACCTTCACCTTGAAAACCACACTTTCTCTCTCTATAAGAAGTGTTTGTAATCAAGGTAAAAGACAGAGAGAACATCTTTAGTCAGAGACAAAAGTATCAAGATCAGCAAATTACCTCCAAAGAAAGAACCTAAATAATTCATTTTTTTTATCAGTTTATTTTGGTTTGCCCTGTTGAAAATCATTCAGAGTTTCATGAAGTTAGAGAAATTAGCTGAATTGACTAAGAGTCTATGGGTATTTTTATGTTCACGTGTGTTCATATGAACTTGGGAATAAAAAAAATAAGGCAACCAGTTTATTGCCGTATTGTCATCAAACACTGGATTTTTAAGATGTTAGAAGACTAAGAGGTCAATACTTAGTTAAGATCCCAAAGATTAGCAGTGAGAAGCGTGAGTTACATTTTTCAGCTTTCTGCACAATGTAGTTGGAGTCAATTGCCAGTGGTCTGGCCTCATCCCTTTGGGATTTTTGATCTATTTCCAAACCCACTGCACAGACTCACAGTCTTTGAACTATACCAGGCCCCAGACAATATTAACTCCTACTACTGAGCAGCGAAGTTGATATTGTATAAGAACATCTTGTGAAGTTGATATTGTATAAGAACATCTTTCAGCCTTCAGATAAACAATACCTCATAAGCCTAAAAAGAGGGATACATTGTGATGACTGACTTAAGGAAAAATAAAATAAAGCTTTAAATAAAACAGGAATTACTGGAAACCTTCCATGTGTGTAAATTCTAAAGACCATTATACCTTACAGAAATGACAGCATACATTGGAATTACTCTCTGTAAACTCAGGACTCTAGTTTATCCTTTAAATGCAACTGATGTGACCAAAGAAGGATTAAACATGTCTTTACTTGTGTTACTGTTTCAGATATTTTGGACTGATTATTTTTTGGCAACACTGAGATTTATCAAGACTCTTTGGTCTCATTTACTTGATGACTTGCTTAGTACATACCTTTGTTCTTTTCTTTCTTTTGTGTGCTTCTTATTAAGTTGTCAACAACAAAACTCTAGGAGATATCTGAAGGCAAGGACTCTTTTTTTGTCAACATAGTATTTCAGGGGAAAAGAAAGCTATACCTTTGTTTATGATTCATCTTTGTTTTCCCATGATCAGCATTAAAAAACCCTGCAATTTCAGAAAGAAAAAACTAGAAAAGTTTAGTCTTCATGCTGTTATTCAATACCAAAATTGCTGGGGTATAAATTAATGCGTGAGCATCTTTAGCCTGGAACTGGTTAGGAAATTCCGGTGACACATTTTTCATTGGAAAATGCCATTTTGGAAATTTCTCGTTAAAACCCCAAAGCTTTTCATGGAGATATATACTTGTAGATGAAGCCTTCAAGGAGAATATTTCTGGATCAAATGAGAACAAGAAAGATGGCACAAGCTGTTACCATAACATATTCAGTAGGTTAGTGACCTGAACGATGAAGACCCTGGGATACTTCCGTATAAATCCTTCCCTCACTGAAAATACATAGGCACTCTCTTGTCTCTTGATTTTTCCTGTTTCTTTTTATTTATCTTCCTTTTATTTTTTTCTCATAAAGTTTAGACATATCTCAATGTACATCTCAGTCATGGTTACCATGAAATTATCCTGATTTTTTGTCACATGATGTTTCCTTCTCAGCCTAATTAGCCTGAGTGAAACATTCTTCTAATGGGGATACACCACTTCCATTAATGATCCTGACTGCTTCAGAGACAGCTGGGTAGCCTGTCTTTCAGCATCCCATGCAGTACAATCATGCCCTGAAAGGCTGGTGCTGTTTCCAGCTCTGGACATCTCCTGGCCCTTTCCTGTTGCTGTTTGCAGAGGACACAAGGCAGGTTCTGGTCACTGTGTCTATGTATTTCAATGGCATTTGGATGTTCATTTCTTGTTGTTGACTCTGTCATTGGCATATTTGAGATCCAAGTGTTTTGCAGTCTGGGTCAAGATGCTTTCACAAGAGCGAGTTCCATCAGCTGTGTCTGGCCAGAGTCAGCAATCAAGACCTTGTGCAGCCCTACCCTTCTTCCCTGACCTGGGTCTGATTAAGCCCAAAGTGAAGTTGTCAAATGCTGTTGGTGAAGTCATCCTTTGCCATTATCTAATGTTAGGGGAGGCAATGTCCTGGCAATGACTCAGCTGTAAATCATGTGGATGTGTTTGAACTGGGGGGCTGTTTCATTTTGTTGACATCAGGGAGAAGACTTTGTGTGGTACAGAATTTAGCTCCTGCCTGTTTGCTCTGCACCAGCACCGAAGGAGGGTTCTCTCCAGCACAGAGGCAAAGGGCACAATACTTTACAGAGATGAGTGATACGGTCCCCTCTGCCCCCCAACCTCCCTCCCATACCCCAGCAGCTCAGGATGTGGCTCCCCCACTGCCAAAATAATAGCTCTGGTGTTTAAAGCGGAAGCTCATTTTTATGCTCAGAGGTGAGGATGAGCAAATAGTGCTGTGTCTGAAGAATTCCTTCTGTCCCCCCAGCTCTGTCCTGAGTTCACAGTTGGGGGATCAGTCTACCTGAGATGTAGATGACTTACACGACTGTATTAGGATTGCCATCCTTTGTGCAATGCTAACTTGATTTGTGTTTTGGTTTCCTACATTTTTCTCCTATTGAGACTTTTTCTTTTTTCTTTTTTTTTTTTTTTTTTTTTTTCTATTTCAGGATTGGGTAGGAATACATTGTTTTTAATCCTAGAAACATACATCTTAACATCCCTCTAATAAAACTGATGCAATGGATGTAGTCCAGTACTGCAAGATTTACATAATGGCTGGTTCTTGAAATGCCTTTTCTGAATTTCTTTTAAGTACAGCTTCAGGCCTGACCACAGTACCTTTCTCCTGAGATGAGGCAGCACTTCACTATTCAGTTGGTAGGCTTTGCACACCCTGAAAGGTCTGTTCTCTTCAGTAAGACAGCCTGTACTGTAAATATCTCTTCAGGAATAAGGCGAGCTGTGTCATAAAGTATTGTTTTCTAGTGCACTTCTTGTGCAGTACTCTTTTTTGTTTTGTTATAGGTAAAGTAAGTTAGAGATAAATTCCCCACCTAAATCGTTTTCACCCTTAATTCACCCTTTGCAACTGGAAATAAATTTAAAGAATCTGTAAATGTAAGTATTTGGGCAAAGCTGACATCCTGGGAAAAGCTAAGATCTGCTTTGTTTTCCTCATTTTCACCTGCCTGTTGTCTCTAAAATAATAAATAAACCAGAAATGTGGTGCAACACATGGTTAGTAACATACCTGCCTAAAATGTGAGAGTGCTAATACTGTGAACTGGCTTTGGAAGGGAACCAGGAGACAAGCACTGCTGAATTTTCTCTCGTCTCTGAAGCACAGCTATCTCTACATTCTTGGTAACTCATTTGGACCAGTTGTCTGTGCTCTCCTTGGTTATAAGCCATTTTCCAGTGGTGCTAGGAGGGCTTGTGCTATTAATGTTTAGAAAGCAACAGAGATCAGAATTACACATTTCATGTTTGTCATTGGAATAAATTAAATTGTTTTCTGAAGTCATGACTGCAGAATTTGGTTTTACACTGTCACATTGTATTTAAAATGTAATAAAAAATGAAAAAACATGTGAGAAATCACTGGAAACTTGCCCATAAAGTACATGCTGCCTGTTTTGTAACATATGAGAAAAACAGATTTGAAGAGCACTCTAATGAGTGGATACATTTCACCTGCACATTAGAGTTGAATTAATGACTTCTTACTGACCTCAGGGACTGCTGAGTGAGATATTAGTAGAATATGGCCTTGTTCCCTAAAAAAGTGGCAACAGGGAACTCATATATGCATTGCAGCATCTAAGAAGTAAACACTTGTGTGCCTCTGTACAGTCTCTGTGTTACCCCAGAGGAACAGAGCCTCTGTGTTGGACCTTAGAGTTCTGACATAAACTTCAGAAGAGACATTCAGGTGAAAGGGGGATATATCTTGGCCACCTAGGTCTAATGTTTGGTTGTGTTTAATAAATCTTGCTTAATCAGAAGAACTGTTGATACGTAGTTTTGTAGCTGATACTGAAGAAGGTACATTACTGTGATATGGAGAAATGAGGTAAACCACAGAAATATAAAAGAATATGCAATACAGAGAGTAAGTATCTTTTTACATTATAAAGTGAAGATGTACATCAAAATCATATCACATAAATAAGGTATTTATCTTTCTCTTTCTACCTTGTAAACTGAGTACTGGTAAATTCATGTTTATTGCTGTCTGAATATCAGTGGTATTCTGAAGTCCAAATACGTCTTTTTCACTGCTCTCTTGTTCCCACTGTCATGTGTCACAAACTATACTTTTAAAAAAGATGTAGGACACACATGGGACAATATAAAGAAGTATATAGTGAAGCAAGTCATCTTACATGACCTTTAATGATATAAATTTGGTAGGGACTACATGTAGCGGGTCTATTTACTCCAGGGATTAGTTACTCTCATTATGCAAACAGTGTAATGCTGAGAAGCTGAGTCATTGAGGAAATGGGGCAGGTTTTGAAAACTGATCCCTTGCCATTGACGTACATGTGAGAATATAAATGTTTTTGTTTTACGGGAATAGAACATCTTAATGAAAGGACTCGGAAGGAAATCCAACACAATCGGTAGTACACATCACATCCATTTTTGGTGTGGCTGTCCAGGGAACTCAAAGTGTACCAGTCATTTTAATTATAAATCAAGTGCGTTATTCAGACCATATTCTGTTACCTATTAAAAATGGTACGTTCTGAGATGCACTCCTCCCACTTTCTCTCTTATTCAAGCAGGAAAATTAGGTCACTGGGTAGCAAAGACCACAACCACAGCTTCTTATGTGCCTGCCTGTGAAAAATGCAGTCTTCTATGAGACTGCACTTCTACCAGCTGAGTGCTTCATGTTTGCCAACAGGCTGAAGGCATAAAAGGAGGAGATAGTAATATGCACAGCAGTTAGTAGACTGTTTTCTGAATGGAATATCCAACATGATTTTAAAATATGAATATCAGTTATTACAAATACTAATTCCCCTCTCTGTATGTACACTCTGAGGAACTTTGCAGCAAAGGAAAGGGAAACAAAATAGCAAAAGACTCTTAACAAAGTCACTGGGAGGATTCAACTGCTTCGAGTTTTAGCCCCAGTTCAATGGAGAACTTAAACACATGCATTAAGTCCATTTTTTTTGAGGAGGCAATTGGAAAGCATTGCATTCCTTTGCCCACTTCTGGTCAGTCCTTTCCAAAAGCACTACGTTCCCAGTTGCAGGATACATTGCAACAATCTTCATCTTCCTCAGATAGACACTGCCTGAGAATTTTGTGCCAACACTTGCAGCAGCAGAAGTGATTATGTGCTGAATTGCCACTGGATGAAAGATAGAAAAGAAAAAGTTTAGACTGGCAAAATCTTGCCATGAATATACAAGTTAAGATAAAATATGCTTTACAAGAACAGTTAGGCAAAGAATGAGAGGAGTCAGATACTCTGGATAGATTTGTTTAATGACTTTAGACAATAGGCCTCATTTACATATTTTTGTTTTCCAAGGGCTTAATTTTAAAGCTTTTAAAACAATTGAAGGACTTTCAAGGTTTTTTTTTTTTTCTTCATATAATAGTGAGAAAAATGACCAAGATGTCTTAGTGGATCGATAAAGTGCGACACAGCCTGAGACTGCTGAAAATACTTTCCAGAAGAAAACATATTTTATTTTCTCCAGCACTTTGTACTTCTCTTGTTTCATAAAAAAAAAAAAAAAAATTTTTTTGCTTCCTTTTCTCTTTTGTGGAAATGCTTTTTCATTATCTCTACCCTATTCTGTACTGTGCAGCATCAAACTGTAGATGATTTTGGATTAAATCTTATTAAAATAGCTATCTATTCCTGATGCTTTTGTCCAGGCTCATGCAAAGGAAAAATTTTTGTACTTTAACTGCTCCAAAATATTATTTGGCTACTAAGCGAAGACGGTAGGGAAGCACTCCCAGTTTGCTTTGAGGACCTTGATGTGGAATATGCATGGCCAATGGAAAGCTGAGATTGCGATTGTGGCTTCATGGGGCTGGTGGTTTTCACGTGGGTTTCAAATCTTCTGTCACTTTGCAGACAGGCTGTAGCCTTTAAATCAGGCAGAAGGGCAGTGCCCAGCCACCCCTCTCTCCTTGCGTGGAAATTATCTTGGCCCTGCGTCTCCAGGGGATGATCTAGCAGTGCTGGCAGACCTGCTTGCCAGATGTCTGTATCCAGGGATAGCAGGCATGAAAGAAAGGAGGACCTCTTGCAAGCAGTAGAACAGAATTGAATTAAAGTTGTTTAGCTACTGTGGAACACAGGCAGTGATGCTGATATCCATACGTTAAAACCGTAATGATTTTTACTGTGATCCTATTGACACTTGCAGGTAAGAGATCAGGCCTGAAACACTGATCTCTCATACTGATATTCAGAAAGGACTTCCCAGAGCAGCCCAGCCTGTTGTTGGCTTTAACAACAGTTTAGGAAAAGCTGAACGCTATTGCACTCCAGGAGTCCCATCCAAAGTCCACAGAAGTCATTCTTCTCTAGAGAAGACCATAAAAAAAAAAAAAAGATATTCCCTTAGTTTCATCTTTTCCTCACTGTTACAAAGGAGATCACTTTCCTTTTAGGTCTTGGCCTACATCTTGTTCAGGTCTATTTTAGTAGAAGAACAGAACTCTTTTATAGATTGTATATGCAGAAGGAGTCTATGGTAATGCTGACTTCTAATCTGTAGGTCCCTGTTTGCAAATTAGCCCTAAGGGATGGATTTGCAAAACAAATATGGAGCCAGTAAGTGGTTTATATGTTTTTTAAAGTTATCATGGTAATTAAGAAAGAATTCAAGAATGGAGCAGTGTAATGAAGGAGAGAGGTTGTGCTCCTCTGAACATGAGAGCAGAAACAGCTGGTAGGTACTATGGAGTATCTGGCTTGCTCTACACTTGCTCTACACAGCTTGTGGCAATGTCTTCAAAGCAGATAGTTCATTGTTTGAATAAAAAGATTTCTTACTAAAATTTGACATGAATCACGGACAAGAAAGACCTTGGAAAAAACATAAGACTTTTAAAGAAGTTTAACTTCTGACTTCTGTGCTACACAGATGGGCAGACCTCATATTTATATATTTATTGCTTATCTTTTAGTGATGTGAATCCACAAAATGTACCATTGGAATAAGACAGTGAAAGTGTTGAATGACGGACTAACTGGCCACAGGCTGAAATAATGTGCACTGGAGGAACAGAAACTCTCAGAAACAATCTGTAACAGAATTAGACCACTTCCAAGAAAAAAAATAAAATAACCTTGGCCCTTCAGTTGCTGCATCTTCCAGTAGGCCTTTCATATTGTATAATGGTTCTATAAAGTGTAGGGAATGCAGGTAAAACTGCTGGCTACTACACTAACAGGACAATGTATTTCTTCCAAACAGTGGAAACTTCCTCTTACGAGAACATAAAAGCCTCCTCTTTATTTTTGAGTGTCTACAGAAGTGTGGGTACAATATTTATCTATAACCTAAATTCCCATTGAAAATTTAGATTTCTCTTGAGATGGCTATATTGATGTTATTTCACTACTCCACTCCAGTATCTCATAAAAGAGTTCCGCCTTACCGCATTATTTAAAACCACATCTTTATGTTTTGTTGGTAAAAGCAAACTCCTTCCTGCCCTGCAGGGAGGAAGGAGTTGTCACCTGCTTTTCCAGCCAAGTTTCTTGAGCACTCAGCAGATGTTAATACCATGGTTGTTTTTGCGAGCCATGTACCAACTGGACATACAGGAGGTTTCTGCTGGGCAGCGGTGGCAGCGGTGCCGTGAGCTGCACCGCTCCCCAGGAAGGGTGAACTGGGGCAGCAGTGGCCAGGGCTGCTGGGATCCTGTCCTGCCAGTGCAGAGGCTGGTGCTGGCACTGCTGTTTCGGTGCCCGAGTGCTCACAGCTGGCGTGGCTGCGGCTGCAGCAAGCACTGTCTTGTGGGTACAGAAAGGAATTGATCCTTTCATTTGTTTTGGCCTCCTGGAATGCAAAAGAATTAATTAATTGTAGTTTAAAAGTGCTGAGCTCTCCTGAGACTTACAGAATTTTCTTTTTCATCTGAATACTTTCCCCTTTAAAGCCTCTTTTTCCCGATAGCATACACATTTTTCAACAACTAATATTTTCCTTTGCATAGCTATATATACCCTCTCTCTCCACGTGCTAAAGAAACACGTGCCCAAATGAAACCACACATACCATTTAACTCAAAATGCTCTCCTGTGTACATCTGCTTCTCATTAGTTTTTCCCTCTGCTATATACATAGACTTTGCTTTAAGAAGTGTCATTACATTAGTTTGTATTACAGTATTATTTTTCACTCGGCTGTGTACCAGTATAGTGGCCAAATACCTCCCTTAGACTTGCATGTGTGTTTTTGAGGGCAGAATTTGGCCATTACAATTGTATACAGCATGTATAGATGTGTATATTCATACATTAAAGAAAGTAGCATTTTTAACCCATGTTTTATGCAAATATTGTGAATAAAATATTCTAAACATAATGGGCATGTGATGTGGTTTGTACCTGTATTTTCTTGTCATGCATAAAGTTTCTCTGTGTGTATGCACATGAGAGGGAAACAAGTACAGTACCTTCAAGCTGATGGGACATCTTTGTCTACCTCAGCTCTACATCTTCCCCCAGAGTCCTCTTCATTAAAATTTATTTAAACTCTGTAGTTCTCTACAAACCTGCGCAATTGTGTCCACAAAAGAAACTACAAGAGAAGCATTTCCTCACTATTCCCAGTATAATAATTTTCTGAAATCCCAAATGATTTACCTAGAATGGAAAAAAAAAATTCCTGCATAATAGCAATGAGTTTAGAAAGGTGTCCAAGGGGCCACCTGGACTAAGAAAATCAGTTTAGTTTTTGAGGTAATAACTGTAAATATCAAAATACTGTTATAGCTTACCATTTCCAAAATATTGCTTGGAGTCTGCAGGCCTTGTATAAAAAAACATATTGTATTTTATATTTATACATGTACATTTTAACATACAGATGTTCATATCCAATTTACTTACATTACATTTCTGCAAAATCTTACTGATGATATTTTGCTTATTTTCCCTTCATACATATTGACCATCCATATTTCCATAACTCATTAAGCTCTTAACCTGCAAGTTCTGATTTACATCACAGTGATATAATATATAATCCTAGACTGCACAAATCCATGAGATAATTTTGACAGAAACATGCGAGCTTTATTCACCTGTGTACCTAGGTCAGTGATGTCTTAACCCTGTGCTTCTGTTACCCGTTTGCTTCCTGCCAACCTTTCAGGATCTGTAGTCCCTGGAATATCCTCCAAATGGTTATGCAGTGATTGCCATCCTGGGGGAGGAAGGGCACTGGGGAGTGCAACATGTGACTTCCCAGCCCTTATCCCCACGGGGCTGCAGCTGCTTGGCAGATCCCTCTTGGGCTACACCACAGCCGGGAGAGGAGCTTTCCTGGGGTAACTGCTCTGAGTTTTGGGATCCTTGCAAAAATCCTGGCAAGGCCTCCATTGCCTGGCCTTACTTTCAAGAAGGCTCCAACCACAGGATGAAAGGATGACTCAAGCTTTCACAGTCACCAGGAAGCAGCCCAGGGAAAAGGGGGAGAACAAGGAAGCTATTCCCCATTTACTGCATCCCTGGCCCATTCCAGATGAGAGCACACGCGGGTTAAGGACAGTTAGAGCAGAGCATGCTAACTTTTCCCACCATTGCCATGCCCTAGATGTCAAGAGACAGGAAAAGAAGTTACAGTATGTAGTTATACTTGCCCTCCAATCTCCCAGGACATAGTGAGGGAAGTCATGCTGCCTGAGTAATACAAAAAGAGTGAAAGAAAGCAAAAAAATGCCCTAAGCATGATTTTTCAAAGAGCCCTGACCTTTGTGAAATAATGAGTTGGCCTTTAAGCAGAAAAGTCAAGAGAGCTTTGATTTAAAACTTCATTAAAAATATAATACAGTAAGTAACAGTGTCAGAACGCATGATGGCTTGTGATTAAATTCACTGATTATTGGATCATCTCCATAATTCATTGTAGCATTGTTGCTTGTAAATAAAATGGGTAAAAAAACTGAAAGAAAGCACCTTTCAAAATTTTTTCTTTAAGGTAATTCTTTAGGCTTTCCTATAAACACTAAGGATTTGATTACTCTGTATATTTGGATCTATATTTTCATGAAACCAAAGACAACACATTCTTATAAACAGTCTAGTACAAATTTTGAATACAGCCCATTTCAAGAGCTCCCTGCAAACCTGGAAATAATTTGAATACAAGTTATTTCAGGTCAGTTTGTGGTCTGCTTTCAAAAAGAGAAGAAAAAATTGTATAATAAAATTATTTATTCTGATGCTTTTGCTTAAATCTACAGAATATACACATCAATTTAATGTGTTATTTGAGGATTTCCCTTTGCTTAAAAAGAATATATTCTTACTGACACAACAGAAGTTTAAAAAGAATATTTGATGTTCATTATGTATTTCTGCAGGAAAACAAATATTTCTTTACAAAAATACACTAAACTAGGAATGCTTTTGCCAGTGATGTATAATCTCTGCCTTCTGCAGAAAAATGTTGCTCGTGAAGGTTAGCATATAAAAATTCAAAGCAGTATATTTTTTTCAGTCATCTGAAAAGTTAATCCTTAAGTCAAATAATGTTTTTATAACCATTGGACAGAAAAAATGGTTTAAGTTCCAAATGAAATTTCAACCTTTAGTTATAAAATTTGCCGTGGTCTACATTTTCAAATTGAACACATGAAACAGAAAGATAATTTCAAACTAATTTTTAAACTGTTCTACATAATTTTAATATTTCAGTAGGTGGTGCCATAAAACCATGTACAATCGTGCTATAGCAAAATTCAGTACAGTAAAAACTAATGGCTTCAAATCTCAGTAATGGCAACATTGAATCCAAGTTTATTGTGCTCTGCAGTATAGAAGTTAATGAAAAAGCAAGTCCACAGAATTAATTTTCAGAGTTTTGAGTGGGCTCTTGATATGCAGAAACTGCAGAATCTTGTAGGGAATTAGTCATTAGCCTGTAGCCTAATGTAGTTTTACATAAATGTTTAAGAGTTTTGCTGACTGTGTATGCAAATGCTCATTTGTTTTGCTGAGTAAAGACATGTGATGCTAGCAGATTCAGCATTTGCTTAAAATGTGCTGAATCGGAAGTCTAAAAGGTTTTGAACAAAGATCTTCCTTGTTATAAAAAATATACAAGAAGCATGGTTTTTACGTATGGAAATAGAAGAAAATGGTAGTATGGCACTGTTAAAGGAGCATTAAAACTATGATTAAAAAGCAGTGAGGATTAACAGGAGAATAGGCTAAACTTAGGGTGCTCAGAAACTGCAAAGATAGAAATATGAATTAGACATGTAGTTGGGTATCTTGTCAAAAGCTCTTGAGCTGGCTTTATAGGGTCAAAATTTGGTGGGTACTGGATACCTTTGAAATTACTGCTTCAGATGCAAAAGAGATGGTAGGTCTACATTTTGTTTACTTCTGGATCCTATTCCCCTTCATTCTACTAAATTTAGCCATCTACCTATCTACCTATATTCATAAGTGGATGTATATATGTATACGTATACACAGAGAGGTATTTTTTGGGCTGCAAAGCATACCTCTCATACTTGTGGAAGCTACTTCAGCCTCATGGTGGGTGTGCAGAGAGGAGTGCCTGCATACTGAAGGGGAAGTGTGCGAGTCAATGTCTGGAAGGGGTTTGTTAACACATGATTTTAGGGTCAGCTACCCAACAAGCATCACTTGATAGAATTTCTGCATGTGGTCCAAACCAGCATTGGCAGGCCAGTGAGACTACAAAATGAAGATGTTTAGGGATTTCTACTCTAAAGTTAGGCCTTCTGAGCTGAACTTCTGGGTGTTTTGCTAGGACTTTCATTAGTTCATTAAATTGCAGGCTACTGTGAAGATCTCACTAGTTCAGTCCCCTGAGTAGGCGGGTGCTACTATCTAGGCCACTTCCCAGCTTCAGGATGACAAAAATGGGTCCTCCTGCAGATTGGTTCTCATCCTCCTCAGAGGCTAAATCTGCTGGGAAAGATCTGAAGCCCATTTTCCCACATAATTTTTAGGTCCTTTGGGCATGATATGCCCTCAGCATGGCCCAGAAGCAGACCTCCTGTGTGTTCCTGTGTATATTTGGGGGAGCGGGGGGAGGTGAAAGAGTGTACATAGACTCTGGCAAATACATGCAGAGGCTATGCAAGGCCAAGTACCTAGATGCTGGATGTCAGGGCAAAGGATGTGGCAGATCAGACCCTTCTTGAACATGTAACACTCCCCAGCAGCTTCTCCTCAGAGGGCTCCTTCCCCAGTCCCTGCATTTCCCGGAGAATGTTAGGTACCCCATGTAGTCACAAGCAGTGGAGACAAGCTCCACATCAAAGACATGACTGTTCTGCCCAGAAACTGAGTATATAGTGGCCTGGGACATTGCAACACAAGCAAAACATGCTTGACTCATTAGCAATTTTTCAATTTACTGACAGTCAGCTTAGAAGTCAGTACAAAGGAGCTGTGCCCCGATCAGGTAATTTCTGACACAGGAGAAACAGAGAAGCTTCTTCCTTGCTTCTATTGGTCTTCTGTTTTCTTTTAAAGGTAATCATCTGAATGCACATCCCAGCACCATGTAAGAGTGAAGTACCCATCTAAAAGCTGAAAATTAGAGTTATCTGAGTGAGGCTGCATGACGCAAAGGAAACAAGGGTTATGCAGTTTTATCCACAGTTGTTTTTAATATTGATGATGGTGATGCCTCTCTGTAGGTGGGTTGTGAGTGCTAACTTAAGAGATCAATTATCTGAAGGCATCAGCACTACAACCCTGTATTACTGTCCCATGTTAGTGAAGTGTTCCTGCTAGACCCCCAGGCCAATGTTGCTGCAGTGTGGTTGCTCTTCCCGTTGTTGGGCTCTTGGAACAGGCAGTAAACTGTGTACGGCTGTCCCCTCTGACTGGAGAAGCTTTACCCTGAAAACCCCCTTGTGCTCTCCCTAGGCAGAGATGGGACAAGCAATAAGCCTGGTGTCAGGACAGGTTTCTCTTCTACTTCTTCTCTGCCACCCCTGTTGACAATGGATTTCTGCACTGAACAGCCCACCTGCTGCACAACTGGTACGGAGGCGGGTCACGCTGCTGATGGGGGGACCACATGCTTATGGGGAGGGCTGCTGCAAAAGCACCGTGCAGAGCTGGTCCACCAGGCTGTTTTCTTGAGAAAAAAACCCAGAATATTTTATGAACTTTATTTTCGTTTTGAAGCAATTATTTATTACAAAATATCTTTTAATTTAATTTAAACAAAAAGTCAATTTTAAAATTGTCAGGATGAAAATGAAACATTTTGTTCAATCCAAAAGTATTAAAAAAGTCCTTTCCTGAGAAATTTTGAAAGTTCTGGTTTTGATCCAAATGAAAACAATTTTCTTTCAATTTTCTCAGAACTGCCAGTGAATCAAGGAGTACAGAGAAATGCCACAGCTTCGGATTTTTAAATAGCGGATACATGCCTGAAACAGAAACAAAATTACCAGCTAATAAGATTACATGGAAATAAAAATGGCGAAGTAGTAAAATTCAGTGAATACCTGTATGCCTCATAGAGCATTTAAAGAATTATGAGCTTGTGTGCTGGAATGCTATGGGATCAGAGAGCAGCAAAATTGCATGTCCTTCCAATGGCTTTAATGAGAAAGAAAAATGGAATGCTTTCTATTGCCTGGACCTTTTAACATTCTTTATACTGACTTGCATCCTATTCTTTCATTGCATTGTCCAAGGAAAATAAATAAATAAATAAAACCCCACAAAACCAAAACACAGCTAGGATGAGCACGAATACACAATGTTCCATCAATTAGAAAATATTTGTCTCGCTAACTACTTGCAGACACTTGAACAGATCATCAAATCTAAACAGAGAATTTTCAACTTGAGTCACATTCAGCAGTGTAAATGGAGGAGCTTCTCAGCTGCTTCTGGATGTTGGTGTTACAGACTGCAGTATTTCCTATGCCTTCATTGCTTAGTGTTTTTTTTGTTTGTTTTTTTTTTTTTTCTTCCTCTAGTGTTTTTTCATTGCAACACGGTTATTTTTCTGTAGGTAACTTTCTTTCAGGAGGTGAGGCATTCTCTTCAAAGAAAGGAATAGAAGGGAGGTCTAGCTGGTAATTCTGTAGCATGGGTATACCACAGATCTCATACCATGAATCTCTCTTTTATTAAGTCTCCTCAAAGGGAAGCATGATGGCATTTCACTTACTACAACACACAACTGCAGCTCTCCATCATTGTCTTGCTGAAAACTGGCAAATATTTTGTGTAAAGCTTATTTTTAAACCTTCTGTCCTTTATTCTTGCCATTTATATGTTGCCTCATTTTTGTTATCTAATTCCAAAAATAATTTACCAAGCCGTTTATCTCTCAGGCATCGATATATGGATGTGTGTCATATACTGTACTGGTAATGTGGACCTAGGCATTCATAATGTCTCCAAAAAGCAATGTGAAAACAGACTAGCTTGTTAGCTTAAATATGTTTGTGAAATGCATATTAGACATGATATTTTTTCTGTTTCACCAGCAAGTTGGAATTTTTAAAGGATTTTCTACATATCTTTTTGCAAATAGGTGTAGATAAAGATATGGTTCATTTTGACTATAACTTTAATAGATTTCTTTTTTTAATAAAAATTTTGGCCACTTATGCTAAAGATTTGGCATTTTTCCTAACTGAAGTGAAAACTATCTTTATGTGTAAGAAATTATTCATCATATCCCACACTTTCAAAACCTTCCATAGCATCTTAGATTGGGTGATGTTTTAACCAAGGTGAAGACTGTTGTGGATAAATGAACTGCTCATTCATTCAGCATAGCCTTCTCCATTTTCTTGCAACTTGATGTTTTCTGAAGCCATCAGTGACCCTTTCATCTTCTACCAGTTTGGTATGGATCTGACAGGGCTGGTTGGGCTATTTATATAGGAAACAAAGATTTTCCCTTTTGCAAGAAATGGCAAATCTCTGTCTGGCCACAGTGAGGGAAGTTAACAGTTTTTTTCAAAGTAACACCTGTTTGCCTCACCAGTTACTAGTGGCACTCAACCATAATAATATTTTGAACAAGAAGCAAGAAATTTGAGGTTGAGGACATCTGGGAGGATAGGTTTGTAGTTATGGTGCTGAGTTCCAGATATATGTATTTAGTTCCTTAATCTGTCCTGTATTTCAGATATGATTTTGTGCAAATGATTTTTTGTGTAATTCACTACTACACTATGCCACACCAGAAGAATCAGAGATTAATTACTCTGAATCTCCAGTTGGCTAAATTATCCCACTGAATGTATCTATTTGGGACTGCATTATGAATGAAAACATGTTCTTTGTTTGTAATTTCTTATCTGTAAAGTGTGGAGATCACTACTGCTCTGCCTCACACAGGCTTCTTAACAATACCTGTATGAGTGAGAAGATCACTGGTGTTAAGACACTAGGGATCAGAGACTATGCATACTGCCTGCAGTCTGTGCTGGGAGCTGGAACCACAAACACTTTTTGAGCTAGCTACTAACAAGAAGATTTTTCTGTTTTGATGGCCCGCCAGTGCTCCTCTGTTCATCCAACCATAAAAGGTGACATGCCCATGGGCTCTGCTAGTAGGAACCAGAAGTATATTGGAGAAGAAGGCCCTGGAACAGCCTCAGAGAAAGTTCCTTCTTAGGGCTGATGGAGGATTAATGTCAGCTTGAGAGAAAGAAATGTCTAGTGGCTTCCTTCTTGTGTTGCTATTTGTATTTAAATCTATCCTCTTAGCTTGGAGTAAGAGAAACACCAGCTTTCTGGGTCTTTCAAGCATATTGAGGCTGGTTCTTGGCATGACTGTAACCAAATTTCTCTTTGCTGGCGCTCACTACGTATATACTAGTGTGATGCCAGCATTTTGTCCTTTCTGTAATGTGATCTGTACATAGGCATTTTATTACATATGGTAAGAACATGTGTTTTTCTCTTCTAGTAGGAGTACAATCAACATTGTAAGAGGGCTAACAGTAAATTGCTCAGATTTGCCTAAGCATGTGACTCTGACTCAGTCCAAATATTGACAGTGACAAAGCTGTAATCACTTGCAGGCTTCAGTTCTGAACAGAGGGAATCCCATTCTTTTGACTCTAAAATATAATGCCATTGGACAGCAGAGTGCCTATAGAAAATATGTTACACCTGGTTCTAACGCTACAATTGCAACAGACTGTACCCACACAGTGGAGCTGAAATGGACGTGCTGGTTTGACAGGGAATCAGGGGGAGAGCTGCCCCTTTGTACTGAGAATCCAGACTGCTGCTCATATGGAGGGTCCTTGGCAGTTCTTTAATAGATAGAGACATAAATGAATAAATAATTATTGTTTACACCAATAAATCTAACTCCTCCTTTCCCAGTGGAAAAAACCCAGATCTTATATATTGCCTCTGAAACAAAAGTGGCGCATTTTATCTATTAAGTGTAAGAAACAAATACAAGTGTCATTGTTAGCACACTTTGGTTGATGGGGCATTGTTGTGCCATGTCCTGCACATACCCATGTTTACATGCAACCTGCTTGTGCAGTCTTGTTGCTAGCCAAGTGGCTGGTATCTGCTTATGAAATATTTTGAGAGTTGTCTTTGTATGCAGACATATGATGTAAAACTTTGATTTTTAATAACAAACAGTGGATGACTGATAACTTTCACACTCTGATAGCTGCTGTGAGCACATGTGATAGCTGGCATTCCATCGCAGCCTGGGATGAAAGCGTTACTGTAATTTTCTATAGTTTATAATCTAAACTATATCAACAACAGTTGTCTAGCCTTTCTTCTGACATGAAGAATTATTGCACTGCACAAAACCCCATAGCAAAATACAGTAAATCTTGAGAACTCTCTTTGAGTCAGTTTTCTTGGAGATACATAAGCCATCTCAAGAAGGTCATAAGACCTAAGCCATTTTGAATAGAATTTATTTAATCCTCTGAGAAGTTCTGCTTACAAGTAATTGGGGCAATACATCCATAAGTCACTATTTACTGATAATTCTGTGACCATGGGCTAGGATTTGAAAGGAAAGATAAGAAACTTTGACTGCCAACTCCCGTTCAATTAGAGTAGAAGTTAGGCAACCAGATGGCTTGTTCCCATCGGAAAGCTGAGTGATAATAATGTTCAAATGCCTCTGAGTCACTATTCTCCCATCCACTGCTCAGTCATAATAGAAAACACCATGTCAGTATTCTTCCTGGCTCAGTAGGCTTTCTGGAAAATGTGGTCAAATTTTCTTTCTGTTTCCTGCCCATTGGGTTGTTCATCCAGGTGTTTTCCTTTCTTCTTTTCCTTCTTTTTCATTTATTAAAAGTAACTTTAAAAAACCAGCATGGACAGCATGGATTTTGCAAAGCTAGATTTTAACTGGGAACTCTGTCAAGTGGTAGAGAAACAGAGAACTAAGATTGCCAGAATTCCCCAGGTGTGTGTCCCATGCATGGTTGTGAATGGGACTGCAAGGAGTACCGTGGCAGTTCGGTATTCATCACTTGTAAGAGACAAAAATGCATGTTATGCATTTAAGAATTTTGTTAGAGCTTGTATCAGAGATATTTAAGCTGTAATTGTTCACACCATGAGAAAAAAAAGGCACAGAGAGGAAGATTCACTGTGAATATGAGCTGTGAGCGGTAGAATGAGTAAAGTCTAAGTGTGACTTAGAAATAAGAATCTGATTATAATAAGAAGAAAGATATGCACAGAACTCATGGAAATGATTGAGTTTTCAAGGGTCAAGATTCATCTCATTTGACTTTGTTTAGAAAGTAGATGTCAACTTTCTAATCAGTAATCCTATGCTCATTTTACTGTCAAAGGAGAGAACCAGGTCATTTTAGGATTTCTCTGACCTATTTTAGACTTTTACTACAGGGTCAGAGGCTACATTCTGTTGATTGTATCATCACTATTTACAAAGCTATCTTTAATCATTTAATCAGTTGAATTTTCCTGGAGGTAATGGATAATGGTTTTCCACTGAATAAGGAAGTTTTGTCTCTAAATCTCAGTACAGAATTGCCTAGTGTAATGACTAAGCTCATTAAGTTTACAGTTTGCACCACTTTTTTTTGCAACTCAGTTTTGGTAAGTAAGACAAAACCAGGATCAATTTCATTAGATTGCTTTCATCAGTGATAACCAGAAAGATGCCCACAAAACAGGAACTAACTTGTTCTTATACAGAAATTTTTAATACTTGATTCCATGTTCTAAAAACAATAATGGTACGCAAATCTTTGGGGAAGACAGAAAAATTGAAATAAAATAAAACAAAATAAATAAAATAAAATAAAATAAAATAAAATAAAATAAAATAATTTTCTGATCCACTGAGGGTCCTAATTTCATCTGGAATCAAGAAATCTGGAGGTGATGCTGTTGATGGCCTAAGTGTTATTGATTCATAATGAACAATGAGGTCACTGGAAGAAACTTGAAAGGATCCAAATATCCCAGATACCCGGTGGAAAAGTAGAAAGATAAAGGCATTGAAAGCCAGTTACAGAGACTGAGAACAGCCAACATACAGGGTCACACAGACACTCTTAAGCTGGCTCGTGAACTCTGCTGTCAACGAGATATCATAGGTTTGAAAACCAGGCTGAGGTATCTAATGTTGCAATGAACTGGAAAAAAACTATTGCTGACTAGATCTTAGGCTTGCCAAGCCTATGAACTTCACCGGTATGATCAACAAAATTGGGCTGGATTTTGAAATATTACACGCACTATTGAGAGATTCAAGTCTCCTGTAATGAGTGAGGTTGTCACCTTGAAGCAGAGAGCAGTTCTGGGTGTCTGCAGAGCGTGATCAGGGTGCTCTGCATCATAGGACCAGGGAAAGAGTAAAAAAGTGCTTTTGTTTTGAATAACTGTTATGCCCACTAATTCTGGCTAAATGGTAGCAACCCATAAGAAGAAACACCTAAGTTTGACCTCAGAGAACAAAATCCTTAATACATCAGTCTGTGATGCTACATCTCGATACGGACAGTGTTTTTAAACATGTATATAAACTCCGTTTTCAACTAGGCAGAAAGGGTATCCCTGTAATGCACTCCTAAACTAATTTCATAAATTTCATCTAAGTTTATTAGTGAACTATACTTCGGGACATAACAGAATGTATGTAGGCATGGGAATGAAAACAATTACTGACCATGCAATAACTATGGTATTTGCTGTTCTCCTTAAATTGCTTTTATTGCATACCACTGGACTCCTATTTTCCTCTTTTGTCTCTTTTTTAGAAGAACAGCAGTAAATTTGTTTTTTCCACTTGCTATACTTTAAAGCTCTGTGTTTAATAAGAAACAGTCATTAATTCTTTTCTGACTAACACTGTGGTCCCTTGACTTCCTGAAAAGCATAAATAAAAACTTTAGGTCAAATTGTAAAGTAGTTAATTTCATTGGAGACATCATTTTAATGTTACTCAGGGTAAGGTCTATTTAGTATGTCTGAAAGAGTAGGCTTCTATGGTATGGTTGGTCCCTGCTTGATTGCCCTGGTTGCAAAGTCATAACTTCTAGTTTTTTGACGGCTGAGTTTAGTTAGTCTTGTGTCAGGGACCAAAGACACATACAGTGCAAGTGACTGGCTACACACTGAGTTTCTTTCTCAGTCCTTTAACCTTTTCAATGGATGAAACACTGACTAACTTGTGATAGCTATGAAGCACTTGTTACTGCCTTGGAGCACAACGTTGCCTGTTGCTTAAGTTGGTTTTGAACCCCTGTGCAGTTGTTTGATGTAGTTGGCAAGACAGAGACTTGTGGCATGAAAAAGGCTAGTGGGTGGACACAAGCACCCGCTATCAGCTGTATCACTGCTGATACAGGAGAAGGAGCTGAGGAAAAGCAGTAGGTTTTGTAAGTGTTGCTGATCTTTGATGTTCTGGCTTACCTGGCTGCCCAAGTGTCGTGGTTTAACCCCAGCAAGCAACTAAGCACCACACAGCTGCTTGCTCACTCCCCCTCCAATGGACTGTAAATGTGAGAAGACTCATGGATTGAGATAAAGACAGTTTAACAGATAAAGGAAAAGCCACACACACAAGCAAAGCAAAACAAGGAATTCATTCGCCTTTGCCCATCAGCAGGCAGGCGTTCAGCCATCTCCAGGAAAGCAGGGCTCCATCTCGCATAATAGTGACTTGGGAAACGCCATCGCTTCAAACGTCCCCCCTTCCTTCTTCTTCCCCCAGCTTTACATGCTGAGCATGACACCATATGATATGGGATATCTCTTCGGTCAGTTGGGGTCAGCTGTCCCAGCTGTGCCCCCTCCCAGCTTCTTGTGCACCCCCAGCATCCTCCCTGGTGGGGTGGGGTGAGAAGCAGAAAAGGCCTTGGCTCTGTGCAAGCACTGCTCAGCAACAGCTAAAACACCCCTGTGTTGTCAACACTGTATCCAGCACAAATCCAAAACAAGGCCTCATACCATACTATGAAGGAAATTAACCCTATCGCAGCCAAAACCAGCACACAAAGGCTCCCATCTAGTGACAGTGCTTTCCTCTCCTTTCCTCCTCATTTTACCAAGTGTACTTTTGAAAGTTGGAACTCAAATATGTATGGTATAAAGACAGCACAGGAACATTGTTTCTCACTTGCATTTCAGGGAAGCCTTCCTTTTAAATTAATCATAAATAAGAATGCTGGAGGAGCTTGATATGAATGAACAAACGTCCTTAGCTCCCTATACAATGCAATTAGGTAAGATGCTGTTCAAAGATCCGATCAAATTTTCTAAGCAAATACAGTTATAACATCAGTGGCTCTTAGTTAACTGAGAAAGGTGAGTAGTACTTATTAAATGTCCAGAATCAGTTCAAAACCACTACTGGAACAAAGAAGAGCAACTTAGAATAATCTTCCCCTTAGAAAGAACACTATACAACTTAGCGGAAAAAGCAGTTGAAACTATGAAACTTTCAACTCATCTGACAGTATTTAGAAGAGAAATAATTATATACAAAACACAAAATTCTGCAAACTTCTTGAGGAAAATTCTGCCTAAAGCAGAAGCTCTATGTTAAATAGTATAGCCCTCAACACAACTGTATTTCTGTATACCCCTCCACATTTCCCCCTCCTTAAATCTTTCAGGGATCTTTCCATTTGAGCTGTCACATATATGCTAAAATAAGCTGTAAATTATAGTTACTTTAACTTTACCAATTAGTTGTTCTTTCCTTCGTGCTTAGAGCTGATGTGTTCCTCTGATGAAACTGTATACACAAGAAAAGAGCCAAGCAATAAAGTCTGTACACACTGGTAAAAAAACAAAACAAAACAAACTAAACCAAACCAGATAAATGGACAGTGTACTTCAAATGAAGCATTAAGATGTAATCTTTATTCTGACGAAGTTTCATCAGGCTGCTCTTTGAATAGCAGGCCCTCCTATCTAATGAGCAGGTCATTGTATGGACAATTGCTTAGAGCATTTGTATGGTATTGCTCATGCTCATAGTCCTAGATTCTTTCCAAAGGAAGTGAAGGTTTACATTCTGGCATGAAAGGAGGATTATTGCCACTTTTAACCCTTTTCCCTATAATGGTGCTGCTTTCTTATATGAACAAGGAAGGTGAAACATAAGTTGGAAAATTATTGCTTATTGGCTCTTCTCTTTCTCATGTCATTCCTGTCCCCTTTATCTCTCAGATTTCTCAACTTCTTTGCAACTATATGCACATGCATCTCTCTTTCTCTCTCTCTCTGTGTTTTAGCTAAGCTATTAAAGATCACTGTGATGGGAGTGCTTAGAAGACTAACGAACCAAACCAGTTTTAAACTATAAAACAAAACTTTACCAAATTCATTAATTAACAACACTATTTTTGCTAATGGTTCATTCTTATGTATCATTAATCATCATTGCTACACATACAAAAAGCTCAGACTTTAACACTCATATTATGAATCGGCTGTAAGTATACAGTACCATGGAGATGACACCGTACGTCAAGTACAGGCAGCTGAAGTCCTTAGAGTTTCTTAGTCATGCAGAGGTCCAGGTGATCGAGCTTGAGATCTCTCTAATGAGCATCAAAGTAGGCTGTCTTCTTTCTTCTCTGTCTTTCCTCTTTGAGTTTGAACGTTTCAGTGCTCTTTTGCCTCCCTCCCAAAAGGGGTGGTCTCCTCTGCTCCTGATACTATGTATTTTTTCATCACGCCGGTCATTCTTCTCGTGCATCCAGCAGGGTGTCCTGCTTATTTGCAGTCCCTTGTGCTTATCTTGTCCTTTGGCAACTTTTTGTGTCTCTCACATATATCTACACTCATTGTTTGCCCCTTTGGTGGGCAGACTGCTCACATACTTATGTGCCATCACAATGTTCTGAAGTGTTCATACACTGTTGGACTGGATGATCTTCAAGGTCTTTTCCAACCTAGACAATTCTGTGATTTTGTGTTGGTTACACTATTTTACTTATATTCAGATTCAAGGTTAGCTAATATTAACTATATCCCGACTACTGCACTTGTAATTTATAAGTGTCACAGGCCTGTGTATCAGCTACCAGCCCCATCACTTCAACAGTAAGGATGGAGCATTCTGCCTCCTTGCTGAGGCAAAAAACCTGGATACTTGCACCCAAGTCTGCACAGGTCCCTGTCCTACCACATTACTTAAGGTAGTCCAAAACACAGTGGTCTAATCTCAGATCTTCTGTATTGAGTCTTTTATTCTCCTTGGGTTAGAGAAATTACTTACAGCAAAGTGAAGGACTGGACTCCCTCCCTCCAGCAGAGGAGGGATGTGATGTGGGAGATGCCCAATGGAAAATAGGAGGCAGCCATTTATCACCTCTGTAGCTTCCTCCTCTATCCAAAACTCCTTACAGTCCTTCTCCCAGGAAGGTGAACATCTTCATCAGTGTTGACTTGAGACTGAATCTATCACCCGCATCAGGACAGAAAGAAAATATGTGGCTGTGTTAGGAGCAAGTTCCAGGTGTCCTGTGTCCTTGGTGCATTGCCATACAGCCCACCCTCATCTAGGCCTGATGGGCTTCCCAGGGTGACATCTCCTGCTGACAGACAGAGAAGCTGTCTGCAGAAGAAGTTACACAAGCTCTGTAAACTTCTGGATGTCTGTCTCTGCAGATTACCACAGACTCCAGCGTTTCCTGCTTACGTGCTGCATGTGCGTGCAAGGACATCCTGATGTTATGCTGATGCAACTAAAAAGAAATTTGGTCTGGCTCCTACACTGAAATAAACAACAAAGTCCCTTTCTGTGGTATTTTCTTGACAGGTCTACCTTGTGTGGTAGTTGAAATACATGACAAGATCAAACAAAACAAGTCAAGTGGAGGTATAATGGCTGTTGCTTTGTGTAGTGAAATTCAAGCTAGTATGGCCAGAAGTGGTGTGGAGGAAGACTCTTTCTTCCCATCACATCACATGAGCCAGATGAACAACGGAGTTATACCCTCAGAGCCTGCACTAGTGTTGGGGCTGTTCATGTTGCAGCTCTGACATGTGCCACTTTTAAACTCCAGTGCTTTTGTTAATGTCCTCCTCAGACAAGAACAAAGACATTAGAGAAAACATTAGAGTCCTGCAAGATGCACAGTTAAATAAGATCAATTACATTGACTATGAGAGACCACTTATCTCCAAATACTTACATCTATATATAATCAAAACCATGTCAGATCATTTGCAGACTCTTCTACAATTGGCAGGAAAACTTTCTAGTGGATAGTAATGGCTAGAAACTGTTTATTCAATCTGTGCATGCTTTTTTTTTTCTTTTTTTGACATTAACAAGACATTTCAGTAAATATTGACACAAAAAAAGAACATTATTAACATTCCTCTTTACCCACATAAATCTGTCTTGCTGCTCTCCCTGAAATGGACAGCTTCTTAAATTATTCCTAAGAAACAAGTACACTTGACATAAAATATCATTATGTGTGACACAGACTATTAACAGAAAACTTTAAAGGAACATTTGGCACCTAACTTATGTTCCAAACTCATGGAAGGACTGGTGAGAGACTTTCTTGTCCCAAAGAGCAGGAATGACCAATGTTGATCCCCAGGACCCAGCTGCATATGCTGAAATATGTTCTTAAGGACCTCTGCTTTGGAGTCACTCACTTTCAGTTTACTATGCATTTCCTACATATAAAGTAATAGTACAACTGAGCTGTTTGGTATCCTTTGAAAGATCTTGTAAAAGCACATGACAAAGTATTAAAAAGCTGAAGGAGGACTCATTCTCACAGGCATCATTAATTAATTCAGCATCTAGGTTTGACTTGTGCCAATTTGAAAATATAAAATGAAAGTCATTTGTTTAGTCTGGGAAAGACATTCAACAGTTTGATCACACTGATATAAGGAACAGATGCTCACCCCTTTTCTGCACTTCCTCCTTTGAAATCTGACCTCTTGAAAGCAACCTGCACGTAGATAACCGTTGGACATTTTAATGTCTCACCCTGAGACTGTGTACACAGTGACTCCAGAATGATGCACCCTCCAACTGAGAAGAGTGCATGCTCTGTTCAGAGGGGATTCGTGTGTAGAGAGATGAGGTGGAGGAGTGTGTTCAGACAAGAAGAGGCCCAAGAGCAAGGTATAACTCTACACCTATACCTCTCAACCAAGCTGAGATAGACTGGTGCTACTGTGCCATGGAAGAGATCAAGGTGTCCAGTTGTGCCCCCATGTTACCTGTGTAATCTGGAAGGGGCTTAAAGGCTAGGAGAGCAGATTAGTAAAATGTTTTTTGTGCACTCAGCTCCTTTCAATCTCAACCAGCAATATTTTGGATCACAGAGCCCTCATGCTACACTGGCACACGGCAGGGAATGGTGACACCACAGTGTGGCACATGCCTGGGCTGGCAGCGTTAGCACTTGCTCTTTCCTTGGGCTTCTTCTACCACGAGTGGACAGAGTTAATCACTGGGGCCTGCACCCTAATTGAAATGAATCTTTTCCCATTGGCTGTAGGAAGACTGCAAGTCATATCTAGCCATCCTAGGTCCAAGTCAACTAACGTGGCTAGACACAGTAGTGTTGAGCCCAGCAACACCTGGCCATACTTTAAAGTGGAAGTTGGGTGCCTTTACATATTATACTGTTCTTTGCTGCCTCCTTTCCTCCCTGCATTCTTTTTCAACCTGCAGATAAATACTGTGTTGCATTAGCTTTCCCGTCCTCTCTTGCCCTGGCATTTAACTTTGCTGGGACAGTGTAGAAGGCTGAGAGAAGATTTTGCAGTACTTATAGCAATTTATGATAATTGTTCTCACTGAGAGTTTCCCAGCTGATAGAAAATATTTATTAATTATTGGGCATTTTGTGCAGAGACAAAGGAAAAAAGCCTACCAAAAACCTCATCTCTGATGTTATATTTCATAGATGAAATATATTTATCTCTCCAGTTGATATCCATATTTCAGGCCAGTGGCAGCCATAGGCAGTGAAAGTACAGGTGGCAGTGGGAGCAGCTGCAGGCAGTACTAATATTGAGGCTTAGGTTTCTTCTGTCATCTCCTCTGGATTCACCAGACGAATCCATACCCCCTCACAATTTGCAGATGGAATGGAGAACTGGTGTGAGAAAATCTGCATGATGAACAATAGCTAGCTTTGGCCCCTTCGATAAGAGAGCTCACCATTTCTCTCAATCCCATCCTCTCGGTTAAAGGAGCTTAGCAAAAGCTTAATGGACATCTGAGCTCTCTTCTCCAGGCAGAGCCAAGCTCAGGAAGCCAGGATTTATGGAAAGGAAAGCATCTATAAGTAATCCAGAAGAGTCTATGTTGTATTCAGCAGCTGAGAAGCTCAGAGATCACAGATGTGTGTTCACGGTTTGAACATCTGCAGTTGCTTGGAACTTCACATGGGTTGAATTTGCAAGAACAGTTTGCATTTTTCTTTTTTAGTCTGATTGCATATCAAACACCTAGTCTACATTCTTGCTTCCAGCAGTGGCAAATTTACACAGATCTGAAAGGAAGATGAGCAGCTTTCTGACTATGACAGGCTTGAGCCAAAGCTCAGGAAAATAAATACAAAGGGCTTCATTAGCAACAGTGGGCTTTGAATCAGACCCACTGTCTACTTATTCAATTATACAGTGTCATTAGGAGAAAAATAGCTTCCTGGCCTCCCTAGTAGGTAAAATTTAAGCCCTGCAGCATGAGGTTTTAGTCTCCCATTTTACCATAGCTTGCATAGCTTGCCAGAGCTTGCATTACTTTTTATGTTATTGCTTTCCAAGCATTCCAATCCAGTTCTTCAAAAACCCTGCTTAAATAGTAGTATCCCTGAAACAGTGGCTTCCAGGTTATGTAGAGCACAAAGTAATCTTTATTTCAGGGGTGCTTAGTATATGTTTGCCAGGTGCTTTTTTGTTGTCATTCTGGAAATAAAAATAGAAGAGCATCTATAATATTTCCATTGTTGTTTTACATACTTCAAAATTGAAAAAAAACCCCAACTTACAACTAATTAACTTGCCTGAATTTATATGGTTGAAATCCAGACCGTGAGGTCTATCCTGCTTGGTCAAGTAAGCCACATGGCAGTGTTTACTCCCCAGATGCTTTCAGTGACATTTCCTGTGTGAATGTAAAGGATTTTTAAGTGATGTCATTGCAAGTCACTTTGCAGAAAAAATCCTCTGGAAAAACTAAATGAGAAAAAAAGTCTGTGGGATGTGTATGTGTTCCTGCAAACCTTACATCTTAAAATAATCAGTTTGTGGGTTTTTTCCTGTTACTCATTTGCCCATAGCCAGTTCAGATTCTTTCTTAGAATGAAATCCCATTACAGAACTTGTACAGATGATCTACATGCTCTTCTGATCAATTCCATTACCAGGATGCCATGTATAAGTGTATTCCTAATTTTTTCCCCTTTTTAAAACTTCTTTGCATATGTTTCAATAGCACTATGAGAGTATTTAAATAGGCATATGAGAGGGAAGCTTATCTTCTAGTTAGAAAAGCTATGGGATGCCTGGCGCTTACTGGCTTTCTCAGTTTTGTCCACTGGACAGTGGAAAAGACAGAACGATGGTGTGAGAATAAGTATTTCAAAGATGGTATAAATGACAGTGATAGATTTTTATGTCCCTGTCTGTCGCCCTCCCATGTGGCCATTAACTACTGCAATGTCTGCTCTCTTCTGAGCAGAGGCAATGCAGTGTTCACAAGGACAACATGGAAATGGCCTCAGGGCTCTGTAAGGAGATCTCAGAAGACTCAAGGCAGATCTGGGAAGGGAGGTCTCTCAAAGGGTTATCTCCTGCTGTGGCCATTGGCTCATCCATCATCCCTGTCAGCCTTGTGACTATACAGCAAGGCAAACAGGAACAATGTGGAGGAGGAAGGTGGGTGCAGGCAGGAAAATCTTTTTCCTGCTTCAGCTCATCTTTATTTTTTGTTGATAGCTAACTCTTCTGGAAAAATAATTTCTGGAGCACATACAGCATGATGAACCACAGATATTAGCAGTAACACGTCCCCATTCAGGACTGGTGCACTGATGACAGTTCTTTGGCAAAAGAGAGGACCCCACAGAAACCTGCATTGGCAGCTCATATTTTGTGTTACTACCCTGTCTCGATTTTCTGTGGTTTGCAAGTCCTTTTAAAACCTCTCAGCAGAGTATCACTATACTGGGATGTATTATAATATGAAGATCATGTGTATTATTCTGAGAAGAATTTAAAAGATCAATCCACTAGCACTTTGCATAATTTCCCTAAAATATATGAATACCAATCAAACTTTTATGTATGTGTGGTGTTAGTGGGTACATCTTCAAAGAGAACAAGGGAGTCCTGCCTGTTTCCTTCTGGACTCTTCCACCATGGGTTTTACTGTCTCACTGTATTTACATTACTTCACATGCACTTGGGAAAGTATTTTCCAAGGCAACATGGTTTGCTAGTTAGCACTACTATCAGATAAAGTATGGTAGCCAAAAAAAAAAAAAAAAAAAAAAGGAAAAAACAGCTGAAGCAGTAGAATAGAGTACAATATCAATGCTGACATCCTGGTCAGTGTAGCTCTGGCTTTGGAAATATTCATCTGCCTTTCCTTCGAGATATGAGTGAGATCAGATGTTTGAGTGCAGCTCACAGTAGTGACTCAGAAAATGGAGAGGACAAGTATGGTGATCAAACTGGTAACAAGAGGAGGGAACTGAGAATCATTTCAAGGACAACCTGTAAATCAAATTAATTTAGGGCATTTTTATTTTTTCATGTTATAAAGCTCTGAGTATACAAAGTCTTGGGACTAATTCTTGTCAAAATGAGACCTTATTAAACCATTTTAGTGGTGTAAAAGATTCTTAAACTAGAAATGAATTATGGTTATGCCCGTCTTCTACTGTTAGAGTTGACCTGAAGTGTATGTAAGAGCTCAGGTCTGTATGTGGCTAAATACTGAGAAATAAATGTTGCATTTTTCAGATAGTCTTTGCTAATTTTAAATAACATTGCAGAGAACATCTTGTTACTTTGCTCTGAGGGATCTGAAAAGCCTGTCAGGAACAAATTTGTAGTAAACTCACATGTATATTGGCAGGCTTATTTTCAGTAAGATTATAAATGTCAGTTGCTGGTCCAGAACAGGTGGCACTATAAAAAAATTGGCTGTGGGAAATGAGTACCGCTTACAGGGAAAATATCCACTTTCGCAGATTGGGAATAAGAACCATTGCACAGCTGATCTGTGAACTAGTGGTGCTTTTTAATGTATTTTCCTTAAATTGCTTTGAGAAGTTCATGGCTACAGATTTTCCTCATTACTGTTTGTTTTTATGTTTCTTTTATTCCATAGTTCAGTGTATCAAAGCTTAGCAAGTGAGAGTCTTTATTTGTGCCATCTTGGCACTTGGATTAGTGATGGGAACAGTTTAATACTATTACCCCATTAATCACAAAGGACTTAATGTGGCTTCAGACTGAAGCAAGCATGGGCAGCATGGGGTCTGCAGTCATACAGTACCTATAACACATTATTTACTGGTTGGTTCACATCATATATCTCCCCTGGGCTTGTTCTTTCCATTATTTTATATGAGTAGTATATGGACAATAATAGACTGATTACTGAGTTTTATTCATCCTCTTCTCCAGCAACAATGTTTTTTCTTTAAACTGGAGAAGGTGAATAATAAACCAACGCCCTGTACTCATGTTGATGGAAAGCCTCTCTTCCAGGAAGTCTTCAGATCTCATTGTTGTTTCAAAGAAATGGTGTGTCCCCAGCATGCCGCAGCTGATACCGTTGCTCCCCTTCTACTATATGCTTCAGACTGTGTAGCACAAAATGTACTCCAGAGGACACAGGTGAATGGAATAGAAATAAACACATGAACACAACAAATGAGAAGACCATTATTTTTTTTTGCCATTTTTTTACTTCTGTGGAATCTTTGAGTTCCTTCTGCTCTAACTGATCCTCTCAGAGCAAGACATGGTTGCCCAGACAAGACCAGTCTGCCTTCATATTAATGAAAAATGTCAAAAGGTTTACAAGACTCCTTAGCATACATCTGAAAAACTGGCCACACATTTCCCTGGCAAAAGAGGCCTGTTGTACCTTTCCAACCCAGAATCACTCACTCCCTTGGCATCTGGGGGACATCTCTGTGCTGCTGAACAAGAAATCATGGTATCACAGCTGATTGTTTTGTTCTAGAATCCCCACAGTTCATAGCATTTTGTTTATGAATCAGAGTTGCCTTTCAGAAGCTGGATGACCAGGCATTAAGTGAGGGTAACTAATATAACAGTTTCTCTATATCATCCCCACATTTCTCATGTGAATACTACTTCAGGACCAGAACACATGACCCGCACAGCTACACAGAGAATCACAAATCCATTTGTGATGTAAGTAGTTGTTTTCTCAGCATGAAGTAGGAGAGATACTGTCCTCTCCTCTCTTTCTTACCTGACAAAAAAAAGAAAAAAAAAAATATTCAGTTGGTCATTCAGCCTTATTCACTTGCCATAATTAAACAGAAAGTGGCTCAGGGTTACAGAACAAAGCTACTCCTCATGCTTTGCCTGTTTCAGTTACTCATGGCTGGCAAGGAGTCTTGCTAATTGAAACAGATTCATGTAGACTGTTCGGCACCTTGTTTCCCTTCCTTCCTCCTTCCTCCACGTCCTCTGAGGGTGAAATGACATCGGGGGTGTGGGTTCCGTATTGCTGCTGCCAGTATGCTTCAACCTGCAAGCAAGATTTAACCTTTATCAGGTGCTGTGCTTGAGGTTAATAACAATAAAAAATAGTCCCGACAGGAGCACTGGGAAAGCATGCATATAATAGACCTCAAAACACCCACAGTGGGCAAAGCTCAGGAAATTCCTGACCTTAAAAATGGCCTTCTCAGTTTCGTGTAAAGAAAGAAAGAAAAAAAAATAATTCTCTACCAGGCATTAAAATCAAGATTATTAAATTTAAGAGTAGATTGAGTTCTTTCCTTGCATTCAATTGCTTTTGTTGAGTAGTGATATATTCTGGTTCCTAGCAGCACACCACTGTTTACGCTGGTTACTAAAGGAATAAATTGTTCTAAGGATGCAGATGTCCAAGTAGTTAACATTACAGCTTACAGCTATTGCCAAGGAAATAGGAAAACCTGAGTTACTATCCTGCAGAACTACTTTGTTAAGCTATATTTCTTACTTATGTCATCCTTAGTTTTCTCCCTTTATGCAACATCCCTATGTGATGTTGATGGGTACTGAAACCTGTGTCCAAAGGTCATAACTGGTGACAGAGATTTTGTGTACTATAGGATGTATGCAATGCTCTTGGCTAAGAGCTTCAAAAGTGACTGTGATTGTAGAGGCCTCCATTTTTATTTTCCCATTTTCAACACCTTAAAAAGGCCTAGATTTTAAGTGTAGGTACAATTTCTGAAGGCAAAACATGTCCAGCTGAACACCCAAATCAGCACTTCTGTTGAAAATCACTGATGGTCATATAAAAATACTTGTAAAGTTATACACATGAAGATGGCCTCTCTATTCCAATGCTTTATTTAAAGGCTTATGAATTCAATAACTATATATATTTTGAAGATGCTAATATATGATATTTCTGTGCCTTTTAAAATTTTCAAGTGTATAAATAATTTTTTTCTGTTTGTTTAGGGAAACAGGCACACTGTGAAGAAACTTAACAAAAAAAGATTCCAGTTCACTTCAGAGGATATTTTACTGACTTGTCAGGAAGTTTAGGGGAATAACAGTTGGAAGGAGACATAAGATAGATAAATGTATACCATGAAAAAATATTCAACTTCTGTGGTTTACACTGTGACAGTTTATGCGAAGGTCTATGATATCCTCCATTCAGTTTGTTTGCTGATCATTTTCAATCAAAATATACAATATATAGACATTATCTAGATTTTTTCAATGTTAGTTCATCTGGCTAAGAACCCTAGACGCCATCAGTTGTTAATAATAAAAAAGTGTTTACGATAACTTTTCTAATTTTTCCTTTTAACACTTCCAAGAAGTTTGCTGAAGCCTTTGCATTTTATACATGGAATATATAACAGGGTATTTTAGCTGATATTTTATACATCAAAATTTATTTCACATCAGTACTCGTTAGTGAGATGTTGCTGTGCACTAGGAAAGTTCCTTTTCCTCTCCCAATCACTGCAAGTTACACAGAGTCAAAGGTAGAAAAGCAGGCAACAAGTAGACTAAAACAAGGAAGAATTTTGTCTATTACAAGATACTGGAAAGGCAGGAAATTTAAAGTTGAGTCTAAAGTTAAAATATACACAATCAGAAAGTTAATATAGGTTTTGGATCTCTGTGAAGTGTATGCACTGTTAGAAATGAAGTATGAAAGATTTGATTCTTCTCATTTTTATACCATCATAACAAGAAATGGTCTTGGTGTTAACACTGGCAATGTAACAGGAAAATGGGACGAAAAAGATTAAAAATCCTAAGACCAAGACTCTTCAGGGGGGACCAGGACAGGGTCAGAAAGCTGAGTGTACTCTATGCCTTCCCTGTTGTGGTGGGCTCCCGGATCATGTTCTCTCCCAGTGGAAAACAGACGTACCTCTGTGCCATATTTTGGATTCTCCTCATATCCAGGGGTCCCCAGAGGAGCAGGTGGGATGAAGGCAAGGCTCTAGTGTGCCCAGTTGAGCAGTATGCACATTTGACCACTGGCACCAGCATCTGCTTGCCTTTGGTCTGTTGCCATCTGCGACCCTTGATAACTTGGACTCTGACAGCAGCTCCTATTTAGGAGTCCAGAAATTTGGCTGGAGAGCTGAAAATCTTTCCCAAGAGATCTTTGCTGTGTGGTATAGAGAGGACTTATTCTCTGAACAAAACAAGAGATGCTAATTCTTGGCACTCTTGTGTACTTTTAAACCAAGGCCACCCTTTTAATACCGGGGAGTGTCTTGTTGAGCTCATCTGGTCATTTGGCATCAGTGCCAGACTGCACTGAGGTCTCCAGGCCCAGTGTTAAGACACTTCAAAAGCTTGTCCTACCTGAAAACTACTTCTGGGGTAAAATTCAAGGGAAATGCTGACTGAATTGACTTCAGAGACATTGTCAGAGGGTTTTCTCTGCCCTTGCTGATAGAAAAAACCTATGGGAGAAGTAGAAGTCTCAGGCAACCAAAGAGCCTCCAGATGTAGGCCTCCAGATGTAGGCCTCATGTCTGGCCAACTGAGCAGTTTATTCATGAGTGTTTTGCTGTGGCCACTGTTGTTGATAGCTCATGACTTCCACAGAAAGTTTTCAAGTTCATTGGTAGTTTCCCTCCATTCCCATTTCTAACAAGGGAAGATTGAACTATTTTGATTTCAAAAAAACCCTTTCCTGCTACTCACAGCACCAGTAATTGATGAAAATAATGATTTACAAGATTGTTTGCAAAACTTGGGTGTACTGCCAGATGCCTGCTCAGATGGACTGTCCTTTCTGCAATGAGATGGGAGACGTTCAGTGCTCCTGATTTATGTACCACTTTCAATTTAGACTAGGATAGCTACAAACAACTGAGTACCTTTATTGCTTAGAAACAGTCTTTTTTGCCTACTACTGCTGAATTTTCTGTCGATGTACCCACCAGGTCACAACTCTGTATGGAAGAGCAGACTAGTAACTGCTATTTCATTGAGACTTCATCAATCTCAAAATTAGACAAAACATAGATCCTTTTAGGGAATGAAAGCTGCTGTAGTAGCTGGTTTTGCTGGCTTATATCAAAATGCTTGTTCTCCCTTACATTCGTGCTTTAGACTGAGGGTCTCCTTAACACTAGGGTCAGTGAAGGGACTGTGAGGACTGAAGTATGGCACATATGCAGTAATACATAGACTCTGCTGTCCAGAAAGTTTCCAGGTCACACATCAGTGTTGCATTCTGGTAGATGTATGCAGACAACCATCTTTAACAACCACAGTTACTACACCTATGGAGCTGTGGTTATAATGCCAGCAACCCAATACCCTATTATTCTTCAGCATTGACTTCAGCCCAAAGCAGCCATTTTCTTGTATTTTATTGCTTTGGGGCTAGAATTACTTCATCCCAGACCACATGCTAAGAGCACTAACTTCCAAGGGCCTCTTCTGCTGTGAGTAGCTGAAACATGAAGATCCAAGGCTTCAAGCCAGGTTTTGATTTCTGTTGTGCTGGCATGAACGGAACCACTACAGATTTAATGAACATAACTGGGGGGGAGCACTTGGGCCTTCTCAGAGCAAATTTCTGAGAGTCATACTGGAAAACAAAGGTCTGTCTCTCTGCTACTTATTCTCCTCTAGGTTTCAATGGCTCAGCCATAATTTTGAAAACTTGTCATCGGTGATTTTGAAATCAAACAAAAAGTTCATTTCTAGACTTTGTAAATATAGGGGAGACTTACTACTGCAGTGAAAAATAAAAAAGCTCATGGTATAGCAGCTTCACTTAGAGTGCTCAGAGTAATGATCGACATGATAAAACAGACTTATTTGGGAAATAATATTACCTCAAGGGCAAAATATAATTAAAACCAGTAATCTGTTGAGTATCTTACTTGAGCATATGAGATGAAGGACACTGGTGAACTTTCACCACCAATATTTGATGTGCCTTGTTCTGTAGACAACTGGCTTTGAGTTCATCATCATTAAGTAGTAGAGTAAATTTGGGGAGGTCACATAAGGGATATGAGCCCATAGCTTCATGGCATAATATATATGCTGTTGAGAAAGCTGACAGAATGGAGCTTGGATGATTCACAGGTCATTTCCCCTCAGGGAAAGGTTTTGGAGCTATGACTGATATTTCAGATCCCCTCTTCCTGGTCATGTGGTTTTGGTCAACACATAGCTCATTTGTTTGGGTAGTGCATTGGTTGGCAGAATATATCTTTGAGCAAATGTTATTTCCAAAGTGGAGGTCATGATCTTGGAAGTGCAAGTGGAAATGGGGTCATGGGAAAAGCTGAGAATTGCTGGAATGTGGTGAAAGCAAAGTAATCTATACATGTTTATGTTGACAGCAACCACAACATGGTTCCCTGAGGAACTCAGATGAAGTTATCACAGGGAGTAGCAAGATAGAACTGACATAAATAGCTCAAGGTTGGGCTTGCTGTTCTTAAAAATATCTTTAGGTAGTTCAGGTCTCTTAAATCTAAACCATGTGCTGCGATACCCTTTTAATCACAAAAATCAGGCTTTGTGGGGAAGTTTCCTTTGAGTGTACCTGGAATATCAGTGCTTTCTGGCAAACAAGAAACTTCCTCTTCTAGTAGTGAGAAAGGTTTCACATATCATGTGTTACAGTCATCAAAGATTTTAATCTTCATTATTTAGTACAGTAAATATTTCTATATATGCATATGTTTGTTTACTTTTCAGCAAAGGGTTCTTTCAGCCCTCAAAGTTTACAGGTGGGAAGACTAAAATTAGAGGGGGAGTTTGTTGTCAGAGGAGAAATCATGGTTTTGCCTGCTATGTACAAAATCTTAGACAGCAGAAAGTTTTTCATGGACACAGTTTTGCATACTAGGAGCTTACAGCAGTACAAAGCTAAGTGCCTATGCAGAACTGTGGTTGAGCTGTGTGATTGTCTCAAAAAATCTGGCTGCTACAGGCAACTTGGCAACTGGCTTGAACACCTGGATGCCAGATATGTTTGAAGGCAGCTGCTGTGTTGAACCTTCTGTGCTGTATGATGCATGGCAATTACTCTCAATAAGGACTATTGGAGATCTTAAGGCAAAGCCACAGCATCGTTATAGTGGTTCTGTTTAGCCTTGTTCATTTTAATGTTCCCTTTCCCACATACGGCAGTGATTGTGCTGACTGTATATGACAGAGCCCTTGGCTCAACTCAGCAGTGACTTTCTGGTCGTTAATGAAGGTCCTAAACACTTGATCAGTATTTCGTTTGGTTGGGATGCCTGCCTGCATTAAATTTAGTACTAATATTTTAATTTTCCCACATTGGTGTCTCCTCAGCCTACTTACATGAATGGTATGAAACTTTACAAACAAATCTTTGCTCAGTCCACTGAGTAATTGGCTCCCTGTCCAGTAGATTTTCAGTGTATATCACTGGTGAACATTAACAAATAGTAAACAATTAATACCTAAAATTAGAATTTCAGATGCAGCCTCCAGTCCTGAAAACAAGCCTGGGCTTGTTGAGTGTGTGAGTCCTTTTGCATTGCCTCTTGTGAAGTGAAATAATTGTATGATTCTGTTAAACACACTGGTATTTGTCATTAAAATGATATAATTTGAAGATAGCATTTCAGTCTCATATGAGCTACATAGGAGGTAGCTCTGTACAGGAAACACTTTTCTTACATTTAGAAGATTCTCTTCACAGGTAATCTTCAGCCTCACCTTTTAAGTGAAATGCACATTCAGCAAAAGTCAATAACAATCCCCAAATTCTTATAGGGCCAGAAAGCCTCAAAACTTCCTGAATTTCTGTATGGGCAGATTTTAGTGTGTAAAGGTGAGAGCCGCCACTGCTAAGGCCCTCTACCTCTGTGCTTTACAGCACTGGGGAAGTAAAAAATATGGGTAGGAACTGGGAAACTCTGAGTAGCAAATGTAGTGGGGTCCTCCTTCCAAATTTCAGGGAAAACTTAAGCAGAAATGCCACACAGTACTAAGCAAAAACATCACATAGTTGTGCTGTGGAAAACAGAAGGATGTCCTTAAAATAACATGTTTCAGAACAAAGAAGGGGCTGAGCCCCACCAGGGCCCCATGGTACTCCTGCAGTAGATTCCTCTTACCCTGTTCTTGTCCAGATACCCTCAGTAGGATGCTTCTGGGTGCACTGAGCAACATTGCTTGCTGGAGGGTTGAGAGATGACTGGGGGTTTGAGGAGGTGGAAAGAGGGTGGCAGTTTGGGGGTTTGAGACAAGCACTTCAGGAACAGTGCAGTGTTCCTGCTGAAGTGATCAGGTGAAGTTAATTACTGAGATATTAAAACACCATTATTAGCATACGAAGTTAACGTTAGAGGGATTTAAGGCATCTTGTTTTCCCTCTAATCACTTTTTTCAAGTTATATTACAGCCCTGTGAGGTAGGAATGCTGTTTCCAAATGAAAGTTTATTTGACCGAGCAGCCATTATTCAGCAAGAGGGGGGATTACATGATTGTCCAAATATATAGACTTTTCTTTAAACTAGACTATTCTTAAAAGGTTTCGGCTAAGAGAAAACATATGTCTAATAAAAATGTGTAGTCAGTCTTTTTGAATATAAAAGTTAAATCCTTAGTTTTGCTATTTTAAAAATGTCTTTATTCTACTTTTGATAATATTAAGCATCTAACAGAAGATTTTTCTCTTATATTTCCATTTAGAAGTAATGACGTTCACAACAGACAAAAAGACCCCATATTTCCTCTTTAATTTTTTTTTTTTTTTATTTTTTAATTCTGATGTGCCAGACTGAAAAATCATCAGGAAGTCAAAAGTGCCTGCCTTAACCAAGTTACCTTGTGCTTTGCAGGACTGGCAAACTGACACACAGGGCACTGTTTAAACTAACCTTTTCTGCAGATTCAGCTTTGCATCCCCAACAGGGAATTAAGCAACTGAAACCCAAATCTAACGCCCACAAGCCCTGGGAAGTCACATAAGTGAAGTAAGTACCTGAGTGCCTTTCATGCATAATATTGCCCTTGTCAGGGCAGGGGTTGTATTTCAATTTTAAGCTGGCTAGCATGTGTGGTGGTCTGGAAAACAGTATGAGCAACAGTATATGCAAAATGTAAATGCTGACCTCTGGTACTAGCCCTGTGAGGAAACTCAGGCAGTGCTGGCAAGAGTTGTCAGCAACAGGTTCCCATAAACTAGGCTTGCTGGCCTGTGTCTATGCTAGCCATCTCCTTATCTCACATTGTCCAGTGATGGAACTTCACCGGTTCTCGCACTGAAGGAAGCTAAAGTACAGGAAGTCATTTCCACCAGTATAACACTGTTCATGGTTGTATTAAAGACAGAAAATACTTGCCTTCTCTGTTCCCTTTCCCATGCATCAGTCAGGAGTACAAGGGAAGAAGAGCTCACCATTCCTCATGAACATCAAACATTGCTCCTTACTATTTCCAAAAATGTCATAAGTCAAAACAGACTGAGGAATTTCTCACATTCCCAAAGTCCTGGTATTCATTCCTGAATTTGCATTGTCCTTGGGTATCTATTCCTGCTCTGGCTTATGTCCTGACTGTACTAAACCAAGCAAGGTTACATTCAGCAAAACCATGAGGTGAAGGCCAACAGAAGCGACATGACTGTTCCTGTCTGTTGTATGTAGCTCAATGCACGTGACAGGAGAAGTGACATGTTCGTACCGTTTTGAGCTATGGAGACCCTTTCAGTGGCATACGAGCAGGCTGGTGTTCATACTGCCCGAACTGAGGTGGCGACCGAGTCCACAAAGCCTGCCATCTGCACCAAAGTCAAGAGGCAGTGTACACACAGTCCTAGATCAAGCAATGCACTTAAATCCAGCTGTAACTTAACTTTATTAAAAACAGCTCTAAACACCAAGGACTTCATTATGCAGAGAATCAAGCACTGGAGGCAGGCTAGAGGAGAGCTCTTCACTTCACTGTTTGGATCCAGGCCCGCGTAACCATGACATGTATTCTCGGAAAACTCTCACTTTTAAAGGGCAAAAAATATCTGAATGCTTTTTTGTTCCTGAAATTTGTGCTCCTTCTTTTTTAGTAAGTATTTTAAGGCTTATCTCTGTGCTTGGCTGACTTGACCTTTCAGTTATTAATTACATAATTAAGCTTTGAACTTGTATATCACTTCACAGCTTCTCGCTTTCTCACAAAGGCACTGGTGCTCAGTGGTATTTCCACCTCTTCCTACTTTTGTATGCACATTTGTGCCTCTTCAATACGCAATGAATTCAGCCAACACAAGCATACTTTATACCAGCTGATTAGGCTTCAGGTTGAGGCTAAGGAAGTGCTTTGATGCAAAGTTCTGATTTTCATAATTTTAAAAATATTTTGTGGGAAATAGAATTCTTTGTCAGTTTTCCATCTACACTTTGTAAAACAAAGGAGAATAGTTTAAACTACTAAGGTATTCCACTTAAAGTGTGTTTTGTCTTGTTGAATAGAGTAAAAAATAATGCACTCTTAAGGTTAATCAACTTCAGATCAGATATCATGACTCAGAATAAAAATCTGGATACTTTTATGTAACCTTTTTTTTGGAGAAGTATTCAGGAGGGATTGTTGTGAATCTTTGTGAAAGAAGGCATATTATAGCAGAAACTAATTCCTCATGATTTTTATGAAAAATACAAGGATAGCAGAACTATACTGTGACAGATGCTCAGAATCCTGAGCATCCAGAAAGGTAAGACACTGCTATCTACAAAATAAATGATGATGTACAGGAAGTATTTCAAGAAACTAACCTGTCCTCTCTTCTGTAATTCATGTTTATCTCTTAGATTTGAACACAGAGCTACAACCGTTTTTCATAAAGGTTTGAGACATCATATGGCAACAGACAAGGAGTAAGAGAATTGGTTGAACAGTGCATTATTCACACAGTCCCCACATCAGGAAAGCTTTTAAAAATTGCTATTCAGGAAATCTTAAACATATGTACATACATAGTTGAAAGGAGTCACATGATAAAGAGAAGTTAATGAGGTTTTTTTAAGTGTTTTCAGATCTTGCCTAATCATAGACTCTGCAGGACAGAGGCTGTTGTCTAGCTACTTTGTAGCTCTCCTTTCTGCATACTCTGACAGAACAACATCCTTTAGACATCACACAGAAGAGTTGTTTTGGGTTTCTAAGGCAAGAGAAGACATTTTGTTGAATTTCAGTCTTAACCCCTGTCACATCTGTGTGGTTTACTTTGGACATTGATTTTGTTTTCATGGAGGAGTGAGAACCTAGATGACTAGTATGTCATATAAGTTATCACAAATATTGACAACATACCCAAGAGATGGATGACATGGAGATGACAGCTGTGACATTTTGCACCAGAAACTGTCTTCTAAGAGTATCTCATACGATGTTATCTTTGGAAATATCTGTGTTGGCCCAACAGGAATTGTCTGAGCTGTGGCCTGTGACTGGGTCAAAAGGAAGAGAAATAATTTTTGCTCTTCATAAGGGGGAACATACTCCCTGAATCCAGTTGCTCTATGGTGAATTCTGACTGGGTCAGTGGACACACTGAACTCAGTGTGATTCTGGATCTGCACCACGACATCACCAAAAACATTATGAAAGAAGAGGAAAATGATACCAAACCAAGAGGTGCCATTGACTCTCTTAAGGGACAAGAGGCAGGGGGAGTCTAGATAGATTGGAACATTGGGCTATGATTAATGGGATGAAATTTAACAAGTCCAAATGATGGATTCTGCACATGGGAGGTAGTAATGCTGGGCACAAGTATAAATTGGGAGAGGAGTGGCTGGAGACCAGCCCTGCAGAAAGGGATCTGTGGGTGCTGGTCAACAGCAGGCTCAGTATGAGCCAGCAGTGTGCCCTGGAAGCCCAGAGGGCAAAACACATCCTGGTGTGCCTCAAACACTGCAAAACCATCCGGTCAGGAGAGGTGATTATCCCACTATATTCAGCATTGGTGCAGCCCCACCTTGAGTCCTCTGTGCAGTTCTGGGCTCCACAATTTAAGAAGGATGTGAAGGTCCTTGAATGCATCCAGAGGAGGGCAACAAAGCTCGTGAAAGGGCTGGAAGCCATGTCCCATGAGGAGTGGCTGAGGACTTTGGGCTTGTCTAGTTTGGAGAAAAGGAGGCTGAGGGGTGACCTCACTGCTTTCTACAGCTTCCTGAGGAAGGGAAGGGGAGAGGGAGGTGCTGAGCTCTTCTCCCTGGGATGCAGTGATTGGACACGTGGGAATGGTTCAAAGCTGCACCAGGAGAGGTTCACACTGGACATTAGGAAGCATTTCTTTACCAAGAGGGTGCTCAAACACTGGAACAGGCTTCCTGGAGAGGTGATCGATGCCCCAAGCCTGTCAGTGTTTAAGAGGCATTTGGACAATGCCCTTAATAACATGCTTTAACTTTTGGTCAGCCCTGAGTTGCACAGGCAGTTGGACTAGATCATCATTGTAGGTCCCTTCCAACTGAAATTATTCTATTCTAGTCTATTCTAAAAGCTCACTGTTTTCAAGATAGCTTCCGAGTCGTTAAGAGTATCTTGTATACTATTTGTATACTATCCTTCATGAAAGCATCAACTCAATTTTACTTATTCTTCCTTCTGCTGAAAAAGATGTCTAAATTATTATTGGTTAGTTATTCTTTGAGGAAAATATGTCACTTTCAGGAAAACTTGGTCTTGTATTCTTTTCAGAATTATTTGTACATAAGGGACCAAGAATTGAAGATCATCAACAAAAATGTGTATGCACAATGAATAAGAGATAAATCTTTTGTTGTTTCCTTTTTATCAGGCTACATTTCTGATGATAGAAGCAGACCCGCAGAAGCAGAATTCCTGGATTTGAACAATAAATCACACAATTGATTATTACTATATTGCTGGTTGTTTGGGAAAATTTCTCCTGTTTTTTCTCTTACTAAGAAGGGTATCTCCATTTTTATGAGTAAATTGTATAAAACTAATGGCATGTATTGGACTCCTATACAAGCACAAACAATACTCTGCTTTTTCTAACCTACACAAATGAAAAATCTTTGATATTGGTAGTTAAAGTCATACTTAAGGTATATGTAGTTTGTCTTTGCAAAACAGAGAACAGTTTCTGATTTGTGTTTTTTGGGGGACTTCTTTTTTTGTTGTTGTAATTTCTCCCATATAAATGTGTTTACATTAAAAAAACAAAATTTTTCCACCCAAACTGACAAATTCTAGATTTAATTCCTATAATAGCCCACAGTTTCAAACTTGGAGTCTCAAATAGCTTTTCAGGTATGGAAGAATTTTTGATGTGCTGACCCAACTGTCATTTTGATTTAAGTGGATCTTTGTATCTTTTGATATCTTTGAAAATAAAGCCACTTATTTAAGTCTTAAAATATGAAATAAGGAATCTAATTTTAAGCCCAAAGACACTTATCTTTCAAGGGATTTGACTCAGGAGCTGATTCAGATCAATCAGTGATTTAACCCCAAAAGCATGATGTGGTTCAAATGCAAGTAATAAGAATTTCAAAAGAACCTTTAATTCCACTATACTTAGCATCAGAATAAGATTTTTTTTTTTTGGTATCTTGGCCTTTGAACCAAAAAATCCTCAGTTTCTCCCTGTTACTTCAGTGATTTCACTGCCTAAAACTGTGTTTCATTTGTTACTCTGTAAGCAAGTTATTTAGGAGTTTCTGTATCAGAATTCAGGAATAAGTCACATTTGTAAGAAATAAGGGAAGTCAAAGGTACCTGTGGAATGACTGCTATGATTGTATGCTTATTTGTAGTATATGGCTTAACCACCCCACGTTTTAATGCCTGGTGGGATCTCAAGCTATGTGGAAGCCCATTTGTCACCACAGCTGGTTTTTTATTACTGTTTCCTGTTTATTATTCTATATATAGAACATCTGATATATGAACATTTCCTGTTCTGTTAACAATTCATACTAATTTAGCGTTCTTTTATGAGCACACATGTTAAAACCCAGGCTACAGTTCAGCAAGGTATTTGAATAGGTGTCTCAGTTTAAGAATGCAAGTAGCCTCAGTGCCGAACTGCCTTAATTAATCAAGGCAGATATAAAGTATAAGGAGAGTCAGAAATATGAGAACATCCTTTAAGCAAAAGAAAGATTAGGTTTTCATTGGAAGCTACTGTACCTCATGACAATTTCTGCAGACTGTTGGCAGTTGTTTAAAGTATTTAAAACCCAGCAAATTTTCAGTAATGGAATTTTACTTTGGAACACTTTATTTTAAATTAGCCATATTCCTATCAATAACAGTAAGCAAACTACAGGCATGATTTTAAACTCTTTGGCTTATTTGAGAGCTATGTATAATGCCTTCTTTTCACCTGCTATTGCTCTCTTGTGGTTGTTCAAATTGTGCATTGACTAAAACAGGTGAGGCAGAATATACTTATTTCATTAGCAGTAAGCACCTGGTAGGCAAAGTTCCAGTTGTAGTTTTAATGTATACAAAATGTGCATAAAGATCAATAATCACCCATACGTTCAAAAGCTCACTGTCTAAGTCCTCCTTTGGGACCTTTTTTGTTGATTAAAAAATTTAAAAAATCCATATTTTGATAGATCTTTCTTTTATACGTCTCTTGATATAGCTCTAAAATAGAATTTATTTGAAGATATGCATACATAAAACTTATCTATGTTATTATTTATTGTATAGCATATATAGGGGTATCTATATAACTTTTATTGCTGATAGAACATTTGGAATCAGTATATAGAATTAATTCTCATTTGTAAAACACCTCCAGTGCTAAGTTATAGTATGAATATATATGGGATTATATAAAACTGTATTGTATCATACTTATTATACTAAACATGTTGATACAATTGACATAAACAACTGAGTTTTATAGACATCAGCATCAACTAGAATTACCATCATCATGAAAATGAATATCTAAAATAGACAAAAGAAATATAGAGAAGGTAGATGAGGCATCTTTAGGGTAACAGTACTTTCCATTTCAAAGATCAGATTGTCCCTTTTGCCAGGTCATATGAACAAGACAGAAAGCCATAAAAACTGTTAGCAGGTTTTCTTCTGCTTCTTTGTGCTTTAACCCTTGACAGGAAACAAGTTCTAATGAGATATTCAAAATACAGTTTAGATACCAGCTCTTATCGACATTTTCGCTATGTCAGGAGAGACAGTGAAAACAAAGTTTTCTGCCGTCTCAGATGTCTGGACAGGCTCTAACAGTGTGTGAAAATCAGAGAGTATCCTCTCAGCGCATTACATCTTGCATGGGGTTTTGAAGCTTTTAATAAGACTATTACATTGTCTGCCAAATGTGATTCATTCCAAACTTTGCAGCCTTCTCCATCAGGTTTACTCAGTTCAACATTTCTACCAGGGACTTCAGCCTAAACTAGCACTTCATTGTGCTCCATGCCTCTGCTGAGCAAGAGACAGAGAGTTCATCTCACTACACTGCGACCCACTGGACTGAAACTGTGCAAATGAGGTAGAAAAGAAATGTTTGTACTGTTTTTAGTTTCCGAAATACTCCCTATTTATATCTTTTACTACACATTCATCTTCTTCATTATAATGTAAGTATTCTGATTTGGGGATATATTTCTTATAGTTCCACATTCTGAAATGCACATGGACCAAATGTCTATCTCCCTCCTCCCTTCAGTGCCCTAGAAACAGATAGGAGTTGCACAGCACAACAAGGGATATGTGATAAATATGTCAGGGCTTGTTAGTATAGTGCCAACAGCAGCGCAAGAGCTGGGTAATCTGCCTTCATGCTCCAAACAAAGCACAAAAGATGGAAGCTGCTTTGTGTGGTTTCCCAGCAAAGACTCACTGTACATCAATGTGCAAACAATCCTTTCCTTGTTTTCACTTGAAATTAAATACTATACTGCATAATGCTGCAGTGGAAGACACTACATAATATTCTGGTATTTGACATTTAAGAATGCAGTGATGATTAATGACATTTTCTACTAGGGGAGTGTGGTGCCATAGCAGTACTGCCAATTCTTGCAATTACTTACAATAACTTCCCTTAAATCGTGAGCAGCATTTTCATAAATGGAGAAAACTCAGTCATTGAATAGCTCTGTATTTGTACTGTGATTCTTAGACAGAGATGTTAAATGAGCTTCCTGTGACTATTTTAACAGCGTTAATGACTTCTCTTAATTATTCTGTCTTGTTGAGAGCAGACACAAATCATTGGCATTTTCTGATTCACATGTTTTATATTCTTAGACAGTATAAGATTACTAGTAATAACCACAAAGCAGTGCCTCAAATCCTGCAAAGTACTGTTTCACTTTTATCAAGAAACTGGCAGTTACACAGTGGAAAGAGGAAAAAGAGTCAGGCTCTCCCATCCTCTGGGAGTGGGGTTTCTCATTTGCATACTTCTAATTTGGTGCTGATATTGTGCTAAATCAACTCCTGACTTACGTAACATTTATGTATAAACTATTCAAGCTACCTCTTCAAGTAAAAATAAAATTTACCAAATGAGCGGGTTTCTTATGTTTATAACAAAATCCCAATTTTCTAATCCATTGTATGACAGCATATAGACCACGAATGGTCTCTCTTCATGTATATTTTTAAATATTTAAAAATGTACATATGACTGTAAATATGTTGGTTTATGTACTCACTACTTATTTGTCCTCTTCCTTTCACTCAACCCTAACCTGTTTAACTTCTGACTGGCAAATATTTCCTCCTGAAGGAGATGCATCAATTTTCTGCTGGTAAATCTCTTGAGTTCTCTTTTGCTCTCCTTCTACAGAGAAATCTTTAGAATCCTATTCAGCAATAGGATTTTCAACCATACATTAACAAAATTTAAAAACTACCTTTAATTTCAATCCTTGTCAGAAAGAAAGAGAGAATTAGAGGAGAAAGAAAGGAAAAGGAAGAAGAAATAGAGTGACCAGAAAAAGAGAGCAAGAGAAAAAAAACCTATCATATTTAAAAATTAAATAAGACAGTTGAGAACACATGAAAAATGAAGTTAAATTATAAAGCTTTAGTACACATGCAACTATTCCATCAATAAGCTAAAATCAGAAAAAAAAGTTTGCTCTTTTTCCGACATTCTTTCAGTTATAAATGACTGAGCTTAATTTTAAGCACATGAGTAGGCCTATATAAGCTATTAGGACTTCATAATGCTTTCAGCTAAGCATATGTGAACTGATTGCAAGATTATGGATAATAATGACATTTTTCAGAGACGCTTCAGTCCTATCAGTAAGATAAAAACGTATTTCACCTCAGCCTTTAAAAGTTTTCCTTTATTATAAATATTCTTTACCCTTAACAGAACTTGAGATATACTTTAGTAGAGTCAGTGCCTCAGCAGGAAGCAGCTTTCTGAGGAAAACATAGTACCTTTAATCATTTTAGATAGGCTTAGGATGGAGAGAAGTCAATATTAAGACTTCCATTAATGAAACACTCAAGCGTGTGCTTAATTTTAAGCAAATAAACATGTCATCATTTAAAAATATTTACAAACTACCTACACTGATAAATTGTCTTTCTGCAAATCTCTTTAAAGACATAATAAGCTATTTACCCAATTCCTTCAATTTTTTCTTGCCTTTCTGTTAATAAAAAAAATAATGTTGAAATAAAATTATCTGTTTTTGTCTTGGATTTACTCATGTTTAACGGTACTATACCTGATTATTGTTATCTCACTTTCAGAGATATCAATGTTAAAGACAATAGGGATGTTTTTGACATAGGATGTTTTTCAGTTGTGGAACATATGGACAAATTCAACTTCTGTTTCATTTACCATATACTGTGAAAGACAAATACATCACAAAGCAAGGCACTGCTTGCAGCTCCCAAAATCAGACCACTGGCAAATTCCAGTCTCAGTTCAACTTCCTCTGAAGCATGTTTCTTTCCTGATGCAAAGGTTTTCCTTCAGGTCACAGATTTCATAGGAGCATCTTCTCTAAATGCCTGCCAACCATTTAGTCAAGAACACCAGTGTATGAAATTGCTACTGTGAAATGAAATCTCCATCCAAATCTGTCTCTATTTATATGTCCTATGGCAGTGGGAGGTTCACAGCCATTATGTGATAATGTCTCTTTTTGACTCTATAAACAGATCTAGCTGGAAACAGTCCCACTTTTTCCATTTTTTTTCCCCCAGTGTTTTAAAGGGCAACATTTTAAATGGAAACCTATGTTGTGTTATCTGAAGATTTTTTGAGTGACTTTGTGGCACTCTGAACATGGCCAGATTTTGCTAGAGAGAAAGGATGGATTGCAGTGGTCCTAAGGCTACTCTACATTATGATGGGGAAGATTAACAAGAGTGTTTTAAAAGTTTAAAGCCACCCCTGCATACATCATGGATTCTGTGAAGGTGAAACTAGAACTGTATTGAAAAAATTTTTGTGACTTTCCTAAATGGCTCATACAAGCTGAGGCTGCTCATGATTTCACCTTAAGTGGCCTGTTAATATGAGCATGTATTAACAGCAAGCGGACAGAAACCTCTCTTCCTCTCTCTCTCTGTTTTTCTCCTTGTTACTGAAGTTGTGGTTTATTTTTAACTGTATCTAAACAATAAATTAATCTTCCATATTAACAGATTAATCCTCCTTGCCTACAACAGAAGTGCAGGTACCCAGAAGGTACCTGGCTGCTGGAGTGCCATATGGATAAAGTCTTGTTTATGTTTCTGTCTTCCTTGCATAAATCAGGAAGCCAACCCACCCTTCCAAATCAAAAGGTCACTGCCAAAAAGAATAGCAAGGAAACTCCTCCAGACTTGCTGAAAAGCATCCAGAAATAGAGGAATGCTGAAGAAGTGATGGTGATGAAATTAGCAGCCTAGTAACTGGGGATAACTTTCTCAATATTGTATTTTTAGGTTTTAATGAAATGCTTTCACTTTCCTCTTCCTCACACTCATTCTTTCCCTATTTAATTTGTTGGCTCCTCCCACAAGGGAAGCAATGTGGGCATGTTATATTCTAGGGCCAGAGGTGACCTCTGTGGTAGTTCAGCCTTGCTTCGTTCATCAGAGTAGAAAACTTCCTCTGATAATTGTCTGCATGTGTACTAACCATGTTAAATTTGTACAGATACCGAAATAAAGGCCTTGGTGTTTTCTCCTTTGTATTTATCGATGTCTGTCTTCTCATGCCAGGAGGCTAGCAAGCTGCCATGAGGCGCATACCTTTGCATGGAGGGGTTACCTTCCTTGCTGGGCTGCCAGTCCTTTATGAGTGCCTCCTGACCCTTCCCCCGTGACACGGGGGACACACAACAAATGTCCATGTGGTGTCAGCTAGAGGTGCTCTTTGTATGTCAACCTACATGTTTGCATGTGGCAAGTCCCCCAGTTTTATATCTTTGCTTGCAGCGAACCAGAGAGTGAAACAATAGTGTCTAGGGTCATATTTAAATCTGGGGACTCAATAAATAGTCCAAGACTTCTATTCAGGGCAATAACTTATCCTAAACCACACCTCAAAAACATTCCAAACTTCTTTATGGATTTATACCTAGGATGAATCACTTCACCACAGCTGTCATTTCAGCAAAATTACATAAATACTGTTTTTAGGGGGCAGAAGGGAGAGAATGGTGATTTCTTTGTATTTTGTTCCCTTTAATAAAATCACTAAATGGGGAATTTCTTCTTGCTCTCCTGTAGGAATTCTAATTGAGTGACAATTTTGAAAGCTGCCATGGACTGCAGACATGTATTTAGGTCTTGAATTCATCACTTGAAAGACTACTTTGACAGTAATGGTAAATGTCACCACATGCTTTGAATAGACAGTTCTCCTTAACGCTGGAGGAAGATGAGGTTGGGGAACACTTGCTTTTAAATGTTTTGAAAGAATTTGACATTTACTTCCTATGCTACTACATCTCACTAAATACTTTCAAGTCAGCCACAAAGAGCTAAGTGGAGTGAACTTAAAATGATCAGAAAGATTTGAGGTCACACAAAATAAGTACTTTTGTAACTAAGGAAGAATGAAACGTTTCTTAAAATATGGAGTGGTTAGTAAGTTTAGATCATGTGAATCATAAATCTTTGGAAGAAGCTTGCAAATATTATAGTGATGGTTCAGTGTGCATGTCCTAATGAGACATGAAGCTCTATGGTTTTTAACATCCACAATAAAATAATGATTTTTATCAGTTTTCAAGTCCTATGTAAATTCAATAGTTTTAAATCATGAGGAAATTTAATTTTGCAGCACTAATGATAAATATATATTTTTAGGATGGGGTTGTGATTTTCAGATTTGCTAATATAGCTTTGTTTATAATTAGGTCCGTAACCTATGAACAAAACAAAAGAAAGAAGCCATCTAAAACCCCAAACAAAAATGTTTCTTAGCAGTTGAATAATTCATTAATATTTTGTTTTAAAAATTCAATTTCCATCCTTTCTCTACCAAAAGCAATTGTGGTAACTGGGCTAAAGGTAATTGGGATGTTGCTGGCTGAGCCTGAATTTAGTGGAATGGAATGATTTTAGGAGAGCATGCTGCCCTGGGAGATCCTTGTGGTTCACCTCTCTGCTTTGTGTTCATGTAACCCTACCTCCTAGCAGAGCAACTACACAGATGCTATAACTAGAAGAGGTAACGATCTGTCTTCTTTTTCATGCTGTGGCAGAACCATCATTTGAGTGTTTTAGAGCAAATGGGTGAATTGCATCTCTCTCTACATGTGCAAGAAGTTCACATACATGTTAAAGGTAGTTCATAGAGAAAGCATTCTCCAATGTATGCAAAAAGTGCACTTGCAGAGAGAATGGTTCTCCAGCACAGAAGTGTCTTTGACCTTAGTTTTGGACAGACTTGCTTCTCACTTTCTTCTAATGAAGCCTTTGAGTAATTCCATAGGAGATTTCTTAACGAAATGTTAATTAAACACTTTAACTACTATGCGTTCTGTACATTTTTTACATGATTTTTCACTATCCCATATTTTTGATAGAATCAAAGACCAAAGCAAAAGTAAAATCTGAACTGATACTCTTTCTATGCTTCTCTACCATGTTACATCACTTCAGTGATGGTGATAAAAGACTAGAAAAAACTATTCAGAAAAACTGACTTGTCTGTTGGTAGAAGTCTTTGAATCCAGGCTGGATGACATTCTGGAAAATACATGCTAGGCAAATGAAAGGTATCAAGCTTAAAACAGTCATCATTTAATGAATGTTTCTGCTCTGTGTTAAACAAGAATTGGACCAGCTGAGCTCACAGCCTCCCTGGATTCAAAAAACTAAAAGACGGGATTAATCTTACCCCCATCTAGACATTGACACTGCAGAAGTCCATGCCAGAGCTAGTTGTCTAGGCTCCCATTATAACTGAAGGGAGATGAATAGGCACCTCTCGGTCACGATTCATCTCACCCTAATGTAGACATCTGAAACTGTGCTTATTTTTCTCCACCAAGTATAAAAAGAGTCTAGACAGGTAGCTCAGACATAAATGTTACATTATATACATCTGAAGTTAGGCAAAATGAAATGAAACCATAAATCCAGATGTCTTGGTACCATGAATCCAGTAAACGGTCTTTAGGAAATGCTAAAAAAAGCCTATGGCGAAGGTTTTGTGTATACCAACAGCCCCCCTACCCTCCCCCATGCCTGCCCTGATGCGCTTGTATATTCGGTGCTAGTATGCTTGGTGGGACCCACTTTAACTAGGTGGGTTTTCTCTTAAAGACATTTTCTTAATCCAATGGTCTTCTTTAAGGCCACAACAGGGCTGAAGTGTGTTCTCCAAGTGGTGGCCCTGGACCCATAAACAGAAATATATGGTGACTGAACACAGACAAACAAGGGGGGAAGGTGAGAAGAATTGTAAAAAGTTTTCATCAAATTTTAGTGTAAAAATTGGCATCAAATTCAGAATTAGCACGCTAAAATACCATAAAATGGGCCATTTGAGCAAGAAGAGTCTTGATGTTCTATTATTTTAAATTCATACGGAATCATTGCAATAAAGCTGTTATAGTAGGAGTGTGTGCATAAACAGATTAACTTTTTTCCCCTTCTCTCCAAATCTGAAGACCCTTCATGAGAAAATTGAAAGAAATATTTGATGCAGTCTAGTGCTTTAAATCTTGAATTAAATCTTGGTGGTCCATGGCCACAAAGGGTATGTAAAGGGGGTCCATGGTGAAGGAAAGGTTGAGAAACCCTACACTATAGTATATATACTATCTGTATAGATATACTATGTATGTATAGAGATGTGCATATATATACAAACCCACATATACACACTATGTACATATAGACACTATTTATAGTATATAGACTATATACACATACTATATATATACACCTGTATATAGTACATTTTGTGTATAGAGTATATATACTATATACACTATATAATGTATACTAGTGTATATGTAGCATATATACATGCTATTAGTGTATAAACACTATTAACATGCATATATATAGTGCATATAGAATCTACAAATGAACTATACTATATATACACTACATGTATATCTGTACCATGGGTATGTATATACTGTGGGGTATATACGCCGCATATACAATGTGTATCTAGGTATATACTACACACACACGCAGATGCAAGGTGTCCACTACCCCTAGTGTGTATGTATAGGCCGACAGGAGCTCGGCACGGGGTTGACCTGACGGCTGCCAGACCACGGGGACAGCAGAGGGCAGGAGCGCGTCCAGTCCCGCCTGGCCCCGCCCGGCCCGGCCGCGAAATGGCCGCGGGGACTCCCCCTGCCCCGCCGCCGCCGCCGTCCCTGGAAACGGAGCGGCTGGGAGGCGGAGGGAAGGGGGCCGGGGCGCGGTGCCGGTGCCCGGTGTGCGGCCGGGAGCGGAGGGACGGCTCCGGGGCCCGCGGGGGTGCGTTGCTGGCGGGAGGTGGCGTGGGGCTGTTGAAGGCCCAGGCTGGACGGTGCTCACAGTTTGCTGGTCTTGGTTTAAATAACAGTGCAAGTGCAGACTGCTAGGAATTTCACCCAGAAACAGACTCTGAAAATACTTGGGCATTCAGCATTCATGTGCAGAGCAGCAGAGAAAGCTGGAAAGCAAAAGCACTGCCAGCGCTTGGGCACTTCCTGTAGTCTGACTGTGACCTCATTACGGCTGTTCTGGCCCAGGTCTGACCTTGGCAATGCTGTAGGGAGGGCGAAGAAGGGTAAAGGGCCTGGAGATGGCTATTGGAAGGGAATATTTTCACCTTCCCTGCTAAAATGCTGCTCTGAATGTGAGTTTGGGGTGTTGGGTGGCTTGTCCTGCCTGTGTTCTGCTGTGGGCTGGCTGCTCTCTGCGCTGTGGCTCCAGGACCCATTTGGAGCGAGTGCAACAGCCATAAGGATGATGGATCTCACAAACATAACTCCTCCATCCCATGGGTGTATTGCTCCTGGTGCTTTCCGGGGAACCAAGCAGCTTTCAGACATCCAGGCCACTTCTGAGTCCTGGTGATAACCTGTGGTCCCCAAAGCTCGTGTAAAACTGCCTGGTGCCTGTGCTGAGGTGCGGTGCTTTAGTGAAAGGAAATTTTCATATTTTGTGGATGCTAGATGGCAGTATTGCATTTCTTAAACAAGTAATGTTTAGTTAGTGGAAAATAGGAAGAATAACAGCACTCTGAAGCTCTGAAGAGCAAAATGCTGTCAGGAACGAAAGCTCAGATAGACTAAATAGTCATATAATTAAAATATTATGTTTACTAAGGGGTTGCCTGGAACAGAAGTTACATTATACTTTCTTCTTGGCCACGTACCTCTTTACCGTTCATGTGAGTTAGCTGTTGGTAACAGCACTGCTCATATTTTACAGGTGTTCAGAATTAGGCCCATGATATAAGCCTCTTTCTTGTAATTTATAGGACTCATGAGGAGCAGGACTCTTGCGAAGGGGATGGGTGAACCTTACGCCACTGAGACCAGGATTTAAATCTTGTGTGATTTTATTGCAACTGAAAGAGGCAGACTTGGTTATCTCAGTTCACATATTAGTGGATAAGCATCCACATCACTGAGTTCTTGATCCAGAAAAGCACTTGAGCAAGTATTTAGCTCTAAGCATGAGTAGTTCATGGTTTTAATAAGATTACTCATATGGTTAAAGTTTGACAGACAATTAAGGGCCTTTCTGGATCAGGGCCTAAAGCAATCATTGCAACTTGGCAGTCTTGGCAGAGAGGCCAAAGGCTGAGTAACTTTGTTGAGTAAGTTGCCCTCTTCTTGGTGTCCACAGTGGCTTCAAGTTAGGACTAATTCTGCATTATAACTTGGCAACACAACTAGTCTCTCGGTTGTGTCTCCTGTGCTAAGGAACAACCGTTAAAGCTGTGAATACAGTGGCTTCATTGGGCAAGTTGACCCTGAAAAAGAACCTGTGCTCTCAGGTGGGTTTGGTTAGCCTGATCCCCAAGCAGTGGGGCTCAGGCAGAGGGCTGGCTGGCAGTCACAGGACCCACCACAGTTGGTTTCAAAGTTTTGAAGAACAGCAGTGATGGAAAAGAAGCTCTCAAGCAAAAGAACAGCTTTTGGCACAGTTGGGGATAGAAGAAAAAGTTGGTTGGTTGCTTGGGGGTAGACAGCTCAATCTGATGGGGTTCTCTAGCTGGAGAGTGGTGTTAAGTGATAGTTTCGGATCCCGATCCCAGCCCCAGGCACTGGGAAGCTGCACATCTGCCTAAACTAACAGAGAGTTCAAAAGGAGATGAGAGATGCCAAGAGGGTAGGAAATCAATGGAAGATCAAAGTCTAAAGATGTATGAAGGCTGAATTTTCATGGGAGTGTTTGCCTTGAAAGAGAAGGTAGTGGGAGAGTTTCTGTCCATGTCTATTATATTTTATTGCAGTATTCTGGAGGGGATGAACTCTGACAAAAGGTTGAAAGATGAATCATCCCTGTTCTGCAAAGAGCAAAAGTTCTCCTTGCTGTAGCACAAGAAGGTGTGCTTGGGATGGTGATGTAGAGGGATGTGGAAACTGAGGCAGCAGTTGGGCTTATGAGCCTGGTAAGTTTTGTTTTCCACAGGAAATATTCCTCTGAATATTCAGTTGAAAAATGTGAGGGGAGTTATAACTTCTTTTGGTTAAAATATAAGATGAACTGATGATACACAATCTTGGGAGCTTTTATTTTGTGGGTGTAATGAGTCCATTTCAACTGCAGGGTTTTTCAATACTTCAGTGTCTCTTGTTGCATCAGGAACTCATAGGTAAACATAGACTCTAGCTGTAAGCAACAGTTTAAGCATACATAAAATAGGAAAACCTACATGAATAGAGGTTATTTTTGTAAGAACAAGACTGTAAAATCAGGCCTAAATGTGAAATATGTTCTAGAGCTCAGTCTTCCACTATGTGACTACAGAGGCAGTTACTTCATGTTATTAAATTCAGACTCTGATCCTGTGATGGGAATGCTGTTTTTATAGATGGCTCTGGTTGAAATTAATAGGGAATTAAGCTGTAGCCTGGCTGGAATATTGATATTCTGTTGGTCACTAGGTCACTCTTTAGTGTCAAATAAGACTTGATCAGTTTTATTTGCAGTCACTGCAGTAGGTTTATAAAGTGAAACTGCATAACATTCTTGTGCAGATCTAATTTTTGGAACAGTTTAATCTCTGATAGCATCAAATGATCGGTACTGGAATTGGTCATACATTGTTTGATGTGGCTTTATTTTATTTTTCCTTTTTCCCTTACAATGGAATAATTTGACATTTGTTGAAACTCCCAAAACTTCCAACTTTCCATTTGGAAACTGATTGAAGCAACATAGTTTATTTTCAGTAGAAACTGAGTTTAAGTATGTCAGACTGCATGTTTCAGGGTTGCTCTGATGCCTCCTAGGAGTTACCCTTCAGATAACCCCTGCTCCCATTCCTCCATCTGGGCAAGGCTGTGCTGAGCTCTATATAGCTTATGTGCTTCATGTCATTCCTGTTGTAGGACTTGCCTCATTCACTGAAATTGTTCTGTCTTCTAACACTTGTCAGGTGCTAGAAATTATTGATTTTAATTCTTTGATGGTGATACTTTTCATTTTTTGAGAAGGAAGAAACTTTTAGCAGAAAGCAGACATTTTGCAAAACTTCATGAAGTTGAAATCCTGAAACTATTTTGTTAGAAAACATTTGACCTAATAAAACAGTCCCTTTAAAGCCTAGGACCTTGTTGAACTCCATTAAAAATTAGAAACTTACAGTGCGTTGCTGCTTCTTGTACAACCAGAATGTCTTTAGTCGTAGTCTTCCAATGGCAAGTTTTGCAATGACGTCTTCTCGTTGAAATGTATCGATTAATACTAGAGATGCTTGACTGTATTTTCTATCAACACAATGTTATTAAGAAAGTGACTAGTTAAAATAACACACCCAGGGGTACTTCAGTTCATATGCTTTGCCAATCAAGAAAACACTTTTTTTTTTTCACATACATTTAAAATTTTTTGTGTCGAAATTGCAAGTCTGTACAATGCACATCTCCAGTTTCTTTAGCTTGCCTATAAGCACACAAAATCCGCAGGCATGCTTATGGAAATGTCACCTGAGTCTGGTAACATCAAAATGCAAGGACAGTTTTTAGTTTACAGACTGGAAGAGCTGAGCCCAAACTCTTTATACAGCCCATCTGAGGGATGCCTGGAGTTGTGGTTACAAGTCAGAGTACCAAATAAGGTAATGGGGGATCAGGGAAAATTGCCCATGGGTTTTTGTAGTGATTGGCTTGTAATAGTTTATGCTTGCTGATCATGGATGAAAGGAAGCAAACCACAGGATACATAACAGGGTGATGAACAATCAAGTGTAGGACTGTAGGACTTGTAGGCAAAATATTATAGTTAGTGGGGTTTTTTTGTGGTGGCACAAGTTAAGAGGAGTGTGAGAGCTGCAGGATGCAACAGAAAGCTTGAACACCTGGCAAAACTGGACAGTTTCATCTCCTATTCTTTGGATAGCCATGCATGCCAGGAAGAGGGAACAGCGGTAACTTTAAATTTCCCACAGTGGCTTGTGCCTGAGCTGTTAGCATGTGTGTAAGAAGTCTGTGGGGGTAAAACAGAGGTTTAGCTAAAGGAACTCAAGGATATTTGAGCCAAATGGCAAAACTTTAAAAAGGGAACACTTAAAAATTGTTTCTCTTGCAAAAGCTTTAATATATCTGTAAAATTACACTGTATTAACAGGTACAATGCCAAATGGCAAGACTACATTTAATAGTAAAAATGTAAGTGGGATTTTAATTCTGCTTTGAGTGCAAATCTCAGTACAACCTTAACTACATACCTCAATAACATATCAAAACAGCTATAGCTTGTTATTAATAATGCAGTTACTCCAAGTCATTGAGCTGAAGATGTATGGACACTGATTATTTTTTTTTAATGCAATATTATCTTTCTTGGAAAACACAGTTTTTGAAGGGAAAATTTATCTCATTTTTTGTGAAAATGAGATTTACCTCTCTATTCTGAGCATAAGCGCTCCAGTTTATTCAAAGCATGTTCATAGGTTTTTAAAGGTTTTATTGGAATAGTTGCTTCTCAAGTCAGCTAAATGACCTATTAATGTAATTCATTGCAACATGCTTACTTTTTTAATTGGTGAGTTATAGGGGAATCTTTATTACTAAATGAATGCAGCGTGTTTTGTTTCAGGGTGCTGAGGTGCAGCTGTGATCACTGAAGACTTTGGTACTACTTACAGAATTTAATAAAAAAAAACCCCACAGTTTTTCCTTTAAATCAGACCTGAATCTGTTTCATGATTAAGATTGATTAATCTTCCACCACAGGACATGAAATAGATATGTCTCTAATATGGCTCATATATTTCTAATATAATCCAAACACATAGCAATTATCTTTTGGGATCTACCCAGGGAGAACATCAAGAAACACTTTTTTATTGTGAGGGTGACTGGGCCCTGGCACAGGTGCCCAAGGAAGTTGTGGAGTCACCATCCTTGGAAGTATTCAAAAGTTGTCTGGACATGGTCTTGGGCAACCCTGCTCTAGGAGGCCCTGCTTGAGCAGGGGGATCAGACAAGATGACCTCCAGAGGTCCCTTCCAACCCCAACCAGGCTATGGTTCTGTTATCCCTATGTGAGCATAGTGCAGGGAGGGAAGAGAAGGCAAGGGAGAGTTGATGAGAAAGAGGGATAATGAAAAACCTTTTTTTTGTTTCATTAGACTTTTTGAATATTCTGATTGTAAAAACTAGCTAGCAAAGTAGTGCAATAAACCTTAATGATATGAAGTACAGGGGCATTGGGTGTTTGCTAAAAGTAATGGAAGCCAGTTTTCCCAGTTGGACAAATTGAAGATGATCTATCTTGGGGCCTCTATAGGAGAACTACTATCAGCGGACTTTCCAACAGTAAGGAAGTTTCTCCAAGATTTTGAAGGCTTACCAAAATTCTGTGACTCTCTTGTTTCCCTATAAACATTACTTTCCATCTGCGGTTTTATTTTTGGTGGTGCCGGGGTGGGGGGGTGAAGGGAGAAAGGTTGTCTAAATGTTTTCTCTGCCTTCCCCCTTGGTTCTTCTTTTCCTTTCAAGAAATGAATAGGATGACTCATTTCCTACTCTGTGACTTGTTCTCTTGGGCTATGTTGAAGCTTCAAAAACCTGGCCACTGTGTCCGGCAGCTTCCTTCCAGCTTGCATGCCCAGGTTTCCTACTCGTAGGTGGTGGACATGGTGAGCAACTATTTCTCACTGTGATCGGGAATGGGGATGAGATCAGAGCATGAGCATGGGCGGGGGGTTTGGGAAACACTCTGGGGTAACAGCTGGATGCGTGCACGTTCATTCCTTTCTTCCTGCAATAGTTCAGAGCTCATATTTCTGTAGTGACCATGTAGACAATTCCTCCATTCCCATGCTGACACTTGAGTCAGAAAAGTTCATTTTATATGTCCTTGATCATCATAGGTAGCAAGGTGACTCCCAATGCCTCTTCTTTCTGTATTTTCCATTTTTTTTTTTTTTTTAACTGATAGCATGATTATCATCAGATACAGCCGTAACACATGGCAGAATTAAACTAGGGTGTTACCATTGTCAATTTGTCAGCTCTCAGTATCTTATCTTGTTATTTTGTTTGCTTTGAGGCATTATGCCTTTTGGATATTCTTAAAAGAGAGAGTCTTGACTCTTGCTTAAAACAATCTTAGTGGGCTTAAAGTATGAGGAATTTCTTAGCCTGAACTAAGTATGAGGAATGAGGGTCTTCTGGGGGGCACACAAATGACCTTCTTCTTTCTCCCACTCCCACCTTCCATTTTCACTTTTTGATAAAAGTTTTGAAAAAAGTTCAGAAAATCTAGAGTGAGGTTCCCCTGTTCTCCCCCAGAGCCCCGTTTTTCTTTAAGAAAAACATTGTTCTAGAAACAAAAATATCACAGCAGCTTTTTAATCAGACATTAAAAACCGAACTTAAATGAGATTGAACTATTCTTTCTCTCTCTTCCCCCCCCCCCCCCCCCCCATCCCCTATTTCTGGCAAATAAGAATCTGTGTGACTTCAATGTGACTCTTGTATTGAAATGATGCAATGATATATGGTATTGACCCCTGACTATTTTATTTGCACTGCTAGAACGCCCTATTATCTAATTATTTTTTTAAAAATCTATTGAGATTGCAGTTTCAGTAAAGGCAACCACACAGTCATATTTCTGCTGGATCTTGTGCCAATACCCTGATTCTGGCACTGCAAGTGTTTAGAAAATATCACTTATACTAATTTCATCCAGCATCCAAACTTTTGTTTTTGCTTTCTTAATTGAGAAGGGTGAAACACTTAACTCCTGAGCTTTGAATCTTGGATTTTTTTTTTTTTAACCCATTTGTTCAACTTTTTTTGCCCTGAATAGAAGGATGTTCTGAATTAAAATTTCAGTTCTAGTTGACATCTGGTTCATTGCTGATGCTTGATTTTTTTTTTTTTTTCTGTCTTGATCTTGCCCTCCTTTCGTCCACCCCTTCCCCATGGTTACATTTATCCTTGTTATCAGATTTTGGACATTTCCTTCATCCTGCTAGTCTTTTTTTCTTTTTCTTTTCCTCCCCCTCCTTCCCACTGCCTGTCTCTGTCCCCCCCTGAGGCTCTGATATGACAAGCCCTATAGACTATAGAGAGTACAAGGGGAGAACACCATCAGGTGGTCTGCAAACTCAAATGGAAGCAGGCAGCAGGGCTGGCTATTTTCCACAGAGCCATTCTACGCTGGGGATGTCTCTCACCATAGGCAATAAATGGCATATTGGGTGTGTGTCTGTAACGCCTGACCTTGACGTACCAGAAGGGGGCAGTTAGAATAAGCTCATTGCTAAACCATATGGAACATGTTCTGGAAAAACAAATTGCATTAAGCTGGGGAAATTGCAGCTGTGCAGCTCTTTGGCACATGGAGCACAAGTCCTACCTGACGCCAATTCTGCTTTGTGTACATACTGTACAAACTGGGAGCGAGCACATAACGCAATGTATGATGTGCCGGACTATCACCTCGTTCAAATCTCTAGGCAGACATTTAGCTACATGTACCCTGTCAACTCTGTACCAGGTCATGACCAGTAACAGGATGATACCTTGCTGGAGCCAGCTGTGTTGTAAACAAAGTCAATTTAATATGAGCTGAAACAAGGAGACAGGAGAAACAGTTTAGCCAATTATGAACCAGTAATTTTAAGTATAATCACTTAGTGAAGACTTCAGGCCTGACTTACGCTGAGGATTGCTGCAACCTACTTATGACTACAAGGCTGTTGAAGAGTAGTGTAGCAAGATCAGTGAGAGAACATGGAGTCCTTTAAAATAAATCGTGGCTGCCAACCTAACACGGTGGACTGATGTTTTAGAAGAGGGCAAGCAAAATAGAACAAAATATGCATACTGGCTGGGGGATATAGGGATTGAGAGAAGCCCTGTGGAGAAGGACTTGGGGGTACTTGTGGATGAAAAATTGGATGTGAGCCGGCAATGTCTGCTTGCAGCCCAGAAAGCCAGTTGTACCCTGGGCCCCATAAAAAGAAGTGTTGTCAGCAGATCGAGGGAGAAGATTCTCCCTCTCTACTCTGCTCTTGTGAGATCCCACCTGGAGTACTGCATCCAGTTCTAGGGTCCCCAGCACAACAAAGATATGGACATGTTAGAACAGGTGCAGAGGAGGGCCACAAAAATAATCAGAGGGCTGGAATACTTCTAGGAAGAAATGCTGAGAAAGTTGGGGTTGTTCAGCCTGGAGAACAGAAGGCTCCAGGGAGACCTTGTTACAGCCTGTCAATGTATAAAGGGAGCTTATAAAAAAGATGGAGAAAGACGTTTTACCAGGGCCTGTAGTGACAGGACAAGGGGCAACGGTTTTTAACTGAAAGAGGGTGGATTTAGTTTGGACACAAGGAAGAAATTTGTCATGATGAGGGCAATAAACCACTGGCACAGGTTGCCCAGATAACTTGTGGATGCCCCATCATTGGAAGTGTTCAAAATCAGGTTAGATGGGGCTTTGAGCAACCTAATCTAGTGGAATATGTCCCTTCCTGTGTCAGGGGAGTTGGACTAATGATCTTTAAAGGTCTTTTCCAACCCAAACCATTCTATGATTCTAAAATATTTAGCATCCATAGTGGGATGAATTTTAGTCCTGTGGTAGCTTTTGTTTTGGAAAGCAAAGGCAAGATTTTTGATGGTGACTTTGTCAGGCCTGTGGCTTTGCCTGTTTTTCAACATACCAAAAAGTGGAGGTAGCTCATGATGCAAGCACTCTGCTAACTGCTATGAGAGCATAAGCCCCACATCCCTTTTCTGTGAGGTAGGCAGAAGGGTCATCTCTGCCCTCTGGAGCACAAAACCTGCCAAGAAGTGTTACATCTAGGATGATTTAATGTGAAGGGCTATTTTGTTGCTGTCTTCTACCTTCTACTATTCAAAGGTCACAAATCAAGCAGGGAACCCATCCTTTAGAGAAAATACTTCTTAAACCCTCCAAGTGAATCTTTCATAAAGCTTCCAAGTGAAGCTTTCAAGAACCAGAGTAGCTTCAGAATCAAAATATTGAGGTTAGGTATCCATGTATTTCAAACTTTCTTTGCTGAGGACAAAGTTTAGGTGAGCAATATTTTTGCATGCTAAGTATAGGAAGGTGGAAACCAGTTTTCTTACCAGACTTGATTAGTACAAAAGAGCTCATGAGGCACGATCAACCAAGGATCAGAGAAAAAGAATATTTAGTGATTGGAGGATGTGAAGAAGATATAATAGCAAAGAGTGTGAGTGACTTCTTTTTCTTGCTGGATCAGTGATAATCTGGAATCACCATACTGCCAGTCTGATTAATAATTTACAGCTGTGTTCTCCGTTTTGTAAAAACCCATATTGTATAAACTTAGGTTTCATAACCCAAATGAGAAAACCAATGTATGAACTTCTGTCAAAATAAATTCAAGTCTAAGATCATCTTTAGTTATTTACTGTTGTGTGGGGTGTCTATGCTTGTGTGTAGTGTTGTCTCTAATGCATTTTGCTGGCAGGGATATCAGCAGAAAAATCTGTAGTATGTTCATGCATGCAGTGCAAAGGAGGTTTAAGAACAGTGCAATACAAACCGTAACAGTGTGGTTGACTCACTAGGTGAATATAAGATTAATGTATTTAGTTGTTACATGTTACAAAACAGAAGAATGACTGTTACCTGATAAAAGATCTTGTAACTTACTTTTATTTGCCTCACCTTGGTGTACTCCAGATGCCTGTCCTGGAGAGCATGGGAACCAGCGGTGAAATCCCTGCTAAGCCCTACCACAGAATCACCAGGTACTTCTTGGTCCTGTGGCTGCTTCCTTTTCCATAATGCTGGGCCAGGGTGTTTGTGTATGCACAGTCCAGGCTTGATGCAAGGGAGAAGCAAGAAGGTTTTGCTGAGGAATCTAAAGTTACTGTGGGGATGAACCCCACTAACCCCAAGATAGGAGACACCCCTGGTTGTGTGGAAAACCTGGGAGTGATGCAGAATTGCAATTACTCCTTTTGGTGAAAGGGATTGAAATCCCTATACGCAAAATGTGCGTGTTGCTCTGTAAGTAATTCTGAGATCAGCAAAATAAAGTGGTATGAAAAATGCTAAACTGTTAAAATAAGTCAAACCTCTTGTCATTAGGAAAGATGGTTCACTGGATGAACTGTCAGACATTCAGATATATTTAGGGTTATAAAGGCATATCTTATTTTCAGTTCAGATATCCATGGATGACACTGTTCACTGTGTCAGATTCTGAAATCTGATTTTAAGTTTCGATTTGTATTTCCCTGGTTTCATACATTAGTGCAATTTTTATGGGTTTGACTGCTACAGATTAAGGCCTAATAATTGAAATTTCAATTGAAAAGGGATGTATGAAGTCAAATCTGTATTATAAGAAAACTCTCGTGGACAAATGAAGATGACGAATTTTTTAAAAGTGGGAGTTTTAGTGAAATTGTTAAATGCTGAAGTACATTCTGCACACAGCACAAATACAGAAAGGGTGCTATCTCTGTCAAAAAGTAGACTAGCAGTGATTTTTTTCTTTTTCTTCATCAGAGAAGAAATATTTTACTAAGAAAATTCTCCACGTACCTATGGTTTTTGCCTCTTAAAATACCCTGTAATTCAGCTGGTATACTGGAGAAACAACATAGATCTCAGAATTATGTGGCAGAACTGAAAAAGATGGTGAAAAAATATCCTGCACTAGTGTATTTTAAGAGTAACACATCCAACATTGCTGTGTCTAGTAGCAGAGAAATTGATTTCTAAAGCTAAAGACTTGCAATGGAGAGTTTCAACAAGGCCAAGTGCCAGGTCCTGCACTTGGGCCACAACAACCCCATGCATCGCTACAGTCTTGGGGAGGTGTGGCTGGAGAGCTGTGTGGAAGAGAAGCATCTGGGGGTTCTAATTGACAAGCAACTGAACATGAGCCAGCAGTGTGCCCAGGTGGCCAGGAAAGCCAACGACATCCTGGCTTGTATTAGAAATAGTGTGACCAGCAGAAGTAGGGAGGTGATAGTCCCCCTGGACTCTGCACTGGTGCGGCCGCACCTGGAGTATTGTGTCCAGTTTTGGGCACCTCAATACAAGAGAGATATCGAGGTGCTGGAGCGAGTGCAGAGGAGGGCAACGAAGCTGGTGAAGAGCCTGGAGAACAGATCCTATGAGGAGTGATTGAAGGAACTGGGACTGTTTAGTTTGAGGAAGAGAAGGCTGAGGGGAGACCTCATCGCTCTCTACAACTACCTGAAAGGACATTGTAGAGAGGTTGGTGCTGGTCTCTTCTCACAGGTAATTAGTGACAGAACAAGAGGGAATGGCTTTAAACTGCAACAGGGGAGGTTCAGACTGGATATTAGGAAAAAATTTTTCACAGCAAGAGTGGTCAGACAGTGGAATAGGCTGCCCAGGGAGGTGGTGGAGTCACCATCCCTGGATGTGTTTAAGGGTCATTTAGATGAGATGTTGGGGGATATGGTGTAGGGGAGAACTTTGTAGAGTAGGGCTGATGGTTGGACTAGATGATCCTAAGGGTCTTTTCCAACCTGAATGGTTCTGTGGTTCTGTTTGACTTTACTGTTTAATATATGAGAACATGGAGAATGAGAAAATAGGCCAAAAGATAATGTCAGAAAACCTAAATTATCTGGCAAGTGACTTTAAGATGAAATATATTTCTACTCTGAAAAGATACATTTTTCCCTCCAACAAAAAAGAAAAGACACAGGAATTTTTTTTTTTGTTTGTTTCTTCTAATGTTCCCTTGGCCTGCAACCTATTGCTGTGTCCAATTTGGCTATTTTGCAAGCACAAGTTAATTTACAAGAACAGCCTTGTGTCTTCCACCCAAGACTAAAAAGTTCACCTGAGGTTCTTCACATTAACAACTATAGAAAATATTCCACAGGTAAACTTAATTGATAACTCTGAAACCAGTATCAGATGATGAGACAAGGTACATCACTGTGAGGGTTCTTTATGCCAAATTTTTGCGCTTGTGGTTCACAAAGAAATGCAAATATATCTGGATATTCAGATTCTGTGTTGAAACTTGTAGAACAGGTAGTATTTTTTAAACACTTAGAGGAAGTGACACATCATAAAGGGAAGGTGTCCAAGTAGTTTTTTTCACCAGAGTTAATGCTGGTTTTTGGGCTTTGGTTTTGGTTTCGATATTTTGTTTTAGGGTTTTTTTTTGTTTGTGTTTTGTAGGTTTCTTTTTTTCTAGTTAATATAACACTTTTCTAATTTGCATGGCTTCCAGATTACTGTGGTATAACTTTATCAATGTGGTAGGTAGAGAAAGGTAGAGAGAAAGCATCTGTTTTCTTACCTTATGTATTTTGTTTTAAGGCTGTTCTTATCTCCAAATAGATATATATCTGCAGACCCTTCAGAGTTGGAGCAGGAGACATACTCCTCTCCTTCCTCAAATGAATGTTTTGTCTCCTGAAGAATTATTTTTTTCAGCCTTCAGATTCTCAAGAAACTTAGGTTGCTGTTCATATGTAAACCAGTGTCAGTCCATAAATTCCACGTCAGTCATCTAATTTCCTGCAATTCTTGCTTGCAAGAGACGTGAGAAGCAGCACAACTTTGCATGGGAAGCTTGTTTTTTCTAATGTTTTGCAAAGTCCACTTCAACTGTCATAAGAATTTACTTTCTTATAAAATCTTTATTATGGTTTAGCTCCAGTTTCAGTACTGTTCTTGGATTTGAAGTGTACATCGACTCATCAGCCAGAATGCCTTTCTCTGGAACACGTTTTTTCAATTTCAGAGCAGAAACTGCAAAAGCTTATTTTTTTCTCCAGGTCTGTCTTTATCTTTTGTTATCAGATTTTGTTGCAGAGCTACATTCTAGACTGCACATTCAGTGATGTCAAAAGACCTTTGCTTAAGACATGTCATTACAAGCAAAAAATTATTAGATGTATTTGAGTGCAAATAGTTCTTAGTTCATGCATCCTCAATCCATCAATGCTGTGAGTTTTAAACAACTCATTTGGAATTGAGCCCAGTGTGCTGACTTTATCAGAAGTATTACGTGTGTATTTATGCTGAGGCACATACAGTCCTTATCCACAGCAAAAAATGATCCTGCACAGCCAAGACCATCTTACATGTTACAGAAGCACTGTCTAGACCAGCTGGATTTCTGTGTTGGAAATCTGAATGTGTGTTGCTTATGCGTGGATATTTCCTGAAGGAAAATACCATGTTTGCTGTACACACAGCAGACGTTGCTGAAAGGTTCGGGCTTGCAGTACATAAACACAGTTCAGAAAGCATGGGACATGGGTGGGGTCACCTTCATGCATGGGGTGCATTTGCATTGCCAGTGTAGATTGAATCTCTGGTGTGCTGTACTTGCAGTCATTGCTCATGCACATCATCAAAACTGTTTATCTAGGACTACTGAGGAAGCGTGGCTGGAGATTCTACTCTGCTCTCCTGTTAAATGTTTGGATATTTGGGGCAAATATACTGCATCAGGTGTTGCTAACACTAGGCTAATGCCCATTATTCAATCAACAGCTTTAATCTGTGTAGGTCAGTTATACATGAACTTTTTTTTTAAGTGATTCAAAATCCATGTGTTCATTGGATCATGAATCACCTTAAAGCATATTGCCCACTGAGAATGTGGGAGAGTGTCACCTTTGGGCTTTTGGTTAGTATCAACTCTCGCTGGCCCCTGATGAACACCCAGGTTCATCATATTACATGCTAGCAGGAGTCATCCTTACACCCATGGGAGTTTCTTGTTTGGCAGCATGGTGCTGCCATAACTTTAGCACTCTACAAATTTGATTTGTGTGTAACTAAACTATCTTTGAGTTTTCTACCTGAGGGTAGGTTCTTGCAAATTTAATGCAATCTAGCTGTCTCTTAGGATCGATGTTCGGACTTGGAGAAACCTTGTAACATGGACTGTGTGGCACCTGAACTGATCCCTGTGGTGAAACCTTAGCTGAAGATGCTATTATCATGTACGTCTGAGGAAAACTCTTGTAAATGTTTGCCATAAAGAGCAGTAGCTCCACAGATGCTGTGGCCTTGAACATGCCTTTCAAATGAGTAGGTAGTCATATAGAAATAAAGTCATTTCCGTGTGATAACAGAATATATGTGAGGATATCTATCTGACCCTTTTATCCTCAAAAAGCATGCTTCCCCCTGCCCTGCTCCTGATGGTTAAGGTATTTTTGTGGTGATACTTTAAAATCTGCAAACGTAATGTGTTAGTGATGTGATTTTGTTTAGCTGTGCGTGTATTTACCTAGTTTTTTGGTCTTATGTCTCTTGAGTTACTGTAAAACCACTGAACAGAAGAATCTGCGCATTCAAGTGGGTACTTAGTTGTGTCCTCAGATAACAGTGCTTTGAGAAACTAAATTTTGACCTGAGAGAGGGGAAGATAATTCTTATCCACAATGTTGCACTTGGGTAAGGCCCTTTGCACAGCAAATATGGTTTAGATTAAATTACTATTAGGCTTTGTGCACCTGAAGCAACTAATAGTATGTGTTTGTGTTACAATGCTTCCGTCTTCTGAGACTGAAAAAACAAGGCAAGAAACAAGTTTATTGTCAGTTGGATGTTTGTTTGGTTTTGTTCTCTGAATTATGATTCATTTCTGGGATATTTGTGCTAACTGCAACCAACTTGACTGCAGTTGATCATGAGGAAATAATCAGGTAAAAATACGCACTTTGAAAAGGAGGACAAAGGTTCCTCACAAGAAGGTACTGCTTTTGGTGCCACTGACCCTACTGATAGCCAAATAGTATTTGCTTGGCTGATGGTAAATGGAAGTTTCTTGCTTTTGAAACCCCAGAATGAAAGTGGAGAGGAAAAACACCCTCTCCTTTTTATCAGTATTCTTAGGTTAAAGAGTCACTGTTTAAAAAGTCATAGTACAACATATGGTTCATATTTTTCATTCACTTCAGACAGATTTATGATATGCCAAAGGACCCTCTAGAAATCTTGTCTTGCTTGGAGTGGAAACCTTTCTTTCACTGAAACCTGTGGACAGTGGTGTTAGAGCAATGCTCTGTACTGGGTGGATTTGTGTTCAAGATTAGATAAGGCTTTTAATTTCCAAGATAATACTTTGAAGTGGTCCCAATACAAAGAATTATCTCATTATAGGTGGTTTACTGGGTTTTATATGGCAAAGACTTGAAACTTCCTGTCATTGCAGATTAACATGCTGCTGTCTGCTATAATTGTGGCTGTGTGCTGGCTTCAGCTGGATAGTAGAGCCAGTTCTTGTATGTGAATGAGTTTGAGAGATGCATGAGGCAGTCCTTTGACCTGACGCTATAGTAATGGGCAGGCTGGTGGAGGGTGAAACTCAGATGTCTGTCTTCACTGGAGTTTGACAGATGGTGAGAAAATACATTTTAAGGCTGACAAGGAAATAAGGATTCTGCTTTATGAAAAATATAGGCTTTGAAATTTTTGCTTTTAGTCCCACACCAGTGCAAAACACATAACAGATGCTTAATGAGCACACAGGAGAGAGAATTTTGCAGAACTGAAACCTGAGCCTAAGTTGTCAGTCTTTGTATTTCACTACCAAGTTACTGTACATTGAGTTTCTCAGCAGAAATCAGAAAGACCATTCAGGATTTGAAAAATCTTCATGGGAAATTTAATTGAACTGGCTACAAAATAACAAATCCTTCAACTTCAACCTATTTTTTTGGCTGTTTACAGTTACACTTTTTTTCTCTTTCAGGATTTTCACAAATATTGGTGAATACTGTGATAAAATCTAGTCTCCAGTATGATGGGCAAGATTGCACTCAGAAGCAGGGATGTTGCAGTCCATCAGTGCAGCTATTTGTTTAGTAAGATTCCAGCAAATTTTCCAGCATAATATTTTGAATAATAGGGATTATGATCCAGAGCTGGCCAAGAATCAAAGAGAAGAGTCTTGCATAACCAAGAGAGTCTCTTTTTTGTTGTTTTTTTTTTTTTTTTTTTCCCCCATTTTTTTTGGTCACGTATAAAAAAAAAAGTAATGATCCCTTCTCTGTTCTGAAGCATGCTTCAATGGAAATGTCAGGAATTGTGTCCATTCTTTAATGATCTTGCTTGTATAAAACAACTTTAAAATCAATTTTAAAAACAATAGTAAACTTTGATAAAGGAAAAATGGTGTGTTTTCCCCTACAGAAACTCTGTGTGAAGGAAAGGGTATCCCTCAAGCACTTTGTGCAGAAACTTACCTCAGTTGTTCTAGAAGGGGTAGATTCTTTATGTTCACTTACATCAAAAATCATCCCATCTAAGGCAGAGTTTATGTATCCGTGCTCCTTCCCAGCTGGGAATGTTAAAGTTTCTGATCTCTTTATACCAGGGCAGAATGACCTGCAGTGCTCCTTGTCTGGGATTCATGTTCTCTGTAGTTTCATAGCACCGACTTTAACTGAAAGTTAACATATCCTGTGACATGTACTATCTTGCCTGGGAGTTTACCACAAAACTTTTGAAGGTGGCACAAACCTGGTGTGCTTTAGTTAGTTAGCTTCTGTTTGAAGGCTTTTATTCAAAAGAGAGAATGATGTGGAAATCTGTGTATCCATGAGTTTCAGCATCTGTGTTACAGTCATTTTGCAGTATTTAGTAAAGCAACATCAAGTTGAGTTCCTTAGCATGCAGATTGAAGAACTGAAGGAAATCTTAGGAATTTTGATTTATAAGGAATCTAGACTAAGTGCCACTGAGTCCAGTCTTATAAGGTCACCTGAAATGCTTATGTATTTATGCCAAAAAGAGTTCCCAGATCATCTGATCTATATATTTTCCTAAGGTTGACCTACTCAACATGTTGTGACTACCTCAACACTTCTAGTATAAAGACTAAATCCACTGAAAACCACAGGAAAGAAGGAGAAATCAAGATTCCTGTCTGGAACAATAGCAAAGAATGGGATTTGGACTTCAGCCTCACTTTGTATTAGATGTGTGCTAATTTTTGTATGACCTACTTTGTTTCAATGAAGGAATCTTCCCTCCTTCTCTCTTCCTCAAAAATATATACACATATTTTAATTTTTTTTCTCCTTCCTTAGGGTTTGATCTGACACCCTATTCTTGAGACACTGAAAATGTAACATACTGAAATCAGAGCAAAGATACCATTTAAATTCACTTTTCAGGTTTGTTATTTATATCTCACTTTCTTCCCTTCTCTAGGTTTTTTTTGTTTTGTGGTGTTTTATTAAATCTTGGGGATTATGAATTAATTGTGCCTGCTGGAAATATCCAATGGAACAATATCATTTTTCACTTAAAGAACATCAGTGGAACCAAACAGTAAGTTGTTGCAACACAAAGATGCTGCCAAGTGTTTTGTTACAGTCCATCAGATTTATTTTGATTCAGAAGAATTCATGATGTAGGCAGGAGACCGATAATTAGAACTGTGTTAAATGTTTGCATTGACTCTTGTGTCTATCTGAATCGAATAGGATGCTGCTTTAAATATACTTTATGCAGTCTTGAGTCAGTGTTGTTTTGAGAACACTGAGGTAGACAGATCCTTGCCAGATGTATTTGTCAGCCTTCCTCTTTTGTATCCCATGAGCCCTGAGGAAAGCAGGACAGAACATAAACCCAGCTTTCTGGCACCCCTCAGTGCACAGAGAAGGCATGAAGAAGTCTGCTTGGTGGCTGTCTGAAAGGTGGGAAAAAGAGCCAGCTGATGCTCCTGCAAGGCAAAGCATAGCACAGAAGAAATGGAAGCAGAAAGGAGGTCATCAACCCCCTCACCTCCTGGAAAGGGCATAGAGATAATCGGTGACTGCATGGGGGAGGATTTTTCTTTTGTAAAGAGAAATGATTAATTAAGGAAAGATGAAAAGGTTTTATTGACAGCACACAAATGACAATTCTCACTACAGATCCATCTGAAAGCAGATAAGAAATCTATGTGTGGGTGGCCAGCAAATAGTCATTCAGGCTTTTTGCACTGCAGGGTGACGAGTGAAGTGGCCAGCACCTCGTTCATGTTACTTAAATAAAGGGGAAAAAACCTCCAGTACCTCATGAGCTGAGCTCCAGAGTTGGTTTGTGAACATAATTGTGAGGGAAGACCTGTGGTATTAACAACACTCCAGTGGTAATTCTGAACATATTTGTTTTCATCCCAGAGCTGAAGTTTATTGGCCAGCCACAGCAGGCAGAGATAGATTGACCTTTTCTTCCTTGGCTATGTTGTGCATGGTGCACAGTACATGAAAACCCACAATGTAAAACATGGAGAAACAGGCAATTAAATATTGTGACTTTAAGCCTAAAAGCAGGCAAAATCAGTAAGTATCACTTAAAAGGCAATTTTTGAGTCCTGTGCTGCTGTTAGTCTATATAAGAGAAGGATTGGAAACAGGGTTTTTCTGAGAGCAGATACACTCTCCTGTCAGCATACCTAATCAAAAGAAATACCTGCTTCAACTTTTTTCTTTCCCTAATGAAACTAATTGAGTGCTGGAATGGATTTCCATGAGAGGCTGTGGAATCGCCATTGCTGAGGATCTTCAGAAGTTGACTGGACAAGGCTCTGAGCAGCCTGATGTAATGGTGAGGTGTGCCTTCCTTGGAGCAGGAGCCTGGACTAGAAAACTTCCAGAGATCCATCTTAGCCTCAGTTATTGCATGATTTTAAACTATGATGAAATCTGGATTAATGATGGCATTATATGGGTAGTTATCAAGACTGCATTAAAAATATCCCTTGCCTGTGTAGGTTTTTTTCACTAAGGTTTGTTTGGATGCTTAGAGACAGACCTATATTTAGGTATTTCAGTGAATCTAAGCCTTTTATTTAGCATGGTAGTTTGGTGAAGTTAGACAATTATTAATACCTACCAATATCAAGGTTAGTTATTTTGGATCAGTGTTTTTTCCAAACTCAGTACCTTGAAGGACTGTTGATTGTTGGCTTATTCAGGCCAGTTAGCTCCAGCCACAAGATATGTTTTCAAGGTCAAAACCTAACTTCTTATGAAGTATAATACACTTGGTAAACTATTCTCTGGGATTTATGTCCCTTCCAACACAAACCATAAACATCAGTGAGACCATGTTAAGCCACTAGCTTTGTGACCTTCCACCGTCTGCCAACTGTGGTAGGTAAGCTGTGGCACTCTCTGATTGCTGACAAAAGCCCAGCCACTTGCACAATGATAGTATTAAAACTTTGGAAAAAATAAGTCCATTGTCTGGGATGGCCATGTTTTGTGAGTTCAAGAAGAAAGGCGGGTGCGAACTCTAACCTCAGACTGGTGTTCACAGAATAGACCCATGTCCTCATGTCTGTGAGATACTGCAACCGATCACACCCAGCTTGGCTCTGCCCTCTCCCTGTTACTATACATGTGGCCTTATGACCAATTTGGCTGGGTCCACAAGTGGGAACCGTTTTGTAGGTAAGTAGCTGATGTCCTCCATTGAGCACAGGCAGTTTCTAGGATGTCTCAATTTAAACTGCAGAGACTGTTGAGAAAAAGGGGATTTAGTTCATAATAATCTAAACCATGATACAAATATTTATAATGTGCAGGACTACTTGTTTATCTCTTTAAGTCCTGAAGAGAATAATATGTAGCTTCAGTTCCGTTGCTTCAGTATGGAGTGTTTGACCAATGCTGTGCACCTCTGTAACATCAGGACATCTCAGAACTGAATTTTTTTTTTCACAAATTCTGTTTTCACTCTTTAATGTTTTGTATCATGTAAATTCAGTAGCATATAAGTTGTACTGCAGACTTAAGCCTGGCACCATATTCTGGGAGTGTATGATTTGCTTTAAAGAATTCCCATGACTTTCAAAAGGGCTTCTGAGTATTCAATATATTGATAAGTCAGTGGCTGGTTTTGACTCTTTGACAGTTGCATTGTGGTTTTGTGGCCAACAATTGTCATGCTTTGAAAGAATTTCCCTGTTCTGTAATCGATCTGGGCAGTTGATGGCCAATAAAGATTCCTGAAAGTAATTGAGTATCTCAGAGTTCCTATCTGACTGTACTTTGGCTAAAAATGACTTACTGCTTATCATTTACCCTCTGAAAACTCTTGAAAACTCTTCCCTGAAGAGCAATAAGTCCTTGTAAAGTTTTCTGGGAAGGGGGAGGAGGAGGGGATAAAAAGAACTGCAAATCTATTTCTCAAGAACATTTGAGAATTATCATAGATTTTTGTATAATGATCTTGTAACTCATTATGATGATTTCCTGTTCATTTTCCCACTCAAATGGCATGACTGTATCACCTATCCTAATTTCCTTTTACGTCTCTTATTTTAATATGAAGACACAGAAGAGCTGGCTGGAATTTCTAGCATCTTGAAGGCAACTAACCTAAATAATTATTCTGATCTGCTGTGGACAGGGGATATATTTCTCTTCTAGTGCAGTGCCTTGAAGAGAATACCCTATTTTGAACGAAGGTTGTACTTGAAACAGATAATACCGTAAGGGTGCATACCCAAAACAGAAATGCATAAACAGATACTGTGAGAGAGTATATATGTAACTAGTCAAGAAGTAATGTTTAACTTCTGCAGGATCTATAAGAAGCAGCTACATTCAGTATCATCTGTTTCAGTGCATGTGTGCAAAGTCAGGTCTTGTGCACAAACACTCTGTGTGTGTGATTATTAGCATTCCTCTGTTGGTGTACTAAGTCACTGCACAGGGGATTTGAAACACATTATAAGTGGATTTGAAGCAACACAGACTTCTTTGAAAACAAAAGGAAATAAAAAATTAAGACTGTAAAAGCCTAAACTGAAAAACAGAAACTTTGCCCTGCATGTGTTTGTATTGATACTAATGAAACTTTTAAACGTGTCATATTACATTGCCCTGATGACACAACTTTTTCCCATAAGATCTACAAATGCAGATGCGATCCTTCTTTGCCAAAAGCTCCCTTTCTTGCCAAGTACGTTGGACCATTCCCAACATACCGAATAAATCCAGCCATAGGTAAATACAATATTCTCTAACTAACTAAAGATCAAACAAAGTTGATAAACTTTTCACGTCAGTATAAACCTACTGCCTTTTGTCAATGAGACAGTTTTGAATGATGACTTCTGTATTTCATTTCATAAAGACTTCAAGAGATCTGTTTTAACGGACAGATCCTCACAAAATCGTAATTTTTGTCAAGGTGTTGCCCACTTAATGCTATTTTTCTCTGAAGTTTGGTATTTAATTACACTTAATGTTGCCAAACAGCCAGAAGTGGCGACATTTTAAACACAGAATTGACAAATTAAGCAAATCACTATTGTTACGGTCATCCTCAACACCCAAAATGAGCGTGGTCTAATTGTACACAAGGTAATCTTTTCACATAGTAATTGCAATGACTTTACCTAGAAGTCTGTCTTTCAAGAAATAGAATTCCAGACAACCTGGAAACCAGATGTTACACTTCAAGCTAGATATCTTGAAAGAGTTAGATATTTTATACACTGAAATAAGGACCAGAGGAAGGGGGAGCTTATTTGCGTTTGGTTTTCTGGAAAGCTCTGTATTTCAAAATATGCAGTATTGCTCAGTATTTGGTATTGCAAAACCCCTCTAGAGCTGGTACTTGGAAGGTATGAAACAAAGCCTTGGTCATAACCTCCCCTTTTCCTCCTTTCCAACACCATGCTGTGGTTGAGTAAACTCTCCAGAGTTAATCTCAAATTTGGAAAGAGGAATGTGTGGTTTTTGACATCAGTGTAGAAACCGGAACAGTAGTGGGAAGCAACTATTGATTTGTATGGCACAGAAAATTAAATTTGATGCAAGAATGAGGTGATATATATTTATTTGAAGACATATATCTTTAAGCAACCTGAAAAGCTGTGTGTCCATGTTATGGACTGGGATAATTGGTTTCAGGGATGAAATAGACCTTGTCAAAGTTCATCCATAGGATGGGCAATGAAACCAGTAGTGCTAATTCTGAGCTCCTGTGCTGTGTGTTGGTGATTAGCTGACGTTGCCTCTCACATAATGTCCCTTTCTCCTCCCTTTGCATTCAGTGTCTCCATAAGTCTTCTAAAACCAGAGGAGCAGGAGTCTTATTTAACCAATAAGGTTTTTTTTCCATCCACAATTATAGCTTGTGAAACCTGAGCTCTACCAAAGACAATGGAAAAAAATCTCACTGAGTATGAGGTGTCAAGATTTCACAGAATTTGCAGTTTTGTCAAATTTACAATGTTTGTCCAAAGCCACACTATTGCACAGGTAGTACTGAGACAGAGACAAGCTTAGTTCTGCTTATGGACAATGCTGGAGAAAAAAAAAAACAACACACCCAAACATGTTACAGTGGCGTTGAGCATTAGTTAATAAACTATCACAAAGATTTTTTTTAAACTGAGGGTTGATACTGGGCTAAAATGATCACATGGCTGCTTGGGAGTTGAACTGTGGGCAAAATGACCTCTTCTGTGTAAATACATCCACCCTTTAAGAGAATCCACCCTGTGGAAGGAGTATTGGGTTGTGCATGAAGAGGGTACAGGTGACTGTGTGTTTTTAACATGTTAATGAAATGTGCTTGTGGGGAGCTTGATCAAAACAGTGAGTTGGGAGGAATTTGATCTGAGTTTTGCTGCCATGAAACCATAATATCAATAGTTACTGTTCTTGTGTACCTTAGTGTTAATTAGTGTTATTGTTTTTGGACCCTTAAAATTAGTAACAAGTTTCCATTACAGTCTTGAAGTTTGTTTGCCATAAATATAGGTAACTCATTTCAACACTTTTCAAAGGCACAAGAATATATGAGTACAAAACCGTGTTTCTAAAATTTTACGTAAAATTACAGATGAAGGAATTTTCAGAGCTGTGAATGGAAAGGTCATCTTGTCCTGAGAGTGAATCCAATTAAATTCTGTGCTGAGTCCAAGAAAACTGATTGGCACGTAGATTAAAGCCAAAACCAAGTCTTCTCCGAACATTTACTGACAGCCATGAACTTTGACAGTTTCAGACAATGAATTTTCCAAGTCATGTTGGAGGGCTTTCTATAAGTTGTAACAAATGAAAAAGGAAAAAATTGTAGCAGATGAAGAAGGGAAGGAGATTCATGGATTCATGTTGAGTGTCTTTCCTGACACTGTAATTTTCAAATCAACAACAAAAAAAGTAACAAAAAATCCCGTTCCTCATCATAAATCGATAAAAAAAGCCATGTTTCCATAACATTTCTATTATTCTGATAACAACAGCTTGACATTTTTGCATTGGCTCAGTTAAGTTTTTCCTATCTATTGCCTGCCAGAATAAAAATGTTGCTTAATTTTCAGACATCTACTGGAAAGTGTTTCTGATTATTCATGAATGTGCACACAGGATCATTTAATGTTGTTACTTCTGGATTTTGCTAGACAAAGCAGGATAATGGTACAGATCATGTACAGAAACGGTAGGTTATGACAGTAATAATAATAAAAGGTTCTTCTCCCTTTTTTAAGATGAGGTTTTTGACTATGAAAGGTACCAGAGTGACAACCAGAATGCATGAGACTTCTTAAAAGGTATCTACTGGATTCAGCACAGGCAACAATCCATGCAAATTCTCACAAAAAAAAAGCCTGCTGCTGACCTGCTGGAGAGGGCAAATCTCTTCAGTGGGTCTCGGCATGACTCCCTGATAGTGCTATGTCCTTTGTGTCTAGGACAATCCAACCATGGCATGTTAGATCATGTGCTAATTGTGATTATTTACATGTAATGCCCTGGCAAGTTTATTTTAGTGACTTAAATATATTTTTCTTAGGACTGGAAAATGGCCTTCAGCCTAATATGTCTGACTATGCAGGTTTATCTTTAATCTCACATGCCTGCTATTTTCACATACTCCAAATACTTCTGTAAGGAAACAAAAAATTGGATGTCTTTCATAGTGATTGCCATCTGTTTAAATCAGGTTTTGTTTAAATCTGATTAACTCTAGGTTTATTTCTTTTATATGTGGAACCTGGAAGTGGGGCCACTCTTTCTCCTGTTCAGTAATACTATAACACACCCCAAATAATAGTAATAATAAAAAAAAAGTTAATTTTAATCCAAACCATTTTCACTGCATGGTGGCATGAATGTTTGTACTAGCACAAGAGAAGGATGGGACTCTTTTTCCGTTCCTGATGTTGACTTAAATTGATCAAATGATTGCCGTAGGCACTGGTAAGTCCACACAAAAGAAAAACATTAAAATGTTGAGCTGTGGGGAAGAGAACTCAGGGGAAGCAGGGGTTGGTCAGAAATTTCCATACATTGAAGCCAATCTGTCATCAAACACAAACTAGAAATAAAGTAAGCTTCATTAAGCCTGGTGCTTCAGAACAACTTGTCAGAGATAAGGGGTCTTTTACGTTGAGTTGAAGGGTCCATGGCGGTTCTTGCATTATCTAACTGGTTTGTTTACTCCAAGGAACACTGTTGGCTCCTTTTTGTGTATAACTTATACCACAGATATGTCATGGTGATGGTACTTTTATCCTAACAGTGACTTCAGTATGTTTTCCAAAATAAACCAGAGAAACCATGTTGTTCTGTTTGTGGGGTTTTTTGTTTGATTGTAAAATTTAATCAACTCAGAAGCCCATTTTTGATGATTTGGATTTGAAAATCAGTTAATTCAAAACGCCAAAGCAAAACCCGGGAGTTCGCATAGCAGGCTGGGATTATCCTGTCTCAAATAAATGGATGAAGGAAGGTGGTCATGGTTTTGCAGATTGTTTTTAGGGGAGTGGTAGGCCTGCGAGGCTAAGACTTAAGCCAGAGGTAATTTGGGTCAAAGTTCTTTCTTGCAAACCATGAGAGTTTTGGGAAGGGAGCCTGGAAAAGTAATAACCAGAATATGGCCCTTATCTCCAATCTGCGAGACTTGCAATATCTCCTTCAGTAAATAGGAAAGAACGATATTATGTAAGCTTTAGAGGCTGGAAAAAAGCCATACACCATATGTAAGATGTTAGTTGTGCGTGCCTGTGTAATCACACACAAAATATTCTGTGCACTGGTTGTGCAAGGTACAATACATTTATCTTTATGCCACTTCAGCCTGCCCAGCCACCAGCTTAGTGACTTTTGAGTCAATTCAGACAAATCTCTCCACTTCCCAACGTTCACTCTCACAGTAGAGAGAGCAGAAGAAAACCTAGGCTTTTCCCACTGTAGTGAAAATTGGGCATTTGCCATCTGTAAACTGGCAGAGTGACAATGGCTGCAGTACTGGGGACATGTTCTTTTTCTGCCAGCTCTTCTACAGGGACAAGAAACTTCAGTAGAAGGTATAGATATCTTTAACTGACACATCTGTTTGCTAGGTAAACATGAGTTGCAGCCTCAATACAATAAACCTGTGAGCTAGTTCAAAATGCTGTCACTTTTTAAGTGTTCTGTCTGTCTAAGAAAGTGTCTCTTCTAGCAGTGCTGCAAGGCAAGCGAAGTCCAAACTGGCAAGATTTTCTTGCCTCAGGTGTTAATGACTTAATCTGGGGCCATTCAAGGCCCCTCCAGTTACGTAGGAAATGCATGGATACACTCTTACACAGCCTAAGTGGTTTAGGAAGATGGTCCCTGACAGTCCAATTGGTTTTGCTCTGTGAGAGCTTAAGTGGCATTTCAATCAGATGGAATGAGTAGATCTAGTACATCGCTGTCACTGAAAGAGACGTGCTTGTCTCTCATCCCTTGTTTCCAGCCATGCAGCCCAGCCTCTTCCTAACTCATGTGAGCCAGTTCAGTTCACTGAACCAGCTGAAAAGCAAGTAGTCCAACATACAACAATAAGGTATGTAGAAAGACATATGAATTTACTCTTTGGTGATGTAAGCATTTCTGTCTCTCCTCCATTCCCCACAGGCTTTAATTCTACCTTTTTCAGGAAGGTAACTGTATGCTGAGAGACACATAGGAGTTTTTGTATCTGAGTTACATTTGCTTGAGTAAATGCTGTAAGTCCATATGCAGCAGGAGGTTGATTCTCTTGGCTGGCTTATGCCTTTACAACTATTTTTGATGCACTGATGGGTATTTTGTAAGCGGAGTGAATCCGGGTAAGGAAAACTTCTTTTTTTAACAAATTTGTTTCTTTGCATGAGCTGCACTGCTTTTGTCCTCTTTGTTCACCAGATGATTTGGTGCCAGTTTCAGGGTAGCATGTCTTGTCAGGTGACATGCTTTTCCTTGTATCAGAGGTGTGTTCTTCCCCCATTGTAACATCTACCTGTGCTAGCGTGGGCCATTTTCTGTCAAAGTACAAGGAAAGGCAGAATAGAAGAAAACTGTTTCTCTTTTACGGTTAGACGCGACAATCTTGAAGGTCTTTTCCAACCTAAATGAATCTATGATTCTGTGATTGTATTCTTGAATAAAGGAGTAAGGTTTCCTTCAGTTACCATCTTTTCCCCTTTCCTCATGTATTCTCCTCTCTCCTTTGTGTATCCTGCTTTCATAAGGATTGTTTTACAGATGGAGAGAACCGAGTATAGATCCTGCACTGTTAACCTCAGCACTGTAAACATCTGTCAGCTATTCCCTCCTCTACTTTCCTCTAGTAAAAAAAATTGTGTTTTTTTAACATGTGGATGCCTTTAATGTTCCTTCTTTTTACTGAAGACATACTTTCAAGAGTTTTCTGCAATTCTGAGGTTTAGAAACTTTTTAAAAATGAAAGGTGATATTCTCAAGTAAGCATATGCCTTCAGAAAGGGAACAGGAGAAATCTCTCCACTTCTCCATCTCCACACATCCCTTTAATGCTGTTAAACTTATGATAAGCAGCGATATTAAGTACAGCTTAAAATCACACCATAATTTGGTGTCATAGACCTGAAATTAGGATTTGGGAGAACTTTCCATTCTCCGCTCTTTTACCCTTTCTGACTATAAGTGGTGTTTCAATATTTTTGAAAAATGTATATCACATGCTGTGATTAGGTGCTGATCTCTTCTCTTCTGGCCTTTTCAAGCGCTTTCACGAAGTGATTTCACACAAACCAATGAACAGTTCACAGGGATAACCTAAGAGTGCCTTTAGAGAAATATATCCATACAAAAGCCTTGCTAACATTATATGCTATCCCATTGGTATTTCCATTACAATTTATTTGCTAGTAGAGGCTCAGGCCTAAGGAAGCAACAGTGTAGCCTTGCCTCTTGTAATTATCAGTTGGTAAATGAATACAGAATTTTGATGTATGGCAACATTTTTTTTAGAACTGAAGTTAGCAAAAATTATTATTTTATTTTAGTTTTTCAGATTCCTGGAATTGGCAAGGAGACAGATTTTTCTCCATCTCTGCATTGTAGCAAGGCACTTTTTTTTTTAAACAGTTCTGCTGTAGAAATATATAATTATGTGTGGGTAGACTTGGCGTGGATCTCTTCCCCTTTAGGGATTTGAAGAAAACAAGCCTTTTCAAATACCCTTAATAACACACAGGTAAATAATGAGTTCAGACCAAATAACTGCTAAATATGAGAAAAACAGCATATTTCTACTCCTACTGCTAGCCAGAAAAAGATCAGTGATTATCCATATCCTGCCAGTGATATTTTACACAGACCTCTCTACTGTTTTCAAGTGGGAGATCAGTGCCTAGGCTGATGGCAGGATGTGAACCTTATAAAGTATTTCCTGCTGAAAAGAGCACTTTGGATTACTGAATAGGTTAAAATGTCATTTAATGAGCTGGATTATGAAAGATGAACTTCTGCACACTCAGGAGTAAGTGTAAACTGACATGTATGTATCAGGGCAGCCAGCTTTTTCTCCATAGTGAATGTAAAGTAGAACAGTATGGGCTTATATGGAGATTGTTCCTCTCTTGAAATTAGTACCTGGGACATCAGACCTCTAGAGGGGATATGTGAGGATCCCAAGTGGGTTTCAAAGTGTTTGCATGTATGTGATGCAGAAGGATGCTAATAGCTGTGAGTGGAAAGGAGGGACTGGTGGCAAATATGGAGGCAGAGGCTAACCTGCAGTCAGTGCTGAGTAAAAGGAAGGCAGTAGAAGACGTGAGCATCTGCCATCTAGAGAAAACAGAGATGGGAAATTTGCACACAGATATTGCTACATGGTTCTTCTGGAGCAAATAAGCAATATTATGCAAAGCGTTATCTGCATCTTAACATAATTTTCCTAAGTTAATGGTAACAAATCTGCACAGTCCTGAGTAATGTCATTGGAAAAAATGCCAGAATTACACATGTGGTGCACTGTTAGTCCAGTTGTCCTGCAAGAAAGCACGAAGGGGTTTGAGCTGCTTCTCACTCTGCATTGGGGATAGAACCTAAAAAAGGAGAGGCTTCTGTGAGTGCTGCTCTAGTCCATAGTTCTCACTGCAAAGGCAGTCTCTGTCTGATCAAGCAAGGGTTTTTTTTAAACTTCAACTGACAGCTGGTCGATGCATATCTTCAGTCATCAGGCCTCATAGTCTTTGCCATGTATTTTAGCTGTGTCCTCTAACCTGTAGACTTCTAATATTTTTTAAATTGAGCTGCAGCCAGTTTAACTTACTACTTTTCTCAGTCTGTCAAGTACCTGGCCCCATCATCTCTGCTTCTCCATATCGGGTGAGGGAGTGCAGCAGTCATCAGACCCATGAGAGCTGATCTTCCTGCACATACCAAATACATACCCAGAATGTGAGGTAGTATGACATGGCAATACTAGAATAGGTAAAATGAATTTAGAGGCACTATGGATTGGATCACGTAGGATAACAAAAATTATGGCACCTTAGGGCTGTCTTTAAGGGAACCTAGAGCAACCCACATTTGGGATTTTTGTTTGGTTGTCTGGTTTTTTTCTTGGATTTCCTAAATGGAAATTGTGCATGACTGTGTGCAGTATATTTGTAGCTCTTAGCATACTACATAGGTAGTGTGGCAATACATCCAGTCTGTCTAGGTTGTGTCACATTTACTGTGTATGTGGACCCAGAGGCTGTGCCCGTGCACTAGAGCTGCTCTGCATGTGCTGCTGTAAGGATATGTTTGACCTTATTGGACAATGTAGACAAAAGTTGATAGTGCTTAATTTCTGCTTAGTTAAAATTCCTGGGTAGAAGTACAGACTATGTCTAAGAAAGTCCACACTCACTAGGAAAACCTGCCTCTGAGATCACTTGGAGAGACAAGAGCACAGACACGGCAAAGGTTGCTCCTCCTTGCATCTTCTGACGTTCATTGTAGGCAGAAGATAACCTACAGCCAGGTAGGTCTGTTTGTTTGCCATAGTGCCTTTGTCATAAACAAACTGATTGGGCTTGAGGAGCCCTGAGGTAGCCTACGCTTTTAAATTGTCCTATCATCTCTACTTTGAAGAGGAACAACTATTTAGCTGCTATGCTTCCTTGTGCTTTAGTACATCTTTCTAACTAAAAGGCAGTGAATGATCCTGTAGTTCAAGAGGATCTTAGAAAGCAGGCAGCAGCCTCTGTTTTCTCTTGGCTGTATAGCCTCTGTTGGTGGAGAGGAAAAAAAGCAATCTTTAATACTTAAACTGGAAAGTTAATATGGTTTTCTTTCCATATCTTAATTTCATCTTTATAGCTTCCCAAATGGAACCATATGAATATTTTAAGAAGCAATATCAACTCTGTGCCCTACAAATTCCTAGTAATATGCTTCAGTTCAGAAGATGGCACAAACTCTAGCTTTGCTGTTTTAAAACTTGTCCATTTACAGCTTATAAGTCTTTCCTAATTTCTGCTTTCTATGGTAGTGGCAATGATTGCAAAAGCTAGGTCTGGGTTTTCTTTTTTTTTTCTGGTATGTGTTGAGATGCATGATAGACTGTCTCTGTCAAACTCTCAGGAGCACCATGAACTTTATTGACAGATCTTTCAACACTGCTACCTAATAAAGTACCTGGGAACAGTGGAGGGGAAAAAAGCAAGGGGAATTAATTTACTGCTCTATAAAGCCTGTACAGTCACTGATCTCATGCAATGTGAAACAAACTGTCCCTTCTTAGCCTGTATGTCTTTGAGGTCAGAAGGTTGAAAAGTGTTCCAGAAATGGAGACTGGCATGACGGTTGTCCTTTTGAGTTTTGCTAACTCAAATCAAGGAACCTCAATTGTCTCTCCTGTTTTATATATTTATTTGCACATATCATCTATATCGCAAAACTGTTCTTTCATCCCTGTAATAGCAGGCCTAAGTAGTTTGCTTGACCTTTAATGGAGGTTTGTGGGAGGGAAAGATGCCAGAGCTTCTGCCCTGCTGTTCATAGCTGCAGCTTTATCTCATCTTGTGGCTCAGAGGGCTGCTCAGCTTTCGTCAGAGAGTCAGAAGTGAGGCCCCACAGGGGCATGCTATCTCTGGGCTAGTGAAGGGATGAAAAAGGGAAAAAAAAATTATCTCAATGATGGGCTATTCTTCAGCTTTTCAGCTACTAGCATAACCTGCCTGGATTGGGAAAATATTTCCTGAACTTTTAACTAAAAAGAAACCTTTCCTCTGTCTGTCTCTCTGTCTCTCTGTGTCTCTGTTTTTTCTTCCCCTCTAAGTCATGAAAAGATAGAATAGCCTGGCATAGGATGTGCTATACCAGGAAATGATCTGTTTTTCAGTCTTGCGTGGTACTCAGCAATTGAATAAAAGTGCCAGTGTCATATAAGCAGCAAGCTGTGCATTATTGTGACTGAAGGGTGAATGCAATATAATGTTTAGGTGTGATAGTGTATGCTTATTTGTTCATTTTTCTGTGGCTAAAGCACAGGGAGTGCAGTAGGAACAATGCACCTCTCCTGTTAAGCCAAAAAGCACCAGCGTGTGTGACTCTGATCTCATGCAGAGCTAGTGCATTCAATTCTCTGATTTCATCAGGAAGTCCAGAATGTGCAGCTTGAGCTTGCTTTGAAGGGGCAGCGAGCATATAGTTAACCCTGTGTCATGATCATATAGTTATTACCCTGAACTGTTTTGGAACACCAGAAAGTTTTAATGTACCTACCGTTGCCAGCTGTCTGTGGGTCAGCTTAGCCTACCCACGTTCAAGCTGAGCAGTACCTCACTCCAGCTCTAGGGTGTCATTTGAATAACGACATCAGGGTGGGTCAGCCTTTTACTCTCTGTTCATAGACTTCTGCCTGGGTTTTTGCATTTATGGGTCCACACATTTTATTTCAAGTTCTAATTAATAGCTTCTGTCTTGCTGTTAATCTTGGGGGAATTCCCACTTCTCTCTGCTATGGTACTTGTTCTTCCATATACTGCTGCTGATCCAGAGGAATAAAGCATTCATCAGCAACTACAATCCCACACATTTGTTTCTTCTCTTATGTGCACTTGGTTGTTTTCCTTCTCCTGATATGAACAGTTTTGTTACTCTGGCAACTTAGCAAAAACCCCTTTTCTGCTCTTTCATCCAGTTTCATGTCCACTTTTTCCCTGGTTCTTAGTGTGTTCAGGATTGCCCTTGTCCCAGCAACAGCAGTGTTTCTTCTCTGCTGGTGCCTGACATTACTACCATTGCTTTGATGCCTGCACTATATCAAAGCAATGGCAGTAATATCAGCACGCAAAGTGACACTTTCATGACCACTGATTATTAGTAAGATAATACTAACAGTTAACTTTTGGAGTCTCTTACACCGACATAACATTGACTTTTTATTCCATGCTATGTAATTCAGGCATGTCTCAACATACATGTTGAAGGGACATGGGCTCACTGTTTCTGAAACCCAGTTTACCACAGATGGGAAACATGAAAAACTTCTGGTTAGGTATGGAGAGTTTGGGTTCAATGTCTAGGGCAAAGTAACATAGCAATTCCAAGCAATTATGTTTGACATAAGGCAAAACTAATGCCCTGAGTAGAGATATTAGGATATCTTATCATGTAGGCTAATTGGCCCTGCCCTGTGTGGCCTAATACTATATGCTGAAAATGAGAGACCAAAACTTGACCATACTTGCTAACAAACACTGTGGTGACTCCCATGTCTAACTGCAGTATGCCTGTTAGCAAGATTAGTCAATACAGTTGATTGCAAATTTTGCATGTTTGAGGCCCATGTGAGGTGATTTGATTCACATAACATAAACAAGACTGCTATTAGATTAAGTCTCTGTTCAACATGGGTAAGATGGGAGAGATCTTGAGTACTTAATGAGAAAGTCCTGTTCCTGTGACCCCTATTGCATTTCCTTTCGAAGGTCTGTGGGAGTATTTATGTCAAAGAGAACTTCCAGGATTAGGTCTAAATTAATTAGGAACATTATCCTCCTGAATCGTTATCAAATTAAGCTCTGTAGAGCAGCTCTCGGAATTACTTAGTGCATCTTCTTTGGAGACAAAATGTCCTCTGATCCAGCAATTCACATGTTTCATCACTGCAAACTGGTCAAGTATCAGTAACCTTGTGTGAATACAAAGAACCCTGCCTGAGATAAATTTGGTACTAGGCCATAAAACCCCACAATATTTGTGTATAGAAGGCATTTATGCATTTCTTAAGTGTTTTGGTGAAAATCCCACAGCAGGGACAGACAGACTAGAACAATAAGCAGGAAATGTATCATTAAAGTTACAGAATAGACTGTTCTCTTACTGGGGCAAGGGCAGAGGGGCATGTTTGGGACTAAGCTGAGGGCAGTCACAGTTCCCACCGAATAAGGACAACCAAGTCTGGTTAGGGTAGTTGCTGTTGGTCAGTTTGTGTGTTTTGAATAAACCCTGGATTTGTGGGGAAATTATTGACGAAGAAGTAAGGTTTGTAGATTCTGAGAAAATAAAACATTTGTCCCTTCCTTATCATAACAGTGCTCAACACCCATTCTGTGTATATATACCCTCTGTTCTTACTACACCTGCTTGACTGTGGAAGAACTAAGCAACTAGTGGCAGAAAAGCAGAACAGACTTTATGGGGGAATGGAGGGAAGAACTAGAAGAGGAAGCACCTGAGTATGCATGATGATGTCTCTAGATCTGCCTGGCTCCACAGGAGTTGCTTGACTACCAACTGCTTGCTCTGTGTGATTGTCAGAGTCTTCTTGTGAAAAATAAGCACAGAGAAGTTGGCTTCTTGCTACAAATGAAGAAATACTGCACTTCTCCCCTTGCATACAGTTGCAGGTGCTTTAGGACAGTGATGGAGTGTTGGCTGGCTGTGTGGAGAATGTACTCCTGCCTGTATACCCATGCACCTATGCCTTAAACAGGCAAAGTTTCAGTTACATGGATTCACCTTAGTGTTCAAACATTGCTATTAAATTTGGGATAGATAGGGAAACTGGGGATTTTGTGCAGCTGCAACTCCTGGACTTGGGAGCTGCTGAGGCACCTCTGTCCTGCAGGAATGCTGTCTATTACCAAGGTGCAGTATTCCCTGCTCCCACACAGTTGTAGGCAGTTTTTCTCCCCTGGTGTATGGAGCAGCTCTCTGTATCTCAAGATAAGCTGGAAACTATGCTAGGGCACATGGAAAATAAAGAGATGACTGGTGACAGCCAACATGGCTTCACTAAAGGCAAATCATGCCTCAGAAATTTGGTGGCCTTCTATGATGGGGTTACAGCATTGGTGGATAAGGGAAGATCAACCAGTGTCATCTACCTGGACTTGGGCAAAGCATTTGACACTGTCCCCCATGACATACTTGTCCCTAAATTGGAGAGACATGGATTAGACAGATGGACCACTCGGTGGATAAGGAATTTGCTCGATGGTCACACTCAAAGAGTTGTGGTCAATGGGTTGATGTCCAAGTGGACAGCAGTGATAAGTGGGGTTCCTCAGGGGTTGGTATTGGGACCAGCGCTGTTTAACATCTTTGTAATTGACAGGGACAGTGGGATTGAGTGCAAGTTTGCCATCAACACCAAGCTGTGTGGTGCAGTCGACAGGCTGGAGGGAAGGGATGCCATCTAGAGGGACCTCGACAGGCTTGAGAAGTGGGCCTGTGCAAACGTCATGAAGTTCAACAAGGCCAAGTGCAAGGTCCTGCACATGGGTCAGGGCAACCCCAAGTACAAATACAGACTGGGCAGTGAGTGGATTGAGAACAGTGCTGTGGAGAAGGACTTGGGGATACTAGTGGATGGAAAACTGTGAGCCAGCAATGTGCGCTCATAACCCAGAAAGCCAACTGTATCCTGGGCTGTTTCAAGAGAATTGTGGCCAGCAGGTTGAGGGAGGTGATTCTCTCACTCTACTCCGCTCTCCTGAGACCCCACCTGGAGTCCTGTGTTCAGGAAAGATGGGGAGGGACTCTTTATCGGGGAATGTAGGGATAGGATGAGGGGTAATGGTTTTAAACTGATGGAGGGTAGATTTAGATAGGTATAAGGAAGAAATTCTTTATGGTGAGGGTGGTGAGACATTGGACCAAGTTGCCCAGAGAAGCTCTGGCTGCCCCCTCCCTGGAAGTGTTCAAGGCCAGGTTGGACGGGGCTTTGAGCAACCTCATCTAGTGGAAGGCACCCGCCCAATGAAAATAGGGCTTCTTGGCTGCTGAAGTGTAGCAGCTCCTGATTGCCTTTGGTCTCGGGGCTTCACGGTAGTTGGGGCCTTTGGCCAATGGGAACCACTATTGACCACAGATCAGATTCGGCCTGGGTATAAATGAAGTCCCCTGGGGGAGCCATTTTGAGCCTGTCCCCTGGAGCAGCACGGTGCAGTCGAGGACTCTCCCCTTGGGTCGGGATGCCACCCAAGGAAACTCATCGAGGTGCCTTGGGTCAGGATGATTCCCTGAGCAGGTCCTCGAGGTTGAGAGCCCTCGCGTTTTAAGTGAATGATAGAGGGTTTTGGGTTGTCATTAAACCCTAAGGAGTTGTTCTTTGTTATGCATTTTGGGTTATCGTTAAACCCTAGGAAGTTGTTCTGTTCTCCTCTCACAGACGTTTGAACCTGTAATTTACAGAGAGCTAGTTAATTGTGTTAATAATTAATTTTTAATTTTTGGTGGTTGGTTGTTTATTTGAGAGCCTCTGTAACACCATGGCAGGGGGGTTGGAACTAGATGATTTTTAAGGTCCCTTCCAACCCAAACCATTCTATAATTCTATGATTCTATGATGTTGCATATTGCTGGCAGGAGGTCCTGGCTCATATGGGAAAACCCAAGCGCTTTGTGGTTGTCACCATCTTTTTCTTCTGTGTTTGAATAGGCCTTGGCATAAAGGGAGGCCAGCATTGCCACAACACAGCACCAAAGCCGTCAGTTCCAGTAGGCAGCAATAACAATTACCCCCTTAACCTCCCATCTCCAAGCTGCTGCCCTATGGAGTATTTTCCCATCCTGCTCCCTGGAGGTACTTCACTTCTTCCACTTAAAGCTGAAAAAGTGGTTAGGTGGTGCATTTCCAGCATGAATAATCTCACTGATTAGGACTTCTAATCACCTACCTGGTTCCCCACTAGGAAACAGAAGAGCATGTTAATAACAGCAAAAGCTAGAGGCTGATTTCTGTGTACCAGGACATATAGCACAGCAAAAAATGTATTTTAATCTCTAATCATGAGGTGATCTTTGCGGGTAAACTACATTGCTTTATGCTAACTGAATATAAGGCTTATTGGTATTAAAATGTCATCAACGCATATGTCAGGAATTCTATTTTTGAGGCCTGCCAATAGAATTACTGAAGGGTGAAACCAAAATTTTTAGAATTCATTCCCCACTCTATTACTTATCTAAAGAATGTCCTCTAATGGATCAATGATAATTGTTTTTCAATTTATACATCGCACACACTTACAGCACATTAGGTTTTTTTTTTCACAAAGCACTGTACTAGCAAACAATTTTTTTAATGTGTCCATGATATCTATATGCATTTCTTTTGCATATCTATATTTAACATAAGTTTTCTTAGATTTAATGCAAGTTTTTTCTGTGTCATTGCTTTAAGGGTAAACTCAAGTATTTGAGTATTACTTAGCACTAGGCACAGAAACCTGATCAAGAATAACCTGCTTTAAGCACACATTTCTCTGGGTTTGAATTGGGGCTTTAGCTACATGGGGAAGAATATGGGCTAAATCCTTTAGGCTCTAGTTCAGGCATTTTTACACAAGTGTAATTGCTTGCAGGGCAAAGATTTCTTAGGCCTAAAAGCCGTAAAAACATCTACTTCAGTAACTCTATAAACAACACTAGCCAAAAAGAAATTAAAAATCATCTATAAAATGATGACACTTATCTAAAGATCAAAAGCTAAATAAACAACTTTCTGGGTGACATCTCTCAGATTAATGAATGGTAATAAAAGGAAAAATTATTTTAGAAGTTTATAGTCCCTGGATTCTTTCCACATAATCTTTCTTTTACACATGCTAAGTGGAGGCAGATTCACTGGTTTAATATCTGCTAGTGACATTGTGTTTAAATTAATACTAACTGTCTACATAACATAGAGCAAAATGGCTGTCCTGTTGGACAAATATATCTTGAGATGACGTCAAATCTGGATTGTCTCTGGTGGAAATCTCAAGTAATGTTCTGGGTTTGCTTTCTCTCAGTACATCAGTTATAGCTAAGTGTTCCTGATTTGCAGGCAAATGTTATTACATGTTGGATTACTGGGTTTGGACTGTTTACTTCCCTCAAATATTTGCCGTCATCTATTTTTTTTATAGTGAGTGGCACATGCTGTAACATGGGTAGTATGGACTGTGAAATACGAAGGACGTCTTCCCTATTATTGCATTAAGCTTATGGCTTGCTATCTAATTTTATTGCCAAAATATGTTTACAGGCTAATCCTAATTTAAATGTTTTTTATTTCTGTGATGTAAAAGTTGAAGAAGGATTATTTTTCCTTGTTAAGAATATTCATTGCCCTTTTTAATTTTTGTTTTAGGGTGACAATATTTTCAAGACATTATTTTACAAAAATATAAAATTAAAGCTTGCATAAAGATACCAGTTCTGCTCATGGCTCTGAGCGTTTAACTTCTGTTGACTCTAGCATGGATTTCTCCTACCTATCTGATAATGTTTCTAGCTAAAAGAAAGGTCACACTCAAAAGTAGTGCTTTGAGACATACACTGCTTGCATGTTTCTAGACAAAAGCAGATAAGAACTGGAAATGTTACTGGTTATTATAAATATATCAAGAAAGAGTTAATCAACAATATTGCATCTTATTTTATCATGCAGCATTTTACACCACTGGGACCATATCCCTAATGTTTGCAAATTGGCATAATTCCACTGACTATAGAGAGTTAGAGCAGCTGAGGTTTTGGCAGTGTTTTCCAATTGTACTTTGTATTACAAGTGGCACATTATTTCAGTGCTGAAGTTTTATCATATCTGAGGAATCCCTTTGTACCTGAAGCAGACGGAACATTCTTCCTGATGTGGAAATAAACAAGAACCATGAAGTGCTTACTGCAAATCACTGTAAATAGTTACCTCAGGTTTATTTTCTTCCCAAGTCTGCTGGTTGCTAGAACATATGACACATTATGTGTGCAAGAACAGACAGTGTGTCGCCGTTGTATTGAGTATGTGATTAATAAAGAAGCCTATTTTTAACAGCGAAACAATGTGCTATATTTAGAGGTAAGTAAGCAAGGGTATACAGATTTAGCCATATTGAAATTCTGGAATTTAGGTTCATGAGAAAGTCACCAAAAGAAAACCAGTGTATGTCACCTAATTCCCCTTATTCCTTATGTTTCTAGCTAGTTATAAACATTTAAGGATGAATATAAGAGAAACTCAAATAAGATTGATTTAATTAATTTGAATGTGATTTTTAGATGTCCTGCTTGATAGTGCCCCAGCATTTAATAATGTTGATTTTGTGGTTTAGATATTCTTTCATAATTCATTTATATTAAGATTGGCTTCCCCCTGCCCTCCCACCCCCTTCCCAAGCTTTTGATCATAGTCAAAAGTCTTGACCCAAAGAAAATGGATGACACCTTCTTTTGGGATACATTCTAGAAATGTTAACCACTTTTAGTGTGAATAAAATATATCTTATAAAAAAAGGCAAGCAGTCAACTGGATAGTAAGGTGTCCATTCTCTCTTTAATGGGTGTCTTGCATGTTTTCAGGTGTCACCTTTCTGAGGGATGAAAGCATTGCATGAGCAACCATTCTTCTTGCTCATCTTCTTGAAGTCAAGGATGATAAGTGTTGCTAGATCAAAGCAGAGTAATTTTGGGATTTTCTGTTAATATCCAGCCTGAATCCAAGATCTGAAATGAATGCAGCATAGATGCAGCCTTTGCAGCTGGTGAGCTTTGTCTGGGTGGACTTCGTTGCAAGATGGTAGGCCTGAAGCTCATCACTGACTCCAAAGTAGCCTAGCCAAACCCTAATCCTGCAGACTGCTGAGTATGCAGTCACACAAGGAGGTTCATTGAAATTCAATAGGACTTTGTGTGGACATCAACAGATCAATGCTATCTCTGTGTGTTAACCAATTTGTTAGTTTGCACTTGGTGTAGATGGCATTTCATCCAAATTTTAATGTCTCATTTTGGTCATATATCATTGTAAGGGAATAATCAAATAGCATGTTAAGCGTTTTTTGCAAATAATATGCAGTTTCTTGGCATTTGCTTTCTTTGTCATTACAGACTTGAAAATCTAATGCTTTGAAGTAGAAACCGTATGTATAAAAATTATTCACAGCAAACCTGTGTAAAACCTTCCCTTTGGAATATCGTGATTATAGTTGAGGAAAGGAAGAAAACTATTAAATGGAACTTGGAGAAAAGGGTGAAAACTTGATAAGGCCTTAAGAATTTAGTTTTGTTATTATTGTTGTTGCTGTTGTTATATTGTAAATTCACAAAGGAGACTATATAGCACTGAAATGGTGTACTGAATAAAGGCTGAAATTTGCGAGACTTCACAGAAAGTTTAAAGAGACTTCTTAATATGATTTGAAAAGCTTTATAGATTTTTTTAATGGTAGTGATATTAGGGATACTTTTATAGTAATTTTCTGAAATATTTTAAATAACTATGAATCACAATGGATTTAGAACTCTGAAGTGTCTTTTTGAGTCAGATGTAACTTTTTTTTTACTTGATAGTGGATATCTTATGCTTTTGACTTGATTATATAAAGTAAGGCTAGGAGGAATTTCATAGCAATATAAAAATCTAATTTTCTTCTTTGCAATTCTCAGCATTTTTCTGAACAGGAAAAATTATTCCTTTTATTACAAATCTTAATTAATGTTTTAAGTAAAATGATTGAGCATTGTTATAGGACAGTGGTGTATACAGCAGATAGGAAATGTATGAAGGAAGACATTGGTTATGCAAGTATCCTTTTTATACACATATATATCTGTGATGGTTCAAAGTTTTAGTTTTACTCTTTTTGTGTAAAACGTATTACATAAACCAAGTTTTTCTTCCATGTTTTTAATCATAGAATTTCCAAATGGATTTAAATACTCCATTGCTCTTAAAATTAGTGGCAAGTTTGAGACTCATAGCAGTACACTTGCAGAATTGCATTTTTGGTGTGTTAATTTTTCTTCAAACTAAATGCTGCCTTTTCTGTACTCATTATTGCATTCCAACACCTTTTCCCCTAACCTCACATTCCTGCCTGATAATTACTTGCATACAATGTCTTTTTAAATATACTGTTTGGCATTCTAGATGGTAAGATGATAGCACTCATCCACTAAAAGTAAAGTTATTTTGGAACATTTTTCATTGCCAAACAGGAAATGCTATGAAGCCACAGCCATTTGAATGACTTGTTAGGACTTTTTTTACCTAGAATGCATCAGTAGGATAGTCCCTGTAGATGGAACTTCTGAAAAACAGAAATAATAAAAAAATCCCAGGCTTAAGCCAGTGTCAGATGTTAGCAGTATTTACATGACCTCAGTGATCATGCTTAACTTTTCTGTTTGTGCAAGAATGATGTTTCCAGGACACTGTACATGGTCTGCATTTTGAATATGACATGTGATTGGCCCAGAGCTCAAATGGAAGAATTTTATTTATTTAATTTTCTATTTTGACTAGGTAAGATAAATTGAAAACAAGTGACAAACTTAACTCAGGCACAGCAATGATGATACTGCATTTGCAGATAGGAATACCAGTTCTGGTTATTTAAAATCGGAATGATTTTAGTGATGTCAATCCAGTTTTTAGAGCATCCAAGTGCAGTTAGCTAACAACAAGGCCCCCCATCAGTGGAAGAAGTACCAACTTTTAAATCCAAGACATAAATAGGTGTAGAATCAGACTGCATCCTTAATTATTTGAGCCATCCTTTCTATAATATCTAGCACACTTGAATCTGATGATGATCTTACTGCTATTTATACAGTGTGGGGGTTTTTTTGTGACCTTGCTTCATTCATGCTTATTTCCCTCTTACATTTGCCTTCCAAACCATTTGAGTCATTTGGAGTTACTGAATGTACTCAGTTGGAGCAGTGCGTACTTGAATTTTCTGAATTCTTTTAGTATTACTTATAAACAGTCTAAAGACAATGGTAATCTTTCCAGTTAGTCTATCGGGAAATAATAATGATTAATTCAAGCATAACATGACATTCCAGCATTAATTTGTGTTTTTAAATAACTCACAGAATAAAAAAGGTTGAAAATATATGGAGGAATGAGTAGGCATGATTGTACCATTACCTTTTAGTAGCACCAGTCAGGAATCTTGTAGTAGGAGATGGGACTGACCACTGAGTTGGTATGAAGTGCCTGAGCATAAAACCTGATCTGCATGCCACTCACTGAGGAAAGACTCTCCTCTACTGCCTTCATTTATTGAGCAGCTTCCAGGAGAGGCTAGCCACTTGTGTATTTCAAGTACCTGGATGCAAACTCTCACTTGATAATTATCTCAGTGTCCTTTACAGACTTACAGAGCTCTCTGATGCTCAGTGGGTGCAATTACATTGCTCACCGGTGTGTTGCAAAGGGGGAAGGACTAGGATTTGATTTGTTGATATACGATTCCATCTGTCCATATCCTGTCTTCAGTGGCAATGAGGTTAACCCCAGCTGCCAGTCTTAGGTGTGCACTGCACATCTGTAGAAAGCTTATTTGCTGGAAAAAACTGTAAGTGGGAGGGAAACTGCACTGAGCTCACAAGCGGAGACAATGAGTGCCAACTGCAAGACTCCAGGTATGGATGCAAGGGAAATCCCACCAAAATAGCTCCTTTGAGAGCACTGATTGCTGATGTGTACCATGCTCACACCACAGCTATTCCACCGGTGACACATGTCCAAGCCTCACCCTCTTTAAAAGGAAGACAAGCCTGTTAGATACCAGGAGCTGCTGTTTCACACTCCTGCGATAACCTGCTCCTTGCTGCTTTTGCTCTTGGTGTTGCTGTTGATGCTGGTGCTCTTGGTGCTATTGTCACTATCGTAATTTTTCACATATGTGCTCAGGGGGACGTAATAGCCCCCAAAGCCTTCTTCTGACCAAATGAGAGAGCTTTGGTGCTGGCTAATGTGAGAGTCCTGCACCCATGAGATTGCCACAGAGTTTTATGCAAAGGCCAAGGTCAGACATGTGCACTGAACAATTTAACCAGGATTAATACTTCCTTAGGTTAACATAGAAGTATTAAAGCTGGTCACTTAATCTGAAGTTCTGGTAAGCTTTGCGTACTTTCAAACGTGCAGACAGCTGTCCAGTTTTCTGGCCCATGCAGTTCCTGTCTGTGGAGCTACTCATCTGTCCTCTTGGTGGATGCTGAGATGAGGCACGAGAAAGAAATATGTGACACATAAGGAAGAACCCACCATTTACAGACAAGAGAGTATTATCTGAAATCATTAACTTTATTTTTGTTAGGCCCGTCTAGGCCCCTTCTGTTCCCCCTCCCCTAATAGGAGCTGTCAGCTGTAAAATAGGACAGATGGTCTGGCTCCACCTTGTCTCCTGACTGACCTTGCAGACTGCAGCTGGTGGGGCTGGAGGCCAGGAACCGGCTGCTGCAGGCAAGCAGAGTCTGAAGACTAGAGGGGTGGAGGCTGTCAGGTTTACAGAGAGGGGTTAGATAGCTCCTCCAAGGAGAAAGCCACCACTGAAGTACTGGAAGTAGGATGAGTACTTGTGCTTTTAGTCTTCAGCAGGGGTAGTGTGTGGGGGCCACTAATACACAAGAGCTGGAGAAGGCACTTGAGGAGGTGTGCAGTGGTCTTGCCACCCAATGCCGCTCTGTGACGCTGTGTTAAAGTCAATGAAGTGCACTCCTACCCCATTGCATTAGTCATTGCTGACTGATGATGGGTAGAACACAAGTAGTAATTTGTCCTAATCTGATGTTTTATCTTAAAACCTGGGTTTTTAAATGAAGAATGAAGGACAGAGGTCCCATAGTGTAGTAAAGTCAATTAAAATTCACAAAACCAAAGAGGATAGTGTTTACCTACTTTAACCACAGTCCTGTTGCTATTCATATGAAGTCATATGAGGGAAATGGACTAAATGGTCTTTGTCTTTAGTCCTACAAAGCTCTTAACCTTGGGCATCATCTAACAATAGGATGTGTAGAGAGTGATTATTTCTGGCTTTCAGGTCTCTTCTCCCAGAGGACCTATCTTTGTTCTTATTTGGAAGGAATTCAGTCATCTAAAAAAAATCCAATAATGACAAGTTATTTGGAGAATATCCACCAGCTTGTTAAGTTTTCTTGTTAACAGATCAAAGAAAATCTACATAATTTTTATATAACATTCATGTATGCATACTTCCTTTCTCAGCAAAAGTGGAAACTTTACCTTGCCATGGTTTTATTTGTTTTGTTTTATTTTAATACTATTGTGTTTAAGAGCCTGTTGTTCCAGCTAGGATTTCTAAATGTCCTCTAGTTACACAGTCTATCTTCACATTAACATGAAAATGTTTCTAATCTTATCACACGTAGCTTGGCTTGTGTACAAAGATAAATTTTGACATCTGAATGGCTAGTAAAATTTTAATGGTAAAATCTGCTTTAAACCTCACTGGGATGAATGGGATTCTTGCCCTAGACTGCAATTGCTTTTCATTTATGTTTCTAAAGTGTTCTGAAGTCCTTAGAATTGAACTGATACGCAAACTCTCCTTTAGTTTGTGTGGATACTTGATATTAACAGCACTTAAAGTACAGTATGCTATTTACTCATTATGAACATTTTCACTTACCTTGGCTAATATAAAGAACTGGGTAGAGTTTGGTTGCCCCTTATTCTAACTTTCTCATGGTCTTTTCCCGAGATAGTTAACATAGATGAATAAAAAACAGTTACCTTTATAAACATGAAAGAAAAACAGTAGCTGCTCTTCTGAGTATTTTCTGAAGATTATGAAATTAAATTTGTGCATTTTTTTTCACTGCTTTACTTTAAAGCCTGGGCTTTTCCCCAAGTTCTGATTATTTTATATTTTTGTATTTACATTATATTTACATATACTGTTCTGAATCTGTCACAATTGAGCAATGAAAATAATGATCTTGTTTATCACTGCACAACATATAGAGAAGTCTCAGGGCATTTGTGATGAAAACCTGGAGTAGAACAAAGCCTAAAAGTGGAAATACAAACTGCAAGTCAGCATAGTGTGATAATATTATTTAAACATTATGTACAACTACTTTTTATTCAATATTAAATACTAGTATTTGCTGGTTTTGTGAAAATCCTAACGAATTGGGATGTGCTGAAAATGCTGCCAAGATTATATTTCTTGCAGTATTGCTGTACTTCCTGTGCTAACATGTTAGAAATGAGCAAACAGTGGGAAATTATGAAAAATATTACCCTCCTTCTAGGCCAAATCCTTCACCAAGACTGTTCAGTCAGGCAGTAAAAACAATTAAATAAAACACACAAACCCACATGCTTCAGGTTATAGATGCTTGCACAAGCTGATCCAAATCTCTGAATGCTTTGAGGTCCACTTGCCCCAGTGAAAAAAGCCAAAATATTGTGGATGGTGAATACATTATCAGTTAAGGGAGAGGTCTGCCACACGTCGTCAAGTGTTGCAACTCCTGTTGTCTCTGTGAATATAAGTAATTTCCAGTTCTGTGGTACCATCACGCATAGCATCATGGAACAGTTTCGTAAATTCAAGTTGACTGTAATAATGCACACTTGACTTTTTTTTTCCATATCTGAAATAGAAAGGTCTATCAATGAAATCATTCTCTTGAATTAGGGAAACAAAATACTTCCAGTGATTAAAGTCTTACAGATCTGTATACCTCTCAAGTGCAAAGTAGTGGAAGGAGGGGAAAGGAGAACAGAGTTCTTTGTTGTTCACAGAGATATAGTATCTCAAGGTAAAGGTGCTTTTTCTGAAAGTCATTTATCATTTATGACCATGTGAACTTCATGAACAAGGCCAAGTGCAAGGTCCTGCACATGGGTCGAGGCAATCCCAAGCACAAGTACAGGCTGGGTGGAGAACGGATTGATAGCAACCCTGTGAGGAAGGATTTGGGGGTACTAGTGCATGGAAAACTGAATATGAGCCAGCAATGTGCACTCACAGCCCAGAAAACCAACCATATCCTGGGCTGCATCAAGAGAAGTGTGGCCAGCAGGTCGAGGGAGGTGATTCTCCCCTTCTACTCCACTCTCATGAGACCCCACTTGGAGTCCTGTGTTCAACTCTGGGGCCCGCAGCATAAGAAGGACATGGACCTGCTCGAACGGGTCCAGAGGAGGCCCACAAAGATGATTGGGGTGGCTGGAGCATCTCCCTTATGAGGACAGGCTGAGAGAGTTGGGGTTGTTCAGTCTGGAGAAGAGAAGGCTCCAGGAAGACCTTATAGCAGCCTTCCAGTACTTAGAGGGGGCCTACAGGGAAGATGGGGAGGGACTCTTTATCAGGGAGTATAAGGATAGGACGAGGGGTAACGGTTTTAAACTGACAGAGGGTAGATTTAGATTAGATATAAGGAAGAAATTCTTCACTGTGAGTGGTGAGACATGGAACATGTTGCCCAGAGAAGCTGTGGCTGCCCCCTCCCTGGCAGTGTTCAAGGCCAGGTTGGGCGGGGCTTTGAGCAACCTGGGCTAGTGGAAGGTGTCCCTGCCTGTGGCAGGGGGGTTGGAATCAGATGATCTTTAAGGTCCCCCCCAACCCAAGCTATTCTATAATTCTATGATTCTATGATTAACACTCAAGAAGTTGTTCTTAATGTGTAGTGTATTGAGACAGAATGCCCATTCTGAAAATGGTGGTCCTGGCTAGCAAATTCTGCTAAACTTGAGGATGCATAGGATTTAAGATGAAAAATGCACAACACAAATGTGCAACAGAGGGCTAGATGCTCAGCTGGTGTTACTGTTAATAAAGAAATGTGATTTTTCAACAGCTCAGTATCTAGACCATAAAAATCTGTCAGTCTGCATGACTTAATCTAACCCTCTGTGAAGTCAGTGGCAGTCTTTCCATAGGCTTTAGTAGGTGTTGTGGCAAAGCTCAGTGCTGAACTTGCAGTGCTTTCCAGAACACTGAAATGTGGAAAATAGGATAATTTGCTCACTGAATTGCCAATTTTGTTACTAGGAAACAGAAGTTCTTAATGAAGGATACAAAAGCACAGGACAAGATAGAGTTTAACTTAGCAACAAGATTGTTGCAAAGAGTTTAGAGAGTCAGTCTGATTTGGATGAGGTCCAGAGCCTACAACCCTTACTTATGCTGATATCTTCACTGTTGCCATTGCTGGGGACACCTGTAACTCCCATTAGCTTGAGGGGGATTTGTATGTGCTTAGCACTTCTCAGAACTTGGACCCCGATGCTTATACATGCCTCGTATGCTGAATTTGCAGAGTCACAAATCTGGAAAAAATAAATGTTGACTATTGTGGTCCTTTTTGGTTCTGGTCAGGCCAGAAATACTGAAAGAGTGGCCTTTCCCATAGTATTTCATCACTTCAACCTTTCTTCCCATTCAGCAGCAGGAAACTCAACAGCATGTGGAAATGAAAAACAATGTTTTAGAACTTATCCTGTCATTCAACTTTAATTCAGGTCTGTTCTGTCTTTCTGTGGCCTCAACCCATAGGCTTTGCTTTCAGGAGTGTACTGTTGCTCCCAGGTTGATGCTAAACATACCACCAACATTCATCCAAGAAATTATATTTATGACCAACTTGTGAGAAACCAAACATACTGCAAAACTAAAGACTTAGCCTGAATATATTTGAGGTTCAAGTTGTTAGTTCCTGTCTGTATTAGTTTCTCCCCCTGAAAATCCTGATACTTCATTCTCCTTCCTCTGCCTTTGCCAATACAGCCCAGCAATATTTCTGTAAGTCTAAACAGCACTGGCTACCAGGAACCTTAATATTTTTAGGCTGTATGCTTTGGAAGCACATGGATAGTCAAAATAGAACAGGTGGGAGACGGAAGTATTATTCCTACTTTACTGATGGGAATGAGAGCCCAGAATGTCAATGGTTTCTTCACAGCCACACAAGAAGTTCATGGAAGAATTCCAAGATCCCAAACTAATTCTGCAACCATAGGACCATTCTTGTCCCGGATGAGTGTGTGGGGCTGCACAATGTCTTCAGAATATTTTAAGCACCATTATTCAACCACTTCTCTCTATTTTTCTAATAAAAATCTACACACGCAATTTCAGAAGAACTGCAGAGACGTGCCCAATAAAAATACCCAGTGGCATGCTAATGAACATCGAGCCCAGTTATCAAAAAATTAAAAGCCTACCCTCCATAGAGAGCTTAAAGTACATAATATAACTTTCATTACATATCTTGCAATGCCAAATTTCTTCAGAGGAGCCATGGTTCTAATTTACTCTTATTTAAAAGCAAACTGCAAGGAAAACCACAAAATTCCATGAACCTCAGTGATGCGCCCCAGGGGGCATTTGGCACATTACCACTTGAAACCTATTTCATTCCCAGCCCCCTGAAATTGCATCAAATCCCGTTTCACTATGAAATATTAGTGTTTGCAGCCTATACATCCTGCTGGAACACTATGAGAACCTTATGGATATGCTCAAAAACTTGTCCCCTTTCCCTGAGCCTTACTGGAGTCCCCACAGACTAATGACATTCTTCAACAGTTGCTACCTCTCGTGCAGAAAAGGTTAAAACTGTTGGTTTCAATTCTAGAGGCCTGGAAAACATTACATTTGAGGTAGTCACATGTCAAATATGTGGAACTTCTATACATCTCTGTAGGAGACTATTCCATTTGCCACTAGACCCTAGCTGGGAAAAATTAGGATTAATATCATTAAAACTTTTCTGGTTTTATTGGGTTGGGTTTTAGGACAAAGGCCTTGATAAGCAATGTGGTTAGTATCTTCCTAATGTTAAATTCTTTTCTGCATATAAATTAAAAGAGAAGTCAACCTGGTTTCGATTAGATTTTCTTTTAGTGATGAACTGAGCTAACCATAAAATTTAACTATTTTAGTTTAAACAGTGGTGTGTTTAAGTTTTAGAAGAAAAAATTAAATAGAACAAACTATTAACCATGTAGTAGTTTCAGTGACCTTTGATTGACTCTTTTTTTGCAAGTCTTTTGGTTCAAACTTTTAAACTTAGAAACTGGACATCTAAGTGAATCTGAAAGAGACTCTTTTGTACCATTTAAGGTAATCACATTCACTGAGCACATCAAAATCTGAATTAAGCATAGAGACTAAGCATAGAAAACCATTTAAAACACCTGACTCTCATTTGATTTTATATGCAGATGTGTGGCATTGCTGTAAACTATGGAAGTTCTCAGAACTGTAAACCTATCTATGGCACCCTTGGGCAAGGCTAGAATTATGAAAATTTCAGAATAAAGACTTTTTTTGCTGTTGAAATGAGCAAGAAAAGCTGTAGGCAGAAATGAGTTTGCATTGTTCAATCCACTTAATGGTGTTTAAAATGTGTTAAACACTATGGCAAATTTGATTGAACTCAAGTAAAGATTTTTGGCACAGCTGGGACAGAGCTGATAAAACATGCAGGTGGAGGTGGTTAAGATCAAGCATTCTGCTACCAGCTTTAATGTTGATGTAGAGAATGGATGGGATTTGTGAAGTCTGTGGTGATGCTGAGAATGCTGTAACAACTCAAGACAGGTTTAAATTACAGTGGTCTCTGCAAATAACATCTTAATGCAAAATTTGCATCTGTAGCTTCAAAAAGGCAACAGAGGCATCAAAGCTATTATAGGTTTTAAGTAAGAACTAGGAAATTAAATTGAAATAAATCATAGAGATTAAAATTTATTTTGAACATAAACGATGAGATAGAATTTTATTAAACTCTTCTCCCCAATTCAATCACTTCATACATCAAAGGTAAAGTTTAGAATAGGCGGGTTGCATTTATTTCTGGTGTTTAACTGTAGATCCCTAAAATTTGTTTAGTCAAACTGCATAGCAACAAATATGCATTTTATCTCAAATGTTTAAAAAATCTTTATTTTTTATCTTAGTATGCCTGTCTGTTCAGTGCTCTGTAGACAAAATGAAACTACATAGTGCCTTCTATGCCCTGACTTCCTGAAAATTGATCCTCTCTGTTGTGTTGGTTGAGGCCCTTCTCTAGGTTCTACTGCAGTACAGGAAAGTATTTATGCTCATAGCAAAAGACTTTGACTCAGACCATAGGCAGAAATATGTTCACAGAAGGTGGCTATCAACCCGTGCTTTAAAGAAAGTTGTTGCGGATAATATGTGATCTGAAAGACAATAGAAAAGCATGGGTTTTGTTATTAATGTTTGTTATGAATATTGATTCAGCTTTTCCTTGTACCTTCTACCTTGTCTCCAACAGTAGCCAGCTCTGCAGGGACTAGTAGTAGCACCAGGTGGGAAGTGTGCTTTTTTTCCTTTAATAATTTCAGCATTCATCTTAAGAGGCTTTAAAGGTGAAGAAAGTCCTCATTTTCTCTTGCAAAGTCTTTCTTCAAAGAGAGGTTGTCTCCCTCCACTTGGGGCAAGTTGGCTAATATTCAGGAACATGTGGATTTTATGATTTACATAATCCACACATGTCTTCCTGTGATCACAGGGTAGAATGATATCTTTTAATTTGTTTGTTTGAAAACCAACCAATACTGAAACAGAGTTAGAGTCCTCAGCTTTGTTTCTCTCTTGTGTAATCACTTCTTTATTAACTTTAGTGAGTAGTCAATGCTGGCTTTATGCCAGGGGAGCTTTTTCAGGTCATCCCAACCAGGAGGAATATTTTTTTTAACAGGAGAAAATAATCTTTAAAAAAAGAAAAGCTGAAACTAAACACTCTTCAGGAGTTATTTTTTTATGCCATTTGTATAGACCAAAACACCGCAGGTATATTCATAGCTGGGTAACTGTTTGAAGTTGGATATTTTGAAATGCTTGTTCTAGATTATTTTCCATAACTGCAAGTCTCCTAATTTCTGTCTTGTCAATGTATATTTTAGGCAATCTGGGGCAGAAGCTGTCTTTTCCTATATCTGAGTATAATGCTTCTTTCTGAAAGTTTGTGTGTGCAGCCTCCTAGTATTAGTGTAGATTAGCACATAAACTCACTAGTCTGTATTATAAAACAATTATTTTATTCCAACACTCTCATAACATTTGAGAGCAGTTTGAAGCAACACTTCCTATAACATTTAGCTGTAAGAAAGGTTTTTCTGTCTTTTCCTCTGAGATCCTTAGAAATCAATTAGTTCTTCCTTTTTACCAATTGGCATTAGTTAGATAAGACCCCAGACTAACTCTGTTTATTATGTATGACTTTCTCTGCTTTGTTCTTGTTGGTCTCTCATTACCAAATCACATCAGGGGCAATAGGTCTCTGAATGTGGATATGTTGACTCCCAGGATTAAAATAAGAGCTCTTTACAAGTAAGGAGGAAAAGCACATGGAACCTCTTGTTTGCATCACATTTGTTATCATACCTCCTTGGCAAGCAAAATATTGGCAAAGACTGAGGGCAGAGCAAGAGGAAGAGCTGTGTGCTGATGAGACAGTGCATGGAAAGATTACATTTATCAGACAACCCTTGGGTGAGATTTCTAAGCATTTAAAAGAATGTCCTGGTGAAACATTTCTGAAGAAGATTGGAGTTAAAAAAAATCAGATTATGTTAATGTATTTGTGATAATTTGGATGATATGGATCCTGACGTCAATGGCTGTGAGTACCCACTGGAGGAGCCCTTAGGAGAATAGGGCCTATAATCTTACCACTGGCACCTTTTTGTCAACCAGTTCTTGTCTAAGCCTCTCCACTACAGAAGGGTGTAGTAGTTCTCAGGGGTGGGATGGCCCTGCACTCTTGTGATCTTTGCTTGGTTCAGCTAAATCTCTGACCTGGTCACTAGATACTGGTAGTCTGTTAAATTTCTAGCTTGTATTTAGCTGTGTTTCCATGGAAATATGCATATCCCTACCATCTGGGTTCCAAATCTGGTGATGTAAGGGTAGTCATTGTTCCTAACACTGAATTGTCAGTCCTTAGAGACAACATTACTTCTGAAGTGACACACAGTAGATTATAATCTCTTATGTTTTGAAACTTCTGACTCTTGATGGAAACAGTGATAACATATTTCATGAAATATATACCCAATTTTTCAGCTATAGCTTTTAGAAGTGTATACATCTCTTTTTAAATGAATATCTGAATTTTGTTAAATTATGACAGTTAAAAAGATTAAATCACAGGAGACACCTTTGTTGCTTTGTATTTTTGTTTGTTTTGCTATTTTTGTGTTATAATAAGATGGTCTCCAATCAATTTATTGGCAATAAATAGGAATAGTAATAAATGGTTTGTTTAGATGCTTCAGTGACTTTCTTAAAATGCTACAGAAGCGCCTGGGTCTCTTTTGCTTGGATACTGCAATGCAGCACATGAGAAATATGTTTTTGTAGTCCCATTAAAAGTCTAAAGTGGTTGTCACAGCCAGATAGCACTGAGGTGTTTAAAAGCATTAAAGAAGGAAAGGCATAAGTATACTTCTGAAGAAATGAAATAGGTGTAGAAACCACTGATTGCTTCTTAAATCCACATTACATTGCAAAAGTAGCATAATCAAAAAGGCTTAATCGTAACATCACTTTATTATGACTTGTTGCCAACTCCCAACTGTTGCAGCTGGAAAGGAGTGAATTACCTTGGATTTTCCTTTTCATGTACAATTTGCATATCATAACTAAACTTAGGGAGGGAGACCAAGAGGAACCACAAAAGGAACAATAAGAGTTTTGTCTGAGGCCAGGTCAACACTTGCCCTAGATAATGGTTGATGACTGAATTGCTTATAGTGGGTTACCTACCAGCACCGGCTGGTTTTCATCATGAAGGTAAAGGAAAACATTTCACACAATAAGCATTGATCCCCTTGTTATGACTTGAAAGCTGCACAACTGCTTTTCATTCCAGGAGAATATGAGTGAAAAATCATCTAAAGAATATGGCAACGCTTTGGTATTATATACAATACTTTCAGTAATATATATAATAACACATAAAGCCAGGGCAGGAAGACATTTTGTACCCCTTTTCATAGGAAACCTAAACCTGTGAATAAAAGTTGTTTAGCATAGCTACATAGAATTTCCTTCATTGGGTTTATTTTGGCTTCTCCACTGTCACAGATGTTCATTATTACTGAAAGAAAACACTGTAAATTCAGTAGAGAGTTTAAACGAGGAAAGGGAGAAATCAAAATAAAATTCGAAAGTTTTTTGTTGTATGTGACCTGATCGTCAGCTCTAGAAAGTTTGTTAGCAACCTGCTGTGATCTGATTTCCTCTGGGGAAAACAATGACGTAAATCCACTTACCCCTAATAGGAGCTGTTGAGATTATGGAGTGATTTGGCCAATGGTCAAATGAAAGGGAACACAACAAGGTGAAAAAAACTTTCAAAGGGTGTTTTCAGGTTTGAAGGAGATAAGATGGGTTTTGTGGCTCTTTTATCACTTTCTCATGCCAGGGTACCTTAGATGTGTCCAGAGGAATTTGGCCCTTGCAATTGCAGTCGCTGAATTCACACGGGAATTTTAGCTGACCTTGTCAACTCTGAGAGCAGTGCCTTAGACAGTACAGAGACCCTCCCTAGGTTTTAAGAGCTCTATTAATAGACCTGTGGCATCTAGCCGAACTTTAGTACTGGAGGTGTGAACTTTTTCATTGTTCTAAGGTTTTGCTTGCATATGTTAGGACTGTACAATGAAGCCTTGAATCTCACAAGATAACAGAGGCGTAATCCCCAGTGCTCTAACAGCACTTGGTTTTGCTTCTACTTCAGCAAGTTTTTCATGGATTCCATAGCAATTTTATCATCAGAGCTTTTTTCCAAGCTGTTCTAATGGTGTTGGAATTTTAAAATCGAATTATGAATCAGTTGTATGTATTCCCATAGCTTTCTGTGTGTGTGCTTACAAATGTATGTCTCACTAGTACTGATCTGCTTTCAATCTTTCATACATCATGAGAGAATTTTCTCACTAATTGGCATTTGTGATCTTAATGGACCTGCTACTCTTCAGAAACAAGAGGGACTGGATTTTTCATTCCGTCTAGTAGCTGCATTGCTGAGTGGTCTCTCTAATATAGGTATTGGTTTAGAGGTTCAGAGAAGAAAAAACATGTCCCAGATCGGTATAAATGCATGCGACAGACATAGCCTACTAACACTGTAGTAAAGACTTTCATTAGCTGTTCCAGTTCAATTCTCATCTGATTTATCCATAGCTCATGACCTAATGTCATCTTAGCTTACTAACAGAGCAGAGGAAAAATGCTGTAGATGTAAAATGGATCATAAGCATTTTATATCTTCAAGGGTTTTTAAAAAGGAAAGAAAAATAAAATTATGATGCGAAGGAAAGATGACTATTTCACAGAATAACATGGAAACATATTTCTATTATTAATTACGCTTCTTTTGAAAACGTGCTTTCTTTTTATTGGAAGGGAAACAAAATGAAATCTGAAATCATATCAAAGGTTGTAAAAAAGGATTCAGCCGTAAAATAACACATATGTAATAGTGAACGATTTCTAGGAAAAAGGGGGAGATTTGAAATGATGGCTAGGTAGAATTTCATGGTATTATGGAAAATTATTCTATAACTTCATTTATTTGTTCTTTTCATTCGTTTAGCATAACAGTAAGCTTTACCTATTAATTATGTTCCACAAATCTCTTTGTTAAGATTTCATTTAATTTTTTTAGAATGTTTTAATCAGACAACGATCATGAAGGTTTTTGTTGTGGTATGGTGTTAGAAGTAAAAATTCTTTGAGCTTGCAAAGTTGCTGTCCAGTAAACCTTAGAAATTCTTTGGACATGTCAGTGAAGAGAAAGACAAGCCAAAATATGTGAGGGCAGAGGTTATACAGCAACCAGTAGGATGAAGGAAGGAATAGAGTAACTGCTTCTTGAGAGACAAGGCTTGGAAAAACCGTATCATAAAATAAAGAACATGCAGCTTTAAGAGCAGTTCTAAAAGCACAGACTCACACTATGCTGACACTTGTACTCTGGTACATAGCTGAAAACTTAATGTTGTGGTCTTAATTTACCCATCTGAGGACACTGACCTTCTTTCATGCACCTTAAGGCCTCTTTCTTACACAGCTATTTATCAGGCAACACTCCAGCAGAATGGGAGCATACTTTGCCCTAGACTCAACCTACCCTAGTGCTTAGGGAAGTCTCATTTTGTTAGAACACAGAGATGGAAAAACATGGATAGACTTGAAGTTCCTTGTTTGGTTTGTGATTTTGCAATAGTTTGGAAAATAGTAAAATTTGCATTTAAATATTCAGTGCCATTAATTTTTTTTTTTTTTTTTTGTATCATTTATATCACAGAAGATTTTTGCTTCTGATGACCACAGTGGTTTCACCACAATGTTTCTAATGTAAATAATAATATAATTTCCTTTATGCGAACCAAGGAAAAGGTGAGAGGGAAAGGAAGAGTTTCAGAAATATCTTTCCTATGCAGTTTCTAAACAACTTGTACAGGTTTTTGGGTTTATTACTTTTTAAATATGAAAGATAAGCAGGTGGAGTAAATTTAAGCTACTAAATCAAAGCAAATGTACCAGCAGGTGGTCAACTTTTGAAAGTATGAGAGCTGGAAGAAGAACAAAAGGTTCCATTTTCTTTTAAAAAAGTTACCTTGGATTAAACATCCAGAGGAGAAATATGGAAAGCCAAAAGGGTTTTCTTTAATGAAATTAAGAACTCACATGTTAATGTCATATCTGAAATGGGTCTTACTCGTGGAGTCAATTAGTGAGTAACTTTTTCCAGCAGTCATGCTTACACTAGTCTTTTTGTAAAGATGGAAAAAAATCCCCAAAACTGATTTATGTAAGATATTATATATCAATATAGCATATCAACGACAAAGAATTTCACTAATATAGGCATTGCATACATAAATAATGATAACGTGTTTAGTCAAACCATATGCCATCATAATTCAGGTGTATTCATGGTCTTCATCTTTAACCACCCACAAGGTACTGGGGTCTGATATGACTCTATCAAATGAGTTACTGCTTTCATATAATTTTTTCCCCAAGTAAAAGACCATATAATTAAAAGCCCCTCCTTTTTTATTTTTTTACGTAAAAAACCATTTGTTAGACTAGTAAGTGCTACAGATGTTTTGCCCTGTAAAATCAATCGACGTGTTTTGACAAACAGCCCTTTCCACTGGAAGCCTCCATACAGACAAACAGACTGAGAGTGGGGCCACTCCAGTCTTTTCAAACGTCAGATTAAACCAGCAGAGAATATTCTGGAAACATTTAATGAAAAATATGTCCTTTTTTTGACTAACTGAAAATGTAGTGAAACAATATTTGCTTTCCTCAGTTTTTCTTCCATGTACTGCTCCCAAACTGGAGCTTTGAAACAGATTCACACTCCGTAAACTTACTGATAATGTTTATCTGCAAGAAAATTGTGTCTCTAGCCATCTTAATTTTTGCTTATAATTTTTATGTCAGCATTGGCAAATATTCTTCCCCAACCTAGGTACAGGAAAGTCGAGGCCATAGAGAATGGTTTTCATCATTGTTGCATACTAGCCTAGGTTTTTTGCAGTGTTTTGAAAATATTCTCTCAGGATTTAATAATTTCTGTGAAGAGAGTGTAGGATGTTTAAGTGACTTTCCCACTTGATTCTGAGCAATGACTCTTTCCCTTAAAATGTTGTTTTTCTAACCCTTACGTCAGGCCATAGTTTAGCTGCGCTCTTAGATTCTTCAGTCATGGCAAGTTTTTGTGCATGTTCATCGAAACAATGGTACAAGCTTTTCTGCTAGGAGCCCATCCCAACCTGGAGGACAATGACTCAATGCTGTAACATGTTCTTTATCAGCGCATTGCCATGTGCATATACAGTGCTCCCCTGGGAAGAGAACGAGGCAATACATTATAGAAGACAGGTACTAATGCATTATTGTGAGGTTAATAAAGTCATATAGAGTAGCTGTGTCGTGGAATTTCCATGAAGCATTGGTAAAATTGGGGACAATTACAGACAAGTGTAAAGATCCCAGGTGCTGTCTGAGATGTAAATGATAGAAAAGCTCCAAAGATGATAGAAAATCTATAAACCTTGACATCCACACTCCCACTGAGAGTAAAACCACAGTTGTGCACCTTGAAACTGGTGTGTGTATGTGTGTAACACCTGTTAAGATGATGTGATTCCTTCTCTTTTGCTGTCAGGTATATCCAAGGAGATTCATCTTACCTCCCTTTATGTTTTGACAGGGTGGTCTAGTAAAAGGTATTACCTCTAATGAAAGCTTTGCTATGTCTATGTCCTTAAGCCTGCACAGCCGCAGCTACTCTGCTGCTGCTCACCGAGGCCTCCACTGTAGTCAAAGACCAGACTGAGAGAGAAACATGTGCAAATGGTAGTTGATCCTATCAGAAGATGAATATCTGCTGTGGGAGATGAGTCACCCTCTGGAGATCCTGCTCCCTTTCTCCTGCTGTAAAGGAGCCTGGATGACTGCCTAACATCTGGAGCACTAACACTAGGTGTGACGGACCTTTCCTGAGGGAGACCCGCAGAGACGGCCAAGCAAAGAGTCAGTGCAAATCAATGGGATGACCAAGCATCCAGAACAAGCAGCAAATTCCAGCAAAGCTGAAATGTCACGTCGTGTGTCACAGCTCTCTGACCAATCACTGAAATAACAATAGCCACTAACCTGCAACACATGCAAGACCTACTGAGTCTCCCTGGCTTTTCTTATCAACTAAAGTACAAAATGCTTTGCTGACAGAATGCCTTGAGACTACTGAGCTGTCCCACTTATAACTCAGCTTTCCTTTCTCTCCCCTGAGCTGTATTAATTATAAATACTTTTTAAAAAGTTAAGACATTTTGAGAACTGCTTTCGCAGTTAGCTTCTCTTAAAAATAAAAAGGATTTGGAAATGTTTCAACAAGAGATTGTGTGACTTCTGGCCACAATTACATGGATATGGTTCATCCAAAGTTAGGCAAGAGCTATATAGAGTTATGGCCTCACCTGTTACAGGTTGATTCTGCATCTTTCTATGGTTTGGGGGGTTTTTTCCTTTTTTTTTTTTTTTTGTTTGTTTTGTTTTGTTTTTTGTTTTTTGGGGTTTTTTGGGGTTTTTTTTGTTTGTTTGTTTTAATATAGGTATTTATTTACCTCACTCAAAATCCCATAATACTACTAATTGTTACAGGAAAAACTGCACTTTCACTTTAAATGTTGAATGCTGCATTTATTGTTAGTGATGCATGTTTGGTGTATGAAACAGTTATGCAATGGCACATATTTCTTCTTGCTTTGTCTGTTAGTCCATGGAAGCTGTATGTGTTGAAAAACATACAGAAAATCAATATATTATGTTCATCATTGAGATTAAATCCTTGAGGTGAAAAGATTCATTTTTCCATATGTCAGACGGTGATCACTGGCAGTAATTAATTCATTCCTTGGCAGAAAGCAATCAGGACAGGAAAAACTCAGTTAGGACACAAGTATATGGAAAACAAACCTGCAAAGCAAGATGTCATACTATGTACCTATTTTCCTGACTGTTGTTTAAATATACTTGAGACTACACATCAGTGGAGTGCCCTTCTTTTTTTCTTTTTTTAATTTATTTTGCAATCCATTTACAAAGGTGTGGATGTATTTTTATGGCAGAGGTAGAGATTAAATGTTTGATAGATTTGTGGTTTTCTACAGTTCTGCAGTTATATTCTAGAAATTCAACCTGCCTTTGTACTCATTGATGAAAAAGATTTGGCAGCTTAAGGAAGCATAAAACATAGTTTATAATTCTGGGTGACTGGAACAGGCCGAAGTAGTTAATACTGTAGTGCACAGTATGTTATCCCTGTTCATTCTTGTTTAGCTTTCTTCAGCTGTTAACAGTTCAGAGAAGTATAGTAAATTAACACTATTGCTTAGAATAATGAGTTGTCATTCTCTGCCAATTGCTCGGTTCTTGTTTGGTGTTAATATCATCCAAATTCTTATGGTCTTTTTAGTGTTATTTGCACTGAAGTCACACCAAGTGATGTCTCTAGACCTCTAGTAAGAAAAAAAACCACTTACTGTAAATGGCCATAAGGTCATTTATTAATTGCTTACATAAGATATAGAAATTTGTATATAACAGTAAAAAAATTTGAAGGATGGCAGTGGAGCAGGCTTGTTCTTGTCGCTGCTGCCAGTGCTGAAGTGGATGGGCTATAGGGGTTGACAATTCCTCAGTCAGGTTTCCTGTAATTGTGTGTGTCTCTTCCCAATTGCATTAGTAACATCTACAGGTTGTGACCACATGCCAGAGCGTCCAAACAAAGCGTACTCCTTCCTTTTCTCTATTTTCACTGTCTCCTATGAAGGCTTTGAGTGTTCCTTTTTCCCCTTTTACTATCCCATCCTATGTCTTTCTCCCTTCCATTTCTTCTGCCTTAGGGTCTCCTTCCCTTGTGCCAGCCCCTATTATCTCCTGCCAGATATTCTCCATGCCCTAGATGAAACACATTCATTATCTATGTTCTCTGTTTCCTTACTGCCGTTTGCCATGTCTCAGCCACTACTATCACTGCTAGTGAGGACAAGCCTGTCATGTTATTATTTGTCCAGGCACCTGTGTTTCTTGAGCAGTGGACTTGAGAAAAATGGCATCAATGATAAACTGAGTGTGGATTTTGGAATGAACCGTCTGTCAGGAATGGGTATGCAAGAAACTGAAAATCTTAGATCGCCTTTAGGAAGGGAGGGACTGCTATTCTTAGTATACTGATAGTGTGGCAAAGTATCATTCTCCAGAATCCTTCTTTCAGCAGCGATCATCAATGCCACCCATCACAGGAGCACAGAAGAAATATTGCACCAATGTTAGGTTGCAGTCTTTTTGCCCATTTGCTGTCTTTCTGCCTTGGGAGCTGGAGCCAGGGCTTTGGCTTCTGGAAGATCCTTTGAGTCAACCTGTGTACCCCATCCATGTCTGCAGTGGCAGAAGTGACAGGAATCAGCCTGGCTTTTCAGGGCATTGCCACTTGTAAAACAGCCTTAAATCCTCCTGTTTTGCTCAGCTTAGTAACAGGCTGTTGAACACATTTTCTATGTTCCATCATGAGTTAGAGAGTGATTCATGTTCTGTAATACAATAATTTATTTAATATTATATCTTTTGCAATATCTCATACTTTATCAATGATGTCATGTTTTACATCCAATAACCTCTTAGTTTTTGTATTATCCTGTTGCACTTAGTTTCACAGATTGTCTATAGAAAAAAAAATTAATTTTAGCAGCTTTTAATTTGTCACCTTTTCATATTTCTAAATGTTCTTTCTGCTGTTGTACTCTGAGGTGTATATGAGCAAAAGAGACTGTACTAGGAATAGGAAGCAGGTCTATAGGAGAGAATTATGGCACTGAGAAAGGAATATAAGCTATCAGAAGTTCCAGAATGTATTATTTTGTTCTCATTTATTACATACTTCTCTGACCAGGGCATATTTGAAACATACTGCATGAAAGCAGTGAGAAAAATTTGTACTATTGTAAAAATATGCACTGTTTTGTATTGTTTATACTTTTTTTTTTTTTTTTTTTTTTTGGTACTGTTGTAACAAGTTTAGACTGTATGTCCAGAGATCTTCCACATCTACGTAGCCAGGTAGCTTATAATGCAATATGTGTCTAATATGTGGTTCTTATTGTGCTCTCTGCACATTATCCACTGGTATTTTTTTAAATCATTTCCTGAAGGAATCACACTTCATGCAAGTGTCTAAATGTTGTTAGCATTTTTACAGGTATAATTGTTTTAAGCCTAGGGCAGCCTGTGACTTCTGTATGGCTTGTGAGCAGTTGAAGCGTGGCTCTCATAGCAGGCCTACATGACTAGTACACCCGTGCAAAGCTGTGCTGGTGTGCGAGGCACCAGTGTTAAGCAATCTGGATTCCTGGCTGCGGAAGAAAAATGAATCAGCAGGCATGGCTGAAGGTGCCAGTGACAAATGGCCCCAGGTCTCTGCTGGGTAGCCAGGATAGCCAAGTCTCATTGCTCAGTCTAGTGATGAAACTGGTAGGGTTTCCTCCAGAGGACCAGATTCACAGCAATTTATCCTTGGTTCTTTAAAGCCTATGGAGTGAGTCTTCTGTCTCACAGACACATGCAGATATAAGCCCAGGGGAAAGAGAGTTAATTGCTCTTGCTTAAAGGAATATCCACGTAGATCCTCCTGCCACTTGGAGGAACTTCTGGGGTCGTGGCTTGTAGGTGTTTCATTCTTTAAATCTTGCACTATGATAAGACTCAGAATTATCTGAGTCAGTAAATGCTTCACCATTAATTCTGAGAAGTAGGAATTACTGAAAATTGTGTGACAGGGCACAGGTCAGTGCCTTGAGATCAGTGCTCAGCAGTATTAGGCAACACACAGCTGCTAGTCCAAGGAGATGGTGTTCAAATCATTATTTGGGATATAATTTTCTATACTGAAAGTGTTATAATTCACTGCAAAAAAAAACAACTTTAGAGAGTGGGAACTACTTTTAACATTAAATTTCCTCTACTATGGTTCAAATTAATAGCATTGGCTTCTCTGCCTTTTTGGAAGCAGTTCCTGTTTGAAATAAATCTCTTTGGCTTGTCAGAGAGAAATATTTGAGAAAATATTGTGATAACTGGAAATTTAATTGCTTTCATTTTGTACCTTTCTACAGATTTTTTTCCAGTGCTGGATATACTTGGCTGTGATAGGGACTGTAGAATGAATGACAACTTTGTTTCCATAATGCTGGAAGGAGTCAGATGTTCAAAGTTCATTAAAATCTTTTCCTATCTTATAAGCTCCACTGATACGCCATATGCAAGTAGAATTTTCTTCTTAGGTTCCTGAGGAGTCTTTTTCTTTTGGTTTTTGCCCTCCTTGTACTGCTGTATATGTCCTGTTATATTGCTACGAGGTGTCTTTGGGGTTAAAGTTCTCATGTCAGAACAGTCTGGATCAGGCTGTGAAGGATAAACTTTAAGCAGCTGTCTGAGAGGACTTGTTCTTGTTCCTGCCTGTCGCATCTCAGCTACAAAGTTATGCTGTCTTTTTGCTGCTGTTACAAAGACTCCTTATTCTCAGCTGTTTTGCATTTACATGTACTGCCAAAGCTTAGACAGCAGGAATTATCGTAGAGATGGGCTATCACCAAGTCATCTTGAAAGGCTTGAATATCTGAATCTGTGTCTCTGATGTCTCACTTCCCCTGAATCCATGGGGATAACTGAAAACATTGAACCCACAGTGCCAGTGGTCTCTTCTATGTCTCAGACAGGCAGAATTCCTCTGCTTTCCACAAGGCTTTCAAGCATGGACACTGCATCCCACCTGCCCGTGATTTCCTCAGCATGCTGGATCATAGCAAGGCTTACTGAGGAGAGGAAACTAAGGTATAAAAAAGATGATTAATTCTTGACTGAGGGCAGTTAAATTCACAGCTGGCAGTTGCCATCATATCTCATTGTTAATATGAAGGCCACAAAGAGTCTGAGCGATACTTTCCTTGAAACACTTTATAACATTACCCCCCATGCTAGACATTTGCATGGAGGTGACTGGTGTAGTGCTTATTTGGTGATCATGGTAAGTGAGTCACCAGAAACAGGGACTCTCCATCCTGGCTTTTGAACGTCTCCTTGCAGACGTGCTGTTCCTGTGAGGAGCAGAGGGACAGGTGCGGGAGGGAGAGTGCAGCTTCCAGGTCTTTATGAACTGAAGAAAGCAGTGCTACTGCTGGCAGCCAAAGGGCAGGCGGAGATTTGGAAACAGGGCTGCGGTAGTTTGTTCCGCTCATTATGCCCAGTTCTTTCCAGTCAGTTGGTTATCCATTAGCTTAGGAAGTACAAAAATCACCTGGAGGTGTCCCAGCTTTTTTAGTGCACATTTAGAAGACGCATCTCCTTGTTTCTCTTATGACTCTCCTTCCATTTGTCATCCTTCTCATTAGAGAAGAGATTACTTGCTAGCCACTTTGCCAACTCCAGGATTTATAGCAGCTGAAGAGGGTGTTTTAGGCAGGGAGGAGTAACTGCACTGACCACAAACTCCCAGAACTCTCCAAGAAGTAAATGTATTAAAGGTAATGATGTATCAATGCAATAAAGTGTAGATGCAATAAAAATGTTGTACAGATGTTATTGCATAGGAGCAAAATGCATAACATAAAAAAGAAAAAAACCCTGAATAGCTACTGGAACTTCACAGGTCTTAAATATGCTGCTGCAGACACCTGTATGGTCTAGTGGCACCTCGTACATCACATTAATTGCATTGCTTGCCAGATAAACCAAACCTTTCGGAGAGCTCTTGTCCCATTCCTGAGACTTTAATGCCAGACTTCAAAATTGGGAGTAGGAGAACAGGGGAGAAGGGAAGCTGAAACCACTCTGTATTACCTTATTTGATTTATAGTACCTTGAATTTCTTTTTCTCGTCATTCCTTTAAATTTAGTGGAAGGAAGAAAACTCTTCAGTTCTCTGAGGTTACAATCTATGGCCTTTACTTCATAAAGCACCTATGTATGTTCCCAAGTCTTCTTTCCTTTTTTAATAAATGAGAGTTAAGCAGATTTTTTGTACTGGTGGGCTTAATGATTAATGTTCTGGACTAATATTAAGGATGTGCTGAAGGGCCGTTGTGGTCTGAGGCCCAGCAAGTGGAAGACTTGAAGAGAACCAGGATGCATAGGAAAGCCTGCTCCTGTTGGAAATGACTTTGTCTTTGCCAAGGAGGGGAGAGTGTGTGGGGAGTGGCTGGTACTTTTACTTTACCTTTCAATGTGTTGTGCTTACAATTCAGAGTTGCCATAAATTATCCATGCTGTCTTGTTTTATTAAACATGGAGAATCTGTGATCCTCTTTGTTCAGTTCTCTGTGTTGTGTATAGCTAACCTTTTAGTCATCCTTGCGTATATTTTGAGAATAAAAATCCCTGCAGCTGGAACATGTAGTATTGGCCGTGTTTTTTGTCCAACAAAGGCTGTAGGAACACAGAGTTCAAATGAATACATAACGTTTTGTTAAACCTCTGGCAACTTTACATGGACAGACTTGAACAAATGACAAATTGTGCTTGTCAGCATAACAAACTGTGTGTTTCTTGTAATGTACAGTACTTCTGAAAGTGACTAACAACATATGCACAGAGTGTGTGTGTGTGTGTGTGTGTGTGTGTAGTGTTTCTGGGGAAACTGGGTTGAAAACGTAGTAGTGTGAAGTGAGACATGGACTGCTGTTAGTCTTTAAGCTGTATCTGCTAGTGTGCAAAACCAGACTTCGTGATCTGTGGCTAATTGTGGTCAGGTAGAGAAGGGAGCATGACCATGCGGAGCCCAGCCCGGTAGGATGGTGGTGCCAGGCTGGTGGGCACAGCCCGGCACCTTGCCAGCTCTTTCTGCTGCATGCAGCCGGTGGCATGGCTCTGCCTCTGCAGCCAATGTCATGCCTGTCTGTGAGCTGCCAGGGCACAGACCTTCAAAATGCTGTCATGGAAGAAAATCCATAAGGTTGCAAGAGGTCCCACCTGCTGTCAACGGGTGTGCCGAGCACTTTGCAGCCTCCCGTCCTCAAGAGGTTTACTGCTTACATATACCTTAAGATATATCAATAAATTTAACAGGGAGATTTCAAGTACTTTTAATGCAACTTTATAAAACTTCTTTTTCAGTTTTGTCAAGTCTCCTTTTTATGAGTCTTAGAAAGAGAAAAAAGGCTGAGTTTGGGTTTTTTTCTTTCTCTCTGTTGGTTGCTATTCTGCTTTCCCTGGCGTTCGAGTTGACAGCGAGGGCCCTAGTGTTCTAGTTTAGGAATATAATTTGTTGGTGGAATGGTGATGACTAGCTATAGAAATGCAATCAATATCTTATAAACAAGCATTTCATGATAATAGTTTTTTCTGTAATTTCCCAATGACAAAGCTGGGGATTAAACAAAATATTGAAAGGGGAAGTGTAATCCTGTCAATGTAGCAGTAAAAGACTAATCAGTGATTCTAAACCCCTTTAGTTTAAAATATTATTATGATCTGATTATTTCTTGCAACACTAAACAGTTAAATTTTATACTTAAACACCATATCTTCTTTCACTAGCACATAATCTACCAGTCATATGTTTTATGATGATGTGAGCATGTATCTTACCAGCAAATGTTCTGGCCAACAATAGCATCATTTTTTCATAAGTAGGAGGAAAAATATTTTAAAAATAGCTTTAGATAAACCCAACCAGCAGTAAAAGTTTGATTGTTAATACAGAAGAAATATGCAATACAGAAAAATGGCTTTTCTAAGTATGTCCTTTGTCCAGGGTAAACTGCCCCTAATTTATCTAAAGTATTGAATGGCGATTTTGAAAATAAAACAGAAAAGAAAAAGGATTATAGCATGAAATTATGTAATTTTGTCAGGCAAGGTTGATGTTTTTGAATTTATGTGAGGAGAAAAGAAAGGTGTGGTAATGTGTTACATGCTGTTTACACAAAGAGACTGAAGCTAAATTGAACTTTTAGTATGTTGTCCTACTGTTAGAACAACACAAAATATTCTTCTCCCATCATTTTTTTTAAGATTAACCTGAAGTGATTGGTTTCTGGTCTTTATTTTCAGGTCTCTATTTAACTATGAAAAATATACAGTATGTATAACCATCGGCTACATACCTGTGAGCTCAACTAGCTGTGTAGCTTCACTCTTTGGGAGTTGGTAGATGGCTGAGGCCATTATCTTCTGTTGAACTGACTCACGTCAACAATACAGAAAGTCCATCATTGCCATCATAATGGAGAAAAACTGTTCTATTTTAACAGTTATGGAAATAGCTTTTTTCAAATAGAATTCCTAGGGATCGATAGCTGGGAAGCACAGTCTAATTCTGTAATTAAAAGGAACACACAACACTAATAAAGACTACCCTTATTCCTACTAGTGGATAATGCTATTGAAATGTTGGCAGCTTATGCGTTTGGGAATGCAGTATTTTAGTTTGTCAAAATCTTGTCTCAAAGGAGAGCAATTTTAGAGAATTGAATCACCTTTAAAATCTGTTAATAATTCATTTAATTATTGGAAAAACTAATTGCAGTGACAGTCTATATAAAGAGGTACTCAGGTTGATAAATCAAGAACAAATATAACAAGCAAGATCAGTAGTTGGGAAGGATTTGCAAAAATTATTCAACAAAACCATTGTATAAAAAAAGAACAAAATATTTGCTTTTCTCTCTTACACGTGTATCATGAAATAGACCAAATGTTAAAGGTAAAGAAAACAGAAAATGAATGTTTGAACTGGCGTATACTTAAAAGGTATAACCTGGAGGGCTTGAGTTTTGTGGGGTGCCACCTGTGACAGAGATGGTTTCTTATTCTTCGCTCAGCACTACATTAATGCAGTCTCGTAGGTTTGGTCACTTTGGACTACAAGCACAGCAAATTCATATGCACTAGAAGTGTGGACACAGTGAGACAGCATTTGTTTATCATGCAAATGTAAGGAGGAAGTTGAAAGCTTAGCTCCCAGTTTTGTGATGCAGTCCTGCATGACCACAGGTGTATGTCTTGGTCTCCTTGTGGGCCAATTCCCACTTATAAAAGAAGGGTAATCTATTGCTTTTTCCTAGCCTTTATCACTACAGCTGGACTAAACCATCTCTGCATAATAGCTAGCAAAACTCTAAAGTCTGATTTGGGGCCTCTAGATTTTCTAAAAATACAGATAATAATTAAAGCTGCTGTAGGAGCTTTGATATTGACTATGATTTTTTTGTGGTTAATATTTTGTTAGTCATGTACTCCATTAGTCGTTTTTGTCTCTAAGAACTCTTCTGGTACTTGTCAGTGCTCTAAAGCAATACTTTTTTTGCTGCAACATAATATAGAGATGTGGAGAGTTTCAGGTTTCAATCCCATGAAGACTCCTTGGATGCTACGAAGTGCATGTTGATCCTTATTCTCTAATTTGCTGCCAAAATGTAATCATCTGTTGTTTGTCAGTGTGCTGGTGGCATTCTAGAGCAAAAGGAGAATTTGATAGCCCAACACGTATTTAACCAAAGAACAAGTTCACTGCAAGGAGTTCACCTACTGCCCAAAGAAGCTGTAAATGTGTCTTATATCTAGAGTTTCTGTAGCATTCTCTGAAGGGACAGGCTGTGATTTGCCATGAATAATGCCTTAATCAACAAAACCTAAAACCATGAATACAATGTTTTCCTTTTACTGGGGGCACGTGATGGTGGTCTACAAATTACTGGAAAGAAGGTCATACGTTCCAGCTGATGTGAACAAGGTAAATGTGACACTTACATGTGAAGTGTGGTAGCAATTTCACAACAGGGCTGTAAGAAAGATTAAATGGCAGATTGCTCTGGTAAAAACACCAAATTCAGGACATCTTTGCTATATTGGAACCACAGTTGTTTACAGCTAGAGAATACTTCTTGGTTGTTTTCAGCACAAAGCAAAATTAAATTTTAAAAGAAATGTGATTCAGGTTTTCTGTGAGCTCTAAGTTTCATACGCTTTTTCATTTTCTCCTCATTTCTTTCCAGTCACTGTCACCAGATGTTTGTGTAAAGCATTATGTTTTCAACTCTGGGTGATTAAAACTGGGAATTAAGTCTCAACTAGAAAGCCGAGCAGTCTAAGTGCTTTGTGTAGTTCAAAAGTCAAATGTAAAAATGTAACTATTTATACATTTTTTATTTACTTCCAGAGCAGATCATGTGAAAGATCTATATTGGTTTCAGCACCTTTCTCTCTTTAAGTCATTAAAAAATGCATCAACACAATCGATAAGCTCTAATCGTGTGTGCCTACCATCCATGTCCTTTCAGCAACGTCCAGCCTTCTTCAAGAGCTATCAGACTAAGAAAAATGGGAACATTTTGGCATAGAGTGTGTTATGCAAATACACCCCCCCCCCCCCCAAGAACTGTTTTTTCAAACTTTTTAATATTATATGACGCAGTTGCATGGGAAGTTACTTGTGCGCCTTGATGCATGAATATCCTACAAGTGTGTGTTATTGTTACACATAAAAAAAATTATACCACTCAATAAGCAATTTATCATCATCACTAAATACACTGATTTATCTGTACACAACATCTAAGAAAACACACTTAAAATACTTTGAACTGATGAAGAAAGACATCTGGAACCCCTTGTGGCTGCATTACATTATACATTGTTTCCATCTTATTTTTCTGATGTGTGACTCCTTGACAGATTAAGTTGTGGAGAGTGATTCTTCTTGGCTAGAAAAAAGAAAAAAAAGAGCCTGTGTACTATCAGCAATTATTTGGTTTGAAATTACAGCCTGTAAAGTACTCCAGAAATCAGTAATGTTAGGCGGTGGACAGACGGTTGCAAGCTAATGAGGTGCAGTAGTTAATGAGTTAGTAGTTGTCGGGTAGGCCACAGAAATGAAGGACTGTATGCTTGGTTTTTGCCTGTCCCATGTGGAGTAAGATGTTAGATTTTATTTGCAGGTGAAGGAAGCAAGAGCTGTGCACCTGGTTACACAACATGCTTTGGTCTTTTTAAACCACTAGTACTAGTCATATAGCGAGAGGGAGTGTCCTAGAAGTGTTCAATCTTCATATCACTGTAGGTCCTGCTGCCTGGGTGTGCACTAACATCAGCTACAAAATCATGCTGTCCAAAAGAATACTTAAGCCCTGCATTTGTTTAAAATTTGGCCTTGTGTTCCGAAATGTTTATACTGAAATAAAACATAGAAGATGACATGATTCCTATCCCAAAGAGCTCCCTAAAATCAAAAGCAAAACTGTGTAAAATAAAACCAGTGGTCGTTTCTGGCTCAAACTTTTAACAAGAGATGGTCTAATAGTTGTAAAACACGGTCCAATATAGAGTATAATATAATACATGTTAGACTGTTCTTTATCAGTAGTGTCTACTAAGACTAGAAGAACTTTTTCTGATTAAAATATTTTGGATATATGTGTGTATATATACACAGTGGTTTTTTGTATATGTTCTTGTTTGTATATATGTGCATATATATTTATACAAATAGAGATATCAAATTAGGTACATATGCAGACACGCACATGCACTGTACACTTCAGGAACTCAGGAATCAATAAAATAGTAAATTATCAATGCAGCTGTTAATGCTTTAGAGTCTTCTCAATTCACCCTTGAAGTTAGTAGGCCATATAGTCACTGGGGTCCCCTGAGCCACTACTAGCAATCCAGAAATGCTGTCACCACACATCCAAGAGTTCCCTAAATCTTTTGAGTTCTTCAACTGATATCATATGTAAGGCTTTTCATCTGCTCTTTGAATTTTTGAGTACTAAGGGAGTGGAGCTGTTTTGCAGTTGCCCAGATTACCTAAGGTGCTTTTGGAAACAGGTCAGCTTGGAAAAAATTATAATGTTAGGTTAAAGATAGAAGTGTGTGAAACATGAAAACTTGCGGCATTTTGTGTTTTAAAATGACTAAGTGAATTCTGGAAAATATAGAATTACTTTCCCCATACCCCCAGATCTTGATTATTAATCTGGCTCTACAACCGATAGTGGCATTGTTGATACTAGGGAATTGCAATTAAAGTATATCATGCTGTTGTTTTTACACGGGGTTTGGGACCTCCCTTTGAACCTGTTCTACTCTGACGCACTTTGTTTTTGGGATGTTGATTGTGTGTAATTTTGAAAGGCAAAGTGGCAGAATAGGAGAGAGACATCCTAGTTCCCCTTGCTCAGCTCCCATGGCTGTGCTAATAACCTTGCACTAGAACATGTCTTTCTCCTCGAAACCTAAAGAGAGTGAGTCGCTTCTCTCCATCAGCTTGTTCTGTTTCTGTTCTTATCAGCCTCACCACTTAAGAATTAGAGTAACCACCTTAGACCAAATGAAGGAAATACCGAATTTTTTGTGGAAAAAAAAAAAAAAAGGAGCCACCTCTTACCTGAAATCAGACTTATCTTTACCTTTTTCTTATCTGAATGCAAACAGAGGGATGACAAGATAATCAGGAGAGCTGAAAGAATGAATAGGAAAATGTGTGTTCCTGAGGTTTCTAGCCAAGGTCAAGACATCTGGAACCACTGGTTAAGATACTTATAAACATCTGAACTCCCGGAATGTCCTGAAACAACAGTTCCAGTTGCAAGGAATTTAGACATTTCACAGTTTATTTCTATTCTAAAGTGGAAAGAAAAGGAAATCTTTCAACATTTCAGTATTAAGGAGGGAGAGGGAGGCCATAGTCAGTGGAGAGAGAGAAGCTCTTCAAAAGGAGACGTGGTACAGAATTGTATCTCACAGTGCTCTGAAAAATCTTGCTCTGTCCATTGACAATAAAAAGAGCTTAGAGACCAAATATTTTCTAAACCCCTTAGCCATTTTAATACTCTCTTCCTCATAATAGAATGTTTTTATAACACATATACCATGTAGTTTATATATAGGATGCATAGGTTTTAAAGGCATTGTCTTGGTGCATGGATGTAGGTAGAAAGGGAACATAACTGTGAGCGTGCTAAACACCAAACTTGAGGGGAAGATATTAACTTCTCTGTTAAAACTCTTAGAAACCAACGTGGTTTTCAGACTTTTCTGTTGTGATGAAATGTCTGTTTTGCTGGGAAAGCCCGAGAATGTTTCAAAAAGTTCCAGATCCTTATTCCTAGAATATATCTTCTGATCTTTTAGACTGCTGACCTCCCTTCTAATTGTTCTTTTTGTTTTATGTAAAGGGGTGTGTGTGTGTAACTGCTTTATAAATAAAAGTCAAGCAAACTCAGCCTAATGTATGTTGTTTATAGTAACTTCTACAATTAGCAGTTAAAAATGGAACCAGAATACTTGTTTTGTATTGTTTTGATTTTGTGGGGGACTTTTTGAAATAATGCCAGTAAGCACTGTCCTGTATGGGGAACTGAGGGATGTTCTCTACCCCACAGAATATACAGAGCTCAAGAAAAAAGGCAGTGTAAGTTTAAAGTCTTTCAATCCATGCCTGGATAACCTAAAAGGTGAATTAACTTCAAAAACTATTAAGCACACAAAAACTGAGAGTCAATAAAGTTACCTAGCTGGAAGCATAAATGCAGATTTCAGAATAACCTCAAGTTTCTCAGTGTTAAAGTCTTGGCCTAGGAACATTTATGAAGAGTACTGTAGGAAAAAAGACAAACTATAGAAAGTGTTTGTTTTAATGAATACTAAATTCAGATTCATTTCTTTTAGACACTCATGTAATTTCATTGCTACGTCTTTGTGCACGCTTTCCAGACAGCAACATCCTATAAACCATAAGAGAAATTCAAGCAGTTAATTAAAACAAAACTTTAGGTAAAATTAATCTCTTACAAATACCACATGTACACATGCTGTTGAGCTCATAGGAAGAGACATAGAACATATGTGGATGTTATTTCAAATTTTTCATGCCAATTTACCGCTACTTGCAAATTCCAATGAGTAAATTATGAGCTGAAGAATGAATTAATTTAAAAGCTTATGCACTGATAAGCAAAGTTAACATAAAGTGGGAAACAAATATAAAACAGCAAGAAGCCTTTATGTAACTGATGGGAAAAGAACTTGTTTATATTTCTTGTCAGTGTATCCCCAACATGTCCTTACATGCTTGCCTCCGTATTGTTTAGAGGAAAAAAAATTGTCCATGTGGTTGTAAAACCTTAACTGAATTGTTTTTTCCACAAGAACAATGACTTGAACATCTTATGAGACAATGAAAGCCAAAAGACATACTGTCAAACACTGTTTCAAGCTACAAAAATAAATGACAAAATAATAAAAGTTTTTAAAAAATGAAAAATTTCCTTTAAATTATTTCTCTCTTGAAAAAGAGTAATGTACATAACAAAGAAAATAACATGCCAATATCCCATTGAGCTGTAGACAAAATCAACTAAATGCAATAAAAAGTCAATTATTTTCCCAGAAATGTGCTTTGCAAGCAGTTATTGGTGCTGACCAGATTGTATATTAGAAAAAAACTTAAAATTCTGCTCTCAAGAGGTACTATAATCATCTATAAACTGAACACACATTAACTCTAACAAGTAAATTCATTTTACTTAGTTATCTAGTGGACATCGATGGAGTTACCCTATAGCTTTATGAGCAAGGCACAAATTCTTGCAGATATGTGGAGCAGTATCACACTCACACTGTTGGGTATTTTAACGCTATGACTTACATGATACATGCACAATGAGAGAGGAGCCCATGTTTCTTAATCTAAAATGATGCTTAGTTAAAAGAATTCTTTACAGATTTGGTAAACAACAACTGCAAGTAATTTTAAGGCACGTGTAAATAAATGCGTTACTGGTGCCTTCTGCTCCTCCCTCAAAGTGCAATGTAGGACAATGAAGAGCTGCACCCTTGTCCCAGATCGCTTTAATGTCTGCATTGAGCTGAGACTTTTTTTTTTTTTTTAACTTTTCTAACACAGGATGTGTTCCAGCCTAGGATAAAAGCAGAACTGAGGAGAGTGTGTTGCAGAAATAATTTATTTTTTTGCTCCATGTTTGAATGCGGGCTCCCTTCTGGCACGCTAGCACAAGTAGGGAAAGCCTGGGATGGGTTGATGCTGGTATGAGAGCTCAACAGGCCATATATATGCCACTGGAGCAGAACAGATGGACAGCTCTCCAGAGCTGCTGGGGACCTGGCTCCCCTAGAGCAGATTCGCTCTTATCCTGACAAGAACCATATTATCTTCAAGTACATACCAGGAGCTTTCAGGGGAAGCTTCCTCCCCTGAGGACTAGTCTAAAAGATTGTATCATTAAAAGCAGGTGTTATGTCTTTTTTAATTAACAGTGTTTGTCCCAGTGGTATGATTCAGATCCAGGGTATTTTTGGTGTCCTGTGGTCCAAGGATAGCTGATTCATATTGCCTTCATGTATTACTTTGGACTGGTGTTGCTATTTTGCTGGTGTTACTCAAGCTCAGCCTTCACTTGAGATGTGTCCTGGTGCATTAGTCCGTGACAGGCACACACAGGGCACAGCATATTCCTTTCTCAGTAGCAACAACAGTCCTGCAGACGGCTGGTCTCATTCCCACCCTTTCCATTCCATCTGCTCTTCAAACCCAATTACTTGTGTTCAGCCATTGCAACATCCCAGACAGCACCCTGGAAGTGTCAGTCTCTGGCTTGCATTCCTGCAGCTCCCTCCTGGGCATCATTCTCTTTGCTTTTCCTTCTTCCTGTGAGACATGCTGGGTGCTTGCACCCATTGCCTGAGTTGTGTGAACTGCTCAGGAAGCTCCTGTGTGAGCTTTCTCCACTCCGCTACCCTTCTGCAAAGCCTTTATCTCGTCTTTTATCAGGCTTTCCCTGACATGTCCTCTTGCTTGAGTGTCTTAGTGTGTTTGATCAGCAGCACCTGGCTGTGCATGACACCCTAAGCATGCCAGCACTGAGGACAGGGATTCGGCTATTATGCACTTACTGCATGTTGATGGCCCCCGTGAGGTAGCAGAGGAGCCAGTAGGCTTCTTTTGCCCAATCTCATGTGTGTGGAAGTCAGGCATCTTGTCTAGGCTTCCTCAGTTTTGGAGAGAGAGAAAGGGGGTTCTTTCCCTGCAGCATTGACATTTCCTCCTCAGATAGGTGTCATCATCCCCACGACTGGAGGGGAGATCAGAGTGCATGCCTTGGACTGCCTGCCTAACACTGAGAAAGCTAACGCAGGCTCTGGAAAGTCCTTGGCAAGCATCTCCATTTCATCTGATTGCAAAATCAATGACACGAACAGCATGATCTGAAGGAAATGGCTTTTATGAGAAGCTGTCAGTGCCATTGCACTTGCTCACTGAGCTTTGAATGTGAAATTAGCAAAAATTATAGCAAGATACCTCCTGTTCCTTTCAAATACTAAGGTCAGTATACACTTACCTTGACTAGGAAACAGCTCCATGGAAAAAGAGAAAAAGAAATCAAATGGAGCAACAAGAATCGTGTTTCTGAAGAATGTAAGGCCATTACAATACTGAGTGGAATAGCTACAGTAGAACAAATATCTATCTTGCAGAGTCCAAGATGGAGTCTTGCTTGCTGAAACTTGCAGCCTCTTGGGCTGTATCCCCTTACTTGAGATGACAGGGCTTTCGTTTGCACAAGCAAGATACAGCCCTCAAGGAATTGGCAAGATGCCAACAAGCCACTTATTTGGGGAGGATTTTGCTGACTGTGATAAATATATGAGGTTGGGAAGAAGGGTGGGCTCACACATGTTTGTGTGTGTCAGAAATATGAGTTCCATAGAGTGGGAAGCGAGGAAACTGTTAATTTTAGTGAACCACAACATCTGAGCAGACTGTACTGAATTTTTAATCCACACAAACTGAAGCTTTGTTTGGTATTTGGTAAACTGTGACAGCAAAGCACCTTGTCCTACTCAGTATGTAAAGCCTGGAAAAAGTGTTGTCCTGTCTACTCCAGTGTTGTGCTACTCATGCTATAAAGCAAGCAGAGACTGAGGTGGCTTTTCCAGTTCATTTCTTATGTACCTAGTTACTAAATCCTTAATTTATTAATTGATAAAATGTGTAAATGGTAATAAGTGTTTCTAAGAGTATTCCCAAATACATGTCAATGCTGCAAAAAGTTGTCATTGTAAATTGCCTCCCAGTTGCTTGAGGGATCTCCCTCATTAAAATTGAAATGCTAATTTCATTCACCTATCAGTAAAAGATAAGATTCAAATAAGAAAAAAACAGCATGAGAAACTGAACGACAAAAGCTGTAACATGACTTGAAAGTAATATGGGTTTTATCCATTTTTTTACCTTATAAATGTGCTAGAGAAGACTCATGTTACAAAGATGCACATAGAGTTTTTTCTGTCTTCCAGAAATTGTTGTTGTGTTGGGAGAATACGGAGCTGCCTTCCCAATGATTTTTCAAAATAAAATATGAAAGAAAAAGGTAAGAGGCAACGACAGTATCCCAGCTCCCTCTGCAATGAATGTTTGACTGGCTAAACATGCAGATTGTTGTGTCTTAATGTATGGTCAGAAATGCAAGCCCCCCCTCCCCAAGGAATTTCCATATATTTGTGTTTGGGAACCTGTGAGGGTCAGGGCATAACCAAAATTTACTGAAGCCAGTGGGAGTCTTCCTACCTGGATTTAGTGAGTTTAAGATCAAGTCCTGTAACCAGATATAGAAGAGACCGCTCTAAATCCAAATAACATTCTCTTCACTGAGTGATTGGGGAAAAAGTGAATAAGCAGTCTAAGCAATGAAAAATAAGTTTAAAAGTGATGGTCAGTCCAAATTATCTGGCATATTGTAAATGAGGAGAACAGTCATTTCTGTCAGACTTTTGCTTTATAAATGTTCTTTTTACTAATAATGTTTTTTTCAGTTCATAAAGGTCTGGGAGCACTCCAAGTCTTGTCTTGCAGTGAAGTCAACTTTTAAATATAAAAAGGAAGTATAAAAGAAATTTAAAAAATGCATTTATTCATTTTCACATTTCTACTGTTGGGCTAGTATATGGATAAAAACATGGAAAACCAGCAATGGTTTTCATATCTCAGTTTCACTGCTGTGGTGGCAGTATTGTGTTGTCATTTCTGCTATATACAGCTGTGAACCTAGCTAAACCTGAATGTCAAAACCTAGGCTTTGGGTAGCTGAAGGCTGAATAAGACTGTAAGGATATGCTAAGTACAAGTATTAGCAAAGGTGTAATTCTGGAGGAAATGCACTTTCATGTTCAATAATAAATCTTACTTGCACTTTATGTATTATTTATTATTTTGCTATTAGGACTCTGGGAGATCTCAGTCTGGGAAACATTCACTGTCAATCATAAATCAGTTTGAGAACTATGGAAGAGTAAATGGATTGTGTTGTTTTTATTGGTTAAATGTCTGGGAACTAATATAGATAATAAATATTATAAACTAATAAAGAAATAATATGCATAGGTCTCTATTCATAGGTCTGTGAGATTTGCATTTCCTCATCATGTAAGGCTATTTTAATTTTTACACCATTTCATAGTTGAGATTTGAAGGGAAATTTGAGGGTAGCTTTTATAGCCATGAAAAGAAGGAATTATTTTTCAATGAAGCAACTGTAATCAGAAAAAGAAAAGTTAAGCACATTTTAAGAGTACTAACTAAACATTTCTGAGTCATCCAAAATAGCTATCACATAAATAATTAGAAAGCTGTTAAAATGGATTCAATTATTATTTATATTTAGTAAATTCATCAGTTCAAAAGCTTTCTGTTTAGCAAACCACTCAATCAGCTGGGAACTGGAGTTAAAATGGTTGTTGTAGCATAATTTTTTAAGGAGTTTCAGTTCTAGATGAAAATGTCTCACAAAATAAATATTTTTTTGAGAAAAAGTAAAAACACAGATTATGAGGAAAGTGTCCAAAATGATCTGAATGCCTGGGACAGAAATAGAAAAGACATAAATAAATATAGTATTATTTCTGCCTTCAGGAGTCAGAAATTTAATATATTTTCATGCCTGTTTTCTTAATTCTAAAGCCTCAATGTGAACATATTCATTAAGTTTTAATGTTAATTTGGAGATCAAATTTACTAAAGCATATTCATAATTTATCTGCATAAGTGTTCTCCGTACCTTGCCAGTAGCACAAAGTATTGTGGAATCGGTAGTGAGCTATTTTATTTTGAAAGACTGAACTGAGACTAGATAGGAATTAAAAATAGCTGGCTTGTTGGCAAAATGAATAGTATCTGTTGTGTAGATTCACGGTATGAATTAGATAATAATCTCTGAAGTAATTATCTGCAATTACTCCATTACCTTAGGGAATGAGAAAGATAAAAGACTGTGAAAGCATAAATTGTGTGTTACAGATCATTTTAGACCTTCCCCTGTTGATTTACACTACACACAGGAAGAACTAGTTTCAGCTTGAGCATTCGCTAGTAGCTTTGGGCTACATACATTTGGAAAGGGAGCTAGTCCTGCCTGGCTCCTCTGGCTGGATACCCTGTGAGAGATCAGATTACCCCTCCGAATGGGGCTTTGGTGCACCTGGTTGTCTGTCTGTCCTGTCAGCTGGACATGTCAGGCACGGGACATCCTGTTTGATTGAGAGAGAGTGGACTTCCGAGGTACAGCCTCCTTGAACCCTGCAGAGGGTGAGTGGAGAGCACAGTGCTCTCCTTGCCCTGGTGTCTGAGCAGAGCTGTAATAGAGATGCTCCTTCTCTCTGTCAGCACGACAGAGTCCAAGGTGACAGGATGCCCATGTCTGCATTGGTTATGTGATGCTGGAAGTCGATGCCTTATCCTGCGCTTCCCTGGACTCATGTTCTGAATCCAAATCCATTTCTTCTCAATGCTGAAGACTCGCGGGGTTCTGGAGGGACAAACTTTTGAAGCAATTCCTCCTCTTGCACTCCATCTCCTCATCCTGCATATAGTACAGGGTACCAGACCACTGACCACGGCTTTCTAAAAATAGTTAAAACAGAGAAAGCACTCTCCTTGGGTCAGAACTGTGTCCTGAGCACTTTTGGCCATTATGACTGCAGCAAGCAAAAATGTCTTGCCCATCTTCAGTGATGGAACTCAGGTACCATTCTGTCTCTCTCTTAGAACCTATGGTTTTCTTTATGTTTCTAAAAGTGCGGAGTTGCACATATACGTGCCAACTATTAGAGGATGGAAACTGACTTGTAACATTTTGTGCCTTATATACATCACGAAAATGTGCACTCCCACAATCATTTTGGTTAATTAAGTATTCAGTGTCTGACTTCAGCCAACACCGGAGAATGAAAGGGAGATAAATGTACTAGACCAAACTGACAGCTCTGCAAATGATAATAATGGAATCTACTGGTTTTGGACATGTTGCATTTTTGGTTAATGACAGAACTATCATGTTTGTCAAACTGACATCAGAATTATTAGAAATGCAAATGGAATTAAAAAAGCAGTAAATTAAACGGACACAGATAAGGGTAAGGCGGGTAGTTTCTGCAAAATAACAGCACTTTGCCAGATGTTTCCGTGCAAAACCAGATGGAAGTTGTAGCATTATTTATTTTTTTAGCAGAATACAGAGTCTAAGTTGGAAGAGGTATGACTGTAATTATAAAGACACATGTGAGCCATTTTTTAAAATTAATTGTCTTGATTGCCAATAGTAGTATGATTATGGCAAGCATGGCCATCAGTTGCCCAGGACTTTTCCAGATGGTCTCAGACCATGGCACAGGGTGGCTAATAAGTGAACAGGTTATCCAAGGTAAACTTGTCCACACCTTCCTCACATCTCATCAATGCAGTATAGATATTTCCTTACCTAATGTTATGAGAGATACCTACATTAAAAATAGAGGGATTAGTTAGAGTGACTTAGCATTGTGGGGCTTGTGTTGTGAGAAAACTGCATCACCTGTGAATTTCTTTGCCTGACTCCCCTTTGTGCAATTAAGAGAGTTCTATGTTTTCTCAGGGGTCAGTGAAAATTAGTATGTATATTTGCTCCAGAGAGGAAGGTGCCTTAATAGCGATGGAGGCCATGCCTGTATATGGGAGATAACAAAGTGCAGGAGAGCCTGAATTAGTACTGAAGTGCTTCGTCCTATGGTTTGACCCCTCTAACCTGAGCTCCCCATGTGGACGCAGCTCCCCAGCTAGACCAGTTCCTTCCCTGCTTCACCACTTTCTCCTGTGACCAGTTTCTGCCTTTCCTGGAATTCCCCTTAAAATTGCCACAGAAGGGAATACTTTTCCTCTTAGCAGCTATTGCTAGGTCTTTTTTGTTGGCTGATGCTGATTTTTGTGCTTCAACAGTATCCCCTTGCTCAGCTATATCTTTTGTATTTGTCTTGAATTTACCAGGCTGTCAAGACAGAAGTGTCCAGAGAATATTGCTAAATATTTTGTCAGGGCTGGATTAGATGCAGGCACAGGTCTGTGTAAGCGTTCATGTCCAACAACAGTGTCTTAGCTACCTGAGGTTTTTGTGGCATTTCTGGCTCAACATTTCTCTAACATGCTGGGGTAATGCTAAAGGTCTGTTCTGCCACATCTCCAACTTTGTGGACTGGCATAATACCACTTTGTATGACATGGTGATGCTATGCAACAAATATATGACATATCACCTGTCCCCATGATGTGGCTAATTCAGCCATTTCAGCAAGACACGTTAGCAGGAGAAGTTGCATCATCAGTTCACAATGTTAGTGTGTCAGCGTGAATTTAATGGGCCTCATGGGACAAAGGTTGTTCTTCAGCCCCTTGAACATGCTCCAGTGGATGAATAGCACTGAATTTTTAAGTGGTACAGGTATCTGATCTGGCCACCACAGACACATTATTTCCTAGGCAGTATTTTCTCCTCAAAAGTGTACTGATTTTTTCTTGTGCAATTTGCTTGTCCGTTCGTATGCGAATGCCAAGCTGTGTTCTGCACCTCTGGGTGCAGAAGGGAGGGAGTTCATCTCCTGTTAACTGCAGATGCCTCCCCTGGAGAGTCACACCTTGGACTGTCAGTGTCATCTGAAATAAATGATCGTTCCTGGGACACGGTCACTCTGAACTAGTCTTACCTGCTAGGTGAACCTACCTACTTTTACCCACTAGGTAGGTAAAGTGATTACCTTAGGACTTGGAGAATCAGGCTTTAGAAAAACACCTAAGGCCTGAAGTGACCTTCAGTGAGTGCCAAGAGGGTCTAAAAAATCTGAGTTTAGTCACATGAATACTCCTTAAGAGGCCAAATTTAGACCTATTTAGTGGCTCTGATGAGTACTAGTTGCTGATACGAGCAGGGTACTGCTTACCCTAAGTAAGGTAAGCAGGACAGAGTCAATGTACCAAGTAAGTCTTAAATTTGGGGTCCCCTTTGGACTTGTCTGAAGCATGGGCCTAAATTGTATGGTGACTCTCTAAAACCTAGAGAGTGAGTAGCAAATTAATTTCTAGCAGTGCTTCTGTCTTAGGAGAGAAATAAGGGTAGAACATGTATCTGAATATCCAGGGATTTTTAATTCTTATATAAACAGATTATTTTTGTTTAGAGTGGGGGAGGTTTACCCTATCTTCTCCTGGAACTGTTCATAGCTGCAATCAAAGGGGAGATATTACAGAGGAAATTAGGAACAAGCAGTCCTACGAGTTCAGTGTCAAGTGATAAGCTACACAAAAGGTTACAAATTAAAGAGATTTACTCTTTGACAGGTGGGAAAAGTATGAAAGCAACATAATCTAGAAGTCATGGCAAAAAATAATAACTTTTAGACACTGGAGCTCCCTGTAAAAATTCTGAAAAAGATTACTATCATCCATCACTGCTTCCAGAAGGAAAATAAAGGAAATGTATATAAGTAAAACATTTTTGTTCTTTTTCAGGAATGTGATTTTTTTCTTATCTTGTGGCTACAGCTTTCCCTAAGATAAAATAATTACCAAGCATAAGGCTAATTTTCTGACATCATTAATTATATCATGAAAGTCATCTTAAAAGACTGTCTGGGGGATTTGGGTCTGAAAAAGTTAATTAGCAAAAACTGCAATTTTATTTAAAATAGTTATGTTTTTGAGAGAATTGTAAGGATAGCTTTACACATAAAATGTTTGCTATTTGCAGTAAATCCTTTTCCTTATTTTCATTTAAGGACAACTAGAATAGCTTCATAGCTCTAGTTTTCTAATTTGAGGTCTTCTGAACTGTGTATTGAAGAAGAATGGAAATATTGTCTTGTTTTTCCTGTAACACAAGAGTTGTGTTCAATTCTTGGTAACATAAGCATGTTGAGCTGTATACAATGTAGTTGAGTTAACAAAGATGTCAAAGAGTTTCTCAAGTCGCAATGTTTTATGACATCTCTTGTCAAAGTACGTGGCACTTGAATGACAACCACATTGAATTGCTTTTCTAAGAAATGTTCTTCAGAAATTTTGCATTACAAAGATAATTCTTTGTTCAATGCTTAATCACTCAACATTGTCTCACAACAATACTTCATTGCAGAATTTGCTAAAATATGACAACAGCTAACAGGAGCCATGTATGCATAGAGTCTCCTGGTAACAGGTGATTCATTTTTAGATTGAGCCTCATGTCTCTTGCCCTGAGTTTTATGTGGAACCACTTCTGATGGTCTACCCCAGGAAACTTGTATTCCTTCCAAAGGCTTTGGGAAAACTGTGGTTAAACAATCAAACCATGCTGTTGATGGGTTAGTGGAACCTAATAAGCCTCATTTTGTCTGCAACTGTTATAAATTGTCCCTTGCCAATCCTTTCTGTGCCTTTGATCTTATAAGGCAACTTTGGCTTATTAAAAGGGCAAGCTGAAATTGTCTTTTAACAGAAACCTGTTGTTTTGAACAAACAGGATTTTGTGTGAGATGTGTCTGCAGAAAATACTGATCTGGAAAAATTGTATCACAGTTTATGGTGCTTGTAGCTGAGTTGTGACATAGACTAATGACATATGTGTGGGTAAGTTTCTTTCTGTGGACTTTGTCCACACAAAGCCGATACCTTATTCGAAGGATACTTCTATGTGCCAGTGTTGGTGTTAACATTTTCTAAAGCAGTCATACCTGCTTCCCTTTGAAAACTCCACAAACAGACCACAGAAAAACAAGAAAGGTTTTAGGTGTCATAAAGAAGTGAGAAAAGCCTTAAATTTATTTTCTTTGCAAATCAGCCCTCAAGACAGATTTCCCTGGGCTAGGTTAGCCCAGTGGAAAGTGTGAGCAGAACTGCAGCCTTCCAGATGTCTGAAAGTTTTCTGTTCCGTGGTACTTTGAGTTAAACATATTACAAGTAACACTCAAAAGGTCCCAGAGTTAGTGAAACAGTGACATTTCGAAGAGACTTTGCCAGAATTGTCATATTAAAAGCATTCTCAAAGTGCTCCAGTGAAGGCCCAGGTGCTTATCACACCCACACACAAGTGCCAGAAAAATTTTCTGTGTCATGAGAGGTTTCCATTTCTGTTAGGAATCTCTGTATATCATGGGGCTTTGAGGCAGCCAGCAAGGATTCAGCTTGGGTAACGAATGATGAATGGGAAGCTGCTGCTTCCATGTTTTTTACTGTTCAAGACACATTTTAAGACTGAATGACAGCTCCAGCATCACACTCTGTTCCTCGCGCATCTCAATGAAAAACAAGACAAAAAAAGAACCCGGCTCAGACCCCTGCCAGACATGGAAATATCTTTTCAAAAAAGCAGCCACTACTATTTTGAGGGCCAAATGCTGGTTACCAGTAGGCTGAGTGGGTGGAGAGCGTCTGAAGGACTCTGCACCCAGACAGCGGGAAGCAGCAGTGGTATTGCAGTATTGCTGCTGATGATTTATTAGCTGAGACTCTCATAGGCTGTTCAATAAAGTTCAGAGCCAGGAAAAAACTTATGGCCCATCATCAGTGAGACCCTCATATGCACTCCCAGTATGTATTTATTGGTTTCATGGTATTGGTGACTCAGCACCAGATGACTGAAAGAAGAGCTTGCAAACTGCATTTTAGCATTACTGGGGAAAAAACAAACAGGGAAGATAGACAGAAGTGGATTAGATCCTTGTACAGTTACATGCTGTGGGAGTGGACATGTCTGTCTTTATGTACTTGCAGAGGCTACAACAGTAAGGTAGATGACTAGGCTGTCTGGGCACTAGTCCTAATTAAATCCCAGTGAAAATTAAAGCTTTATGCATTGCTGTAGAACTCACATATTAAGGTGGCCTTTGAAAGGGAAAAAACAGGAAAAATGTTTTAAAGTTAAATATTTTCATTATTAGAGCTTTATGAAGAAGAGCAGAAAGATTTATTCAGAATTAGTGAAAGATTTTTAATAGATCTGGATAAAAGGCTTTGAAATTCCAAGGGGATGTGCATATGCTCATGCAAAATGTTTCTATTTTCTAACCAGTGCACTGTCTTACTAGCCATCTCTTTCACTGAGTCGTCGAAGGCTATGTAGAACAAGTACATCTATAAAAGGAATTCCTGGAAATATGTTTTCCTATTATTGTGTGCTCAAATTGCAACTTGCAGGGCAATAATAGGGATAATATTAATTCTGCACAGTCTTTGATAAAGGCATTATTGGGGGATTATACTCTCAATCTCCCCTGGACTTTGTAGTAATGAAGAAGCAGGGGCTTCCTCTCTGAAAATTTATATAAGCCCAATTTCAGTGCATGTGGCCAGCTTAAGCTTTTGTCAGGAGAAGGATGCTATGATTTTAACACAGCTTCTATAGGAGAACTTATTTTGGGAAGATTAATACAGGGAAGATACTCAGGGGAACAAAACTCAGTGGCCTTCTGAAACAGACAGGTAAAGCAATATGGCTTATCTGACAACAAATATTTCCCTGCAAAGAATCAAATCCTGTGATAAAAATATGTGAATCTGTGCTGTGTTCTCAAACTGTAAGCTTCATGCCTGAAATAAATGAGATTCAACTAACAGTCAGACCAGCAGAAACTTATACTGGAATTAATTGCTTGTGTTGAAAGCCTGAGAGCAGGAAATAATTATGGCAGCGGTGCAAAAGATGAGTTGTGTCTCCCTGGTAAGGCTTAGACACTGTATGACAGTCACACAAACAACCTTTTTAACTGCTGCCACTCGTCAACAGATCTGCTGTAACTAATAGTGGCCATTGTCAAACTCAGCTGTGGCCAGTATTTCAGATCGTTACTTTGATTATTCTTCTCTCATTTTTCTGTTGCAAAGACTATGTATTTTAATACTGAGGTCATTGCTTACTAGATAATACTGTCAAATACATTTTGCAGACATGTTTTGTGGTCTCCAAGAGATTTTTTAAATTTACTTGTATAAATTCAGGGTTTGATCATACTTGGATCAACACTGGGTGATTTTAACAAACACAGACATCTCACTATAAACAAACTTACATTTATCTGCTGCTCTCTGTATACTTTTTTCAGTGTGGTTAGAGTTTATTCTCATGTATGTTCCTACCAGCTACACAAAAGGAAGATCATATCAACTTCTGGAAATCTGGAACAACTTTATGACTGCAATTAGAGGGGCAACCAATAACTGTTTTCCAACATTACAAAAGCCACATACATCCAAGATGCCGGATGCTTAATGGCATCAATAAAGAGTAGGTTCTAGATGTCAGTGCCATGTAAATGAGATTAAGTTCTTCCTCCTCACCAACAGAGACAAGATGAAGTTACACCCTCTCCAAAACATTGAAGTACCAGGGAAGAAAGTTAATAAAAGTAGTTACATTTGGGGCATCCAGAGTAATATTAATGAAAATATCAAACCTCCAAGAAGTAACAGTTAATGACTAGATATAATCTAATTAGTGAGTTTGAAATGACTAAGACTGGGCACTTTATTAGACCACCAGTGTGATTTAGATGATAGAATGAGACTACATTGTTTTCTCTTGTCATAAAAGTTGCAGACTTGGATAACTAAATGTTAGAGCAACTCTTCTGTTGCAGCTCAGCTGTTTCTTGAAGCACTGCCTTTATTTTCAGATTTGCTGTTAATACCACTGAAATTTGGACCAGAAGAATTTGTGCTACTGTTTCAGTAACATTCAGATCTCGAGTGGATTGCAAAATTGTTCTAGGATATTGTCTCATTTCTACAATACTTCTTCCTTGCAACAACTTAAAAGCAAACAAAATGAAAAGATAAATCTATTAAACATAAAGCTGGGAGTGCCCCCATGGAATGAAGTTATATGATGATACTAGAGTTCTCTGTGCCAGGTAGTGGGAAGAGAGAGTGCCAAGTAAAGAGTGAATGGTGGAAAATTGACATCTAAATAATTGTGAAGGAAAACAGAGATTGCAATAGGCTATCATTAAAATGTGCACTTTTAAAATCAAAAGCTGGTTGCAATTTTGACAATTCTAAGTTGGCAGGTGGCTGCAAACAAAATTACACTCTTCAGCTTCTTTGGAAATAGTAGTTAATAACTCTTAGGCATTTCTGGCCTGTGGGACTCCAAAAACAAATCAGTGTGCCTAGATGAGATAGTAACGTGTGGTTAATGAAAACTGGTGCCAGTATGAACCAATTCAGAGCTGTGTAGTAATGAAAACGATATAATGAAAACTGTAAGTTATATAAAAGTGTTTGTACATCAAGGAGACTATGGAGGCAGCAAGAATGAGAAGAGAGAAGCCTGGTGAGATCTATTTAATCATCATTAGGATAAATGGTTCTGTGAAGAAGCAGGGATTTTTTGTAAGATACACTTCTGTATTCCCTTTCCTGAAAAAAACCCCAAACATGGACCTGCAAAGTATGTGTTAGCCAGCTGTACCTATAAGTCTATATATTGCCTGCTTGTGGAAGAGAGAGTTGATCTGGTCAGTACCATGAGCTGCATCCCTGCATAGTCCTCCCATTAACATAAGACAGAGAGGTCTATTTCTTCTGGGAAAGTCTGGGAGAGAAAAGAGGCAAGTTCTGCCATCTTTTCTGTTAACTTACTCTCACAAAGAGAAGAGAAAAAGGTTGTCTCTTAAGTGAAATGCTGTCATCTGCAAAGACATAGAGAATACTCTGTGTGTGTATTTCTGAAATCATCACAAAATCATTACATCATTCAACAGATAGCCCTTGATTTTAGATCAAAAATGAAATGTTAAACACTGATCATGTAAGTTAAATACACGCAATGAAGAAAAAAGAGTCTGTGATGAGCCATGTAATGGAACTGACCTACTTGGCAAAATACCATAGAAAATTATTGGAAAAATATGAGTAACAAACTAAAAATGTTCCCAAACAGAGCTGATAAGGAAACATTTGTTTTTAAGGAATGCTGCAGTGTGCTGCTTTGGTAAATTCTCATTAAAAAAATCTTTAACACAACTATAGTGGAAAATCCATTCTGATTAACAATGACATTCACACTAAAATGTGAAGTGGGAATGTCAATATTTGGTATAACTATTTGACATATTTAAGCCATACATTCAAGTAAACACACTGTTGGGTGTATTTATTTTTTTATTTCTTGGTAAAAAAAGAAGTATCAAGAAAAAATGCAGTCTTGTCTCATAGTGTCTTATTAGGAGGTACTGTTATTTTAGTTGCTAATCTTTTCGTTGAGTTCAACTTCCTAATTCAGTTAATTTATATTGAAGCCATGGAATTAGAAAATAGATATGGTATAAATTTGCCTCATTAAAGATGGCAAGAAAAAATGCTTGCATGAGAAGAGAGCCATAGTCAGTGACAACCCTCCTGTAGTATTATTTTAAATTTACTAATTCATATTGTACTATAACAAAGGCACTGTAGATGGCAGGCAGGATATGTCATCTGGAAATAACTGTTCCTGCAGAGAATAACACTGTGGTTGGGTATTATCTTCTAAAGATCCATGGATTACCTGACACTCCTCAGTTTTTAAATACCAAGACTTGATTTTCCTTTAGAAAGTAGAAAGCCAATCTTGCAAATGTCTGGAGACAGTAACTGCATTACCTCATGCAATATATAAATGTGAACTGCTACTATTTTTTATGTTAAGCTTCATATGCACAAAAAGCAATAAGAATTCCTGTGAAAAGTTATCTTTTCACATCCTTTTTTTTTTTTAATGAAACAGATATCTTTTTGAAAATTCTCAGTATTTTATGTGTTTACTGTTTATTTAACCAAATCCCAGCATGAAGAGTACAAATTGTTTTAAAGTGTCGTGAAAATATTAGATTTTTTTTAAACAGGCTTTAAATGTGGTCTTCAAAAACACATTCTTATTTCCATGAGATGTAACTTTCTTACAATTTACATTAGGATCCATTCAGAAGCTCCTCACTGATATATGAGCTGTAAGCTGGGTCACCCCAAGGAACATTGGTGTTAAATTCAAACTGTGGTATCCTGTGGTTGCATCTGAATTTTAGGACTCTCACCCTGGCTGGCAGCTGAGAAAAAGACAAATGTGTTTAGTCCTGCTGTTTTACACCACCTCTTGCCCTTAAAGGACACCCTTGCTTTCAATAGAAATTGCATGGACAAGGAGCTCTACTGCTTTCTGGCAGGTACCTTAGTGCAAAGAAGATGTTATCCAGGAACACAGTTTTCACTTTGTCTGATATAAAAAGTTAGAATACTCTATGCATGAATTCCTTTTCATTATACCAAACCCAAATCTCGCAAAACTTAACATATATGAACAGAAACAATATCGCAACCCTTTATGCAGGTACTGACAACTAAGAAGCTGACACTCCTCTCCATTATTCTGGCTGGACACTACCTTGGTTGATGGGAGTGTGCTATTTTCTGTCTACTCTCTTGGTCCTACCTCTGATGTAACTGTACACCCAGATGTAAAGCTGAAAGAACAAAATCTTGCAGAACTCAGTTCCCTGCTCCATTCAGTTTAAACTACCCTAAAATGTCTAATTCATGAAAATTGTCTTTCTGTTCTGACAGAATTTTAGATGAAGAGCTTTTATCAGCACAAATTTTCTTGCAGTTAACATTTGCTCTTGCATGGGATTGTATCTGTTATAACTTTTCTTACTGTGGTATGGTTTAATGAAAGGATTAGTGCACTTGGGATCAGGAGATACAAAATCACTTTGGAGGTGGAGAACTCACAAACCTTTCGTGCCCCTCTCTGTCCATTAATTTTTTTTCCAGGTTTTCACATTTGATTGTGTAAGGGGTAATGTCACATCTCATGTGGTTTGTTGTAAAGCAGTTATCAGAACTGTCTGCTAATATTACATTGTTATAACGTGTATACCATTTTTTTCTTAAGAGATTGACTTTCAGTATGTGTCATTGCTTATCAGAATCTCCTTGAAATTGTTAACTAAAAAGGTATACAATTAATTTACTTCCCATACCTCATACAGAGATGTGGTAGCAATGCAGTGAAGCAGAATTAACTTCCAGTGTTAGATTAATGAACATCAAGTCATCACACTAGTTCTGACTGGGCTACTGCTGTGCTAACGTGCTCTAGGGCTCTGTAATTAACTTCCTGAAAATATGACTAAATTCTTCTTATATCATATGTCTCCTTCACTGATTTGCACAAAGAAAATGGTTGAGGAAAATGCAGCTTTTTTTTTTTCCCTTAAGCCTAATCACAGCAGCCCTGCACTGAAGTCTACAAAGGAAATAAAAAGAGGAAAAGGAAGGAATCAGCAAGGAGGCTTGGCTAGGTTTATTGACAAAACATGAAGAAAAGCAACGATGTTGAGGTTTTTTTTAGTTTTCTGATTAACTAATTTCTCATGTTCCCCACAGAAAGGAGTCTGTGAGAAGTATGCAATGTTGACAGAGGAGCAGCGTAGAAGTACTTACCAGTACATGGAATTAGGTAGCTGCCCACAAGACAGCTATAGGTACAGCCATCAGAGGTGTGTAAGAAAGAAAGGAAAGATGTTTTTATCATCAATATGTTTATGCTAGTGTCTTATGGTGAAATATATATTAACAAAGTTATCTTCAAATAGTCTATTGAGGGTTTTTCCACTGAAAACAACTATGTGGGCATGAGAGAAAAATAAACGGCAGCTTTCCAGTGTAAGTATCAAACACTAAAATTCTCACATTTGGCAGTGCTGGGAGGAGTGATGGAGGGAGGACCAGGTTAACATTCAGTCAAGCAAGTCTTCAGAGCACTGACCCCCAGTTGTTGTCTTTGAGTTAGAAAGGTAGAAGATAAAAAGAAAAGAAAAATAGCTTCATTCTCTCAGCGGCACCTATTTCCTTTGCAGAGCTTAGAAGAGCCTTGTTGACTATCTTAGACTCCTGATGAAGTACGTGCCTTCAGAAATTGACACTTCTCACACAGGGATCATCAAAACCTCTTCTTACTAAAACAGATCCTTGGTTGCATTTCAATGTAAGAGGATAAAGGTCTTGTTGGGAACAGGTCAGTTCCTAGCAGGGATCGATCCTAAGAATCTGACAGATAACCTTATTTTAAATAAGTTCCTGTGCCGCCCCAAAAGCTGTGCAGTTTTGCACGCATTTGCTGCAACCCCATGCTGTGATGATGGAAAAAGCTCCTTCCAGCTGTGGGTGGGAGGTGTTTTTCCCTGAACCCCTTGGCTCCGTGCAGCATCGGCCATGTCAGCGTGTCTCTGCCAGATGGCGGCCGCCCTCCTGACACCATCCCCTGGGGGCAGTCCCACAGCCCCTTACAGCATGGGCAAGAGGGCGAGCAGGGCCACGGCGGGCACTGCTGAAGGGCCCTGGGGTTTTCATGGCAGAGCAAGACCTGGCTGTCGCTGCCCACAGGGGTGGCTTTGAATTGCAGATCCAAGTCCTTAAACTGGCAACAGCAGAAAATCCTGGATTATATGACATGAGAGCAAGAAATTTGTTTCTGCCCTGGTGGCAGGCCCTTTGGCAGCTCTGCCTATGATTACAGTCTCACTGTGTTCTGAATAAGCAATGGATGACTTCTAAGTTACTGGATCAAAACACATGTTTTTTGGGGAGGCGAAAAGAGCTGTGTTTTGTGAATGCATATTTTGTTTTCTTTTTAAGTCTTTGCCTTGGCAAATCTGATAACAGGACAAATGTATAAAGAATGAAAGCAGCTTTACCTTATTCTTGGATGAACTGGTTCTGATGTGTCAGTACAGTATCTTCATATTCCCCTTGCTCTGTTTAGATAAACGTTTCCAGTCAAAAACCTCAGTCTGAAAATTTTGCCCAGACTGAGTTTGTCTTGCCCAATACAGACTTTTCATTGTAACTCTGTTACTGATCAAAACTTTTGTCAAGTTTCAGAATAAGAGCTCATCTTTAGTTAGTGCATGTTTCAAAGGAAAGTATCCAGGCGTAGCGAATATCATGCATGCGACTCATGGATTCATGAGGAACAGATGCCATTTGCAGTGAGCAATAAGAGTAGGCACTTATGTTTTGAATTATTTAAGCATATGAGAGCAAAGAACAACCAAATGATTAAAAAGAAAGCATTCTTGCCATGTTAGTCCAAACTGTATATTCTCATAGCCATTTAAAATCATGCTAGGAAAGATTAATAATCAGCTAGTGTTGAGAGTAGGTTTTTACTTAGAGACCCCAGTGAAGATCAGAGTCCTCTGTGTTGGGCTGTTTGTGGATATCTGGTAAGAGTCAGTCCCTATCCACAGAAATCTGTCATTCAAAAGCACATAGTGAAACGGTTATTCACACTAGGGGTTGTTTACATGAGATGCATCCTGACTTGCTCACTGTATGGTTTTTCTGCTTCCTCTGAAGCAGCATCATAAGAAGGCAATGTCTCAGAAAGTATCTCCTAAATGTCCGGCTGCTCTGTACAAGGAAGGAATGGTCCCTCCATGCTCAAGGTGCTGCTGCACATACATTGTCTTCTGTGATGGGACACTGTAGCCATGTGATGACTCTGGTCAGCATAGTGGGGGTGAAATGGTGCCCACTGTTGTCCTGCATGCAGACCCATCTCTCTGCAGTCTGTGACAGGATTTCTCTCAGATGTTTCAGATTAAGTGATACACCTGCTAATTTCATAGACTGACCCTCAATTGTCAAGGACAAAGGAACAATATATATGTCTATCAGCTAAGAACAGAGGGCAGTAGAGCTGGAGTGCAAAATGAAAGCACTAGCATCACTGTGATATGAATTACCAGGTTCGATCGTCCTGGTACCACTCAAGAGAACTTTCATTAAGGCCAAGATTTTTCACCCAAAACTACTTTTTCAGACAAAGAACGTGATCAATATGACTGACTACAGAGTGAGTCAGAATAAGGTTTCAAGATCAAATGAACATGTATATATATAAACTGAAGAATAACCAGTGAGCTAGTAAAATTCAGAATAAATCATCTGTCTCTAAACCCTTCTATACATCATAGCAAGCATGAACAATGCATAGGGATAACTTCTCATTTTTTCTTTGCCTTTCACCTTCAATATTTTCACGAAGAGTGTTTAAGACCTTAATTACTTTTGAAAAGCAAACAACTGCAATAAGCATACATCTGATCCTATCAAAATCAAACAGGATATTCCCCTCTATGATAATAGGATTTTTATAAAAATCCTGATAGTTCTTAACTGGGATTAGGTTTAAGTGGGAAGGCTTTCTAATACCAGAAATCAGATTATTTTTGTGGTCTTTTTGTACTATCATTTTTATTACAAAAATACACATTCTGTTAAGAATAACAGTTTATAGAATGATCTAGAAAATTACTGAACACATCAAAGCTAGAAAGACAAGAAATGAAAATAATATATGGAATAGTTATACTCCTCTAAGACTTTTTCAAACTGATTGAAAAAATGGATAGTGCTGTAAGTCTATTCATAACACGTTACAGCTGTAGTTACTGCAAAATAAATTTTGCCACATTTTATAACATGAATTATAAATTCTGGAGTGCAAACTATTCAAAACATTATATTCATATGCCTTTTTAGTTTCATATGCAAGGTATGTACAAAGTTAAAAGATAAACTGAGAGTCAGGATACAGATTATTACAATTGAGTGGTGCATAGGAAAAGTCCATCTCAGAAGCACAGTACATCTGTTGAGTAATCTGTTGAGTAATAAACTCATGAAGTATTTTGTAGACTTGTTAGATTCATTCATTGCTCATTGGTCAACCCTTGCTTAAATCAAAATAAATCTCACTAACTTTCATGGGAGCAATGCTGGTGCTTATACAGCTAATGCATATTTTAGGCTGAGATGTAAAAAAAACATGTATGTGTTTAGAAAGACATATATTTAACTATCTTGTGGCTGTTGCCATGAATTCTGTAATCAGTTTTATTTATTTATTAATAAAGTCAAGGATAAGTATTCCAGTATAGCAAACATATTTCCAAAATCAACATATCTGCATTACTATTTGCAGTATCCAGTTACCAAGGAAAAGTAGTTCTGCAGCACTTTTCATGTTATGAGAGTTAAAGCGCATACTTAGTTAATGGTTTTGGAGGCAATTTGGATGCTTGTCTAGGCACATATGTTTGTGTGTAGCAGAATGGGCAGGTGCAGGTGAATGTTCCCTTGCATAAGATCAGGTGTGGTCTTCTCAGGGAACCAAACTCATACAGGGAAGTCAAAAGGGAAAATGGAGATGTGGGACATGAAACTAGAATTTTTGTGAGATTTTGTTGCAAATGATTATCAATCTTCAATAAGCCAACTCCAAACAGTTGGTGTTTTTAAAAACAGAGTTGGGCATGTTTTCCTGTGTGGAAAAAAGCAAAAAGATAGTTTGAGTTTTTGTCCCGAGTTGATATCAGAACAAAGTGTTTCAATAATGAAATTTCCTGTGTGATGAAAATGCTGGTTGTCTGTCGGGTCTTTTTAGACATCTTCCTCAGAATCCCCCATAACAATATATACAAACAAACACTGCTGAAGAAAAATCCAGCTGTGCTGTTTACACCAGCAGGAAACTCAGGCTATGATTTCCATACACCCATATATCACAGACTAGAGATAGAAGAACTTATTTTTAATGTAATGTTCAATCTCAGTATTACTAGCCAGAAGAGCGATTTTCTCATGACACTAAGCAATATCTTAAAGAATATTTCCAGTAGATTCTTGGTTTTAATTTGCGCTCTGTTTCTTATCTTCTATTTCTTTGCACAACTTGCACTCTGAGCACTACTCTGACACATTCAGTGGTTGTTAATAATTTCATATCTAATTCTTTGTAAATGTACTATTTGTTTTATTCTTTGCAAGAACTTTGAGATCTTTGGGTGAGAAGAACTCTTGAACTGTGAAATAATATCATTATGATCTAATAACATTACTAATTCAACTATATTCTGACTGAAAATGAATCATAATACTAAGTAATAAAGATTTTAGACTCATTTAAAAAGATTGATTTACAATTCACGTGAATTTACTCAGAAGAAAATCTAAAGTATTCCAGAAAGAGATTAAAAGGTGTAACATTTCTTAGCTATGCTCTCCCATCAATAAGTTGCCACATGATTTCAGTTCATTTCAATCTATGAGAGCAGTAAAGAGTTGCATCTAACATGATTTTGAGATACCTGTCTCTATTTTATTTTTGAATTTGTCTCATTTAGTCCATGACAGTTAGTTTGTGCTGAAAACAGTGAGTTGGCAAGAAAAAAAAGCTAGCTCAGGCTTAAAAGTCTTTTTCTGTTTGTCTTCTATTGTAATCTTCATCCTCAGTTACTATTCTTATTACAGACTTCCTTATAAACCAGTGAACTATAATAATGAAATGTAATAGTTTGTATGTCATACAATATACCCATCTCTCTTTAAACATGCCCGTCTTTTTAGTTTGCTGGTATTCTTGCTTACTGGGGTCATGAAAGTTTGGAAGGCACCTCCTTATTTTCAGCTCTGTGTTGAATTCTTGCCTCTTATTATCTCTGTATTAATTCAGTGGTAGTTTTATGGTTTAGTTATTGTGAGAAAATTAAAATAGTTCTTTATTACAGGAATATAAAGTAACTGAATAAATATACTGGCAGTGTTTTTGTGTTTTTGCATAACAAAAAAAAAAAAGAATTGTTTTAGAAAATCAGATCCAGCCAACAACATGATGCAATAGTAAAGTTTAACAGGGAAGACAAAATAAGATAATCTACCAAAAATCTGCATGAGAATAAAGTAAGTTTATCTATTAATTTTAGGAAGAAACAGTAAAACAAAAAAAGAGTGATCTAGTGTTTATATGTCCCTTTTTGAGTCCCTCAGAGACTGGGTGCAGAGCATTTGCTGGTGCAGAGTTTCACTGACTTCATGGACCTGCATCATGGCCCCGGAAATCATGTTTTAGCAGTGTTAAGCCTGCTACAAATTAGGCTGGTATACAGAAACCATTATTCTGTATTTTACTTTTCCCCCAAGATAGGTTTTTTTTTTTTTTTATATTGTCTTTTATCTATCTGAGAATATTTCCACGTGCTTCCTAAGAAGTGCTGTACTAAAATAAAACAATAGCTTGCAGTTTAGGCCTAGACATTCTATCAGTGGGATAGTTTGCTGGAGAAACACTACCTAATTTCTCTACAGTGCAAAGCTGACTTTACAAGCTAATGACTTTTATGTACCAGAGGGTGATTTGAGAAAATGACCAAATAAAATAAAGGCAATATCAGCATAGATGAGTGCAGAATGGCTTCTGTGATCAACTGTGCAAAGGAAAACTGAGGGGAAGAGTGAAATGGAGTGACTATGCCCTTTTGCAATGAAAAGAAAGAGTTGATATAAAAATTTGCCATTTTTCTTGGAATCCATTTTTGGGACTCTGTTATTTTTTTTTTTTTTTGGTCAGACAGAATAAGGATTATTCAATGCTGGCTCATCACAGAGAAATAAAATACTGTCAAGAGTACCCATGGCAGTTAGTGATAGATTTTCCTATAGGTGGTGTCAAAGGCCTGGGGCATTTGCAGTAAAAACAACCAGCTCCTGTGTCACCTTGTATTTTCTTCAATATCTGACTTTAATCATAATTATGGTCTCCAGTCTGAACCTGCGCTCATCTGTGATAACCCCTTCCTTTCTTTGAAAGATATTCTGCCTATCATGAAATAGGTGGAAGAAAATGCTAAGTGTGCTTACTGAAAACTCATGGCCTGAAGAGCAAAAAGGGCTATTTCATAACTCTTTATATTTTCAAAGACATTCAGTAAGATTGTATTTAACTGTTTTTGACATGACACCTTTGTGAGTTCCATCATGAAGAGGAAGAGACATCTATTGTCATCAATATATGTAGACACAAATACTAACAATCCAGTGAGTGAAAACAGATGCTTTTCATATGAATTCTCAAACTCTATTCTTTCTGATGTTCAAATCAGATTCATATGTGCATGAGTGCTTGCAGCAAATGTGCTTGTGTAGGCTAAGGTCTTTAATAATGAAGTACACAGTCGTAGTGCTTTTTATTTTAACTCAGATATCAACTTCCATTATTGTGAGGTATTCCAAAGAGCTTTGCAGTACAATGGTAAATGCTGAAGTGAATGTGGTCTCGTATAGTTTTAAGATACCTTCTGCAATCCTAGAAAATTCCTGAAGCCACTGATATATCCTGAATTGGGAGTCCTTCACTGTGTTCTTTACTGGGTGGATATATGTATATACATATGCATAGTTATATGTCTATATGATACTATACATATATAGAGACACATATGCATATTTGCATACACACACGTGTATATATGTATGTGTGTATACTTATATACACATATATATGAACACATACATACATGCACATGAACATATATATGCATGTGTGTATGTATGCTTGTCCATGTGTATACATACATATCTATCTATCTATCTATCTATCTATCTATCTATCTATCTATCTATCTATCTATCTATCTCTGTATCTGTTAGTCCAGGAGGAATAATTCCACCTTTAACTGCTGGCCTCACATTTAGAAACCTTCTCTGTATATAACAAGAGCAATTGGAAAGGGTCTTCAGAGAAAAATACCAGAGGGAAAGTGAGGGAGAAAGGTTGAGAGTCTTTACTAATAGAATTAAAAGAGACAACAGCATACCTATTGGTAGTGTCCTGACTTAAAGTAAGATGCAGAGAGAGAGAGAGAGAGAGAGAGAAAGAGAGAGAGACCTCCATTGTCGAGAAAGTTGTTCTGATCCATTCTGTGTTTCGAATCCCATGCTTACTCACTCTCACCTTTCTCTGCTGGTTTCTCCATTTCCCTGTGGTTCCTCTAGCTCCTAGTGACTGCACTCAAGCACTTCCATTTATGCTTTCCACAATATTCTGGAGCATGAAAGGCACAACTGAGTCCAACTTTCACTTATAACACTCAGGAAAATCGCTACTCTACAGATCACGTAGATTGTCATCTACTTCAGTGAAGGAGGTGGCTAATAAAATGGAAAAATGCTAAATAGCCAAGTTAGAAATAGTCTGATGGTGATCTGACCAGGATATTAATGTCAGGAGAATGTGATATAATATCTTGCTATAGGTAAGTTTTCAGTGGAATATGAAGTTACGTGAGTCTTTGTGACTACTGTGAATTACTCTTACACTTTCCTCTTAGCATTTGGCAGAATAGACTGGAAGATTAAGATCACGTAATAAGAGTTATTTTGCTAATTTTACTTAAGCCAATATTGACATTTTACAATTAGAATTGAGATAGACCTTCAAAATGTTCAGTATAAACTGTAAAAAGCTTTTGACACTTCTGCAGTTCATAAAGTATTGAAACTAGAAACATTACTGTGCCATAAAGAGTTTTAATGAGTGGTGCTTAAGGTTGTCCCAAATGTTATGCTTTGCTTTGTCACTAGTAGAATTCCTTCTGGAAATTAGATTAATTAAAACTGGCATGTAAAATAGGTTTAGCTGCCTTTTTCAATGTTTTCAAAACAGCCCTGAAATAGCAATTTATCATATATACCTCTCTCCTCTGCATGAAGTCATCTTATTTTCAAAAGCCAGGATAGACTTTAATAAATGCTTGCTCCTGTTAATAAATAGCACATGTTCTTTTATGCATATGCTCAGTATGTGAAAGGAGTTTTTACCTCTTTTTTGATAGAAAGTTACAAGTGTCTGGTAGAAAATTTAAGGCAGTAAATTAAGGTTTTTTTCAGAAATATCTGAGAACTCTTTGGATCATTGAAATCATAAGAATGATACTTAGCACTTACATAAACTTTTATATTTCTTCTAGTCACTATATAAGCATTCACGTTTATATTTCTCACCTTAATATTAATACAGTAAAATTAATACGTTTATTAAATTACAATAATCTGTGTTAAAATTCATCATTAACATTGCAAGGGGAAGCACTTGAAAGCCAGAAAAGTGCCAGCAGCAGGGATGCCTGTTTGGATGGCTGCATTAAGGTAAAGTCTGAGATAGTGGAATTACCACAAAATCCAAGGAAGTCATTAGCTTGACACCAGGCTTTCCTTTATATCCATAGTCCACAGGTTTTGAGAAGTGCCAGCCAGTAATGGAAAGCAAACCACACTGATCTGGTTCAGCATGTTAAAATTTTCAAGCTTCTTTTTTTTTCTTTCTGGAAAGTTTGTGGTTTCCCAAAGCTTTTAGGAGATTGAATTCCTCTTTACTATGTTTTAATTTTGTGAAGGTGCATGTGCCTTAAAAAATGAGAAAATAAAATGTGCTTTCAGGTCAGAAGAAAATGTGAAAGTCTATTAACCCACATATTGGGTGATTTGTTTTCTAGAATCTGAGTGTTGCTTTTTTTTCACCTCAAACATTTTAATTTACATTCCATGAGGACAACTGGAATGGCCCATCATTTAAACCCATGCAGTTATTCTGGATGGGACTAACTTAAACATTGTACAAATTTTTACTGTACTATAAGGTGTTACGTTTTCTCTAAGCTACAAAAATCTAATTCTTAACACACAACTGGTGCATTTTAAGGCATGACCTCAGTAACTTCTGGAGGTTTTCCTTAGAAGTTTAACTGAAAGACAAATAAGAAGTTTGCAATTGATAAGCATTGAACTTTATTTCCATAAAAGCTATTGAAGAAAAATTGCACTCTTTTCTGCCCAGTTTTCTGAATATCTGAAAAGAAAGAAGCACATCCAAGCAGAAGCTATTGTTAGATATATTGGTTTTAGGACTAGATCCATATGGTGCAACAGGATATTTCCATCTGACATGCCACCTTACTAGACAAAATGGGAAATACAGCCTTTACACATGAAAATAAGGTTGTTATAGTAGTGCTGTAAATGATTACATTTATAAAGAAATACATAACTGCTTTCTATCGGAAGACTCAAAGTCAATCATTTGACATGGTTATCTTGACATGCTTGTTGTGGTAAGAAACACGTTATTTATCAGTAATAATAAAACTGTTCAGGAAAAAACCACAGTCCCCTTTTTTACTTCACTGGTAACATATAAAACATGGGCAAACTTCTACACTTCTGAAATGGTGAATAGTTTGTTCTGCTGTTCACAAGATCCCTGCAAACATTACAAGGTAATATTTGGGAGACTATTTCCATTCTTGACAATGATAACTCTCTCCTATTAAAAATAGGAGGTATATAGTAGGTTCATAACTGCCATTGTAATAATTTGGTGGTTTTATAAACAGGTTAGAAATGTAGCTTCATGGTTGTGCATCTTCCATGATTTTCATATATGGAAATTTCTTTATGCATATAAGGCACAGAAATTTAATACTGCATAGGTGGTGAAACATTGAAGCTCTCTATATTTACCTGTTTCCTCCCATACCTAACAACATTAGGACTTAAAGAAATGATATGTTGCTGTGCAAAATTTGTAAGTCAAGAGTAAAAAATTATGCTATATTTCAATGATCACTAAACCAGCATCTTGTTTTAGTGCTGGGAAAAAAACCTCTAACCTCATTGTTATTTACATTAATTGATTTTTTATTTGAAAAAATGTGTAGTGCTTGCTGTGTGATTATGTGTGATGGAGCATGTACATATGTTTATAACTACACACTCATGTATTTTACACAGATAAAACTGCCTGGTCACTAGCAACAGTATCTATAGTTAAGACTGTCCAAAGCACTTTTACATTTAAGAGCTTCAAGTATATTAAATAAAAAGTGATACTGAATGTGTACTGAGCCCTAAGGAGTGTATATTTGAAGGGGTCTTTGAGGCTAAATAATTCTCTGTGCACTAAAGCAAATGAAGCTTGATTTCTTAATTTGTGCTTTGTGAGTTAGTAACACTTTATTTACATATTCAGGTTTCTCATCCCTGGACAGTCCACACAGAAAAGAGATGCTGAATGCTAAACTCTGGTAAAAACCAGGGATATCAGGGATTCTCTATTTTTGTCAGCACAATAACATAATGGGGTAATAGACACAAGAAAAGATAGATGTATCTATATGCTTCTACAGTCAGTTGGCCCTGAACAGGTAAATTCCCAGTTCAGGATTCTTGAAATAGTGACAAGAAAGGATGTATTTACATTTCCAGAGAATTTCAGGAGGTTTAGTGTCTATATTTGGGAACTATGTAGTTGAGCTAGCATGTCTCATTTCTGTATAGGTGTAATAGATGGAGAGGCTATACCCGTGAAATGCATTAGATCAGCCAAGGAAAGAGGACTATGAATGAACCTCAACACACGGAATTAGGATGTTGCATATAAATACAGAAGACTAGGAGACATCATCTGGAAGTAAAAGGTCAGGACAAGTAACTCATCAAAAACAGTACTCCATTTTTTGTGACATTAAACTTCTTTTCAGTTACCATTTTTATTTGCCACTTTCTATTACATACATAGTTCAGAGGAGAAAATTCAGAACACAATAAAATTAATACAAAACTCAATAAAAAATTAACTTAAACCAAACTTTTGTTGTATCCCTACCACCTTGTTCAAATCATCCTGCACATACCCTTTAGCTATAGCAGTGTACCAGCACAATCATGTGACTCATGTTTTTATATTCCTTACCTATGTTTTGCTTTTTAGTTATATTTAGCAGAATGACTCTGGCCTAGTCTGCATTTTGATTTGTATCAGTTGAGGTTAACAATTCCCAAAATGCAAACTGTGCTACCATGTTGTCCTCATTATTGAAAGTGTCACAGGCTATTTGTAGAAGCACTTCCCTTTCCTGGTGAAATGCACCTAAATCATACACTTGGCTCTATCAGCTCTGCAGGACATACCTGTTTTCTGAGAAAAGCACTTGTCTTCAGTTCAAAAGATATATCGTGTCCTTGGGCTTTTTATACTAATACTTACACAATTGCCAAAGGATGCCAAATTAGCTTTGTTTCAGTAGCTCTTTCTTGAATACTTCTAAGCAAAGGAAAAGTCAGTGAGCTTAGAACCTAGGTGTTTTTTCAGACTAGACCTGCTGCTGTTGTATGTCATTATATGAAAGAATAATGACATATCAGCTTTATCTTTTAATTTCTTGAACTTTGACCTGAGGTTTAAGGGTGGGGTTTTGGGGTTTTTTTTGAGGGGAAGATTTTTTTTTAGGATATTCTATTAATTTAAAATCATCACCACCACTGAATAGAGCCATGAGATCCATGCAAAGTTTTAGTCAAAAATATAGAGTTTTGTATATTATGCAAGTCTATAGAGAAAAAGCTTGCTATAGAATCTCTTTGTTGAGTAGTTATGTTCAGAATCTAACATCTTATTTAAAATATTTTTTTCTGTAATTAAAACAAAGAAAACAGGTTTTTAACTTCGTCAGCCCTTCTAGAGTTTTTTCAGTATATTAAAATAGTATAACTGGTTCCCTATGCATAAATACATAACACTGCTAGTAGCTTCTATGCTTAAATCAAGTTGAAATATCTGTGTTAACTTCTGGGATCATTACTCCTCAGGGAAAAATTGATAATTTAACTTCAGGTCATCTTCTTATACATCTCAGAAATTTCATAATGCCTATTAACATTTCCCTCTTTTGCTTTGTTTGTTTTTCAGAAGAAGATTAGTCAGTATTCCCCCCATCCCTGCATTGTGTTAACCTTCTGACCTACAGGGACACATACAAATGCATAGAGAATTATTTCTATCATGATGTTGTGTTCTCATCCTTTGAGGAATGATTTGGTTTTCTTTCTGGCATTTTCTTTAAAAAGATTAAAGCAGCAAAATGGAGGATAGAAAGCAGAAAGAAAAAAATTCTTTATTGGTTAATTGTCAGACATTCTTGTTGTCTACTTACTGTAGTTTCTTCTTTGTACTTTTACAGTTTGCATATCTTTTAGTAAATTCCAGAAATGAAAATTATACATAATACTTTCATGTTACTCTTGTACATTTGTTCTATTTTTCTTTGCTGCCTGCCTCAGTTAGGGACAGTAACTCATTGGATTTTGAAATTCTTCCAGTGATCTGCAACTGCCACTTGTCTGCTTTACACAGCTATCACTCAGAGGCCAATGCTTTTTCTCTTGTAGGTGTTGTTTTATTATCATTTTCTAACCTAGCTATCTCTTTGTTCTTTAGTTATCTGCAGTGCTGTCAGAAATACAGACCAGACCTAATAAGCAAGTCTTTTTCCATTCTCAATCTCTAACAAAAGTCGTTCAACTACTAACCTCAGGAAAAAATTATATAGATGACTTTTTTAATATCAGAAAGATTGTTCATCTTATTTAAATATTACAGTGGGATAAAAGTCTGGACATTTGTTTGGTTTTACATGAAATCTTAATCTGTGTGAGATAACTTCCAAAGCCTTTTAGTTTGATTCAGTACCTTACCCACTTGTCTTGAAATCAGTGAGTTTATTTGTAGATTTAAAGCACTATGCTCACCATTCACAGCGTTCTTTTGAAACTAATTTTGAAGTCAGTTCACAAGTGTTCTGTTGAACTGCAAACAAATCACTAGTCTTCTGGCAGGGAAGCTATACGTCAGGGCTGGCACTTCATGATGATGGATAAACACCTGTACTTGCATCTTAGAGTCCCATAGCTCCCTCATCTGTTAAACCTTATCTTCCTTGCCCCTGGTGACATTAATCATACACCCTGTATCTTTTATGCCAGACAAGTTTTATTGGGAAATCCAATACATTCAGTCCCCTGTCCAGCCCTGAGAGCTGAAAATACTTATAACTGGGGAAAGAAAGACTATTATTTTTGTCAGAAAATCTTGCTGTATTTGTTCTCCCATTCCAGGTCGGTCAAATTCTGCCTTAAACTAAATAATTTATTTGGGCCAAATCAAAAGTGTTAATTCCATTTTGATGTCATCCATACATGGGGCAAAATTCTGAATTCAACTGACCAGAGTCACTGTAGCTGAGGATTCGGTCTATTGCTAGGCTGGACTGGGGTTGTATAATCGAGGTCCAGCATGCTCTTGTAGTGCTTATATGTTTAGGACTAAGGAGAGGGAAGGATACAGTGAGTTTGAAGTAGTGCTGGAATGTCAGGGAGTCATTTTGACTCTTCATGTGCTGTGGGCTGTTTTCAAAGCATTGAAAACACTGGGGAGTTTTAAGATGTTATAAAGTTTTCCAAAATACCAGCAATAACATTAAGTGTCATTCTTATAATATTCTCAGTTTCTCAGCAATATTCTCCTTTACCATGCAGAACACTAAGTATTTTCAAATCATTTTGCACATTTGGGCAGATGGAATATGGCTTCACTTTATCTATGTGGCAAGCTACTTTTAAGTCTCACATTATTTCATGCAACTTTGGAAATATTTAGAAATAATGTGCAATTAAAACACTGATAATAGAATAAACTGATATCAGTGGAGCCATAAATTGAGAGGATTTGGACATTTTTATTACATACTAGTACTGTGAAGTTTTTTAAATTATTATCAATAAGAGGATGGTTTCTAATTTCTGTTTTTTTGCCTTTGTCTCCTCATTCACTTATGTGTATCCTGATACCACAGCAGTTAAAAAGCAATGAAAGTTTTGCCAGGGCGAGTCCTTCATAATAATTGATAACAAAGTGAAAAAAATTCAAAACTCCAAACAAAATGTAACTAATCCTATATAGAATCACAGAATCATCCTATATATTTGGAATATATTCAGCTATTTATTAGTTATCATCATGAGAGATGACCTGCCTCTCTTCTTGTCCTGATCATAACAACATAAGAGTTAATGTACAAATATGCATATTTTTTTCTTCCAATTGCTAAGAAAATTTATTTTTCATTAACATTGTTCCAGTACTCTTTATATCTGCCAATAACCCTCAATTTGTGGAAAAATATCTTATGTAGTCCAACGTCACCTCACAAAACTTTAACAAGAAACTTCGGATCTTGGCCACTTTGAAGTCTTCGTTGTTCAGGGAGGAGGACATTGCCACAAATCACAATGGTTTGAGAACAGAGTTCCAGATTTGAATACTGCAGCTATTTGTTGCTTTGAAATGATGAGATTTCTTTGGTTTTGTTTTCTGTTTTTAAATAGGTTGTATGAATAACAGAAATTAAATGCTCTTCAGAATGATATGCTAAGAATTTTTTAAAAAAAATGCTAGAGAACCCAGTGTTTCTAAGTGAGAAAATATGTTTTTAGAAAAAAAAAATGTACTGGTATTATTCTTTACATGAAATTATCTAAGTATGATCCCAGTCTTCTGTATCACATGATTCCTTTCTGCCGACATGTGCAATAACATAGTAGGGCAGTGAATGTTAGTAGCCAAATATTTATGTCAAAAATCTTTTAGATAATCTTCAAAAAAGGAAGTGTGCACCAAATATGAAGTTTTAGGAAATAGAATAATTGCACAAGCTAAAGACACTGTAATAATGCATGAAAACAAAGTTTTACATCAGGTCAACTCATCAGTGCAACAATGCTTATACCTTTAGAAAATAAATTTTCTGATCTATCCTTCTTTATCTGGATAAGACTTGTAAACCTCAAACCTCACTGTAATTGATGGAAGGACCTTCTGCAGTATGAAATACATTTTAATTGCAAACATATTTTCTCTTATTATTCTCTAATTCATGTACATGTCTAAAATATGAAATGCATGAGAATAAAAAAGTAAGGATTTTTCACATGGTAATATTAATCTTTTCTTCCCCTTTTTTATGGCCTGTCATTTTTAAAAACATATTTATTGGTCTGTTCAAGTGCAGAACTGCATTTACTGATAAGAGTGTGCACGGTTTGCTCCCCCTCTACATTTGCAACCTTCTGAATTGTGGCTTTCTGGTGTCTGTGTACACCCTGCCAGTAACTTCTGTTCAGTGCAGAGTCTCGGTAACTTGTGTACATGGAAAAGCTAGTTTGCTCTTCTGTTTCGCCAGTGGCTGCCACTTTAAAGATATACAGGATCTTCTCCACCTTCCCCTTCCAGACCATGAGGTCTGGGAGGGCTTTAGTTGGACCTTAGCCTGATATTGACACCCTACACAACAAGCTGGGTACAGTGCTTTTGTGAGTACACTGCTGAATTATTTCTGAATTTTTTATGACAGTTGTTGCAAGGTATTCTGTTTAAATTATGGGGAACATGTAAAAGGAATTCTATCTGATAACTTCAGTTGGAGCCAATTTAAATGGACTTTTAAAAGTTTCAATGTTCCCTAACATTTCCTGTTAGAAGTGCAGACTTCTGGAAGAGGTCAGCTCCCTTTTAAGTCAACTTACAATGTTTAAAAATATAACTTTATGTGTGGCACTTGAAGACATAAGATCTCTTGGACATTATAATCAAAACATGTTTCTTGTGATGTGTCATTTTTTGTAAATAACCTAGCCAGGGTGCTACTTTGCCATTTAGGATACTCTGTACCTACTCTTTCCGATGCAAAGAACAGTTTTTTATTGCAGACCACTGTGAGTCGGGCCCTAAACTTGATTCTCTCACATCCCAAACTAGTGACCTAATCTTCAGTATATAGTGTGTGAGCACAATTTCTCTCTCAGCTTTCCCAACAAAAACTTTGTGGAAACAGATATGTCCCTGAAAAATGTTTTGGCTTGGATGAAATAGCATATTTCGATGAAATTTCATTTAGTTGAGAATGTTCTGACCCGCTCTAATTACAAGCCTCTGTTATATGCTGGTTACGGCTTTGCCAAACATTAACGGGTTGGGCTGAAACTTTCCGTGATTGTTCTCTGCCTTAGGCTGAATGCTTTGATGGCAAAGGTTTAACCATTTTGTAGGCCAGAGAAACAGGGGCTCTTCCACAGCTGTGAAAGTAATACTCTGGTACCTCTAGTACTTGGATGAGGACCTTCAAATCTGAGAAGGAGAAAACGTGGTGCACTGAAGATGTTTTTTGCAGTTCTCATGGAGGTTCTTTTGACTTTAGCCTTTGATGGTCCCTATCTGGCAGTAAGGTAGCAAAACTTGTAGAATGATTTGCTGATAACTTTTTTCTGTTGCTTCGGCACTGATCATACTCTGCCTCCAAAGAACTGCCCCACGCATCAACTCCACTAAATGCCCCCAGCTCTGAGGCTGAACGCAGAGGATGATGCATTGCCCCGTTGTCCTGGGAGAAGGTCAGGGTTGATGTACAGGGCAGTGAGGACTGCCACCAGTCCCCTTTGCTAAGTGGTATGGAAAGAAATTTTGCCTTGAAATTCTGAAATTGGAAATTCAATTCAAATTGAGCGATTGGACTAGGGATTCTCCAGAGGGTCGTTGCTGCCTCAGTATAACACTGTCTCAGAAAGAGCTTTTCTTTCTCCATTCTCTGGTTTCTGCTGTGAGCAAAACTTAGTGCCCTGTGTGTGGACTGATTATGTGAGTCATCCAAACCTGTACTGTAGGTACAGATAATGTGAGATTGTAGTATGCATTGTGCAACAGGGTAATTTTAATCTTCTGCCCTCTTCACCCCATCCCTTAAGAATATGAAAGAGATTTAATGAGGAAGTGTTTGATATTTAAAATTACTCTTGAGTTTAAAAAAAAGAAAAAAACCCTACTGATGCATCTTCACTGTTTCTTATAACAAGTCACTTTTTTTTGTGAGCACAGGATCAGAAAGCTACATTCAGTAGAATGTTTAACTAAGTATTAGCTTCTGACATGAACAATGTAATTCAGTCACAGAAAGTGAAAGAACATTCAGATTTCCCTGGGGCGCTGCTTTACCAATATAAAGGCTAATCTACTAGTTTAGCAAGTTATGTTTTAATGTGTCATCCTCCAGTTTGAATTTTCATGAATCCACCTATTGAAGGCAGCATTTCACCTGCAGCTCTGAAAGCCTTACAAATGAGCCCCTAGTTCCTCATTTCCCAGAACCACAATAAAATCCTTCTGAGGTAATCACTCATAAATTGCCTTACACCAGTCTCAGCAATAAGCTATTTTTTTCACTTGCTGTGTCTACTCATTTCAGCTTTACAAAACATCTTTTCTCTACTTTGCACAGGGTGGCCTCATAGAGTTATGTCATGGAGCCCTGTGCAGGAGAAATTCCTCCCAGCGGCATCCCATGCTGCTGGTGGAGGCTGGTTGGGACTCCATCTGCACCAGGACTTTGCTGGGCTGGCCTTTCACATGAGGGAAACTGCAGGATACAGCTTCCTCCAGCAGAAAAGGCTGGGGCTGGAGCAGAGCTCGTCAGAAGGTGATGGGGACTGATGCTGATCTGCTGCTGCCTTATGCCTGTGTGGTTTAAAGACTGGCTTGGGGTCTGGGAGATGATCTTACTAGCGTACTTTCAGTCTCGTGCAGCAGCTGTACAGAATGGTGTGGTAGTTGCACAAAACTCTCGTGACTGGTTTGTATACTGGTTTCAAAATGAGCTAACAAGAACAGTTCTTTGCTAAAATAAATACATTTAATTGGATCATGTTAAATCTGTCTTGGCTGTAACATGTTACAGCTTGATAACCTTTTCACTGCTTCCTGAAAATTTTTGCATTACTGTTATGAGAAGAAAAGGAGATTCACTTCTGAAAGAATTTTTGAGCTGAAACTGAAATTAGAGCTGATCTGGTATTTTCCATGAATTTTTCCTCATTGAACATGTAGTAGCTGAGAAATTGTATTTTTATGTGCAAAAATTTCAATTTTTTCTTGTTGTCTATTCAACAGTGGGAAAATTCAAAGAAGGCATTTGAATCTTTTGGACTGACTGCTCAAACTGAAAGTGATTCAGTTTGACATTAGTCTGCATCTCCTCACTGTTCTATACTATATGATAATAGCTAAGAATAAAAGATTCTACTATTTTCCCCTGTGGGGTGGATTTCCTTCCCTGCGGATTTCCTTCCTTTGAGAGGTTTCACCTCCTAAAATCCACCTGCAGACATCAGAGAGAAGGCTTACATCAAGGGACATGACTCTGGATAGTGACAAATGTGAGGAGTTTGTAGTGTTCAAGCACCTTTTCTTCTGTGCAGAGTGTCTCTGTAAGCAGGATCCACACAACCTGACAACATGAAGCAATTATTTATTGGGTAATGTGCAGAGCAGATAGCTGTGCTGTTCAGCTACTATGCTGAACACTAACATGCTTGCCTTCCCCATGAGACACTGATGAGATGGCAGTGGCAGGGAGGCTTGACGGCTGGTCCACAGAGGTAGTGAATTGCTCTATTCTACCTTCTGCTCTTTTTTTTTTTTTTTCCTTGAGGTTTTACAGTTTTTCATGCCAGCACTTATCCTCTTGAATCTGTAAGCTGCTAACTATCATGATTTCAACAACTACCCTCTGTCTAGGTTTTCACTTTGCTTATCTTGCACAGCTTTGGTTCATGTATGTTCTCACACCTTAGCGACAATTTTCTCAGTAAAACTGTGCCAAGATCACACAGCTGTGCTCTACCAAACAAGGTCTTGGATTGCAGACTGCTAAGGGTCTGGGTATAATTCACCCAAAGTACAGTTCCCATGAGACATGTGATACTGCAGAGTGTTTCTGAGTTAAAATAGTCACAAAAGTTTCAGACACAAAAAAAATATTTAAACATCTGTTTTGGTTTTGAATGAAAAAGTTGCCCTACCTCTTGCAGAATGAAAGTTCAAATTTTTCATTTAGCTCTGTTTAAAACAGTACGAAATATTTGTGATTTGTTACTTCTTAAGATTTTACAGATCATACATGCAGAACAACAAAATGTACATATTTATTACTCTCACAACTGAAACATATTTTCATGTTATGATTATAGATTTATCTCCTTAAAAAGGTGGCTCTGTATCACTAAGCATGAATCAGTTGAACAGCAGTCCATCCCAACAAGCAGGATGTTGGGCAAAAGTACCACAAGGCCTATATGGATGAACAAAGAGATCCTGGCAAAATTCAAAGATAAGAAGGAAGTGTAGATAAGGTGGAAGCAGGGACAGGTAACCTGGGAGGAATACAGAGACACTGTCTGAGCATACAGAGTCAGGGTTCAGAAGCACAAAGCCCAGCTGGGATTTGAATGTGGTGAGAAATTTCAAAGGCAAAAAGAAGGGACACTCTAAGTACACAGGTGACAAAAGGAAGACTGATGAAGATGTGATTCTAGGGCTGAATGAGGTGGGGGGCATGTTGACACAGGACATGGAAAAGGCTGAGGTACTGAATGCCTTCTTCACATCAGTCTTCACTAGCAAGACTGGTCTTCATGAATCCCAGGCCCCAGAGACCAGGGGGATAATCTGGAGGAAGGAAAATTTACACTTGGTGGAAGATGATCAGGTCAGGGAATACTTAAGCAAACTGGACATGCATAAGTTCATGGGCCCTGATGGTGTGTATCCACCAAATACTGAGGGACCTGGCTAATGTCATCATAAGTCTGCTCTTGGAAATCTTTGAATGATCATGGAGACTGGAAGGTATGTCTGAGGACTGGAGGAAAGCAAATGTCACTCCTGTCTTCATGAAGGGCAACAAGGAGGACCCAGGGAACAACAGGCTGGTCAGCCTCGCTTCAATCCCTGGGAAAGCAATGGAGCAATTTATCATGGAAACCATTTCCAGGCACATGAAGGACAAGAAAGTAATCAGGAGTAGTCAGCATGGATTGACCAGGGGGACATCATGCTTGACAAACCTGACAACCTTCTGCCTGGCTTGATGATTTCTCCTTGCTTTTGCCCTCTGCTTCCATTTCCTTTCCATGTATGAACATTTTTCATGCTCACTATATCCGCTGAATCATTTGTTTTCCTACTCTCTCTCCCAATTACCTATGTTTCTCCGAAGCAAAGTGAATCCTTTGTACCATATTCTTCATTCGTTTTCCACAGCATTGGAATATTCATCCAAAATATTCCTTGGCACTTGTTTAACAGATGGAGACTTATTAATTCAGATTTGTTCCTACTAATCATTCCTTTTAACAATCTTTCTACAGTAATTCCAGCAAAAACGTAATAAAAGCTGCTTTAATCTTTGCACTCCACAACCTACCCATCAGCAAAGACTTTTAATCCTCCTAGTGCTGTGTGTCTGATCTGCTTTGTTTTCTCTCTCATTTTTTTGCCTATTTTATGGCCATTGAAAGGACTCTCACCCCATATCAACACTGGAAAACAGTGCCAAATGACCTGCCAAACGTTGTGTCCATACAACATAATGCTTTCACTCACCAAAAAAGCATAAATTTAAAATTTTTGTGGAAATGGTCCGTGGTGTGGATTTGGGTGTCCTTATATAAGTAGACACGTTGACCCACCTGAGGTAACTAATGCACTGTGCTACATTATTCTAAGAAAATGTGACAGTGAACATAACAGAAACATGCAAATCTGGAGATAGCCTTACATACAACAGAACACTGAAATAGCAAATTGGTACCACATCTTTGGCCAGCTAGCACACTCAGAACTAAATATATACCTCTGCCTATTTTATTTTTTTAAAGCAATCATAGAACCATTAAATAATTCAGGTTGACAGGGATCTCTGGAGTCTATCTACTCCAACTCCCCACTCAAAGTCAACTACATCAGGTTGCTGTTGGGATACAAGGGACAAAGTGTTCACTGAGAATACTGACATACTGTTCATCACCTAAAGTATATGCAAAAGTGTGAGCATTGAAATAATTATAATACATGATCTAGGTCCAAAGCCTATTGAAGGTTAGTGAGGCTATTTCTGTTCTACTAAAACAAACAGAGCAAGGGCACAGACTTTTATGCGCATCTGACCATACAGTCTGAGCTTTTAGCATTTTTGACCAGTTCACTTATCCAAGATTCCATTTTTTAATTCACTCCCTTTTCTGTCCAAGCAGAGAAATTGTCCTTGAATAAGGAAGGAGAAAGAAGATGCAGCAGCAGAGAGCAATGACTTTAGCAGCTCCTTAGCACCAAGAAAAAGAGCTAGAAAGGCCTGTGTTATCTTCTTACTCTGCAAGGAAAGTGCTCTTGTTCTAAATCTTTCAAGGAGTTGCAGTCTAGTACAGTCACATGGAATCATAATTCATATCATGAAGTCAGCAAAGATACTAGTGGAGTATACTACCTGTTGTGAAAAAAAAGCATCATAAATTAGCACAACAAATGTTTTTTTCTCATAAATCTGGAATCATACTACTGATGGCATTTGCTTTACCTCCTCCATGTACAGCTCTTACAGTTGTCTCTGCAAAATCATGCCTATGACTTACATATATGTCTACTTCTCTGTTGCTTTGGTAACATCCATCATCCTCTAAATTCTACAGGTTTTATCAAAACATGAGCTCTCCATTTTTGAACCTTTCTGTCTTTAAAGCTACAGGGATGCTGGTACTTCATTATATATTCTATTCATGTATAGTGTTTCCAGCTTCTTTCCAGCACGTCACTTTATGAGGGAATTGTTTCCTACATTTTCCATGGAAACCCTTTTTAAAGTGAGCATTACAATCTTTTCTCTTTGCTTCACTTATGCAATCCTGATGTTGTTTTCCATTACATGGAGAAAACTAGCTATACTAATCTTAGGATATTGAATAGAAAATGGTCCAAAACACTATTTATTCAAGTGGAACATCTACAGCTTCTATGTGTACTCTGTGTTTTCATTCCTACTCAAAACCAGTGCTTCTATTTGTTTACCCATGCAAACCTTTACCATGTACATTTTCATCCCAGGCAGAAGTCACTGGGGAGTTGGGAGTACTTTTCATGGATGTGTGAGCTATTCAGTCTGGTAACACAATGTACAGATGTATCAGAGACACAGAAGACAGTTGGTTTTAATAGCTATATTTTGCAAAATCTGAGGAACAGTGATATGGATGTCACAGATGAAGAGGATAGTATAACCTTAGTGACTGATTTATTCCAAGTAAGTATGTTCATTTTGTTTTGGTTTTTAACTTTCATTTAGGCTTTTTCTTTATATATTATGGGCATCTCACAAAGGGACTTCAGTAAGTAGGTTAAATCAAGGGGGAATTTGCTTAAATGTAAATAACAGCATGGATCTCTAAAATGTTTAGTCTAAGCTGATGACATGAGTGATAACTGTACGGTATTTCTCTCTGAACCACAAAACTTTTGGTAGTTACACAAATCTTGGCGTTAAAACATTTTCTTCTCCATTGAAAATAGGGAAGGTGCTATTTTGGCTTGATCTGTTACCTCTTATACATTAAAAATATTCATACCTGCTTTATTTGTAAAGTTGTTTATTCAAAAATATTAATTGAAAAAAGCGATTTAATCTTTTATAGTAAGACAGAGCTCTCTACTTTTTTTTGAAGTGTACGTGAGATAATAGCTGTTCACTCAGTAAGAATGAACCTTCCTAGAAATGTTCACATTTTGTTTCACTTTTGTAAGTAATAGGAATTTACATTTCTTTGTACAGATTATTTACATTACTCTGTACACTGTAACAGAATATTTAAAATATACTGGAATATTCCTGACAGCTTAACATATTATACTTAACCAAAATTCTTGTCCAAGAGAGGCTGAAATTCATTAAGCAATGACTAACATTTATTTATTCTGTAAGTTAAACAGAAAACGAAGAAAGACAAAACTCATAAAATGTTTGTACAAACTTGAAGATTGAATGCAATCTCAAGAAATATATTTTAAAGATTTCAAAAGATATCTGTGGTAAATGGCAAGATTAAGTCTGACATCTACAGGACCATGTGGTTCACCCTGCTGTTGGTGTCTTTGGTAGCATCTCCTTCTGCACCAGAGTAGTTCCCACATCTCTCTTTGAAATGCAGTTGGACACGGATGCTGCAGTGTAGTAACTGGTTGCAAGTTCACCAGTGTAAGCACCTGGCATATTTGGTGTAGGACCTGAAGTGTAGTTTTGAGTGTTTGAACCTGGGGAAAGATTGAGCAGTACTTAGGTCTTTAGGCATCCCTAGTTGGGTTTGTTCAGGCTTTGGCTCCTCAATTAAGACCCTTGAGGTGTGCCAGCATGGAGTTCCCCTGATATCACAAACAACTTCACCAGTGGTGTTTTCTCATTGTCCTCTCATAGTTTCTGCTCCATAAATGAAGGTCAGTTGCCCCTTCTGTCATAATACACATTGTAATAGATGTCATACAGTCCCATTTCACTGTAAAAATTAGTCAGTCCATAGCAATTCCCAGGAATAGCCTAAATCTTACCCAGTTGTAGAATAGCTGCTAATGTGATATATCCCTTAAAAAAAAAAAAGTCCAAGGATGTAACTGCTTTATCAGATACAAGGAAATATTCCAGCAACCACAGGGCAGTACTGGTATTGTTGCACAAAGCAGTGGTGACAGATCCAACAGGGGAGGTTCAGACTGGACATTAGGAAAAAAAATTTCACAGAAAGAGTGGTCAGACAGTGGAATAGGCTGCCCAGGGAGGTGGTGGAGTCACCATCCCTGGTTGTGTTTAAGGGTCATTTAGATGAGATGCTGGGGGATATGGTGTAGGGGAGAACTTTGTAGAGTAGGGCTGATGGTTGGACTTGATGATCCCAAGGGTCTTTTCCAACCTGAATGATTCTATGATTCTATGTCGAAGGAAAATTACTTCATACTGCACCAGGTGCAGTGAAGGGTGAAGTGGAGAATGAGGAGAAGGAGGGGGTCTAGGGAAGATCTACACTTCACAGTGGAATACGATGCAGAGACCTTGATGGGGCCTCTTAGCTGAAGCACCATGCAGGCTTGTTGTGGTGGAGTAAGAACAAACTACACAGATCGGGGAGGGGGATCCCTATTGTGCTTTTGCTCTGGACTCCACATGTGCTGCAAGAGGGTCCAGCCTGTCCCTGCCATGCAGATATGTCCTAGGATGGCCCAGCTGAGTGGACAAATGCAGGGAGGATGCATGTTTGCTAGTATTGGAGAAGTAAGGGGTAAGAAGGGAAAAGGACCTTTTAATCAGAAGACAGTACTGGCAGAAGAACAAAAGGGGCCATAAAGAAAATTTAGGATTGACATTTGCAAGCCTTTTATTAAAGAGTAATTTGAATTTTTGGGACATTTTGGGCAAAGGGGGGCATCTAACTTGTTTTTAAACTTAATTCTGGGAATTTATTCAAGTGATTTTGTGTCTCGGGTGCCTGGATATGTCTTGATGTGGAATTAAGTTTACTCCCCTACTTGGAGTGTGGAGATAAGTGATGTTTATCTTTAGTGATGATTTACCTTACCTACTTGGCAGCAAGAAGTCGTTGTATGGTTCTGTGGATCATTTTCTTTTTGCAGTGGGAACAGATAGATATTTGACACCTGGCAGTGACCAACTGTAGATGTACATGTGCATTTGTGTTCTCATCTAACAAGAAGAAAAGCAGGTTATGCCATCCTTGTATTGCCATCACCAAGAAAAAAGAATAAGAAAAGAGAAAAAAATCTGGAGCTTTTAAAATCGTTACTTTTATAGCAGCATTTTCTACTTCTTTCTCTGGTAATCAGCAACAAGAATTTCAGAGAAAGAGTATGACAGGAAGAGTGGAATTAACTATGTTCTGAGGGGACAGAAGGGGAAGAAAAACCTTATCCAGGGCTCCTATATGTACGGTTATAAAAATGAACAGACTGAACTGAAGTTTAAGTAAAATAAATGTGATTGAATTGCACATCAGGAAAGAGAGGGAGAAGGTGTTAATTAATGATCTGGGAAACTGCTAGCTCCTTCAGCTTAACAGTTTTTATTTTTAAAGTTTTATTTTGTAGTGCGAGTGATTTGGTGGATCATAAAAACACAAATAAAACCTTTTGGAGGGATATTTTTATATATTTGTATATTTCCAGCTTTTTATTAGAACTTTGTGTAAATAATAAGTAAGCTAGTCTAGGCTGTTTGCATTGCATTTCAGTCTTAAAAACCTAAGAAAAAAGTATCTTTTGTTATTAGGATTTAATCTACATATCCTGTTTATACTTCCTTTTGGAAAAAACTCATCGAGATAGCCATGTTCATTGTTGTAATTCTCTTTTATTTTATGAGACTCATGAAGCACTTTAATGGACCTCAACAGCTATGTTGTAAGAAAAGTTGCATTCACTACAGCCACCCTTCTTCCTACATGGAAGGACCTTTCTCTTTGACATAAATCAGCATGTCCACACTAAGTCAAAGCAGTTTCTATTAGGTATACTGTTTTTGTGAATTGTTTTTAAATGGCTCTATTGGAATTTCCAAGCCACCTACCACATTAGTGTTTACATATTGCATAAATCTTCCACATCAGCTCTAAGCACCTACTTTAGCTAGCAGGCTAGGTTTTCTGAACTATCATCTATCAACTATCAGTAGCCTGATTCTCTCCATCGATTGCAGAGGAGCAGCAAGCATTGTGCTTGGCAGTCCCGGGAGCCTGCGGTCTCCCTGAAATTCTCTGTGTGCATATTTCCTGCAGAACTGCATGCAGGGCAGATTGTGGGAAACAGCTTGTCCCAGGCCATGCTGAATCATTTTCTGGTTTTATGAGACGAGATAAATCGAGGGACAAGTGTATTTATTTAAGCACAGGGTCATAAAGACTCCTGTTATGGTTTCTCTCTGACACCAATTTGTATCAGCCTGTACTGTGGGGTAGTCTGACTGCACATACCGGGGCTGTTGATGCAAGTTACTGTCCTGTGTGCTAAGGATAGCACCATGGATAAACGTGTCTCTGGACCAGATCCTGGCACTTTGCATCTGACACTTTAATGTCTCAACTGTAACTAAACCACTCTCTGAAGGTATCCATTTCTTTTCACTAATTACAGAGTGAGTCTAGAAGACTAGCTTTTAGGAGAGCTAAAATTAGGTGAGCCCCAGCCTTTCTGCATAATTAGATTCATTGGTCACAGTAGGACTCTTCATGGGATAAACTGCAGCTTTGTGTGAAAAGGGTATCAGAATCAGCCATTTTGCTGAGAAATACGACTGCATTTCTGTCAGTGGCCCGGTTTGGCCAGAGATTGTAGGACTCCTTTGATCAGTATCATGTCAGTTGTCCACAACGTGCCTCTTTCATGAATGAAAACAGGGATGTGAAGCACCGGAGTGGCAAGTCCCACATGGCACTGTAGCAGTTCAAGAAGATGTAGCTCCACATTGAACTTGTGGAAATAAAATTATGTGGGGTTTTTTTTTTAATGGTTGAAATATTTGAGAACATTTCTATTTACATTATACACAGAGACAAGTGGTAAGGAGAGAGGGATGGAGAAAGATCTTGTGTTGTTCCAGTGCAGTAATGATTGTCAAAATGATGTAATTCTCTGCAGGATGGAAATTCCCTTTGTTTTTACAAGCCAGATCCTCTGAAAATCTGATGTTAACTTTCGTGATGGATACAGACTGCCTTATTTTAAAGTTCTTGTTTGCCTAAAGTGGAATCATAATATTGCATAACTTCCATTTTTGTGGTTTAGTAAAGATAACCCTTTTATTCCTGTTATTAAAAGCTGAATTATTAACACGAACAAGAAATTCTTTCAAGACTAATTATAGGAAGAGCAGGTTAATCTGTCAGGTTTCTACAAATGTAACTAGTTCCAGATGAAAGTGTTTGAACACAGTGGATTGGGGAGGGTGATGCACCATAATTCCACACGAATCCTTAGGTCACTGTTGGTTTACACTGGACAGACATCTGGTCCCTTCTGCTTTTGCTGCTTCTCTTCTTTTTCCATAGATATTTTCTTTTGCCTTTTTATAATTCATCATTAACTGGTTAAACTTAATCAAATTCTTAGATGCCAGAACATGAACTGTCCTCAGTGTGAACAAAAAGTATATGGGCTCCTTGATGCACTTTTAAACTTTTCAAGAGCCTGGGCAATTCTCAGGCAGGTCATGGGAAACCCTAATTTGCATTTTGCATGGCTCATGATGGGTTTTTGAGCAAGGGTTAATTTTGCCCTTTAGAATATTTTATAACTTTTTGCCTTTGTAGTATTTGGAAATAAAATGATGTAATTACAGCTGCCAATAGTATTGTTCTAGTGCTGATAGAGTGATAATGACATGGTCTGAAATCTTAAGCAACTGGTCAGACTGCTGTATCCATCCAAGCCTCCTCGCAAGGCAGCTCTTTGCCCCCTGCTATTATCTCATAGAGCAATATTGTACTGATACCGCAAGTTACTTGTGTAATAGCAATCATGGCTTCCAATACATCTACCATGTAGTTACCACACACTTAACACAAAATACTGCATTTTATTTTGTGGTAATCCAGTAAGTGAATCACACTGCCAGGCTGTGCAGAAAACCAGTGTTACATATTGGAAGCAGAGAACATCTGGTGGTTTTTTGTGGGAAAAAGATGATCTGATAAGAGTGAGATATTCCTCCAGAACTGTTTTTTTCTTCTTTTGTAGCTTAAAACATCTATCTCTGCTTTACTTTAACCTGTTAGCTACCACAGACATAGACAAACCTCCCGTGTACCAAATTTACAGTATATAACATACAGGCACTCCACAAGTTCCAAAGGAATATTGTATAAATCTAGTTTATTCTTAAATAAAAAGAGCATTAATTCAGCAGCCAGCTGTCTATGGCTGGAAAGAAAGAATGGATCCACATCTGTTTTTTGCATGTTTGTTCCAATCCCCTGTTTTAGTGGACAGAGGGACGTTTTATATTCCAGTTAATTTCATTGTCCACTTCTTTTCCTGGGCCCAGTGGTCATCTACATTTGGGAGCTAAGGAAGTGGAGACTCAAAGTTACATGCATGTGTATCTTAATTTAGAAAAAATATTTTTGAGGGTGTGTTTTAAACGTAGTGTATGGAGTTCTTAAACAGAATAGATTTTGGTGATTTGAGGACTTTCTGGAGGTGAGAACCCAGATGAGGGGCATCATCCGTACTTCTCACCAGGCCATGATGCTGCAGCCCTTTTTATATAGGATAGTGCATTCAGTGATCCAGTATGCTGTAGGTGTAATACATGCTTGAGTTGTAATGTTTCTCTCTATAAATAATATGAAACAGCTGTTCTAATGGAAAATTACATATTTTCCTTCACCTAGAAAATTCAAATATTTTTAATTTTATAACATAGCAGTAGAGATGTTCTCTAAAATTTTGGGGATCCAGATTTTCCTGGGCCAAATTCTGAGTTCATCTAGTAGGACCTGTTCAGCCTACAGTGAAGTCTAGTTCACCTCTCAGGAAACTTGTGGAATTTCATGGGAGCTGCTGGGGGTGGATATGGGCTCCTTTCATGCAGCTCATTCAGGTACACAGGGGACCCTGTCAGCTACCTGAGGTCACAGTGATTTCATTGACACCTATAAACACCACATTGGCACCAGGATGTGAGGATTATCAGCTGCCACCTCATCTTCTAACCATAATGACAAAATTACTTTAGTTAACATAAGTGTCTCTCATTTTTTACAAATATATTGTACCCAATTCTGGCTACAGACAGTGAAGCCAGGGGGATTTTCTGTCTGTATTGGAGAGTAGATTAAGATCCACTGTGTTAAAGTAAACTGATAGCTTCAATTATTAAGCACAAATACTTGGCCAGGCTTTAGTGAAGGAGGCCATTAAAGTTTCTGAGATCCTTTTTATTTTGGTTACCAAAGCCTGTTTCCAAGAGCCAGTGTCTGAATCCTGTTAAAGCAGAACTTTCCATCATTTTCCATTAAAGAAAAAAGTCTGGATTGGGCAGTATTACCACCACACTCAGACTTCTGCCAAAGCCTCCGCTTGGACTGCACAGCTGCCTTTAAGACATTTGAAAAGCAAGTCCTTCCCTGGTATATCTGAAATCCCTCCCTTTTCAAACAAGGCTCCTATTTCTTCTGGAAATACAGCAAGAGAACTCTTAAATATGAAACACTAGTGTGTAAGACCAGATTTAAAAAAATTACTTGCATGCCTTAAATGGGGCTTAGTGGGATATAAGACTCTGAAGTACAACACCAAAATTACCCAACCCCTCTTTCAGCTGCCTATCTCAAATCACAATGCCTCCTTTGTTAAGCTGACAATTCCCATGCTGGACATCTGAACAGAACGGCAGAGGATAGTGAGGAGAAGCCTGGCTGGGTGGACATCCTCTGGATGTCCCTTGCTCACAGGGACAGTGTCCAACACAAATACAGTCACCACTGATGATTTTTTAAAACATGGTGCCTGGAGGAGCAGGTGCTCATCACCTGCTCCTGCCCGGCATCCAGAGCACAGAGCAAGGTATGGGAAGAGATCAGTCTGATCTGGTCTTCAGCCAGTGTGTCTGCCACCACTTCTCCCACCCCAAGATCACTGCCCTGCCCTGCTAGCCAGGCTGCAAGGTGGCTCTTCCCTTTCCACAGGTTTGGGCTACAGATCAAAATAGGGGAGAATATGTGAGGGGGGACAGGGCTGTGACAAGATCTGCATCTGTCCTCTATTCCAGCACCAGTCTCCCTCCCTTAGGAGACCTGTGCTGAGGGACTAGTCACTTCCAACTGCAGTCAGCACCAAAAATATGAATATTAAACCAGACACCCACAACGTTAAGAGGCAGCAAAGGTGGTTAAAAACAGCTTTGACCACTGTGGAATTTAACTCGTATGATCAGTTGGTAGTCTAAGAGAGAATTGTGGGATGGAACAAACAATGTTGGATAAGGGCAGCAAGAGGAGCCACAAGCTCTATTTGAGTTTTTATTTTTTGTTTCACAAAGAGGGTCTAGACAAATGTATGTTTTCTAAGCACATGGTGATTAGTATAACCCTACCATAGATAGCAGAGGAGCCCCACAGATCTAAAATCTCACACCTGAAGTAGATAGTTATATTTGTTTAGTCTGAATTTCAGCTACATGGCATCTTCTCTAACGCAAATCCCAGATACTTTCACACTTGGTCATACCTCTTTTCCCATATACCTCTTGTTCTGAAAGAAATGTTACTTCCACCTTCCAGCATGTTCATCAGTGTTATTTCCTATGGCCAGCATCTCCCTGGCAGTGGCAGATGTACATCTCTTCCAAGACATTAGCTGTCTACATGTCTCTAAATGCAGATGACAGAAAGTCACCTGAACTTTCAGTGTCTTGGTGACTAAGGGTGACTAAAATGAAAGCAAAGAAGTACTTGTGCTTGCTGTTTCTGCTTATCCACTGATCTCGGTGTGAGCAAAACCATGGGTGTGTTAGATGCAGTGCTTGTCCAGGAAAAAAATAATGCAATTCCAAATTTTAACAAGAATTGAAAAGAAAGTTCAGTTTCATCATGAAGAACCATGATTGCAAACTGAATGATTCCTTTTTTTTTTTTTTTTTTCCAGAGGTACTTGGTTCACCCAGCTAAATACAAAGAGCATATTTTAAAGCTGATGGATTTGTTTCAGCTGGCATTTTGTTGATAACTTGTAGATCCCAGCTTGATTACTCTGTAAAATACTCTTTCTCAGTGCTGATGTGGTCTGAAAAAATAGGTTATGTATCTTAAGCACCTCAGGCAATAAAAATAAGAAAATTATTTAAATTACACACCTTTAGGTATAAAACATAAGTGCCAATAAATCATACTGTTGTCCCTCCTCATCTACCCTACCAAAAACGTTATTGTTGCTGTTGCTAGCAATAACTATTAATTGATTTGGTCCAACAGCTTCCATTTGAAGCATCTAGTTTAGCCAGTTCCTGGGCTGAGTTTTTCAGGCCTTTTCCATGGATTATGATTTATTCTTTTTTCATTTGTGATTGATACAGTAGAAAAGGAGTGAGGGTGCTGATGGTGTCTGTTGGGCAGTACCCACGCAGAGACAAGCTGCTGCCAGTGTGCTCAGACATCCTGGATTGAGCCCTCAGCTGCAGGCGAAGGCTCCAAGGTAGGCTGATGGTGTAATGTCTGTGCCATCCGCTCTTTCTTTGCACCTGAGTTTTCCACCAGTGAAACAGAGCTAGCAGCATTACTTCTGTCCTTGATTTTGTCATAAACTCTGCGAGTTGTTAACAAGGAGTTATTGCCTTTTCATGTATGTTAGTGTGCTGTGCTGAGACCCCTCTAAACCTCATCATGCTGCAGCAGTGTGCTGTTTGTGATGGCTCAAGGAGGAAAATAGAGGAAAAGTTGTTTCATACTGGTGAAATGCCAGGTTTCTTCAACACAGTTTTCTATAGAAATCTAAAATTCTCATCAAATTCCAACATTTTTCCCCTTGGTGGGTATCTACCCTCCACACAGCAGAGTTTGGGTTGTAATAGGGAAGAAGCATATATCTTATTGGTTATTACTACATTAGCTGAAATGGGCACTAACAGCAGATCTATGAAGATAGAGAGAGTCTTTTCTTAAATTATCCATTTAGATGGCTTAGCTGCTCTTTTTTTTTTTTTTTTTTCATTTTCTTTCATAATGCTTCCTTTTTGGTACAAAGAAGATCACTCTTACAGAGCCCTTAATGCAACCTAAAATTAGGTTTTCATTTTATATTGAGGCTTCTGAATGTAATGGTTTCCCTTTCAAGAGTGTGAGATAGACAGCAAACTGTCTTGGGATTTGTGGACACTTAGGATCTTTGAAGAATTGCTCATCCTAAATCAGGAATTAGAAGCCTAATTTAAGGTACTTTTACTTTTTTTCTTCTAAAGCATGACCCAAGACTTTCAGTGTGTAGAGCAGATGTCCTGAAGATTATTTTTTATTAATGTTACTCAGTTATAACTAAATTTCACTGTCAGGCTACAAAGAAACCTATGAGTTTCCTGTGTAAGCCGTATGTAAACTTGGCTAGTTAGGAAGTATTCACACCTTCAGAGTACAGAATGTGTTGCTAAAAGATCTCTATTAAAATCTTCAGTTTATTAAACTGACAAATGGTAGGAAACTTTCAGACCTCAAAAGCTATGATATCATTTCATTTTAAAATAACCCCACCAAAATCTCACAGTGTGAATGTAACTAAAACTGTACATGTGTCATTGCAGGCAGCACCTCACGTTTGGTCATCATTAGTTGTGTTGTGTTTAAATCAAAGCCTTCAAGGCCTGCGAAAGTAAAAAGGGAGAACCTGAAACCTTCCATTTACAGTTCTCAGAGATTAACGTTTATTCATGAGTTTCAGTGCCTATATCTTTTCATGGATTTTAGATAATAAAGAGGCAACTTGTGAAAAAGGTGGCATTCCCCCCTTGCACCTGCAGTGGTGACACTTTACATGGTGCATGTACTTATTGCTTAGATGTTTAAAACATCGTCTAATTAATGCATATTGCTAGCCAGGTATCTTAGTGCTGCTTATACAGTTGCAATTTTATTGCTTAGGTCATTCCACTCCTGTTTTAATTCAGTAAAAGCTCCTGTATCGTCCCTGCTGGTCTGGTTTAGGGCTCCCGTTCAGCAGTGCATTAGCCAAGGTGACTAGGCTCAGCTTCTTTGCTCCCTCTGCTCTCACACAGTCAGTGTCAAGTGCCTTGACCAGTGTTGTTGTCTGGTGGAGAGGAGAGAGGAGGCACAGGGTACTCCCTACAGGCTCCTGATGATAAGGCAGGCAGGTTGGAGCAGGGCATTTTGCATACAGCAGTGCAAGAAGTGAGGTGAGCAGAGCCTTGTTTTGCAGGAGCACCTTTCACTGCCTTGGATCAGTCCAAGTTTTATGTTTTATGCCGTGGCAGGAAAGATAACACTTGGATGCTACACCACTTGGATTCACACAAGTCTGTGGGACCGGATGGGTTGCACCCAAGGGTGCTGAAAGAGTTGGCAGATGTGCTCACCAAGCCGTTTTCCATGATTTACCTGAAGTCATGGCTAACTGGGAAGGTCCCATTGGAAAAAGGGAAAAGCTGTGGATATTGTCTACCTGGATTTTCGAAAAACATTTGACACAGTTCCCCATAGAATTCTCATAGAAAAACTGGCTGCTCATGGCCTGGATGAGCAAACGGTCTGCTGGGTCAAGCACTGGCTGGGTGGACGGTCCCAGAGAGTGGTGGTCAATGGAGCTAAATCCAGCTGGCGGCCAGTCACAAGTGGTGTTCCTCAGGGCTCGGTGTTGGGACCATTTCTGTTCAACATCTTTATTGATGATCTTGATAAGGACATAGAGTATATCATTAGTAAATTTGCAGATGACACCAAGTTAAGTGGGAGTGTCGATCTGCGTGAAGATAGGGAGGCACTACAGAGAGACTTGGATAGGTTGGATGAGTGGGCCAGTGTTAACGGGATGAGCTTCAACAAGGCCAAGTGCCAGGTCCTGCACTTGGGCCACAACAACCCCATGCATCGCTACAGGCTTGGGGAGGTGTGGCTGGAGAGCTGTGTGGAAGAGAAGCATCTGGGGGTTCTAATTGACAAGCAACTGAACATGAGCCGGCAGTGTGCCCAGGTGGCCAAGAAAGCCAACGACATCCTGGCTTGTGTTAGAAATAGTGTGACCAGCAGAAGTAGGGAGGTGATAGTCCCCCTGGACTCTGCACTGGTGCGGCCGCACCTGGAGTATTGTGTCCAGTTTTGGGCACCTCAATACGAGAGGGATATCGAGGTGCTGGAGCAAGTGCAGAGGAGGGCAACAAAGCTGGTGAATGGCCTGGAGAACAAATCCTATGAGGAGCGATTGAAGGAGCTGGGACAGTTTAGCTTGATGAAGAGAAGGCTGAGGGGAGACCTCATCACTCTCTACAACTACCTGAAAGGACATTGTAGAGAGGTTGGTGCTGGTCTCTTCTCACAGGTAATTAGTGACAGAACAAGAAGGAATGGCTTTAAACTGCAACAGGGGAGGTTCAGACTGGATATTAGGAAAAAAATTTTCACAGAAAGAGTGGTCAGACAGTGGAATAGGCTGCCCAGGGAGGTGGTGGAGTCACCATCCCTGGATGTGTTTAAGGGTCATTTGGATGAGATGTTGGGGGATATGGTGTAGGGGAGAACTTTGTAGAGTAGGGCTGATGGTTGGACTCGATGATCCAAAGAGTCTTTTCCAACCTGAATGATTCTGTGATTCTGTGTGATAAGGATGTCTGACAGGGAAGCCTCCATGCTGGAGGGTCAGAGAGTCGTTCTGCTATGCTGTACCCTTGGGCTTCTGAGAGATATAGCATGAAATCTTGGACTCAATGCGGCAGGGTTTTTGTGTTGTGCTACAGAACAACTGAGTGTTTGTAAACCCCATCTGTCGAGGATGACAGAGATTAAGCACCACATCTCTAAATACAATTTGGAGTTGTTTGTTGGAGACTAATGTGAAAAAGAAACTTTTTGGAAAATGCCAAGATGAAACATTTTAGCCAAGGAAAATGATTCATTACTTTTGAAAATGTCTCCCCATGTTTTTTAGCCAAACTACGTAGGCAGCATGACCGAATCTCACAAAATAACTTTGTCACCCAAGTCCCCCAGAATTTTTCGGTTGTTGACCTTTTTGTTGCCCAACACTTTCTCTACAGAAAGAAATAATCCTTCCTACAGATCCAAAATGTCTGAGCAATGCCAAGCTATAAATACCACTGTGACAGGCGCAGTGTAAGACAGACTAGAACGAGTTGTTGAACTGGTATTTCTGAATCTTGTAAGTTAAAGAGCATGGAAAGGCACCTCTTTATGGCAATGAAACATCCTCCTAATCTAATCTATGAAGGATTTGCTCATCATTTCCATGGAAAATGCATAGATTTTTCAGATCAAAGATATATCAAATAAAAATAACATCCCAGTGTATTCAGGGATAACTTCGTGTGTCCAACAGCAACATGATCATATATGAAATGCAGTTAATAAGAGAAGTAGTACGTTGCCTGATAAACTTTCTAAAGAGCTAATTGGTGCTGCTTGGAAAATATCTTCCATTGCTTAGCTTTACTTGTTTACTTTCTAAAGAGGAGGAGAAGTAGAATAAAGAGTTTACATATCTTTTTTTCATCAAGAAAAAAAAAATTAGTGTTTTAAAGAAAATAATACAATTCAGGTGCTTCCCATGAATAAGTACTTCATTCCAGTGTTAAACATTAAGGAAATGAAGTACAAAATTAAGTATTAAATAAAGGAAAGAAAGTTTATTTAGTGCTGTAGTAGGATTTGTTTGCTCTTGGTTTCACAAAGAAGTCTACAACTTATTCCTATTTGTTTATTTGTAGAGATGCCTGTGTCTCCTCATAACTAGGTATATCTCTAGTAGCTATTCACAGACAGAGGTAGCCACAGCCAGTCTTTGAAAATATCTTGCTCCTTGTAACTATTTGATCCTGTAATTGTCTATAAAAGCTTGGATCCAGTGCTGGCACTGGGAATATTTTATTGCTCACCAAGGAGCACTTGTGGCTATGTTTTGATAGCCAGGTTTGTGGTTCTGGAAAAGTTCAGGATTCCAGGAGGCCATCAGTGCAGTAATATTATTGTATCTTTTTTAGTGAAAAAGAGGAAAATACTAGAGGCTAGTGAAAGAAGTGAAACATCCATTGGTAATAATTATCAATAATAAAAGAACATCTATGGAATAAAATTTATAGTGTAAAACAGTGAGTGTCATCTTTACTTTACTTTCACCAGCTGAAGATAACAGCTGAAGGTATAGAACTCACATGATGAAATATAGCAATAAGCATCACAGTTTTTAATTCTAGAACAACCACCAGATTATATTATCAGCATCATAAATTTTTCTCTCTTGCAATGCTGCAAGGTAGTCCACTGATTCTGGATGAGAAACAGAATTGAACACAGTCATATTCTGTAATGAGGACAGAGATTTAAACAAAATTCTGTTCATTTTGTCACCATAGATTTCAAGCTGAATTCTCAGCTCAGGAATTCTGGAAAAAAAGAGTCACACTTTCACTGCATTTGACAAATACTGGAACATGTTTTAAAAGTCTGGCTTATTTAACATTCAGGCATCTTATTTACCAGAATAACTGACTTTATTCATAATAGTATCATAAAATTACTTATGAACTTTCTTACGAAATTATTTATCTGGAGTACCAGGACATTAACAACTAATATACACTGTTCTAGAATGAAATTTTACTGAAAATGTAGAAAATAATCTCTGGGGAAGGGACAGGAACTCAGACCCTCTGAGGTTTTTTTTAAAGTCTATTCAGTCTGATTATATATATTGTATATTACATATATATATCTTATATATTACATATATATTTAGGTATATTCAGTCTGTTCCAGCTTCAGACTCATACTACTTTTCTGCGTACTTGGACATAGCCAGTGTGTCTTACACTTCTCTTGTTACACTCTTTTATATTTAATGCTCTTTAAATTGCTGAAGACCACAATAACAAATCCTTCATTCACACCCATTTTATGCATCTTCAATCCTAATTTGTACACTCATCACTATGGTACTTGAGTGATTCCCAAGTGATATATTTAATAGCCATCATGAATACTTATCCTCTTAAAGGGAGGATATGTGTGTAGCACAGTGATTATTTTGTTTTATTATAGATGATGGGTGCCATTTATCATGAGAAAAGGTATGTTTTTCTCATATGTATGACAAAAAAAGGAAAATAACTGTGATGTATGCTATCACACTTGGAAAGGGCATGATGACTCTTCTGATGGAAAAGGTTTCTAATAGCTCCTCAATCACACTGAACTTTTTTTAATAGCTGTGAGGTGGACCTTACAAATTAATGGGACATACCACTGTGGGCAGCTCTGCACAGTCATTTCCCACTCTGCCTAAATTTTAAAACAGCTGATGGCAAACTGACTTTAATCTGGCCACTGTGCTGGGCTGATGAGCACTTAGAGAGAGGAAGGGTATATTGGTGAGGCTCAGCACCACACTATTACAGATGTACCACTGTTGACTCTTAAATGTATCTATATTACAATATTTTACACTGATTTATTCAAGCTAATGATCTATGACTAAGCAAAGTTAGGTATTACCAAGGATGTTACATTATGCATTACAGTTTGATATGTAATGACTATTGTTGGTCATTGAGAAACAAGAAATCTGTATGATTATTCCTCAGACAAATGGAGGCTAAAGCACTCCAGGTGTTATGTGATCATTACTATAATAGTCTTTGTGAAATTCAGACTGTGAATCTCAGACAAAGGTAGATTAAAATTTTCAGTCAATGCAGACATTTTGCCAAAAATTATGCACGTCTGCTCAAAATCTGTTTGCAAATTCACATTCAATTTTTCAAGCACTACAGGCCCAAACACTCCATGCAATAAGAACTGGGATTTGGATGTCTATCTCATAGGCAAATGTCCATTTTCTTGCTGTTCTGTAACTAATGAGAACTCAAGAAAAAAATCCATACTATATGTTCTTTATTGAGCCAAGCTTCTGGTTTTATTACTATTCTCTCCTAATCCTTTTCTAAACAGTAAAGATCTTTTGCTTAAGCAAATCTATTTTTAAAAGAAGTGATGGCAAGATATGGATTAATTTTATTTCCTTAATCTTTTTTCAAGTAATTAATATATAACTGTGATCATGAAAACATTTAATTGTCAACCTTTGTTTACAGGAAAGTATTTTAATATAATTCCTCAATGAAATGTGAAACCACGTCTCTTCACAAGCTGTTAGGACATCTACAAAATTATTTTCTTGCTTATCATTTCCTGTTTTAACTGGATTTCTTTTTATATTTTCCTGACTATATATTTGTTTTCAAAGTTCTGTATATATGTGTCACCTGTCATAATATAGAATGAGAGAAGGGAAAAGTTATCTTAACGATGAAATGATTTATAATCTCCATAGTGTAGAACATCTATAACCAGGCTGGGGTGGGACCACCCTGGACCAGATCTCCGTTTTCCCAGTGTCTCTACTTTGCACACAGCAGTCTGGGTGGATCTAGTATTGGCAGTGGCAGCTCTTCCCAGGCCATGGCTATGTGTGAGAAGTACTTCTGCATGTGCTGCTGAAAGGCAGAGAGCAGATGAAGGTATTGCATGGACCAGACCCACCATAGAGCAGGGCTTTAGCCCACATAACTTGCATGTGTATAAATCCTACACAGATCGGGGATGATAATCTAATTCTAAAGCAGTGCTCTCTAGAGAATTTCGACAAAGCTCTTTCTTTGTTAATATAATTCACCACATGACTGCACCATGTAATAGAGAGCACTGAGGATCTCCCTTAGCTGGGACTGGGTGTGCTAGCTCCTGAAGAGGGCAATGGCATTGGCCTAGGAAAGCATCTCAGCATAATCACAGAATCACAGAATGGTTTGGGTTGGAAGGGACCTTAAAGGTCACCTAGTTCAACCCCCCTGCCATGGGCAGGGACACCTTCCACTAGACCAGGTTGCTCAAAGCCCCGTCCAACCTGGTCTTGAACACTTCCGGGGAGGAGGCAGCCACAGCTTCTCTGGGTAACCTGTTCCACTATCTCACCACCCTCACAGTTAAGAATTTCTTCCTTATATCTAATTTAAACCTACCTTCTGTCAGTCCCTTCCCACCTTTCCTGTAGCCCCCTTTAAGTACTGGAAGGCTGCTATAAGGTCTCCCCGGATCCTTCTCTTCTCCAGGCTGAACAACGCCAACTCTCTCAGCCTGTCCTCATAAGGGAGGTGCTCCAGGCCCCTGATTACCTTCATGGCCTCCTCTGGACCTGCTTGAGCAGGTCCATGTCCTTCTTACACTGAGGGCACAAGAGCTGGACACAGGACTCCAGGTGGGATCTCATGAAAGCAGAGTAGAGGGGCAGAATCACCTTCCTTGACCTGCTGGCCACACTTCTCTTGATGCAGCCCAGGATATGGTTGGCTTTCTGGGCTGCGAGCGCACATTGCTGGCTCATAGTTTTCCATTCACTAATACCCCCAAGTCCTTCTCCGCAGGGCTGCTCTCAATCCACTCTTTGCCCATCCTGTATTTGTGCTTGGCATTGCCTCTATCCATGTGCAGGATATTGCACTTGGTCTTGTGGAACTTCATGAGCTTTGCATGGGCCCACCTGTCAAGCCTGTCCAGGTCCCTCTGGATGACGTCCCTCCCCTCCAGCATGTTGACTGCACCACACAGCTTGGTATCATCAGCAAACCTGCTGAGGGTGCCCTCAATCCCACTGTCCATGTTGATGACAAAGATGTTAAACAGCACTGATCCCAATACCGATCCCAGAGGAACATCACTCGTCACTGCTCATGATATACTATATCATGTGCAGCTCACAGCCAACTCACAGCCTTGTGAGAACTGTAGGGACAGTGCTGACTGTGTGTGGGAGGACGGCTCTCTGGGTCTTGAGATGGAAATTCCCAACTTACATTTTTAACATCGGTGCAAGTTTTGGCACTTTTCTTGTAGCACCCTGGCAAACATAACACAGTTGAGCCGGTTACAAAGCCCGAAAGGAATGTGTCCCCTTCCACAGCAGGCTCAAAACCTGCTGGATAACCTCTCCGCTCCTCTCTCTGCAGGCATATATATTTCTTTATGTTTCAAAGACTCTGTCCCCCAAGTTTTATCCTTGTTCTAGTCCTTCTAATGCAGTTGTGTGCATCAAAGGCAGGAGCTAGCTGAACTTTACGAAGGACAAAAAAAAAGTGATTTCCTCTTTTTTTCTTTTTCAAAATTTTCATCTCTTACACAAAAATTCCCGGTTGCATATGTTAAAAGTTTCCAGCTTCCTGAGCATACTCATTCTTCTCAGAACTAGAGCAGCTGCTGAGAAAAGTTTTTTGTCTCACCTGTCATTATGTCTGACAAAACATGGGAGATGCACCATGGACTCACTGGCACCTGAGACAGAAACAGCTGCTCTTGCAAAACAGCCGGAGTCCTTCTGTCCACAGCACTTTGTTTCTCTCTGCCCCCACCTCCCCACCTTTGCACTCCCTCCCCTGGTGCATACTCAAGTAGATTTTAAATGACTTAAATCTTGCTGCTCAACCTCACCAGTGGCAACTAGAAAACTACTTTCAAAATCCCCAGCTAGGACATTTTACCCTTATTGGATGAACAGGTAGTTGAAAGGAAACCGAGAGGACAAATGCAGGTGTTTTTGAAGTATTAAGCCCGTGGGTGGACAGTGGAAGGAATGATGGATTTGCGAGAAAGGAATAGTATGAGTATTGTGGATTCCTGAGACTGGAGAAAAAGTAAATTACCAAGGAGTTGTCACATGCGTTGCCAAGGTGCTTCTGGTTTGGTAACAATTTCCACTCCCTGCTTTTACAGATGAAAGTGATGGCAGTCAAGCAGCTGTTCCAGGCCCCAGCGGGAGATCATGCAACAGGACTGATACATTCACTTTCACCGTCTCTGCTGTTGTTACTTCCTTTTCAACAAATGTATGTAGTGATTTTGAGTTTAAGACATTTTTCAGTATAACATGTATTCCCCATGTGTTAAGGAAATCTCAAAATTACCTTTCCTGCGTACAGAACCTGCTTCCTTTCACCAGACTGTTTCTAATGTGTTGCATTACACTACACTTAGCTATTCAGTAAGGTATTTTGGCATTGTGTCTGCTGGTTCCTGTTTAAAGTAAAGCACATCATAGGAATTGGATGGTGGATTTTAATACATCATCAGTTTGTTACATACAGAAAGCTTAATAACATAATATAGATCTTTCTTTTCCTGACATGTCTTCTGTGTCTCTTCTTTCTGTCCCATGCATTTTAGGCTATCTAGTAAGATTCGACCTAAAACAGAGTTCACTTCTTTGGGACTTGTATGTTCCACCTTAATAGTCTAAATACTAAAATCAATAAATTCTTGCTTTTGTAAGCTATATTTTATAAGCAAATATATAAAAGTACCTACCAAGATTATAAACACCACATTTTTATTGAGGATGTAATGTGGATCTTTTATTAGAAGAGAGTTAATGTAGAACATAGATTAATACACATGGTATTAATTAGAAAATATGTTTTGAGCTTCTTTCCACATATTGCAGATATGTAATATTCCATAACTTCCCAACTGACTTTTAGCCTCTTTGTCAATGACTGTAAAAGACAGGAGCTGTTTTATTTGTTTGCAGGCTACCATGTATTGCATGCTACTTTCCTCCAAGGTCAGCAGGCAGCACAGCTGAAGGGCCAGCTTGACTCTCCCAGGTTGCCGCACTCTGGGTCTACTTGAAGCGGAGGGTCTGAGGGTGGGCTGAGTGCTTAGCGCAGAGCTGGGAGGAGTGGGAAGGGGGGGTTGCAGCACACACCTGTGCACACGTGTGTGTGCCTGTGAGCATGAGCTCATGTGCTGCCTGAGAAGAACCTGAGAGGCTGCTGGGAGGCAGGGAGTAGACATGCTGCTGGCCCCAGAGAGGATGAAAAGCAAAGACCTTTTTCCTGCAGACTGTGTAGCACTGTTGGAGAGAGCCATGCCAAGCTTCTGGGTTAAGAGCAAGACCAGGAGAAGGGATGGTGCACAGAAAGAGACAGTTTACAAACACTTTTGATTTCACTCTGTTTCTTTAAATGAAAAAGAAATCCATAGCATGTTCTTTCTAGTTTCTGTGCCCATAAACCCCATTTTTTTTAGGTTCTCATCCCATTTTGTTATTTTGTTGCCCCTCCTTTAAGGACAAATCTTATGTTCTTCTCAAAGCTACATCTAATTGAAGTCCTGCCACAGTGATCCACTCCCTATACCAAAACACATATTCCCCTTTTCCTCATCTGTTGTTCTCTGTATGCAACTTTGATTCCTTTCAGCATTGAGTGGAGATTTTGCTGGTGCATGTAACTGACCAGTGTGCAGTAGGTACAATTAAGCGTTCTTCTCCCAGCCCAGCTCATCTGCCATGATTGTGATTTGCATTTCCCATGGCAGCAAACAATGTTAGACCCTCCCTCAGGCAAAGCACTGCCTTCTGGTCCCAATGGCTTAACAGCTGGTCTCAATTTGTTTTGGTCTATACAAACTCTGCTGCGGTTTGAACAATTCCTATTCCTTTCATTGTTCTCTGTCAAGAAAGTAATTTCTGAGTGGTGCCAGCTTGGGGGAAAGTGAGGGGTAGGCAGAGCTGGGGGAAGGTGTCAGAGCAGCACCCTGCACAGAAAGAGACAAGGGAAGGGGCTCCTCAGTTTGTCCCCTTCCGTTTTTCACTGGTGCTGGGACAGGGGAATATCCCCTGCTTCTTTTCCTGCAGTTTCTGCCGCTCCCTCCTGCCCCCATCTCCCAGAAGCTCCCCCCGGCAGGAGCAGCTCTCGCCCTCTTGCCCTGGGTGGGGGGACGTGGCCAGGCACAGTGGCAGCGCAGCAGCAAGGGGCTGAGCTGCGCCCTCCGCTTCAGTGGCAGAGCCCTTCCCTGTAGCTTTCCCTCCTTCTCTCTTCTTATCTTTACTATGTATTGCTGCACTGATCTGGCTCTTTTGATTTGTCCGTCTGTCTTGATTTCTGTGTGCTGGCTATTGTGTCTGCGAAGTAGAGATAACTGCCTACATACTATGCATCCCTTCATTAATTCCTCTCCCATTCCGCCCATCCCCACACACTCTTACGTTTTGAATCAGCCACATGGGTGAAAATCTAGAGTAAGTCTGTTACACTGTGTGATCTATGGTAATTTATAGCAGAATCTAATCACTTCCCTCTTTGTGGTTCCTGGCTGTACCATAATAACATTTTATTAAATGCTTTGGAGAGCTGAGTAATCTGTTTGGCTATCTCATATCTGTGTATGCTATCTGTTTTTCACTGCTCTAAGCCCATATGCTTTTGTTTTCTCCATGTCACATGTGTGTCAATTTGTTTGTCTAGCTCTGTTTCTTGAAGTCTGCCATATTCACTCTTTCCCCAACACTGAAAGCCTTTCAGTGTCCTCTGTCCCACCTTATTGTATCCATTCTCAGCTATTGTGTTTCTCCTTTCTTTATCTACCTGCATCTTCAGGGGGCACAGAAAAACTCAGCCCAACTGGGAGACTCCATATGATCTTGCAGACCTGGTGTGGTCTACACAGACACAAGAAGATCTGGTGTCTCTTTCAAGGGTTCGTCTCTCTGTGGTGCCATGCTCCTGTCCCCATGGGTCTCTGGAGACCATAGCTGGCCAGCAGATACAGGATAAAGCTGGGAGCTGATTTGGGATTCCCAGCAGAAATGTTCACTTTGTTATCCATATGCTTCCCTGCCTCATCTGTGAGTCTAATGGAAACACTTTCCTGGAATGCAGTCTGAAACAGTGTTAGAAGGTTGCCAGGCATAGGCTGGGAAATAATGGGAAAATACTGTTGGGCTGTGATTTTTTTTTTTTTTTTTTTTTCCTGGGGAACTACTCTGTCTTTGAGGCAGTGCCTTTGGGGACTCATTCAAAAACAGTGAACTGATGCTTAAGCACATGACGTGTCTTTGGTATAGAGATGAGATTTGAGGAATGGAAGCTGTTATTTATATATATAAAATAAGAAGCTGAATTCTCTAGTTGCTGTCAGGTCACTTGCTTTCTAGCCAGGAGGTTATCTTACCAGCTCACTGTGGAGGTTTCCTCTTAAAAGGGCAACTGTAACTTTGCATGGTATGTTCTACATTGGAAAGTTTACTGGAATAAGAACTTACTTTACATAGGAATGTGATTTTTTTAAAACTTGTTTTAAACAAATGTTTGGACCAGTAGACAGGCTATGGTAGGTGGAATCATATCACTAAAATGTGCTGATATTGGGGATTAACTTCTCTCCTACAAAAAATAAAGCATGCACTGGTAAACACTTCCAATGTTTAATCCTCACGCATTGAATGATATTGTTATTGGTCTCAAAGGCTACCTCCTCCTGTGAGGCAGAAAAGGTTTTCTAGATTTCACCCCATAAGCTTTCCTGTTGAACCATTCAGTGCTAGCAACTATAATAAACCCTTTCCCCTAGAGAAATGAGCATATTCTCCAAGGTTATGTAAAAACAATAAATTTAGGACCTTGCAATCTCATGTTTACCAATCTTTTTACAGAGGAGGACTTAACTGACGAGCTTGGTGCCTTCAGCCATTCTCTGACTCTTCAGCTAAGGAATTATTTCTGAAGTTAGGTGGCATTATGGGCTTTCTGTTATTCATACTGCTTATTTAAAGTGAGCCATTATTTTCAGAACCTATGCTTGTAAAATTTAACAGTGTTTAAAATCTGACTGCTTGCAGAAGCTCTTCAAGTTCCTCAGGAGGACTGTCAGGTTAGCAGGACATGGTGGATAGAGCCTAGGCCGGATAGGCTATTCCAGCTCCTCAAATAAGGGGAGAATACTTGGTGGGGAAAGTCATTACCCAAGGAATGCAATGACAAAACAGCACAGTATTCCAGGGTAGTACTGGACATTTCACAGGATCATAAAAATCTTGGCTTCCATTCATCAAGGGCCTTTAAGCAGCTGAGTGATCCAACTGCATTCAAGTGCCTAGCAGAACAAGTGCTTTCTTAGTGTTACATTAGGTTTTGTAAATCTAGCATGTAAAACTACATGACATTCCTTAAAAATAAATAAATAAATAAAGTATTCTAGTTCTTTTTATTTGAGTAGAGAACTGTATTCCACTGCAACAGATAGAACGATCAGGGACTTTACAACTGTGCAAATACTCTCTGACTTCAGAGAAAATAACTGCTTGGATGCATAGTTTTCACATGGGCTCCTCTCAGGAAAGATTCTTATCTCCAGATTATTTGATTATAAAAATTAGCTTTTTTTTTACCTTGAATGGAAAATAATTCTGCTTTTCAGTCACAGTGAAAAACATTCATGTGTTTGCTCTAGTTACATTGTTTTGCATCTTTTAGAAGTTGAGGCTGACTATTCATGTTGCTCACAGCAAATCTGCATACAGTAGTAAAAACACTAGGAAAAATTAATCTTGAATTTAAATGCTCCTTGTTCTAATGTGAGCATTACCTGGTCCTGCAAATACTTGAGTTATAGCACAACAGATGCTTTTTTGGTCAATTACTCCAAAATTGGAAAGCAGGATTTGATAGCGGTTTAGTTAGACCAGTTTACTTATCAATTATGGACAATGACACCTCCATTTAATGTGAAGTCTAGAGAAATGAATGTGTGGTGGGGGTTTTATTCATATTTAGGATATTAGATAAGCAGAATGGATTTCATGATGGCAAACCAGAAGACAAGAATGTATGCCTGCACATGCCATGTTTTGTTCTTATTCAACCTTTAAGATCTTGCTTTAAAAATCTTAGATTTGTGGTTCTGTCACAGTTCTTCAAAGTGGGGGAAGGGTAAGCAAGGTATGAACTTAACAGTATTTACATTTGAACACTAAGCAATTTCTGAAGAGTGTGGTAGGAACTAGTTATTGCAAGAACTATTATTTAGTTTAATTGATCCCAGCTGGGCTTGGAAGAGATTCTGGCCAAAAGCATGCAAATGCTTGCCAAGAGCCTGTCATATTTGATAGCTCACACTGCTATGAACTTGGCTAAGAGAGGTCAGTCACATAGCAAAAACTAAGCTCTCCTCTGCTGTATCCAGGCTAGCTTAAAAATGCAGATATGTTGCCAGCTGACTAGCAAGCCTCTCTCCTTTCAACCTTGTTTTAAGAGGCCCCCGGTTTCTTGGAAGTGGGGGAGTGCAGCACCATGAAGCAACAGGAAGATGTTCCACACATGGAGCAATGGGCAGACACAGCTGCTCTAGGATCCTCTGGGCATCTGTTTTCATTAAAACTTCACTTGTGCATTTGACCTATCAGCTGGATTCAGCACATGTCACTGGTAAAGGTACACAGTGTATGTAAAACCACTAATTAATCAACCTTGCTTTAAAAATCTTCCCTCTGTCAGAAATAACTTCTTTTTAGGGTACCTCCCTCTCTGGCTTTTGTTAACTTTGTTAAAGATTAGAAAAGTTTGTGTAACATAATTTAGGACAAACCATCACAACAAATATCCCGTATTTATTACATGAGCAGGCACATTAAATCTGATGAATTTCACATTGCTTCCCTTCCTTTATGGCTACCTGAATAATTTAGGATAGGACAATAATTTTAGAGAAATATGAAATATGTAATTAAGGACAATTAATTTTCTAGTCAACTATGCCTTTCATTCTCAACTCGCTTAGCAAGTATAATTTTTATGTTGTTCAAAAGAGCTAAGCAGGCACCTCTTTCCTTGTTGAGATTTATACACTGGGTTTCCTCTATCCGTTTTCTCTGTTGGACCATAACCACCATGGTGGAACTCTCTCAGCCTCTCCAGAGAAGTAGTTCCACTTTGCCTAAATAATTAAATATTCCTTGGACCAGAGAACTGGAACCTCTACAAAGGGCTTATTTTTCTCCTTCTTTATTGTTTGTTTCCCTCTCACCCAGTGAATATTTAATTACAAAGTGGAAAAGTCCAACAGGAGAGATGAAGTCAGGGAAGATCCTCTAGGTCAGGGGAATTGGCTTGTGAACAACATTGTCCCACTGGAGTGAAACAAAATTATCCTTCCATAGCTGAAGATCTGGCTCATTTAATCCAAAGTACTGTCATTCTGTTTTTCAGAATAAAGACTTTCAAGGAGCACTCTTATGAGGAAAATTAAACATCTACTATAAACATAATAACTAAACATATAAAATACATGTTACATGAGTCCATTATTATTAAATTTGGCAAGTAAGATATAGAAATGAACTCAGTGTAATAAAGTGAGGGCTTTACCTATCATGGGGAATAAATAGTGGGATATGGAGTTTCAGGAAACTACTCAAGGGATGTGAATCATCTAGGTGGCTGACTGGTTGCTGTCAAAACTGCTATTATCTGAAGTGCTTATTGAATAAAAAATAAACTATAAATCTCTGTTCAGCTCCTGTGAACATAAATATGTAGCATCTTTGTTATTTTTAGATAGCATTCTCACCAGAGAGCCAGTCTGGGCAGTTGCAGGGAATGCATTGTCTTCTCTTGATTGTTTTCAGAATCCTCTGAGGATTCATTGCAATGTGCTATGACACTGTTCCTGCTGCTGTTAATGGATCAAGAGTGGGACTGAGCACTATGAATTTAGGGAGAGTGAATGGCAGGGTAGGTGCTAGATGCTGTGTGCACAGAATGAGGAGACAGCAAAAACAGAAGCAAGAAAAAGCCAACAAATGAGCACTCTAATATGAAAGCACTGAAGAATCAAATGTGTAAAAAAAAAAAAAAGGGTAATTTTGTTTATAAACTCTATGATCATTTGACTCATTTAACAGCTCAAGCTTCTGAAAACATCTGCTTCACACTGGTCACATTCAGACATTAAAACCTTGGACGCTTGTGACAATTATGATACCTTTACAGTAGCTACATATTATAACCTGCTTTGTCAACCCTCTTGCCTTGCAAACCTACCATCCAGGTGTTAATTTTACAGTGAAAAACTGAATGGTCATGATCACCTTTCAGCATTTCTCTTCAACAGTGTCTAGTTAAGTTGAAGGAACATATTTCAAAGAGGAATTATGGTCTGGACACAGACAAAAATCGATGACAGATTTATTGGCAACTTTATTGTGCAAGCAGAGAGAAACACCGTGAGGGAAGCACGGGTCAAAGTTCAAAACTGGGTACTCAAATAGAATGATTTTGGCAGTCTGGTAGTAGAAATGAATATATAGATGCCAGAAGTCGGTGTTTACATTTCAGTCGAGTTCCATCTATATAGCATACAGCACCTCTTTTGAGTTAGTCAAGTGCAAAAGGGTGGTGCACAGTAATAAACAGAGGTAAAGCAAGGGCTGACATAAGTCTTGGGCTAAAAGGATGTGATGGGAGTGTCTAGCCAGAATCAGATAGAGATACAACATTGATTATTTCATATTCTCTCATACATTGCATGGCTTGCAATTTTGCCTAATGTAGTCTAGTTCAAGTTTTCAATCATCTGGATCCCTGAGCATTTGCCCATTTCTATAGTTTCCTGGACTGAGGTAGAGCATGAAAAGCAGTGCAGATCCAGTTCAGGCACACGAGCAGAAGCCCATGATGTTGTGGGACATTTTTGCATGGTGTTAATGGTAGGAATTCAGTGGGCTAGCATCCTGCTGGCATTAGCAACACTGACAGTTGCTATAGGTTACACCAGTAGCTTGTACCACCTTCTCTCAGGCACCAAGTAAAAAAAGTAAGCGTGATGCAGATACTTGTCACCACATCCTGTTTAGCTTGGGCAGCCTTCTCTTGGCGTTTTTGTCTTGGCTTGTAGTCTTGGTTGTAGGCAGAATGATTGCAACTGTTTTAGATGATGAAGGATTTCTCATGTAGGGAGCACATTTCATGACTAACATTAAGAGAAGCTGAAGTTTGTAATAGTATCACTTTTTGGTCAAAAAAAAAAAGTAGCTTTTTGAACAAAAGTTAACATCTTTGGAAAGTTCAATTGAGTGAGAACTTGGTCTAGCTTTTCAATGAAAATCCAGAGACCATAACTTCTCTTCCAGTTTCTCTTTTAGTTCTGAATCTGCTTTACAGAAACATCCTTTGAAAATGGATTCTTTTTATCAAGTATACCATTTTGGAATACAATTAAAAACCTCCCTTTTTCTTCCTGTTTTAGAAAAGCAACTGTATATAGAACAGAGATATCAATGATCTAAGTAGCTTTATCGAATACAGTGCATAGAACTGATAACTTGGAACAAACGTGTATGTTCTGAAAAACAGTGATTAAAGAATGGTAATTAATAGAAAAAGAATGTCATGCTTAACTCATACTCTCTGTATATTTCTAAATTTTTGTATATTCCTCAGTGCTTAGAAACATACGCAGTAAAATGCTGCAAATATTATCTTATTGCAGTAGAGGCAGAATTACAGCTTGTTGATTCCAACCCTGGAAGAAGTCTCAAGAAAAAGCTGTACCTAGATCTGCATTGATATCAAGGATGATACCTTTCTACTTCAGTGACATCAGAACTGTGTTTAAAGTAAATATTGTGGTACCTTACACATGCAGTTCTCTAGAAAAATATTTGTTCTTGTATTCCTGAACCAGTCAGATACTAGAAACAATATCAAACTTCAACTAAATGTACTTCGTTTAGAAAGGACTGTGAACAGTCTTTCACATTTACTGAGGAGCACAACCAATGTGATGACTGTCTTGGCAGTATAGGGAAGAGTGCAAAGAGGCTGCTTTGTTATACAGGCCAGTTATGGGCTTACACAAAAGAGTAAATGATCAATATATAGCAAATTGATTCTTCTTCAGGTGGGTAGTAGATTAAAGCTACTGAGGGAGATCGACTGCAGTGGTTATATTGCTTTGGGAGGATAATGTGTCTATTCATTAAGGTCAGTTAGAGAAGGGAGACCATGCTATTCATGACCTTTAAATTATTCTTCAAATGTCAATTCTTTTTTGCTGTAGTCTCTGTATAACAGAGTAAGGGTTCATTAAGACTTAAAGTATAAAGCTAGTGCACACTACTTAATGGAAAAGGAATTCTGTTTTCTCAAATATTCTCTATATGTTTCAAAATAAGGCCATTTTACACATTTTTCCAAAAAATGGAAGAAAAAAAAAGGAAATGTCCCCCAGTCAGCTGTACTTTAACAACTTCAGAGATTTTACATATAGCTCTCATCTTCAGGACCACACCATGCCAGTGAAGTGCAGGTGTGACAACAGAAGAGATCTGCAGAAGAAACTCCTGAGCTGCAGTTGCCTGAGAAAGGTACAAGTATGGCGGCTGGATCAAGCCAGGTGCCCGGCAGAGCAGGGATGCTGAGTGAAGGTGGCTACAAGTCAAGGAAAAGCTATGAAGGCAGCTTTTTGGTCTGTGTCCACATGTAGTGCTTTAAGCATGCTGGAAACAGTGACTTGTTTTTGATTCTTTAAGAGAGCATCTGTGGAAGGGAAAAGGCATTTGATGAAATATACAAAACTTGTAGTAAAAACTTTAATTCTTAGAAAGGTTTTTACACCTTGTGTAACTCCCCAAGGAGTAAGGTTGTGCATAGTGTGAATACAGAGAGCAAAACTGTCTCCATAGTAAGTTGCTGGAGAACTACCCCATCTGTTGATTCATACTTTAGCTATTAGTCCAACTCTGCTACAAAGGAGCATTTTCTTTTTCTTTGTATAGCCCTGTCCTCAAATAATAAACATCAGGTTTCATTCTTTTGTCTTACTTCAGTCGTCACTGTTAACTACCAACAGTGTGTAAATAAAGCAGACCATCTTGCATGGGTCGTCTGCTGTAAAATCATAGTTTATGCTACATTAAAAGCCATGATGTAGTCTGACAAAGAATTAACTGACCTTGTGGATCATAGTCTGACCTTTTGTTTTACGTAGACATCAGTGTTATCAATTATGGATTAATTTTCATTTTTCTAATTCTCTCAGCTCCAGGGCAATAGCATAAATTAGTATGAAAGGGTTTTATTTACTACTTCTCACTTCCTAATTTTTGTTTTCCCTTTCTTTCTATTATATCTTTTGTTTGGCTTTTTTCTCCTGTCATTCAATTTTTACCTCTTCCAATGGCACTTGAAAGATACTGAATATCAATAATGTTAATCATTTTAATGATTGATATTTTAATAACATGTTCTTCCTTTTATTTCAGTTCAGAGACTGATTGTTGAAAATCATGAACAACAAACAGAGTTGCATGAAAAGTTGTCTACCACTGGTTTAATATTAGTCTACCACTTGAACAAAAATCTGAATCTGAATTTTCAGCCTGGGCTTTTATCTTTCTGTGGTCTCTTTCCAATGAAGTTGCATCCTTTTCCTTTCTGTGGCCTTCAGATCAGTCTTTGCAACTTCTAAGTGGCGGATAAAGGAAATCCTTACTGCTTCAAACATCTCTTCCTATTCATAAGAACCTACAATATGGTTTCCTAAAATACAATCTGACAAGGCCACTTGCCTATGAAATGCTGATGGAGGTGGTTTCAGAACTGAAATTACGAAGTCTGCTTCTAACTAGCTGTTGTCTGTGTCTTGCCTCAGGTGTTAAGGGGTGTCAGCAGAGCCCTTCCCCAAAGCACAGCCATGAAGTCCAAAGGAAGAACAATGGCCAATGCCATGTGAATTCTACTCAAAAGCTAGAAGGATAAATATATTTTTTTAAACAGAATTTTAAGCTAAAATGTTCAAACTGAAAAGGTCAAACAGGAAGAGGCGCTAGCCTTATGCAATGTAAAAACTGAATCACTTCTTTAATAGCTATAGTATTTAAATGAACAAATTCAGCTACATTAAATTATATTTTCTTTCCTGTTTTCTTGATGGTATGCACTATTACAACCTTCAGCTATACTGCTATTAAATAGGGACATTTTTCATTCCTCAGGTATGAGCTAAGTTTCCAGGTACATAGATGAGTTAATGTAAAATTTTTAAAGTTTTTATTCTAATGGTAATACATTCTGAATCAATTCACACAGTTCAAGTTCTGAAATGTTTGTAAAGTTTTGCTTGATTTTTGGGTACTTCCAGGAACTTGAAAAAACATGGTTCAGAACAGTCCATAGTATTCTGTTTCTGAAACTCACAAGTTAACCTCAGCGTTGTTAATTTAGCAATAAACCTTTGTAAGAACTGCAATTTTATTTGACAGTATAGTTTACAACTTTATAGACAAACCAAATATTAAAACTCAAATAAATTCTAGTTTTATGGAAAATGGCAGAAAAATAAGGGGTTTTTTGACCCAGTAACTCTTGGCTTCAAGTCAAGATCAATAGGCCTTAGTATTGTTATCAGAGTTATCTGACCTCCATTAATATTTAATATCAGTCATAGGCTAAAACTGCTCATAGGATGATAAACAGTCTGGTTTTGCAATGAATATTTAAGATCACTGGATGCAAAGATAAGTAAAGGAAACCCCAATATGCTTACTGTCCTCTTTGGCCACTCCAAGGCTGTAATACCCACAGGGGTCAATCTGAAGATTAATCTTTTCTGAGCATCTCTGCCTGATGCTCTGCACTCTACAGCAAGGAGCTAAGTATCAGCTGATCTCACAACTACCTGGAGTGCATGAATATTTACATATAGTTGAGGACTTCTTATTTCAAGATGAAGCACCTTAATTGTGGATATGTTTATTTCCCTTTTATTTCTACTTTTTTTTAAATTATTTTTTTCTATTCTCAAATACCAGACAACACTGATTTCAATTATTTTTTTGTTTGTATGTACTAGAGTTTTTCTTTCAAATTCTCTATTTTAAAACTAATTGCACATGTTATTTAATGCCTAGATTCTTCCATAGCAATCAGGAGCTTTTTCAAAAAAACTTATTTTTTTCTGTAGCTGGATTAGAAGGAAAAATTGTCATTTTCTTTTGTAACAGCACCAGGTTGTAGTACAGTAAAACTTGAAAAGCACTGCCAAGTCTTCCAGCTGTACTTTCCCACTTCAGTTTACTGATCCCCCTTTCTGCTCCTTCACGTGTCTCAGATAACTAGTGATGTTTCTGAATGCTTCTTTTATCAGCAGGGATAATCTTTCTACATCAGCTTTGTGGCTTTCCATTTAGTCCAAGACATGTTTGCCTCAAATATAAACAAATACGATTTTTGTAGTACACTTTGTCCACACCAACAGGCACAGCTTTTTGGATAGGTATGACACCACTGCAGACCAGCACTGTTAGTACCAGAGATTTTCTTAATCTTCTTTCACTCCATGTCCTTATGTTTTAGTTGATGCTCCATATTTGTGCTGCCACTTTGAAGTTCTCATAATACAAGGGCATATGTCAGATTCTTGCACAATTTGTCTGATATGCCTTATCCACAAAGGAACAATAGCTTTATACTGCTCAAGAGAAGCCTGTGGGAGACTTTTCAGCTGCTGGTGACTCACAAGCTCATGATCAGTTCTGCAGCTCTGATAGTGCTGAGGCTGCTGGGGAGGTCACATATAGAACAAGGGGAGTAAGCCCAATGGTGCTGGTGAGCCTGCTCTGGTTAGGAGTGGGCTGCCTGTCCAGCAGTGTGGTGGGATACCTGGGACATCCCTGCTGACACCTGCTCACTGTGACCCATCCTCAAAGCTCCTGACATGACATGGGCTTCATGGTCTCTGGCTATAGGCAGCTCTCAGAAGGGCTCCTCAAGCTGTCCAAGACACCACTATGAAAGCTAAGACAGAATCTCCATTAAAGAAGTTCAGGCGAATGCTCCTGTTGTCTAGGAGCCAGAAGCCAGGCTTTCCAGAAAGCTTTGGGTGCTTTTACCTTAGTAAAGTCCTGAAGTTGTCAGTTTCAATTTTAAGTGCAAAACAAATATCCACTGAGAACAGTGACTGTTTCTTTATTAAAACTAAGCTGCTTGCAATTATAAGAAAGTAAATACTGATTTTAGAAAATACACAGTACTAATTTCCACCTGCATCTGATTCAGCTCTGTGCCAAATATCTGGGTTTCAGCACCTACATGTTTCCAGGATGTTCAGAAGTCAAATGAAAATTAATTTAAAATACATTATAAAAATAACAGGTGTTTGGGATTTTTTTCATTTATGTCCATGCCACTACTGCAGGATAAATAAAAAAAGATTGGTGCGAAAAATGTACAGACAGCAATCAGGGAAAAAAACAAAGTTTTTATGAATTTTATTATCACATCAACTTTATGCTTAATGAGAGTTTTAGTCATGTCTATAAATATTTAATAATACAATAAAGTTTAGTAATAACTACATCATGTGTGACTTACAGTTTTTTCTTTAGTCAAACTTGGATTGGGAAATTAATAGCAAAGACATTAAATCTATTTGCAGTTTATGCCACACTGTTTTTGTACAATTAGATTATCTGTTGTTACTATTAACATGCCATGTGTGTTTAATACTGTAAATTAGCTTACTTTCCTGTTTAGAAAGTCAAATGTCAATTTTTCCTCCACAAGGTATCAAATGTTCTCTTGTAATGGTGTTTCTCACAGGGGATAAAATGAAACATGGAAGGCTTTGTTAGAAGATATTCAAGTGTTTTCTATCAGACTGGAAATATGATGTGACTGCAGTCCTCCAACATTTTTTGACCTAATAGATGGCAAAAGAATAAAGAGGGTGCTATGAAGGGGAGAAGGAGAAACAAAGTGAGGTAGTCAGAAGAAAGAGAGAGAAAAGTGGGAAGAAGAAGTACCTGCTTTAAGGTATGCCTCTAGACTAATGGCAGTTTTACAGGGAAAGAGGCCACACAACTCAAGCCTTCTCCTTTGGTGCAGAAGTAAAATGTGAGATAGGTGGTGTGTGATTGGTGTTGCTATTCCCTGCATGTGTTTCTTCCTAATGGGAGACCTTCCCCTGCATGTAATAATGCTAGTCAGAGGGTGGCTGCAAAGATACTTGTAGAAAAACTGGTGATGATTTAGTCAGAAGTTTGAAAAATTGTTCACCATCTCTAATGGCAAGTGATATTCCTCTAATGACAAGTGATATTCTACATATTCATAGAAGTAAAGAGAAAATATCACCAGAAATGTGTGCCTTTCATATATGACAAGAAGCATTGTGAAGGCACACTGAACATGCTTCTTCTGTATAAAGTTTCATATATCTTGAATTTGGAGTTTTCTTTATTCTATGACTTGCAGGTTTAATGTTACCTGGCCTTTTTATCATTTTACTCTCCAGAACTGGATGAAGAACTCTTGTTTTATAAGCCAAGCATATCTGAAGCTTGATTGTGCTTTCCTTGAGGATTGCTTGATTGTACTTTTCTTGAGATTTAAGTCAACAACCCTCTTCCCCCAATACAATGATGTATCATAAAACCCTGGCAGAAATGCTATATTTGGCTTTCTTTTCTATCTACATACAGTTTTAGGGTATCAAATGTAAGAACAGATGCACAATCAGATTGTTAGTCAACTGAAACATAGTGGGGAGTTCAGTCTTGTTATCATTTAGCATATAGCTAAATTATAAGCATAGTTCCTAATTTCTATTGATTAAAAAATAGGTTTCCAGGTTGACAGAATCACTCCTGTGTCTGGTTTTCACATTGGTGCAGTATTTCACACTGCATCTGTACTGCCTTCCCTAGTAATGCCTCAGGGAAAGTTTGAGTTCAGGGCAGAAGTTGTCATGTGTTGGTAGGCAAGTGAGTTTGATTATACAAAAATTTGTGCACATAATCAATGTCACTATAAACCTGGGTTTCCTTGCTAGACAAGTAACTTATTCCAGCGTTGAACAAAAGATCAAGTCAATGAGTAAATGTGGAAAACTGAGACTGGAGGATGAGCTTGATCTTTAGCTCATGTCTGTGCAGATATCTGTATGAAGTGTGACAGTATCATAATAAAGAGGTAAAAATACCAAATACTCAAAAATCAGGACATAACACGCCATTACCAGTTATAGAACAATACAAATTGATGCACACTGTTAAGAATACAAATGGCTACACTCTGCTAGGAAATAGCACCTCTATTTTTTATCAGAATAAAAGAGGGAAATGGAAGATCCAACTGACTTTATTCCAAGGTATTTTAATGTTTCAAGAGAGTACTCATATTGTACAAGACTTTCTGAAGAAACTTGTATCTGATAGTAAAAGGAAATGAAACCCCTTCATTTTAGACCCAAATTCTCCTATGTTTTACCATCCTACCTCATAGAAGAATGCATGGTTCTGGGAAACCCAGCTTAGAAAAATATTCCCATTGCTTTGGCTTGTTGTTCCTGAAAATTGCAGGGTATTATGAGCTTTTTATATGATTTAATTCAGTGTTTGCAATGAGAAAAGGAAGTTTTCAATAGTATAAACTAAAGCTGAAATGAGAAGTAACACAAATCTCTAATGAGAGATGTAATCAAACATCTGAGGGTCAGCTGAGGATGTGTTTGAGTCTCTTCTGCCTTAAATAAATGTTTTAGATTTCATCTGTTTCTTACAGGTTCACTTTTCACGTAGGCCATCAGCAATGCAGTTTAAAATTCCTAGTCCATTTTGGAGTTCAATGCTGCCAGATAATGAGAAATTTTTTTTTTTAAATGTTTAAAACTGGTGCAGAGAAAAGGGCATGTAATGAAAATGAAGTAATTTGCTGAGCTGTACCTTTGTATCCTTAAGTACATAGAATAAATGGTGTGAGACATTAACAAATGAGAGAGGAATCAAAGATTACAGAATAATAAGCAGAAATACCACAAGTGTAAATGGGTATTTAGACCACATTGTGAATGAGGTGACAGCCAGTGCTCCCAGTTCAGGTGTTATATGGGCTGCCATATGCCACTGTGAGGTTACAGTCATCACTGACAGTAAGTGAAATGACCCAAGCAACCTCTTACCTGTGTACTGCAAGAAATTGCTTCTATTTTGCATAGCATGGAGAAGATGCCCTTGAAAACCCAGCTGGTAGACATATAGAAAATAGCTTTAAAGTTTTTCTAACTTGTGGAAGAGAATCAGTTTTGCACAACCATAAGAATTTGGAGAAAATAAGAGTAGCAAAAACCTGTATTTCTCTTTCCCTAATTTGACACAGAACCTAAGGAAATGTTTGACCAGTCCCACAAATGACTGTCTAGGATTTAAACTAAGGAAATTATGTAAGCAGACATTTACTTCATACTTCTTGTCCCTTCAAATTAAATTTGAACTGAATCTTCCATTTTTGACCAATTTTCATTTAGGTCCTATAAAAAGAAATTTGAATTAAGTATTTCCTGTGAGATTGAACCTCTATTTCTCTGCCTCATCACTTGAAACATAATTTAATTCTCAAAGTTATTTGGCTTTAAAAGTTTTTAGAGGCACCATCTTAGATTAACGGGTATGCATGAATGTGGAAGATGCATTTGTATGAAAAAACACTAGCTGTATTCATCACAATATCTGCTACTGTATTTACTTTCCTTACACACAGATTTGTTTTAAGAAATCTTATAATTTTTTAAATCATTGTGATTACTCTGGCTTTTATACTTGATTTTTCAAAGCAAATTTGTTGCTCAAGACTTGGGTGATGAAATTATTATGGCAAGAACATCATATTGATGCATAGAGAGAATGAGATTATCTCTTTAGAGCAGATGCTATTGGAAGATAATGCAGTACATGAATGCTGATATGAGTCATTATTCATTGCTGGAAGCCTGACCAAAGGATTTAGTACCACTTAGTACTATAACCATTCATATAGAAGCATTATGTCAAAGAAAGAAACAATCCTCACCTCCAGCTTAGACTGAAGACTACTGGCTACTACTGACTTCACACATAATGTCTTTTACTTGAAATTATTGATGTAGGCAAGTTCCTACATCAGTTTACACTTAATGAGTGACTTTTTTTCCTGCAAATTTGCTGATAAAGGGGACTTGTTGAATGTTCTGGAGCGAAAAAACAGTGACAGGTATTTGAAAAAAGCAGATATGGCCTCTTTATGTCATTGTTCTGGAGAACAGTTTTCCATTAATTCTTAATTTTCACTTCATAACGATGGGTAAGTGATTGAAAATGTCAATGTAAACCCTGGAAAGTAATCCATTAATACATGCATTCTCAGTCAGATAAAATACTATCTGTACAGGAGAGAAAATAGTCATACTTCACTATAAAATTATTTTAATCTTGTCAGGTTATAGAAATGTCCTTTCTCATTTTCTTCATTGTTGCTTTCCACATTTGTTTATGTGGAATTAATGGAATCAATGTAATTTTGTTAAAAGACTTCTCAGTGTACCCTGTAAAGATTTCAACCTGACCCAGTATGTGTTGCCATCAACAAAAATTTCATTACTTGCTCAAGTAGAATGTAGGTCAGGTCAATATTTTGCAGAAAATCTCATATTATCTGGAAAGTTAAAAATGTATAAACTGTAGTTGTCCTTGTTTTAGTTGCTTATATCTGAAAAGGACCTTTATGATCATCTGTAGTTTGCTTAAAGATAGTCAGCTTTTCTATCTGACCAAAATTTTCAAAACTGTAAACTGCATATCAATTATTTTTTGGTGGGTCTGCTGAGATGATTTTGAGATAATGCTTCTTTTTTAAGCTTTCAAATTTCATTTCCATTTTTCTGGTATGAGTTACAATTTGAAAGAAAAAATTTAAATTGAAATATAGATTTTTAATTAAAAAACTGAAGACATAGGAAGTATTGACTGCTGAAGAAATTCAGAATCAATTTTCTGGAATTGTGACATTTTACACAGTTGAACCTTTCCAAGATTAAACTTTATTTAACAGACTTGTGAGAAGCTTCATTTTAAAATTCCTGATCACTCCTAAATTAAATGCCTCTCTAATCTTGCTTAACACAAAAGAATGATGATGGTTCACATATGACATTATCATAGCTGGATAGTGTCTCCTCACCCTTTATAGAAGTGGACTAAACTAAGCAAGTTTTGCATTTCCAATATCTTTGACAGCTTTACTAAGTCATTCAACTGTCATTGCAGCATTATTTCTTTCAGGTTTAGACTGATTTTTGGAAAACAGAATAATTCCAAACATTGATGGGATTTTCACGATGCATAAAGAGAATATGCATGTTGTGTTGCAAAACATGAGGAAACTTCAAAACCCTTGATATCATCAGGGTGCTGTGGAAGGGCCAGAAGGAAGAACAGGAGACAGGGTGCGACTACAAGCAGTGACAGGGACTCATGGATTCTCTTATTTGTCTGCTGTAATCTAGCCTTCTTATCAGGGATGTTCAAAGCCATTTTTCTTCCTTCATGGCACTTGCAGAAGAGGTGGCTCATGAGATCGTTTCTCATCACTGGCATGGTGGTGAGAGGTAGCAATTTCTCTGTCTCATTTATCTGGGGAATTTTCCTCTTCCTACCTCCCCCACCATTGTGGCTCATAGTTTTAATTTTTTTCTGAGACCATGGGATATTTTGAGGATGGCATATATTTCTGTATGTCTTCCTGTTAAGCATACAGAAAACCATTAGCAACAGAGTTATGGTCTCATTAGAGCTAAGGACAGGCTGGGTTTCAGTGCAGACTGTGCAAGTGATCTTCTCATAGGCTCCCAGTGGCTGAGTTGCACTGTTGCTGAACTGATAGAAGGTGAGGTGGGTCACACTTCAGTTTTCACTTCTAAGTGCTTTCTGGAGCTGTCATCTGGCTTTGTGGCACTGCAAACTATGTTAAACACTGGAATTAAAAGAAGAATGGTAATTTTCATCTTAGCTTGGAATAGAAAAAGGGCAGATAACTTCTAATGGGAAGGCAAAAACCACAGTTGCTTCCTCTTAGATGAGTCAGTTCTTTTCAGCTTTTTTCATTTTAGGTGCTTGAGTGTTAGCATTCTCCACATGGAACTAAATATTAAGATATAAGTGAAATAAGCAAACTGTGAAGCTCATATTAGTCTCATCACTGGAAAGTATTCAGATGAAGAAAAGGTTTTAGAGGTGAGCGAAGTCTAACTACACATTCAGCAAAGCCACCAAGAGATTTATAAAATTGCTATTAAAAAATACCTTTCTGTTTGGTACTGACTAAAACTGTATGCTTTGTAACAAAGCTAGTAACTCTTTTTTTAGCAAGGTCCTATATTGCTTTAAGAAGACTGCTTTCTAGAAACCAGGAATTCTGGCCCTGACCAGTCAGATACATACCAGCTAATGCAGAGAAGCCTGGAATGAAGAGAGGTCATTAAAGACAGTTACAGAACAGATCTAGGACAGACAAAACTAGATAATGTATTGTCATGAGAAGATTATATAATCAGATTTTTTTAAAGGAGAATGTATTTAAAGCCACTTTCTAAAAACCAAGAGTAGACAAGCCTCTCAAATGTCTTCATTCCAGTAGGCTACTCAAATTCTGTAGGATCTGTAAAAGCATGACAAGTGTATAGTGTACAATTTGCTGGTCATATCACATTGTCTGGGCAGCTTTTGCCCTGATCTGCAGTAGTGTGTGTCAGAGAGAGAGCTGACAGAAAGGTGTAAGAGCAGAAACACCTACCGTAAAATGGACCTCACTGCACAGAATACTACTATAGCTATGTATGGACTTTATTTCTAGTGATGTTATTCTTATGTAAAAGCCAATATGGAAAGCATCGGAGAGAAAATAGATATTTCTTACTTACACTTCAACTTCCAGCTACATATCAACATGTTGCACTATGGGTAGCTAGAAACAGATAGGATGGTAAATCCCAAGCCAAAGGAATCTATTTGGCCTAGTTACAAATAGGAAAGAGTGTTGTAGCCTTGCCATTCCCTTTTTTGTTTTGGACTTTTTCTTTATTTGGGTTTTTTTTTCATTTTTTCCATCCTAAGTTTTGGGGACCTATGATTTTTGAGCCTCAGTCTTCAAAGAATGCCATTCCTGTAAGAGCAAGGACTATTAATGAAAATGAGATATTTTAGCACATTCTGACAATGATGGGTCACTGTGCATCAGTGCCATTTTGCAGCCTTTGATATAAATGAAGGCCTGACCTTTGATTATTGTGCAGCCAGTTTACACTAGTCTCCCAGTTTAAAAAAATCCTAGAGATGGATTACTGACTTACTCCTCAGTGTTACTGAATCTGACTGAAGAAACCTTTGTTATTGCTGAAGGAAAAAAACAGAAATGAGAACAAATTTCCAACTTTTCACATCTTAAAGAAAAATCTGTATTCATGCAATGTAACAAATGTCTAGAGATTGCCAAGAGTCCTCATGCTTGCACCTACTTAACTTTCTGTAACTGTGACTTTTATATAACTTTTAGCTCTTGTATCTTTACTTTGTTTCAATGAGTATCCTGTATGCTAAAAAAAACTCAAACAAACACCCCCAACATGTCTTGGTATATAGTCAGAGCCACTACTAGCAAAAGATAACACTGATGACAGGGAGGAAAAAGGTTGAAATTAAAAAGACTTGCAGGCAGGAACAAAGGTATGAGCATTTGCTTTGAACCTGGGAGCCTCACAAGCCACCCTGCCAGTGTATCCCAGGTGTAGACCACATGAGCTGGGGAAAGTATGCGGCTGTGAGAAGTGTGATGACAGGTCCAAGTCTGTTCTGCATTCATCCCGGCATGCACCGGTGCATCTGTTATGCATTTACAAAGGGTTTGACTTTTTCTTGCTTTTCTTTTTCTTGGTAAAGTTATTTAAACAAATTTAAGCAAATATTGAAACCATTATCACAACAGCAGTGCAGAAACTCTTTGAAAGAAGATACAGTTTTGGCCATAAAGTGGTAGCACCAACTCTCCCTTAGAGCTGCTGTAATGGCGCTGCCCTGGTCTCTGTGTGAATCTTCTGTTTTCAAGCAAAATCTGCAACAGAGCATTGACTTGACAGCTCACTCATGTGTGCTAAAATAAGTTACTCCTGAGAAAAAACTTTTAAATGGCCCTGGGAATGTATATCTTCTGGTGCACTGATGGAGTTGCCAGGTGCCTGCAAGTCAGCTGGGGGCAGGAAGGGTGCTCTCAGCAGGTGCCCTGAACACTGAGGTCCACCACGGCTTCCTCCCACTATCACACTGCGGTTTTCCTCTGGGGCACACTAGTCTGTGTAGTGTGATGGTGTAGCTCCAAGACTTGTCCTGATAGATAGTCAAAACAAGGCCAGGCCTCCTGCCCAAGATCCATACCTCAGTACATCTGCCACACCATTTAAACACTAACCTTTAGAGCCAGACAGAAAAGATAAGTTTACAACATATATATGTGGGCATGTTCTCCATCCATTTTCATCCAGCAAGAAATCTTGCTAGTTCTATTAAACAAGAATAACAAGCAACGTTATTTATTTCTGATAGCATTCTCAACCTGCTAGATATCAGGCAAATCATCAGTGAGGCCTGGATCCTGACTCAGAACGTTACTGTGTTTAAGAGAAAAGAAATCACTTGTTCACCTCTGTGTGAAGAGCACTAAATAGTGAATGCAGGACAATAAGATACAGTGAGAAAGATGGACAAAGAAGTAGGAAAGAAAAAAAGAGCTTGCTTGGATTTTGCTGAGTATTTTATTTCAGAGAGTCCAGTTGTGCAGAAATGAAGAGCTATGAATGGAAATGTCTGATAAAATGATCTTTTCAAAATCCCAGATAAGTGTTAAAGTTTTTGCAATTTTAAAAAGAAATAAAAAATAAATAACTCCCAAATCTAGGGCCTACTCAAAAACCTGCAGAGTCCAAAGGGAGGGCTCTTTGTTCGGCTGGCTGAGGGTAACATTATTAGCAGCCTGTCTGGGTCCATGTTCATTGCTCCAAAACAGGAGATATCTGTTATGCATGTCACTATAGGCCATACTGCACCCTGAGTTGGAATCTAGAGCAGCATGGGAACCTAAGCAGAATTTTTTTTTTTTTTTTTTGAGAACAGTATCATGCTGCAACAATACCGTCTGCTGTATGTCTTGCAGAAACATGAGGTTCTGAACTCTCTTTGGCAGGTTTTTGATTCCTTTATGATCTTCAGAAATCTATGCAGCCAACACGGAGAGGGGCCAAGTTCAGGTCCATGCAACTGCCAGCATTGAGTCTTTGCCTTATATACCAGGGCTGAAGGGAATCATCTGCTCCTCAGATGTTTTTATTTATTATTTTGTGCAACAAGATTCCAAGTTAATCTGCAGTAATAACAAAGTTTTATTATAAATGTGATTAACTGCTTTTAAAACTCAAAGTGATTGTTGAATGGCTTTGGTTCAATGAACCATTGGAGGTTTCTGGACTTTGACTCCTAGCATTTATCTCTTGTGAAGGCAGAAGCTTCTGAATTTAGGATTACACAAAAGTAAAAAGGAAACTGAAAAATAAACACATGTATGACTAGATCTCAGGCAGGGTGGTCCACAAGCTTGTGGGTTTCTGTTTTGCTGAGGAGAGCAAGCTAGGCAATGTTAGTGATTGCCCTAGAGTGGAAGGGCTCCTGTTGTTGAGTCTGGGGGTCTTCAAGATGGCCACCAGCCAGAAGAAGGCAGAGAGGAAAAACAATTTCTAGAATGGAAGAGGAGAGAGGCCTGTGGAGAGAAGCAGCACATTTCTGACCCAGCCAGCAATGTATGTCTTTGTGTTTTTGTTTTTATTGTGGCTTTGAAATGCACAATATTGCTGCAGCTTTGAAGAAAGCTGTGATTTGGAAATCACACCTAATGATTCTGATGTAGGGGCTGAGCCTCCTGTTCCTCTCAATCCACAGGACACAGAAGGTGAGGTCCATCATAGGATCTCTCTTCTGTCTTTTTCTACTCTGTCTCTACCTACATGACCACAGTTGTGTGGCTTCTCATAGTAAAAAGCCATGTGAAATGGTAAAACATCACACAGTCCTCCTGTATAAAACTGTTATGAGTAATCTGACTGGATCTTTAATTTTTGTCAGATAGCAAAAGCAAAGGCAAGGCCGTTTGTCCCTAAAATTGGCAAGGTGAACTCTGTGTCAAAATATTTGGGATGGGATTTTCATAAAATACTCTCCTACTTGTTGAGAAGTGGAGATCAAACAAATCACCCCTTGCCCTTTAATTAAAAAAACCCAAACAACATCAGACCAAAACCTCACACAACAAAACCTGACTGTACTGAAGCAGAAATTTCTGTCTTCTCTCCCCATCCCTTCTTTCAACAACCTTGAATGAATATGAATTATTCATAGTTCCCATTCTGTACTGGACTAGTTTTTCCTTTTTCATGTGCTTAAAAAAAAAAAACCCAAAACAGAGGCTTTTTACTTAAAAAAGGGAGAAAAATTCCCCTCCTAAAAGTATCATTATGGAATTTTTCTTTCACAAAGCATCCATCTCCTCTATTAGGATGATTAAAATCATTTTAATGTAGTGCCAACTGGGGGATTGTTGCCTTCCTTCAAAGAACTATTGTAAACACTTAATCTCCTTTGTTTATATTATTCCCACGTAGAAGGCTGCTTTCTGTCTCTGGACCTGCTAAACCTTTAGAGATATATCAGCTCTTTCATCTTTTTCCAGTGCTTGTTTTAGAAAAGGATTAGTTCTGTGAGTAGGGTAGGACTTGCTGCAGAAGTGATAAGGTTATCAGACTCCTAGCCCTTCTCCATGCCATTGCTTACTTTCATCTTGTTAAGTCAAGTTGCTTTTAGTGTTTTTTCTGTTCCCTTTTTCTCAACTGCGACAGTAGTCAAAACAAAGATTTCTTGAAATTTTTACAAATGATCTGTAGTGTAAAAGCACCTCCCAGGCTTCTGACAGTCCACCATTAGCATATGACAGAACGGGTGGCTTTAACAGCATTCTTTCAATGCTTCCCTCCCATGTCCTCCTCTGCTGCCTCATTCTTCTTCTGCCATAGCTTAGACGTGATCTACCCCATGGTCAGAGAGGTGAAGCAAACAGGAACTTAGAAAAAGTTGGTACCAGAAAAGCACAGCACCATGTTCTGTGAGACTAATAGCAGCTTCCTGACAGTGCTGAGCCTTCCAGGGGAAGTCACTTTTTGCCAGTTGCTGAGCATCTTCTAAAGGCAATGATTCAACTCACATCTCTTCATTGACTCATCAGCCAGGACTGGATTTAAATACGTTTCAGCACTATAATAATATATTTATTCTGTATGATTTTATCATCCCTATTCCTTAACCAGGATTTCTTGTCTCATCCCAAAGTTTCAATCTTTATCTGTAGTGGTTTATAACTTATCTAGTTAAAATATTAGCTTTGCCATTATCAAACAGTAACATTGCTCATTTCTTCCATTTGTTTTCCACAGTGATATATTTTTGAGCTGACAGATCAGAAAATTGACTGAGTCAGCGAGTGTGAGGGAATTCATCCTGCAAATAGACTGAGACTGAGGGGAAAACTGACCTAAGACTTGTGTGGCCAAGTGTCCACTAGAGCAGAATAATACATGATATTTGGTATCCCTTGAGGACTCTGCTGCTACTTGCTGTGTCATCCTGTGAAGTTCTCTGGGAGAGGTTTATAAGGGCCACAAGTAACTTAAGATATTATCTCTTTGACTTTTAGATATTTTATATATAATGTGCTATATTACCAGCCTCATTAAATTTACTTTGTGTGGTACAGAATACCTAGTCAATTGACTATTTTCCTGTTACGATCACCACATTTTTTCCATTGAAATCAATTCTAATTGGATTGAATCTTAGTGATAAAAGCCAAATTTAAAGTTGTTTATATATTGCCAGAGAAAATGTGCTTTAGTGAGTAAATCTTCTGGTTGCACACAGATGACATTATTAAAATAGATAATCCTCTACAGATGCATTCATTTCATAATCTAAAAATGCTTTCTAAAGTATTTTACAGCAACAAATAAAGACCGGCTTGATGACACAGCCTACAAGAAAAATGGTAAATAAAACAAATGCTAGCGCAAGTCCACAATTACAAAAACTTTAGAAAACAAACCACCTCCACTCAATCAGAATTTTTAAACACATCTTTTCCTATAGAAATACTCTATATCTATAAACCAAGTTATTTTACAGAATTATGACTTGCATCCAGGTGCTCCGCTTTCCGATCAAAGCTTAGAAGACCTGTTGCAAATTTTGTTGTTTGCTTGACACTTGGAGTAGCTGGCATTCTCCCTGGTGCTCTAAGGTTGTACTGCCAAGGGAAAAAATATGACATGCATCCCTGTAAAATTTGTGCTGCTTTCTTTGGCATTCCCCTCTTTCAGGGCCTGTGTCCATGTGGTAGTTCTGCTTTGTTTTTTCTAATTACTAGCAGCTGAGAGAGTTTGTGTCCAGGGGAAAGAACTTTAACCAGCTCTAACAGGTGCTCCAAGGCCAAAGCTTTTATACAATAACATGTGTAAAATGAGATGTTTGCTGCACCTGACCCACTAGCAATCAAATGAAACAAACACTGGACAAGAAAATACAAGACCATTTTGTATAAATACCTACATTTTCCAAGGCACTGTGCTGAAAGAGGTGCTAGAGTACTTACCTTTCTTTAATAATTCCATTCTGTGTTTTTTCCAAAGTATCTGAACAAATGAGTTGAAATCTATTATCTGTCATGGGCATTTCCAGCACACTGTAAACATTTCAGTGCTCTGGAGGACATGTGTACCTTTCCTGAAATGCATCCTTTAATTTGTTCTTCAGATATTCCTGGGATCATGGAAGTGGGCAGCTTTACCTAATGTTCCTGAAAACTACTTATGAACCTTTTTCCTTTGGAAAATTTTACATTAACATCATTCATTATGCAATGAAAAATGTTTGGAAACAATTGAAATGTTTATAACAGATGATAAGAAGTAGAGAATATTTTCTGCACATCTATTATATATACTTATGTGAATTTGAGATGATTTCTTTAATAGTTTACTATGAGCAAGGTCTTGTCTGTAAACTCAGGCATTATTTTCACTTCACTTATTATAAGTTATCCATAAAGTCGAACATGTAAATTATAGTACCTGCAGTTAAGTCCACTCTGCAGGGCCTTAGTGTATCTGTGTGGTGTTTCAGGCTCTGTGTGTGTAGTATTTTCATGACTGGGCATATGGGCATATGGACATATGGACATTTGAACCTTTGACATGATGTTTTGGATGGCGTGACCTTGATATGACTCTTTCACCAAGAATCCACACAAGCCCTGACTTTTTCTGTCTTCTTAGCAGAAACCTTTATCTATACCCAACAGCTTACCCTGCTCCCTCCATTGAGTGCTGGCATAGTGCCTGCTCTGTGCCCTCAGCCTGTGACATCCTCTCTCCTTGGTGCTGTCCTGGAGGTGCCAATCCCACTAGAGGGGGGAGCTCAGAGTAGGTTGCAGTGGGCTGGGGTCAGTTTTCCCCTTTGCAATAAATGAGTGCTGTATTTGTGGAAGAAAGTAAGGAGGATGGTTGAGAGCAAATCAGTGCAGAAGTAAACAACAGAGCCTTTAAGTGATGGGAAAGGGCTGGCTTTTCCATGCTTATATGCTTACATGTTTATTCATATGGTCAAGTTCATACATGCTGATGTCTGTTCATAGCTATGTGGTGTAGAGCTGTTGTGACATGCTGAGCCTGGAAATGGAGATGTGGTGTAAATTAGACTAAATTACAGCACTAAACAGTAAATCATTGAAAAGAATTCGATTTTTTTTTAAGATCCTGAAACTTTTTGGCAATGTTTTCCTCTTTCATATTAGCTAAGATATTAACCTACTTACCTTACAGAAGAGGTTCAGGAGATTTGAATTCTAACCCTTCATCCAGCTTTTAAAATCTGAATTCTGTTCTGGCATTAGAGAATGTAGACAGTTGCCTCTGAACATGTTCACTGCTCAGGCACAGAATGTGAGAAGAAAGAGATAGTGGGGGCTGGTGGGATGCAGATCAGGGAGAATGAGGCAGAAGTGATTTTTATTTTCTGGGAATGCACAGGAAGACGTGGTGAAAATGATGAGGATCAGGTCAGGTATAAAATAGGTTTAGCAAAGAGCTACAAATCTAATATACCAAGAAGTGCCAGAGACCCTCATTATTTGTATCACACTGAGGAGATGTGGCAACTCTTGTTGCCAAACTCTGATTGCCAAATCTGGTTTCAGATTTGCTAGCAGTTCAGTGAGGCTGTGCACCACTTCAGTCTTTGGGAGTCTCCTCAATACCCAGAAGGAAGTTTTCTTCCAGCAAGATTCTGTCTGTCCCCTAAATGATGGGACCTGCTCTGTTCTGTCAGCCCCCCTGATTCAAGCTGCAAGTGATCAGTAATTGGCAATTTGTATGGGGTTTTGATGATTTTTGCATAGAAGCTCTCTGTCATATTCTTTTGTATAGCAGGGTGATGCCCAGTCCTTGACTGAGTGTGGTTTACTGCCAACACAAATATTAGCCTTACTGTTGTTGCAATTGCTATTAAATAAAGTAATATTAATACCAAACCAAAATATCTACATAGAAATCACTGTCACATTTCTCTCAGCAGAAATACTGACTTTGCTAGCATGATAAATACATTTCTTAGGGAAAATAGTGACTCTGCAGACCAGGGGAGGGTGCCACTGGTGTCCCTGATGGAGGTAACTAGTCAACCTGAAGTAGTAGTAGGTACTCACACCATAAGCACCACTGAGGTACTCTGTGGTTACAGGTTTTACTGGTCCCCATGGGCATTACTTAGTCTTTGAGAGCAATTTGCACTGGAAAGTGAGCAGCTGTATGGATGTTTTAAATACAGCTTATCTGCCCTTGGCACATAGAGGAACTGTGGGTTGGTACAGGTCTAACTCATTCAGGTTAATCATTCTTCATTTTGTGGGGTACTATCTTAATTAATGGTGCATCCATGCTCCACGTGCTCTCCATATCTAACCCAAAAGTAAAAGATTACCTGTCTTGGGTGAAGTTTGTGGAGGATGGAGTCAGAGAAGTGGAAGGGTGAAAAGAAGTAAGAGAAGCAGCTGAAAAAGTGAAGAAGAGTTGGGAAAACTGCATTATGAAGTTTAATCTGTGTGGCCCAGGTGGTGTGGTTTGCTTCTACTTTAAAAGTGATCTGTGTTAACATTTGGAAAAGCATGGCCATGTATCACACCTGGCAGATCAGAGCTGAGTGTGTGGATAGATTCAGTTTTGTTCCCCTCCTTACACCCTTTGTCACTCTGTTGCACCATAAAGATCAATAATTAGTCATTCACTCTGGTTTATTCAGAAGCAAGAATTCAAGTAGACCCGCTTTAAAAAGAAATCAAAACCATTTATGATAGGCTGTGTGTCCTGGTTTAGCCAGGATAGGGTTAAGTTTCCTCAGCAGTGGGGGGAAGCTCTAGCCGGGTTATTCATATACCATGCTGACGTCACGTCCGGGCGCCAGAGCGTGGGAAGAATCGGTGATCGCGTGGGTTGGCGCAGCCGGTTCTCTCACTGCTGTATTGGTAGATATCTTGCTCTGTTCATTGTTATCACTGTTACTGTTATTGTTATTGTTGTTGTTTGTTGTGTTGCTGTTGCACTGTTGTATTAAATCTTTCCTTATCTCAGCCTTGGGGCTTTGCATTTCACTCCCTTTGTGGGGGAGGGGCAGCGGCCACGTGGTCTCAGACGCCGGCAGGGATTAAACCACCACACTGTCTCACACAGATGATGATTGAGATGAAAATGCCTTGAAGACCAATATGAGCAAACAAAGTAAATAAAAAAATAAACCAAATACACATAAATTGTGGTTGACAGAAACCAAATACTTTTACTTCCTCTCTTGTCCTAACAGTTACTAGTCTTTAGCTGCAGCAAGCAAACAAGATAAAAAACTTGCAAAGGGAGGGTATTGTACTGAAAAACTACAGGGGAGGATACCTAAAGCATATTAACCAAACTTGAAACTTCAACTGTGACTACACTGCAATAGGAAAGCTTACTCCCATTTACTCTTATTGATATATATCATTGCTTATTCCTGTTTACCATTACTTGGGATTGGTAGCTATTAGATACAACAGTGTAACTTATGACAGGATCCTACAAAGAAAAGGTATTCTGAAGCACCGTTTAACAGACAGCAACACAGGGAACTGTAAACTGTTAGAAGGGCATGGGCTATGTCTGTGTTAGCAAGTAATTCAGAGCAACAGGAGCAGATTGGAGCAAGCGGGGTTGAGGTCTGTCCCCTACATCTGCCCTGTATGAGGCTCAGGTTATAATCTGGGTTTGACTGAGCCCATTCCCTTTGACTGAATGTCCTCACTGTGCATATAGTTTGGAGCTACCTAAAATATCAATTACTGTCTTGAATCTTTATGTCTTAGTTTGCAGCATGTTTAATGCAAACATAGGACAGATCTTCTAGATCATGCCATGTCTACATTAGCAATTATTGTGGTCCTGTAGGAGCACATCCATAGAGAAAACAGCTGAATTAAGCCTCTACTAGATCTGTCAGTGTGTGGCAGTTATTTTGTTTTAGCTCTGGTCTGGTCCCATGAACTAAATGCTGGTTGGTAAGTAAGTGTATGCGATGTGTTCCTGGAGCTCATCTTCCCATGTCTTTTCATCTGAAATGAATGCAACCCATGCTTCACAGACCCTCTGCAAAGTGAACCAAAGCATGGTAGCTGGTAATATTTAGGAGACTGGCTTCAAAACCATGCTTCTGATCTAGCTGAAATGTTAATGGAGATGTACCTCTTAGTCTTTCTCTGGAAGGAATGACATGCACCAAAATTGCTCTGTGAGCATGTGGTAAATGGAGGCAATCGGGGGGTTTCTTACAGAATTGCACTGCAGCTCTGAAATTAATGCTAATATAGACAAATACAGTGAGAGAAGCTTCAAAGCAGAGAAGGAGAGACCCAGAAGAACAAAAAATATTGGCTTGTAGGCAGAATTGCTAGTATTCTGGCAAAGATGAATACAGAAATGACTCTACTGGGAAAAAAACAGGGAACATTTGGAAGAGAAAGTACAATAACTGGGGAAAATTGGAAACAAAGAGCAATCTTAAATTAACCATAACCTTGTGTTAAATCTTCTGTTTTGTTGATTCTCACTTTAGATTTATGTGATTACCTGAGAAATTTCTTAGTTTCCAAATTTCTAAAGGATAATATTACATTAAAGTAATATAAAACAGGAAAAAATGTGTTTGTTTTGTTTTTTTTTTTTGTTAAGAACAATATATATACACATAGGCACCTGAACTGTGTTTGGGTGTATTGTATTTTCAGAGTGCAATGACAAATATGTTTCATAACTGTTAAGTACTGAAAACTAACTGTTAAGCAGGATACCATGTGCTCTGCTTTATAGTGTACAAATAAACCAAGTGACTACAAATTTGCAAATAGATTTAAGAAAGAGTCAAGTAAAATAATTATTTTAGAATATTTGTGTATATGTTTATGTATTGCAAATAAAAGGAATATGAAAGGCAGAGAGTATCAGGGTCAAGGCCTATTGCATTATTTTCACTTTCAAACAAAGCTTAGTGAGCAGTAGAAAGTACTCTTCCCATGTCAGGTTTCCTCTCACATTCTCGTCTAATAAAAGATAAGTTAGTTAGCACTTGCTTCAGAGGTGGCATTAGTAAACTTTTTCCTAGTCACTGTCCTATTTTTCTCATCTTATAGGAATTGAGTATCTTGTCAGACTTCTATTTGAGACCCTTTACACTTGATTGAAATTAGAAAACTGTGGTTAAGGGAAAAGTTCCTACATACATGAGCACACACTGACCTTAATTGCATTAATTTCTTACAGAATCACATCAAAGTGTTGTTCTAAATTACTTGCACTTACAGAAACTTGGAAAAGCTCACATACCTTACTGGCATCTTACTTTACTGTGCCAGGCATTCTGCTTTTCTCTTAAAATTTGCCATCTGTGTCAGAATGCCAATTCCTTTTGAGTGTAAGAGTCTCTGAATTCTCAGCTAAAATTTACCTTTGGTGTTATTGGCACTCGAACAGGTGGCAGAAAAAGGCTACTGATAATGGTTCACTGGATTACATCCTCTACGACTGGTATTGTTCTGAACAGTTTGCATTTTGGAAATCTGGTTTATCAGAGTTACTTAGTGATAATGTCATCAGTGAAAAGTCTGTGATCATCTGCTATATTTCTCCTGCTTAAATTTGTAGGAGTTACTACAGGAGCTTGGTAAGGTGTGGAGGGGATCTGTCTTCTTGCCTGCCCTGTCCCCTCTGCAGGAGGGGCCCTGTCTCCCCCACCCCATCAGGGGGTGAGTCAGAAAATCTGGGGACATGGTACTCAGGTTCTCTGTTTTGATCATTCTTGAGTACCTACCTTGACTATAATAGACACCATATGTCAGCTAAAATGTCCTCAGTAAAAGCTCTAGTACACATCTCTGGTTCCATGCAAAACTCATGCTTACTTCCACTCACTTTGTGACCCATCTCATGCAGTGTTACTGCACAGAGAGATTGTACTTATTCCATTTCTTCATCTCAGTCAAGTGATAAAAATAGTGTAATATAGGTTTCCACCAGATAGTTTCCGAGTCCTGTAGAATTTGTGTTGGTTCCAGGTCATCTGTGAAGCTTCTGTTGTCGTGAAACATTTATTGGAGTTGTGCTCTTAAAAACCTACAGTACCATCAAGCCTCTAACCATTGCTATTGATTTCTCAGCAGATAAAGGTGTATTCCTCTAAGTCCATGTCTGACTTCTCTTTGGGGTGTTGAAAAAGAAAATATGTGGGGAAAAGAAAAAAGTGGATTTATTTTTTACTTTCTTTAAAGAAACAGACCTATTGGCAAGCACATTAAATTATTCCTTTCACATAAGGCATATTTTCTGTGGAGGCCTGCCATGTTTGTTTCATATGAAGAGAATAACACTATTTTTATTTTTGTTCAATCAAATGCAGGAAATGTCTGATCATACCTCCTAAGCTTTCCTCCCACAGCAATAATTAACCACTCCCTTGGACGTGCTTATATATTTGCAGTTAGAAAGAGAGTATTGATAACTGATTAAGTTCTAGTTATTCAAACTGCATTCATGACAGCAATGACACACGGAAGTAGTTACTTCGGCTTTCAGACTTGCCTGTAATTCATGCTAAAGTATCTGAAAACTTGGAGACTGATGTTACTTTGTGAGTTTGGAGATACTTCAATCATACTGTAGAAGACTCATATATTCTGAGTGGTGGTGAGTAAACTGTTCTTTAAAATTTGAATCACCAAGCATATTAATTAATTAACAAATTGATTTTAAAGGTAGTGCAGCCAAGGGCATCACTGTTCAGATCCACTTTTAAATTTTTATTTGTCTCTATGTGTTGCAAGGAATTTCTTGCTTGTCCATAGAGCTCTTTGTATGATTGGGTATGATGCTGTATTTGGTTCACAAATATAAGTTATGGTTAAATAGTTAGGAAAAAACAAATTAAGCTATGTTGGCTGAGATCTATCACCCTTGAAAGGGTAAATTAATCTCCTAGAGGTCAAGATAAGATTTCCAGTTTAAGAGGCACAGATTAATACACTGATACATGTCTTGTAAGTACTTTGTTCAAAGCAACCTGATCACAGAACTGCTGAGTCACTCAGGTGGGAAGGGCTGCCAGGACATCTCTGGTCCATCTCCCTGCCCTGAGCAGGGCCAGGGCTGGGATCAGACCAGGCTGCTCAGGACTTTCTCCAGGCAAGTTTCCAGGCTCTTCTCAGCAGAGCCATTCAACCTGCAGCCTGCACTGATACAAATCAACAATCCATCCCAGGTGCAGGACTTCACATTTACCATTGCTGAATTTCATGAGGCTCTTGGTGACCCATTCCTGTAGCTTGCCTTGATGTTTCTTAGTAGCAACCCTTTCATTAAGCATATCAGTTGCATTGTCTGGTTTGGTGGTGTCCTCAGACTCGGTGAGGGCTCATTCCGTCTCCTCCTTTAGGTCACTGATAGAGATATTGGACAGGATAGACCTCAGGACAAGGTCCTGGAGGAACTCCACTGGTATCAGGGTGGCTTAGGACTCCAGCCATTACCCTTTGAGCCTGACAAATCAACCAGTTTTTCACCCATCTAGAAGTCACCCATCCAGTATATAACATGCTAACTTGGATACATTGGTGCTGTGAGAAACCACTTCAAATACAATGGTGGAGATGAACTCAAATTCACTAATGCCCTCATGTGAACAGAGAGTGATATTCTGATATTCCGATTCCTGTAGATTGAATTTCTTAGGGCATTCTTAAAACTTATTTACAGTTCAGTACAGTAGGTAGTCTTTTTTCCTCACAAAATTTTTGACTGGAGCTGTGTGCATACTGGAAATCAACTGTTGTCTGGAGGTCCAGTAGAAGAACTTCGTATCATCTATTGCAGAATTTGTGTTGATTCCAGGTCATCTGTGAAGCTTCTGTTGTCGTGAAACATTTATTGGAGTTGTGCTATTAAAAACCTACAGTACCATCAAGCCTCTAACCATTGCTATTGATTTCTCAGCAGATAAAGGTGTATTCCTCCAAGTCCATATCTGACTTCTCTTTGGGGTGTTGAAAAAGAAAATATGTGGGGGAAAAAAAGTGGATTGTTTTTTCCTTTCTTTAAGGAAAAAAAAATCTATAATCTTTTCATTAGTCAGTATATATTCTACACTCTACCTTTGTGCCAAATATCGTTATTTATAATAATAAATAACAAGCACATTTCATGAAGAAATACTCCCAACTTTTCCCAAATACTGAGACCTGTGTACCTGGATTTTACAAGATTTAAATGTTAGTATAACTCACAGCAGAATTTGCTCAGTGACTTCCTGAGCATCTATTGCTTGTAACCTGGCTTTTCTCATATGAGTGATTTTTTGCTCTGTTATTCTTCTTAATTAGAAGAAAATCCTGAGACCCTCTATCCTGTAGACTATGACTTACAGGTGTCTCAAATTCTTTAATAAAGGGTAATGCAGGAAGGATCATGTCTCAAGTGCTCCCTGTGGAAGGGAATGTCTCACCTTCCAGCTTCCTCCATCAGCGCTTTGGAATTTCAAGTTGCTGAATTAAAATGGTGTCAGGAATTCACCGCTTCTTTCTGAAATTTCAGGTGTGACAGTTAAAGTATCTATCACTCTCTTAACACCCTACACTGAAATAATAAAAGCCCTCAGAAAAAATTACTGATCTCACTGAATATTACTAGTCTTCTCTCTTTAGCATCAGGTAGCTCAGAAATTTTTTGTGGCACTTCATCTGCTGGATAGTTGAAGAGTGTACACCACATGACATTCCTCCATACAGTTTCCAAATATTTACTTATATTGCTTTGAATATTATATTTAATACGTAATATAAGCAGGCTAACTGTTTTGCAAGAAAATCAAGCAGCTCTCGTACTCAGAGTAATAAAACAGCTCAGAGTCAGAACCTTGCTATTAAAAAGCTGATCTTCATGCTTCCCTTTTCAGCCCCACCACTCTACATTAGGAGGCAGTGCAGCACAAGATAGATATCACTGTTTTAACTCCTTGTTATCTTAGAGCAAGCTACCAGAGAGAGATACCAGTAAAAGTGAGAGGGAGCTAAACTCAAGTCACAAACATTGCTTCCTGCAGCACTCTGGCTTTTTTCTTGGTGGTCTCCTGTTCCATCTCATAATAGGCTGTAGATGAATCTTTCTGTCAATTTGTTTATGCCCTGTTACTGCTCACATAGATAGTATAAGCACTTCTAACATGCATTACTTTTAATGAGATTTAAAGAAATGTGATTAGAAAGATTGGTTTGTAGAGAAGGGAAAGAAGTGACTCAGAAAGGATGGATGAAAGACAGCATAAACAGATGTTTGCAGGAGAATGGTTCATTGAGTGCACAGCAGAGGGGCATGTTTCCCTCCAGGCACCCTCAAATTCTTAGCACAGTCTAAATGTGAAAAGCAATGCCGAGACTTACTAACATTGTCCTACCACTCAGCTGTACACAGTGTAAAGCAAACATTAAACATGTTCTTTGGCACCCTGACGTTACTGTCCCATATCCCCAGAATGAGGTAAATTTAAAGACTTCATCTCGTTGGCAAAGAAAACAGATGGGCTACACAGGAACCTGTGAATTATGCTTGTTTAGTTTTCCTTAAGACTGATTGGACTAAAAATTGTGCTGCAAGTCTTTATAGTGTGACCTCATGCATAGCCAAGATTTGGTCATTTCACATTTTGTTGAATTTCACTCTAGAAAGCTCATACTGTGATTTGATGCTCCGACCGTTTAAAAGTGGATATTTTCCCCCTTCTTGTGAAATCACATGGAGTAGTTCTTGAATTTTGCAATGGTTGTGAGAAAATTAATGTATTCAAAGGGCCAGATATGTTAGGAACTGGCAGAGCTCCATTGACTTGCTAGGATTATGCCTCTCCAGCATTCATAAAGGTCAGATGGTTACAGACTAGTGAGAGCAACATGACATTTAGGGCTTTGGCCATATTCCAAATTCATGTGGTCAGCTTTGCTTTTTTTCAGAATTTGGGGTTTATTGGCTTATATCTAGTTGCCTTTTGTAAATATTCAAAATAATCTTTTAAAATATGACCTACTTAGCAAACCAGAATACTTGGTTTGCCAAAATGTGGCTGTGCTTTAGTCTTATAACACAATGACTTTGTATGGAGTCTTTCCTCAATAATTTTGCACACGTAGCTTTTATAGTGGGTTGTACTTGCAAATACTAGCCTCACAAGTATGTGAACAAAATGGAAGGTCTGACACTGAAACCAGTAGTTGCCATGTAAGTGAATAACAGTGGGATGCTTGTGAACCATCACCCAGGTTAACTACCGAGGATACAAAGGAAACGAAGAAAAACATTGAGAGGAAGATTTTTACAGCTTCTCAGATTCTCGGTGACAGTTCTGAGACTGCAGATGAAGATTTTCTCCAGTTTCATCTGAAATTGCAGAGAGAGAGAATTAGGATATTGTGACTTATTCTACAGGACAGCAGTACCCCTCTCACGGGCCTCATTTTCTTGAAGATGAGAACAAAATTATTTAGATTAAATTTGGCTTGTCACAAGTGTCAGAGTGGTTCACTCTGCCAGAATTTCATTCATCTTCCTGGGTAAAACAGCTTTTGGATCCAGCAGCTGATAGGAAACAAAACTAATGATGGTTATTTGTATAATCTAAAAGCACTTTCTGCTCCTTTCATTTGGGAACACTTGCACTCTCTTTCTCTCTGTCCCTGAGTTCAGCTGAATAGCAGCCAAACTACATCACTCAGTTATCTCATTAGTCTTTTATAAAGGGCAAGACAAACAAGTGAGCAATGCTGAAGTATGACAGGCTTCATTTCAGGGGGAAAAAAAAGGGTTTCTCTGTGCTCTGAGATAGAGCTGAAAAAACTGAACATTAAATTAATCTAAGAAACATAAGAAAAAGTTATTTAATATTCCTGACTATAACATGAACAGAAACAGAAGAAGAAATCAATTTAGTTTGTCTCCTCAGAGCTATATTAGTAGAGTAGCAGAAAATGATGGGTAGAATTTTTAAAGTTCATGAATACCTTTGGAGCAGAGTTTTTTGGAAAACTATCTCTGACTTCTTGCATAAGGTAAACCTTGAAGCTTTCTCAGTAGCTTTTACATCCAAACCCTCAACTTCTGACCTTTTACTCCTTTTGCTCCTAGGGTCTATGAGATATAAGTATAGTGAATCACAGAATCATCTAGGTTGGAAAGGATCTTGAAGATCATCTAGTCTAACCGTTAGTGAGATCTCAAAAAGTATAAATATTTTAATCTTAAAGTCTTAATCTTTCAAAATTTAAACACAGATACAAATCTTACTATTTCAGGAGTTTTGTTTTAGTAATCTCATTAAAAACACAGTAGCAAAACTGATGCTATTTATTTCTGTGCATCTTTTCTCAACAAACTTCTTAAACCTCAACAAAAAGGAAATACCACATTAATAACCCAAATACAACCCAGAATCATTCTTATTGAAATAACAATTGAAAACCCTTTTCTTTCAGAATATTTTGGGTAAGATTATACTTCTGCATCTTTGGTTGACTCCGGATAGTTTCAGCTATGGTGGTGATTTTGTTGCAAAGGCAACCTCTTTACGTGACCAGTTTTGTGTCCAGTCACAAGAAAATTGTTAAAAGACTGCAATGTGTAGTGCAAATAAGGCAGGGGGGTCCTTTAGGCGTGAAAGAATAATAAGGTGAAGGATGGAAAATCTTGCATTACAATGGTCAGTGTTTCATGCTCTGTTAATGAAAGTCTTCATGCTTGCCTGTTGCACAGTGAGAATAAGTTCGCTTACATGTTTTGAAGAATACGTATTTTATTATAAAAGGAAAAATACCAACAGTTGTTAATCCTTACATGATGATGTGTGCTTGCTTCAAATAGAGATGGGCAAGTGATGAATTACAGCAGTCCCAAACATCTGAGAGCTGAGCCTGATACTTGTTTTGATTTTTTAGTTCAGTAAAGCAGTCACTAATGAGAAGCAGGCCATATGGTACATTGCATCATTATAGAAAATTATAACAGGGGTCCTGAGTCCTAAAATACATGAAATGTTGAATAAAAAGCTTAAAAGATAAATCAAATTCCATTAAACTTTCACAAATTCTGTGCTGTGCTATCAGTTCACTGATTAGTCTTTTACTCATTTGTATATTGTAGTTTGGCAAGAGAGGCTGAAAGAGACATCTCAGCAGAGATTTGCCATGTGAATTAGTGTTTGACGTCGTAAGAAGTAGTGCTATTTCCATTTCTGATGCAATAGTAGGTTTTTGGAACCTACAGCATTCCCCATTTGGAGTTCAAGCCAGAACTGATTTATGTGATCTTCATTCTGGAAAGATACAGGAAGGATAAGTTTATGTAACATAATGTGTTAGTAATAGAGCAAAGTGGTTGCTCTATTTGCGTTATAACTCTGTCTTCTTGTTGCTTCAATATGTTGCATGCACTATACATTTGTATAGAACTGTGTCTGAGGACACGCTACTCAAAGTGCAAAGTGGTCTCTATACATTATTATATATTTTTCCTGGTCTATAAATTTAATTTTTTTTTTTTTTTTTTTTTTTTTTTAAAGAGAACTTGCCATCAGTTGGTTCAGCTACTGCTGTAGCTGTGTGCTGGTTCCTAGTGTGCTCGTAGCTTGCCTAATTGCCAGCTGCACATCTGCAGCAGATGTTGTTGCTCTCTGCTGCCTCCTGCTGCCCCACACCAACCCCCCAGCCCCCGGGGCGATGTGACAGGATATTGGTTTGGTGCCAGCTTTGTCAGTAACAGAGGCAAAACCAAACGTGGTTACCCAAAGATATAAAGCCAGACTCGGACTTCTCCTGTAATAGGAAGCAGAAGAGATGGAGATGAGCTAAGCATGGAAAAGGAGGCAAAAAATGAGACCTGGAGGATCACACTTGCAGGTCGTGTTGAAGGTGGAGAAATATAAGGTCTGGGACAGCCATCAACTGCTCCTAAATGGAGCTGACTTTGCTCCCTAAAAACAACTTGTCATCCTTGACCGCCCTGAGCAGCAGGAACAGCAGCCAGCCTGCTTCCCAGGGCTCAGCATAAGCAGCGTAGGTTAAAAGTAGCATGGCCTTTCCCCTACCCCGCAAAGGTACACACTCCCCACGTAGTTGCCTACTTTCCCTGCCTCCTCCCAGTAATAAACATCTAGCAGTGATAATGGAGCTGAAACCTTGAGGAAGCACATCGGAGTGGGGGACAGCCACAGTCCCTTGCAAAGTGTGCTAACTGATTAAGCAGCTGCTTTTGCAATTTCCCACTGAAGTTAAGCAAGTGAGGCTGAACTGTGGTGTGGACCAGTGCTCTGCTTTTGCAATAAAGATTGATAATTTCTTGGGTTTTCTGTTTGCTTTTTTAAAAAAAAAAATATTTATCCATACTGTTCCTCAACAGCATGCTGTGTATCCACACCCATCATTCATCAGGTCTTCTGTACTGCCAGAAGGCTTTCTCAGTTATCTTTTGGCAGATTGTTTCAGCACAGATGTGTTTCAGAGGTTTTGGTATGAAAGCCTGATGCTCCACACTTTTTCGTTGCAGTCTGCCAGAGCTGTGAACGGCAGCGATGACGTCACTGATGTCAGCATCGCACATATAATTATGATGTAGTTGGCTGAGTTTCCTCTGGGGAGCTCTGTATTTTGTGTCGTGGTACCTTACTGCAGACAGCGGAGATTGCAGGGAGGAAGAGAAGTACTGGGTTTGCTGCCTCTCCTTTCTCTTCCCATCAAACTGGTCACCAGCTGGAGGTGGACAGTCCTGCCTGCCTGGTGCCTCCACTAAGGAGGAAAGCAAATGATGCCTGTGCCTGGCCACCGTGGAGGGAGGAGGTGCAGAGGAAATTTTTAAGTTGTTTGTTTATCAGAGACTTGGAAATGAGCTGGGGGTCAGAATAACTCAGATTTGTCTCTGTGTTAATGTCCAGCTCTGTTTAATATCAAAGACAGCTGCAATCCTTGCACAAGGCAGAATCTTAGCTGACCAGCTATCTTACTTTACCATGCAGGAAAAGGTCAGCAAGGGCATTTTTTTAAATGAAAGAGTGGTTCTGCAATATATAAACAAAAGTTAGTCAGAAATCTTGAACAATAATTGCACTGTAAGTTGTTTCTTTGATTTGTTTTTGTTTCAGGGTTTTTTGTATCCTTTTTAGTGGAGGGGGTTTTAATGCCTGGAACTGTGGGCCAAGAAAAAAGGAACAAGCTTAAAAAAACCACATCCTCTCCTAGGACTAGATTCTTCCTTTGGTTGTGATGCCTATTGACTTCACAAGATATTATCCAAGTAGAGTTAAGCACAGAACTTGACCTGATGATTTTGCAAGCCTAAGTTTAAGTTTCATACGTGCTCTTATCCAGTTAAGCAAACAACTATTTCTACTGTGAGTAAATGCTCTCCACTGGGATATCTTGAGCCTGTACTTGGCTGCTGTAGCTTTTTTTCTGTTTCCCACAAACCCTCTTCTGTCTGACCACTGGGTGTCAGTGAAAGACTGTGAAGTAATTTTCTGTAATTAAATATACATGAGTTTCTCTCAGGCTCTATGGGTGTTCTTTAGTTAAGGTGGCCTGGGCAATTTTAAGAAAGCTGACACATGCACCAGGTGTGTATAAGAATTAGGAAAACCAGCTCAGATCAGTAAGTTGTTCTGAATTACTTCATTATTTTATATGAAATAATTCATACAGTCATGGGCACTTAAGAAATTAAAGACATTTACCCTTCTTCTTTTACATGTAAAAACACTATTCACAACACAATACAAGCAAGCCGTACAAAGCTGTCATATTTTACTGTATTCATATTCCTTGTGCATTAGCCACCAATGTGTAACTGGAAGTTGCAATCCTGAAAGGTGCTGTCCTCATGCAAGGTGGTCAGTAAAGTCCTTATAAATGTATGAGAATTCAGGGTGCTCCACACCTTAAAGTCAAACCTATTTTTGAGTCTCTGCCCAATTTCATCAAGGGGAAAAAATTCTGCTGTGGATTCTTTGGCAGACTGGGCTCAAAGGTGTGAGTATCCGATATAAGATAAAATACAAGCTGAAAATGTGACAGCTTATTTTAAACTGAAGGAGGAAAGGAATTTAATTTAATGGAAAGTGTAAATACATGTATCCACATAATAGCACCTGTATTTGAATATCATATTTATTTTATGTTGAAACTGATTCCAATGTTCAATATGTTGAAGTTGTAACACCATTGAACAGGCTGTTGGAAGGAACCTTAAAAGTTTTGGAAACTTGTCAGGAAACAAGTGGCCTTTGGGAGTTGGGCAGGTGTCACAAGCATTTGGGGTTATGTAATAGGTACATTAATTGTATACTGCTGTGAAAATTATCTGCTGTCAAATTACTGAGAGTTTCAGTGTCAGTCTGGTTCTTCCTCTTTAGACTTCAGAATTCTCTGACCATTGAAATGTGTTAATTAGTCAAAATCCTGGGATCTGCTGCTCCATACTGCTGACACGTTCAGGAGGGTACTGCTGCCTTTGCTCAAACTCTACTCATATTTTAAGGACAGTTTGCAAAATTAAAGCATATAAAGGTTTACTCTAAAATAATCTATTTTGATGATCATTCCTTAGGAAAAAATCTGCAGCAAATTCTTTGGCCTTACAAATAAAAAATATATTGGACTTCTGTTTAGAGTATAACTATAAAAGAACAAAACAAGATTTGCGCCAAAAGTTTTCTTTTGCACACTACAAAATGGAATGTCCCTGTATTGCCCTTCTAGGTATTTTTACTGTTTACAGAGTGGATATTAAAAGGCACAGATATTTGAGATCTCACTTGATACGTAATTGTGGTATGGGAGAGCTGCCCTTGGAGCAAGGATTTATCTAAACTGAATCTAGTGTAAAAATCATCTTAATTTCCTGAGCTGTAGGTCTAAATGAGGGAAAAGTATTGGCTGAGCACTGCTGAATTTCTCATTTTTTGTCCTGTGCTCTGCACAGTGACTTGCCCACTGCTCCGGGTCTGAGCCTTTGCCACTAGAGGCCCTTCGGTGCTAGCGGAATGCAGGGGAGAGTTTTCACAACTGCTGCACCTACGTTTGGGGGCTGAAGTTGTGCTCATGGAAAAGAGTTACAAAGTTTCCATTATTTTCACTGATGTAACAGCAGGTCTGTAAGTCAAAGTTTCTAGGCAGCCAAAATCAAGAATCAGTGTTATTTTACTTATATTGATAATAATGTAGTTCTACCGAAATCAAAGAGAACTTTTTTGCTTTACTCTAAAGCTGAAGTGCTCAACATGTACCTCCTTAGGTGTTCCAGTGCAATGAACTACACGCATCAGTTATAAGAATTTCAGTGATATTTAAATGTTTAAGTGGTGCTTGAAAAGTCATGCTGTTCTGACTAGAGTGCTAACATTTTTTTTTTTTTTGAGGTTTTTATTTTGGTGATGAAATACAAATATTCCTTACTGTTCTATTGTCATTTATAGCAGTTAGAACATTAAATACTTTTCTGCTTTGATAGGATATAGTATTGAGAGTGTTCTGTGCATAACATGGTCTCAAATGTTTCACATCAAAGTCCATAAACTTAATGTCTTTCAACATTAAGGATTACAGATAAGCTGGAGCCACTGTGCATTTACAAAAGTGATTTCATTAGACCTAAACAGATCACATCACAAATTAGATTTGTATAGTGACAGAGTACCAGCATTCTGGTAAATGTGCATATTAAATTTACATACCAGAAAGCTAATATAATTTTTTTAAGAAAATTTGATATCTTCTAGGAATAATATTTCTTCATATATGTAAAATATGATTAATGTAAATTTAAGTTGCTCAATAACAACATCATAATTTATTATTGTTTTGCATTACCTCAATATATTACCTTTACAAGGACTTCAGAGATGAACTTCCACCCCAATGAAATAAATGAACATCCAAGAATTATATTTATTAGGAAGTTTGAAAAAGCTGCTCACCTGTGAAAAGGTACAGTACATACTTACTGTTCTGTCCTAATTTTTTCATTTTGAATAAAAGACACCAGTACAAAGGAGGACACTTGTGGACTCTTGAGCTAAAACTGCAGTTTGAGAGAGCTTGTCCAGTGGTGGGACTCAGCTTTAACTTTGTGCTAATGAGAAAATCATTTTGAAGGACCAGTTGCATCAGTCGCTGGGACCTGGGAGCAGCACAGGCTGCCTCTGGGAGCACCCGTCTTTGCTCCATTGTCCAGCACACAGGGACACGGGCATCCACTCTTCCAGGCTGTGCATCACTGCATGTATTTTTTGTTGCTGGCATCACAGCCATGTGGCTCTGTGGGAGCCTGGAGCCATGCTGCCCTCTCCCCAGCTGCAGGATTGGGGAAATGGGGCTTTGCTGCTGCTGTCTTCTCATCCCATGTCTCCGCATTTGCAGGGAATGTGGGAGCCTGTTTCTTGCTACGTGTTGGTAGTGTCCAGTAACACAAGCCCTCATCCTCTCCCAAGCCTCATGTACGTATGTGGGAAAACATTGCAAAAGAAGGGAGTGTTATGACAATTATCAGGAGGGCATTTGTTGGACTGGGTCATGGTTCCTGCCTGGATGGGAAGGAGGACTACACGAATCAGGAGAGTAGCGCTACCTGCAGCTGCTGTGCATGCCTGCAGGTATGCCTTGTGGGAACGTCTGAGGTTACATCCACCTCCCGTGAGACAGCAAGTGCGTTGTCTTAAGCATAATTCTGTGGTAAAGCTGTTGACCACATGGAAAACAACATTTCCAAACTAGAAAAGAAAATTTTCTCTCTCTGAGTTCATAGGGTTTTACTCATTTCAGTAGAATACTGTTAAATTATATCAAATTTTTCAGGAAGAACCTGTTGTTTCCAGAGAAGGAACCACCTTGTGCTATTTTAGACATCTGTGACTGAAGACTTTTATTCTACATTTTATACTGAGGTTGACCATAGAAAAAATTAGTCTAGAAATGAGTCATGGGTTTTCACAATGAAAGCAATTAATCACTGGATCACCCTGACATGGGTTGTGGTGGATTTTTCATCACTAGTATTTTCTATCAAAGTATAATGTTTTGTAAAAGACATGCACTTATTCCAACAAGAATTAATTTGGAAATGTCCTATGACCTGTTCTGTACAGGAGATCAGTCTCAGTTACTACAGTGGTCTCTTCCGGCCTTATGATTTATGAATGTATATGTATGCATGTATTTGCTTCAGTAGTTATTTAAAATGTTTAATGTTTGTATTTTCAGTGTTTTCTTTTATAAAGTTAAGCCTTTTGTGGTGTTGGCACAAGTCATGTTTACCTAAAAGCAAACAGCATAGAAACCATTATTGTCTTTGACTACTTTGAGGCTAAAAAAATAAATCTTTTAATTAAATCTAAAGGATTAGTAAAAAGGAATAAAAAAGTCAGCATACAAGTCATTTTAAAAGATCAGAAATACAGCCAGCTAACTTCAAAACGTAATATCTATGAAGGCCAAAAAAATGGCTTAAATTTTAAAAGCGCAAGTTAAACAAAACAACAAAATATCTCCCTACAACTTTCTGATGTTAAATTAATTAAACATTCTTAATTATGCCATGAAACTTGGGAAATACTAAAATCTGACACAGACTGTAGTCTGCTTCAAATAATACTTTGTTGTTTTATACACATAGTGGTGATTTAAATGCATTTTAAAAGAAATATATATGTTTATACATATGAAAAATCACCTTAGAAAAAAGAGTAATTCTATCTCCTAGGAAGTAATCTGATAGTTTCCGAGGTAAAGTTAATGTTTATTAAAAAAAAATGAAATATGAACTATATATCTGTAAATGAAAATTTTATAAAGCTGACACCATGTCCAGACAGCCTGTGGCTGTTGTGAATGCTTTCCTCCAGGTGAAGAGCAGGCATGGCAAACAAAAGTCGGGACTATAGCTGTCTTTTGGGTTGGATGCCCTGTACCCTGAGGCAGGAGGGTGCAACACCTCTCTGGGATGCAACATATCCACCATGTACCTCTCTCCTCAACTAACAGGGTAGTTGTAAACCAGATAGAGGAGAGGCTGGTCTGCCATTGCCAATCTTGATAAACTAAACCTCCCCTGAGAAGTGCCACATATGCAAAGCATGCGGTGCATCATCCTGACCTCTGGATCCCACACATCTATTTGCAGAAGCCCTTCATGGAGAGACATGGAGTGACAGTGGCTCTCTCCTTTCACTTGTGCGCTGGCAGAGCCCCGTTGCCCCTGGGAGCGCCCTGCGACTGCTGCTTGTCAAGAGCAGTGACCTGCTAGGAGAGTTTTGGCCAGAAATGGCCTGCCAGACTTGGAAGCAGATGCTTAGCTGGTGTAAAATGGGAAATTACACTGACAAGTCACATTGCTTTCTGGCTGCCTGAGGTTCTGCCTACCACTCAGAAGCACTCTAGGGCTTTCTGAGACATTTATCAACCTCCCTTACCCTTTAAGTGAAGAAAGTTCTTGGCAGTAGGTTGTAGATCAAACTTTAAAACTGCTCTTCAAGGGTTCAGTGTTCTGTCTTAATGGAAAAGATTAGGTACACTGTAGTTAATACTGCTATATTTACTGATGAGGTGTGGATTGATAGGTACTGTGTAGGGACATAAGGAAGCTGTGTTTTCCCATTTTCCTTGCTCATTTGCTATCTCTCCATCACTTACTTTCAATTAAAAGATTAGTGATATTTAGTTCAACCACTATGGTATGAAGTTCCTGCTTCTCTAATTGCAGTTGAGGAGGGACTAGGGATAAAGAAGTAATTATATATATAATTAAAATCTTGTAGGTTTGGAGAAGGAATAGGTATCTTCTAGCAAGTGATCTTTACCCTGAACTCTGCCATGGCCACTAAAGATTACTATTAAATGTGCCAAGAAGAAAATGAAAATTAATATTTGTATCTCAGTATAACCTGCTGGAATAATACTTATGCATTTTAAGGGTTTAATTGAAGCTCATTTCTTGCCAATGTATATGCTTCTTATTTCAGCAGAAATAACATCCTCCTAAAGTGAATATTTGGCTAGTAATACAGGCCTGCCCCTGAGAGCAAATCCTCTGAAGGGGCTGCAGATCACAACACCCAGGCAAGCAGCTGCACACAGAAGGGTTATTTTCTTGGGCTTTCTTTTACCTTTTTAATCCTCTTATTCTTTTCTTTGCAGAATAGTGGGATTTTTTACAGCTACAGAATGGTCCTTTCTTTATAAGATATATGATTATTTCTTGAAAAAGGATGTTATGCCTGCAAGTAGTCTGGGTCAGTTTATAAGTAATATGGGTAATGTGTGTTTAAACCCTCACATCTGATTTGGTAAATTTAATCTTACCAAGCCACCTGAAATTGGGTTAGTTAATTGGTGGAACTCTTTCCATAGCCTTATGATATACAATGGGACTGCTCCTTCTCTCTACTGTGGTAGCTTACACAGATTTCAAGGAGTATAGTGGTCAGCTGTACTTTTTTGTAAGACATGCAGGTGTAGATACAATGGCAAATGCTTTCGCTGACTTTCTCAAACTGCTGGATAGGAAGCCTAGTCAAATTAGTTAAATATAATGTATCAGTAGTAGCTCTAAGTTGCTCAATGGCAGACAGCTGAAGCATTTGTTTCAGTGTTTGGCATTGTGATTCTGAAAACACTTTTTTCCTTGATTTTTCTTACTCATACAACTGCAACCATTCTTTACGGCTGCTCATGTTGGTTTCATGTTCATAAGCTTAGAAACTAAATTCTCTGTGACTACATGGGGGCATTCAGGTACCTAAACACCAAAGTGGCTTTAGGTGTTCATTAGTGACACTAGACCCCTTCATTCTGAGTAATTCAGTCAATTCCCAGGATAAAATATTAGAATGTTATTTTCATACAAATGCTCATTTCTGGGGGAAAAACAAATGAACAAACCAACCCCAAACCAAGATCATTAGTCCAGTCTCAGCTCAGTTTAAGTGGAAAACAACAGCATATCACAGAACAGAGGTTCTCAGAATTATGAGGAAACTACACAGAAGCTATCAGGAAAACTTAAATTAATGATGTCCTGTTGAAAAGTGTCGTTTCTTAGAGTGCACTTACAGAACACTCGTCAGGCTGGAAAACAATAAAACAAGAAGGCAAGATGATAGCCAAAGCTGTTCAGCTGTGGGACGATACACAGAATACGTTAATTTCACACTTATCTGATGCTTCTCATTTTTGATCCCTGTCTTTGCACATTAAAGCCTTTGGGCAGTCATTCATTCACATATGCAGAGTAAATAAGACAATGCCTGCATGTTTCCAGATTTAAAAGCAATCCATACCATCTCATTCAAAATGAGATTTTCAACAGAGATTAATGATTAGCTTGGTTCATTTTAAAATAAATTTAAATTTATTTGAATAGTGTTTGAATATACAGCAGTGATATCATGCTACTAAAGATTATGGCCTGAATAGCTCATTGCATACTTTCTTTCTTCTTTCAAAAGCATAGAAGCCTATATTATTTTAACTATCCCCTAGTCATTGTTGGACTTTCTGCTGAGAGTCCACTGGACTCTCTCCCTTTAAGCCAGTAAACCTAAGTCCTCTTTCTTCCTTTCAATTAAAATGAGATTAATCGGCTTAAACTCATGACTTCCTTGTGCCAATCCATCAAAAAAAGCTGCCATTAACTTCACAAGCAAAGTAACTTCTATAAATAGGGTTTAAGATGGAGAATAGCTTCCCTAAAAAAAAATCAGCAGTTGCCTCACAGAGCTGCAGCTGAACTCCCATAATACACTGTAGGTGAGATTCCCAATGCAGACTCATAGGGGGATGCCCTCCAATACAGTTTATTTGTTCATAACAAAATACAGATCTGGATATTTAAATGAGAAGTATAATAATAATTAAAATCTTGCTCTACAACCCCATAAATGTACATCCCACTTGTAAAATGTGTCCCTAAGTGATGGCTTTCCATTTGAGAGCAGAGGTGGCAGTGGTCACTGGTCTTCGGAGTAATGGTTCTCAGCCTAGGTTCAGCCAATGAGCTACTTTGAAATGGCCTGTGTCTTACTGGTGATTTCTGTGTAACAGTTGTTCTCTTATTCTTTTCCATTAAGACTGTGCAAATATTTACTAAGATCTTTTGGGCAGAGTCCATAAAGATTGTGCAGTTAAAGAAGAGGAGAAGGAAGCCCTTTTACACAGTAACAAATTTTGCCATGCCACCTAGAAATTATACTGACTGAAGAGTCTTTTAGCCTGGCAATATATGGATATATCTGAAACAAAACTAAGACGTGCAAGGGGTGACTCATTTATCATTTATGGAAAACTGAAGTGGTTCTTTGGTCAAAAGTGAAAATACTTCCATGCTGGGAGGCAGCTTGCACACATTTTGCTTCTTCCTCAGTGACCTGGAGCCCACCTAAGAGCCATTACTTCTGTTGGGGCTGAAATGCACTGACAAAGCTCTTTCCTCCTGCATCTGTCTCACATCATGCACTAACTGCATCCCTGGCATCTTCACAGCACCACTCAAGTTCAAAAAGCTGGGCTTTCTTATGCACCATTCTCCATCTGCAAACACTGTGGAAACACAAGGTGATGCTGAGGGGAATCAGCGTAGAGACCCTTAACCTTTTGCCAGCATGAGCCAGGTTATCTAGACAGAGCATTCTTGTGCTGTACAGAGCTGCTTACATCAGCCTGAGGTCAAAAGAGTCAAACTGAAGCTTCAGTGAGGGAGCGTAAGCCCTCCCTCTCATGTGACCTGAAATGATTGCTGCCCCAAAGGAGCCATCCCACTGCGGCTTTCAGAGCTAATGTAGTCAGTATCAGCTCGTGCATCGTTCCTTCATCCTTCATTAATATTTTAGCATTTTTTAATTATTGCCCACTTATGAAAAAAAGTAGATTGCTAAACAGTTTCTTTTAGCTTTGCATTCAGTAATCACTATGGGGTTATTTATTTATTAGTATTTAGTCATGCTCCCATATTGCTTTAAAGTCTAGAAATATGAAACATTAAACATGCATGGAGCAGTATTAACCTTGTAAGCTCATCTGGGCAAGAATTGCATCCAGCTCTGTTTATTCTAAAAATAACATTTTTCTTAAAAGGTATTAAAGTTCTTTGAGTGCCATCCTCCCCTGCCAAAGCAAACCCATAAAAGCAAAGAGATGCCAAGCAATGGGACATTTCTTAATGATATCCTCTCACGGCATATTTTCCTTGACAATGACAGATTACATCTTTTCAAGGAATTTTTGTCCTCCTCAGATAAAGAAACAGAGCACCCTGAACATGTTAATCACTTTTGCTGTCTATTACAAACCCTGACTTAAAACCTCAAAAACGCCAGTGCATACTGAGTCCTGACAGATGGTCACAGGCTGCATGCAGTGTGTTTATCTGAGGATGACGTATGAAGTCATATGTATGTGTACATGTCTGTGATGTATCTTCACTGGATGCTTCTTGCTCACCCCTTAAATATCAGCTTATTGAGTGATAAATTAAATAAAATGTGGAATTTGCCTGGCTGTTTTCATTAAAAATGGCAATTTTTGCAATTTTTTCATCCATTTTTTTCTCTTTGTGGGTTGATGTGATCTGAACTCAGGGTGAAATGTATGAGCACAGGGATTTTTTTGCATGCAAAAAGGAGGCCCGAGACAAGGTTCAGGTCTTCAGAGCACAGGACAAACTGTTAGAAATTTGTGCAGCCACTAAAGCAGTTAAGTCTCGCTTCTGTTCATGTCTGCAAAAGGTCTGTATGCCTGCTCTGATAAAAGGTTGAATACTGTGGAAATTCACAACTGCTTTTAAAATATATTTTGTTAATATATACGTTATGAACTATCATATCAGGGCATAAACAGAGCACCGAATGGGACTGCCAAAAAAAAGAGCTGTTTTTTATTAACCACTAACAGGATGACTGCCAAAAACAGAAGTCATAATCATATGAGAGAACTTCAGCTCTCCTTTTGTAAATTGATAGTGATATTATTTTTCTTTTTAGGCTTTTGTTTCTATGAGTTTGTAGCACAAATTACTGTATTTCTGTGGTGCTGTATGACATACAATGAATCTTTTTGAACGAGAAATGGGAAGAAACTCCAATTTTTACTGAGAGAGGACTCAGAATGCTCTGGCCAGTCCAGATGTCCTGCCTTGCAAATGACTGATATCACTGTGGTTTTATGCAGTGAAATAATCACTTAGAGAGGAAAATGGGCTCTGTCTAAAGAAACATGGTCTGAAACAATTGTAGTGTAAATAATACTGTGTTTGTCATCAAGTGTGACTGGGAAAAGGTCAAGTTATGCCAAGTTTTACTGTAAATTGTTAGGGAACAGGATGGGTTTGGATTTACAGTTGGCAAGCTTGACAAGGCTTGGAAAACTAAGGGTGGGAAGCCACGCTTAGAGTGCACAGGTGAGGGGGTGGCACAGAATAGTGACAAAGTTTTTCTTCTGATCAGAAAATTTTCTGTAAAGTAAGATTTTGTTCTCTTGAGGAAAGAAGTGTATTATGTTTTCATTTTAATCAACAGTTAAGTTACTGTTATGAAGTAGACTTAAACTGGACAGCAACGAAGTTACTGAAGTACTTCCCTGTAGAAGGAGGAAATGTCTTGTAGTGTACTGTACTAGCTAGTACTGTACACTGTACTAGCCTCATTTTGTTCTGTGCTTCTAGTTGTATATTCTCTGAATGGTGACACCTAACTTTGCAGATCTGTTGTCATTCTGAGGAGCAAGGCGTTACTGATAGAATTAAAACCCTGTTCATTAATTTAGAAACTTCTCACCTGCGTGCTGAAAATACAACACATTGCAGGATGTGGAAGCACCATTACAGGACACTACTGCATGTTGCCATCACTGGCTTACTTTTCTAAACATGCAAGTGAGTACCATTACCCTCAAACAATAAAGTCTCAACTTGTATTTAAACACTTACTTTGTTAAAAAAATGTATATTACAAGCTTCTGTATGAGGGCATAAGAGAAGTGCCAATAAGATTGACTAAAGAAGACTGCTGTGTTTTGGGGTTTTTTTTTGACCAGTAACAGGATAATTGCTGGATAACTGCCTTGAGATACCTGGTAGATTTTAGGAGAACTTGTAACATCATGCACCAGCAGTTCAGGTGACCCGTGGTTTTACTGTGCAAAACAGTAGAGAAAGGGACTAGACCTATATTCAGAATAGATGCAAAGACTTGTCTGTATCAAATGGCATTAATTTAGACACATTTCAAACAGGCTTATCAGGTATTAATTTAGTCACATATCTAACAGTCTTATCACCTAAGTACCTCTGAAGTTATCAAATATTTTTTAACTGTGGTGAGCAGAACAGTGTTTTAATTCTGTCTTCTAAAAACCCACTGCACACACTGAAAATCACCTTCATCTGTATTTAGAAATTTGCCCCTTAATAGAGTCTTGTAGTAAATTGAGAATTTGAGTCATTGGAAATACAACACTAGAACTGGACACTATCCAGTTCATTAGAGATACACAGCTCATAAGATCAGAGTGCTCTGATCTGTAGTTCAGAAGTTGCTGCCAAATTCGGATTAAAACATAAAGAATATATTAAACACACTATCTCAAAACATTAATGCTCCAAACAGTTTTAGAAAGGTCTATGAAATATGGTCTCTAGGTTGTTTACCCTGCATTAAAGGGTGAATTAAGGCTATAAAAATGAGCCTGTGAAGCATATTAGATCCAAAATCCGCTCGAGTCAATTAAGATTTATATGGTCTTCAGTAGGTGTGGTATCAGCCATTAAGACAGAGTGAGATTCAACTGTTTAATTAGTATAATACAAGAAAAGACTTTCTTGTTGCAGAAGTTTAACACTAAAGTTATAAATTACAGAAGTATACAGTCACTATTCAATGACTACCACTATTTCAGCTTTGGCGTTTGCTACATATGATCATATAAACCCTTCTTTTAAAGAACATTTATTTTGATAATGTTTGCTCTCTATTTATGACTTTTAATCTTTATATGGCCTGTACCAAGCTCAAAAATCACCGTGTTAACAATGAATTTTAATTTTTCAGATATAATGTGCAGATGCTTATCTCCTCATGATACTTGTAGAATAAACAAGCATCAGTGTTACCTGTCAAAATAAAAAAATAGTGGGTGTCTGAGGTTTGTGTGAGCACCATACTAGCCTGTGTTTTCCTCAGGTATGAGATCAGTGGAAATGTGATACAAAATGCAGCAGAAAGCTCTTTGCACTGCTGGCCCCGAGCAGCTGTTAAAGCACAGGACACATTCACGTTGGTGACAGCCACGCTGAGCTCTCTTTATTGCTAGTAGAGTGAAGCAGACACTTTTAAAGGATTCACCTGACCTATTTTGAACAGTTATTCAAGTGAGATGAATCATGTTCCTTTTTTTAGAGACTCTCAATAGGCTCTCCGCTGACTAGCTGAGATGCAGGTTATTGTAGAACTCCGAAGTTTTTATTATAGTAGGGTATCTTTGCATTTGAAGCCCTAGGGTACAGATTACTAAACTGTGGCTCTTGAGCATTTTTTTTTTTCACCTTCATGCCTGGCTCACCTTCATGGTCACATGATTCACCTAGAAAGGAACCTCTGTAGTCATCTAATGCAAGCGCTTCTGGGTTATCTCCATTCCTTAGTCTAAAAAGAAGTTCACTAATGTCTCCATCTGTACTGTGAGATGTAGACATCTCGCAGTGTGTCTGACAGTCCTGGTTCCCTCATTGTCCTCATATGGCTCCTTCTATACCTGTGTTCCTGCTCTGAAAAGGAGACAAAGAAAGACGTAGAATGAAAGAAGCAAAGAAAGAAAGAAGCAAGGAAAGAAGAAAAGAAGAAAAGACAGCCTTCATGGTGTGATGGTGCATGTTCATCTTCACTGGCCTTATAATGTAAACACAATTTCTGGAAGTAGCTGAATGGTGAACCTGAGCTTGCCATGGGGCTGGAAAGCCGTAACCATAGCTAAACTATGACCCATTCTCAGAGAAGTCTCTTTTAGGTTAGGTGGTGCATGTCTGGTGATTGTTGGCTGTATGACGACTATTGTATGCAGCTCAGAGGGTCAGAGAATCTGGCCACTCTTCCTCTTCTAACATGCTGAAATCAATGGAAGTTTTGCTTGGAACCTAAAAGTAGAGTTTGAGCCAATCTAAGACTGTGAATGAAAATGTCTTCTGAAGTATTTTAGCCATTTTACTCATAGAAAATGCAAATTTGTTTAATAAATATAATCCTGGTGTGCTATTTTCTACATATTCAAGTAATGACAGCTTCTCATGATTCTTTTAAATGACTATATCACAGTTTCTTTTAATTCACCCTTTTTAGGAATTGTTTTCTAAGGATTCAGCTTGAATGAAAACATCTTCTGCTGGGGAATACCAACCCTGAGGCCAACAGGGCATGAGGAACCCAGTCTAGACTGTCTGTGAGGCGTCTTAATGGTATTTCCTAAGTAACAAATCTTTGCTCTTGATCTGATGTGTTCAGGTTTTACTGTGCAACATCACTTTTCCTTAGAGAAGTCAGGCTCTTTTTCTCAAAAGATTTTTCCCCAGGGTTAGTTGTTCTCAGGAAAATTTTGGTCAGTCAAGACTTTGGTGGAAAAGACTTTCTGCTGGAAAAGACTGTCTATTTAAAAAACTCAGACAATTTTTTTTAGCACAGTAAGGCTCACTAAAATATTTTGTTTTAATAATGACATGAATTTTCTATATTTTATATTCATCTGTAACACTTAGACAAAATTGTATATATTTCCATGCTTTCAGTTTTCATGAAATCACTTATTTGGCCTAGCATAACTTTAAACATTTCCAGCTTCCATGGATGGAGAGATCATTACAAATTCTTTTCCATTGATTTGGAAAACATTTTATTAATCCTAAAAAAAAAAAAAGAAAAAAGAAAAAAAAAAAAGTCTTCATCTTACAATAATAAAGCATTTGGTTGTTTGCATCTCTGAAATCTCTGTCTCTCTACTCTGTTTCATTTTCCTTGCCTTTGTAAAATTTCCCCAATTAGCATGGACAATTTACACCCAAACCACCTATCTAACTGCATAGTGATCTACTATTCTGTTTCATTCATTCATAGCGATCTCACTTCCCCCAGTGAAATCCCAGATTCCACACAGTTCCTGTTTCAGATCTTCTCCATTTTGCAGAATACAGTCCACTTTTGCTCAATAACAACATGCAATTTTATTTTTATTTCAGCAGAAATATAAGTGTTTCACACTCACAATGACTGTATATAAATGCAGATCAGTGTCTCCTTTTCATTAGGTTGTATTCCTTTTCCCTCTCAGAAGGTGATTTCACCATACCTAATCCAGTGATAAAGCCCTCTCTAGCCAAGGGGGGTAGGCAGACTTGAAGACTCCAACTTCCTTTTCAGTAATGGTGGAGATTTTGCCCATTTCTTATTACAGAATATCCTATGCTAAGGCCCAATCAAAAAAGCTTATTGAACTGAATGGGATTTTTTCCATAAACTTTTCTAGGTTTTGGATCAGTATCCACAGAAAACCATCTAATAAATTATAGAATAATTGATAGCCGATGACAAGAGTTTCAAATGCAGACTCGCCACATCGCTGCCAGCGCTGCCTTGAAGAGATAGGAGCTATATAAATCTAGGAATAATGAAATCATCCATTTTTTCCAGAGACAAATGCAATCCAGAATTGAAGCCATGAAACCACATCTGATGCTAAACAAAAGGAATATTAACATACGTATGTTTCCAACTATAGGAGTGTTTCTTGATTTGTATGTTCTTATTCTTGCCTTTCAGCCAGCTTTTTTCAAACCCAGGTTTTCCAAGCGAAGCACTGCACTGCGCAGGTGAGAAAAAGCTGATGTAAATATGTTAGTGGCCGTTCATGCAGCCAGACACCAAGGCTTTGCTGATTTCATGTGTCTCTGATCTCTAGTGATCTCAGCGGCAGAATATAGATGTTCTGTTGCTAACACTACTTTCTTCATCAGCCTTTGTCATTTTGAGTCATAATATTTGTGACACTTGCTTTTTTGAAGTTCATTATTTTTTACTGGGTTGCTACTTTATCCTCTGAAAATGTTCATTAATAAGAAAATATTTACTCTGAAAGTTCAAATACTTGTGGTTACATATAGGAACATACTTGTACAATCAGACAAAAGAAGTCTGACAGCATCTCAGGGTTGCGTAAACTATATAGTGATAATTCTTGCATGTGAGATCAGGGTCCCCACTTGTATACACAGTAATTCAGCTAAAAGCTATAATATGGATGAAATTTGAAAAATTTAAAAAGAAATATTAAAGATACATTTTTGCATTAGATTTGATGGAACAGATCTGTTTCTCATGCTTAGTTACTTTGATCTTGAAAGGGTTGCTCATGTTCCTAAAATATGTTCACAAAATCAGGACTTGTCCCCAGAAAAAAAAAAAAAAAAGGAAAAATGTCCTTGGGAGAGTCAAAAGCCAATTACTACATATCAGTTTTAACTTGTAAGGGTGCACAGCCACACATAGCCAGTGTCATATTATAGACATAAAGTGGAATTTGTGGATTTTATTATCATTTATGTCCTCATTCCTTGAGAACCTCTGCTCTGCAGCAAGTCAAAGAAGGTGAGTTTTATTACATGGTGCTGCCACTACACACAGATGTGTATTTCATCATTCAGTAGGTGAAAAACGGAATAAAAAGTAAACAGGATCAATATGAATGTTGTAGAACCTTTTAATTTTCATTGCAATTTTCTGTAGATAATTTTTTTTCTTAAGAATAGAAATTTTACTGAAAATGAAATAAAGATGTTCTTCCACAAGTGAAAGACATGGCTTGATTTATAACTTGTCCTTCTTTTTTTTTTTTTTTTTTCTCCCTAAATAGCTGTTTACCCATTTTGATTAAATGATCCAAAATTTTATGTAGAGCGAGAAAGATGGTCAGATCTTCCCCTGCTAAGTACAATGACCTCACAGAGTTATGGTCCTTAGATCTCACACAAAGACAAGGGCAATAAGCTTTGAAGCAACAAACCAACAAGGAATGGGGGGAAAAAGGGCATAACTGAAGACCACATACAGACACTGAATGGTGCACCAAAAGAAGGAATGTAAAAATTGCCATTTTATCATCATAAGGGTGTAAACCAAGTACTATGATATAGAGAAATTTGTGATATTTTTGGGGCACCTAACGTCCTTCAGTTTCTGTGGACTGTTACTTTAACAGAGACTTAAAGCAGGAAACATTCATCTTCAGAAGTCCCTTTAATAAGATATGCATTGAACAACGTCAGCTTGAATTAAACTCATGTGACTGAAAACACTGGTTATCTAAATTACATCCTATTCACTTGCTTAACTTGCTTATATGACCTGTAAAAATTATTTTTTTGCAAAATACAGTATAAATGCCCTGAAGCCCTTCAAAAGGAGATTAAGTCCATGCTTGACTGTAAATGTTTTTGTGGATTTTAGTCAGACACTATAATATATGTGATTGTAAGTTATTTTACGTACTGTATGATTATTATGGATTGCTAAAAGAGACCCATCTTTAAGAAAATTAAAAATAAATGAAAAGGTTATTTTCTTAGTTGATGGCAGACATTCAAAATCTGCTTGTAAATGAGTGTATTTTTAAAACCAAATACAAAGGAACCCTTTAAGTATATGTTTTCTTACCTTGAGGCTTAGACTGAAGTTTTTGTGTATGATTTGTTGATACAAAGGTTAGATCTGGCTTCAAAAATGGCAAAGTATCTTTACGTAAAGTCCAAATACGTCAGTGTTCATACACTACCCCTTTCTAAGACCTTGCAGAACCTAAATCAAAATGTTTATTTAAACCTGTTCCTTCATTTCAGAAAGCCAAAAAAAGAAATACAACAAAATTCAAACTGCAACACCTCAGTTGGATCTTTTTCCATGATGGTTAGGCAAAAAAGCTGTTTCCAACATTTTTACAAGAAACCAGAACCCTTAGCTTATCTTGGTACATGGTATATTTCCATGAAAAACTGCAGCCTCTGTAAATTTTGTTTTATATGTGTGCTCTCTGTTTGTGTATGTATATGTAAAACTTCACACACACTGTGTGAAAAGATACTGCAGGTACATTGTATGGGAGTGTTTGCAAATGCTTGAATTATGACCAAATGGTCACCATGCTGTAGTCAAGGTTGTTTTCTGTTTATAAGAAAAATTGTCTAGTTGATCAAAATTTTCAGAACATAATATTAGAGTTTTTAGAGCAATGGAAAAAAAGTCAGTTAAGCAATTAAAAATTCTTCCTCAAAATGTATCAGTTTAAATTTATACTTTCTGAGTCTCCTAGTGCTGTAAGAAATGGTTGAATGAAAACATTTTCTAGGTTATGACTTATGTCTTCAGTCAAGCTGTAAATGTAGGATCTGTGACACTGCAACACATCTTTTCGCAAAAGGCTTTTTTTCAGGAAAATAATTGTATTTATGCAGTCCCCCTAAAAGAAATGGAAAATTAGGTTACAAAAATGTGCAGTTGTGAATCAATTAAAGTTATTCTACCTAACAGATTAAATCCAAGATCTAAGAAACAATAAAATTAATCATCATCCTATATTCACCTACCCAAGAAAAGTATCTCACCAATAGTAACCTTCATATCCCATCTCAGTGCTGTGCTAGGACGGATACCCATTCTTCAGCAGTCTGCTGCAATCTGGAGCTCTGCATATAGTGTGATGCAGCTGAACACAAGGGATACTGTATGGGACATGCACTATTTGTAATGCAGTTAGGAGTAAACTCTATTTTTCCATTATTTTAAAGGTAATAACATCTTGGTTTTGTCTATCTTCATGAAACAGACCTTCTGGGGGCAGTGGTGGTGGTGGTTGAGTTTTTCTGAATGATTGTAGTGACGGACTTTTTATATTGATTTTGGATGCTGACTATGGTTTCTTCCGCAGAAAAAAAGCACACCCCATAGACTAGACCTAGATCTCACATTTAGATCTCTAACTGCTGAACATAGGTATATTCTACCTTGGTTTGGACCTGGCTTTGTCTGTTACTTTCAGGGAGTGTAAAATGTTTCTGCTTTTAGGCATTTGCTAACTCCTTCCAGAGTTGATTTATGTAAATAACTTATATCCTCCCTTCCCTGGTTTTCCTGGCTGCCTCTATTCTGTTGCTGTTTTAATTCAAACTGTAAGCTCTTCAGTGCAGGGGCTGTTTGCTTGCTGAGTGTTGGTAGAGTGCCTAATCAACAAAATCATGCTCAGACCTGGCCTCTCAGCACTCCTCTAATTCAGTGAGAAATGGGAATAAAGTAATAATCTCGGACCTCAGAATCTTTAAATTGCTAATATGTACCTCCTAGATACAACATCATGAAAGCATTTAGTCATCTTATCTGAGTTTGCTTTATCTGTGTCCCTAAACTCTGACTTTATGAGCATGGTTCCTTGCAGTTGTTGGGATTGAACATCATGCTGCAAAAAGTCACTATCTCTTTGAAAAGGCCAGCTAAACTGCTAAAATGGGTGCTGTCTAACCCTTCTCAGTCAAAATCAGCCTCTTTGATCTTAAACAGATGAGATATTTGGTTTTTCCAATCTCAGCTGTTGACTGAAAGCTGTCCAATAACTAATACCATAAACTGCTACTGCAGTGAGCTCTGGGAGTGCTGGAGATGCTCATGTCTTCTGGTGGGACAACAAAGGCCAAAAGAGACTGTGGGTCCATGTCCTGAGATGTCTTCAAGTCCAGAGCCTTACGATACCCTATGGCTAGCTTCTCTGTTGATACAAAAGGACAAATGTCTCTGAAAATCAATGTATTTTGCCCATTTAAACATTGTGAAATTTGGCCTGCAGTTTTCCAAAACCTGCTGATCTACCAGAGGAGGTTGTCCTCACATTGGATTTGTACTGGTATGTCTTTGAGCCTGTGTGCCTTAAGTTTTAAAGTATGTGAAGTTTATTTTATTGAAAGGAATGCTTATGGTGTATAGTGAAAGCATTTGGCTTCTGACTTCTTGCTTTCATTCCTTGAGTTCAATCATGAAGTGGTTAAGTGTTATTTATAGCTCTTAGACATTCTTTAAGGATGAACACATCTACTGAAAAAACAAACAGTCTTGGTGCTCGTGGGTAATTTATAGCAATTTTAAAGTTAGGAGAAAACTGTGATCTCATACTACAGGCTAAAAACCTGTCCCTTGATTGCTGCATGGCAATGGAATTTGGTTGAGAGGTTGACATAATCTGAGGAAACTGAGATTCACAGCATCCAGGTACAACTGAGCAGGGAAAGGCTCAGTTCCATGTCCTAAGGAATTACATAACTTTTCTTTCTCCCACTTTTTTTTTAATACTAGACACAACCAGAGGATCAAAAAGACCTTATATTTTTTCAGTGCACTGCATACATTCTTTAATTGAATTAAAAAAAATAATTCCACCAGTGTTGGAATATGTCAGTTTACAGAATTGAATTAAAAAAAATAATTCCACCAGTGTTGGAATATGTCAGTTTACAGAAAGCAGAAACTCAGGATTTCTTTTCAGTAAGATGTTTTTATATTTTAAATCATAGACTGTAAGGTCAGAAGATTTTTTTATACCACAATTCACTAACTGTAATTTAAGTATACCTTTACATCACTTTGAGTGCACAATAAAATCCAGTCGTGGTCTGACATCATTAAAAGACAGAGGATCCATCACCTCTGTTGTGAAGTTGTCTCACTGCTGAGATGTTTCCTTGCCTCAGTTCCAATGTCTTCAGTGCACAGCTGCTGGTTTTAATTAGACCCTTCCTCACTGGATTAAAGAGCTTTTCAATACATTTAGCAATTTTTTCAGATACTTGTACATTGCAAGTCATCTTCCTGTTTATAAAACAGTGAGTGAGCATCTCACTTTATCATTGTAAGGCATCTTCTTCAACCTCCAATTTCCTTTTGTGGGTTTTGGGATTTTTTTAGGGTCATGTTTTGGTTTTTTTCCTTTTTTTTTTTTTTTTTAGCTAAAACTGTTATTCAACTTTTTTTTTTTTTTTTTTTCATATGGGCACAAGACAGAAGAATTTGTCTAACCATTGCCGTACAGTGAGATGAATTAATCCTTATTTTATTTTTCTTCTCATGCTGCCAAGGATTGTCTTCACTTGCTGTGCCTCTTTCCCTTGTAGTGGCAGGAAACCACAGCTCTTCCACACAGATGGGCAAGCAAGGAGTTTATCACTCCCATCCTGCTTTGTCCTTAAAACACATTTCCTTGAAGCCACAGCTCAGTCAATGGCCAAGATTGGCAGACTCCTCCATTGGCAGTTCCCTCATTTTTTTAGGCAGGAGAGAACTATTCACTGTTAATGGCCCTGTGATTGCTTTTTCCACACTTTCCAGGCCATTCCCTACACTCCAGATTCCATGGCCAACTGAAGGGTCTAATTCACATTGTCTTTTACAAGCTTGGTGTCCACAAAATAAAATGGAATTATTAACTGGACACATGCATTCCTGAAATTGTTACCACCCTCAGTTTTGATTTGAGTGTCCCTGTCCCCCACTTCATTTAGTCCTTTCTGAAGAAATTCCAGTCTCCTCACTTTGTTCTGTCGTATTTCTTCTCTTTAGCATTTGGTGAATTTATAAAAAAGGCTGACAGAGTTTGTGGAGAGAGAGCTTGATTTCAAACAAACAAACAAACAAACAAACAAACAAACATTATGAGTAGTAATCTAAATAAAGATATACATAGATACAATTTATTTTGAAAGAAGAAATTCTGACAGACAAGCTCCTGATCTAGGCACAGATCCAGAAAATCACCTAAGCACGCATATAACATTTTTTAAAAAAAGTAATTTTGATGGCTTCAGTAGATTACATATACTTTAAGTTAAGCACACGCTTCCATGTTTTCTCTGAAATCTTGTGTTGATTAACTCTGCATTCTAACCTGGACTGCAGTACAGCTGTTCAATAATAGCTACTGAATAATAACTATTATTATTAAATAGTAATTCAGTAGTTATTATTCAATAACAATTACAGGATTTTTACAATACTTTCAGCTTATGGTGCTTGTATCAATATAATATATAGCCACAGAGCAATATTTTTCTTTATTAACCTTCTTTTCTATATTTAATGATTTCCAAATTAAAACAATATTCCAAGAGTTTTCTTGATTAAATAAAGTTTGGGTTTTTTATTTCTTACATTTCAGGTGAGATACTGTGACCTGGCAGTACCTTGTTTATAAAGAAAAATTTTTAAAGAAAAAGTAATGAACATTTTAATTCTGTATTGAGCTCTGTATGACTGGGGCTATAAGCTTTATACAGTTTAACTTAGGGTCACTTTCCAATTTTGTATGTAGATTTTTTAGCATAATGAGGCCTCGTTCTAGTTAGAGTCCCTAAGTACTATTTTAATGCAAATAATAATACAATATGAATCAAAAATGTATATTTATATATTCCTACAAGTCTCATTATACAATCTTATCATACTTTTTATTATTGCTTATTTGGTGATGAAATAAAAACAGAATAAGAAACATAAAAATAGTAACAAACCCCCCCAGTGTGTGATGATGTGAATACCTGCTATGGCTGAGATCATAAGTCATGGAAGGAAGAAGACATGATCACACATAAAAAGCATGTAGAATTTTTATGTCATACTTCCAATGACATCGCTTAATAGCCTCATCCTGTAAATTATAGTCACATCATGTAAGTCATAGAACATAATTGATTTAGGTGAGAATCAATAAGAAATTATGTTGCTTAACACTTCCCATGAATGACATATATCGATATCATTAATATTTCTAGTTTCAGATGGGGATTGCCATTGAAACAACATAAGGTTCCTAATTCTCTGAGGTTTTGATTCTTTGAATGTTCCAATCTTAAACTTATCTACTGACATATAAACAACATAATTACACACAGTACTATAAATGGAATACTATATATGTCTTGATGTTGCTTTTGCATCTCCTGTGATATGAAAATAAGCACTCATATTTTGATAACCTGGTTAACTTTTAAATTAAGATTTGACATTTTAGACCTGTTGCTGACAATGGTGTTTACTGTAAATCCTGTTTAAAGCTTGTTCTGATTTGTAATGAGCAAATTCTGGGAAGTATTCAGGTTTTTTTAGAAAGAATAAAGTGTTCCGTTTCAAATTATGCCACTTGGAAAGGATCCTCAAAGGATGTATTTTACCAGTGATGATGCACTAGATTGTATTTTCTTTTAATTATCAACCTTTTGTTATTGCAATACAAGTAAATCTGTGAAGGGAGAAGTGATCTCCTGATCTGAAAAATAGTATAGAACATGTCTTTTAAATCCTCCTCTGAATTACTTCCATTGAAGATTTCTGTTTTGTTAATCTTGGAACATTGGGATCTATCTTAGTTAAATAAAATAACCTGTTTTACTGCTATTATCTTTTCATTTAACATGTCTGAGACAATTTTAATATCCCTTTGCATTAATGTGAAATTATATTTACAAGAGAAAGTACAAACTTCTCTATATTTCACATACTGCACATTATGTGGCTATTACGCTCTCAAAGGAGGGCATGAGGATTCACTTTAGTACTTCAGAAGCCTTTTATAATCTCTCCAGGCTGTGCAGCAGGTTTGGTGCTACTAAACAGATTATATGAGGTTTCTGTGCTCACTGGTACCTTGTGTTAAATTGCACTTTTAGCTTCTGATAGATTGATTCTGGATCTGATTATCAGTTTGGAAAAAGTGTCATCAAATACATTCTGAAAGAGACTCTCCCTTTCATGTGATCTGCTGAAACTTAAATTCCATTCATTCATTAATTACTTTGTTGAGAAATCTTCTGAATAGCACAACCAATACTAAGAGGTAGTTGAAAACGCTTACATGCAGTAAGCTCATGTGGCCTTGACAGGCTTATGTGGTAAATGAGAGAGCTCACTAAACTGAAAATAAAGTCACTAAATTCCTTTGATCCCATATGGTTATGGCACTCTCATGTAGTGCAAAAATCATACCTGCTAGTTGGAGAAGTTCCTTCACACACGTGTGCAGAACTTGGAGAGAGGTGTTCTGACCAGGACTGAAGTTTTTTGGTGTGTTGATTGAATGTCCAGCAAGACATTGACAATGATGGCCTAGCTACAGTAGATGCACAGTCAGTATAGCTGACAAATAAATTCCTGAGCAGTTCATGTCTGCAAATTGAGAGAGAAAAAAGGTGTCATTGTCAAGACAGTGCTCCAGGAACACCCAAAATGTGTGTTTAACTGCGTAGAATTTAACCAGACATTTCCTCTGCTGTCTTAGCCAAAAACAGAGAGTGATAAAACACCTGCATGAAGGAAGCTGTGAGCTTCTTTGAATATCTGTTTGATTTTTACATCCATATATATAACTGATCTCTGTACCCAAAGGAACCCAGCATCAATTCCTAGTCACTGAGACCCAGGCACCTACCCTGGCTGAAGCTTGACCTGCTGTGGAGACAACATGTAGACAAAACAAGAATGTCCTTGGTCAGGGATGGGCTAAGTGAACAGTGACTTCAGTAGGGCAGCAGCTCAATCATGAGTGATGGTGTGAATTACCTGATAAAAGCAGCTTGTAGCACATTGTCTTGTAAAAACACTGGTCAGGTTTGACTAGGTGTGGGTTCCCTCATCTAGAATAAACTCAGCAGGATAAAAAACAATTATTCAGAAAATAGTTAATCACAGTTTATTTGAGAACAATATGCTAAATAATACGAAAGGTGCTGAGGAACTGACTCATGAAAAATCTTGAGGAGAACATCCATTAGAAATTATGCATTACTTGGTGATGGTTTTCTTGAATGATAACTGTAAATAAGAACACAGTGTAAGAATGTACAATCCGGAAAACTTGATGATCCATGTAAACTGGTATATTGCCTCTGGTAGTGTTGCATACCTAAATATTTACAGAAAGATGATATGGAGACATAATTATAATAACTACCCATATAAGACTGAATTCTGCCATTGTAGATTATAGTGAATAGCAGTGTACCTCTGTGAGTAGTCTGTCTGGTTCTAAATATGTAGTGCTGTGCAATGCAAGAACGATAGTTTTGCAGGGGAGGGAAAGGAAATACCTTTATGACCTCATATTATCCATTTATACTCTGAGTCATTAAAATGATTGCTCCTTATAAAAGTTATCTTTGCTAGTAGAGGAATATGTGGGCAAATACTCCCTCTGACAATCAGTGTGCTTTGGATCAGACTCAAAACATACATATTATTCAAACTTAACTTTCCTTGACTCCTACTGAATTATTTGCCCCCAAAAGAAAATATCTGACTCTCCATAAAACTGCAGTCAATGGTGAAACTCCTGTCAAGTACTGCAAGTCCAGCATGCTCCCCAGGTTAATTGTAAATTACACTGTAATGTGTTATGCAAAAATAAGATTCTGTACCAGTAGTTTTCAACCTGTGGCCCACCAATGAATAAGGAACAAGAGTCTATTGTCAGTAGATTAAATTTATTACACAGTGTCCCTTCATCAGTGGAAAAATTTAGGGGATCTACAAATCAAAAAAAGATTCAGTAACATTCCGCTGTGTCCAAACGTGTAGTGTCTAAACAAGTTGCCTTTCTGCTGGTCAGTTTTAATTATAGAGTAACTGTATTGTTGATCATGTAAGTTATTTTCTGTGTTAACGGACTCACTAAGAGAAAATGAAGAGGAAGAGAAGTATGAAGAACAGATGAATTTCATAAAGCTGCGGTTCACTTCATGACCACATGTCTAGGTTTTCTGTCTATGGAAATGAAGTTGCAGTAGGGGGATGATTCATAACACGGTCTTGCTCTGATGTGGTGGTAGGGATGTGACAGGACTCTATTCCCTGATCAAGGAAGTAGAAATTGCTCCCAGGTCCTGCAATTTAGATTTAGAAAAAAACATATCTTGCTATAATAGTTAAGACAGTAAACTCCATCAGTTCATCCAGTTTAATCCACTTTTGCTCCAATACTTTGGTGGCTAATCTGATTCAGACAGTGTGTCATTCTATTTCTCAATAATTTTATTTCAGTTAACCACATTTTGCTAGTCGGTATTTGTTTTTGCAACCATAGTGATGAAATATGTTTATTGGCTACAGATACAAGAATTCTAAGCAGGTGTCTAGCTTTGTCAAATTTCAGTAATTCAGAACATCTCCCGTCCATGCTACTAATAACTGAGATTTAAACAATATAACCCTTTGTTTCTCTGATATCAAATAACAAATCCCTCAATTTGGAACTGGCCAAGAAGATAGAAGAATATTTATCTAGAGTTAAATATCTCTTCCAGTATTTCGCTATTAATTTTGTCTGATTTTTTAGAGGATTGCTGTCAGTAAGTAACTATAGTTTTTCTCTGGTGGTCATATCTCCATTGGATTTAGTGTCTTTTGGTATAGGACGGTATCAGTGTAATCTTGTTATTATATTGTTATGAGAATCACATCTAATACTTAGTGACACTGACAATTGATATTCAGGATGTATTTGTTGACTAATTTTTAAGATGACATTGTTCTTCACTGCTGTTGAAAAAATCCTTATAACAAAAGTATTTTCAGGTTCAGAGAAGGTTATTTTCATTACAAAAAAACAGTTATACCCTATCTTGTGATACAGCAAAAGTCAAAAGGAACACCTACTTGGCTTTTATTTTTGGTTTTGAAAACATGGTTTTTGCCATTCTTTGATTATATTTCTTTTTACTTCCCTTCACTTTTTCCCAAGTAAACATAGACTTGTGAAAATTAGTTAATATTTACATTTGTCTTAGCTATTTTAGTGTTGCAAAATGTATAAAATACACTCTTAAAAACTCTGATAAAGAACTGTAATACCTTTAAACTGTGTTGCAGAGGAGAGAACATTTTGCTCCACTCCTGTGCATCTACATAATCCAAACACCCACAAAGTATTTAGACACAGAGAGTATTCATAAACCACAACAATGATCTTTCTGGATCCTTTCTTCTTCCTGTACTGTACACTGGAGGTGTTTGGATTAAAAGGAATTAATTTAAGGAAAAAAAAAAAGAAAAAATATCAGTAATGCATTGCATAACTTCCTTTTTTATTTTGCAGATTAATATCTTGCTTGTCCTTCTGATTCTGATGGAGAATGAGCTGACTGTTTTACTTAGGTACCTGCTGGTGTTTTAGATTGTTTTCTTCCTGAAACACTAAATGTGTTTTATTAATATTTAAGAGTTTTGAACTTTTCACATGTATTTGCAATATTGATGGCTCACCATATCAATTATTTACCCAGAGTGTTGTGTTTATTGGTATTTTTAGACTCATCCTTACGCCAACCTGTGTGTTTTTTTCTAGTAAACACTGTCATGATGGTGATCATGGCTTTTAAATCTGTGTAAGCATATCAAATTATGTTTGTGACTGTATTGGAGCTTGGAACACCTTCATTCTAAGCTCTTTCCATTTTGAAAACTGTCTATTTATTTGTACTCTCTTTTTCATATGACTTAATCAGCTTTTAATCAGCTTTTAATCTATAACAGCATTCCACCCCATGGCTACAAATGTTTTGAACTGCCTCAAGTGGATCTGTCCATATAATCAAAATTCTGGATATTTAATATCTCTCTTGCCTTCAGCAGCCTTTCTCAATAGCATTCCTGCTGACAGAAATTTGGCCTAAGAACAGAAACAGATACTGAATTCTCAGAAGGAAGTCTGTATTAAAAAGGAGGAAGCTGTGAAACAGAGATCACCTTACTGATATGTTTATCTTATAGTGCTTCTTTATTTCCCTTTGACTCTCCTACTTCATTGTAAAAAGTTCAGAATAGAGACCATAACATGTCTTTGTAATTCTGAGTAAAACTCTGCAAAACTACTACGAAATAAGTGTCTATTATGAAACTAACCCATAGCTAGTAGAAAGCAGTCAGTGAATACACATGGGTCTGGCTATGCAAAAAGCTATATAGGTATCTCTTTTAAAAGCAAACTAGCAGTTAGTATTAGAGATACACACATCTATGCTTGTTAGTACATATTATTGAGGAATTTTATTTAACAAACTCATAATTACAGTCACTTGGCCCATGTCCCTTTCCTGAACAAGATGATGAGACACCAATTATACATTTTCTTGATGCTTAATATTCTAACAGTACAGTTTTTATTGAGTAAATATTGGTTATGTGATTGAACTGTTCATCCTTATGGGACAGGGAATATTGGATTAATATTGGAATATTTTTATTCCCTGAGTCACATTTGAAAAATTTTCCTGCCTAACAGGATTTTAATTTTTTTTTTAACCATTATATTTCTTAACAAATCAAGACAGCAGATGTTGAAATCTTGCTGTTCAAAGGCAAAGAGATCTCCAAATGACAACATACTAAGAGCACATTTGAAAACAGGGACATCTGTGTTTGAACCTGAGCATCTCAATATGAACATTGACTAAATAGTCTTCAGCAGATATATATATATATGTATAGATATGAGGGTCATCTAGTTTCCTTTAGATTAATTCCATTATGCATAAGGGAAATCAGCAAACAAACAGTTATAAGGAGTAGAGATATCTTCATGATTAATTATTTGATATGACTGACTACTCACTTTTGTAAATGACACAGTGGAAATTGAAATGGAAATGGGTTGTAGAAGTGCCAGATATGGCAGTGACAAAGTGACACATCTAACCAATGTAAAAATATAATGGACTCCTAAAATGTTAATGTATTGGTAATATTTCTGAATTTCTAACTGCTGCATTATCATCAGTGTACATAAAACTGCTTTATCACAGCATCAAATCAGCATTTCAGAAAGCCCTCACTACCTTTTAATCAGGTGGGGAGAAGTGAGAGGCAGTCTCTAGTTTATGTCTAAAGATTTTTACAGTGGGTATGCACTGCTGGCACTCTTGCTTCTGGTCCTTCATCTTAGTCACTTTCAGCTGTTTTATTTATCTTTTCTTAAGGAGATATTGAAATGGAGCTAGACTTGGAACAGTGGCTGATTATAATTTCAGCTTGGTTTCAATTCTTGGCTGCTAAATCTGAAGATTTTTGGAAATCAAAAAAAAATATATAAAAGGGAGGCTACTAAAAACATTAGTCAATTGGGAAACATTCCCTTTTCCCAACCACATAGAATGGAATAATGAATAACAAGGACACAACTATCAGTGATGTAAATTGTCACTGCATTGAAGTTGATAATGAGACAATAATTTAAATTTATGATCTGAACTGTTGTTCCTCTCAGTTTCCCAGAAGTAGATATATAAAAAATTTTGTTAGAGGACATTGAATTTAAAATAGAAATGACATGTGCCTATGGAATTGACTGTAGCTTATTGAAGGAACTACATCAATTATTAAAATTTCATTAAAAATATAGGATGCCAGTAAAATGACTGAAAAAATGTAATTTTCTTTCTCCCCAGAAATATTACGAAATACTTATAGTGTAACAGTCCACTTGGTAGATCCCTAAAGAGTAATTTCCTTTCTCTGTCTCTCTACAGTTCCCTCCATTCCAAGTACTGCATGATTATTTTATTTTCCTCTTATACCATAAAACTTGACTGTCACTACTTATATTTTGTTAGGATACAAAATAGCCCATTCAGCAATTGTTTTGCATTCACACCTTGCATTTCAAAAAGGAAAAAAAGTTACAGAAGAAAGTGCAGCTGAGGACAGGCAATATAATCTGTCTTACTTGTATTGTATTTGACTCTATGGAAACTAACTGGCACTATTAATGAAGTAAGCTGCACTTCATCCTAAGTAAAGATGGCAGAATTTGAGTACTTTTGAAAGAGAGAGAAATGAAAATGATAGATTTTACTTATGAACACAGCACTTTGAAGGTAGAGGCTAAAGTAGAATTTCTTCTAGTTTTGAAAAAATATTTAGCTTGGAATATATGATGGACAGATAATTTCCTATCTCAGGGAGTACCTTTAAGGTATGCTGAAAACTCTCTCCAGCACTTATCTCCCTGAATCGTAAAGATTGTCATTACATATAAGAAGGTATCAGCTTAGACATCAAAACTGAAGAGATCAGTACAGTCCCTATGTCCTTTATATCTTAAACCTCATATCTTTCCTTTATCTAAAGGAAAGTCTTATACACCTTTTTCATTTTCTACTGAGCAGTTACCAAGAAATTAATTATTGCATTGATTTAAAGGACTAATATCAAGATTTTTTTATAGACAGGTTACTACTGACTGTTGGCTTTTTTTAGAAACCACTGGATTTTACAAGAGAAAATATAAAGTATATAAATTATGCAAGTTGATCGGGGAATATAGGACACTGATTCTTGTCACCCATAATTGCATCACTCCCATAACCCCCAGAGAGTTGCTGGAGACAGCTTGAATTTGTGTTAAGGTGACAGACCCGAGTCCTCCTGGCACTCAGAGTAGAGGCCCAGAAGTGTGGACATCTCATATAACAATCCTGTTTCTGATAGTGACTAATGAAATTAACACAGACCAGTCATTTGGTCTTTTAAACTTAGCTTGTATTGACACAAAATAAGGAAAATGTATGTGTGTGTGGGTACAGACAGATATAGATACATAGGTGAAGTTGAACGGTTTTTGTTCTTGGTGTTTTTTGCTTTTGGGGTGGGAGAGAGGCTAAACTTTTAAAAATTTTTTGTGATCAGGCTTACATTTATCACTGTAATGAGTATCCATTTTTATGCTGTTCCAGCCTCTCAAGAGCAATTTCCCAATAACGTGGCAGTAGTGTTACATCAGGTGGAACTGGCTCTGTTAACGCAAAGCTCCATTACCCTTTCCTTCAAAGTAAAACTGCTGTTATTTTTGTTGGCCACAACAAGACCCCACTAATACCTGCTGCTATTTTTCTTTTTACCGAAACATCATGAACTGAAGATGGAAGAAAGATTTAACTGCTAAGCTAACATCCTGCATTACTGGATATATACTAATTTATATGACTAGTAGGACCAGTCAGGGGCAACAATGCTAATCCAAGGATTCCTAACATGTTACAATCAGTTTGTACTATTAACAGTGGTAGTGCAAATTAGATGAATTTCTGAAGACTTATTACAGTATAACTGAGAGCTATATATGGTCCTTATGATCCTTATCTTTTCACTTAAAGAGAGAGAGAAAGTTAGAGCAGCAATCTAAGTATCACTAATAGAGATAGTTCTTGTGGGGCTTTATCAAGAAAGACATTATGGAATTCACAATTTTACGTTATTGGACAGTACATCATCTCCCATCAGGATAATATTTAGGGCAACTCATAGGATGAAATGGCCCTGGGGTGGAAGCCTTATCCACGTCCCCAACTCCATCAGCACCAGCAAGGGGCGGTCAGTCTCTCTGTACAGCAGACACCCAGCAGAGGCTGAGTGGTGGTGCTGGGCATAAGCCCTTATACCAACACCTCTGATGGCGCCGCGGCCCGTGTGTGATATGGGCAGCCAATGAAGTGCAGACAGGTGGAGCTACCCGTGATACTGAGATGTAAGACATAATGTTGTAGACCTTATGTCATGTCATGCTCTTGTTGATGCCCACTGCCAGCCCACTGCCTGGGCTAGTGCAGTTGTCTGGGGCAACTGCCCACTGCAGATGAGATCAAAAGTGCACTTGTTCCTGTTCTGAAACTGACTCTTGAAAACTTTAGTTCCTGCCATCAGCACAGATGTCATCTGTCATGTGAGAGTCACTTAATCTACCTAGTTCTACTTGTCTGTGTTTCTTTACACCACCATCACTGTGTGGAAGACATAGAATCCATTAAGTAATAGTGTTTATATTCTGGTCTACATGTGTATAGGTAGAACGTATAGGTCTGCAAGTTTTTCAATGCTACACATACATAAAGAGCCTTATAGTTAGTATTCATTAATTTGTTTGGAGATTCTGAAAGATGCTACATGAAATAAACTTCTAGTATACCATGCTCTTTTCTCTGTCAGCATCTAATTCTCCCTCTTAGTTTCACCTTTAAGCAAAGAATGCTATTATACTCCATTCTTTATGGCAAATTTCTATGTTTTGAGCACCTGCCATTCATCTTACTCTGAATTACAGCTATGTTTTGACATTGTTTGATATGATAGCAATCCATTTTTGGCAGGAACAGCTGTTCTTTATTATACAGAGCAATTCAGATGGTTATTCTATCATTGATTTGTAGCTTTGTTTTAGATGCACTTCATTCACCTTGTCAGTTCACTTGCTCCTAATTAATCCATCTGTTAGAATCATCAACAAAGGATCTTCCTTATTAATATATCTCATAAGTGTGATTTATGGCCAGTCAAGGAGGTAAAGGATTGTATCTGTCTTCTATGGACACTTAGTTTGCCTCATCCATTTTACCAGCAGCTTTTACCTTACTCTCAGCTGGACTGAGAGCATGATAGCATGATGTAATAGATGACTCCACACAGGCTACTAGTGCTTCTAGTCCTTTCTCATCTGGCTAATCTGGTATCTTCTAGTTGAGCAAAACTTAAAGAACTCCAGCTTGGTTTGTTTAAGCAAATTCTGTAATGTTGAATTGATAAAAAATGTAACTTGAAAATGTATTCTTATAAGAATTTTGGATTGAGTTAAGTTCTGTGATTGACGAATGCAACAGCAGTAACATAGTCAGACTCTCAGGAGTGGATAAACATAGGTAATTCTGCTGAAGAAAGATGAATTTGTCCTCTATGCATAAGCACTATGTACTGTTTTGATTACCAATAATGTATAGATATTGTACTTTATTTTTTAAATTCTTGTGAGGAAAGAATGAAAACATTCTGTCTTCTACTTCCACATGGAGGCCCTTACTAGTGGTGGGGTTGAGATCCTTACAGCTACAACTGAAGATATACAAGCTTATATATATATCATCCATAATATAACTCTCCATATAAATTAATTGGGAGTTGCTCTTATACATGATTATTTCAAAAAACAATGAAAACTTGTAGGGGTAGATCATAAGTTATTATAAATGATCTTTTAAGGAGATTCTTTGGCTGCATGCCAAAAGGTTAAAACAGTTATCACCAGTGAGTGGATGGAGGAAAGGTACCGTGTCTGTATGTGTGAGTCAGAGCAAAGCTGTTTTAAACAGGTTGGGTTTTCTCAGTCCTCTTCAGTGTATTATCATCAGAATGTGGAATGTCTGTGTCCAATTATGGAAAAGAAGGCAGCATCCATGCAGTATGTGACTAGTCAAGAAGATAACAAATTCTCAAGGGTCATTATAAGTAATGTAAACAGCAGTATATATTTTCACAGTATTTTTTGTTTCTCATATTTTATGTAATTATGTAAGCATTAACAATGAAACTCATATTGCAATAAACCAACAGAATTAATTTTAACCAATAGTCTCCAAAATTCAACATTAAATACTCCATTAAAATACATACTAAAGTGACATTGGGGACGAAGAGAGACTTCAATTAAAGGCTAAATTTAAGAGTTGATGTATTCTTATGTCAGACTCAGCAGATCTGTGGTGTGTGAAAGGCCTTGCATTTTAAATGCCAGTTTTGTTTTATCCATTGTGACTGAAATCTTACATTAGATTGGAAAAATAGTATATGCAAATTTTGAAGACTATAAGTACAATAACAGCTTCAATCCCAGATTAGAATTCATAAAGTCCCACTCTTGTGTTTGGTCTGTTTCCCACTGACATCACTTGGCCTGTGGGGAGGTAAATGAGGTGGTGCAAGATTGGAGCTTAACTGGGAAACTAGACCTAACTCAGGCATACTTTAAGAATTTTCATATTTAAAAAAATGAAGTGGAATTTTTAAAATGTTGAACAATTGTTTACAGCAGAAAAATCTTTGGGGTTCTCTGGCAAAGGGTAATATTTTATTTTTCAACAAAGTATTAAAAATCATTACAAGTGAGAAAGGTAGTTTGGTTAATGGATGATGATAGAATTGTAGTTTCCTCTCTTCTGTAGTAGGAAATATTAGATGAATGATAACTACTGAGCTGAGAGAGTTTGTTAATGTGAATAAAAGCACAGCTTTTAACAAAGTTCAGAAATTTGTGCAGAAACTATGCCAATGTTCATTATACCCACATATAAATATCATCATTTGAAAGGAGATTATTTTACTGAAAAATGTGTTAGAAGCATCTGCAATACGTTGCCATAGCACCTTGACAACTTAAAATAATTTTCTGGTCACAAAGAGCTAAAGCAGTAGGAGAAACTTAAGTCATACCTTTTCTGAAATTTCCAGACTTATCAGACTTGTGTGTGCAGTGATCATTTGGGAGGCTTTTCTGTGCTCATCATTCAAGCTTGAGAGAGAAAAGGAAAGCATTTAGCATTTTAAAATCTTATTCATTACAATAGCTGATGTGCATACATAATGCCATGGTAATAACCTGCTACTGGGTTTAATGGATTAAAAGGTTGGAAACATAAGTCCTGTCAAATAGTTTGGTGTTTGCAGGAACATCTTTATCTGCAGAGCAAAAATGTAATTTTTTGGGTGAAAAATACACTGTAATAGGCCATATATAGGTTGCCATAAACACCAGACACTTCTGAATTCCACAACAATATACTTGTTCAGACCTGAAAATGGCAGTCAAACATGGATTAGCAGCCCCAGAAGTGTGTATTGTGTTAATTCATATAAAATGTGGGGAAAAAAGGTTATGTATTATATTTGGTGTTATATAGCTCTCCCGTGAAATTCATCACCATTAAAACTGGTCTGAAATTGCAAACAAAATCATACAATCACTCCTCCCCGCCTTCCCACCCTAAAATCTTAAGTGATGAGAAAAAAAATTACAGTATATCAAAATGTTCAAGAAACAGGGTGGGGAAAAGACTATAACATGCAGGCATCTGTTCAAAGTAGATGTTTTGACCAAATATGGGATCCCTTAGGGCAGAAAGATAGGTCACAAAGTCTTCCTCAGGAACATAGTTTGCTCTGCAAGGCAAGATTTATGATTTTGTTGCCTGCTCCTCTAACGAGATAATTCCTGTCAACGTATCAAGTTTGTGGATGAAGCAAGATCACAGCTCAAATACTCTGCTCTTGTGCCAGACGAGAGCTGATCCTAGAGACGTGGCTTCTCTGCAAGAGGTATTGCACATACATGCTTCTTTAGTCAAATATCAGAACAAATCATGGACACAGTGGCCATGGCAGTGTCCTTTACTTTGTATAAACATATATACAAGCATTTAATAACATTGCATTCATAATGTAAAACTTATAGCAACAAGAACTCCTCCTGATTCAGTTTCAGGGAGTCTATGGCTGAGACAGAGGAGGTGTCTGGAGCACCTCTGCTCCCTGGTAACTATGTAATTCACTCCTCTTGAAGTTGTTACTCCAGATAACTCTCATTGTGCCTATTTAAGTAATTTCTGGCCCCTACACACCTTTGCTGAAGATTGATTCCCCCCACTGTAGAGGTTGCAACCAAAAATGCAGGATAGATCCTTTACACCACGGATGAGGATGGTTTGTGTTGAAATATCCAACTGCGAACTGCAGCAGTCAAAATGCAGAAACTTGGTGGCTTCTGTTGACTCTTACATGGAAGCTGTTGCCACTGGTCAGACAGATGGTAGGATGTAGGCGGTGGGAGGCTGAACCCACACCTGATTTGAACAGGCTGGATTGGAGCTGGTGTCCAGGTGAGAGACCAGCATGAACTGAGAGAAAGCCTGTTCCTGCCTGGCTGAACACACAGGGACAGGACAGTGTCCTCTGCCAGGATGGCCAGGGCTGGACTGGCAGAGCTCATCGCATCCCTGACTGGATCTTTACAGATCTGCCAGGTCTTGAGGAGGCAGACATAACTTATAATATCAACAACTGCTTCTTAGGAGAGTGTGAGTCAGACCCACATTTTCAAGCCTTTTTCATATGCAAAAAATTACACTAGAAAGCCTTTCCTAGTGTTAAAACTTTTTAAAGGTAAAAGTCAACAAATGCCAGATCTTTGTCTATATACATATATATATACATGCGTTTACGTACACATTAATCTTCTGAAGGCTCTTTGCATGCCATCCATACTGTGTTACTAGCAAGCAGCAATGGAAGTATATTCTGTTCAGAATGGTGTATTTTTCTGTCTTTACACAGGAAATATTTATGTTCTCCTGACAATGTGAGACCTTGATCACCTTTGTGTGTGAGGAAAGGCTGAGAAGAGGCTTACTTCAGAGATTCAAATTCTTGGACAGCATGCAGTCTTGTTATAGCTTTAGCAGTCACGGAAGAATACAACATGCCTAGTGATACTGGTCAGCACAATGCTAAGACTTAATTATATATTCAGCAGTTCTTTTTTTGCCCCATGTTTATATGCTTTTCAAATTCTGGAAAAGATACGGTGTAAAACTACAGGGACCCGAACATGTTCAGACAGGTATTTTAACCTCACGTGCCTGCCTTGTTTCTCCTCTCCTTCACACTCCCCTCCAATCCCCTATCCTTTTCTTTGAAATATTACTTAAAATCAAATAATAATCTTTAGTCATGGGTTCCAGATAAGATTACTACAAAGTTTCAAAGGAAGAAAGTATTCCAATTAACTTTCATTTTCATTTTACCTATTATATTTTAGAAATTTAATTAAAACCTTCTTTCAAAGGCAAAGTGGCATTCTCTTGTTCTATTTATATCTTCCAAAATTTCAGACTGTTTTAATACACTCCAAAGCCTTCTTTACGTGATATACGTTGCTAATTAAATACCTGAAATGATGTTTGATAACATTAATTTCACTACTGATTATAACAAAATAAACTCACTTTGTAGTATTCTTGCCAATAAATCTAATTAGATTAAGAAACAAAAAACCCCATACAATTTCCTGAACACTTTTATTTATTTAATCCATATTTATTTATGCTTTTTACCTCCAGTGTGACCTCTCAATATCTAATTGTGACTCCATATTTAAGAGAGCAATTATCTACCTACTGTTGACTTCATATCAATCTGTTATCAGCTTCTGCAAATCAGTTGAGGAGAATTATTTTTGCATCAGGGTTTCAACAAGAGAATAAAGGCTAGATGCAGAGAGAGATGTAGAAGTGTTTGGCATTGCAGGAATGAACCTCTTAAGTGCTTAACACTGGTACTGAACTGAGAAAACATGTGTTGGTTTCCCAGACTCTTTATTCCTGCAGAGGGGCATTAGATGCCTCAGAAATGAATGAAATGACTCACAAATGGAAAGATGTGCAGAATTTACGCCTGGGAAGTGCCAAGTCCAGCAGAGACAGCCCACCTCTCTCCAGAAATTAGGTACCATACCTTATGTCACAGGGAGTACAGAACTGTCCCTGTAGGGTAGAATTACAGATCCCCTCTTCTTAAAATGAGGTTACTTTTTGCTTTTAAAACACCATTGGAGAAAGAGGTATGTCTTCTTATTGTCATTGTTGGTTGTTTTTACAAATCAGTCAAATAATTGGAGAACATTAGGTGGCAGAAAAACTAAGGTTTATATGTTTCACTGCTTTACCTGAAAACAATACTTGTTGTTGTGTTCTGGGAAGAACCTAGTTTCAAGGTGTTACAGTGCCTATGAGAATGCTTAATAAACACAGGAAGGAGAAAGACAAGGAAAATTAGATTAAACTAAGATATGAGTTCATATAAAACAATAGGGAAGACTCCAAATAAATTTTCAGTGAAATTCTTGGTTTCCCTAGATGACTGAGCAACTCTGAAAAATGGGATTTTTTTCCCAATAATTTGGACATTCTAATATATGTAGTGAATTTTATATATAATTTGGGATTTTAGAACAATACTATAATTGCACAGCTTTTTTGTAGACAGTTGTATCAAATGCGGATTAACTATTGTTCCTTGATGAACTGACCTTTGACAAGGTTTGGAGCTCAGCTGATTCTTTCTCACATGACTAGATGAAGTTAATCTTATGCTAAGCCCTCAGCCCAAACATCTGTCAGTCAGAATGGGAAAGAGGTAATAATTTAGGAGAAATGGTTTTATGAGAGCGTAGATGGCCTAATTTACAGGGGAAAAGTGTGAGGAAGAGACAGAGGTGGAAAAAAGTTTGCAGGACTAAAGATCAGAGAGGAGAGCACGTTTGGGTCCTTCCTCAACTGTTGCCTTGTGAAGCTGAGATACTTAAGCTGATGACTTTTAAGAATAAAAGAAACTAGAATTGAATCTGCTAGGGAGTGTTAGTATAGGAGACAGATTGTTGGGGGAAAAAAAGACAAATCAGGGGCAGAAGGCAATATCCAGTTTAGTCTTCTGCTTTGTGTTTGGTCACTGGTGGCCTGTGAGGGTACTACCTGCAACCTACTCACAAAATCATCCTCAGGTGAAATGTATTAGCAGAAGATTGGCTGTAGATCTCTCCCCTAGTCCTCTTTATAGCTTTAAGTTTTGTGGTAAGGAAGAGATATTGTTTTCTTTAGTTCCTTTATTGTAAAAATAATTTTTTATCTCAGTAGCTGTGAGTATGGGCCAAAACCAGGGAACTGAGGTAGGACGTGATGCTCAATCCAGGCAGGTGGGTTGCTGTTGTGAGTTATTAAGTTTCTCAAAGCAATCTTCTGATATGTGGCTGATTATTCAACTTTTTCTTTTTAAAGACGGGTAAATAAGGCTACCTGTTAACTGTATGGGTAACGAGGCTCATCTTAATGAACCTGTGACAGAGGTTAGAATGGGACTAAAGGAATCTGGTTTCTATTTCCCTCTTCTTCCATAAATATTTAATTGGCAGAAAGTTTAATGAAGTCATAATTTTAATCCATCCCTTTGAAAAAGGAAAGATTAATTTAGCAAGGTAGACTGGCAGAGTTTTTTAGCAAGTGATATAGAAATCTGAAACTGGCCACATCTTAAGTAGAAGGAAAAGCTGACTGAACGACAACATGTGTTCCAAAATGGTATAAACCCTTTACCTCGAGATTTAGACTGTCCTGTTATAAGTAACTATGAAGTACAACCAAATGTAATAAGGCAGAGTGAGATAATTTTAAAGTCACAAACATTTTTTTTTTCCTAGATATAGAAAATGTGGTTTGCTTTTTAAAAAATTGTATGTTTTGGAATATGTTGGTGTAGAAATGTTAAGTTGAACTTCAGCAGCAGTCACAGGTAAAAGAAGGGGTGTAATAGATATTTTCTATTCCTAAGTAATATCTCCAGATTAGCTTCTGTGAGGAGGTTCTAGGGTTCATGATCTGTAATAGTCTTTAAAATGGTTAAAGCTGATCTTGTTAAATTAATCCTGTTAAAAGAAAAATGTAAAGAACAGATATTTGAATTGTCAATCTAACATCTTTGTATTTCACCTAATTGCATCTTACTGTTCTTATTGTAAGCTGTAACTTGGGCCTTCTGGGAGGCATGCAATCAGGAGGTATGCAATGAATCCACTGACTTTAAAAGTCTGTGAGAGAATTATTCATATCCTTATTCCTACTAAAAATTTCCTTGGAATTTTGATTATCTGCTACTTCTTAAAGGAATTCTTATGAATAGCAAGATTTCTAATGGCAATGCTCCAGTACTTACTAATAGGAAAAAAAAAAAACAACACCATTTGGCTGGTTTGAATAGGTGTGGTGTATTTTAAAAGAAAATATCGAGGACTTCAGAACTGCCTATGTTCTTGTGTGTTAGTTGCATGGAGCAAATAGAAACACTTGGAAGTAAAATATCCTGATCATGGCTTCAATGCATGTCTTGGCCACTTTCCTCTTCCCAGTGCAGTGACATCAAGGAAATAGCATTGCTCTTGGAGAGTTTATGTTCTCTGAAGGGTTTGTGGCCTGGAACAGAATTGTGCACTCAAGTGATAACTAATAGCAGTGAGTGATGAAAACATTTTACATAAGAAAAACAAATGGAACTGCAAAAGGATATTAACTAATGATGCAAAGAAGAGGGTGGAGAAAAGGAAATTGTGTAGACAAAAATTAAAACTTACATAAGAGTTCAATACTAGGTAAGACTAAAGGTCTATCTAGTTCAGTGTCATCTTCAGTCCTGGGTAGCACTAAATTCTTAAGAAAGTATTTATATAAACTAGGCATGTTGAGAGTATTTAATATATGGATTTGTGTTCTCAACTTTAAACAGCTTATAGTGTAAAATTTTTATGAATAAGTTGTTGTATTTGGACCAAAATACTTAGTAGCTACTGATGGACTCATTCTCTACAAGTCTAAATCTTTGAATCTTTTTATATTGTTTGCTACAGCATGTTGTGAAGGCCATGAATTCCCCAAATTAATTACATGTTTATGTGAAAGATGATTCACTCAGAGCTGTTAATAAAAGACTATGGTGAAAACTCCTTGACAATTCAGGTCTGCCATCAGCTGTTTAAGTCTGTGCTACTTGGCTACGACAAAGGCTTTAACAAAATTTTGAGACACAAATCTAGAATTACTGATAGAGGGAATTTTTTTTACTCAGTTTACCTAGACCTCAGTTATTCAGAAGACACTAATAATGTTACATTTCCGTATAACATCTACTAGTTTGCATAAGCATGTCAAGGTTTTAAGTTTGAGACTGCTGTCCTCTTTCATTATTTTGGTAACAACACAAGCTCTGTGTGTGTGTCTTTCAATGTGCTAGACTAAATGTTTCTGTCCCACACTTTCTGGCTTTTCTGGTATTTTATTTGGGAAAATCTGTAACATTCAATAAGTGCTTTTGTTTTTAAATTTTAGAATGCATATTCATCAGTTAAGTAAGTTGTAATGCAGTCAGTTATTTGAAAATGTTTTGTGGGTCTTGACACTGAACTCCACTGAGGAAGGTACATCTGATGGTACCTTACAATGCAAAGTACTTCCATTCACTGTTTGTGATCTTTCTTGCCAATCTCATTGAGCTGGCCTGTTCCTTTATTAGGGAAATATAGTGGTATAATATGAGAGTTGCTTAGGTTTGCCTATTTAAGATTCACCTAAATATTTTCCCATGAGATTTATGGGCAGCACAACTGATGACATGATACTGACCCCAGGCTGCTCTGCACTGCTCTTCAAGCAGATAAATGACTTTTCGCATTGGTGCATGATGGGTGACATTTTGTAGAACAAAAGTTGTTTGCTAGCTTACAGAAACACCTTCTAGCAAAATGTGTTTAACAATAATGTTATATGTGTCTTACACAAGACATGCTTAGGAGTCATGTTCAACCAAAAGACTTGACTGGGGTCTTTTTCTGATAGGTCTGCTGGTACATCAAAAAATTCTGAATTATGCTATTTCAGGACAAAGAGTTCCAGCCCTAAAAATAATGACAATGAATGCTATGAGATATATCAGGTATATGACTTAGCACATTCTTTAATTTTTAACAGTATAAAAAGATTCAAATACTTAGACTGGTAGAGAATGACTCCATCTGTAGCTACTGAGTATTTTAGTCCAAATACAACATCTTTAATTTTGACAAAGAGCTGCAGCCCTAAAAATAGTGCAAATGAATGCTATGAGATATATCAGACATATGACTTAGCACATTCTTTAATTTGAATTTTTTTTTTTTGCTATAAAGAATTATGAGTACTTAAGTAAATGAAAAAAACTTTGCAATAGTCTTATGAAAGTTTAATGAACATTTTATTCCATTAAATTACTTTAGATGGCTACATACCAAGTACCAGGCTGTCTTGTGGACTGCTTCCCCCGTACTCTCCAGCAGTCTATACATGTGACGCATGACTGACTACTGTTGAGCACAGGGGAAGAGTAGAGCTGGGTGAAAAAGAGTAAAACTATTTCAAAAAGCCATTAAAAAAGGGTGTCTCAGCCATGAAATATGTACACTTTAGAGCATTAGTAATGGCTCATTCAAGCTGCTGTTTCGTACTTGCTGGCAGATATTAAAAAGACATTTAATGCAACAGATAATACCTATATTTTCAACTCTCTTCTGGATCCAAAATGTCTTTGAAAACTTTCTGCTAGTGTTTTGTAGGTGAAGTTCCCTGTTTTCACTCTTCTCCTTGCATTTTGATTGGGAGATGAAAAGAGTGGTGTTCGTCCAGCAGACTGTTCTCAGATTCTTGTGATGAAAGGATTAAAACATACTGTTGAATTCAAGCACTGCTTTCATACAAAAAAGCTTCATCACAGTTACCTGAAGACATGAACTGCCTTTCCCTGTTAGCAGAACGTAGGATGATGGTGATGACAGTTGCACACAGAGTAGTCTACTTTATGCGAAAATATTATCTAACTGTATAGATGTATGTACTAATTGTAAAAAAAACCATCACCTTACCTTTACCTGGTTTGAGACAGAAACAGCATGAAGCAAAATATAAGACACGTGGTGCTCTCAGCTACCACTTCAGCATTTACCAAACACTTCAGTGGAGCTACTCCTACTTATACCAGGTGGCCCAGTCTAATGCAGTAAATTTAATATTTGATGAAGTCTGAAGAATAAAACTTAGAAATACCAGCACAGCTGATGTAAAACTAGAAAGCAACACAAAACCTGAATAGTGCAGTGTATGTATAAAGGCTGGAGGCTGTTGGAACAGTAAGGATAAGGCCTGGAAGAGCTTTCCAACACGAGACATAGAGGCAGTCCTCTCACCTAGGGATGTAATTTTTTACCAGGTGCAGGTGCCCCGGGGCTGGCTGGGGGCTGCAGTTGGGCGGCTGTGAGGGGAGGCCGGGGCTGCCCCATGCCAGACACAGCCAGTTCCAGCCGGCTCCAGCCGACCCACCGCAGGGCACGGCTGAGCCCTGCAGACACGATGGCGGCGCCTTGGGGAAAGCCTGGGTGAGGAAGGACAAAATGCTGCCCGGCAGCCAGGGGTGAGGGGAGAAGTGTGAGAAACAGCCCTGAGAGCCCCGAGGGGAGAGGGGAGGAGGTGATCCAGGCACCAGAGCAGAGATTCACCTGCAGCTCATGGAAGACCATGGTGGAGCAGGTGGATAAACCTTGAAGGAATTGAAGGCATGGTGGACCCATGCTGGAGCAGGTTTACCCCTGGACTGCAGACCATGGGAAAGACCCACACTGGAGCAGGGGAAGAGTGTGAGGAGGAAGAAACAAAAGAGAGGAGCTATTATGGACTGACCATAATCCCCCATTCACCATCCTCTTGTGCCACCCAGGGCAAGGTAGAGGAGTTGGGAATGAAGGAGTGGAGAGCCTGCGAGGTCTCTCCTTTTCACTTCATTGAAATGAAAAACATTGCAATTTGTCTTGATTTCTCACTATCCAAATCTATTCTAATTGGCAATAAATTAAATTATTTTTCCCCGAGTCAAGTCTGTTTTGCCTGTGATTGTATCTGGTAAGAGCTCTCCTTGTCTTTATCTCAACACAACAGCTTTTTCATCTTTTCTCCCTCTGTCAGGGGGGGAGGAAGGGGTGAGTGAGAGAGTGGCTGGGTGGGCTTCTGGCAGCCAGGCAAGGTCAACCCACCACAAAATTTACCACCTTGTTATGTCATAGCCGTCAGAGGAAGGCATGCTGGATAGAAGGACTGGTCCCTTCTGAGTTCTGAGCTCTTCTTTTGATGATGTAGAAATGCAGACTTGTAAGACACAGCTTTCTTCATCATCTTATTTTTTTAAAGGTTTTTTTTTTTAGATATGCTGTATGTCATGGTTTAACCTCAGCTGGCAATTAAGCATCACACAGCTGTTATGCTCTCTCTCTGTCCCCCCAGTGAGAATGGAAGAGAATAATAATAAAATAAAAAAAAAAAAGTAAAACTTGAGGCTTGAGGTAAAGACAGTTTGATAGGACAGAAAAGGAAGGGAAAATAACAATAGTATATACAAAAGAAGTGATGCACAATAAAATTGCTCACCACCCACTGACTGACGCTTAGCCAACCTCCAAGCCACAGCACCCCCTGGTCAACTCTTCCAAGTTTATATACTGGGCATGATGCCATATGGTATGGAATACCCCTTTGGCTCATTGGGGTCAGCTGTTCTGGCCATGCTCCCTCCCAGTTTCTTGTGCACTCCCAGCCTTCGCTGGCAGGGCAGTATGAGAAGCTGAAAAATCCTTGACTTAGTTGTTGCTAAGCAGTGTTTATACTAAAACATCAGTGTGTTATCAACATTATTTTCATCCTAAATCCAAAACACAGTAGTATACCAGCTACCAGGAAGAAAATTAACTTTATTCCAGCTGAAACCAGGGCACTATAGTATGTTAGTCCTTGGCAGGACAAATGAAAGAAGGCAGGCTGGTTGGAGGCTTTTTTGTTGGTTTTGATTGTTTCAGGACTGTTTGATCAGAGAATTAATTTTCATTTCTTTCTATCAGTGGAAGTACAGAGCCTGTCGTGGCAACTGAAGGTGATTAGTGTTAGTAGCAATGCCATTGCAAACCATGTAGGAAACAAAAATGTTCCAAAGTCTCAACAAACCCCTGCTGCAAAGTCTTTTGCTGCTTTCTCATTTTCACCTTCCATGTGCTCTAAGGAAGTATCTGCATCAAGGTAAGAAATTTTGAGAAGGCTTACAGTAGGCCCTGAAAGCTGTTATCCAGATTGTAATATTATACTCTTTCACAGCTGACTTGGAAGTTTAGAAACTACCTCTCACTGAAAGCCAGTAGGATATGATTTAAAAATTATTTTGTTGCCTGTCTTTCATGATTTTAATGAAAAGTAAGCTACTATACACCCAAAATTTATTAAAATGTGAACTATGCTTCTGAAAATTATTTCTTTTCATTCTGCTACATTAATCTCTACATATTTAGTTTAAGAAGCTAATGCTTCTGATAGAAATCCTCAGCTTCTCCCTAGTTCCCTTAAGAAGTATTAGCTTGGAAGCAGCCCACCTGAGAAAGCAAGCCCTCTCTGTGCCAAAAAATGTTAAGCACTGACAAGGCTGACTGACTCCTTTCTTGCAACATTTCCCTTCTAAATGCCAGTTGCAGATTGTCATGTGCAGTTCTATGTCAAGGGACCTTCTGTGATGCTTTTGTTGTAAGTAGGGCTCTCACTTAGGTTATCTTGTGCATTGTTATCACCCTGGGTCTCTGGAGAGATGACTGAAGCACAGTTGTCCTCTTGCCGAAGCTATGGATGAACCTGACTGAATTATGCACTGAATTCTGAGCCTATCCTGTCACATTTTTTGCTGCTTTGAAAGAGGCCTCAAGTTTAGAGATGTTAGGGAGAACATCAGTGTTCATAAAGCCTCAGCAAAAGACCAAATTTTGGCTTGATTTGTAGGTATGTTCTCTGTCCTTATGAGTCACTGTTGTTATGAGATGAACACCATTAAGTACAAGTGTAATAATAAGATGAAGACAAATAGCAGGAAAAACTGCCAGAAAATTGAATACATCAGGCCAGACAATGGTGTGCAAACAAAAGGAACAGAGAAGTCCTACATATCATGTTTTTGTCCTCCTCTGAGAGCCTAGTTCTTTGTCTTTTGTGTCCTTGTTTTCTTCCCATGTTACAAGGTCTCTGTACCTACCTAATTGTGGATCAAGCTCTTCACCCCCAGCAAAGAAAGGAGCTGTTCTTAACCTAATGTAGTTCTGAGTACTTACAGGTGTGCCAGACACAGTCCCCTCTCTTAGTGCCGCTTACACCTGGTGTGTCCAATTTTGTGTAACATGGCATGGTTGTGAGTCAGCAGCTGTGCAGCCCTTGGGTCACATCACTTCTGTGTTTGTCCCTTTTGTTCCACCCTCCCAATCCTTGAATCTGGGGTGCCTGCTTTGTCTGTGGCTGATCCAAAACCCCTTGGAAAGTGAGATATTATGATTGATTCATCAAGAACACCACCACAGTCAACAACAAAAAATAGTTGAATCACATGCATGAGGTAAAGAATGCTTGAATGTAACATCAAAACCTTGATGCTACCCAACTTTAAACAGTTTCTTAGCTAAGGTACACAGTGTATTTGAAGAAAGGAGAGGGCAATATGGTTTGCAAGACATCCAGAGATGAAGTTTAAATAATTCTTGGAAAAAGCAAGCAATAGACAACAGATGGGGAAACATAACACTGATGGCTGAATAATTATTAAACACATGCAAATGGCATATCATAGAACAAGATTAAGGTATAAGATAACAAAAGCCCTTTTAACTGACTGTGTACAATTCAGTTAAATTTTTTCACATCTATTTAAAAAAAAAATTCTTTAAACTCTGGTGGCTTTCGAGGTGATTGAAAGTGTTAAAATACTTCAAAAACTTGCTGCATGTATGAAAACACTAGTTCCAGTCCTCTCCTAAACAGTAGGATTGAAAACCATATCAGAAAGTCTGTTTTCTTACTATCTCCAGACCTTCTTTGCAGACCAACAATATGTTTATATGCTTTAGTTAGGATAAGATTCTGATAAGCACACATTTTGAGATATTTCTTCTAACAGAACTGACATGTTTTGCAGTTTGCCTGTTGCTGAAAAGCTTTGTATGAAGATCAAAAAAGAAAGCTCTTTTGGGTATGGATGTCATGTTTCTGTGTGAATGTTTGTGGCTTTTTTCTTATGTAAAATTATATATTTTTTTTTAAAATGGAATTTCTAGAACTCTCTTCTGAATGAACTAAAACCATTTTTTTTTAATGTTTCTAAAATTAAAGACAAGCCAGGCTGGTTTGCTGGCTCTGTTTGTACTCTGTTTATAAACACTGTGAAGGATAATCCATCATCTGTCCTGAACTTCAGAATGACGACATCTGGACTACATCCTCACAATGGTGTGGCACTGACACTTCAAACAAACTCAGAAAATGGTTAAAAAAAAAAAAAAAAAAAAAAGCACACTACTTACAACCATCCCACGAGCATAATCATCTGTGTGCAAACAAAAGACTAAAAGACTCAATTTTGTTGGAAACATTTGAAGTTTCTTTTTTTTTTCATTCCTCTTCCCTTTTCCTGGCTTTAACTTATTGAACTTTTTAGTTAAGGCAGCCTGAAGGCACTAAATTACAGATGGTGTTCACTCATACTAAAATTGAAAACTTCCTCTTTCAAAAGGTAATTGTTTCCAGTTGATACATGCAACATGAAGTGGGTAAGTCAATCATTTCTAGCATGAAAATAGCTCCTATATTCCTGAGAAGGGAAACTCCCTGAAAAGATCTCTCTGTCCTAAGAAAAGAGATTGCATGCTCTTTCCTTCACATATGATCTAACTTTAAGCATGAAACCCACCCACAATAACTTTGACAGAAACAAGTAAAAGTAGCAAGTATTCCTTATTATTTATAGTCTACGGATACAAAAATAAAAATGGAAAAAATAGATTATATATTTGAAAATATAAATGTTACCTCTTAATATTTTAAAACTTTCTTATAAAGACTGGTCTTAGAGATCTTCAACCTGTAGCCATTTTGAAACCGGGAATATTTTGCACAGCAGCTCATGTAGTAACTGCATGAGTATGTAGACAGAATATACCATTTTATAGTGCTCTTGTTTATATATCTAACCCATATTGAAAAGAAATCCCGAATAATAATATCTATTTAAATAAACACTATTACAGCCAGAAGGAGTATAAGAAAATTAGGTTCATTCTATAACTTTTGATAAGCTTGTTGATGGCATGCACGCTAATAGGGATTTTTTAATTATTTAGCAGCTTCAGATCTAGACTAGGAAACTCTGCTTTTTGTCTTTACTATTCAACACAGATGTGAGCACAGACCTTGAAGGGAAATGTACTATGCTTTTTCTCACTGAATTTCATAAATATATGCTGATAGTAAGGGCATGCTGAGTTTCAGGAGTCCTGCATCTTATTTCAGCTCTGAAGAAAATGTGCTTTAAAGTTACAAATTCTTCTGCCTCTGAACAACCCCTTCTTCAGTTTCCTGCTCTCATTGGCTGCTTCTTCCAGTCTTTTCTTTCTGTCCCCTATCCTGGTCTTCTAGTTTCTTGTCCCTGTTTGCCCTCTTATAAACAAAAAAAAAAGGATTTACAACTTATATCTGTGTCCTTAAAGTCATGTCTTTGAGCTATTTCAGATCTCTCTCCTTACAAGTAGAAAAGCTGCCATGAACACATACTTGCTCGTAATATAAGTACTGTTACACAGAAGCTCTCAGAACAGTTTCTGCCTGTGTTTCTGTAACTGAGATATGAACGTCAAGGCCTGAATGCCTGGTGCTTAATTTGAATCATCCGAGTGAGCTGGGCTCAATCAATAGCTGTGTTTGCTTTATTCAGGAACAAACATACTGCAGCTTATTCCTGCTCCAATGAAAACAAAGCTGTTTCCTACTGTCCGTTTGCACCTTTATTTACTTTAGCTGAATCAGATAAGAGTTACAGTTTAAGACATGTGAAATCAGCAGCAGCTCCCTAAAATTTTTGTTCCACATGGATGGCTTGTCTCTCTCAGGGAAGCCATGTTGGCCTGATGCTCATATGTCCCCCTGAAGACTTGTTTTTTCAAGGGGGGCAAGGAGGAATGAGTTATTTTGTGCATGCAGACTGGCCCCACATACAGCTTTGTAAAATTATTATGAAATGTTTCAGGTAAGGCATAAGATCTGTCTTCCCAGGGAGAAAAAAACCCTTGTCATTGTAAAAAAAAAAAAAAAAAAAAAAAAAAAGGGAAAAAGAAAGGAACTTTGAATATGTGCAGTGAGGCAGGCCTTCCTTAAGAAAGCTTAGCCCCTGGGCAGCACTAGAACTCACTGCTACCTGGTGTTTTCCTACCGACCTTCCTGGCAGGTCGCTGCCCACTGCAGAACCTGCTCCCACAGTGCTGGTGAAGGACTGCAGCTGCTCCTGCTGGATGCACGAAAACCCCAAGCCCATAGAACATCCTTGGGCTCCCAAGGTATTACATGATCTTTCAGGCCATCTAAATGCTTGTCTTAACAAAACTCAACTGAACAATTCCTTTTACTTTGCAAAACTCCTGCTCCTGTTTCAGAATTGAAGAAGGGCTTGCATGCTGAAAAGCTTGTTCATTTGTTTTTCTCCAGCTGTGCCAGCTGGTCTAGAAAAATCTATTATCTCCTGCAAATCTTGTTCCTTGGAAAAAATAGTGCATGTATGTTGTTTGTTTGTTTGCTTTTTCACTTTCAGGACAGATTCACACAAATCAAAACCTGGTTTCTGTTTAACAGAACTCTAAGGGATATGAAAACATCTGTAAATCTCCCTCCTTTCTGAAAAATAAAGACTGACTGAAAGTTAAGGTAGAAGAGGCCACTTTAAAAAAAAAAAAAAAGAAAATGCACAACATGTACCTAATTATTTTGCTTACTGATGAAATTAAGTGCATGCTTAAATGAAAAAGGGCAATAACATCCCCTTTTCCCCTGCTGGAAGGTCCCTGTTCTTGGGGAGGTAAGGGTGCCAAGGGAAGGGTTTTAAACAAAGCCATGTTAAGTGAGTAATACTAGTTCCCAGGCACAGTCTATCAGGCAGGGAGCCTGGCCCATGTTAGTTGTACTGCAGATGAACTCCTCTGAATTTTTTCATACTTCCATTGCCAACTTTATGCAAAACATCAATTAAAACCATAAGTGTTAAGAAATTACATGTAGCTGTCATCGCATATCTTCCTAAGATAATTAAAAGTGTTCTTATTTCATAATTAAGGCTTCTTTCTGCTGAAACTAAAAGCATAATCCTTAACCTAATTTAAATCAAAGTTGAAGACCACAATAGAAGTGATGAGTGCTTAACTAAGCATTTTGACCAGGGTGGTAACGGTCAGTAAGCCTGTGCTTACGGTCTGCTATAATCATGGATGCATCATATGGTGTTTAATAGACTCTCTGTCTATTGGCACTTCTAAAGGTTATCCTTTAAAAAAGTGATCACTGAAATTTTGCTTTCTCTGCTGTGTCTGTAGTTGAAGACAGAATAAGCAAAACTGCATTAACTGAGAATGTATTGTTTGTGGAAATTGGTGGTTTCAAATGAATACAGGTAGTAGCTAGGTAGCGTAATTAGTATACAGAAAATTTACCCATGATTTACAAAATATTTTTGTAAGGAGATTGAAAATCAGTTTCAAGCAAACCAATTAAAAAAGCTGTGGTAATGAAGATACTTTGGCACTTAGCACCTGTGGGAAGTAGATCTTTCTTATTACATTTTTTTCTCCCACATTTGCTTTATGAAAAAATGCTTGGAGAAAAGCAACAAAGTAATTACACCTCCCTTCTGCTATTTTTTTAACTTCCAAGGTGCTTCCAAAAAAAGCTAATCATCTGTCAAGACACAAAAAATAAAAGCTTTTTTAAAATGTAGCTCTATTTACTCACTAGTTCCTATGCTGAGAAAGGGTTCTGAGAAGATTTCTTATAAAAACGGCAATAGAAATCAGTGTGGTAGCTTAAAAAAGCAGCACAAGTCAAGGCATTGGGGGTGGTGAAGGGGAAGAAGAGAAGGTGATCTCATTAATAAAACAAAGCATGGAGTGTCTATAAAGAAGGATGTATTATGCTGGGAATCAAGTGAAGGATGCACTTGAAAGAAAAAGGTGCAGCTTGGATATTTGACCATAGTTCTTTGAGACAAAGCTTGATTAAAAAATCAAGAGAACAGTCAATCCTCCATAAATGCATAATTGTATACTGCTGCTTCCCGTACAATGGTTCCTTTATTGGCTGCCTCCTGTTCTCTGCTCTGTACTAAGCTCTGGCTCTGACAGTACAGGTATGACTTGAAGTCTTGAAGATTTTGAATGTTGGGGGTTTTTTTTAAGCAGACCTCAGATCTTCTGAGCAACACAAAGGCTTACCTTGTTCTGAACCTAAGTTTTTAAAATTCCTCTCAAGTAGAAAGAGGAAAAAATAGTGCTTTACTACCTGAAATACAAATAAAACATCCTTTGACTATAATTGCTGAACTCTAGTGAAATATTATTTTAAGATGGGTAAATTGATGCTAGTTCCATACTAAAAAGCACTCAAGTCAAGTACAATAGTAATGTGGGAACTTGCTGACTGAAGGTGGCAGGGCGTGTGAGGGAGAATTACTACTCATGATAAAAGCAAAGGAATGCATCCAAGCAGCAAGTAAGGAAAGCATGAAATTAATGGATTTCCCTTGTTGTTTTAATGAAGTCTGTTTATTGTGGAAGAAGAAAGACCTTCAGATTAGGAAATCTCATTTCTGGATTAGGAAAATGCCTGCATCACATCCACCAACTTTTCCCAGAATATATTGTTATATGTAAAGGAAAAACTGTAATTTTCCTTTTGCTTGAATGCTTCTCTTCTACTGGTAAAACACTGCTGTCTTACGTGAAAAAATATTAAAAGCTTTCAATGACAGGAAGAGAATGTTTGCTTAAAGAAGTTTTACTGTTACTGTGGATTAGTAACTTTGGTGTCTGCCAGACACTTGAGCAAATTAACTGGTGGTGTCTTAACACCCGATGCCTGCACTTGCAGTGTGTCTCTCCTAGTCTCTCCCTGTAGAGATCTGGTAGAGGTCCCTCATCAGCTGAAGTCTCCAGCTCTCCATGCTAATGCAAGAGGGAGCATCTTTGCTGATGGAGTGGGAACTGTGCTTGCTGTGCATCGAATGAAAATTGCCCTTTCGATGCATTTTGTAGAAACAGTCGAGTTGTCTCTAAGTATAAAGTGCTTGTTAGTTTTCTCATCCAGTATTAGATCTCACTCAATAAATAATGAATCATGGGTGTGGTGTGTTTCCATCCTTTTTTCACCTTTACCACTTACTAATTTTGGAACTTGAAATTTATAATGACAGCACTGAGCCAGGGCTCTTGGCTTAGGAAATGAGAATGTTTTAAAAGGAAGCTTAATAGCTGCATCTTGGTTGAATACACAGTTAAGAGTTTAGTCTGACCTACATTAAAAACTTAGAAAACTTTTCATTCTGCAAATGAATAGAGGGGCCTAACACTGAGAAAAAGCACATGTCAATTTCTCTCTAAAACACTAGGATTCACAGAAATAAAAATGGAAACGTTACTGTGGGACTTACCATTACTTGTTTCAGCATGTTAGTGGCAGTGCAGTTTGTCAGAGTGTTTGCTTCAGTGCTTAGTACTGCAACCTTCTGTAGACTGGACTAAGCAGACAATTTGATTTGTCCTAGTATTCTTCTGAATGCTACTAAATTAAAGACCACTTCTAAATTATATGTAAAATTATTTGCTAAGTAATATAGGTAAAAGAACAGCTGATTAAATTATTGGTAAAGTTTGTCACAAGATTTTTCTGATACTGCATCAGATAGTTCCATCTTTTAAGCAGATATTGCAGTCTGAAGAAACTGTCAAGACGATACATATTTAAGTTACTGTTTTGTATATAAAATTTACCTATATGTTTTTTTAACAAGTGTTATTAACTATGGCTTTGTTCTCTCAAATAGTTAAGTAAAAATTAGAAAGGAAGCTGTCGTCAAAGACACTCCTTATGATATAATGTGCAAAAGTCTTGGTTTTTTGTGTGCTCCAAAAAGGAGGCAGTCAGGAATTCAGAGAATAAAATTTTTTCTGTCATGATGTATAATTTGCCTATTACCTAAACCTTAAGCCTGAAGAGTCATTGGATTTATTTTTATACACATACACACATGCTTCTTTCCTTCTCTGTTGTAAAGCATATAGAGGAATAGCCTCACTTAAGTGAATGAGTAGTTTATATTTTATAATCCAATTTTTATAAGCCTCATAAAATGTATTTGCTTATTTGAATTACACTGCTACTGCACTGATAGCAGTCAGCCAAGCTTCAGATTGCTGTCCTGCTGCCACATGCAGTGCCTCAAAAGTTATTTGTGTAAAAGCTGGATCTCAAAGGGAGAAGCTGGAGTGCGTAGGAGCTGCAAAATTGTTAGCTGGCAAGGTGCAGAGCTAACGGTCATCTCAAAATGGCTGAGGCCACGCTGCTGAAGCCAATAAAACCCTGTGTGAATCGTACAGGCTACTTGCAGTATCTGACAGTCTACTTGTTTGTTTCCTGACCATATTTGGCTTTAAGTACTAAAGAGAAAAGACATCCATTTTGATCTAGGAATAAGCTTTTTCATCAAGAACTGGCTTCAGGCAGGTTTTAATGATTTTCTTTCATTGGCTTGCAAATTGTTCTGTTGCACCATTAGTGCAACAAGTGGCAATACTAGTGGCACGAACTAGGAGAGGTCAGTCAAAGCATTTCACAGAAGAAAAAAAAAGAAGAAAAAAACCAGAAAGTCTTGATTTTAATTTTCAACTAACTAAAACCCTGTGTGTTGATAATTGGCATTCTGTAACAATAACAGAGGAGGAATTATTCACACAGATTAGGGTGGGTTTTTTTTAACTTGTTTGTTTTGGTGGGGGCTCTGAAGCTGGCCTGAGAATCCAGCATTCTAGTAAAAACAAACAAGCTGACAAACAGAGGAATTCCCTGACATAATCATTTTTCCTGGCATTAATATTAAAGGGTCACACCAGGTTTTACAGTCACAATGCCCAGATTTGGAGTACTATATTCATGAGCAAAAGAAAGGATGACATTGCTGCCAGGAAACGCATAAGATTTCCCAGTTTCTAAACATACATTTTGAACACAGAAGTCCATTTTCCAAATGCACAGTGATGAAGTTTCAGGCAATTTAAACTTACTGCAAGCACAAATCTACTTATATTTTGTAAGCCATTCCTCAAGCCTATGTTAGTACAGCAGCTTCCTCATCTGCATGATAAAGCCCAAGAAGTATCACTGTGCAGTGCTTTTTCTGTCTCATTAATTTTTAGTATCTTGTGTGATCAAATCCCTGTGTACTATTGCTGTTTCCTTTATAAAGGAGAGTCTCCTCCTCCTGGTATCTGCTCGTGTGGGTTTTTTTTCTGGTTATATTACAAATGACCGGCTCAAAATTCAGTAGACCTTTTTTTCAGTAGGTCAAAGTCTGAGAGATGAAGGTCTGAGTTTCCAAGTCCAAACACTGAAACTGTGTGCTGAGCTCTCCTCCTCTCATTGGCAGGGTGCCCTGACTGCAAACTAGAATTAAAGATGAGGAATAGAGACACTGTAAAAGCAAATGCGCTGGGGTTTTGAAGGTTGGATCAAAGTTAAGCTGTTTAAAGCCAAGCAAGTGCACTCTGATCCAAAGAAAAACGTCTTCCCCTTCCCTTCTTCTCTATCCCTTTTGAGATAAATTTCCTTTCTTTATGGCAACCCTGTTTGGAAGGGTACAGCATGGTGTGAACACTTTTTCTTCCCCCCCTCCCAGAATTTCTCTGATAATATTTCAAACCCTGATCAATTAAGTCAGAAATAAGGTAAGCTCAGTTCCTTAAAACAGTGCTAGTCTTTGTGCCATTTTATTTAGGCACAAATAGAAATCTAAATTCCTATGTTTTATGTTTGATCCACTTCTAGATCTTTGGCATGATATGTTCAGTTTACTGCACATACCTTTAATGCTGCATCATTTAAAGAAGAAATGTTGTTTTTCATATCCATCAGTGGAAAGCTCTACATGATACAACTATAGTAGGCCAGAGTGAGTAAAGCAAGATGGCTTTTTTAATATCTGACATGTGTACATGTGCCAGAGACTTGGGAGATGCAACTTGGAATAGGTACAGGTCTTCTTTCCCCTGATCTTGGACCTAGAGTTGAATCCCAAAGCCACCAACATTTTTGGTTTATAGTTGCCCTGCAGGCCTATCTGGGAAAATGAATTATTAAAGATCCTTAGTCAGTCTACAGTTAGATCTGAGCAGACATAACTTTATGCTTCACAGAGTTCTAGCCAATCTTGGGGAGAAATGAGTTGTCTGAGGCCATAGCCATCCTCTTTAAAGAAGATTCTTGACGAACTGAAGACCCTACCAACTCAGAGTCTGATGTCATGGGACAGCCTGCAGTTTTAGTGAAAGGAGTGCTGACATATTTGACTTACGTTTAGGATTATGAAGCAGACTTGATTCTGTGTTTTGCCATGAATTATTCAAAGATGAACAAGACTAAATTAATCATATTCAGATTAGATGCCATTTCACAGTCATACAACTGATACACTCAGTGGGATTTATTAAGAACTGCCCATTAATTTTCTCAAGATTAAGAATCTATTTGGAATACTTTCTTTCAAAACTTTGAGGTATTTGCTCACATAATGTGTTTAGTCTGAGATAATATAACACATATAAATAAAAACTCTTACAACGGTGTTCACTTTGGACACAGAAACGTAATACAAAAATAGCACACCACAAAACATTTACATATACTAAATGTCACTTTGAAACATGGAGTGTGTATGGGAATGATTTGTGAGTTCAGCATGAAAATGACTTTATCGCTGCAGTAGTTTCCATTATCTTCAGAAATTATTATACCTTCACAATGCTTTAGTGGATGCAGTCCAAGCAACAAGAAGCATCAGAGCAACTCCATCAGGCACTATAAAAAAAAAATAGCGCATTTCTTGCCATGTTTAAGTGCATTCCTTAACACACCCAGGCTATTTTTCTTAAAATTACATCTTCATCCTAGAGGGCACTTGTAAAAGGGAATGACCAAAATAACAAAACAAATCAGTGAACTTTCTGTACTGATGTTTAGATTTGTAGTTGGTGTTTGTGCCATATTACAAGGGAAGTAAGGAGTGCCAGTACTGGTAAAAAACCATAATTGTTTTAAAGTCAGGTTGGGGTTTGTTGGAACTCATCTGAGAAGCAGTGGGTTGCAACCAGCTGATGACAAAAGTGTTCCAGCCAAATTCCACATTGTACAAAATGTGAGATGGAAGAACAAAACTGACTGAACACTACCTTCAGCATCCTGGCATACTTTACCCCAGCATACTTTGGTACAGGCTCAGGCCTGCTTCAGTTTACATTCAGCTGCAAGAGCCCCCCTTTGGGCCATTTTAATAACTGAATCTCTAGAACAGCACTTGAGGTACATTTTTTTTCACTTAGCTGTACCTTAAAAACAGCTTGCAAACTGCAAATATGGGGGTAAAGCTGGAGAGATGCTTGTTTGTGCAGGGTACCAGTGTTTTAATAGCCAGAAACTCTCAAAATGAGGGGAATTTCAGGCACTACCAAAGTCTTCTTTGAAGCGTCTTTGTACTTGCAGTCTGGCACAGAGCGGCCTCCATAAAAGAAGCCAAGATTCGAGCCTTTTCTCTGGCGTGCATGTGCACTGGAAATAAGAGCACACTGTTTACTTCAATCACTGCTGATGCCCTTAGGGAGATTTAAATAAGGAAAGTGCCAGAGTTGGTGAGTTTCACATAAAACAGCAGGGAAAGGATGGGAGGTTGCAAAGGAAGCACCAGTCGGAAGTGGGATGGCCCAAACCAGCCAAGATAATGCTTCCTGAGGTATAATCACTGGGTGATACGCAAAGGCATGAGCACTCCACCTCTTACTTCCTTGACAAGAATACACTTTTTGCACTGATGGGCTAGTAAATCCCATTAACTCTTTCAAGCTTAAAAGGAGTTTTTCTTACTTTTAAGCCTTCTAAAATCTGACACCTGTCCTCATTAAAAACTAGAACCTCATTAAAAACTAGAACCTTATCTGAATTAATTAATGGATGCTATTAATGACACTTCGTGGACACTGTTGGGGGGCTGACCTTACAACACATCAGTCAGTGTGAAATCCAATAGGTTCTGTTTTACATCCAGAAAATCTGCATGCTCCAGGCTTCTGTTCCTTTCTTTGTTTAAATTATAAATCAGTGGGGAGACCCAAAAGGAAAACAAGTTTCTGAACTGGGTAAGCTTTTAGAAGTGAATTCTGTTCTGTTTTATGATTGTTTTAATGATCTTTGTGAACTGAATTTGCACTTTGGGTCAAATCTTTGCGAGGGTATCTAAGTCCAGTTGACACCCTTTAAAGCTAATATTAGTCCTGTAATGCAAAGGTGGCTATATGGGCAGAAGGAGTGAAATGAGTTTCACTTCAGACTCTTGCATTTCTTGGCCTGATTTACAATGTTAAGGTACCGAATGGGTCTACCCAGACCAGTCTCCTGTTTCTCACTTCAGCAGCACCAAAGAGAAACCAGTGGTTTAGGCAGCAAAATAAAAATTGCTCTGTATTTGTAACCTATACTTAAGCAGAAAACCTTATTTCAGTGTTATTATTTGAGTTACTAGAATTCTGTCACATTAGCTGAAGAATATTGTTGAATCATGGACTTTAAGAAGGTATATAAATTGTTTAAGCTAGTAGATGTCTGTATAAATGAGATGAATTGCATCATATTTATGTCTAATTCAGATAACTAATGTTATTGGTCAAACACATTGGAAAGTGAAGTGACTACATGGACCATGTATTTGTATATAAGGACAGAGAGTTAGCTGGGTGTGTATTTAGCCTAAAGGGAGAATGAGGTTTTATTTTATAACCAAGATAAATAAGCATTTGGTTTTCCAGTTTCGAATTTCAAGACTTTTTCTGTATAACATATGATTAAAATGGTGAATTATCCCTTATAACGTTTTTCAGTGGGAATCAACACGTTTCCAAAGCCAGACTATGACTGTCACAAGACCTGTCTGCACAGCTGCATGTTTGAGTACCAGCCCAGGTACTTTTATTTGTATGGTATACTAAGATTCCTCCTTCTGAGAAGTAAAATTAATATATTAATTTTAATATATTCATAGAAGACACCTTAGGATACTAAATTAGATTACTGTATCCTTAGGCTGGGGAAACGTGTAATTTAATTACCTTTCTGGGAATAACTCTTTTCCTATGTGTATGATGGAAGAAACGTGTGATGGAATAGTTATCAGCATAAACAAATGCCCTGTAATTAACCCACAGGTGAGTAGGAGTCTGTGGCTGACAAAAGGCACATTGGCATTTATATACCTATCTAGTCCACCATTAGATGTTTATTTTCAGTGCATATTTAGTGGGATTGCTTGTCTGGGTAGTGACAGGACAACACATTTTCCTGCCTACTCATCTTATGGTTCCTATTTACTTCTCTTGTGTGCTATCCAGCTAATTCTGATGGGCAGAGTTGCTGACAGCATTAACAAATGCCCTCTCTGTGGAGAAAATAAGGAATGTCTCTAAAGTCAAGAGGACTGACACGTTTCTTCCTTGTTTCTGGTACAGAGGTAATGAAGGAATCAGAAACCACAATAACAGTATGGAAAAATGCATGAAATTAGGAATGAAAAAATTTTAGAAGAGTCAAAAACTGTGTAGAAATAGATCCCCATGACTATCCTGCATTTCTTTTAGTAACAGCTGGAGCAGGGTGGTTGTTTCCAAGCTGTTACACTTTAAGGTGTAATCTTTCCTACTATTTCTTAGTATTCTGCATTTTCTGTACAGGAGTATGCTTGTAAAATGTGGATAATGGAAACTAAAGTAGTGCACAATTATGAACAAATTTTCCTTTGTTATTTATTTACTACTTCTCTGTATGGATGTGGTGTTCCACCCCCCATCCCCCCACCCCCCACCCCCACCCCCCCACCAAGAAAAAAAAAAGAATATAAAATTCTCTCCTTTATAAAAAAAGAAAGAAAAACTCTGAAAAAAAATGTGAGAAGTGGATATTCTCTCAAATGGAATTTACACCTCTAAGTTGATGAAATTTACACCTGTGCTGAATGCTGATATGAGACTTGTACACTTTTTAAGAACCATTTAAGACCTTCTGTGAGGAATCTGTGGAGACAGATAGCTCTTAGCCTAATAACTAGAATTACGTCCAAATTATCTACAAAATATCCTTTTTTTTAAAATGCTTTGCACTACATTTTAATTATTTTTGATGATAGGATAACTTTCTTTATAGTTCTCTTAAGAAAAGATAACCCTCAGTTTCTTTATTTGTTTTATCATGACCTTTGTAGTATTTATTTATTTTTCTCCTTTCTCAAACTTTAGGCAATATCTTGTATAAGATACAGACCTGGTATTTCAAATGAGGGTGACTGGGTCTGCTTGTGTAGTCCAAAATAAATTTCTGTGATCATCCCATTTTCTTTTTTGCTGTTTGGAATGCAGTTTGACCACCTGGACATGAGATTTAAGAAATGTAAATAGGCAAAGGTATTCTGGGAAATGTAGGCAAAGAAGTAAATGAAGGATCATCAAGTTTTACATGTAAAGAATAATGGTCTTTGCATGTGTAGGTAGCTTTTTCTTTAGATAGTTATTACTACATTGATGTTATGTATCACTACAAATACTGATAACAAGAACAATCAATCAATCAGTCCTATTGCATGTTGCTGCATACCGTATTTCATGCTTACATTCTTTTGTTTTTCTGTAAAAAAAATAAAAAGGCATCTTCTGCTTCTTGCCTAAAGCTTCCAACTCAGCAGAATTGTTGTACTTAGGAAAAAGGCTAGAAGTTTATGCGAGAGCTCACTTCCTTCACGAGCTTCCAGAGGCATTTAATCACCCTTTTTCTGCTTCGTGTTCTCCAGGAGACCCATGTGATTTTCCCCTCCTCTAGGTGCAAGGTGTCTTAGCCAAGAGGTGGGGAATTTTTTAGGTTTGCGGATGCCTCCAGACAGGGGAAAGGGAAGACAACCATGGGTTATCTGAGGACTTATTTTCATCAAAAAAATAAAAGACTTTAAAGGAGTAGAGGATTCTCTGAGATGCAGATTGTGGATATGGAAATATGGAATGATTAAATAGTTCCTAGGATTTTAATTATTGAAGTTATTAAATAGTGCAATCAGCTCTGTACATAGCAAGGAAGACTATGTAGTAAATAATGTACTTGGGAAGAGTATGTAGTACGTAATATTTCTGGGAAATCATCTGAAAAGAAGAGTCTTTGGACAGGAATACTATTTTATATTCACTATGGGTATAAAGTTTTTCCATCGCTACCAAATTCTAATTAATTTGAGAGTGATCCACTGTGGAAGTGTAGAATTTTGCTTAAAGATAATTTGATTTCTGGGAATTATCAGCTGCCAGTGGACAACCCCGACATAAGCAAAGGAGCAGAATACATGGAGGTAAGGGGAGGGAGCTGTGTGTTGCTTATTTCTTGAGGTCAGGTTTGAAATACTACTGAGATGGCAGTGGTCATCCACTGCATGACTCACACTAGCCACAGTCATCACAGCAAATAGGGAGGAAGAAGAAAAAGAAAATATTTTGGTAGATGAATTCTCCGAGGGGACTTTCAGAACTCACAATTTTCTGGTTTCTCCTTGACCAAGCATAGTTATAGACCCACTTATCTCCTTCAAAGGGAGAGAAAACTTCATTTTAAGGTTGTTTGTTTTGTTTGTGGTTTTTTTCCCTAATAATGCTGTAGATTACTTGATTAGCAGGAAACGTTATTTAGTTACAAAGCTTGATATCTCAGCTTGATGCTTTCTAAGGATCTGTGTCAATTCTCTTGTGGCTGTATTTCAGTAGGGTTCACAGAGAATTCCATTAACAAAGCCTACCATCATTATTCTAGCTTTTATCTTGGATATCTGTTGAGCCTCCCACCATGAGATGAGATCAGAATTTCCCGTAATATCACTCATGGACAAGTGCTTGCCAGATGCATGCTACTAGATCTGTATAAGCGCTTGGAGAAGTGCAGCAATGCAAGGTGCTTCTAATTTTTCCTTGTAAACACCTCATCAGATATTCCAGAAAAATAATATTCAGCTATGCAGCTGTCCCGAAATGCCCTGATGATGGAGATAATAGTTTTATCAGAGGTAGGACATGGTTCCATCTGCTTCTGTCAGGTTGATTTACAGATCTGGAAATGTCTCTGTTCTTTCATTTTTCCTCCCAGAGATCACCACACCTATTAATGAAATGTGCATTTCTGGGCATTTTTTTCCCCATTGTTCAAGGTTAATGAAACAGCAGGAAAGCATGGTTACTCTGTTAAATTTCAAGCACATTCTGAACATTCATTTCTCCAAAAAGAAGATATTATCTTTTTCTTTTTCCGTAAGTCAAGCAAAGCCTGAGATTTGTCATATTCCTCTGCCACATAGTAATGAATCAAGAGTTACCAGAAAGGAATTTAGAAAAATAAAACAATGAACTCAGGAGAGAACTCTGTTTCCTTGGTAAGACTTATTTCCTTATTAAACAGATTCTAGCACCTGTTCTAAGAGTGTTTCAGTCAAAATAGTTATGATGGCAAATTACTGTGATCCTGGGGAATGGGAGTTTGGAATTTTGTATAGAACATAAAAGAACATAAAACCAAACACACAATAGGTATAATCATAGGATATTTGATAGTAGATCTGAAGATATATAATATACTTAGTGCAGTCATTCACTGAACTTGACTTGTGAAGATCTGGAGACATTAAAATAGATGGCTGTGTTTTAGACTTACTTAATGGCAAGTACTACTTTGAGAGAAAGAAACACTCAGTGGCAGCCAATATTCCCTGCTACAAAAGACTGGTTCCAGGAATCAGATGAAAGTTGTTGAATAGAATTGCTGCCCCAATTAAGAATAGACATATAAATTAACATTTTTTTCTTGTTCTTAATCTAACCATTCATTGTAATAGTAACAATTTCAGAGTGACTGGGAGTGTCAAAAAGACTGTATATCTAGGACCCATACTTTTATTTTCATTTTCTCTTTTGTACAGCTTAGCAAATTTCTTGTAAAGATGGCATAGTCTGAAGTGTATATATGAAGTTATGAACATTTTTAAAATGTATGTGTAAAACTGTAAGTACACAGTTCCTTCTTCTTCTTGGCTCTCATCACCTCTGGAAGAATTCTCTTGCTTCTATTCCTGATTTAACATTTGGATCTCAGACTTTCTTTTTTATCTTTTTTTTTTTTTTTTTTTCTTTCATGAATGGGTTTGTGTAACTTCTTTGGGTCTCATTTTTCCTACTTCATATAGGCTTAGGATGGCCAAGCAAATCCACCTGTAAAACACTAGATAAGTTCAAAGTTAGCTGTCAAATTCAGAATTCTGTTCTTCCAAATAGATGTCGTCTGTCATCTGGTTTTCATGTTCTGTTAAATCTCTTCTGAAATCTATGAATACAAACTTTTAATATAAAATATGCAGTTCTTTCAAAGCGTGTATTTTTGAATGATGAAGCTGAGGTGTGGCTCACAGTACATGCTTCTCTTTTCTTACACAGATATTTTACAAGTACTTCATATTTCTTTCTTTCATGTTTCCTGAGGTAGAAATAGTTGAGGCTAGTGCAACATTTGCAAAACAAAAATTAGGTGGTCCTTGCGCTCTTCAGTGGTAATTACTGATCATTAATGTCCCTGTTGAAATATCACAGATTTTAGAAATCAAAAGAAACCACTTAGTCTATAAGGAATTAAGTTGCTAAAGTAGACCCAGTACCTTGTTTAGAAGTACATGTGTCTTTGGTTATGGCCACCTGTCATCAACTCTACCTAAATCACTGCAATTGCAGTGGAAATGTGGCTCATCTAGATTTCTGTGAACGTATTGTTATATAGACAGATATTTTTTCACCAGCTATTCACCAAAGTCAACGGTCATGTTAAAATAAAATATGTACATATATATATGTACATATATATATATATGTGATCACATCTGAATTGGAGAGGCCAATATCACTGTCTTTACTAGTGCTTTTTACTAGTATCTTTACTACCAGAATTTTCTTATGATATACCATACAGTCACATCCTTATTACTGCCTGTTCACATGCTATATCCCTGGAAACATCTTCAGAAGAATGGGCTGGCATGCCCGTAATTAAGTCTATCCATGTGGACACTAAATACACCTTGGTGGAGAAAGAACGCTGCACATGGAAAGGTATTCCGGCCATGCGGAAGGAAATTAAAACACACTGTTTACTATCCTCTTCAATATTCACCTGAAGGAACCATTTTCCAAGACAGGAAAACAGTACAGAATTTGGCGTTTGCAATGAAACTTCATCCTGGTGCATCCTGGTGCCTATTTACCAACAAGACCATTCAATTTTTCTGTAGTAATGTTCTGAGACACATCTATGATTGGTGACTTTTTCTCCCTTTCTGTGAAGCATCAAGCAAGGTTTGCTGTTGGAAAAATTACTGGGATGTGATGAGCAACAATTATGCCCCATTAGGGACTGTGTTCCATAATGGGAGATTATTCTGCAGTGGGAGGATGCCTGTTGTGAACTCACATGCATTAGATTGTCTCTGCTAGCTGGGAATGGAATTCAAATAAAATTAACTCTCCTTCCTCCCTACTCCCCCCCTTTTAGTACTCCTTGAGTAGCTCTTTAGGGATACCAGCATTTCACTAATCAGCCGTCTTTTGAGGACTGATTATAACAGAATATAATGGGAAAGACATAAAGGACAGGTAACACAGTAATAGGAAAATAAAAAAGTGCTAATGTGACAAGCAGCCTTCACAGTTCCTCATTTGCCTAGCCTTTTCTTGGCTATCATCTGTTCTGTCAAAGGTGGATCTTATGCAGATGAAATTATGGGGAGTTGAACCCAAGTTTTTGAAGGCTGTGAAGAAAAAAATCACATTTTCAGCATCAGCAAGCAGGATAGAGTTAGTCATGTCTTATGCCATACCCACTTAAATATTCTCTGCTTCATTCTAGTTTGAAAGGTGTGTAAACTACCATTCAAAAATCATCCCAGTAAGTCTTCAAATGATGTCATCTTACAAACTAAGTAAGGGAATCTAAAAATACAGTATCAGCAGTATTCTTTTGGATATTAAACTTGAGTTGGTTACAGTCCACTTAACTTCCCTGAAATAATTCAGGCTGCTTCCAAGCCTGTTTATAAGCCAACTGTTTCACATATTAGGTGCAACAGTTTTTCTTCGCTTACTTTCAGCTAGCATGATTCGTTTTTATTTAAAAAAACCCAAACAAACTAAAAAAACCCCTAAAGCACTAGTCTACTGCTCTCTTAGGTTTTATAAAAGATTGTTGTCGTAAGAGACATCAGGTTCAAAAAGTCAAAGAGATTGTTTTTCATCAGCATCATGACAGTTGGTTTAAAAAAAAAAATCTAGAGGAAAGACTTATGGAAAAGAAGAAAAGCACAATTTTATCACTGAATTTTGTTTACAAGCTGATAAACAGAACTCTTATCTGGCCATTGGAATCTCTCACTATGTTTAGTGGAGAACGAGCACACTTCCAGTCTCTGCTGCAGATATTGAAGGTCTGCACGTAAATGGGGTCACGTACACAAGAAAGCACTCCTGCTTTTTTCTCTTTGTAATGGATACTGAAGTTGACACAGATGTTAGTAATAAGAAGGCAAACTCCAAGGCTGCCAACTGCGTCAGTCCTAGGTCTTTCAACACACCTCATCTGAAATGATAATTCCTCTTCCATTGTCTAGTACCACTGTGCCACACATCTTTTAAAAACCCTATATGTAGTATTCAAACTTCCTTTTTAATTGAGACTGTCTTAGAGTTTTAATGTTTACCAGTAATGATCTCTTTTCAAAGTTGAATTAAATGTTGCACTCAAGTTTATATCTTAGCTGATTCTCCCACTGTGGCTTGTACTATCTGTCAGCTGTTCAGCCCCGCAGTGCAGTACAGAACAGAAAAGGCAGGAGTGGGTGATATGTTCCAGGTGTACACTCTGGATAAGATGTAAATGGGAATCTGCTTAGTGTAGAGAAACTACTCCCTTTCAGGTTTTAAATTGAAACATCCTAAATAAGAATAAAGTTAACTAGAAAAAAAAGGGTTTGGGATATGACTTTTTAAGTACCCTCAGAGGTTTTAATATAACTGTGGTTGAGTAAAAGTATTTTAAACTGGTTTGTACTTGAAAAGCCCTTGCATCTTTAGGCATAAAGAAACCATCAGCAGACTGAAAATTGGACTCTTCCTTTAGTGTCAACAGCAGACACTTGCAACATTTTCATTAATGCTAGGATTGTACTGACTCAGTGCATACTTGGTGTCACTGGTTTAAATCACTTTTGTTCTTTATGTTATATGTTGTCTTTGGTTTTTAGCTTATGTCTTGCTGGGACTAATGAGGACTATGTCTTTAGAGCTAGTGTGTAAGTACTGTTTACAGCAGTGGAAGAAATTCTTAACCCTTTTTTTATTCAAATGTCTTTTTAACCCTGCACACCAAGATGCCTTTCTAATCCCTCCAAAAAAGGTCACTTCTTAGTCTTTTCTCTTCTCCCCTCATATGTAACAAGTGTTGCATATAAATATTTATAAATACATAAATATATATATATATGAATAACCCCCCTCCACCAAAATAAGCTTTCAATCAGACGTGGCTGTGATTGATTCATACCAAATACATGAGCTGCCCTGGAGCTGGGGCCAGCACCCTGCCTCCCAGAGTCCCCTGCTGGGATGTTATTTTGGAAGGCAGGTGGCAAAGGTTGAAATCCCCCTGCAGAGGAGGAAGTGTTGTCTGATGTCTTGCTTTGGACTTTCTTTGCTGTATATAAAAGCCAGCCCATCCCAATACTACCGTATTTTCTGCTAACTGTCATTAAGAGAAGGTGATGGCTGGAGAGGGAGAACTGCTCTGGTGGGAGATGTAAGTGTTAGGAGTGTTTCGAAGTTACTAACCTGGTTCATCCTTTAGGCTAGATAAGTACCCTGATGGGGTCTGGTTAAGCTGACTCATCCAGTTTAACCCAAGGCTTTCAGATCTGGATCTGTGGGGGCAGTGGAGAACATTGTCTGGATCAGGATTTTGGACACCAGCACCTCAGTTCTATTCAAGATGCATGATAGGTACTTCATTATATTTTAGATTTAGCCTCTTGTCCTTTATGAAATATTTAGTACACATTGGAGAAAACCAAAATAAATCTCTTTTTTTTTTTTTTTCTGGTTACCTCAGTGAATGCTATTAATTCAGGACACAATTTGATGAACTTCAATAAACTGAGAAAATATATTATCTTCAATGGAATAACATCCTATCACTAACTTCCACTTTCACAGTATTCACTCCTAATCTTGCACCTGATCATGAAAGGATTACTGAAGAAGCGCGCAAATCAAGAGTTCTCACATTCATGTCTGCTTTGTATGAAGTATGTAAAAAATCTTCAAACACTTTTTAATTTCCTTGTGCAATTATTTATCTTTCTCCTTCTCTGTTCTGTTTCTTTTCTGATGAAGGCTAATTCATAACAGTGCTTAAGATTGAGCTCAGATTTAAATTTGTGGATACTCCAAATCACTGTCTAAAGTACGTATTTACTAAATTGAAGCTTGAATGACAAGAGGTTTATTATGTCATTACCCCAAAATGCATCAACAGCGATGTGCAGCGCGCAGTGAGAATCTGCTTACAGAGAATTAGGATGTGTGAACTGTTTATGAAATCATTTTAACCAACAACAAAGTAATGTACTCTATTTGTTATGTTTACTAATGTGTTATTGTCCTTACCAGTGTAACTTTATTATTATTTAAGAGGAAGTGACAAAATGTTGAAAATTGTTTTTCTTTGAATCTACATGGACCTTGAAACTGTTCTTCTTCACCCTACACATATCCCTCCCTCCTGTTTTTGTTTATTTGTTGTTTTTTTTTTTTTTAATTTATTTTCTGGTATGTAAGGAACTACTTCACTGAAATAATTCTTTCTGCTTATATCTAGAAATGGAACTAATACCATTACAAACAGCATAAAAAACAAAAGCAAGATTTCACATGTCAGTCTTACAGAAACAGATGAGTGTTGTGGTTCGGAAGCGTGCCTTTTATTGGGACTTTAAATGAGAGCCCTTTACCTAATGCACTGAAAAGTCTCTCAATAAAAAGAATCCAAATCAGAGCACACTGCAGTAGAACAAGATGAATAACCTTGCAGACACTACTGTTGAATATAAAGAGTATGTGCTGTAGAAATTAAATGATTACACGCATCAGATTCCTGCAGTTGCAAGTAACAATTTAGCAGAACCACCAATGGTTATTTTTATCCTTGATTTTTATTTCCAGCAGGTGTCCCCTTCTGGTAATGGTGATCAACTTCTAAAAGACAGAGTGGAAATAGTGAGTGTATAAATACTCCCCCAGGTCTTTTAAAATTAAATGGACATTCCTGAAGCTTAAAATATCCTTTAAATGTGCACTTACAATTTTATTTACAGGTAGAGGCTGCTGGTCAGGAACTCCATTTGCTATGATAAGATTGACAAAATAATACTGCTAACTATTGATGGTTCGAGGCCTAATGAACAGACTAGCTTTGAGGAAGATAGGTATTACAACTAACATAATTTTGTAAAGTATTTGTTTGTTAGCCTACCACATGTGGCAGATACGTATTTCCCACAACACCTTAAGATAAGGCATTTTCCCTAGGAGAATGCAGTGGCAAAGTGTCCCATTAAAAAACAAACAAGCAAACAAACAAAAAATCCCATAAAACCCCACAAAAACCTCAACCATAAAAACATTAAACCTGGTCTGACCCTAAATGTTAGTCCCATGAAAAGTCCAGGGCAAGTGTATGGAAAAGAAGCAACGTAAGACAAAGGACATCCAACAACTTCAGGGGACGTCATGGGAAATGTCTCCTACCTTGAGCTTGATTATAATCAGTTCTAGTTGTTACAAGGCTCATGTTGTTTTAAAGAATGCAATAATAAAATTTCAGCTTCCTGACACTTAGGCCAAATGCTGCATTTAATATGAGAAGAGTCTTTCCTTGGAGATTGTGTAGATTGCATAGTAAATGTGACTTGTCACCTTTAGTTTCAAATAGCTGTCTGCACTAAACATTACTGGAATGCTTAATATTGTTACTAAAAAGAAGATAAAAGTAACTTTCTCGTTAGGCAAAAGAAATAAATTGTAGTTGATTATGAAATAGATTTCCATTTTTTAGAAAATACTTTTCTTTTTCTTTGTTACTTTACATGATCATTATTGTTAATATTATTCACTTTTACAAGTTCAAGCACTAAAAATGTATTTTAATGGTTGCAGCTTTCAGCTCAGAACAGCTATATGGTATGTGACAGCCAGCAGGAACTCTTCCAAACCTTCTGCACTTGGTGTACTGGACCAAATTCTGAGCTCAAATAAATTCCTTTGAGACACTCAGAATGCCCATGAATGCTGTTCTTCTCAACTAGGTTCTTAAGTTTTCTTTTTGCAGTCCACCCTGTTGTATTGGTCAGTAAGGGGGTCAGATGGGTTTGGAGAATCTATGTAAGAAGTAGGGTTCAGAAGACCTGTATATTTTTTTAACTCCTCCTACAAAATAAAGCTTATACGGAATTATGCATCTCTACTATAGATTTTATAACTAGACTTGAAATACCCTAGAAGGGTGATGAATACCCCATAGCTTCTATGTATGCTTTTTTCACAAGGAGGTATATACAGGATTTTCTTCCATAGGCAGAATGTGCCCATGGCTTTTTCTGTATTTTTATAACAGTAGCTATCTGTCTCTACTTTTCACTATACTGTAGAAGTAATAGTCAGAAATTCAAGGATTCTAGTTTAGCAGCACTTGGGCTACCAATGGTGAATGCAGGAAAGAACAGCACTGACAACATTTTACCTGTTAGAAATGGCCTGGAAGAGGGGAATCTGTCAATGAAAAATTATTGTTCAGCTGAATAGCCATGAGAACATGACAGCAATTTGCAATGTGACAAATACAGAGTTTGGTCTTGCCCATTTTTTACCAGTTTGCCTCTTATGCTGATTGCCTTGCTCTTGTACACTGTGCTCATCTGAGGGCTGAAGCTGCACATTGCAGAGGAACTCTTGATCTCCTGAGCGCTCTGGTTAGTTCCTGCTTTAAAGCAGCCTGTTAAAATCAGCTCAAAGGAGTGGCAGCCAGAGTGAAAGATGCATCGGGGAAGAGTCATATCTGCCGCCAAAATATTTCCAGGAACTGAAGATGAAAATTGGATGTCAAAAGACTTCTCCAGCTGGAGAAGATGATTTTAACTTTAGATATATTTGTTATGGCTCATAAGAGTGGGATCAGTGTTGAGAATTGACTACTGGCAAAGAGAAGGCAGGGGGAGAAGATTTTAATTATAAACATTAACAACGAGTGCAGAGACATGATAGGGAGAAAGAGAGTTTTCATTTTTAACACATGTGCATTATTAATCATGAATGATACTAGGATTACAAATGGGAATCTGCCTGGAGGCAGAGGGCAGAAGAGATGATTTTTATTAAACATATTGAGCCAATTTCTGTCCTCTGACATATGCACGCAGCTTCCATTGAACTCCATGGGAGGCCTACACTTGCATTGCAGGGCATAATTGTACTCTGCATGTTCCATACATATTCGTAATAATTAAAAATAGAGTTCAAGGCAGGGTTGATGGATATGTGGTTGAGGCAGGGTTAGGGCCAAGGTAATACAGATCCTAAGGTGCCTTGTATCTTGGCAGGTGATAAAAAAAACCATGTAATTCTTATGATATGAACATACACTGATACATATTGTGTAATATTTCCTGTTATAACACCAGTTACAATCCTTTTGGTTGCTTTAAAGAGATTTTTAAAGGATGATTAAAGATAAAACCAGAGGTTTAAAACTCCTTGGAACACATGAGGGTTCCAGCATGATGCTTACCGAAACACAAAGATATCCCCTAATGTAACAAAATTAAACAATGAAATGAAACTGTAATGATTAGTACTATCATTGCATTTCTATCTGAAGTGTTAAGTTGTAGCCCTGTTTTATATTATGTCTTTTGGATTGGGAATGTTTCTCTGCATTCCAGAAGAATCTTATTTCCGTGCTGTGAGACTTAGTTGTCCTTTGTGATTTTCTGTAAGTGAACTTTACACAGTTTTACTAACTTTGTGGATTCAGTTGTTATATCTGTGCCTGAGTATTTTCTAATTTACTTGCCATCTGTCAAGTTATTTTGTTATATATTTTGTATATCTTATTTTAGAGCTTGTGGTCTAGTCCATCATCTTGAGAAGGGGGCCTTCTTCCCAAGCTCTTCTCTGCCTATTATCATGCCACTGTCATCTATGTCCAGTGTTTTCTAAAATCAGGCCTCTCCTCTCTTCATACTTATACTCAAATTAGAGAGTTTTTAACACCTTGTGGCCCTGAACTGAGTGCTTTACACTGTTTCCTTTAAGTATCTTTCAAGACTCTTGAGTAACTTGCACTGGTGATCCACAGATTATGAGATCTGTCAGACAGAAAGTTGCTTTTTATCTTAAGCCACTCCTGCTGATAGGTTTGGAAGACTCCACTCTGTCCTTGTTTGTCAGCTAAGAAAGCTATCATATTTGCTTAATTGCTTTCTGTTTTGAGGACTGCATATTCCAGTATAACTATTCTTACCAAGATATTAATTCAAAGATAGTTTGCTGATTACTCTGTCTATTTTTCTTCCTTTCTGTGTATAGTTAAATCTTAACATGAAGTGATCTAAGGAAATACTTTTTTTGCCCATCTCTTCCAGGGTGTAGAAAAATGAACATCTTGATTGTGAGCACCTTTGGGAACCAGTGGAATCCCAGGCATCAGGTAAGGAAATTTATTCTAGGTTGTAGGCAACCTTTTGTCATCCTTCCCATGAGCAGCTTTGTTGCAGAGGATGTTTGGATTTCCATGTAGTGCCCCACAACTCTGTGTGAAGTACTTAGAGATAAGAGTGAAATCATGTCTTTCCCATAGACTTCAGTGAGACATAATGTTTTGCTTCATCTGAAAAAAGAAGGAATATTTAGACAGTGTTGGAAAAGAAAAGGACCTTCTTTCCAAGAAAGCAGATAAGAGGGTCAAGACAGCAACCTCCTCTTCTTCCTAAATGACTCCTGCACCTGGTCACATATGCCATCTAGGAGAGTTTCAGTTGAAAGGTTCCTTCAGGATGTAGGAGTTGAGACTTTAGCAAAATGATGTGGGTTATGATACATTTTCTGCAGTTTAATTCAGATCCTAAAGCTACTAATTTAAAAAGTATTCATTTGCAGAAAAACCTTAGAATTTGCAGTGCTCTGGCTGGAGATCCAGCCACACATCTTCACCAAGGCAGTTTCTGGATTGCCGTGAGTTCTGAAGCCTGATTGAAATTTTTCATTCAGGTCAAAGATGCCAAATGATGTTACTTTAATAGATGTTATATACACGTGCATGCATATATATTTCCAAATACCTTGTTTAAACAAATTAAATTCAAAACAGACAGAACTGAGAAATACCTTACATAGTTCTCTGAAAAAGTTACTAAGCTTGCTTAAAGTTAGGTAGAAAAAACTCAGATTCCAGTGAAGACAGAATAAAAGCATTATCTGTTTTATAAACTACTGATGGATGTTATAGACAAGGGAAAGTAGCCAAAAAATAATTGAAAACAAAACATCAGGAGATGCCATTGACCTGACTCTATGCATCATATCTATTGGATAGAGACTTTAATAAAGGTACTCATTTTTCTGAGGGGGCAAATTAAACATGCAGAGGAAGAGAAATCAGAAACTGACGTGATATTTTCCATCAGCACCTGGACCTCACTAACTAAACAATTTCTGCCCATGGTACAAACTTTGTAGATTGTACTAACTTGTAAAATGTGGGCAAAACCATAGCTCTGTTTGATTTCTACATCGGTAAGAATTATTTGCTAATTTCTAATTAGCAAAGATTGAAGATCCTGCATCATTTGACGTAAAAGACTAGTGTCAAAATAGAGGCATTTTTTTTCCCTTGTAGGAAAAATAATAGGAAATATATTTCAATGAAGACACTAAAATATTTTAAAGGATGATTCATTTGCCCTTTAACAATAACTGTATTTATGCAAATGACACTTAAAATACTAATTTGACTCTATAAACCTATAGTTTTAGGTCTTTCTATGGTTACACAATCTTGAGGCTCCTGTGGTGACTTGAGAGCACAAAGTGGTCATGGAGGTTTCTCATCTCTTTTCCCGCTGCCCCCTCCTCCCCATATGTTTTAGGATCAATTGTTTAGGGACAATTTCTGACTCTGTGAGTATGTAATAAGTAATCTGAATGGTTTGACTTCCCTTGCATTCTTACATGTATGTTTATCATTATTCCATAACTGTATTTAGCTTATCTAAATTTGGTCATAAGGTACCTAGTTGCTTTTTAAGGCTTCATCCCTCCCACTCTTAGGCCTACCCTTAATTTTCTAGCAATTAAGCTGACACCCCTTTTCCTTCTGCTGCTTTTCCTTTTTTTGACTCCTTTGGTCCTGGCTGCCAAACAGCTCATGCAGATGACCTGAGTGTGGGGCTAGTGCGCTTACTGTGGCGGGCAAGAGGTGGTTGAAGCCCCTAGATGGCAAGGATCTGACAGCCCAGTCCTCCTGCTTTTTTAACATCTACAGGAATTGCTTAGTGGAAGAGAAATACTCCTGAAGTCACCACCAAAGTGGCCGTTTGGCTGGCTGGTGCACTGAATTGCCAGGAAGAATAACAGAGGCTACTGGTGCAGTCCGCAGAGAGGATTTCAGGGCTGTGGCTGCACGGCTTATGTGACAATAAGGGAATGCAGAGTCATGTTATCTAAAAAGTCTGGATCATGCTACAGGGAGAGGGGTTTGGTTTTTAGAACTTTGTTGGGATATCCAGTGCAGTGTTTTCTTTATGACTAATTCAACATGAACAAGAAAAGTTTTCAGCTAATGAAGATTACAAGTGATCAGTACAGTTCCTCACAAAATACTGAACAACGTGAGTTCAGCTTGAATCAAGTTTTCTGTCTTTTGTTTCTGAATCCATAATAAGTTTTAGTGTAAAGATAGTCCAGCAGTGAAGTCAGGGGAACTGTGTGTGTTTAAACAAGGATATTTGCAGGGTTCAGATCTGTAAGATAGCATGTTTAAAAGTTATGAAGTTTTTGTTTGGAAGATGATGAGTAGATTAACTCTGGTAATGCTATCTGAAGATAACTTGGTAAGCATACCTAGATGCTTATTTAATAATGTATAATGCCATTCTATGTAGAAATTTTATTTAATTCTTTAAATAAAGGCCATTAGAGAAAATAGCTGAAAACAACTGAAGGTCATTTACCTAGGTCTTTCAAAATTCATTTTTTATCATACAGAACATAGAAAAATAACACATATTATCTGGATTGTGCTTGCACTTAAGTTGTTTTCCCACTTTCTGTAATGTTCTTTCAGGACATTAAAAAGAAGGTTGAACTACATTAACTCATTCACCCTGTTGATATTAGAAGTACTTACCCAGAATGCTTTTGAGTTGTCTTTGGCAAGAAAATCAGTTTTCTTCAAAGCCACTCTCAGGTTGCAACTGAAATCTTCCATGTGTAAACAACTTGAAATTCTTATGCTAGATTGAAAATCCATACTTTACCAAAGTACTTGTTCACTGACTCAGACTATTTCAATAGTTCCTGGAGATTAACTCAAATGCTTTATGAATTAGAAATGAGAAATTATTTACTTTTTAAAATTCAAATTTACCCAGATGTTTTGACATTTGTAAAGAGTTATCAAAAGTGTTATTTTGCTTTAGCTGTTAGTCATTAGAAATAAGATAAAGTTGCAACAATAAGAAATTACAGTGTTCAATTTAAATATTGTTAACCAGTAACTGTAAGGGTAATATGAACACGTTCAACTTGAATTCTGAAGTGTTTGACATCTGCAATTGAAATCCACTTAGAAGCCTTAAATATGTATATTTTAAACCTTTTGTACAGCTGCAATGATGATTTCATAATTTCAAGTGACAGCATTTTTGATGATAGGAAAACAACATGACTCAGTCATCTATCGGATTTCAGAGGTAGTAGAAGCTCTTCATAATGTTTCACTGAGCAAATCTCAGGAGATGGTCATGGTAGTGTTACAGGATGTGTGGAACATGGTGCTGTCTATGCTGGACTTACCTTCATAGGTTTGTAAATTTAAAAGACAGAAGTATTTTTGATAATATTTATGATAAATATGAAAATTGGAATCAGTTACTGTCATGTGAAGACCTGGAGAACAGTTCCTAATTGTTAGAAGAAAGATGAATTCCTGACTTGCTATATAGAAAAGAGACTAGAATTATTTGATCTAAATTCTCTTTGAAGCAAAGATTTAGGTGCAATTACAGCAGACAGTTAAAAAAACTTTATACCTATAATGACATCGAAGAATATTGCACATCATCACTGAGACAGACATCTTTAATCAAGCCTGACTCAAGTTTGACTGACAGCTCCATATGAATCTATACAAATAATTAACACCCATATGGTTATTCCAGAAAGTTTTAATTTTGAAGCAGAAGGGTATGCACAGTTATGTGAAACAGATGCTTGTTTATGTATTTGAATATTAGAAAATTTGGGTTCTGATGCTGCAAATATTTATGCTTATTGTTAACTTCATTGGCCTGAATTCATGTTGTGCTCAGCAAGCCTGGGTATTTAAAGATAGACATCTGCATGCCTGTGTGATGAGCAGGGTCCAAGCAATACAAAGTTAGAAACAGAAATGTTCATGCATAAAATGGATAATGTGCTTTGGGAACTACTGATGATTACATGAAGAAAGAGGAGGTTGTTTTAAGAAACAGATGTTAAGAAAGAAGTGGAAAGAGGAGAGAGGCATTTGCTGGGTAAGCACAGAGAGGTACTTGACCATAACAGCATTAAAGGGGGAGAGAGAGAATGGGAGACAGAGAAGTGGAGAGGAGAGGGAAGAGGTGTATGTCTTCTGAACACACATGTTTGCAATAACTTCGTACCTTTCATTTTCTATTTCCAAACCAATATATCTACCAGACACTCCATAAACTTGCAGGAACCAGCTCATTTTCAGGAACTCCCTATCTGATATTAATATCTGCAGAATTTATCAAAGGTTTATTTAAAATCCAATATATAAAACTGTATTCCACATAAATGATATAATGGTGATTATTTGTTTAGATAGGGCTTCACAAAATTTGTCATTATATTCAACAGGAAAGTAAGAGAATATTGCATCAGTTTTCAAATCTTGGCCCTTCTACAGCTTTTCATGCTCATATCTTACCATTCTTTCTAAAAATCATGATGATACACTTTCCATCCCAACTGCAGGTTACAGTAAAATCAAGGGATTGAATATGTACAGGAAAATAGTTAATGGACTAGTTTATTTTTCAAGTAGTTCAGTACTAAGTGACAATATCTATGTCAGATGGGATGAGAGACAGAAGCAGTAAAGTTTTTCATTTGAAATCTATTGTCATAAGAATCCTGCCCCCAGCAGTTTTTTTATTATACAGAGAATTAATAAACAGACGTAAAAAATAAATAAGGATAACAGGTAATTAATTGTGTGTAAGCCTCACAACTGATGTAATACTGCAGTATTGTTTTCCCATTCTGCCCTAGACAGTTATGGGATGTGGACTAAAATCCTGGCTCCACTGAAGTCAATTCCAACTGTTGTTCCTGTGATGTGGAGATTTATATGAAATACAGCATTGTCAAGTGACCAAAAGTCTTCATTTGGACTATTTGTAAGAATCTAAAGTGGCACAGAAGAAATTCTTGCCATTCTTGCAAGTTTTCCAACTTAAGGTGGTGGCTTTTAGTTTCAAATTCTATATGCCTGCATTTTTTTATACCACATTTTGAGAAAGAATGTTTAATCTGAGGTAAGCAAAATCAAATAAGAATAACAGGAAAACAAAGGCAGTCTGATTATTAATGCTGTTAGAAGTTTTCTTTTTCTAACATAAAGTGATGTCTTTATCAAGGTTTTCATTTATTCCTGTGACATATGTTTTCACTTCCTCTTTGAATTTTAACTTCACACTTCTGAGCATGATGAATGATCACACTGAAAATACCGTCTGATTCTATGAAACTATTCCCAAATGCAGACGGGAAGTAGACATCAATCTCTTAAGACTTGAAAAAAAAAAGCTAGAATTAAAAAAATCTATCGTTAAGTAGAATTATTTCAATCTATTTATACTAAAAGAAGAAAAGCTTCGTCATTATTCAGTCCAAATTGCTGAAGGGCATTTTCTGTGCCTTACATGACCTACTTTTAAAACCACAAGCCTTTAAAATGTCAGAATTAGTAAATTTATCTGTCTTAGGATTTTATATTATTGAGGCAATGCAGAAGATTAAAATCTCCTCTATTTGCACTAACTTATCCCAAAAACAAATATACAGAATAGACAAAGCAATATAAAATGACAATTTCTAAAAGCCGTTTTTCTTAAACTTTATATGTAGGATGCTGTAAAATAATTCTGTAATACAATTAATCTGCAGTATAATTCATCTTCTGTCTTCCTATGTCAAGATTACTTTTGGACACCTGTTACAATAGAAGAATCTGATCTTTAGGAAAGAACTTAAATTACAAAGTATGGACTGGTAGCAGCACTCCACTCTCTCACATGAACAGCAGCATCTCTTTTCAGGGTCAGTTTAAAGTGAAGTTTTAACCTCTGTGCAGTGTAAAAAGCTAAAATATGTCTTCAATTTTGTGGATAGAGCCTGTGAATAAGAATGTGACTGTCGGTCTGTCTTTAAATATTTTCCATATTTTCTGTCAAAAAATAGGATCCTTAAGAAATATCATTTTCCCTGAGCCTTCTATTTATTTTTCAGATGTTGAATATAATTAAAAATCCCTCTTAGGTCAGGGTCATTTTTGGAGAAACATTTGAGGAATGGAGGGTAGATGCATCTTCCCTGCCTGTTTTGTGGAACTGGAACAACTGGTTTTCCTTTGCTATTGCCATTTCATGAAACCTTGTCACGTGAAAGGTAACTGCAGTCTTCCATAGCTCTCAGTAACTGAAGCCCTAATAGAAATCCACCAGGATTTATCTGCAGCCCTTGTTTCTAAGGTTTGCCAGAAATCAACAGAAAATATTAAAAAGTATGACAAATAATTGAAATGTGACATATTTTAGTCTTGGGAGATTAGAAATATATTGTAAAAGTTTCTTCATGTTCTGTACCCCTGAGAAGGAAGTCTGAAGAAATGGAAGCTTTATAATGCACAAGGATAATGCTCTGAATGTATTACCTGTATTATCAGCAGCTTGGAATTCAGGGCACTCAATATCTTAGCACAAATCTCCATCACTTGCGAAAATGAAGAAAAATTTAACTTTTGGTAAGCAACTACTAGACAGGAATGTCATGCACATAACTGTTTTCAAACAGCAGTACCTTCTCAAAGTATCAAACCACTTCTTTCTTTCTGAGGCCCTCACTTAAAGGGCTGTTATGTAAGACAGTTGTTGGAGACAGGATACCTACAAATAACTGTTTCACACATGTTTCTGCCCGAATGGCAAGGGTTGGCATTTGGGTCTGCAAGCTGGGAGCTGTGGCTCCCCACCAGAACTGAGTCCTAGAACAGAGAGCTGAGAGCAAACCGCATGGGTGCCAGAGGAGAGCAGGAAAGATGGCATCCTTGATTAGCCTCCTTGATCACAGAAGTAAGGATGTGTTCACAACTAGTGGCTACAGTATTCTTGATATTACTAAGAAGGAAAAAAAGGTAATGTTTGCTTTGATGATCTCTGCTGCCTCTTCTACATTTTTATTAAGTTGGGAGCTTGAGAAGATAGTCTCCTCTGCTAATTCAGTTGTGCAGAACTGTACTTTTTTTTTTTTTTAAAGAACAAGCTATGCAAACAAAACTTCCTGCACAATCATAATCCCTTAAACCTTTTTTTCTGAAGTCAGAATCTATCTGTGAATGGTGATAAATCCCAGTGGTATGGAAAAATGTGTCCTACAGACTCAAAGTGAGAAATTTCCTGCAAGGCAATTAAGATTCTGTGATATTTATTTGTTGCATGGAAATGACTGGTTCTCTCTCAAAGTTTTGTTCGGTTACTAATTATTCTTTGTGTAAATGGGTCCCAAAAAATAAAGATGAGAGGACATCAAAGAAGTATTGATAGTAAATGAGTAACACTGAGACTGAAATAAGTTTCTCAAAATTAAGGATATATGAAGTATGCATTATTGTTTGTATAACACTGTGAATGAGTTGTTGCAGTTTTAATATAATAGCAGAACATTGATTCCATTGAAATATATTTTCTTCTGTAAAATTTGCCATATACTTATATGTGCCATTGCAGAAAATAATGAAAGGTTCCAAATACCTGTATGCATACAGGCTTGTATGTGCTCCTGCTAGGAATTCACACAAATTGTACAGTTCTGATGCAAAAGAGAACAGTTATTTCAATGAAATAAGTGTCCTCATCTAAAAACAGAATGTAATTAGGAGTGTGAGCCAAAATAAACAATAATAGCATCATAGCTTTAAATATCCAGAAGGATTAGAGCATAAAATATAGAGTTCAAAAAGTATGATAGACTAAGAGGCTAAGTAAAGTTGTGTTCTTTTTTTTATTTTTCTTTTTTTTTTTCTTTTTCTTTTTGGATTTGATTATCTAAAATGGATCAAAAGCTTCAGCATAAGTGCAGCTTTGCCTTTCTGTCTCTCTCTTTCTTTCTCACCCTTTGACAAGTCTGAATTTTTTTCCAGAGGTGTAACTGAAGGTCATGTCAGCATTAGCTTTAACAGCCTTTCTGTGATACTTAAGGCAGAATGATCACAATACCCAGGCCTTCATTTTGTCTGCACATGTCCAGCTGGAGGGAGACTATTCAGTGAATGAAACCCATACTGTTGCTGCATGTACACAGCTGGAAGTATTTGGGTTAGGTAGTTCAAACCTAGTCTAAGCATGCTTATAGGATCTGCAATCATTTACCTGGATTGTAAGGTAAATGCATCTCACAATGCCATCTTCTGATATTCCTCTTGAATATGTCTCATACCAGTATAGAATAAACACCACAGAGTCCCTGTCCTCTAATCTGCCTCATTACTGTATCTAGTGGCCTGATAAAATTATTAGTGCAGAACTAGATAAATTAAAATAATCCTAGTTTTGATAAATTTATGGATACAGCAAATCTAAGGAATCACAGCTGTTGGCTAGCACGTCTGCAGCAAAGCAAGGCTGCTTGCAGCTTCTTACAATTCTGAGCTGAAGCCTGTGCAACTTCATTTATTTCACAGATGTGGGAAGCTGTGGATGCAATGGTATGCAAGAAGACACAGTAAACTGGAACAGAGATAATAAAAACCAGAACCTATAGATCTCATTCCTCAGCTTTAACTGCTAAATAACAATCTTCACTACCAAGCAACCAAAGCTTTAAGAAGGTGAATGTATAATGGAATTATCTAGGAATTTACCTACTAAATCCTCTTCTACCGCAAGGGACTACAATGCTGGTGATACTCTTGATCCTCCTTGCTCATTCCCATGACATGTGACTCTGGTGGCTGTGATCTGGTCTTAAGTGTGTTATCTGATGTTGAAAAGTATTTCTGGATCCTATGGCAAGAGGATATTAATGAAGCAAGTAGTCCTGTCCAGACAATCTCTGCAGAATAGAATAAGGGCTTCTGACCTATAACATCAGCATTTGAAACCAGATGAACCATCTCACATTTATGTTCAGGTGAGGCAGGGGAAAAATACATACACACAATGGTGAAAAATGGCCTTCTGTAAAATAGAAGTATGGATTTCAGTTTCTATGAAAATCCAAGATGACTTCAAAACAATTAAAAAAAAAAAATCTTTAAGCTAACCCATCCTACCTATAAGCTTTTGGTTGATTTGAGTCAGAGTTTTAGAGGTATGTAGAATTGCAACGTCTTGTATATAAAACAGAAAACATACCTACAGAGATTTTATGGCCCAGGTTTATATCCCAAATTCTAGAGTCCTGTTTTCTTTTCCCGGGCTAAGTTAGTTGATGATTTGTTTGTACTGTGTATGAGTTTTTGGTTCGTTGTGCTGAAAAAATATTTTATTTTCAGACTATGTAAATTTTCAGATTTTTTTTTACTCTTACTAAAGAAAAAAGGTTTTGTATTAACTTTCTTTTAAAATGGTGTTTCAAATTTGACCATAGGTCATTAATAAAATAGTCTTCCTACCCCAAAAACAAGAAAAAAAGCCAAACCAGCAGAAAGTGTTGTCTCCTTCTTCCCAGAAGAAAGCAATAGCCCAAAACCTGCCTTATACTTTGTCTGAAATGTTCATGATTTAAACTGAAAGAATGAGGGTTACTCCTTTTCTGCATCAGCAGTTTTAGTCTGATAAAATCCTTTTCCTACAATAAGGTGAGCCAGACCTCAACAATGCAGATCAGCTGTTTATTACTGTGTGTGGATAAAAAAAGTTGAAGCTAATCATTAGCTGAAATATAAACTCTACTCATATTGTGACACAAATCCTAGTGGGACCAGGGCCTGTAATCCCATAATTGCTGTAACAAGATGAAATGCATACACAGAGCACGTAGGGTACAAGTTTTATATTTTCTGACGTGGTCTTTCTACTGTCTTCATTAATGTATAGATTTTTTTTTTTTCCTGGATTACAGAGCAAAATATGCTATATCAGCAACCAATAAAAACTTCAAACAGGAATGGTTCCAAGGAGACCCTACTGGCTTGGCTCTGGCAAGACTTTTATTCTTATGAAAGCTAATCCCTTGCACTGCATAAATGAACTTTTTCTAAGTGTAATTTATAATTGCAGTTAAAGATTTTCCGTATGTTAATAAAAATTACTAAAATATTTAAAATAATGGAGAATATTCTTGTCATTCTGTGGCTGAGCTCTGCAGTTTCTCACATTCTCACTGGGACTCCTAGTGCAAGAACCATGATCTAAAAAACCTTTCCCTCTCCTGGAATTCCACAGGGATGATGGTAACTCAGACAAATGCCAGCTGCAGAAGTCCAGGGATAAGAGTTAAATTTTAACTGCACCACAGGCAATCTTCACCTGCATAAGGAACCCCTCTTTGTTCTTGGATCTCTTCTTAATATCTGAGACTGTCTGACAGCTTAATCATAAGGAAGCAAGCAGAAGTAGCCTCTTTAGTGGAGTTGGGTTGTACATAGTGATGGTGAACAAAGGTAGGGTAACAAAAAGGCAGCAGGATGGCAGGGCTTCATCCCAGTTTTGCTCTCTTTTCATAATCTCTTCATACACATGGCTAAAACAACCCTTTTTTCTCCTGCACTCGAAGTGATTTTTTATCCAGTGTGTTGCCAACACATTGCTGCTAAGCGAGCCTTCAACTCTTTCCCATCCTCTACTCCTTTTGCTTGTCTTGGTTGATGTCACAAAATGGAGACCAACAGAGTGGCACCAAGAAGAAAGTGTTTCTGGAGGCTGAAGAGGAAGAAGGCAGAGACCAGGGTTTCCTAGGACACGCGGGCACAGGGGGCATGGATACAAAGGAAAATATATGCAAGAAGACAGTTGAGATAATTGTAAGGAAATGGCTTGTCTCCAGCACGGTCTTCCTGTTACCCTCAGATTATTACTATATTTAGAATAGGCATGAAAGGCAGAAAATGGGCGTAGTATGTGTAGTAGTTTTTAAAACATTATTGTATAAATATTTTGTTATTGTATGGGTCTGCATAATAGAAGTTGGACTATTTTTTTTAGTTGAATGTGACACAAGATGAAATGGAATGAAAACAGATATTTTTAATTAGATAATTTCATCATAATAACTTAAATGGGCAAAACCGCATTAAAAATGTTTGCTTTTTACTCAGAGAACAATATGCAGAAAAGATAAAATCAGTGGCCACAGGAAAATTCTTCGGTTGTAAATAATCTGTAAAGACAATATAAACTACCGGAACAAAATATTGTTGACTTAGCACTTGCAACATAAAGTATGAAAATCCACGGTTAAACTCGAAACAAAAAGAAGCCTCAAGGAATTATTTTTATAACAACGTTATTTTTAACAGCATCTATGAATTATACCTCACTGTATTGTGGTTCTTTGTTTCAAAAGTGAAAGGTAGTTTGTTTTGGTTTTAAGGTATTAATCAATGAACTATCCCCCTCTTCCCAAGCTAGTTAGGGAAAAAAAAAAAAAAGGTCAATTTTCTGTGGGAACCAAGAATATTAAATTCCAAAGGAAGAAAGGTTAAAGATTAAGAAAAGGACAACTGAAGCCAGTGATTTGCCATGCTTTGCTGGTGTCTGGAAAGCCTTATTTTTGCCCTCGGCTAGTATCCAAGCATCTTGAAAGTAAGTGCTGACTCACCACCCTAATATTTGCTAATCACATCAGACTGCATTTGTCAGCAAATATTAGGCACCTTATTATAGACTGACATTGTGAGACAATGTCAAAGTTTTCTTTGTTAACTTTGGTTATTGAAACTTGGCTTTGTATTGCATCTGAAGAAAAACCAACAACAACAATTTTTTAGTTAAATTGTTTCATGGACTTTTCTGCCTTAACTGCAGTCTCTGTCATGTCTTTTGCATGTCCAAAGTACCTTTCATGTTGCCAGTGCATAGAAGTTTCACCTTCCCAGAGATGACAATAATGCAATTTCACTCTCAGTGTGCTAATGGAATGCTAATGGGTGCTAGTATACAATTTCCACAAGCCAGAGTGAAATACATTAGTTTTATCAACAAATAAATGAACACTACACCTTTAAGTCTGTTTACAATTGTGGCTCTACTTATCTAAAGAAAACAAAATAAGGCAAAAATCTATGACTATATTGTTACATGTATCTTAATTTGAATAGAGAGAGGTCTGAGGTTCTTACTAGAAAATATGTCAAGGTACCAAGTGCTGTAAAAAACACACTTGAAAAATAGTTCTTTATCCCATAAAGTTTTAGGTCACAAATGATTTCTTATTTATATATACTTTATTTTTTATATACCTCTATGTTTTATAATATATGCAAAACCCAATATCATATTCTATTTGGCTCACATATTAAGATGGCAAAAACCCAAGAGGCAAGCCATTTTCCTTCCATGGTGGCATTCTATTTCTTCTTTCTTTCTATGAGGCTATATAGCTCTTACACTCTTCATTAACTTTAGAAACAAAGGTGTCAGATGTCGGACATGTGCCAAACTGCTAATATTGTATTAGTTTGTTTTCTCCCCAGTACAATTACTTTTATGGTGAAAACCAGACTGGATGGAAGAACCATTATGTGTTATATTATGGGTTATAGAGAACAAAAGGAAAAAAATCAAGTTTGTGACAAAAATCTGAGTAGATTTTTTACTTACTTTTTAGAATAAAGTAGATTTTATACTAGGAAGACTCAATCAGCCGTAGTTTGTTTTTTTTTTCCTGGATTGGTTTCAATAGGTAAGGGGTGTGGTGCTCGCACTTGAAGTTTCCATTGACAGAGTTCAGTGCTCTCTGGGATCATAAATTCTGTGTGAGTTAAAACTGGATTTATATGTACTTAGGAATCTTAATTTTGTATCTATAGCTGTTAGTTCAGCGTGGTTTGGCCTCTATTCGGTGTCTTTAGTTTTTTCTTTGCTTTCCTGTTTCTATGAATGGTTTTGTTTTAAAGTATTACTTGCTTATTTTGAAAATCTACTCTGAGGAGGCCAAACTAAATCAAAAGCCATATCCATGAAAGTTTTAACCCAAAAGAAAAAAAAAAAAAGCTTTTATTTCCCAGAACTCTGTATTTCATTTCCCAAAATCTGCACAAAATGAAAAAAAAATTGCATAGTACAAATATTTGTTTGACTGTCTTCTGAAGATGCCTCTTAGGGTTGGCTTTATCTTTCCTCATTCTCACTTGGTGACCACACAACAGACACCGGCTGCATACTTTCTCATTTGAAAAAAAATCCTTACCCAGAGATAGAGTTACCATTGTTAAACAGGACTTCATTTCTCAATGTATGCTGTTCTTTTGACTAGAAAAGACTGAAATAAGATAACCATGTCTCTTACAATCATAAAGTGTCGGTCAGTTGGGGTCAGCTGTCCCATCTGTGTCCCCTCTCAATTTCTTGTGCACCTCCAGCCTCCTCGCTGGTGGGGTGGTGTGAGAAGCAGAAAAGGCCTTGGCTCTGTGTAAACACTGCTCAGCAATAGCTAAAATATCAGAGTATTATTAATGCTGGTTTGGTCACAAATCCAAAACATAGCACCATACAAGTTACTATGAGAAAAATTAACTCTATCCCATCTGAAATCAGTACACTGTCTCCTTAGTTTGTTTCATACCTTTGAAATATTTTCCTCTTGAGTTATTCTATGACTTTAACATCTTTTCTTTCACACCTCTGGGAAATGTAAGAATACAGCTAAGCAAGCATGCCAGTTTTCTTAAACACTTCTGTGAGTAGTACTTTTCAGAAACTAGCTGGTAGGACAATGGTTTGTAAGAATTTCATTATTTATATCTTTCTTAAATACAGGGAACAAGACCAAAAAGGTAAAAGAGTTAAAAAGAAAATAAAAATTAAATCAAACTGATATATTGGATGTAAAGGAACATTTAAAAAAAAAAAATCCTGCATTGATAAGACGAAAAATAGAAAGTCAAGTCAAAAAAGGGGAAAAAGACAGGAGAAAGTGACAAGAGCCAAAATGCTGAAATCTTGTGCTGAAATGATAAATCTTCATCTAAAACTTTACATTTGACAGTATTAAAAAAGCTCTATTTATGTAGCAGTCTATATCTGTTGTTCTTGAATTCCTCTCTTTTCATTAATGAACCCTCACCCAATCGTTCTTCCTCTGTACCCTTTATCTATAATAATCTTACGTGTTTTGTTTTTTTTTTTTTTTTTTTTTTAAATGGTAATAATTTAATAGAAAATAACAAAAGCAATCTGTGTGGGATCTTAAGATAATTTTTGGTACAATGATAATTTTTCATTTATAATTGGAATTTTGAAAGCTAATACATAAACAGTTGTAATTCCCTTTGAAACTTGGACTTGAGTTCCTTAGTTAAAAACAGAAATGTTTTTCTTGTATTTGCAAAATACTTGAATTCCCATTTTGCCTAAATAGAACTTTATCCAGCCTCCTTTGTGAAACTAAAACCCTACATGCTCATTAAGAAAGAAAATATGATGTAACTGGCTCACAAAATTTAAAAAAAAGGCAAAACAACACCCAAAACCTAGTCTTGTGCATATTATTAACAACACAGTTTGTACACCTTTTGAAGAGAAGGCAGTAGGAAAGCCATCAAAAATTTATAAAAGCCTTTTTAAAATTAATGAGAACTATTGCTAATCAATCAAGTGTAGAAAGACTATATTGATAATTCAGCAAAACCTCACCTACACATGAGAGAACCAGGAAAAACCACAATCACAATCCATCAGAAAGAGGACATGATAAAATTATGATGTGATTGGAATATAATGAAAACTGTATTCAGTTTGGAAACAAAGCAATGATGATTCAGACTAGAGACTCTACAACTATTATTGCATTTGTTAAAAAGGATTAATGAGTCCTATCAAGTCTTTCTGACTGTGTGTGGCATACCCTACTCCTCAGCCATCATAGTCAGTCTGGGATTATCACAGATGTTAGTGAATTTCTTATGACTTTCCTCCACAGCAAAACTCCTCCCCGGTGATCCACAGTTCTCATTCCCACTTGAACATACAGTGAAAACTCATCTTTCCACTGTGGTTATACCAGCTGGTCTACAACTAGCAAATGACACAGCAGATGGCTTGCTCTGCATTTTTATCTTTTCAAGCAATTAATTCTCCATTAGAGATATAAAGTTTAATAGGTGGCTTAGAATAGTTTCTCATTCTGTATTTTGGAAGAAGGAATCACTCCCTCACCGTACCAAGAACTCTCTGTTCTAGGTCAAATGGGAGCATTTTCCATTCCTTCACAATCACTTATTTCACAGTGACAGCAGTTCCTTCCATTGCCTTCTTTTTTAAAGAGAAGCAACTACAACTGAATTTTGTCCTGAATCCTTCTGGCATAATTTAGATATGTTCTGAGAATACCTACAAGGCTGAAGCTTTTGGAAGAGAAATACTCGGTCTCTGGAGCCTGTTCATGCTTAGATACAGTATATGCCCTGGGTTATTCACAAACCACTTTGCAGCTGAGATGTTGAAATATTAGCAGGATGTTCCTGTGGCTGGATGATTTAAAAGATGCCAGCTGAGGCACCTTGGAAATTTTCTTCCCAAGTAAGACAGTAACTAAGCAAACTAATTCAACTTTGGATTTTAATTCTTGTCACCCTTCAAGTGCCCAAAACCCATTTCGGATCTAACTCCTTGTCACTAACATATTCCGTAGTGATCACCCAGCTGTTAATGGAGAGCATACAGTGAAACCCTGATCCCTTTCCAATCAGTATAGAGTTTTGACCACAGTTTCAGTAAGACTTTGATTTCACTCCATGTTCATCAGTTTTTCTTGACAGATGGAATGAAACAATAAATTCATCCTTATAAGCAACTTATGACTGTCCCAAAGTATCATCACATTAAAGTCCATGTGTAAAGGTAAATTTTTATGAGCTTTCTGCAGACCAGTTAATAATGTTTTCACATTTTAAAAGAAAATATGCATAACATACTCCCTGTTTAATTGAGATCGGGATGAAAAATTAAGTTTTTCATATGGAGAATTGATATATATCCATGTTTTTTCAAAACTCACTAGTTCATCATAAAATCCTGTACAGACAGAGCAAAACAATTTTTTTCCCCACTGTGGCAAGGTATAAACTGTCATTCCCTTATATTCATCTTTTTCTCCTACAAGGGAAGAAAAATTGGTGGTTTCCTTTACTACTTCTCAGCTGATGAAATTTCCTCAGTGTCTTATTTTTGGTTCCAGAAATACTCTATGAAATATTATTGTGACCTATAGTTACAAGGGTAGACTCTCTGCTTTTATTATTAATATTTTTCAGGTGTGTAAAAGATGCATGAATAATAATTCACAAATTTTCTTCCTAGTGTCCACAATTAGTGGTAAGATTCTTCCATGAGAAACTACAAGTGTCGAAAGACAGATAAAAAACAACTGGTACTATAGTCCAGGAGAAACTAGAACTATTTGCCAATATCTCATTTTGTCTCCAGGTGTTCTACTGCATCCCTTTAACTGCTGAAAAAAAAGCCCTGAATATTTTATATTTTCCACATAGGTCAACAATAACTCCAGGAATTTTAAGATCTTTTTCGGCTTTTGATTGTGCAAAGAGCTTTCAGTATGAATACTTAAGGTCTTCAGGGTAACATTAGAAGAGTAAGAAAGTTTTATCTCTTTTTTAATTGACATATTAATTTCTTGGAGACAGCTTTTACAGTGGAATAACATTTTATCAGTTTATCGTGAACAAAATGCAGTGCACAACTGCTTGTGTGCAATCCTTTGATCTTCACAGCTATTCAAATGGAATGAAATCATATCTCTGATAGGTATATGATATTCATATAAATGTAGATAAGGCCACATCTTCCACATGAGTATTTCACCCTTTTTATTTTCTGTACAGATAGACTACTACACCATGAGGCAAATGGGCTTGATATTTTCAACCTTTATCCAAGTGTAGTCCTTTACAGGTTTGTGGTGAGCTTTACAAACTGACCAAGCTACTTACAAGCCTAAAATTTGGGATCATAATTCATTATGAACTTTTGAAAATTCAAGCCAAAAACTATTGACAGGGAATTGCTGATATTGCAGGTATTGTTTTTTGCAAGGTTGAAATAAGTTCACATTTTTCTCTTTGTAATGTGCTAATGAATACTTAAATAAATTCTTTGTTTTGTGTTTCAAATTATACTGCTTTTAATATATGTATGTTGTCATAAAGCATGAGAAAATACTTCTAAGGAAGTCCAAAGATTAATTTTTTCCAGAAAAATAAATTCAGATTTTGGAACAGCATGTCAAGAGGGCTGACCTTTAAGAACTATATGGGTAGAGCTAAAGTTTTATTTGATTAATTTTATGTCTTGCAACACAGAAAAATACCTTTGTAGAAATATTCATAGCTCTGTAATATTTAGTTTCCTTCTGTAGATGAGATTGGACAACAGCTAGAGCTGAGGCTGAGAACCGAGTCTACACCTGACTGAAACAGCTGCTTCCTACGCAATGCTGTGAGAACATGCATTAAATCATACTTTGAAGGCACTGGTCCCTTATTTAAAAGAAACAAAAAAACCCCCTCAAGCAGAAAACACTTATTTACAAAAAAACAAACTGAAACAAACCAAAAACCACAGGCATGTTGAATAGAACTTCTAGAGGAGGAACATCTAGGAAGTGGGGTAGGAAAAAATCCTTCTGTCTATTTAGTAAAAATCTTCTGAGTCATGGATCTGAGACCACAAGTTCATCCCTGTGATTTGATTTGCTGTTGGTGAATGCATTATTGGGAAACCAGAGTGAACTATCAGAGATTAACAGCATCTTTCTTCACTTGAGTCAGCCTACTAGCTTCTCACTTGATAAAGGGAGATGGGGCCCATGTTGGTTTTGAAAAGTCTCTCGCTTCTGTTGATTAGCATAGGCTAATTCAGTTGTAAAAAAATATTTTCTATAATAATGTGTGTATATATATGTATATATAAATTATGAATAGGATTTTTTAAAAAATGGGCAAAATATACTGAGTGGGCAGTAAAAATCACTGCTTAGTTTCCTGTTATGCAGTTAACTTTGATTCATCAGAACCATGAAATAAATCTAGACAAAATTCTATTTCATTTTAGAGTATGACTAATTTCAGCTAATTTTGAGACAGCCTGGTCACATTTTAAGAGAACCTGGCCAATCTATTGTTTTAGGTGGCGATAGCGGGAATCCTTAGTGGGCTTAGTTTACAACTGCATAAAATTTTGGCAGTCTTCATTATGCTTCACTGGGAGTCTTGGGGCTTATTCAACCCAGAACTCACATTTAAACACAGAACTTATGAATTTTTATGAAAACAAACTGAGAAAACATCAGAGAAGATGCTAGTGCATTGGGATAGCGTGTAAGAGATAGCACATCTCATTATTTGTTTCCTTTTGTCTTTTTTCCATTCTACACTCTGTGCAAACATGCCATGAGACAGCTGCAGTAAATCTCAAGTTTTGCATAATGAAGAGAGTTAAGTCAGTCTTATGTTGTTTGAGCTACTCATATAACTGATTAAAACAAACAAACAATGTTTTTTTTACTCCTACTAGAATACAGCTACTATCTCCAGGTTTATTTCTCCTTTCCCATTTCTATCTCCTTTTCCCTTTTTCTCCCCCCTCCTTTTTTTGTCTCTATTAAAGAAAGGGACAAAGGAAAAGAGGAAGGCACAGAAGCACTCAAATCTAACAATTCCAGTAAAAGAAGTATTTCTTTGCAACAGTTTCAGTCAGCTTCAGGCTTTTTGGGAGTCAGCTTGAACTTTCAACAATGTTTTCGATCGTCAAATAATTGTCAAATCTTCTCTTCAAAGGCTGGCAAACACATGGGAATAGGACTTCAAGGATAAGGGTATTTTTAAATGGACAATGTAAGAAAGAGTTTATAGTGAACCTACAGTATAATGGAGATATGGTGACAGAATTCTTAAGCCAAACAAAAGAAAATATATCTGGTAGGTTGCCAAAACATAATAGAACTGTTCCTCTATTTCACATAATTTATGGGTAGATGGCTTTAAAGAATTGACCAACTTACAATACAGGATTTGAAAATATGAGTATTTTTCAGTGTTTTTCTTGGTTGAAGTTAGAAAAGGTGATAAATTTAATGATGAGTGGATTTCTCTTCTCAACAACTTTCTTTAGTTTCTTAGTGTTGAAATAAAATGGCATGAGGATAAGATTAGGCTACCAGCTAAATCTCTGGCAGATGCCAAAAATGCAAGGTCAGAGAATCATGCTGTTTGCAGGCTTTTCACCGAGGAATTTTTCGGAGTCTCAGCTTTTCTGAAGAGATGTACAGATGGCCCTTGCTGTGGCACTTGCCCCTGGGCACCTCACTGTGCCTGCTGCTGCATGATCCAGGTGGGGTTTGAAAGCCAGTCTTCGCACTAGGCTAAGGGCAGCTTCCACGAGACAGTGGCACGCTCTCCCTGAGATAAAATGATTCAGTGAGGCTAATATAGTTCTGACATCACAGCCCAGGCCTGACCTGACAATCCTAGTTTTCCATCAGTTGTGGCTAAAATACTGGCCTACAGAGCACACTTGGGCCTCACGCTCTGAACTCCCTTTTCATAGCACATTACGCACTGTGCTCAAACAGCCAGCAGGTCTGCGTCCCAGAGAGTGCTGCCAGTATAAACACTCACACACCTTTGATGAATAGTGAGGAAGCCTTCCTGACTGTGCTCTGAAAAGAAGTTATTATGGAGAGGCAGCACTCTGGTCAGTTTTATAGGTCTCTGCTGGGAGTCCCCCGCTAAATACCTGACTGCTAACAAACACCTGAACTGGGGAGACTGAACACAAATCACTTTGCTGGTGAACTGTGAGTCTGAACTAATAATGTATAGTAGTACAGAAATGAAGAGCTTAACTATTTCAGGAATGAAACAGCCTGTGTGTTTTCCAATGTGAAGCTGTACAGAACATTCTTGGCTCTCTCTCTGTGAATGGCTTTTTCAGACGTATGAGGGTCAATGTGTGCGGAAGATGCGTATTTTAAAGCATGCAGTAGGATGCTATGTAGAGCTAGTTACTGTTTGAGTGTTATTGTTTGTCCATGCATTGCTAAAAAGCCAGTATGCCCACAGAATTGTCAGGAGAAATAGCGTAATTACATTTTGTAATTAAAACATTTGGTTATATACAGAGGGAACACTCTTCCGGTTGATAAAATACTATAGACAGAGCAGGTGAGTCTAGTTCTGGTTGTTAGAATATTACTTCTATGCAAACATTGACCTCAGTTTTGTAGCTTAAATGCTTTAAAACAATTTTGCACAGATAAAAAGAACTGGCATGATATGCCAAATATTACTCATCACTTTTCAAAGTTAGTTCTTTCAAATGCATCCAGCAAGGCAACCTCGGCTGTATAGAAACAGTTACATGCAAATAAAAAGTGCTTCAAGTCTCTACTCCTTGATACTTCTATTCTTTTGGAGACCATCATCGGCCCTTCTGCAGAAGGGTAATCCTGAAACTGTGCAAACCCCAGGAGATCATCAGAATGCGCCAAACTGACAGTACCATACAAACTGATCCCTGATTCTCAATTATATTGTTGCTCAAAACATTGCAGGCCTCTTAATTCTTCTTAATTCACTTCCTCTTCCTCTTATTGCTGAAGATATTGTCACTCTGTTTTCTTAAAATGTTCCAGAGTTGGAAAGGCAACTCTACTGAATAAGTGTAGAGAGTCCTTTATTAGAAAAAGTAATTTCCATATTAATCAACCATATGTTGCACAAACTTTATTTTCTCTTAAGATAACATTACTTTTTCTCTTAATATAATGTATTATTAATTTTTAACACAGACCATACCAATGGGCTTTGAGGACTGGTTTTGACTCCAGTTCCTAAGAAAGAATCCCTTCCTTACCTCCAAGAGTAAACAAGCATGCTCTGTTGCTGCCTACTTTGCCATTATGCTCTCGCTTATAATTATTCTTGCTGGTGTCCCTTGGTTTATGCAAACTAGGATTACACAGAAGGGATTATCTTTCTTCTGAAAGAGCAGAAGTGCCTTGTTAAATTCTATGTACTTGTACCAGTATACAGAAAGTACTTCTGCTGATGCCAAATTAAAGGCAATTTGGAGTAGTTTTAATGAAACCACATAAACTTCCTATATTTCTTTGATGAGGTACATAATGATGCTGGTCCCTACTGTCATCTAGGTTTCCAACTACTCTCTTCTATTAGACTGTTTGCAATTACTTGCAGTTTGGCCAGACTATTTGAGCTGATATTTCCCATTTCCTTTCTGGAGGCAAATTACAGTTAAAATGCCCAACTGTTTCTGTGAAAAAAGGCAACAGAAAATAAAATATTTTATGACATTAAATTAATTCTATTGACCTGTGCTTGGATAGCTCAATTTTGTGTTAACAGCAAAAGTTTGAAATTTGGCTGGAATGAGTCCTTTGTGTGAAGGACATGGTTTTTCTCTTTACAGGATCTGTAAAATACCCAGCCAGGAGCTGTAACATGCAATGTGCACCTGTAAGCATCAAGCAACACGTGCAATGTCAGCTACCTGTGAGCAGTATTTGTTTGAACCATGGTAGTCTGATTGGTAAAAGTAACAGGAACTGAAAAGTGCAATGAGATCCAACTGGGATAAATCATGGTATTTCACTCTCTGTGGAAGTCAATCACTGTAAGAGAATTTGTCTCAAGCCTACAAGCTGCTTTGGTTTAGGCATCTAGGCATCTTTTGTGGCTATCTTGGTCCTTTCAGTCCCCCCATTGCAATTATAAATGACTGCCATTTTTCTGGTTTTATTTCTTGTTTATCTCTTGTCTGCCATAAATTTAAGTAAAGGATATTCTCACAATTTTCTCATGGGAAGCTAAAATCCTTGATGTATTTTGTGAATGTGTAATACCATTATGAAGAAATTAGTAACTACAAATTTAAACACAACATTCTCATTTTAGCATACCTGTAACAAATTGAGGCCTTTCGAAGATAAGGAAAATATAGTGAGGAGACCAATAACTTTATTGTTTAAAATGCTCCTTTACCACAGTCTTACAACTTTAGATAACCACTTAACTTTCACTGATTAAATTCCTCATACGTATGACAAAGGTACTAGTGTAGTTAGAGAGTAACTATAACAAAAGACTTTGTAGTTTTCTTGATATTACAATAGAGAAGGTGATAAAAAATTTGATGTAAATAGAAAAAATGTAGATGTATGCTTAATATTTGGAAATAAATCCTAGATCTTCCTTTTTTATTCAGTTACTAACACAATTAAAATCTATTGTATTAATGTCCTTACTACCTGGATTTTTTTATGACAGAGTATTGATATGGGTGGAAGTTGTATAAATAAAGCAAAATCAAGTAAGTAATATCTAGCCATTGGAAACAGGTCTCTGCTTTTGTCTTCCCTGAGATATGGAAGGATGACTTTTGGCAAATTTTCAATAATTACATGTAGATTTCAATTTTGGTGTCCCAAAATATGTAATTTCCAAAAAGCAGTTATTTATGGCTTTAGTTCTTACAGACAAGAAGTAGCTTTCTCTGGTATTTCAGTGTTTTTCATTGCTATTACAGCAAATTTAATTTTCTATTCTAATCCATGACCTTTATGTCAGCAGTACTGCATATGCATAACGGTTAATCTTACAAATAAAGGGACTGGATTCTTATTTTAACTCAGTAATATTTGTTCACTGTAACTCTTGATTGCAGTGGGTAGAAATTAAATCACTTTGTCTACCAATTCCTGAAGTATCACAACAAATCTTTGCTTGGGTTCTCTCAATGATATGCTTGCAATAAGATTCTTTATGGCATGAGTCCGCAATCTGACTCTGAACTGATGTCAATCAGCAAACCATGTGCTAAATTCCTTTAATTTGGTAAATGCAAAGTAAAATAGTAAAAGTTCATTATTTTTCCTAGTAGTCTCAGTAAGTCTGTTACTTTTGTTTTTCTTAAAATGCTTTGCATCTAAGTATTTGTAGAAAGACACATTTTTAAAAATCAGGCTTTCTGCTTGAATATATTTCTGTTCTTTTCTCTGATTTAAGTCTGGATTACATTTTTAGTACCTCACAGTTTGACATTATCCACAGAGGTATATATCCTGTAAAATGCAGTTAGAAACATTATAGCACAGTAAGTTTAGATTATCATTGAAAAGCTCACACTACTTGCATGTCTGTATCTTGACAGAAATAAACAAGCAAGCACTTGGTAATATTATCATTATATGCTCTATTTAAACAAAGACAAAAACCTAGGCCTCGGCCCATGTTATTATTTTCTTTGCTGCGTACCAACCGATAGGAAGAATATCCATTAAAAAGTGTAATCAAAATAACTGTTACTTGCAAGCAATTTCAGCAGTTAATATCCTTATTTTGCAATTTATTTGCTTAAAGATTATCAATGCAGGATAATGCATAAGACCTGCTTACCAATTCTTTTATCAAGTTTTCCTTGGTTAAATCCTTTTTTTTTTTTTTTTAACCTCTTTGTGAGAAAACATTTCACCAGAATACTAAGTAGGCCATTTCATTTAGTTTACCACACTGATCATGCTGGGTGTTACGGAGAAATTATTTCGGAATTCTTTCACTGAAATAAATGAGTTGGAGCCTGTCCTGACTTGCTCTGCATAATACAGGCACCGAGCCAGCAAAACAGCTTCTGTGGGAATGAACTCTTATCAACTTCCAGTAGCTGAAATCCAATTCTGTGCAGACATCTTTTCTTTATTAAATGATGAAATACTAAATAGCAAAGAAAAAAAGTGCAATTTAGTATCATCTAGTGTTTATTAACAAATAGTAATAAACATAAAGGTGGTGGCTATTTATATTAAGGTTAGATGATGACACTAGTGAAAATCATGGCCTAGTTGTTCTGGGCCCAAACATGTACTGCAAATCAGTCCCTGCTGTGAAGAAGTTCAAATGATCCTACCTGGAAAGTTTTACTTTGTCTGCCTTCAGTTCAAATCACAATCCTACAATAGCATTATGCATGTTAACCCCCAGCACCATGATCACTTCTGCTCAAAATTGGTAAGGGTAGGAGAGAAATCAAGGGAAATGACTTGTCCTGTGCCTTAAAGCTGATTAATGTTGATGTGGAAATGCATTTGAGCATTTCTGAGTTTTCTTTGCTTTAATGTTCTGGCCTCTAAAGAAAGGATGGTGACTTGATAAAGGTCATTGATCAATCATTATCGTACAATCTTTCTTTTAGTATAATAGCTTTCTTAATATTTTATACATGCTTTTCAATTTTGTTTTGTTCTCTCATTTTGAAATGCTGGGCAAATATGTTTCTTTTGAGCCTAATCCTTCAAGATGCTGAAAGAGCATAATTCCTACCGGTATCAATAATGTCCCCTGCAAATCCAGCAAGGTCTTTGATTCTTTTCACTGATACTCTTCATTTTGATATTTTTCCCTGAACCTGTCAGGTATTCATAAATGTGTTTGGAACATATTTGTGAAGCATTTGCGCCAAATGTTTTCTACTTAATGGCGCAAATTAAGTAATTTCTTAATTCTACTTAATTAAGAAATCACATTTGAGATTTGGTATAAACTAAGAGTTCATTATTTGATTTTTAAGCAGCTCTGGAATAGTCTGTGCACTTTTAGGAAAATAATTCAGCTGTCTTTACAGGCACAACTCACTAGAAACCTTCCCCCAAATTATAATACTTCAATTAACTCTCACTGTCCTGCATTGAACTGTAGTTCTCAAGTGTAATCAATCGCCACAGTCAGCTAATGATGGTAACAAAATGGTAGTTTGGTTACTAAACTATTTCTCCATCAGCTTCAAGCTTGAGGTTCACCACAGTCTTCCCATTTTATAGGAACACTCAAATTCTAGTGGCACTGCTATGAAAGGACCTTTATGCTACCAGGAGTACCTTTAAATCAGGCAGCCACTTCCTAAGGTGTTATTTAAATGTTATTAAATAAACAACCTTCCAGCTATTGAACAAAATGATACCATTAAGAATGTATAAACCATTATGTTACACACAGCCTGTCTAAAGAAATGTGATAAACTGAAATATACCTTTTATAAAAAACAAACAGTAAAGCAAACAAACAACAAAAAAAACCCCAGAATGCCTTCTGCAACATGGGAAAGACTTTCATGTTTCAGGATTTCTCCAGGACTCCCCAAAACCTAAAAAGGTGTTGTCTATCAAGTACTCTGAAGAAATGGGGCTGCAAAGAATCTAGGAGAATGCTAGTATGAAGAGGCAGAGAGGTGAAAAAACCCACTATTCAGCAATTTAATCAATGCAGGCAAACAGAAATTATTTTCACGTGGTCTTAATCCAAAGCTGGGAAAATTAATCAGGTATATTCATTGATTCTTTATAACTTGTACCTTCAAAAGTGCTGACATACTCCTTTCCTTTTTGTTTTGTTTTCTGCAAGTGTTTTGATCCTTTCCCGGGTGAGGAGTGTATATATATGTGTATAAAATCACTGTTTGCATATTCAGCATTTTCTTGTATTTGTGCTTAATATCTTATCACTGAGAAATTAGCTGATGAAGATCTTCCAACAGAAAGAACACTGAGTTGTTATTACATCGTGTCTTGGAGCAATTAGAGGGAATGATGTCTATAATAATGCTGGATATGGATTTCTGTATTCAGACTTGGAAGACTTGAACACCAGATAGATTCATTAGCTGAGTAGCTTGAGAGGCCGTGTAGAAAAATAAAAATATGATTAGGACTCTGGTTATGATGTATTAAAATAATAATGAAGCTAAAAGTTAATTCGTAGAAATGGTGACAAAGATTTTTGATAGACTTTTCCTGTATGTATTTAAACCTTGTATGAGAAGGCATCAGGCAATGTTGACAGAGGTCTACCTGTACTAAGACTCACTGCAAAGTATTTATTTAACCTTGTTTTAATTTATGGGAGAGGGAGGGAGAGCAGGAAAAGGAAGAGAGCAGACTTGACACCTTGGGTCAATTTTTGTTTCTTCAGGGGTGGCCCAACAAAGCAATAAATGTTGACATTTTCAGTAGAAAAAAAAAATAGTCTCCTGTGTAAGTGGAAGACAAGTGGGAGGAAATGAAAGCTAAAAAAAAAAAAAGTACTTGGAATACCCTCATGGGACTGAATGAATGAATTGAAAGAAGCCATTCAGGTAGTTAGGGATGTGAATTTAGATGAGCTCTGTTCTGTTTGTGAACTCTAACATGGCTACAAATGTGCTAAATAAAACAAAATAAAAATGAACATGAAACATTCATTTAGGCTGCCACATAATAGGTACATCCACAAGCAGTGTCAGCTTTTACAGACCAAAAAGGATTATGCAGTTTATACATCTGAAAGCTAGTGGGAAACCATTGCTTCCTACCACTGATCTTCTGATAGGGATGAGCCTATTCAACCCCAAAATGGAAAAACACCTGCTTAAGTTTTGGAAAGATTTTGATATCATAAAAATGCATTCATCACCTGTCTATCCCTAGATTTTCAGTTTCGTCATTTATATCAAGTATTCACTTTAAAAACACAATGGTAGTAAATAGGACCATACAGGTTAAAATAAGAAAGAATGAAAAAAAAAACCAACCAACCAACAAACAAAAAACCCGAACCCTAATATTTTACTTTATTGCTTGATGTGGGCTGGAGCCCTTTTGTCAAGTATATTATGAACACTAACAAATTCATCAAGGTGTCATGTCAGTATTTCTTACATTCTGCCCTTTTACATGTGTAGTTGCAACATGTTAAGCTACAGGATCATACATATTTCTGACCTAACTCCTCAGTCATCAGGGAGGTTAAAGCAAAAGCTGTACGCTACCCAAAGACTTCAAAGGTCTAACAGTGGATAGAGGTGTAGTCTGTGTTTTACTGTGTAAAAAAAAGAATGCACCTCAGTGCCAGTAAATTCACCTGCTTGAATCCTACCTATTAAAAGAAGAAAGAAAGGTTACACCTCAAAGGAGAGTACATGTGCACTAATTAGCTTGTCTAATATATGTTAGGATGGGGGATCTTGGAGGTCAGGCACTGAAAGTAGAATCTGGAGATTTGAACCTAGCTTCTTGCTTAATTGTGAAATCCTTTGTGTGCAAAAACCTTTCACAGATCTCCTGAACTATTCCATGGTTAATATTCTAGTCCTGAAGCATAGTTAGGAGCTCAAGGAAGGAGAGATAGAAGATAAGCTGGATAAATATAGTCACAAATATTTCTGACTAGAGAAAGTTATGGAGATTCACATGCTGTATGAATGAGCTGGAGGAATTGCCTCAGACCAAAACGTCATTTGAACAGGACTGACAGAAAAAACAGTAGATGATATGTATAGTAAGGAGTGAACAGAAATAATTTTCAGCCAAACAGACTAAAAGTAATCAACAGCAAAAATGCCAGTATAATTTGTCATTTCAGTTTTTCTGGGAAGCAAAGAAGTTGCAAACGGTAAAAGTGATTTTAAAAAACCCCAACGCTCGAGAGAAACTAAAGATAAAATAAAATTGTGGAATCTATATGCAATAAATTAGTAGAGTTAAAAAAAAAAAAAGTAGATGTGATTAAATAGCATATAATAGGGACAGTCAAAGGAACACTGTAGCTGAAAGGAATGCTTCACGAATCTCACAGAAAGCTTTCTGAAGAAGTTAGTAAATGTGTTAAGCATGACAACGCCCTCATGAGAGGCTTATAAATTAAAAAATACATAAAATATATGAAATGTATAAAATAGGTTGTGCTGAGGCAAAACAGAAGGTGCTTTAGGAGATTGGTCCAGAATGGAAGGAATTTCCAGTAGAGTTGTTGGGGTCTATGCCAGCACTTTCACTCTTCAGCATGTTCACAGATGATCTGCGACTGGAGAGGAAAGAGAACAAAATAGGACAAAAAAATTGTAATGAAGTAAAATTGTTCCACTGTATGAAACACAGATCATGCCTACATTCTGTTAAATTCAGGCAGCTCCTTTTGTAAAGCATAGTAAAACTAGAAAATGCAAGAGAGGTGCCAACAAGAATGAAAAAGTTGTGCAATGGTTTCTGCTGAAGAAACATGGCAAAAGCTCTCCCCCCTGGGAAAACATGACTGAGAAGTCATATATATATGTAAAGATGTAAGGAACCAAATATATTGAGAGTGTGGATCAGGAACTAGTATTCACTATTGCTTATATCAAAAAAATGCACGTTAGGCAGAAGTGTTAAAACAAGTGAAAGAATTACTTTTTTACACAGAATGTAATTTACTTACAGAAGTCGTTGGCCCCGGATGTTGAGGATGCTGGAAGTAAAGAGTGATTTATTAAGGAAGTAAACTACTCTGGGGCTCCTGTGAACAGAGATCCAGTCTTCCAGAATAAGAATATGCATTCCCTCAGTGCCTGCTCCTGGCCATTGTTGAAAGAGACACTGATGAACAGCCTCTATGATCAGAGCCAGCATAGAGGGGTTAGTATCTCTGCACCTATAGTTACAGGGACTCCCACCCCCAAAAAAGTGAGAATTGCTTTATACATGGGAAAACTGTGAAACCTAACAGCAGCATTAAACTACAGATTTATGTAATAGTTACCCAGGTCTCTCCAGAACAGTATGCTTGGAACAAAGATGCAGCTAGAAGTATGATAATCATACATCTTTTTCTTGAGTCATTTCCCCTCTTAGTAAGTGAGCTTGTTCCCTAGAAATACAAAAAATGTTCTTGCTGAGAATGTCTATAATAATGGGACCTTTTACTATGTATAGTTATTTTCTAGTGTTAATCATATTGTCACTATCAGAGATGCGGAACATAGCCTGAATTTCTCCTACTGTCTTTCTGTAGTTCACTATAGTTTTGGTTTTTGCTTTCCTACTACAAATCACAAATTTATTAGACATATTCTGACTGCTGGTGGCTGGAATAGATATACTGTAGGACTTTCCTGAGTTCATATAGGTTGCATGGTTGGTAGCTATTCCTGGCACTTGACATGTCCCCAGTGATGGTTTCTTGTTTCTAAATCTCAGCAGAAATGGGGTTTATAGCATAGGGATCTGTTGTATAAACTGGAGAAGCCTTTTACTTCATTCCATGTTAACGTAGAATTGTAAGTATGTGACGTTATATTTTACAGAAAAATAGGCATTCTTTCACATGTTGTGTGAAAGAGTATAATCTTGGGACATGCATTACCTCATTAGTATGTTGTATAGGGGAAGAGCTAACCCACAAATAATGAATCACACAAGCAGTTAAAAAAGCCTACTGTAGTTAGACTAAACCTGCAGGTACAGGAGAATTCTGTGCTATAATATACTCTCCCAGTTTTGTCTGTTAAACCTTCAGAGATATTCCTTGCCTCTTGTTGTGTGCATGAAGTAGGAGACCTGATAAAGAAAATTTTTAAAAAGCATTTGTGTACAGAACCCATGACATTTAAGTATTTAAGTGCATGGTCATTGTTCCTGAGTAACTCCTGAGTGTCTGCCCAACAGCTATCTTAATATAGAAAAATGAATGGCTAATGCCTATGAGAGAAAACATAAATAAGGGGCAGTTTGTTCACAGTGAATGGGGCTAGTGGGATGGAAGACTGTAAAATAAGAGGAGTCTAATTTTGTTTGGCTTAGTCTTACAGTGAGTTCCTCTAGATAACGAAAAACTGGGTTTATTTTTTAAAATATTTTTTCACTCTTAATCCCTATAGTTGAATGGTAATAATTGAAATAATGGTTCATACCAAAAACAGTTTGTGGAGATGCCTATGCAGCAAATGAGAAGTTAGTTGTGGTAGATCTATGACTTGCTAAAACTAGGCAGGCATCATTTGCTGGAGAAAATAAATATTTTTTCTCTCCAGCAACTATATACACCAAACTGCTAAAAATGTGCATTAGTGAGAAAGGCCACTGGCTGCAATGACGTGTCAAACTTTCTGGTGCAAATTAATATATGGGAATTTTATATATTTTTTCAGAGGAAGGCATTCTAAACTACAGGTGTTTTAGCTTTACATGTATATGAAACAAGCAAATACAAAGAAGGTAAACCATTGTTTAAATTCTGTTTATGCAGAATATGACTACCGAGCCTGATGAGATGCTTCCTCCATGAAGAAAAAACCCACTTCATTCAACACTGCTTTGAAATGAGAAGTTTTTAGTTAAAACTCAACAATGTGATAACCCTTGTTTGCATGACTAAACCTAAATTTCTACAACACAGTTAACATCAGATGAGATCAAGGATACTCTGAATGAGTAAAGAGTTTTGCTGTCATTTTGTCCCTCAGAGTACCTTCCAGCAGCAGTTTCATTTAGGGCTTGTCAGAACTGCTCTATCACAATACCAAGAGTGGTGGGCTCTATCCTCTTCTGACACCACTGAAATGGCACTGCTGGTTTCATATCACCCTTCAGCAAGCTGAAATGATTGCTCAGGAGCTGGTGCAGCTAATGGAGGTTTAAGCAGGTGCTGACACTTCTTATTTGAGTGCACTTGTTAATTAAATGTGAAATGAAAGCACACGTTGCAGCAATAATCTGACAGAAGACATGTCATTAAGCACTCTGCCAACTCCTGATCAGAATGATAGGCTTGAAGTTATATGGGAAATATTAGATTTCAAAGACAAATTTTAAACTTTACTCCTAAAGAACATACATTTCTATGAAGATATTATTTTATACGTTTAATATTGAAGACCATTTCTCCCTTTCCTCCATTCTGTATCTCTGGAACAAACAAGACCAGATAAGGTTTATGGTGGAGAGGTGACAGGTTTGAAGCCTAATCTGCCTCTAGGGCATTAGAGGTTATTGATATCATGACAGGCCTTTTCCTTTTGCTGTGTTGCATTTCATGACTCAGCTGTCATTAATGACTGCAATGTTTAGCCATATGTGCCCATTCAGTCTTGCTGCTAAACCAACAACAGGGAAGACCCTTTATTCTAATATTGCATTGTTCCTTAGGGAACACAACCGAGGTCCTACTAGGGATCCCAATCACTGGTTCTCTGATGCACATGAGTTAAATTGCACCACCTGAGACCAGGGCTCTGGATGGGTGGCTTGAGTCAATATTGTCTGCAGTCAACAGAAGAATCTCACTGATTTTAACAGCACACTGGAACTGTTCCTTGGCCCACAGTTTGGGCTTTGAAACAAATAACGGGGTTGGAACACTGGATTTATTTTAAGCTGTAAAATTGGTGTTAAATATATTTGAGGTTAACCATATGTTAATGACATTAAATGAAAGATTAAGTCAAATAAATGTAAATGATAGTTCTTGGAAGCATTTAACCTGTCTGTAACCATGACAAGAAAGTGAAAATTCTTGAGACCATTTTTGGTTTCTGTATATAAATTAGTTGAATTTAATTGAAATCCTTCAGAACTTGACTTTAGTATAGTTCACTGCTTTTACCTTCAGTTTATTAAATTTTTATGTCTTCCATATTCTATGCATTTAGTTTTCCAGTAAATGACCACAGTACAGTAGTTTCCCAGCAGTGACATAATACTACAGAAATAGTCCAAGCTGAGTTCACTTCAAAGTGTTACATTTTTGTCTTTGTTTCTTGCCTTTCATTTATTTTTTCCTGCAGAAAAGGGTTCAGGGTTGCTTAAAGTTTTTATAATAGGAAACATATACAGAATATTGCTGTTTATAAACAGCAGTAACTGTGCAACTGATCTAATGCCTTGCTAATTGTGTGTGAGTGTAGAACCATGATTATTCCTGCAGATTTTTATATAATCAAGCCTTTTGACTAAGATGGTCTTTTTTTCTTGTCTTTATTTTAAATGAAGGCCTAGATAAAAGCTAATTGCCTGAAACTCCCTGATAAGACAAAAGACAACACACTGATATCTTTCTGAACAAGAAATGAATACACCAAGGAAGCTCAAGCCTTTGTGTCTGCTTGGAAACTGGCAGAAAACTCTTGTGGTATTACTTAGTCAAGGACTATGTAGATAAATAAAGCTAGAGGAATAACACATCTTTATTTTGCCAGCTTTCTAGTTCACTTTCTGTTGGACTCTGATTAAAGAACAGCAGTTATCAGCATTCATATATCAGTACAACAGAATTATCTCAGTATTTTAAGGAGAAGTCACATTCACTGCTTCTTTTCAGCCACAACCTGTTCTCCTCTAAACCACACCCTTAACTGCACCTGGCCTGTATACCTCTTCTATCAAACACTATTTTTTTCTTTTCTTTTTACAAAGGTTTGAGTAAATAGTTAATGCATTTATTGTGTAGAATTATAAATAAACGTAGAACCGAGCCCTGTTTATTGCAACACTTTCTCTAGGATGGGCAGAGACAATCATACCTAATGCCAAGAAAATGCCTGCTTTGGCTCAAGACTTTATTGTAAGCCATTCTTAAGCCAAGGACATTTTGCGGACTAGATCCAAGTCAGTATGGAGATGGAAGTGTATAATATTTTGTCAAAGATGGAAACTTAACAGTTGAATTCACTTTATAATTACTTAGTGCATATATTGCATATACCTTGTCAATGTATTAGGCTTCATTTTCATTTTAAAAGTACCCCAACAGAAGAGGAAAGGAAGAATGAATCAGAAATATTGCAACTAACCTTAAATTCTATTCCTGAAAAAAATATTTGGGATGTCAGTTACCAGCTTGTGACATTTTTATCATAATTCTGATTTGCCCAGCCCATCTCTCGTTTCCCAAATGTATTTGCTCCTAAAAAATGCCAATTTTCACAAAAAATAAGTAAAGTATCACTTTGCTGAGTCTGCTAGTGATGATACATCATGCTGTAGGATAGCTGTCATGTAGTTTTAGAATTTTTTATTTATGTCTTGAAATAATTTATTTATGGTACAATTGGACTTGTTTATTTTTTATATGTTCTTTTTTAATGGGAAAAACAAATATAGATAGCTAAGAAAAGAGCTGACACGTAAATCTCAGTATTAGGTGAGTCTCTTGGGGTTAAGTAGAAAGATTTTAGTAATCGTTCTTTTGCAGTGCTGTCTTTTCTGTATTATTGTGAGTAGATTCATGCTAAATTTTGGCTATTGTACCATGAATTAGGATGAAGTTCTGTGTTTGTTTCTCACTGGGAATCAAATGACAGTCCTGGCTTTGTTGTGCCTAATCCAAAGCAGAAGTGAAAAAAATGACTTCTGGTTTGAGCTTATTTGTTAAAACCACTGACATAGATTCAGATCTGGAAATCTGACACTGACTCCTCTAATCCATCTGCCTTTTCATCTGTAGAAATATAGACTGGTACAGTTCTAACACAGTGAACCCTAGGAAGTATTTCTTTTTGCAAGTATAAACCGCATATACATTATGTGTCATTCCCAGGCCTCCTTTTCATGCATTCTGGGTTTTTTTGAGGGATGTCAGGTGTTTGCTTTCCTGTGTTCGAATCTGGTCACTTCACAATTTGGAGTCTTCTGCAAATGCTCCAATAGGTTTTGAATTCTTATTAATCAAGAGCACCTGGGAAGTGCATCCACTTATCATGTATGAGTGGTCCTAAAGAATGGAAACTATATTTGTCATATGACAGCAATTACAAAACCTTAAAATATTCCTTTTCTTTGAGATAAACACTACACATATTTCCAAAACCTGTTTATAGAATGAAAGTTATGTCACCTCCCTACCGAACCCTACTTTCTTTTTCATTGTATACGGTGTCTCAGCTACTTTCTGACCATCTCAGCAACATGTATGTTACTTTTCTGAGGTATCCTAGCCTCTGTCCTAAAGGCTGTTTATGCAGTTGAATACCTTATCGTGGAAGGGACTCAAGACTGGCAGTATGAAGAATAACAAGATACTGTGTTTCTGCTGCACAGTTTCAATCCATTTCTTGAAGCCAAAAATTTTCCTCTGGTTGCTTTACACTAGCAACCACTAGTTGGTTGTAGTGTTCATAAAAATATTTATATGTATTTATGAGAATATTTTGCCTGTCTTCCTAAAATGTGAGCCTGTACCTGCACGAACATGCTTTTATGACACTTTAAAAATATCTCTTGGAAGTCCAATGCAGGTAGAAGTTCTGCTTCTAGGATCACATTTTATATGAAACAACATAATATAGAAAATTCCACATGACATATCCACTAAAATAACCCCAGCATTTGTTTCATTCATTAATTGTGCTTTGCATCAAATTATAGTTAATGAAGTGCTAGCTGCAATTAAGTGTGTAAACATTGGAAATTGATTAGTATCTTTTTAAATGCTTCTCCTTTTAGGTTAATTATGCTACCTTTAGGACCTTAAAAATCATGGGAGTAACCTGTTTTACAGTATTGTTGGTATTCTTTTCTTATTTGTATCCAGAAACGAAAGAGCATAGCAACATGCTATTTTGTAAATTACCTAACTGTCTTTAAAGTTCCTAGCTGAGGTTTTTCTAGAGCTCTGGAAAGTTTTTAACTCATTAGGATAATAAAATAAGTACTTTGGTACATTATTAAAAAAAATTCTTTAGCAGGATCTGGCCTAACCATTGGGAAATAATTTAAGATCATGAGAAGTTAACATTTAGCTCAGTGCAGAATCACATGAAACATCTTTTGGTAGATTGGCCAATTGACCTTTGCTAGAAGTACAAGGACTCTCTTTGTGGTCTATTTGCCTTTCATATATAAAGCTTCAGTGACCTGGATCTTGGACATTAACTTAATGTAAAATTTAGTTGTCAGTTCTTTTATATACAAAGATAGATAAAGATATTAATATTCAAAAAGAGTTTTGTCCTTCAACCCAGTTGAGCTGGGCAGATAAAATTACCTGAAGTTGAACATAATGACAACTGTCCGTGGTTTATGCAAGCCATTGGTGTAAAGCCAATGTTACCTCAATAGAACAAGTCATGTTTTTCATACTCTGTTAGCATTTCCTAGGCCTCCACTTTCTGATTGGAAAGAAAGTTTATACAGTAAGTCATGGTCAGTCTGCTTTATTTCCTTTTTTCACCAATTAGGCTGGAATATTACTTTTTAATTATCAAAATAAATATTTTCTAAAAATAACCCAATTGCTATTTGAATTTTCCTATTATGTACATGGGATGTATTAGGAACATTGCAAGTGGTGAATTTTTGCTCTTGTATTAAAGGGAAAAAAGAGTATAGATATTCTAAGAGGATTCAGTTCCCTTCATCTTAAACTGGTTTGCACAGTTCTTCTGATTTCAGTTGAAAGAAAAATTTGAAGTAGAACTTTTGAAATTTGAGAACTAGAGCACATCGCTGAAACAAATGTATTCCTATATTGCATTTTATCACAAATATAAGCACAACTTAACTATTGTCAACTTGATAGCTCATAAAGTGAAGACTCTACCAAAGCACTCAGTCAAGCACTCGGAAATATTTATGCACTATCATATTTCAATGAACTATCTACAAATTAATAAGCATTAATGTCATGTAACTTTAACAGAAAAGGATATGTTCTTACCAGAAGATCTCAAACTATTTTATTTGCAATTTGATTCTTTTCTGCAGAGAACTCATAAATGAGTTATTTGACTGCATACTAAGTAAAGAGAGAGACAGTATTTTTGTTTCATGACATTTAGGTAGGACATCTAGAAGTTCATGCTAACCTTGTTACTGTTTATACCTTATTATGACTAGCAGATTCTATGCTCTCAGAAATAGAAATTGAACTATATCATTAGATCTCAACAAACAGAAATAACATTATCCTTGCCTCCAAAAATTACCTCTCTGTGACTGGGAGGATTTCTTACTCAAATGTTGGTGATGACCAGGAACCACAAAACAAAGAGCCAAATCTCCAGCAAATCCACAGGACAGCCTCTAATACAAACAGAAGCAACCACAATTGGAAGAGTAAATAACACATATTAGAGAGAACACAGTAGCATGATTTCAACACCCACCTTTATGTTTAATGTCTTGTTGTGACATATGTTTCAGCTAGAAGAAAACCATTTATAAACAACAGAAATATATTTTAATGCAATATATAAAAAGGCAAAGTGTGTTCCCAACTATGAAACTGCCAAATAAAAACAATTATGATAAATCACCTGAGAAAAAATCCTGGAGTGAACTCCTGGCCCTGGTCTCAGACAGTGGCAGGACTCCCATTGACGTCAGTGGAGAATGATTTTACCTCTGCTTTTCGGCCTGCCTGATGGGAGGAGCATCACCAGATGCAACTTTCAGTTGTCATATCAGATGTCACTTAAAACTTCTGTAGCAAGTGCTCTTTTCTGTGTGACTCATTTCAAACAAGATATGTGGAGTACTCGGAGGTCTCCTCTTGCCCAGTATGGGTTTCCCTTTGGTCAGAGATTTCTTTCTTGGGGACTACTGAAAAGCTTCACATTTGCTGGAGGAAATTCCTGTCCCCAAATTATTTCATTCACGTTCCAGTCCTTTTGCCAAACTTATGATTTATTTGGGATTTGTGGAAGCAGGAATCCTGAGGAATATTAGAGCTGCTGCCTCGCAATCAAATCTCCTGCTCACCTCGCTGGACTCAGGCAACCGTTGCCTCCTGCACACAATACTCTATTTCTTCCAAGATTTCTGGAAGCACAGAAAGCCAGACAAAGCAGGCAGCTGCCAACCACAAACACACTCTGACATTTTTCCATACGGAAAGCAGTTTTTTAAAGGAGATGCCAAGACAGCTTATGTAAAGGATTCTGGGAAGATCTTTTGCATACTCCCTCTCTAACTAGTCTCCTCTCTTTTTTTCCCTTTTGATTCACAAACTTTGCATTTATAGACCTTATTTTCCTAGCTCTATTTTTGTTACTTTTCATTGTATTATTTTGCATTTACCTTAACCTTTTTAATACATTTGTTCCTTTTTCTGACTTGTTCACTTTGTAGTTGACCTCTTACCAGGCCAATGACAGTCATACTGAAACCCCAGGAAAGACTCAGTCTTCAAATAAAGAAACTGGTGGGAATAAGTCAGAAATAAAATATCTTTATTTTCTTTTGATGTTCAACTCCTTTAACCTGTCAATTTTAAGAACAGGAATTTTATCTAAAAAGCAAAAAGAATTCTTTTTATAGCTACACACACACACAAAAAGATTTCCTTATGGAAGTAGGATATGCACATTGGGACAATGCGTGATTTTAATGAGGACTTCAAAAGGGAATGTGATTATTTTAAATTATGATTTTTGCCTTTGATGTCAAAGTGAAAGACGATTACATTATATGTTGCAAAAGTTAACTTTAGAAAAATTTATTTTTACTTACTTTTTATGTCCGTGATAATGCTGTGTATCTTAACGGAACTGTTTTTTGACATGTGAAGGATTTATTCACACTCTGAGTGGATCTCTTTGGTTCTCATTAAGTTAATTTAATCATTAGGTATTACAGGATACTAGATCCCAGTGTCCAGGTATCTTCCTTTTCACAGCCTGGAAAGTCAACAGCCTCACATACTAAGCTGGCTGACCTTCTTTGTCAGTTCATCTAAGAAGGCCCTTTCAAAAGGAATAGCTTGAGAAAAACCTTGTGTAGATATCCAGCCAGTCAAAGGATGGAGAAACTGTGGTTTATTATCTAACTAGACTTGCTTGCTTCTGAAGGTGTCCAGCCAACATCTTCATTCAAAATCAAGGTGCGTTTTACAGAATATAAAGAAGTCCTATAACAAGGCTTTCTTGTAGTCTAGTAAGCTCAGTTAGCTTGCTTCTCTGTGATCATTTATTTCTAGTGGTTTTGAGGAAGATTTTGCACTTATTTTTCAAATCAGCTAGTGTTGAAAGATGAAAACCCTGGACTAAATTCTTGTTAAGAACAACAGTTATTTGGAAAAAGAGGTGACACAGCTAGTATTCTCCAGCTCTTAAACTAGGGGTTACATTATGCATGAAAATCTCCCACATAGGCAACGCATGATCCAGTGAATGAAGTCAAAGCACAAGATTGTTTTAATCATTAAGTTGCTTGATATGATTGAAAAAAATGTATATTAAATAGGGATCAAAACATACCAAAAATAATTCCTGTTTTTAAGGAAACAATAAAAAAACCCAACAAACAAACCACTAGAAGTTTTGTAACAGAGAACATCTTTTCCAACTTCCCTTATAGTTTATTTTCAGATGATAGGTTTACCTTCAGCAGTTTCATGTGTTGGCAGTCACAGCTGTAACGGTACCTCCCTTCAAAAAATCTCCATTTCAGTATTGAAGATAAAATGGATTTTCTCAATGTATAGGTGTTTAGCTTTAGCTTTTATGTGCTTTGGGCTATGAAACACTCCCTGAGATTCACAAGGTTCAGAAATAAGACCCAATCACTTACCATGTGCTAGAAGAGATTGCACAATTATTGCTATATACTCTAAGGTATGCTCTCCCTGATGCCTGAAGCATAAGCTCTCTACATGACATGGGCAGCTGAAATGGAAACTGTGCCATTATGCTTAGGAGACAGTGGAAGAGGAGCTGGAGAGCAAGGACAAACTCTCATTTATAGTTTCACTACATCCCCAGATTAGGAAGAGAATCAGAGTCACTCAGATGGGGAAAGCCCCCAGAAGGTCTCTAGGCCAACCTCCCACGCAAATAAATGCCAACTCTGGGATCAAACAGCAGACCAGACTGTTCAGGGTTTTCTCTAGTTGAGTCTTGAAAACCTTCAAGGATGAACAATGTTTATGGGCAACCTGTTCCATTAGTTCACTGTCCTGACTGGGGTGGGTTTTTTTCCTCGTATCCAAGCTATATAACACCTTGTTGTTACCCAGGTAGCTTAAAATAATGCTTGAGTAAAAGCAAGCAAAATAGAGTGGAAAAAAGAACAATTTTTCATAATGTCCCAGAGAGCCAAGAAAATTGCACATTTACAACAAATACTAGCAGGAGTCTGTCAAAAAACACATCTGTTAGAGACCATCCATTGCAACCCTCAGGAATGATACTACTGCTACAACTTCTAATGGCTGCTTTTAGGAGGCTGTGATACTTCATACAACCTCCCTCCTCTTTGAAGTCTCACAACATGTTTAGAATTTGAAAATAATTTAGTTTTATTAAAATAAGATTTTGGGACTTTTTGTCTCTTGGTTAGTCTCTGGACTTGCCAGTATGCGTCTAGCTCCTTGACTTAGTGGTCCTCTGTCCTTTAGTGATTCACTGGCAAGCTTCCATATTGAACTTTATTCTGTTATCAACCTGTGTTTTTGTAAATATTTGATGCAATCAGCTTAATAGCAGAAATATATTTTTCCCAGCCTCTTGTCTGACATCAGACATAGTGGTAAATCAGCTCTTTAGAGTAACTGTTTTGCAGTCCCTTTCTCCAGTATATATTATAAACAAAACAATATCTTTCAAAGACGTGCTGAGGATGTGGTATTTCTGTAATTGTTAATATACCATAGTTAATAAACCATAGTTAATATGCTTAGCAATGTATTCATTCATATAAATGAATAGGGACCCATTTGTAGAAAGGAGCTCATGTCAGTAAATATGCTTCCACCAGTTTGTATCCAGGCCATCTAAACTTCAAACACAAGTCCATGAGTATAAAACATAGAAAAAGTGTTATTGTTAAAGTCATGTTATTTTATTCAGTAAAAAATATTTTATTTCTGGAAAAACTTAACATAAAAAGAACTGTATTTCACACCAGAAAAATAACTGGCAAGGAGAAAATTACAGGATGACTTTTAAAGAGTTTGTGTGAGTTCAGAAAAAAACATAAAAAACCTGATTTTTATAAAGATGCCAAATTGTCAAAAAAATCAGTACTTATGCTATAATACTATTTTGTCAACATTTCCATTATAAATTTTATCTTACTAGTTTTTATAGGTCATATATAAAGACTCACTGACAGCTAAGCTGAGTTTAGGCTCTTTATCACATGACTGTAATGAAATGGAATTGTCTTTGGTTTTGGCAGCTTTAAGGCATCATAACCTAGATATAGCTTCATGTTTAAAATGAACCCCAAGGGAGATCTCTTCTGTGAATTTGCAAATCAAAAATTTCTTGCTAATTTTTTAATAGGGATTTCATCTCTGAAATATGTTAGTCCAGACCTCAATACATACAAGACTGAAAAATTACATTAATGGGCTTTTCAAAAGTGTAGTTTTATTATATGGATCAAGTTTGGGATCTTCTCCTTCCCCTGGAAGTTAGTTTCTGAGGAAGATTTTGAGGGTATTTTTCCCTTGATCAGCTTTACAGCTGGTTACTGGCAGTAAAGGGATTAGCTGATACGGACTTTTCTTGTTGGACATGTGAGCATCTCTGCTTTTTTGGGAAACCTGACATGCTGAAAAAACGGTATATGCTCTGTCTCAGAACAATGGGCATAATCTGTCAAACAGATTTATATCTGGAGAAATATAATTTCTTGAAAATGGAAACATTTCGTTTGCTATAAGACAAACCTAGAAGTTCAAGCTTGGTGGCTTCCAGCTCTTCATCAGTCTGTATGACAGAGAGACAAGAGCCTAGAAATCCCAGAATGCAAGTAGGAGTTTTTGGAGCTTCAGGCTGGTAGTTCTATCACCTTAAATGCAGACTTGGGAGTGTTTGGAAAATATCAAGCTCTAAGTATGTTCTCAAGTGCTGGTCTCCAAGGAAGGAAGTCTAAATTCCTGAGTTCTTCCTAGCTCACAGGGAAATTCTCAGTCTTCTCTCTGGGTAATTCAAATTCAAAATCTAGAGAAAGCGTGTTCTTCTTTATCCTAAAAGTTCCCAAAGTGTTTTCCAAGACTATCCCATTTCTACAAAAAAAAAAAAAAAAAAAAAGGATAATTCCCTGTAGCCCAATGCTGGATAAGACTGCAAGACATGGTATTGAAGTTGATGGAAATATTCATGCTGGCAAAATTCAGCAAGTCTGAGTGGTATTATTAGGATAGTGGTAATACTTCATTTTTGGAAAAAGATAATTTTTTTAAAGAAATACTTACATTAAACAGTTTTTCCACCTTCAGTTAGGTTTAAGTTTAATATCCTAAAATAATGAAAGTTCATTTAAAATAATCTGTAAAGCAGATTGGCCACTGTTTAAATTAGCCACACTATACAGCTCCACTGACAGTAATATAGTAGCTTTAGTTTTACACTCATGTAAACTTAAACTTGGCTTTTTTTTTTTTTTTTTTAATATGCATTGACAATTTCTATAATCCACAGGGGGGAAAAAAAACACTGCAAGGAATGGGTATTTTTGGCATTAAAATTTTGGTATCTTATTTGTAGGTAAAATATGTGCCTTTTTTCACATCATATTCAGTATTACCTTTATCTATAATGTCTAAATTTCTATGGCTAGCAGGCCCTACATGTGAAATAAATGATTACTGTTTTCTTGTCTCTTAGGAAGACAGAAAATTCAGAAAAAACCCACATTCTTAGAATCACAGTTTTTGTCCCAAAGGCAGCAAATGTCTCTGACACCTCCTTCCACTCCCATTGCCAGCTCAGCTCTGGAGAGCAAGCTGTGAAGATGGAATTGACAAAGCTCCAGCTATTTTATGCATACAGTAGTTTGGTCCTTTAAAATCTGAATTATGGACCACATTGCTTTCTTCTGGAAAATCTCTCAGGAAGAGAGAAGGTATTCCAATGACAACATGAGAGTGAATTTATGTGGAGGATAAGAGGACCCAAAAGTATTAATTTATATTTTATTATCAGAAAGATCCATAGGGAACTAACCACTTCATTAGTATGCCCCTGAATCTTGGCACTGGGGTGAAAAGCTGAAGTTTCATTCTTCATCCTCTTCTGGACATCATGTTATTCACTTCACTCTCTCATCATTGCTTGATACAGGTTTAACTCCTCCCAAACAGATTCAAAGCACTTAGTCTGAGTAACATTTTATTCTGTAGGCAGTCTTCCACTAAAATTAATACACTAGCTATGAAGTAAAAAATACGTAGAAAGATTAATACCAGTTTGTCCAAGAAAATGTCTAAACCACAGAGAAAGAATTAATGCAGCAGTATTTCCATTAGTATTGTGGTCAGTTTGCCAATTCCACTGTCCACTCAGCATTTGGTGTCTTCCTCTCCTAGACCTAACTTGCCCCAACAAACCCTCTTAAGTGCCTGACCAGTCGTGGTTGCTAGTTATGTTCTCATCTGCTCCTGTTCAGAGGTTGGAGGCTCTTGTATGCAATTATTCCTTCCTTTATTCCTCTTCCATACCTAGCAGAGAGGGTTGCATATGCAGATCTGAAATAAAGCCTAGGGAAGAAGAAGACAATACTCCAATTTCTGGTATAGGTGTAAGGGAGGAACTCAATAACTGGTTAAATAGTAATTTTCTAGCTTCAGACTCATCAAAGAATTCTGATTGCAGTGGTGAGGAGAGCAACCAAATACATCTGGCTTTCAGGAGAGTGGAAAGTCTACTTTTATGCCAAAGCTAGCCCATAAATGTCTGGCTCAGATCCCAGCTTTGTTGGCCCATTATAAGCACTTTTATTTGACCTTTTTATTAATGTCAGTGTTGTTCTGAGCACACACATGTCATAGATTCTCAAACAGCAAGAAAATTAAAAGAGATGGTTTCATAATAATTAAATATACATTAGATAGCAGTGTCCTAAAGTACTAGCTTGTCTGAAATTAGTGAGAAGAGAGGTCAGTTTGTGCGTTCACTGTGAATCTTATGGCTTAGGTGCCAAACAGACAATGAATAGATAAAAAAGGTTGTGGCCTGTTTAAAGTGATTATAAGAAATCACAGCATGTGATCTAAATATAAAATCTTCCTTTGGGATTATTTATGTTGTTATTATAATCTTCTTTGAACAGGAACTTTTGTTGTTTCTGGTAGTACTATATCTGTCTTATGTCTCTCTTAGTTTACAAAAACAAGCCTAGCCTGTTGTGTTTCTTGGAAATTATTACACATAAGATTCAGTGGTCTGCTGAATAAACGGGTATATAGTGTCATTTAAAATTGAAGTGTTTACGTCACAAAAATATGAAAATTAATATAAAATTTTTTTTAGTTCTTTTAGAAGGGTTTTTATGTGCATGAAGAGGAATTGAGATATAAAGGTGAATGTTCAGATGTATGTCAGATGAACAGATAAATTCAGTTTGGAATTTCTTGACACCAGGGGAGGAGCCACCATAAAACTAATTATGGAGTGTGAATGGATTTAATGAACATTGTGACACATAAAACATTCTATTTGTTTAATTTTTCATCCATAAGTCCAAATCTTCAATAGATGGACAAGCAAAAAGGACCTCTGTCTTGGAAATTTTTTTATTGCAGAACAGTGTGACTCAGGGATTTGTAGTGGATAGAGTTCAAGCCATTTATTCAAATCTCGACCAACCCAGTAGTGATCACAAGTCAGTACTGGCTGCTGTGTGTGTGTTTGGGGGACATACATGCATATGTGATAGGACCTGGCAGTCGGATGACAGCTGCTAGTGGACACCAACTCATATAATGTAAAGTAACCTCACACAACCCGCTCCTCGGCAGTCTTAGCCAAAAGGCCAAACATAGAATGGGCACCGAGACAGAGCTAAACTTTCCACCCCATGTAGCCATTGCTTAAAACACACATTTCAGTAGGGCGGGTAGTGAGAACACCACTTTATTGCCGCTGTCCACATTGTACTGAGTCTGTGGAAAAACTGAAGAATGGAGCTTCCAGCAGGGCCAGCCTGGTACTTCTTATAAACCTCTTTTACATTCCACTATTGTACTTGCATTCAGCTGGAAAATGTTAATCACCACTATCAGCTTGCACCTTCACCATGGCTGACAGGGGTTTCTCATCTGAACACAGCTTTGCAGTCTACTTTCCCTGGGACCTGGTCAGAGGTACAGTCAAATCCTGCTTGGTTCAGATGAGAGATTAAATCAACAATGATTTATTCAATGTCTTTTAACTTATCTGTTAAATGCCCAGTTAAAGGTGATTGTCAAGGACTGAGGGCTGGAAAGTGGCCATCAGACCTGTGTCAATCCCTCCTCGACCAGCCCTGTCCCTCGGCACGGTAGGCAGGGCCAAGGACAGTGATGAGAGTCAGTCACAGCCCAACCATTGCAAGGCAACACCATAAATCCCAGGGCTGGCCAGGAAGGTCAAGGACAGGGTCAGGTGCAGAGATGATAACCAACATCATCCAGATGCACATAGAAAGTCATGGAAGTCACTCCGTGGACCAAGGTCCTGCTCTTTGTTGGTGAGGCACAGGGCAAACACAGGGATGCCTGCAGGGTGGCTGTGGCTGCAGCTTGGGCAGGGACTGGGAGCGAGAGCAGGAGCCTCAGCTCAGCAGCAGCCCTGGGTGAAGAAGGGGAAGCACCTTGCTTCTGGTTCTTTATTTCAAGGCCACCATCAGCATTGCTTCTAAGTTGGCCCTCAGCCCAGGAAGCCAAACCCTGGGTACTTGGAGATATTCATGGTCCTGTCAGTGGTGTGAGATCTTAGTGAAACAAACAACTTGGAGCACTGAAGCAGGTTTGCTGCTGTCTTTTTGTGTTTAGTGGATGTAACTGTTGCAAGCACTGAGGTCATCTTAAAAGGACTTGTAACTTTTTCAGATGTTCCCAGAAGGAACACAAACAATGCTGCTATACATGTGAATTAAGGATGTAGGATGTACAAAAGCATTTTGATTTCCTAATTTTGATTTGGTACTAGTCAGCGTAACCCATGGCATTTCTTGGTAAACAGCAATCTATGATTTACACCTTTAGTAATATAATCCTTGGGATTTCTGCAAGACACAAATTCTCTTGGCCCAGAGGTTCTGGGATATATAATGCTCTGGTCAAAATCATAATCCAAATGGGAAAAGATTTGTTATGTATTTCAGAACTCAGTGATCCAGATGGAGATAGTTAGGAAACAGTATTACTGAACTATGTAATATATGCAGATCAGTGGCAATTTTTCAGGCAGACTGGCATAGATTTCATCTTTTTTTTTCTTTCTTTTTTTAATGTTATTAAAGGGACTTTGTCCCACCATGCAGAATATAGACAGGTCAATCATGCCTTTAGCAAAATTGCTGTTTTCCTATTGACTGTAACTTTTAACTTCAAAATGTAATTGCTTTTTATAACAGAAATATCTCCAAAGTTACCGAAGAACACTGCAAATTAAGCCTTCTGGTCAGTTGAATTTATCTTCAGACACCAGCACTATACTCCTCCTTCAACGGCCTCCTGTTGCCCTTGAATTCCCCATATGATGTTTTTTCTCTCCTTCCATAGATGTCAGGCAGAAGATTTTAATATATTTTTTCCTCTGAACTGACCCTATAAGAATAATAGAGTTTCATTTAAAGGTGTTAAAGTGTAACTGATGTCTAACATTCATAATGTCATCTTTTTTCTAACATTTGCATTGGTTTTCATCAAAAAGCAACAAAGAAGGCATTACATGACAAAGAGGAAGTAGTGAAACAGTTACACAATATTGAAAAAGTACACAACATGGTAGTGATAGTTAAGCCTCATAGTATGCAGAGTTTAATTTGGCTTAGATTAGCACCCCAAAGTTCTGGTCCCTATTAAAAACTGCATTTTAGACAAGAAATTGGACCACGTAACTTTCAATAACAGACTGTCTGGTTAGAATTACAGCATGTCCTGGTTCTTGTCACACTGAAAATGTCACAGGATTAGTTTTCCACATTGAGAATTCCTCCTTCCAGATCCAGTATGATCTTTGTAGGATAACAGGATACTGACTGAGATTGCATGTCAGTGGATGCATATGTACAAGACAGGCAAGTGTACAGAACGTGAATAGAAGGGGTTCATCACCAGGGGATGAACAACAGAAAACATAAATCTAAGTGCCATGAATTTATGTCATTGCACACCCTGAGAGCAGAGTTCGTCTCATCATTTCCAGGCAAAGGAGAAGTAGTAGTCCAGGAGTGGTAAAACACTGATGTAAAACCAAGCTTAGCATTCTGTAAAAATATTTTGAAAGGATGTGTACGATCTAACTTTCAGATGTCACACAGACATCACAATGTAATTGAAATAGCTTTTTGAAACTAAACCTACCTGAAAATAAAGATCATAGATACACAGAATAATTTAGGTTGGAAGAAACCTCCAGAGGTTTTCAACTGGACAATGAAGTGGTTACCATAATTATTGATTAACTGCTATAACTGAATAACTGGGGATAGAAATATGTTACATGATGTTAGTCTTATTAACTGGTAGGTATGCTTAGGAATTACTCCAAGGTCAAATTATTGATACTGAATTTATGCAGCTTTCTTTCTGAGGTCTTTCCCACACCTTGCTGACTCCAAACCTCTGAGCCAGCCCTATTCCCCATAAGAGGTACCAGTTGCTGAGGAACTGCTCAGCTATCTAAACAACCTCAAGCCACCTTGTGTCACCAGCACAAGTCCCAGCCATGCACCTAGGTAGCCCATGGACTCTCCCATGCCCTTAGCAATACCCTATCACTCTTTGGCTCTCCCATGTTAACCAAGGCCTCCATGGCAGACTTTCCTGAACCAGCCTGGGCAAGGAAGCTGCTGGGGCTGTTCTGCCCCTGCCCTGGCCACAGTCCTCACTCTCCCACTTCTGCAGCAAAGCTGTGAGTTTAAAATAATTATAGCTAGGGCTGCCAGCATCTCTCTGAACCCAGAGGACAGCCTGTGGAGCTTTCTTCTCTTCAATTCCACCCTTTTCTGACCTGCTTTCCATTGCCCGTGCAGGAGGGAGAAAAATTGTCTTGTGATGCTTCCCAGGCAACTGTCACCACTACTCTTCCCTGTTGCCAGAGTGGGAGAGAGAGACAGAGCAATCTCCCAGGCACTGGAGTTGTTCCTGTTCTCTCTTAACCCACACCTCCATACACATTAGACCTTATTACACATGATTTAGTCCCTTTGCCTTGACACTTGCAAGCTGGAGTCCTGCCCAGGGCTGCAGTGGCATGAGCTCTCTGAAGAACATCCTTCTTGCCAGCAAAGCTGCAAACCCAGTGCGTCGCAGCCCAGCTGGGTCTGACAGACACTTCTCTGTCCATGTTGCAGAGCTTCATCTTCAGTGTTTGCAAGTGCCATTTGACCTTCAGAGCAAGACTGCCCTGGGAGCTGCTCATTCCCAGCCTTGTTCTGGGCACTTCACTAGTCTTCTGCACATGTCGGGCTGGCTGTCCTACCCCTGCCTGAGGTCACAGTGCCAAGCAGCACCTATTCCTCACAAGGCATCATAGAGAGTACCAAGCTACTCAGTTTTCTCAGCCCTCCAGTGAAAATACCCATCCCTGACAATCCCAGACCTCGTGGCCATGCCACATGTTGCCTCTTTCCACATTTTCCTCCCCCACACCCCTCCACCCCCATCTGGAGCAAATATGTGAAAGGAAGCTTCACAAGCCTCTTCTCTTTCTCTCACTCATTCCTGGCAAGGTTATATGGGGAAACAGTGGTGTTGACAAATGAAGACTTACAGATATGTGACTTGGCCAAATAAATGTTTCTGCCCTCCCTGCCAGGCAAAAAATGTGCAGGGGGGGTTGCCTCCTGCACCTCTGCCCTGCCTATTCCCTATTGCCTAAGTGGGTACTGCAGGAGAGGAAAAGAGCCAAGTGATTCCTGCCAAAAAATCCCAATGTCTCTCCCTTGCCACTGTCCTGGCCACTGAAACAGGATATGCCAAAATAATCTCCAGCTCCTCAGATGGAACAGAAAAAGTACTTTTTATCACTGAGTGGCCCAAGGCAGTAGGCCATGCCCTTCCTTGAGCTGTAACCCCAGTTCACCACAGCCCGTGTCCACCTCATCATCAAGGCAACCATAGAAAAGAAGTCCTCTGCATAGTCCGGCAGCTTCCTAACCTGTGAAAACCCACACATATATCTTACCCCTATTTCAAGTGAGACCAACAAGCCTGAGCTTCATGCCTTTTTGGGAGACAGCCACCTGCTTCAGTACTTGAAGCTGGAATTTTCTTGGCAGGACTAGCAGTACCACTGAGAAGACGAGCCAAGGCAAGTTGAAGCATGGCTGATCCATCTAAAAAGCTGGCATGAGTCTTTCATGGTGCATGGGAGAGTAGGAATTGAACTCCACTGCTGCAAAAGAAGGATCCTTAAAATGACCAGTGGCCCTCTTTGACTTCTTTCCCCATTAAAGGTTTCTTTGATGTACATGAGTACAATTTATAATCTCGAATAATTTACATTTTTAATACAATAAAATTTATGCTGCAGCAGACATGAGTTGATCTTAGTCATAATCCACTTTTACCATTAAAACTCTAAAATGATGGTCTTCCAAGAGTTAGCGTAAAGCTACTATTACTTTGCAAATATTTTTAAATTTTTTTTTTCTCTCACATTCACTTTTGCTCTGGATTTGATCCCTGAGGATCTTTGCTCATCTCAGGCATCACAGTGAAAGTTATAAAGAACTATGTTTTCTACTTTTGCTGCAATAATTTATGCAATAATTTAGACTCAAAAGCCTGAATCATTTTCTTTTGGATGTCTAGCAACATGCAATTGTAATAAGATTTAGGGTCCCAAATTACATGCAACTCAATTTCCATTTTCTTTTGTGTAACTTAAACACTTTTAACTGTATCATGTTGATTTTTGTTGCTAGGTGAATTCTTTAACAGAAGAAGAAACACAGTAAATGTTTATAGTCTCGGGTCATGGAAATGGCATGAGGTTTTAACACAGGACTCACCCATTCTGAACAAGGTTGTAGTTTCTATTCTTTGTTTATTAATTTAGACACAATAGTCTTAATTTAGTTGCCTAAAGATAAGCATTGCATATCTTTTTGAAACTCTATCGTATTCCTCCTGGCCTTCAAAAGTTACTCCAGAAGGGATGAAATAGCTCTAGTAGCTTCTGTGTTTCACCTGTAGCCTCCCAACTTATAAACATAAGCTCTGTGTCTGTATGTCTGCATGTAGGCAACTGACTGAAGTCACTGGTTTTTGGCCAGCAGGAATCAAGCTGTACTGACTATTAGATACATGAAAAACTGAAATTGCCTTCAAATGTATGTTGCATGTAAAGACTGAGAAAGAAGATCAAATTATTTTTCATTCTTTATTAAACAGTGAGAAATGGAAACTACTCATGTATTGAAGGAAAGAGAAAATGTGGTACGTATATGTAAAATTCAAGGGAAGGAAAAAGGAATCCCCAAAACTCAGCTAAATCTCTTGTAGGTTTGGGGTTTTTTATGTGTTTTTTTAGTTTGGGTTTTTGTTTTGTTTTGTTTTTTTTTTTTAAATCAAGTGTATGTCATATTACCAAGGTTATCCATGAAAACTGAGTCATATAATAACATCTGATTTGTCTTGGGAAGGTGGGGTCTTCCTGTTGGAACTGTGCACTTCCTACTACTCAAACAAAAGGGAGTGGAGCATCCTGAGCCAGAAAACGAGACAGGAAGAGTCTGCCAAGATAGGATGAAACCATAAATGGAAGATAACCTAGAGCCTGACAGAAGAGGTATTATTCTGTAGTCTTTTACAAAGAAATGTAAAGTGTTTGGAAGATTTTAGTAAGCTTCAGATTCATTCAACCTTTTTTATAAGCATTAGGCTTTTAAAATATTTGATGAATTATATGCCAGTTGTGAATGATTAAAAGTGTCGTATTTCTTTTTCTTGAATGTACTTTGTAGTACATGAGATCAAAATATATTTACTACCTTTGGAGTTCAGCTGTAAAGTTCTCCGAGGAGATATAAATCCATTATTTCTCTGATATAATGACCACTTCATACATGATTTCGTGGTTGGTGGAAGTTAGCAAAACTAATCTGTTGACAAAAAGTAAAAAATCCTATTTCTTAAGTCTGTCTTTGTTTCAGAGCTTTTCATAACCTGCTTTTCAAGTCTTTCTACTTTAAAGCAGAATAAGGAAGCTGTTCTACACTCTTGTTGAGGAAGATTTCACTGACGTAAAACAAATAAAAAGCCACTCCAAACCATGACATATTTTTTGCTGTATCTAAGAGCAATCAGTAAATAGTGTTCAGCCAACATTTGAAATAATGCAGTCTAGCTGTCCTGTAGTAAAAATTGTAAATTTTGTAACACATGAAACTGTTCATTTCCCACCTTATCTGTGGACACACATTTCAGTCCAAGAGTTCCTTCCTTGCCAGGTAAACTTCAAACATATCATTGCTTAGGGCCTTTTCTGCTTTCAGAGGAATGTGGATTGGGAAATACTGAGAAAGAAAGAGTGAAAAATTAGGCAAGCAGAAAGTTCTAGGTTGATTAAATGAATCCTCTCTTCCCAAAGCAAATTAAAAATATGGAATAGATAAGTCAATCCTTCCATATTTTCAGTGATAAAAGACGTGTTCTTAAATCATCTTGGAAACATGTACTGATCCATGTCCTTACACATTTACAGAAGGAACAATTTATAAAGGGATACCCTGAACTATAACAAAAACAGAAATGAAGAAGTGTTTAAAATTGCTTTTCTGTATCAGTCCTTTTCTACAGCAAAATCCAGGGCTGTTCAGCTTACAGTCCACAGTCTGGACCTAACCACTGATACTCAGTGACACTTATAAACCCCTTCTGGCTTCAGGAGGAGAGAAGGACGGCACAAGATGGCAGACCTGGAGCTGTGTGTAGATTTGAACTGAGAGGTAGATTCAGCAGTGCATAGAGCAAATACTGCTGGCGGATAAAAGGGACCTAGTAGGATACAACTGCATGGCTTGAGCTTGAGTCACCCTCGTAGCTGATTAGAGGCTGGTGAGGTGCTTACCTCATAAGGGGGGCGAGAGGATAATTCTCGATAAACCCAGTAGGAAGGATAGAAATCAGTTTTGTAGAAAGAAAAAGTGTCTGAAGATCAGAAACAGAGGGTTTTTTTCCCCTAGCTCCTTTTCTTTCCTAATTGCTGTCACAGGACTTCCCTACTAATTTCCTTTTACCTCATCTGAAAGCAGTGCAGCTCTGTCTGGGAATGAAGGAAACGAGAAATGAGGATGTTATTTATCTTTATGGGCTGCTTGGGTCCTAAACCATCTCTTTTTCTGTCCCCCACTTCCTTTTTTCACAATGAGCTTCTGTGAGGAAAAAGCAAGAGTCTTTGGTGGTCCAAACTCCTCTCTCGGTTTCTCTCCATAGCCCAGCCTGCAACAACACTATGGCCCTTGCCCAGGGAAGCATGCTGGGTGCATGGGCATGATCATTCCCTCCTGCTTTGGCTCTGGGTAGCCTTCTTGCCCCCATGGCCCATAACACCTCCTCTTCCTGGACTGGGCAATTAAGCATGGAGGACGCAAAGAGAGAAACCTTGGAAAATACCTGCAAATGAACACAGTGGTAGGCAGGGCTGTCTTTCTCTTGCCTGGTCCCTGGGACAGCATGGATGAAGGGGTGAGAGGTATGCACAGCAGCCCTGGTCTCAGTGGGTCGTGCTGGGCACAGGGGCTGTGGCGGTGGCTGTGGCAGCCAGGGAAGGGAGATCAAGAAGCCACAAAAAGTGTCCCAAGTCCTATTTCTAAACAGCTGTGAAATATTTCACTGTTAAACCTATGAAGATGTAAATAATGGTGATATTACCTACTTATTCAGTACAAGTGGAAAATTATATTTGTTATATTTTGGAGTGGGAGGTGTTCACATCAAAGCGGCAATTAGAAATCCAGCTTTCAAACTCAACAGGAGTTGAGTTTGCCTAATTGTGCTTCAGGCCACTGAACAAATCCCTCTAAATGTTTGTGACTTACTAAATTATTCTGGTCTTTGAGATGGTAGAATTAGGGATACAACACAAACACTCTCATAGCTATAGAAAGATTTCTACTGTTCCTACAGCACCTCCCTTCAGACTGATCCAGCAAAATGATGGAAACTTTACTAAGGAGCTGTACAATTTATTCTGTGTAAATTCTTCTTCTGAAGTGCTAAATATGGTGGTACTGAAATAATAATTTAATTCTGAGAAATGGAGATCTGCAGCTGAGGGAAATAATTTGCAAGATATGGATGGATGAACAGTTTGATTGTTTTTCCTCAATTGTTGCAATTTGCAGCCTGGCACAGAAACTATTTGTATAGACAGTTGCAAGCTGTTCATGTTAACACCCTGAGCAGTGAAGTGAGATGTCTGAAGAGCAAGCACATATCTCCCTTTGCTCCAGGATGACAGTGACCTCTGGCAGAAATGTGAGGTAGATGCATTAATCACTTCATCAAAAAGTGCCAAAGTTCATCCGTTAGTGCCTGAGGGCCCGTCTTCAGTTTGGGTATCATATGTCACATAATTTACAAACACAGAAAAACAGACAGCCTCTGTCTTGAATAGATTATGATTTTAAATAGATGGGACAGAAAGCAAGGAGAAGAAATATTACATGCGAGCACAACAATAGCAGTAATTTTATTTTATAGTCTTTGCTGGGGGGCAGGGAATGAAGAAATTGAGAGATATGTAGGAGGGGTTAGAGTAAGCAATCAACCAGCATGAGGGAGATAGCATCTAACAAAACCTGTACAAAATCCTGATGAAAACATTGTTCTCCAAATGTCTCTGCTTCGGCTGCTTCAACTTGAATCTCTGTCTGGCTCTACTGCAAAATTACTGAATACAGTTCTTTGAAGAGTATGAAGGAAAATCTGAATTTCAAAATATTCCTTCCAGATAACTCTTTTGCAAACTCCATTTCAAAACCCTATCACTTCTTTTGGTGTATATTTTAAGATGTGTCTGCAGCAGAGAACCAGACCACATGTGATTGAGCTAGTTAAATAGAGTATGAATTTGGACTAGCAGTGAAAGCACTCATCATTTATTTGGGAGACCCAAAGCAGGTTCCCAGTTCTACTATAAACCCTGTGGGTGAGCTCGAAGAAATCACTTCCCCTCGCCATGCCTTCAATACAGATAGGAGAACTGGGTTTTTCAAAACACCTTGGGATATAAGAATTAAACCTCCAGAAAAGAGGTAAATACTGTTGATAATTAAAGCCATGAATGAACAGTGGGAAAGGTGGTTCCTCAGTTGCTGGACTGTTCTGTGCATCCCCACCAGCTTGGCTTTAGCTATGCTGCTGGTGGAAGCATTTTCTGATACAAATTCCATATGCACATGTTGCTTAATTACGGGATGTGTAATTTTCTGCTGTGACTGTTGTAATCTGAGGGCAGCCAGAGCCTAAACTTCCAACAAAACTCATCAGCTCATCATGTAGTGGCCCCAGAAAGGGTATTTGTAGCTGACTTCACTGTCTGACATCAGCTCTGTCATATCATGAGAGGGGAAAACACAATTTATGGAGGCAGACTTCAAGCTCAGGTCTGCCTAATCTGCTTTATGGTCACCTGGCTTTCTGAGACATGATCATTTATTGAGGTACAAGTCTTATTCTTTAAGGTAATGGAGTTAAACCTTTACTTCAAGCAGTGGCGTGTGCAGGTCCCAGATTGCATGTTTAAAGCTGATGAAGTCAGATCATGAGCATGCAGATAGGTGGTGTAGATAGAAAAAAAAAAAAAAGTAGTTTTATGAAATCAGTGAGAAAATATTAAAGATTTCATATGCAGAATTTGCAAGATTGAGGGGTGTGGGGAGGCAGAAATCACTGGCAGACAATGCTCAAGTGGTTTGCTGCTACGATAAAATTATTTTTAGTTATGTCAGCGGAAATATGGTTAAGAATCATAGCAACATTACAACACTTCTGCTAGAATCGGAGCATGTTGTAGATGGAGAACTTAAGGTTTTAAAGAATAAATAATTTTGAAAACACCAAAAGTTTGAAAACAGAGAAATATGATTCCTTTAGAGTTATTCTGAAACACCTAGCTTCTGATAAACACAGATCCTGTGTCCTTTTTTTATTTAAAACTCAAGTGTATTAAAAAAAAGGGGAGAAATGGAGTAAACCACGTTAGTTGTGATCCCAGTTGTGAACCTGGTTGTCACACAAAACCAGCTGTGTAAATAAAGGTTTTAATAATTGCATTATGGCAGTACATAATAATAGGTCATTCTGTTCAGATATCTTGATGTATCTGCATGTTTTCAATAAGACCTCCTACAACAAATGCTGATCTGCCAAAGTAAGAGGCGCAACACACTCACAAATGAATCTTGAGAGATCATGTCAGTGTTCATTTCTATCCTTAGACTGACTATCCCATCTTTTCCTGATGCACTTTCCCTGTAGGTAAAAGAGAACTAGTGTTTATCATGTTAACAAATGTATTACAGGAAAGTCTGGAGGCTGGGGTGGAGGCTGGGGTTGCCGGGGTGCTTTGCGGTGAAGACACACAGCCCACCCTTGTTCTGAAGGTATGCTTTCCATATTAAATGCCTTGAACGCTGGGGATGGAAAAGGTAGCATTGTAATGTGTAATGCTGTGGAGTTCTTAAACTGTTTGGGTGTCATGGCTATGCAGAAGAGCGGTGACAAAGAACTTAGAAAAGTGAATATATAACAATTACAAAATATTTGTCTGATGTGCTTGTATTGCCTGTATTTGTTTCCCTACAAATAAGAAGGCTGTACACAAGCACTAGAAAAGAGCAGGGTTTTTTTCTCCGCCCCCCCCCCCCCCCCCCCCTTCCGAGGTACAGCGTCAGGCTTTCTCTCTCCACCAAAATGACCATGTGGTAAAGCGCTTGCTTTAGAGACACTGGCCTTTTCTTCTTGTGGAAAAAAGGAGCTCCTGTTTTATGGTGGCCTGGAGGCTGAAGAACCTCCTGCTGCCAGGGCTGCTACTCTAATGGTTTCAGCAATCAGCCTGGCTCCAGCTGAGAGGCAAAGTGGTCAAGCCTCTGCTTACCCTCTGTTTACTCTGTAACCGGGAGCAGCTCCTCTCCCCCTCTCCCACCGCCCCTCACGCCGGGCTTGCGCTCATAAACCCAAGCACAGCATCAGCACAAAAATCATTAGAAAGAACCGGCCATCTGCCTGCGCAAAACGATGTGCTGAGTTTCTCTCTTGAAGAATGAGCCTTTGCTTCACTTTTCCTTACAGCTGCTGGGAAAATGTCAAGATTAGATGAGTCACATTGCAGATCAGATCTGAGTAAGAGCTTTTTTCACTTGTTGTTCGAAACTGTAGGAACAAGTTTAGTGCTGACCCCAATGCTTAATCAGAAAGAGGTTTTAATGTTTCAGCTGATTTTGGACAATTAATTGCTGACATCTGGAATATCACAGAAATGTTAATAAAACTTTTTTTTTTTTTTTTTTGATGCTCTATAGCAAAACCAAACAAAACCCCCACAAGACACACTGAGATTGGTTACTTACTTGGTTTTGGGGTTTTTTTTGCCATCAGGCACTAAAGCACTTGAAAAGTTATTTGACAAAATAAGCCTTGTAGGCCATTTTAGGAAGCAAGTGCCAGGTAGGCCTTAAGGAGTTGCTTATTAGTTTTTACAAGCAACTGTTACTCTGCTATTGTGCCTGATAATCTTACAGAAAAGAGTACTGCTGGCAGTCTGGCATGTCTCAGCAACAGAGCATTGCACGAAGCTGCTGCTGAACCTGTCATGTTCTCTGTTGTACCAGACCCTGCTGAAAGATGGTTTCACATTAAGGCCAAATGTTCAAACACAAGTGAACGAACACTGATGCACTGACTCTTGTTTGTTCCTCTGTAATCAGAAGCTTTTATTCACCAACTGATTCATGTCAGGAGTTTCCACATTGTTTTATATATGGGTATTTTACCTCTTCACAAGCCAGGTAAAATTGGGAAGGTCATGGCTATTTTGCTTAAGGGTCCTGGTCTCTACAATTATAATAAGAGACTAACATGTAGGAATCATAAAGGTGGAATTTGCAAAAAGACTGTAAAACTCACTTTCACTTCCATCCAGATTCTTGCTTAGTAGTGACATGAGTGGGTTTAGAAATCTCCCCTCTAGCTACCTAAAACCAAAATCAAATCAGGCAGCTGTTTCTGAAATGTATAGCACGTTCTGTCCTTGGTCTTGACAATTTTCTTCTGTGAGTCGACTGAAAGCTATTCTATGTCTATCACTTATTAAGCTGGGAAGTACCATGCTGGCAGACCTGAACTGCTCTACTGTGAGGAGTGGGAAATGTTTTTTAGTAGCTGCATGCGTAATTTTTCATGTGCACTGAAGGTCTTTTTATTTGCAAGGCCTCCACAAAATTAAATATCATTCAATTCCCTATTCAAGCTTTCCATGTTGTACTTGAGGACTAATTATTGGTCATCTGCACAGTATGGACAAGCTCCATTTATTCAGGTTGGGGTTTTAGCTGTTTTCTAACTTTTGGAGCATATGTGTCACGTACAAGAAAATGTCCTGAGAAGACAGCAAGGACAGGTCAAACTGTAAAAGCTATGCCAAATATGGAAAGTTATCAACCGCATAAAACCTTTTCTTTCTGTCTGCAGCACAAAACCCTGGCCCAAAGAATCATGCTGAAGAAAGGATTTTAGCAAAATATTTTGTCTAATTACAAAAATGAGACAAATTTTCTTGGTCCTTTTCTTGTCTTCTTTTGTTGTAATGTTGAATGCCAGCACAGTCTAAATCACCAAGGATGCAGCCAGTTCTGCATGCTACTAACTGTGCTAGGGTTGGTAAAATGGTTTAAACCAAATTCTGATAAGCATACAAAGATGCCCCTGATTCTTTGCTAGAGCTGTGGTCAACAATGCAGGTCAGGGCTTTCCCCTCCAGCACAGTATACCCTCTATCTTCAGATCTTTTCCAAAAAAATTATTCACAGTTTTGCAAAAACTAAATGTCCCCTTTTTACTTGCCATATTTTCATTTTGATTCTTCTCTCTCCCTCTGTCCTCCATGCCAATATGACAAAGGTGGGGAAAAAATCAGACCTCAAACAGAGCAGATACCATTCAGAAGCTTTAAAACTGGAAATGCTTTTCTCATGAACACTGAGAAATGAAGGGTTTCATATTTTTAATTGAACTTTTTTCAATACATTTTTTTTCTTCCTGAAAGTTTCCCAAAACAATTTAGCTGTTTTCCAACTAGCTCTTATGTTTATATCCTATTCAATCAAGACAGAGAGCAGAAATCCTAAGACAGAGAGCAGAAACCATTTTTATCCCCTCCTCCTCCCCCCCTCTAAAAGGGAGGATTAAATTGGCAGGTTTCCATACGAATTAGATGACTTTTTTCTCCAGTGTTTCTCATTTGGGCACTTATGATTCAAATGTGATTGTGTATATTTCCTTGCTTTCTTCCATACCAGATTCTGTTGCTGTTAACTGTCCTGAATTTCTCTTCTGTTGCTTCTGTGCATTAATGCTTGTGCCTCTTACATAACAAAGTCTGGACATTGGCTGGTTTAATGCCCTCTTAACCTGGAGGAATTGACTGGAATTTATTGCCTTAGGTTAATCCCTCTGTTTTCACCTTCCTTTTTGGATAATATGCATCGCACCACGTGAAATACACGCCTGATTCAGTAGTGCTTATGTTAATAACAGTGGGATCCTGCTTGGGGACAGAGCTGAGGATGTAACGTCCTTGTAACTTCAGATACTTTGTTTTGGTAATTGTGCATATACTTTCTGCCTGCTGTTTTGATCCTGCTGTTGCTATTGTTTGCTGGAGACTCATGCTGCTGCGTCCTGCCTCCCTGCCCAGCCTAGATTCCATTGTACCCACCCCACGGGCCTTTTGTGTTATGCCAAGCTAGCAAAAATCCTGGCATCCGACTCTTTTGTTGCCCGAGGGAGGTATGTGGGAAAGGCAGTTCACCACACTCACTCACGACCGCAACTTGGCACACACTGCACAGCAATTTCCAGTAGACATCTCTTGGGCTGAGAGACGATTTTGCTTCAGGTGCACATGCATCCACTTTCTGTGTTTGCAATTGAGTTTTATTCGCCAGAACAGCAAAGGAATGCAGCTCTTAGGATTTTATACTATGGTTTTCACACTCCAAGCAGCATGTCGTACTAATGCATTATTTGTATTACAGTAGTCCCTGCAGGCCTTACCCCACATCTGAATCCCATTGTTCTCACAGTATAAAAAGACATAGTCAGAAACAGATCCCAGCACAGAAAAACTTATAGCAATTTTCAGTGACTAAAGGAGGATTTCGGAGGGCCTTAGTGCCCAAATCTCAGAGAACGACTAGGACCACCCCATTTTCAAGCACCACCCTACTCCTGAAAGGACATGGATCAGACAGAAGTCACAAAGGGTCATCTAAAACAGAAACTACTCTGTGCCTAGCCCAAGGCTCTTCCCTAGACTCAGAAATACCCTGAATAAAGAAGCAGGAGAAAGCCAGACAGAGCTCTTCAGTGATTCAGAAATGAGCACCTTAGGTAGCCCCCTATGTTAGTCATCGTTTGACTACAGCTTGCTGCAGCAGAAGGTGCATGAGTCCGGTGACATCTGCCTCCTCAGCCTGGAGGAGGGCTTTGAACCCAGAGCAGGCATCTCCTGAGATAATCCCCACCCAGGCTCTGGGGATTATACCTGGTACAGCCCTCCACAGCAGCGAGGGACACATTTATTTTCAGGGCAGATGTTCTAGTATAGTAGCATGCAAGGAGAGGTAGGGTTTAGCTTCCTATTTTGGTGGCTGCAAATACATTTGACATAAGACCAACACTGGACAAAACCAGAAGAGAAGCCAGAGAGAAAAGACTGCAACTTCAGCCACAACCCTCCAGACTAGGAGGGGTCTCTGGCTGGAGATGACAGAAAGCTGTAAATACCACAGACAGACAAGATTTGATATATTTTGAGATGAGTGCTTCTTTCAGAGCAAAACAAAAAGTTCTTCACACCCCTGCTGTATGTCCAAGGCAGACAAACATTCAGGTCCGGCACAGGTAAGAGCAGCCAAAAAGAAGAACAAAATAGCTGTGCAGGAATAGGGGATTGGAAAGGAAAAAGTTGTTAGTTCTGGTTGCAGTCACATGTGCTGTGAGTCAGTACACATCCGTACTGAAGATGTTTCCTTCTCAAGCTGGTTGTTATCACTTCTTCTCCTCCTCAAAGGTTGCAGTCCTTTCTGGACTTCTGGCATAGCTGTTAGTGTAATCGTGCCCAAAGATATTTCATTCAGAATGGTGTGGGCTGGCAAAGAGCTTCTTCTCCGAATGTTCAAGGCGACCCAGTTTGCTTTTGCTGAAACAGGTTGGGGGATGCTTGCCTGTGGAGCGGAGATGGCAGATCGAAGAGGGCGGTAGTTTCTGGCACACTCAAAGACCATAAATTTCAAATGTCTTCACTGTGAATGTTTTGTGTTACTCTCCTCATGACTATTAATATCAATGACATTTTTCTGTGTGATGGTTTCTCTTCCTGACTCACACAAAAGAAGACAGGCCACACAGGGTGACTTCAGTCTGAGATTTTGCTATTTTGTTGCCTTCTTTCCCTTCCTTCTGTTTTCTTTCCCAGTTTTTATTTTTCATTTTTAAGCAGGCCATTAAAGGGTGATGATTCCTTTCTAGAGAACAGGTATTAAATAACCAAAGGCTTCTCATAAGTGCAGGACTGGGTCCTTCAGATACCAGCTGCTGTGCTAGTCGTCTTTGTTCCTGCCTTTCTGACCCATACGTCTGTTGGCAAATCTCTGTGGGGTTCTGAGTCTTTTCATTTTACACTTGGGATATTGTCAACTGTTGTCAAACAGAGAAATAGAGTCCTGTTTCCACCGTTTGGTTTAGGGAGATTAACAACAGGGCACAGCCTTATTCAGAATTAATTTTCTTTCCTATCAGTGGATTTTAAGAGCCTTGAGACAGCTGTCTGGTCTGGCCAATGTGAAACCATAGTTGTCACATAGCTGGAAGGCAAAAATGGGTTCCCTTGACTTTGGAATAATAGTCTTGTTTTGGTTTTCTGTTATGTTACTTTTTGCATAAGTTTCTCTGAAGTCAATATTTACTGCTGGACTATGTTGTCCATTAAGTCCTGATAAGGGGAGAACTGCAGCTTGGAGCCTGCTGACAAGATCTGCAGCTCAGGAACATTCTGTTGGCATCAGGGATACTTGAGCTTTGCCAAAACGAAACACAAGAAGGAGACTATCTGAGAGAGGTCACACACTGTGTTTTGGATTTGATTCCTTCCATCTGTTTGCCATAACTATCCATTCCTGGTCCAGGAAAAAGCTTTTCTGGAGCATGTCATCTTTCTCTACTCTCCTAATCAAATGCTTAGATTCACCCTGCAATCTCTGTGCTGTTCGCTGGTCAGTGCAGCAGCAGTTGCTAAGGTAAGTGATGAGGTCACTACTGCGGAAAGGGTAGTAACATATTCCAAAACAATCGAAGTTAAGACGTATAAAATGTTCTCATACAGCTGCCTGCGTTGAGACTTGTGGATGCTGAGTTTTGAGGTGTTCTTTTTTTGCCTTTTTGTCTTTGATTTTTTTTTTTAAGCTGAAAAGTCTTAATTTTAGGGCAAGGAATATTGCATAACATCTTCATCCTTCAATGTCAAAGGCCTGTTTGGGCCCTAGTTGGGATGTTTTTTCTTCCCCAAGAAAAAGGTATTATTTAATTTTTTGGTCTTTCATGTAAAGTTACTGACATCACCAGTTTTTTTCAGGTATCATCATGTGCTATTCTTGCAAGAGCAGTGAAAAGATAAAATTGCTGATTGTGCAGAGGTCAGATCTACAGAACACAATATGGATGTAGCTGGAGTGGAACCAAGATTTGTATAACCGAAGGTAAACAAAATAATCCAGGTGAGAAATTAAGAGGAGTTTGAAGTAGTAAACTAGAGCCTTGTCTGCAATGAACGCTTAGCTAGATAAAAGTTCTTTTTCATCTGTTTCAGCATGACAAAAATTCAATTAATTCAATAAAATCCAAACAGTTAATAAAATCTGTCAAGGAAAAATATGTGAAAGCCTATTTTTGTGCTACAAGATACCTTCTTATTAGCACTATTTGAGGGCGGATGACAGTGGAATGATACTATTGAGGGTAAAACCTAGCAACAACACAGAAAATTACACGGGTTGATCCTGATCTCCTCTGTGTAATTTTATGCTGATTTTAGATGTGTGTCTCCTGTAGAAAGTGATGTGATGTGTATGTAAGTGAAATGATCTGTATGTGATTTAGGTCCCATACCCTATCTGAAGATTCAAAATGCTCTGAAGGGCAGGGATGGCATCTTAAAGTCTAGAACAACCTGCTTCCTAGCAGAATCCAGGGGAATCAAGTCATAGGGTCTGTTTATTTTTGTATTATTCTAAGGCATAGTAATTACTTGGCTTACTTTTATAAAACACCTGCATACATTGTGCTGCCTTACTAATCCAAGGCTGGGCTCTCTAATGTGGCTGCTCTTGCCTGCTTATAGTTCCATTTCCCTGGGCATTTGTATACATTGTTATTTTTTTTCTCTATTGATTGTTTTTCCACTAGTTTCTCTGCTTTTACTTTTCCAGAGCTGAACAGTTTATGTAGTCTAGAAGAATAGACTTCTAAGTTAGAGCTTACTTTAGAATAGTTTGCCGTCTTATGTTTCTTTTTTTCTCTCCACATTTGGCAATGCCTCAAAATGTCTGTGTGCCAAACATTGTATAAATAGGAGTAGTCATAATGGTGCCCTAAGCAGCTTACAGTTAAATTAAAGACAGGAAAACAAGAACTAATTGTCAAACAATAGGAAAGACACTGGGGGCTATAGTAAAAACGTCATGTATTTAAATAGGCTCAATGTACACAGTTTGTGCACAGTTCCAAATCAAGCCCAATGGCTTTGACACATGCTTTCCATTAAATCAAGCAGCTCCTCAACAGTTTCTCTGTCTTCCCGTCTCCCCTTTGCCACTCATGGAGAAGCTGTTCTGCTGTTTGCCTGCACACTGCTCTGTCCCTCTATGCTATCTGACTGCTCTGCCACCTAGAAATGTTAGGGTCCACATGGCACTGCTATATAGAGAGTATATATGCAGATTATAGTACGTAGAGAAACTATACTAGCTGCAGTCAAGAAGGAATTTCCTGAGGTATTGACTCCTCTTCAAGTCTGTTTTTTTGAGCAAAGAGTATTCTCAGCTCATATATCCCCTGCTACCCAGCTCAAGCTACCTGCACTGAGAGGTGCCATTGCCTACTGACTAGAGAAGGGAAGTCTGAGGGCCCCATTATCCTGCTGTTAAACCATCTTTCCCTTTGAGCTTCATGGTGGCACTGGGCCATGGCTCATCTTCTCTCCTCACCTGAATTCACTGGCAATTTCTGCTCTGTAGGGTTCTGATGCTGGTGCAAAGCTGTGCCACCCACCAGGTTGACCATCAAGTCAGCTGCTTCCACTTCCAGACATGTACCTAAATGCGGTGTCCCAGCCCCAGAGGGCAGCCTGGAATGTGGCAGGTTTGTGCTTGTTGCAGCAAAGAGAAAACACTGCATGCATTGGGCAGACTGAGGGTCCAACCCTGTCTTGGTATTTATTTTCTGTGCAGCTGCATCACAATTTATTTCAAAGAACCCATCTGTATTGTCTGTTTTGTGTGGGTAGCTTTACTGTGAGTGCCTGGTAAACTTCCACGTAACAATTGTCTCATGAGGGAGGTGACTGCTGGTTTTTTTTCTTTACAGATGAGTAGGCAGAAACTCTAGTGCTCAAGATGTCCTAGCGTGTCACCTCTGCAGAGCGCACGGCCATACTGTAACAGCTTAGCAGCCTTCTGACAAGTTAACGTTCCTCTCGCTCAGCTGATAGGCTTGGAGGTGCTACAGGGATTTCCCCTCTCATTTCATTTGAAGAGATATTAAGACTTCCCAGCCTGACTCATCCGTTGATGTCCTACTACTTTTCTTAATCCAGCTAGAGGTATAAACAGAAGGTCTCACTATTTCAGCAAGAGATTAGTGCCTGCATGAGGAGTACTGGGGGTTGGAGGGAAAGAAGAGAGGAAGGCAACACAGAGGCAATACCATTTGGAGGAGGAAAATAATTTGAAAGGCTACATGAGGCGCTGTTTGTATTTGTCAGTAGTGCAAATCCCTAAGGCAGTGCTTGACTCAGTGCCCACACGGCCCTTCACAAAGGTCTGTTTCACAACAGCCTTCCAGGTGAGGAAGTCATTTCTCGTCCACAAAGGATGCTCCAGCTGAGGGTCACTGGTGAATGATGCACACTGCATGTGCTCCCTTCCTCGGGGTGAGTGTTAGCCTGTGCTACCGGGGCTTCTGCTGCCAGCCCTGGGACAAGAACAATAGAGGCGTCCAGGCTGGGATGCCTGTAGGGTGGTGAGCTGGCTAGTACGAAACCATGGGAATGGGCTTTGCCTTCCCATTATCTCTTGAAAGAACACTCTGCATTGAAGTTAGGGAAGGGAAAGATGAAAACCATGACAACTAAAATTAAAAAATGTTCACATTTAAAGAAGGGCCTTTATATCTCAGCAGCAGTTTTCCTTCCAATAAAATTTATATTTGATCACTTCTCTGACCTCTTTTTTTAATTAGTTTCAGATATGTATTGTGTCTTTAGTAGTTCTTTGCCTGAGGTGGTAATGGTCTTTTCTTCCAAATTGCATTGAGACTGATTTCAGATGTGGCGTATTTTCCATTGTCATGCGGTACTTTCTCTCTAAATGTCCCTCCTTTCTTTCTTAACCAAAACAAGCTTACGTATTTTGATATATATGAGAAATAGTTCCCCTATGAAGAACAGGGGCCTGAGCTATTTTGCAGATTGTAATTGAGAAAATAAAAAGCTGAAGGAAAATAATTTTTTATTACTGTCCTTTGAAGTGTGTTCATCTTCACCATTTTAAGAGACAGACTAAATGCCATAGGCTTTGCTTCAATAATAACTGCAAGATATGCACACGTCCTTGCACAGATCCTTTTGCTTACAGTGGTATTCAAAATGTTTTTATTTCTTTCCTCTGCTTAGTGAACACGTTTGACAGTTTTAGCACATTGTTCCCCTTCCTCATATGCTGCAGCATATGAGAATGTCTGCTAATGAAGTTTTTGAATAATCTACTGAATATAAAGATTTCCTTAGTTCTCTGTGAAACCTAATTACCTAAAATTTCTAATTAAAAATCTTTAAAATGTCTTTAATAAAATGTCTCAATAATGTCTTACTGATAGTAAAAGTGAGAGATTTGAAAAGGTGATTGGGCTGTGCTGTGAAAGTATCAAAGGTGTCTGTGATGCCATTGTAAACTCTGGCAAAATAGGGGTGAGTTCCAACAGTGCTGGAGCCATGGAAACATCCAACTTTTTGGTCTGGTCCTACACAAACAGAATCTGTGTTATGTTCAGTGGAAACTTTGATCTTGCACTATGTAAAAGTGTTTGTGCCTGTCATGAACCATGTAAATATAATTCAAATTAAAGTACAACTTATGAAGGCTGAAGTTGGCAATTTGTTTCTTTTTGTAAGAAAACCATTATGTCTTCTATTTCTTTTATATCCAACGTAGGAAATGAGTCACAACAATAATATAACATGAGGCAAAAACCTAAGGAAGATTCTGGAAACAGGAAACATAAATGTACTTATTTTTTATTTGCATCCTTTCAAAACAATGACTTCAGTCCTGCTTAGTACCTTGTTTAAAAACTTTAAATTACTAACTAATTCCTCTCAGAATAACCTTTCCTAGCCAGTTTTGGGGTTGTTCCATGTGAATCTGAATTTAAACGCTTCTGTTGCAGAAAGCTTGATGTTCCAAAGAGAAGCAGAGAAGGAAATCTTGCATTACAGGAGGGGCCATATTGCCTATCAGGCAGATGGAGATCAAGATATATGGAAAAATACTTCAGGAAAAAAAAAGAACACATCTTTTCATTGCAGTGTTTGTCAGTCTATATTCATGCAAGCGCTTTCTGTGCCTTTAATATTACTGGTAAAGTTGAGGAGGACTTTCAATCCTACCATTGTCCAGGTAGAGTATGACTTTGAAGCAGTTACTGCTGCAAGGAAGGAAACAGACCTTGCTTCCCTTTACATGGTGACACATACATTTTTACTATGGTTAATATAGATGTGTATTTTCAAGTGAGACCAAGGTAAGCAATACCAGTGCATATTTTCTACATGGTTGAGATACTATAGTGTGAACTCTTGTAATCATAATTATGGCGAGGGATGATAACACTGGCACAGAGAGGAGTAAATGAGACTGAGCAGATGCAGGTTACCATGGGCAGCTCAGCACATTAAGTTCATCTTGTCACAAGATTCATAGCACCGTATTTTCTTACATGCTTTCACTCTACTGCAGCTCAAAAGGGCTTATGAATTGCCTTATTTTTCCATTACATTGTTCCCAATTTGCAACAGATTGCACTAAAAACATGCCTTTGGGTATCCCTGAAATGCTTTCCTAGAAAACCATGCTTTTTCACTCTGTCATCCATCTCACCGTAGGGAAGTTACTTGAACATATACATTTCAACACGGAGGACTTCTAAAGTAGGGTGTAAGATAACTTTATTATTAATGGTCTTTAAGAGAGTGGAAAAGACAGTGGATAGTAGGAAAGACAATATGATGATAATAAGGTGGTTGTGTTAAGATTACATGGTGTGCAAATTGTTTGGGACACATGAACTACTACTGCTCCCTGTCTAAGAGGTTGTTTCTTATGATGTCCACAGCCCATTTACACACAACTTTAGTATGTGACCATAAAAATATATATTCAGATGACCATCAAAGATAAACTGCACAGTTGTATGACCATCTACAGTCCTTACTGCTGGAAACCTCTTTCTTGTCTATTAGTTTTTCTAGGCATAGGAAAGGGATTTTTACTTGTAATTGGACAGATAGCTGGAGGTTTCTTTACTGTTGGTAAGACAGAGAATCATTAGTTCATGAAAGTGATTTAGGTAGCACAAAATAGTACCAAACTGGATCATTAGAGGCAATCACTGACAGAAAAGCCTGAGCAGAATAGTAAAAGATGTGCTGTTTTTCAAGATTTCTAAACATCGTGTCAGTGTTGTTCATTAATTTTTGTATAACTGAAGCAGTTTCAATCATCAAGCAAAAAAATTTTTTTTCCCACAGATTCTAGTTTCTTCAAAATGGATATTTCAAGCCCCGATCTTATTTTTGACACCTGACAGGTTTATTGCCTCAATATTAAGATCCTAAAGAAAATAATTAAGTGTAACAATTCCAAAGCACATTATTAAAAGTACAAAACGTTGCATAATATTAAGACACTTGCAATTTTCTTTTTTACCCTAAGTAAAACACTGCACTATGTAGATACATTGAAAGTTTCCATGTTAAAAAGATGGCATGAATATTGCACGCACTTCTTGAATCTTGAAAGCCACCTTTTTTAAATTAATTGTTATTTTATATATTTAATTGTATTAATAATTATTTAAATAGCTATTTAATTAATTGAGCTTTTAATTACCTGAGTAATTCCAGTGACCAAAATTACTGATACAAAGGAAACTTCTAAGGTGATTTTGTTGACATATGGAGAACAAACTATGACTTAATCCCAAATACATAAGGAAGTACAGCTCTGTTGCAGAAAACTTGCAGTAAAATAAATACAAAGACAGCCAAATTCTGTTCTCTGTGATGCTGCTACTCTGTTAAGGACAGCTGATTTCCAGCAGTATACATGTGAAATAATTGTAAGAAGATTTTCAAAATTAGAATGAATTTTGTTTTGTATTGGGTAGTATAGTTTTTTTTGAGTACTTTGATGTTTTTATGGATCTCAATTAATTTTTTTCCTTAATAAATTTTATAGCACTGTTCCATAGGAGTACATCACCAAACTGTTGAAAACAGAACCATTCAAAAATTTGAAGTAAAGCTAACATACAGTAACCTACTGCCCCTGATACCTTCCTCTACACTACTGCAAATTTTTTTTATGGTAGTTATCTTAGGCCAAGAGCTGATTTATTTTCAAAAGCTATACTGAAAATACTATTTATATTTGCATTCATAAATACATTTTCTTGAAGTAGTGAGGCATGTTATTAGATGATGTTCTGAAGTACTGAAGTAAAGGGATAAATTATTTTGGTTTTTCATCAGGAAGGAAAAAAAAAGTCATTGATGTATGAAAAATTAACTGTTTAATCTGTGCTTACCTTGACTAGAGTTTAGGCTATTATTTATGTATTCTTCCATGTCCTTTTTTATTTCTGCTTTTTTTTTCCAACTGCAAGAACACTGGTGCACATAGCTGATATCTGGATTTAAAAAATGCTTTGCAGTCCAATGTTGTCTCATAAAGCTTTATTCCCACTACTAATATGATTAATATTTTCATTTTTGTAAAACTAAAGAAATAAGGCTCACTCCTAGGACAAAGATTAAGTTTCCTGAAAGGACATATAGTTATGAAAAAATAAAAACAAGAGTGTATACGGAGAGTATCTCAAAGAACATCGATGTCAATGAAATGTTGACAGTAAATAAATGAACATGGAAACCACATAAATCTCATTCTTCTTGAGTCTGAAATAAAATCTACTTCTATAATTGAAGTGCTAAGACTTGGACAACAGGCCCAAGCCAGAGTTGACCTATAGATGAATCCTGTATATTTTATAACTGATAACCATTGTGCTAGTAGGTATTGTACTAAGTTATAACAACCCACTTATGCTGGTGTAAAAAGTGCTAAAGCATTGAAACACTGCAGCCTGAACAACAGGCCCCAAGCTGAAGCTGCTAACTTAGCATGTAGTCATTAATAAAATATGTAAACTCGCTAGTGAAAGACAAAATATAATCAGTAGTGAGGAGAGAATGTTTCCAACTTCCCTTTCACAGTCTTGTTCAAGGCCGAGAACCCAATATTTGGCCTTGTTAGAAACTCCCTTGGTTCCCCCCCCGAGCCCTGGCCAAGCTTTGGGTGGAATCCAACAGGAGAATGAAACCAGAAATTTTCCACTCAAAACAAAGGTGCCAGTTATTCAAGCCTGTCGATCTCTGGTATATAAGGCTGGGCCCATTTGCAGCGACTTTGGATGCCTCACCTATGGGTGGACGCACCGCGTAGGATTTCCCACTTGCCGGGACAGGCTCTCCAAATCCTCGCAGTAACCGGGGCTCCCCAGCATCTGCGGGTCTGGATGATGATAATATATGCAAGTGGTGATGTATCTTTCTTAATCACTATTCTCTCTCTTGTGTAGTAATGATTTGATGCATTACCCTGTATTTTCCTGGTTGTTGCTTTAGGTGCACTATTCTGCTTTTTTCTTACTGCATGTTTTCTGTATTACACTGTTACATTATTTGGTTATCACCAGTAAAATACACCTACTCTTTTCACTCTGGTGTCTGAGTTTAATCGGTATCCTTAATCAGCAAAACAATGATAACATTCAAGAAAGAGAATCTGAGCTAAAATTCTCAGAAAATCTGCTCCGATATTTATATGAAAACATACTAATTTCAGTTTCCTGATTATTTCTACTTTTGACATGATTGAGGTGAACTCAAGCATACTTTCTGCTCATTGTTTGATATTTGGCACTCATATCAGCTCTCAACCTGCTGCTGTCAAAGGAACTACAAGTACTGAAACAAACCAGAATCATTTACTATGGAAAATGACATGGGAAGTGACATGTCAGGAGTGAAATAGTGCAGAAGGCTTGCCTACAATTTTTTAATCTATTTTAAATAGCTTTAGAAAAGAGAAGCATAGAAGTGCCATATTATTCTCTGTTTTAACGGGTAGCAAAATGTAGTGTGATGTGTCTAAATAACGTCTCATTTGGGTAATTAGGGTTAAAGCAGAGATAGACAATAGAGAAGTCTGGCTCAATAATCGGTCTCAATTGTTTCTGGTGATGAAAAGATGGATGAAGAGAGAGGACAATCCAAGTGACAATATTTGTTTAAAGCAGTCAAGAAGTCGAGCAATTACCAAGTGTTGTAAACAATTAAACCAGACTATGCTCATCCTTCCTAACTGATGTGATTTTTTCTGACTGGAGAGTGAAGAAAAAGCAAATCCCTGGATTAGGACACATAGTTTTCTTATAATACTTTTCACAGCTTTTTCAGAAGAAAAAAGACAGCAGAGTTAATACTTCAATTTATGCAAGTCTGAAAATGTTTGAAATGGGAACAAGTTTACTTCATAATACACTTGTATAAATCATAGCTTCACAAAGCAACTGATAATTATACAGACATCCAAATCAGAATTAAGAAATGTAATTCCAATTTTGCAAATACCTGTCTCAGATTTTGCTATTTATTTAGAATTAATAGATTACATTTGATTTAATGAATTTAGCAATAACCTAGATTCTGTTTCAGGATTTAACTCAATTTAATATATCCAAATTTAGAAGGTAAACACTTCATTTGATAGGGTGGATTATTAGTCAATTAAAACCTTAAATCCTAGTTTACTCAAAGACATAAAATTCATGACTATAAGATGACAGAATCATGGCCTATACATTGTAATCACATAACTCAATAAACAAAAAGAAAACAGAAATAAGATTCTAATATTACTGGAGCAGTAGTGAGATAACTATCTCTTTCTCAACTCTACTGTGGTGTGCTCATATGGATTACAGAATAAAACCTTTGCTATCATTTGCATCTTTCTTTTAAGTTAGTGCTGCCTCCTGGTTTGGTTTTAGCTCAATGATACATGTAGGTTTTATCTTCAAAATAATTTTTTAAAATTTGCATTAAGAGAGAATACTTCGTTCATTTGCTAACATCGAATGCAATGAAAAATATTTTATTAAGAAGTAGTAATTGGAGTCACTCAAAATTTTTCTGAAAACTTTCCTTCTGTTTAACTGTAGCGGCTGTTAGCACATTTCATATCAGTTTGAGAATGCCTACTTATACAATTATATGTATTATATGGAACTATTTATATAGAAATGTTATTTTATAATATCTAGAAATAAAAGAAGATATGTTGGCTGATATAAAATCCATTAAAGCCAAGGAACAGTTTCTGACTGGCTTCTGATTAGCCTTTAGATTAAAATCTTAATAACTAGAAAAAAAGCAGTAAAATAAATAATAGAATCATAGTATCACAGAATACCACGTTGGAAGGGACCACAAGGATCATCTGGTCCAAACTTTCTTGACAAAAGCATGGTCTAGACAAGATGGCCCAGCACCCTGCCCGGCTGAATCTTCAAAGTGTCCAACGTTAGGGAATCCACCACTTCTCTGGGGAGATTATTCTAATGGCTATTTTCATTGTGAAAAGTTTTCCTCTTGTCACCTTGTTCTGGTTTTGGCTAGGATAGAGATAATTTTCTTCATAGTAGCTGGTATGGGGCTGTGTTTTGGATTTGTGCTGGAAACAATGTTGATATATAGAGATGTTTTAGTTACTGCTGAGCAGTGCTTGCACAGAACCAAGGCCTTTTCTACTTCTCACCCCACTCCACCAGTGAACAGGCTGGGGGTGCACAAAAAGTTGGGAGGGGACACAGCTGGGACAGCTGACCCCAACTGACCAAAGGGATATCCCATATCATATGGTGTCATGCTCAGCATATAAAGCTGGGGGAAGAAGAAGGAAGGGGAGGATGTTCGGAGTGATGGTGTTTGTCTTCCCAAGTACCAGTTACAGGTGATGGAGCCCTGCTTTCCTGGAGATGGCTGAACACCTGCCTGCTGATGGGAAGGAGTGAATGAATTCCTTTATCTTGGCTTGAGTGTGCAGCTTTTGCTTTACCTATTAAACTGTCTTTATCTCATCCCAAGAGTTTTCTTACTTTTACCCTTCTGATTCTCTCCCCCATGCCACCAGGGGAAAGTGAGTGAGAGGCTGTGTGATGCTTAGATGCCAACTGGTGTTAAACCATGACAGTGTCCAATTGGAATCTCCCCAGAAGTAACTTGTACTCATTACCCCTCATCATTCCATGTAGCTTCTTGTAAAAAGGGAGTCTCCATCTTCTTTGTAGCCACACTTTAAATACTGGAACATGGTGATAAGGTCTCCCCTAAGCCTTCTTTTCTCAGATCTGAACAGACCCAGTTCTCTCAGCCTTCCCTCATGTGCCAGGCTTCCCAGTCTTTTGATCATCTTTGTGGCCCTTCTCTGGACTCTCTCCAGCCTGTCCGCATCTTTTTTGTATAAGGGGGACCAAAACTGAACACAGTATTCCAGGTGTGGCCTGACAAGCACTGAGTAGAGTGGGGTAATGACTTCTTTATCTCTGCTGGTGATGCCCTTGTTGATGCAACCCAGCACCCTGTGGGCTTGCTTTGCCGCAGCAGCACACTGTTCATTCATATTGAGCTTGTTGTCCACCAGGACCCCCAGGTCCCTTTCTACAGAGCTGCTCTCCAGTCAGGTAGATCCCAGCCTGTGTTATACTCCTGGATTATGTTTTCCCAGGTGCAAGACCTTACACTTGTCCTTGTTGAACTTCATCAGGTTATTGTTAGCCCAGTCCTCCAGCCTATCCAGCTCTTCCTGTAAGGTGGTGTCCCAGTTCAATGTCAGAAGAGGTTTCAATATGATCCCAAGAGCAAGATTAAGATGCAAATGAGATCAAATGCCATACACCCAAACCAGTTTTTATTATTAAAAAGTGAAGAGGGCTAGTGATAGGACAGAATGGAAGGAAAAGACAGAAATCAAGCAAGCATCCAAAATAGAGTCACAAGAATAGTCACCACCATTGATCCAGTGGCGTCCCTTTGGTCCTCAGTCTTCAGTTCTTTGGTGGTGGGTGCACACAGAGCGAAGTTTTCGGTTGCCTTTTTAAGTTCATCGTATCAGCTGATTAGCATATCTGCCCACCTTTATTTTTTTTTTTTCTTGGATCCCACAGGTTTTTGCTGCATCCAGCTTCTGGGGCAGAAATGCTCGCCTCTTATCAGTTCATTAGCAAGGCATGCATGGTGTCTGGCGTACACAATAGAGTCACAAATGGCTACAGGATGGAGCCACTGATAAACATTTGGTTTCGCTCAGTCCATGTCTCCCCTTTTGAGGCTTGTCTAATGAGTCTGACAATGCAACTGCAGAGAAGTGGGGGGTGCATCCTTTGATACACTCCTGCTTCCTTGGGTGACATTCCTGTAATCCAAAGGCCGCAGCTTGTCCTTGAGGTTTGCACAGACACAAGCAAGCTTTGAGACAGTCATTTGACATTTCAATCTCTCACAAGTGGCTCTCCCTCCCAAAATGTCCATTTCCCCACTCAGTTTGGTATCATCAGCAAAATTCATCAGGGTACACTTGATTGCATTATCCAGATCACTTATGAAGATATTAAACAGCATTGGGCCCCATATTGATCACTGTGGGATCCCACTTGTAAAGGTTTATGAGTTTGAACAGGAGCTATTTGCTACCACCCTCTGGGTGTGGCCTGTCAGCTAGTTCCCCACCCACTTTACAGAACACTTGTGTAGACCGTAACACATCAGTTTCTCTAGAAGGAGGCTGTGGGGAACCGTACTGAAAGCCTTGGAGAAGTCCAGGTAGACAAGGTCCACCGCTCGCCTCACATCAATCGAGCAGGTTACTTTGTCATAAAAGTAAATCACGTTTGTCAAGCACAATTCGCTCTTGGTGAATCTGTTCTGGCTTTTTTCAATCACATGTTTCCTTTGACTTGTGATAACCCCCAGGAGGATTTGTTCCATAACCTTCCAAGAGACTGAAGAAAGACTGACGGGTCTATAATTTTCTGGATCCTCCTTTAAGTCCTTCTTTTAAATGGGGGTGACATTAACCATCTTCCAGTCTTTTGGGACACCTTGCGATCTCCACCACTTCTCAAATATTATGGAGAGCAACCTCACAATGATGTCAGCCAGCTCTCTTAACACCCTTGGGTGGATACTGTCAGGGCCCATCCATTTGTGAGGGTCAAGCCCCTGTAATAGTTCACATACCAACTCTTCCTACATTCATGGTGAGTCTGTGTTTGCATCAACATGTTTAGGAATTTCTTCAAGGACTAAAAATTTTGAAGTTGTATTGTCAAAACTAGGAAAATGCAAACATATGTAAGGGATAATATTTTTTCTATAATTTCTATGGTTAGATGAATTAGTTTGGGGTTTTATTAGCCAGTTTTATTATTTTTTATAATCATTCTTGGAAAAGAAAGATTTATTTTATATTTTTCCCTGGTATTGGAATTATGGAAAACATATAAAAGTAAAAAATGAGACAAATTGACAGTAACATGGCTCAAGAGTTTGTGTCACATTCAAAAGCAAAAGCAGTATAAATCTTGCTTCTCAGAAAAATTGATCTGTTCACAGAAATTTAGTAAAAATGTTTTCAACTTTTTTGTGCTTATGTTACAGTCTGATGCCTTCCATTCTTCTCAAAGTAGGCAATAGATCATTTCACTGTGGTAAACTGGACAACTATGGGGAAAAACTGTTCATCAATGTACAGAAAGGCCTTACCATATTTTAAAAAATAAATATTAATAATTAAAACTATTTATAATCTTATCTATGTATTTTCCAGAGCATAGAATAATTGGGAACTCAATAAAATGCATGCCAACTGGCCTTAAAAACATCTCATATGAAGAAATTACTTCCTCTGTTCTCTTGGCTTTCTCTCTCTGAAAGTAACCAACTGTCCTCTAAACAGCTTTAATAAACCAAAGTTTATTACAGAGATAAACCAGAGGTCTAGACACCAAAAAATCTTACTTTTGTTCCCAGATCAACCACAGACTTTTATATGACCTTGGACAACTCATTTATCTCAACTTCAAAGGCACTAGGGAGGATAAAATTAATCACTGTGGTGCCCTCGGATGCTATAATGGAAGGGTCATTCTATGCTACTAACTACATTTAGTGGCATAGTAACTAGGGGGGGGGGGAGGGGGGGGAAACAGACTAGAAGTATGTTGACATAAATTAAATTTTTAGTTATTCCCTAGATTGTCCTCCCTCTGCCATCTGTAGACTTGCCACCCAAAGAACAGCAACTAAGTTGATTTATAAAATTTTTTCAATTAAAGATGTTAGTAGACTTTAGTGATCTTGGAGAATGACCTCTTCCTGGAAATCCTGATTGCAGAGAGTCTTAGATATTGTAGAAAAATAGAAGTCACATTTTCCATAAGAATGTGCCTGTATTTCATCTGTTTGCTCTGTATGCTTTACCTAGCTGTGTCACTGTGCAAGCTCCAGCTACTACTCACAGAATGAAATACTATTCTCAGAATATCACCTCCATTTTTCATTGGCAGCTTTCCTTAAACACATAGCAGAGAAAGTGCACCTTTATCTAAACCGTACTTGGATCTTACCAAAGCAAGGAGTCTGTGTAGTACAGATAATACAGATAATAATGTGTAATACAGCCTTTTAGTGGAAAAATAAAAGCATGAAGGTATTTTCAAAGTATCTTGGAGACAAATATCCAATAAAACCAGATCTGTCCTGAAAAAAAACCAACATATTCCAGGGTAATTTTTGGCTACACTGGGTAATGATGCTAATACTGAGCAGGGTACTAAAATCCATAATGAAGTCACTTTGCATGAGATGATCTGTGGTAACCAGGTGTGTATGAACATAACTTATGCCGGTGTAGAGTACTGTAGTATAAATTACCATCCTTTCCATGTCCAGTTGAGTAAAATCCAGTTGTCTCTACTACTGACTAAGGCTAGTTACACTGGTATTAAAGGCAACTGTGATACACAAAAACTTGCCCAGAGAGTTCCTTCCTAGGCTCTGCTCCCCTTCTACTATTGTAAATATGGATTAATTCCTATGAGGTCAAGTGAACTGTAGTGGAATTTCTTTCCAGCTAGTGTAACTTTATTAGCTGAGAGGAAAATGAATCCTTTTCTTTTTTTTTCTTGTTGAGCACTATCTCTGACTTACCTAAATTAAACAGCTTCCTAAAAGAGACATATAGTTTGACACTCTCAGTATTAAGAACTGCTGAATTTCTGTGGTCTGCATTTTGCAAGAAGTGCTTGCTAAATCAAGGACCCCATGACCTCAAAATCTCTAAAGCTGTGTTTCAGGGTTACGAAATTTGCAGCTTTTTATGGTTTATTCTGAATAGAATGGGAAGCAGAAATGTGTTTTGTGGTATGCCACAAGTGAAGTGTCACTGAGGGAGAGGGAAGCAGAAATGGAGCCTGTAGTTACTATTCACTGGGATTTGTTCTGAAATGTATGAACAGAGCCTTTTGAGTGGTCTTACCTGACTTCAAAGACTTTGTGAAAGTCTAGTGGTCCATTAGCATGTATGTTTGTTCACTGACTTTGATTATGAAGATATACTTTGTGAGTGCAAACCCATCTCTATGCTATACCCAGTTGAGAAACTGGGCATTAACAGAGGTGAGATACAGTTTTTATCTCTTTTCTGGAGCACTGGAATAAAAGGGTGCAGTAAAGAGAAATCTGTCATTGTGGAGATCCCCGATGGCCACCTTTGGTGGTGCGATGAAGTGCCTACACTGTGTGCACTGTAGTACAATTGCCATGAAAGAAATTACTTTTAGACAGAAAATGACACAGATACTCCTTTGCTGATCATCATGAGACGACTTTTAGAGCTCAGAGAGCAGAAGTCTGTGTGTCAGCGCTAACAGGGGTATTTATGCTCCCCTCCCTCCATATAGATTTTGTTGACTCAGGCCATCTCAGATTCTGTTGATCTTTTCCATTGAAAAGGATGACTGATTTTTAATACTCTGATGAAACTGTGTGAAAGATAGCTTATTTTCTGAGACTTTACATTTTGGCAAGGATGCCTGTCTCTTGGTCTCTGTCAAAAGAGAGATCAGTTGCTTCCTGACTCACTGTTTATCTCTGCCCTGTCTGTCAAATGTGTTGCTAGCATAAATTTTTTTGCTTTTACTTTATTGAGGCTTCTTGTTTATCAAATCTGATATTTCAGGCATTTTATGTGAACATAATTAAAAGGTCTTTGGTGAATGTGGTGAGCACTAGGAAGCTCCTAAAATTCACATGTTATGGCAGGATTTATAATGTCATCTCTTGACATTAAGTTTGTCTCTGATTCCCAGATTTTTGGTCTATGAAAAACTTGCTATGGCAAATTTGTCTTAGATTCATCGGTGTAAAATGTTTCTGATAAATAAAAACTGGACTGGTATATGTACTGATCAGAGATGCAAAATGCTATTTCAACTCTGTTGTTACAGCTTTTGCATACGGAATGTAATGGGAGTCCAATCTGTTAAACATTATATTTAAACTTATGAATTCACAAAACAAAGGTATAAATATTCAGCAAAGTTATTTGGCAATGACAGTTGTTAAAAACTTTACTATTTTGTAGCAGCTAAATATTATGTACAAGAACACTAAGAATCTCACTCTAAGAAAGTGTATCCAAGGGAAAGTATCTATGAAAGCCCCTTTCCACTTTAAAGAGGATCTAAAATGGGATCCAATATAATGTTTCATTATGTTTAGCTCCTAGAAATAAAAATCAAAAGAAATTACAGAAGTTGATTGTCTGAAGACATGTCAACATTAGCCAGACACCAATTTTACAACACCTTAAGTTGCAGCTACACAGTTCTTTGATTCAATGCTTTCTTTAAACTTTCTTTCCTTATTGCTTAAAACTCCTGTCTCTGGTATTCATCTAATGCTTGCATGCATGAAGAGTTTGCAATGTTTATTTGAATCCCTTGTAGGACACAACATTTCTAAAAGTCTATGTATGTTGCTTCTTCAATGCTCCGTGGGGCCATCGTCTTGACTTTTCAAGCAATGAAACGTGGTCAAAAAAGATTTAATGAAATGCAGTTACCTTTAAATAGTATAGTAGGAATTTGTTTACTCCAGCATATGACTATAGAATGGACCTGGTTACCCCACAGTTTGTGTGTTTATAGGCATCAACTTTAATGGTCCATTGTGATAAATGAGAGATACTAAAATTTTACCGTTAGTACTCCCAGCTGCCTGCACAGTCATTTACAGTCAGCAGAGGGCTAAAAGTTAAAGGTCAGGCCTAAGAGAGTTAGAAAATGTGCCGTTCTGCTAAGCAGACTCTGAATGCAGGGAACGGGCTGCTCCGGGGACTGGAGGCCATGGCTGATTTTTCTGCTGTTGTTGTTGTTCCTGGCCCAGGGTAAGTTTATGCACGACCCAAAGCATTCAGAATGAAATATTCTCCCTTCTTCATGTCAAAATAAATGTGCACATGATCCACTAGAGGGTTTCTTAAATTGCATATATTTCCCCGTGTTGTTTTACATGATATGTTTACTAGAGAAAGAGACTTTTTTTGTTTGATCAGCCCTTTCCAGGCAGTCTGTTAAATCTAAGGGAAGGATTTCCAGAAAACTGGTTACTTACCAATGTACTCCTGTTACTGCAAAATACATTTTAGCATCTGGGTATTGCTACTGCCAAGCATGTGCTGCTGCCTTTGGGGATCAGCTCAGGTGTTGGCTCTGGTAACTGGAGCATATCAAAAGTAAGGACAAAAAAAAAGCACTGTCAGCAAGGCCAGTGGCAGAATTACTGACGATTGAATATTCATACTGCAGAGAAGACAAATGTCCATTTTATTTGTTGGTCCCTTGAATGAAGCTATGACTCTAAATCCAGTCTGTTTGTTTAACCAGTCCAGAAGTATCTTATATGTAAGTGTGAAAAAGATCCCGGTTCCTCTTTCCCAACACCCTGATGTAAAGATGAAGATGATAGAGGTAACTTAAGGCTGCTTTAAGCCACTTTTGCATACTTTGTTGTGGGATCTGGCTCAGTCTCAACTAACTCCCAGTGTAAGTGTGACCAGAGTGAGACCTCCTGTGACATACTTAATGCTTTCTGTATCTCTCTGCCATTAGCCATTGATGGCTGAAAATGAGGGAACAGGACAACTTTCTCTGGTTACACTGCTGATACACTCTTTCTGTGAGAGCTGGGGAAGACTGCTGAGACATCCCTTTCCATTAGTTGTATCTATTTCAGAGAGGCCAGGGAGCTGATTACATCCTTTTAAGGTCTCTTTAGTCTCGTGGGATGGCATGTAGAAACCCTGGAATAACTGGGAATAGAGCCGGAGACCAGGAAGCCACAAGAATAACTACTGACTGAATTTTCCATCATGCCTTCAAAGATACCGCCTCTGTTTCAGAGTATCCTCTGTGAATGAGGGGCAGAAAAGGCTTGTTGTATGTTCTTTAATCTATCCAAATGTTTAGATTAGCACAAACACAGTACTGTGATATTGGTGATATGTTTGCTCTTCTAAAATTATGCACAAGCTCGTTCTTGCTCTTGTGCAAAGCAGTTACTCATTTTTAGCACCAGGCTTCTGCTGGTTGTGAAACTCCGAGTGAAGCAGCCCCAGCCACTGCCTTACATAAACTCTGCACCTGGTACAATGGATTGCTGCCACTGCCATGTTTGTAGTAGCGAGATTTCCTTTCTGACCTACTTTTCTGCTGTATGCTTTGGGCCAGGCCTTGTGGAGCATTAGATCATTTTATATCGTTCCCGTGCCACAAAGCTGCCCTGACACCACCTCCAGCAGCCAAGGAAGGATCCCATCAGCCTAGAGGGATCCACAAACTATTTAACAACTCTATTGTCTTTTTTCTTGCTGTAGCCAACACAACAGATGTACTTAGTGTGTTCTAAACCAGACAGTAGCTCCTTAGGTGTATAGGCATTCGTTAGACTGCTTCACATGGAGAAATGATCTAGCACACAAGACTATGAATATAAAAATGGTACTCACAGATATGCAGGTCTACGCTGAGCACATCTTGTCCATAGTTGCCCTAGGCAAAAATATATTAAGTGAAATAGTACTAGTGGAGACAGCTTGGGCAGGTATTGAAGGAATAACCTCAGAGATAATGAAACAAAATGAAATTCCATAAATTTTTAAATAATTGTAGAATATGAAATGTGCAGCATTTGATTATACAAAAGTCTTTATAAGAGCTGGATGCAACTCTATTAAAAACAAAATCTGTGTCTGTGGAAATTTTCTTGTAGGAAGAAAGGGTAAGTATGGGAAAGACCTAGTTGTAGATCTGTATCTGAGTCTAGGCAGGTATCTAGGGCGATGAAGGCAGCCTTGCCTTCCCCCTCTCAGAGCTGTGAAGTCAGTGTCTCTTTCTTAGTGTTGTTCCAGACAGCACAGATACCAATATCTGACTCTTCTTAATAGCATTTAATAGAAAACATCAATTCTGTACCATAGACAGCATAATTTCCTACCTATAGCTTCTGCTCTATAATATTTTTTTTACAGTCATCATGTTAAATTACCATCATATTTACTAGAGCCAAAATTTCATGCTCTGTTATGTTTAATTCCTTGCAGGATGGCTGATAGAGCCTATTAAAAAATATGCCTCCATATTATAACATAAGAATAGATACAAGAGATGTTTAATTCATAGGAGAGTCAGAGTCTAATTGGCATGCTGCAGGTAGGTTGCTGGAGTTGCTGGGAATAAGTATGATACGCATTTGCCAAGTTTTTGTCCTGCTTGCTCCCCTCCTCGGTGAAATGCGTATTCCCCTGAATTACCCTGCAGACCCCTGTCATGATACCCTCAGCCATGTGTACATCCAGCCTGGTGAGAGCCCTGGCAGCCTCTTTACAGCTGAGACTTCCAGTTATTGCAACTGTAATTTGTACTGTAATTTGTGTGTAGCAAGTGATGCAGGTGTTGCCCACCCTGCCTGGACCAAACACAAGTTGTCAGCTTGGGAGGTCGGTGCTCAGACAGCCTAGGTGGGAAAATTCATTTCACCAGGCTCCTCCTCACAGAAGAGAGAGCAGAGAATGGGAACAGCAGAGCAACACAGGGACACGGTTTCCTTGCCGAGGGATTCCTGTTTGACTGAGGAAGAAAACAACAGCAGGAGAGAGGCTCTCAGCCAAAGGCAGACTTGAGGGCAGCTGATCTTAAGCACATCGTGCAGTGACAAGAGAAGTAGGGCAAGAAAAGTGTGCAGGTGATCAATCATGGTTTGTCTACATCTCTTTTGCAAGTGCTATTTAGCTTAAAGAGAGCCTGGGTTAAGAAAACCTCCTGTAACACTCACCATATGTGCTTATGTATGTCCTGAGCTGTTGATGAGTGTCCAAAAAGCTGAAACTTGGCAAAAGAGGCAGTCTCTTCGGGTGGCTGAGCAGGATTTTGCTGCCCAGAGTGATCTGTTATCCCATTTCTGAAAAATGCCCTCAAGAGTCTCTGCCTTACGAGTCAAAGAAAGAGACAGTTTTGTAATGCACTCAGGTTATGGAAGTTTAAAGAGTTCACAGACCCAATGTGGTATGACCTAAACAGAAGGCCTCACAGCTAGATACTTACCAGGCTGTTATCTTGGCCGTGGAAGCTAGTTGGCTCGGCTATTTTTATCCTGGCACTTCTATGCAGGCCTGGATTTGATTTAGACATTATGGTGGTACAAATTTGGGACAGAAAAAAAGTTAAGGAGTTAAAATCAGACATGCAAGACACCTATGACGAAAGTTAACAAGATGTTACACGTATCTGAAAGTTTGAAAACTTTAACATTTCTGACAAAATATTATTTTTCTTTCTGTGACTCTGTAGCTGATCAGAACCCCAAGGGATATTTTATTTTGCCCATATAACATTTTTTCACACATATATGAATGGTCTGTACCTTAGAATATCATAACATTTACATCCAGGACTCTTCAGATTTTCTGGTCATGATTTTGGCATCGTAAATTTGAAAAACCAGGTATATTCTGCTGATGTTATCTTAATTACCAGAAGTATCCCTGTAGCAGCTTCCTATGTCTTCTTGGGAGCCCTGCTGAAAGTAAGCCCGAAGACCCCCGAATCACTGGGCCCACATGCAGGCACATGGTGCTCCAAGGATCGTGCCTATTGCCTGACATAAATGTAGGGTGTGATTATATGGACCTTTTGCCAGCTGCAAGGTTAAGCCTGTCTGCTTGTGTCAGATCCTGCAGCATAGTTTACCACTCACTTGTTCATGGGGATGCAGTGCAAACCAATTCACTGAAATTATCAGAACTGGAGAAAAAAAAGCAACCTGCTCTCTGTAACCCAATTTATTTTCTCCCCCAAGTTAGGTGTGTATGGACATGTGGGTTTTTTCGTTCCCCTCAAATTTGAATTATTTCATCAGCCTGGATGACAGTATAACCTCAAATGTTAGGAGGACAGGAATGAGCAGATGCTGGAGGGAAGGGGAAAGGAAACTTCATATATTGTTTTTGCCAAGATAATAACATTCATGTGACAGCCTTTTGATGGTTTCTGTGAGTAAGTGTCTGCTAACAGAGGGTGCCCTCTTCAGCAAAGTTGAGGACAACCATGATTGCAGGTAGCCAGAACATTAGCTTCTAAACCCTGAAGTCTGTTTCCCCTCCAGCACCTGGTAGCACCAAACTATCTGGTGCCAGAAATCAAAACCACAGGCTTACCTTGTGCTGTTTGTCAAGCAATCTACTGCTGCTGTTCAAACCAGCAAAGAAGGGTGCTGTATGAAAGAAGGACAAGTTGTGTGTCCCATGACTAGGTGATGATTAGATTGGCTGCATAATTGCTGGAATACAAAAGGCTAAGAGAACTACTCAGGGGTACTGGGTACTTTCTATTTCCTAATTCCTTTCAAGTTTGCCTGTAAAGACAATATTGTCCATCCACTTGTAACCTGGACACTTACTCAATCACAAATCCCATTAAAAGGAAAGGACTTGGGGGAGTAAAGTTGACAAGGTCCATCCATAAATACTTGTGTTTTTGACAGCTGAATAAAGTTCATATTACTTGTTGGATTTGTCAATGAATATGTATGAACTTGAATCTTGGATGTTGAATGACAATGTGGTGTGATGGTGTTACATAAAAGTAACTCACTGTTATGTATTTAGATATTTGGTGCCAGTTCTGTACCAACTGTACTTGAGACAACTCAAATATTGTTCAGGACAAACTTAGGTAACCCAAAGGAATTTTCATAATCATATGTTTCTCCCTTTCCCCTTTATCCTAAGTTAAATCCTACAGTTGTTTCCTATTCCATTTCAATTATTTCCATTTCTTCTGACTATGAACCCTTCCTGTACAGATTTCATGACCTCATGGAAGACTTCAGAATGGTCAGGATCAATAAATCTCTCTGCAGGGCTTGTTGAATGCATGGCTTTGCTGACAGGCTGTAAGGTGTCAGCACAGGCTTTGCTAGGCCTCTGGCAGAAAAACACCTGTAGTGAGAGAACTGGGAGGACATTCAAATGGTCCTGGGGAGTAGGTTCCCACAAAAAAGAAATACAAAGCATTTCCCTCTGTTACATGTTTCTTACCTCCATTCTTATTTGCAATTTACTTATTGTCATGAACTTTTAATCTATACATGGGAAAACTGACTTTGTAAATAAAATTGGTGGGAACTGCACAGTTCAATTTGGAAAGCAGTGGCATTATAGCCCTCTCAGTAATATACATATTGTCATCTACCTGGACTTCTGTATGTACCTCAATATAGTTTCCCACAACATTCTTACTGCTAAATTGGAGATACTGGTTTGATGGATGAACTGTTAGATGGATAAGAAATTGGCTGGATGGCTGTGTCAGAGTTACAATCAACAGCTCAATGTCCAAGCAGAAGCCAGTATTAAGTGGTGTCCCTCAAGGGTTCATATTGGGACAAACAATATTTAATATCTCTATCAATGACATAGACAGTAGTACTGAGTGCACCTGCAGCAAGTTTGTGGATGACACCAAGCTGTGTGGTTGAGTTGATACACTAGAGGGATGCCATCCAGAGGGACCCTGTCAGTCTTGAGGAATGGGCCCATGTGAACCTCATGAAGTCCAACAGGGCCACATACTAGGTACTGCATTCGGGTGTGGGCAACACCAATATCAATACAGACTAGGGGATGAATGGATTGAAAATAGCTCTGCAGAGAAGGACTTGGGGATACTGGTGGATGAAAAATTGGACATGAACAGGTACTGTGGGCTTGTAGCCCAGAAAGCAAATCATATCCTGTGCTACATAAAAAGAAGCATGACCAGCAAGAGAGACGATTCTCCCCCTCTGCTCTGCTCTTACGAGACCCCTGGAGTCTTATGAGTACCTGGAGTACTGTGTTCAGCAATGGTGTCCCCACCACAAGAAAGATATGGGCCTGTGAGATCAGGAACACCTCTCCTATGTAAAAAGGTTGAGAGAGTTGTGGTTGTTCAGTCTAGAGAAGAGAAGGCTCCTAGGAGATCTTATTACAGGCTTTCAATATATAAAGGGGGCTTATAAGCGGGATGGAGAGAGACTTTTTACCAGGCCAGTAGTGACTGGACAAGGGACAACATTTTTTAACCGAAAGAGAGTAGATGTAGATTAAAAGAAGTTTTTTACAATGAGGGTAGTGAGACACTGGAACAGGTTGCCCAGAGGAGCTGCAGATGCCCCATTCCTGGAAGTGTTTCAGGTCAGGTTGGACAGGGGTTTGAGCAACCTGATCTAGTGAAAGATGTCCTTGCCCATGGTAGGGTAGTTGGACTTGATGAGCTTTAAATGCCCCTTCCAAACCAAACTGTTCTATGATTCTATAATATTGGCATTATCATTAGATTATTATGAGGTTCCAGATGGTTTAAGAGGCTTCTCTCTCTTTCTATCATTTTTTTTTTCCTGTAACTGAGTTAGCCCTTATTGCATATCTATTTGCTTTGTGAACTGGAGAACAAAAAGTAATGTTCTAAGTGAAAACTCTAACTACTTTTATCACTCATCAGATAAGCAAAAGTAAATAATAAAAAAGTACTACCTTTTTCAAAGATAGAATAAAGAGAAAAACACAGCAATGAACCAAACACAAGTTCCTGGTGATTGCTGCATTCAGCGCTTGTTATTAAGGGGGATCGAATACTTTTCATACTGTCCCACCTAGTCTAGCTCATAGGATTATAGGGTGCATCAAAAGGCAGATAAGAGTGATGTAGCCTTGAGTGGAGACAGAATTTGAATGGCTTTGTCTTAAAAAACTCTGGTTTACTTTTTTTAAACTATTTTTTAACCTTTTATCACACTATTTTCTCATTCAGATGGCTGGGGATTTTTGCAGTTAATGGATTCTTAAGTAAGTTGGAGCTTTGGGCTATGAAGTGCAACAGAGATTGGTGTTGTAGGCTATGCCCCCAACCTCAGATAGCCCATTTAATCTCTTTTGCATGTATTTCTTTTTCTAGATATTGATCATTTGGATGGTAACGACTTTAAGAGAACCATTTTCTCTCCTTATTCATACACAGCTCCTGATGTGTTCTCAGTTGGAGAGCTAAAGACCAATTGTAAGTTCAAGTACAGTATCAAGTGTCAATAGTGCTAAGATTGTGCATAGTTTGCTTGCATCCGAGAAGTTACTGTGATAAATTTCAAGGTCCCTGGGGAAAACAGTGCATATCTCCATGTAATATATATTATTTTGAGCATGGTATTTACCCTGAGAAGCACATATTTATCTCTAAATTACTCCCATTTATTTCCATATCTGAAAAGGAATACAAAATGGATGTATTTTTTTTTCTGAACATTACTTGTAAGTTGCACAAAATTATGTTTTCATCACCCAAATTAGCACTGCAGAGTGTTGTTTTTTAAACTGAGAATGTCCATGATGAAAGCCACTAACTCATGCCCTTGGCTAAAGTGAAAAGTCTGTAGAAAATTCATGTCTTTTTGATCTGAGTAAAAAGTTCTTAAAATTGTGTAAAACTAATATTGCCTTATGAAAATAAACAAATAAACAAATTTCTTGCTGCACTGCCATGAAAAAAAAAAAAAAAAAAAAAGAAATTGAAGAGGGAAACATAAACTAGGACTCTAGAGAAGAGCAAAACTGCAGAGCACTTCACCTTTGCTTGTTGAGTTGCTTTTTAGTGGTTTTGGGAGGTTTTTTGAGCATTGCATCTGAGCTTTTGTGAAATAATTACACTGATGCTTCTGGTTTCTAATGTTCATTACATAAATCTGCAAAAGCTATTGGGTAAATTCTGCTGAGTCTTTCACCTCAGATCAGCAGCCCTCAGATCATTAATCATGCATTATAAGCTTTAATAGACTAAGTGTTTTAAAGACATCTGCTGAGTCTCAAAGGATAGAGTGCAGACCTTGCATTTCAGAGATTTCTGTATTAGAGCAGTAATAATTTTGGGAGAAAAAAAGACCCAACATAAAGCTTTTCCTCTCCCTCTGGTTTCAGAGGGACCTGTCATGCTGCAAGAGAATATGATTGGACAAATAATTTATAACTGGAGACTGAGGAAGTTAAGCTCACTATGTATTAGCGTTGTCTTCTTAGATACAGTGATTGTCACCATCATTACTTCCTCGTTCAGCGAGAATGTAAAGAAAGATCTGTTTTGCACGAGTTGAGTGTGTGAATAAAACACGGTTTTGTCCTGAACAACGTCACGCATGCCTGAAAATGACTATAGGTAGTTGGCCTTTTGCTAATTTAGTTTGTCTGTTTCAGTCATTCAAACACATAGTTTGGTGAAGGTTGTTGCATCTCTTGCACAAAATAAATAAAATTATTTCGATTTTTCTCACATTTTAAGGAGGTACTATGCCAGACTTGGAAGCTAACTCTGAGTTACACTAGTGAGTCATAAATATTGGTCTGTAAATACACCTTTGCACTTGTTACCTTTTCACTTGTAGTTATTTTTTCCAGTGAATACTTTACTATGGGGCAGTACCTTGTCAGATTGTACAAGGAAACTCTTTCACAGTGAAAAGGGATCACGGAGGTGGAAAGGGAACATGAGGCCTCTTGGTTATAGCTATAGACTTGTTTCCAAACAGACAGCAATGGGGAATGGCAGGCTACAGAGTCACAGGATGCTTTTGCCCATGTTGTGTTATGGATGAACCCTCCCTGAGAGCAACAGTGCTTGAGCTAAATGCTTGTCCTCTGACTCCCGTACTTACTCCTTAGCATAGTGGGTGCAGTCAGGAAATTCAGTACCTGATGTGTCCTGGTACAACTATATCTTAGCTGTTTGAAAGTGCTTTACCTAAAACACGTGAAATCAGGATGAATTCTGTCTTATCCCACGCTTTCTTAGGAAGCATTCCAATTACCAGGCTATGTAGCATGACCTCAATGTGAGTTGTCTTTCCATTTTCTAAAAATATCAAAGCAGCAGCTGAAAGCTGGGTGTCCCTGCCATTAAGCTGAGGAGTGACTTTCCTTCTGTCCAAGTGATATTTAAGAGCGTCATCAACAGTGAAGGGAGCCACCTTGGAAAACCCTCCAGCCTGGTGTAATGGGCTAAGATGCCCACCTTTGAGGTGGGAGACCCAGCTGTAAATCTACTCACTTCTGATTCAGGGCAGTGACTGGTGGTATAAACTTTTCCCATGCTGATTGGAAGCTGGGCGGGGAGGGAGAGCTCAGTACTCAGCCTCCAAATTCCTTGTTACTGGAGCAATCCAAGGTCTATGATGTGATCCTTTGGTGGTGGAAAGCAGAGCAGAAGGACTCTCTAGTCTGTGGAGTAGATGCATGGGTGTGAGATGTCACTGGTGCCCTCAGGCAGAAGAGGAGCTTGGACCTGGTACTTCCATGTGAGTGCTCTAGTCTGTGGGTGTGGGGGAGGATATCAACTGCTGTGCTGCTGCTCATTTCTTATGTTTTTCTTACAATACTTGATCAAAATGTCTCATGCTGAGTCAAATTTTTCATATGAGATGATTTTTCATCCTGGCTTTTTGTATTGGTTAGGAAAAAAGGCAATAAAATAAATAATAAAAAAAAAATTCATGTTTTCCAGACTGATTTCCCCTTTCCTCCCCTGCCCTGCATTTCTGAGTTTTGGTATTGAAGACATCTATTACTCTTCCAGCCCTTTGAAGCCTGGACTGAAGCCAAGAAAATGAATGAAAAGGTAAACAGAGGCAAAGAAAAATAGAGATATATGATCAGGGACACAAAGCAGGTTCCTGACAGAATGCGGAATTGAGTACTCTTGCTTTCTGCAGAATCCAAGCTTTCCTTAAAAGGGAAACTGAAGGAAATAGGTCAACTCAAATAACATTAAATCATGCTGCATGAAAACATATCCCCCTCATTTCTAAGCTGTGAGATGACACACAGTTTTTAAACCTAATTTTACTGATGAGTATCTGTACTGTGCAAGGAGGGTCTCTGGGATCTGAACAGTGTTCCCTGCTTGGTGTGACAGTTTTTCTAACAGCTTTCTCACCATATCTGCTCTCAGCTGTTCTGTTTCTTTTTTTTTTTTAAAGGAAACTTGAGTCATTGCCACTTTTTACCCTCTCCTCACTGCTTTAATGGGATCTTCCTTCTCTTCCTGCTTTTTACCTCTTTCCATTTTATGAGAATTTTATTCTCCTCTTCATATAGTTCCAACACTTTCTCACCTTCTCTCTCACGAGTAAAGAAAATGAAAGCCTTATGCTATAGCATTCTGAAAGGAAACTCTAGTGCCACACTCCTGTTTCAAATGCTCCTGTGGAAAGAGGAAGCCAGTTTTATTTTATTTTAATTTTTTTAACATAGGTGGTTTATGGTCCTGCTCTTGAGTTGAGAGTTTGGACATCATGCAGGGTACCCTAGAAAAATATTCCTTTCAAACTCTTTGCTAAATTTAATAAACAGCAAATGCATTTCCTAATGGACTTCGTGCAACAGCATCTTTTACAAGAGGAGCCTGGGAAAGGTGTTAGAGGTCAGGATGAATGACAGAAAGGTGAGAGGGAACTGAATTTGTTCTTAGAGAAATAATCAAGAAAGGGAGCTGTAAGATGGAAGGAAATGCTACTATTTACTTTCTGAAACTAGTCTGTAGATAGATATGTGTTAGACTCAAAACAAAAACTGGTTTCAGTGAAGGCAGCAAAATTGCTCCAGATGCAAAGTGATTTTTTCCATTTCTTCTAAGCTACATTGTCCATTTATATTAATGTTTTGAAATAGATCAGAGAGTGCTATTAACAAAGTAATAGAAAATGGAAAATAACACTGAACATTCCTAGAAATCTGAAATTGAGATGCCTGTTTAAAGCTAAATCTTAGACCTACTGTAATATAATATTACCTGTTGTTAATTATCGTGCTGTTAAGCTCTCAGTATCAGTTTTGCATTACACTAGTATTGCCACATCTGCTAAGGACAAATAACTTTGCTCTAAAGTTTTACACAGCTAATTAATCCAGGTCTGATCTGACCTTCCTCAAATTCCATGACTTGGAGGGGGACCTTGAACAGAAGATGACCTTTAATTTCTCCAAGGTTTAGCACAAGACAGTTGAGTCCATATTTCCTGTGTGTTTTGCTTCCTGGAAGTAACTTGTGTGTTTGGCTATTTCTAGCATGTTCCCATAGTCCTCAGCTTCTTTAGCCCCTATCCCCCACTGTAGCAGGAGTGTGAGGTCCTGCTGGCATCAGAGAAGAGGCAGCAGGAGGGATGCAAAAGGGAACAGTGTAGTGGCTGGAGGACCTTTGTCTCCTTCACAAATTGGTCCCGGAGTCCCTGGCTGGGGAAAGTGGGTACGTCTGAAAGAGGGTTAGTGGTAAACATCCTGTGTTGCTTTCCATCCCCAGAGGAAAAGGTGCCCTCAGAGAGTGGATGGAAGCACTGTGATAGTGCCAGTACCCACAACCATAAAACTGTGTTAAGTCCATCAGTCAATCTTTGATGTAGCCCGGTAAATCTGATGGTAATCTCCAGTTAGCAAAAACAGACAGTAAAGAGAAGTGGTAGCAGTAATAACAGAATTTGATCTGCCTCTGCAAAATAATACTGGCATAGATGGTGGAGATTTTTCCATGTAAAATTATAGAAAATATGGTTTGGTTCTCAGGAATGAGGAGGCCTGCAGTTCTTTCAGGCTCATGTGAGGATTTATTGTCCTATTCTGAGAGCACTTGTAAAATGTTATGCGGAGTCTCTCGTTGCATGAAGACCTGTTTGATGTCTGTGCTACAAAAACTGCCATTCCGCTTATGTTTCTGTGATAGCAGGTAGCAAGATAAAACTGTCCACACGGCTGAAGTTTCCTTAAATGTAAAGTATGTATATCATTTTTCTTATGAGATGTCAATTCTAATACCTTGAACCCCGGAATACATTTTCTTCCCTGGCACTGATTAACAGAGTACTTTCCAGTTAATAATACGTGTTGGTTAAATTTATTGAAATTCCAGTTCTGAAAAGCATTCAGAGAGGGCGCTGGTATGAAGTGATTTGACAAGCTGACTTCGGCAGCAAGAAAATGGTCACCAGGTGGCACTCACGGACCGCGCAAAACCCCCGTCCTTCTGCATTTATCCAAAGGCGAGATGTGGCGCTTTAAAAGCACTCAAGCACAGTTACCTTTCCTGGGTAACAAATTTAATGTTTGGAATTAAAAAAAAAAAAAAAAAAAAAAGGTATTAAATTTGGAATTAAAAAAAAAATCTCTATCAGCATTTGCACCATAAAATATGCCCACAAATCTTGTCTACTCCCTCAACAGATATGTTAAACACTTCATCCTTCAGTATGGCACATGGATTCACAAGTCAAAGCTATAACTGCTTTTTTACGTCTTGACCACTAGCAAACAACAGAGTGGAAAAGCAATTATAGTGGAAGTGTGTTTCAGAGGCATGCAGCTTGCCCAAACACCTTCCCCTCATCCTTGGGAAAAAAAAAAAAAAAAAAAAAAAAGAAACAAAACCCCAAAACTCCCAAGCTGGGGAGAAGGAATGCTATACATGTGGCTTGTTTTGGGAAATACATTCTGGAAATGGAAAGGTAAGGGAGCCAGTTTTTTCCCCAATTGCCACGTAATCCGTCATCATTCACAGTCTTTCTTAATCCAATTTACATCACCTCCTCATCTTGGATTTTGGTTTGGGTTTTTTTTTGGTTGTCCTGCAGTGGAAATAAGTTGTTGGATATACACAGACAATTTTATGTAGTGTTTGGCTAATGTTAGTAAAGATTTTAAAAGGAGCGCAGTCTCAATGTACATTCTGCTATGTCAGACTTTTCTAAACTTTCTCACAGTGTGTTGGTGGCCTAAAGAATATCTTTATGAAAAAAATAGACTTTGACTCATGGAGTTAAATGTGCACTAATGTGTACCTTTAAATGTGTACTTAGGATTTTCATCAATGATTTGTACAACTAAACCCAGTGACTGCAGTTTGTAGTAATTAATATTTCCAGGTTATTTCACTGTTAATTTTGGGAAGAGATTTTTCCTAGGCAGTAAAAATATTATCACCTGTATATTACAGTCTCTCAGGTACAATTTTTGAACCAGTAGAACTAGAGAGTGGTTGGGAGGGTCACCAAGCCTGCTTCTTCACCTTTGGGTTCCTATCATGACAGGACAGTGAGGCCGGCAGCAGACCGATGCTCGCCTCTGCGAGTCTGGGCACTGGGCTGGGGTAGTAGCTTGGCTCTGTTGTCCCACCCTTTGCTCTCTGAGCATATTTCCATCCATATGTTGGCACTGGCTGCCAATCTGATCATCCCATGGTGGTACCATGGTACACCTGTCCATCAGTTTCAGGTGTTGTTGTCTTGTCCACTGTTGATGCACAGACTGTGCCAAGGCTTATCATGCCCCAATCCTGTCACATTGTTCAGTTTCCCATGTCTCACCCTGATCAACCCTGTTGCCATCGTGCTCCACTCATGATCAAGGCAAGGCAATGCTTCCAAGTCACCAGGCCAATGTCACCAAGCAGAAGTAGTAAGTCACATCACATGTGAGGTTAGAGAACATGTTCTAACAGTACTTCAGGTATATCAATAAGATTTATTTTTTGGAGATATTAATTTTTTTAAATGTACTTTTTCTGTGCTGATGTATGGACTATGCCTTATGAGGTATGTGGAAAGAAGGGGGAAATCCATTTCATTAGATAAGTGTTTGTATAGTGTACATTTAGCAGGGAAACTTTTAATGCAAGTGAGAAAGATTGAAGGTTAGCTTACACATTCATATTGAGATGTCATCTAATCTGGGAAGGAGTAAGCAACAGAGCAGCACCAAAAAAAAATCAGTCTTAATATGAACGCAAAACTTAAATCATAGCTAATGTTATTCTATTTCTTCCTCTTTTGCCTTCTTTCTTCAAGTTTTTGAGAAGGCAACATATGTTTTTGCTGAACATATCACTTGGCTCTTCAGTTCCACTCCTGAATTCTTTCTCACAATGTATTTGCAGTCTTCGCCAATGCTCGTGATATTAAATTTCAACAGTCATAAAGATCTCATTCAACAGGTATGGTATGAATTTGGGATTTTTTTTATGAATTTGTTAATTCTGATACATGGAAAATGTTACATGTTAAGATTTCTTGATATTGTTTTGATAGTCAGGAGAGTGAAGAGGTTGTACTCCTGGCTGTTTCTTAACACACTTCAGATAAGATATGATATTTTTTCATCATGGCCATATGTAGGCAGTGACACTGAATCCCCAAATTGCTAATTTGAGTCTGACAGTTGTTAAGATTAATGTAGATGCTATTTTATATTCTTCAACACTGGATTCTATTAGGGGGTTTGCTTTCAAATGTTCAGTGTGCTGTATTTCATTTATATGAAGAAATGGTGTTGAAACATTTGTGTGTCTAGTAAACCTATTTGTTTCTGGGAAATACCCAATTTACTGGCAGACAGAAGACATATTTATCTGTTTTCATGGTTGCCTTATCATAATCTCTGAATGTATTTGAGGTGGTCAAGCTTAAATTTGGATCAGGGATTGAAACACGCTAAGTGGTTTCATCATGTTTTTAGGAAGACAACAACATGTGACATTACATCTTCACATACTGGTGAGAGGATGTGGCTTGCTCTGAGTAATTTGGGAGAGAACAGAATTTCATTTGCAAGAAAACAGGGAAGAAGAGTTACTCATTCAGAGCAGGGAAGACTACTTCAGCTTCTATCTCCTCAGGGTTTTTCCAGCAGAACACCTCCTGATCTACTGAATCTAGACATGGTTTACGAAACACACAAGCATCATGAATGAAGTAACACAAAAACCTGAGGTTAGCTCCCTTTATGACTCAACAACAGTTCAACCTAGAATACCAAAATGCTCAGCATAGGAGACTGTGAGACTCACCTATTCTTGTAGAAATACTCTACTGGAGTAGAAGGCTCACTCTGCTTTCCCCCTAGCGAGTGCTTCATAGATCATGAGCTGAAAACACATGGTAACACCAGCACATCATCATCCTTTGTGTGGGCTATAGGTACCTTTGGTGGTGCAGAATTCCTTGGGATACATCTGACCCCTGAAGTGGATTAGAGGGCAGATGGAGGTCATGCCATCCAGGGGCAGACATTCTCAGAAACTGAATTCCCTCCATTTGTTAGAAATTTTGAAAATTACAAATGATAAAAGAGAAAACATTGCTGTTCATTCAAAAATCCTTAGCTGTAAACATTTACCTTGAAAATGTCATTATAAAATCTGGTTTACATCTGAACCTGTTCTCTCAATATATCAAAACAATCCTTACTCCATTTCTTTGTGCCTTTTTTTCCTCTCCCTGGTTTCCTCACTCCTGTCACTAATCATTCCTCTGAACAACTCCTTCTAACTGAAACGCCATCATTCTGACTTATTTATGATTTCTCCTCTGACCCAAGGCCCTTGTGCTTATTCTTTTTGCTTTCCAGTCCTCCTGTCCTTTGCTCCTACTCTCCTCCTGCCATCCTTTGCTCATATTAAAGGCCCACCGAGAGGTGTTGTGGATTCAGGCCATCTTGAGGGTGCCATTCTTTTTAATTAATTCAGCTCTGGATTGATGGTTACTAATGACTATGAATGTCTATGCAGAGTAAGTATTAATAAGGAACATCTAGTGGGGAAAAAAGTAAAAATCTTCCACTTAATTCCCTAAAAAACTTTTTCATCTTTCTGTACTGGGACTTAAGAGATACTTTGTAAAAAAATGGCTTTATTTTAATTAAATATTTTTTTCAAAGTTTGCTTCTGATTCCTGACAATCTTGCATGTAGATAAACTAACTAGATTATTCTGTGCTTTGTTTTTTTATGAAGTTATACATAATAGAAAATTAATAGAAAAGTTTCAGGTTAGGAGAACATAACTGTGTGACTTCTGGAGACCAAGAGCACAGGCCAGTGCTGTGTAAGGGTCCACAAAGTCATTAGGTTGCACCAACCTGATCCAGTATATTGAAATGCTCAGATAAACCCTTTACAGGTGCCTTGAGATTACCTTGGTTAGGAGAGATGCAAAGCATGTTTGACTGTGATAAAATACTGGGCTCAATGGCTGGAACTTGAAGAGAGAAGAAAAGGATGTGACATAAGCATAATTAATCCATTCCACACTAAGATAGGATTTGACAATATTTGGTCAGATGACTTTTTAGCAGTGATTCTCAGAATTGAGAGTTTCTGAATGCAGTTTTCTTCCATAATGCATCTGGGTATGCAATGCCAGTCAAGGGGTTAGGAGTCTTGGGAAGGAATTCTAATTAAATCGATGCTTACCAAGAGTGCGCATATTTCTGCTGCCCAACAGGTGAATGTAATTCTTTCAATAGGCCCCCCAGACGAATGTGGACGTACATACGTCACACCGATGTTTACACACCTTATTTATGAAGCACCACTTTTGCATCCCTGTCCAGTTTTCTTCTCACTGTATGTCCTATGCCATGGAAATAACTTTAGAAAACAGAAGTAAAACACTACTGTGCTTTACAGGATGACAGCTAGATTTGCAGAAGAGATGGAAGTGGGTGCAAGCAGGTTCTGTCTAATCTATATAATTCTGTATAGTTTGTGTATGTTGGGATGAGTGTTTAAGAGAGCTGTGGGTCTGATTGTCAGCCTGTGTTCTCCACCCTGGAGAACACAGCATGGCTGCAGAACTGTATTCTACTCTGCCCATGCATTGGGACTATTTCTGGTGCCACCTTCCAAGATAGACTAGACATGGACAGTTGGATTGAGTGCACGCTCAACAAGTTTGCCAATGACACCAAGCTGCGTGATGTGATTGATACACTAGAGGGAAGGGATGTCATCCAGAGGGACCTGGACAGTCTTGAGAGGTGGGCCTGTGCAAACGTCATGAAGTTCAACAAGGCCAAGTGCAAGGTCCTGCGCATGGGTTGAGGCAACCCCAAGCACAAATACAGGATGGGCAATGAGGGGATTGAGAGCAGCCCTGCAGAGAAGGACTTGGGGGTACTAGTGGATGGAAAACTGACTATGAGCCAGCAATGTTCACTGTCTGCCCAGAAAGCCAACTGTATCCTGGACTGCATCAAGAGAAGTGCAGCCAGCAGGTCGAGGGAGGGGATTCTCCCCCTCTGCTCCACTCTTGTGAGACCCCACCTGGAGTACTGTGTTCAGCTCTGGGGCCCCCAACATAAGAAGGACATGGACCTGCTCAAGCAGATCCAGAGGAGGCCATGAAGATGATCAGCGGCCTGGAGCACCTCCCTTATGAGGACAAACTGAGACAGTTGGGGCTCTTCAGCCTGGAGAAGAGAAGGCTCTGGGGAGACCTTAGAGCACCTTCCAGTACTTAAAGAGGGCCTACAGGAAAGATGGGGAGGCACTCTTTATCAGGGAGTGTAGTGATAGGACAAGGGGTAACGGTTTTAAACTAACAGAGGGTAGATTTAGACAGTTATAAGGAAGAAATTCTTTACAGTGAGGGTGGTGAGGCACTGGAACAGGTTGCCCAGAGAAGCTGTGGCTGCCCCCTCCCTGGCAGTGTTCAAGGCCAGGTTGGACGGGCCTTTGAGCAATAGTGGAAGGTGTCCCTGCCCACGGCAGAGGGGTTGGAACTAGATGATATTTAAGGTCCCGTCCAACCCAAACCATTCTACGATTCTATGATTTGTGGGGTAATGAATTTACTTACTGAATCTGGTATTTAGCTGTGTGTGACATTGTCTTATTTTTGTGCTTCATAACTATGTAACTTCAAGTGTTAAATAAAATCTTAGTGGAGTCATTGAATATGAATGAATTTAAAGCCAATTTAAGATTGTGAGCTCTATACTCAGCAAAGCTTGCTTTAAGCTAATTGTCTGTGATAGAGCCAGGGAGAAAAAGTTGAATCAAGATGCTAAGTAATTAATTTTAATTTAGATAATATAAAACAAGGGGACACTATAAGACTGCCAAGATGTAAAAGGGCTAAGAATTAAAACATATACCTTTGCACATATTTGGGGTGTCAGGGAAAGGAGTTGGTTTACTTTTTGCTTAAAGTGAGATATAACTCCATGGGAGGTGTATTAGTTTAACCCCAGCTGGCAACTAAGTGCCACAGAGCTGCTTGCTCAAACCCCCCCCTGCAGTGGGATGGGGGAGGAAATCAGAAGGGCAAAAGTGAGAAAAGTCATGGGTTGAGATAAAGACAGTTTGATTGGTAAAACGAAAGCTGCACACAAGCAAAGCAAAACAAGGAATTCATTCACCCCTTCCCATCAGCAGGCAGGTTTTCAGCCATCTCCAGGAAAGCAGGGCTCCATCATGTGTAACGGTTACTTGGGAAGACAAAACTCTGTAACTATGAAAGTCTCCCCCCTTCCTTCCTCTTCCCCCAGTTTTATATGTTGAGCATAACACCATATGGTATGGAATATCCCTTCATTCAGTTGGGGTCAGCTGTCCCAGCAGTGTTCCCTCCAAACTTCTTGTGCACCCCTGGTCTCCTCGTTGGTAGGGTGGTGTAAGGAGCAGAAAAGGCCTTGGCTCTATGTAAGCACTGCTCAACAACAGCTAAAACATCCCTGTGCTATCAAGACTGTTTTCAGCACAGATCCAAAACACAGCCCCATACCAGCTACTGTGAAGAAAATTAACTCTATCCCTGCCAGAACCAGCAAAGGTCATAATTCAGTCATTTAAAAAAAAGGGCTTACCATATGAGCCTTTAATTTTCAATTGGCTTCAGGGGAGTCAAATAATTTATTTTTTTCAGCAGTAAATAAAATGGGAGGACATACTGTTTGCTTGTGAAATGATTCCAGAGGCTTTTCTTCCACAAAGATGACAAATAAGCATGTTTCTGGAAACAAGCAACAGTTTCCAGGACAGTTACCAATGTGGAGTAACAAAAAAGGGCTTCCTAAAATTTCCTGGAATATGCACAGCGCCTTATTTAGGCAAATTCCGGTTAGTCAATCATGCCTTGACTGAATAAAGTATGATCAAAAGTGTACATCCCTTAGCTGACATAAGGAAAAAGGCATATATATCAGACAAGATTTATTCTGTTCTGGCTTCCACTTTTAATTAGCACCTAAGTATTTTTTTCCACAGTGGGATGTACATATTTTTTTCCTGAGTCATTGGAGGATTCACCTTTTTGACAGCACTGTATCTGTATCAAAGTTTAAAGACCATTGTAACAATTTCAGAAGAGTGAATTTTAAAGCTATTTGAGCTAATACAGATGTATAATAAAAATTTGCATCTTTTCTCAAAGGTGCACAAACCAATTTAAAGTATTATCATCAGTGAATCAACATCTATTTAGAATTTATCCTGTCTACTGAATGTTTGTGGTCGTGATTAGAATGAAGAGTTTGCTACAGAATACAGCTGAGCCATCATGAATGAGTTTAAAAAAAGAAAATTTAAAAGAACTATGTGATATGGTAACAATTTAATGCTTTGAATATTTCTTTTTTCAGGTGAAATATCATACTGTTATGTTTAAAATAAGGAAGCAAAAAATTTTACAGGGCAAATTAATGACAACTTTGTATGACTTGGCACTGGTCATAGACATTTATTTGCCCTTTGAATTCATGCAAGCAAGTTTCTCAGTCCTCATCAGTCTGAGAGAAATCTAGTTGTGAGATAAAGTTTTTGCATGAGCTTAAAGAGTTGATTCATGAAGTGAGTTAAACCTGTGATTTAAAATATTAAAGTGTCTGAAATAGTCCTCAGCCCTTACCAGAGCCACATCCTAAAGAAAAGGACAAAGTGGCTTTGCAGAAGCTAAAACATTTGTTTTTGAGGCATCCAGGATCATAATTTCCACATTGCAAAGTCCTTCTCTTCATTCCCAGGTGTTTCAACTTATATTTGGGTAACAAATCCCAGCTGTTGCAGTGGTTGAGAAGGTAGGCCTAATTTGTGTGTCAGCTCTCTCAGCTGGTTTGTAGCTCTTGCTGATTTAGGTGGATTTGGTTTTAGGCTCAGAAAGGTATTACATAGAGTCAGATGAAGGACTAAGACTGTCATAAGTATAGCTAAATGGTGCATGCTGTAGTGTTACATCTCTTCCAAACTCTGTTTTTTATCAGCTACAGCTTTGTGCAAGCTCTTCATCACACAGTTTGCTGGCAGCTCTGGAGAAAAGAAATATTGTTTACTTCTTCTGAAGCTTTCTTAGTAACCTGAAAATTCACAAAATTTAAGTTCTTTACCAAAATGACATCTGAGCATTTTCTGAGATGTTGTGTTTGAAACTAAGATATATGGGTATTTCAAAATGAGCAGTTATTTCAAAAAATATCAAAGGATTTAAACTTGAAGATTTGATGGGTACAAATTGGTGAAACGCATCAAGTAAAAGTTTTGGTTCCATTTCATCTTATTTTTCTATTTTCTGGAAGAGATTTAACCAAAAAAATTCCTGTAGCTTGAAATACCATTGTCCCATAGGTTTTTTCTATTCCAAAGCAAGAAACTAGATTTTATAATTCAGTGCCTTGAGGGAAGAGAAATCAGTGAAATACAGCCTGCATCTATCTTAGTTGTAACCTCTTTTATTTAACTGCATATTACTTTCCTGCTACAGGGTAATCAAGCAATGTTTAGAGTGTTCTTGGTATCCTATACTTTCAGAAATCTCATCATGACACTGTTGTCTCTTGACTTGGAGTTAAGCTAAGACCAAACTTCTGGCAGTTTTTCTTCTACTATATTGCTACAAAACCATGCACCAAGAAAACCTACTGAAGGACTGTCTTTACTTCAGTGAATACTTACAAATTTAAAAAATTACTTTTTACCTGTCATATTGTTATCCTTTGTTGTTGGTTTTTTTTGACTGCTTACATTGCTATCCCTCATACTCTTTTATAATTAAGTATTTAAAGTTGAAATAGTGATTTCTGTAGGTGTAAAAATTACCGTGTCAGATAATGTTAATAAGCTGATGTTGCTCATCCATCTTTACTTATACACAAGTAATACTGCAATTTCATTGTGTGGAAAAGTCTAAATCAGAAAATTTTTGGTGAAGCAAATTTTCATTTTTTTAACAGTGGAGTACCATATTTCCCTCTAGTGCTGCAGGAATTTTCTTACAATGCAACAAGTTGTGGATTGGGATTTGAAAACTTGTGAGAAGAAATATGCTGTGTTTAAAGCCAAAATAATTTTTCACATTGAAAAATCTGCAAATAAACTTAGATACAATTTTTATGTGTATATACATACATATAAATTAGATCCACTAATTGATTCCATAGCAAAGTATCAGGAAATAAATGAATTCTAGAATTTTTTCCTTTTTTCTGTTTAAAAAGCAAAGCAAACAAGCAATCCCCGTTAATCACCACAGTTCTTAAGTACAAATTATAAATTCCCATTTATAGGTAGTTACCTACTAGAGATACTGAAAAAACCACAATGTTCATCCTCATTCTCCATAAAAACTTAAAGGGAATTCCCCATCACTTCCTTAAGAGAAGGCCAGTCCCTTCCCCAATGGAATCACAAGAAAATTTCTTATGACAAGTTTGTGTTTAGATATGTCCTTTCCCAGGGAATTATATTGGTTTAAATACAAGAAAGATTCCTTGGAAATTTCCAAGTCTCAGCTAACACTATGAGTCAGATGTCTGCAGGTTGTGTTGTGCCAGATTTGACGTCAAACGATAAACGAATGGGGTTTTCCATTAGCCTTCATAATGGGGATTCAATGGGATCTTACTGCGTAAAATAACAAGATTTTGTCTGAATCACCAACATGAGCATTAAAAATCTGATTTTGTTAACTGGTTTGTTAAAACACATTTTTAAAGTTTCAAAATGTTGCAAAAAAGGAAGCTATTAAACCTGAGTGTACAGCAATAATATTTCTGAAATGTTTCACAACGTAATAAAATATTAGTGCAGCACAGTCAAAGTCCCTGCTATGGTTAGTCTTTGTGGTGATGGCAAACACCGATTACTCTTTTCTTTAAAACTGAGTATGTCTGCTTTCCAAGACTGGGGCATGCTGTTGCAAGTATGGTTGTTATTGCTGTTGGAAATTTACTGCGGAATCAAGGAAGTGTTGCCTTACGGCTGGGTTTGGCAGGTCCCTCCTGCAGTTAGGGGAGCAGGGAGCTCTACGGCCTTGGCCATGGGTGGCCTATTAACTCGTCTGCCCTAGGACCAGCATCCTTGGGTGACCTCTCCAGCTGTTATATGAAACTTATATTTTTGTCAGTTTTACTGAGTTGCTGAAAGATTCAGGGAGCTTCCAGCTCTTGAGGATTTTGGGGTTTGTGTATTTATTTTTTCTTTAGATTTTTGTCCTATTTGGGCTGAAACCAATTTCAAGAACTCTCATTTTCCCACAGACTGGGAATCCAGCTTCTTTGGCTAGCCACAGTTGTTCTCTAACCTGTCTCCCACACTGCTGCACATTCTTGAGCAGAGCCGTTGTCTTCAGCTGAAAGTGAAGAAATGAAGGTGTAGACACATGAGTTTGGCTTTGGCACGTTCTCCATTTTGTGCATTCTTCAGTAAATAATAATTTCAAATACATGGAATTAAGCTCATACTTGCAAGGTTATTAAGTGCCATCCCAGAAGTCTGTGCCAGCTTGCCCCTAACCCTTCTGCTCCATGTCGTGGGAGGGACTAGACTTCAAGACTTCTGGTTACTAAGTTATGCAATCAGCAGACTTCTTGAGGAAAGTGGAAAGCACATGACTTCTGTGCCTAGATAAGACCTCCCCAGAAGATCTCACTAGAGGATGCAGACAGACTTTGACCTATATTCAGGGAACATGTCAAACAGTCTCTAGCTGAGAAATGGCCACAGCAAGTTCAACAGGTCTTCATCTAACTGTCCTTACTAGGCTAGGATTGGCCAGTGCAGATGAGACCAAGGAAATAAAGCATTATGAGGAGCTGAAAGATAATGGTAGAGTAGCAGTTTAGGAAGAATACTGGAAGTCCATTGTTAGGTGAAACAACAAAAGACCTAAGTCTGTATTCAAAGATGTTTTAGGGCAGACTAAGAAAATTGTCCAAAGAGGAAGAAATGCAGGAGTAGAGCTCAAAATAGTAGCTGAACAGTTGATAACTGCTACATTTAGCTCAATCCTGTGGAAAACAACAGAGTAATGGGTGTTTGGATTTTTAAGTCATGGTTAATATAATGTTACCTGTATAATGTGGAGCTTGATTTTACATGAGAGGAGTAGATTTCTTCTCAGTTGTGAGCCAGGGAAAGTTCATAGTTATCGCCTTTGCCATGGTGTTCTAAAAAATTATCTCAGACAGCTTCTATTAAATACTGCTGTCTGTTATACAGGGAAAAATCTGTAGTAGATCTAATGACTGGCCTCTTACTTCTGCCCATCTATGGTGTTCTGCCATGCCCAGACAGGAAAAGGAGTATTGCATATGTTGCTAACAACTCATTTTTTCCAGATAAGGAAAAGTCACACGACTTTTTCCTGCATTCTTAGCAGCTGATAGTTGAGGATTTTTCATAAAAAGAAACTGAAAATGGTCCTGGGGATTACTGGGTAGAGAAATTTCTGATGTCTGCCTTAGCAACTCACCATCTGCCTCATTTTCTTGATAACCCTCTCAATTATAAACAATATAAATAGATCCTTTGTCTCATAGCACCCACAGTTGCAAGATAAACACAGAGGAGCACAAAAGTGAGATGAAGTCAGTGAGATTCTTCATGGAATGAATCATGTTGAATTTGGCTTGCTCCCAAACGTACATGTTAACAGAAAAGTCTGTCACCTGAATGAGGTTAAATCGTGCTGGAATATGCGGTAACAAGAGAAGCAGCATAGAAGCAGTACATTGTATATAAAGTGTATTTTCATATGGTTATGGTTTGTTTTGGTGTGAGTCAAATTGTGAATGATTTTATTAGGTAATCTGCTGGGCAACAGTGATATGTGGAACTGCTCTCTCCTGCCATTGCTCTCTCCTGCCATGCTCCCACTTCAGAAATTGCTGAGTGAAAGACAGGCATGGTGCAAATTGATGGGGCTGCTTATTGAGTTATATTCCTAGAAAGGAACAGTGTGCGCACCAACAGGCAGGATGGGTACAGATCCAGTTTATGTGTGCATCAGTTGCCCAAAAGCAACATTAGATACAGACACTGATAACATCTACATTTAGGAAAATGAGGACAGTTGCACTAATCCAGGAGTACTGGTGCTCACCCAGCTCTTGCTCTTGTGCTCTGTATGTCCATGTGCACCTACATTTCATTGCTTCACTATCAGAGTGAGAGGATAGATAACAGCTTTTTTTGTGACTGGGGGACCAAGACACTGGAGAAAACCATAGTACATCCTAGAACACAAACAGTTGCTGTTGCAGAATTCCTAGGTTCACTGGATTCTCTGTTATATTTCAGTCTCGGTTCCCCCTGCAAAGTGCAGGTTGACAGAACAGCTCTGATTCAGAGGGCTACATGAGGATAAATGCATTCAAGGTTTATGAACCACACAGATGACATGGTATGGAAAGCCATGCAGTTGACATTGTTAAACTCAAAGAAAAATTATTAAAGAAAATGGCCTTTTATACATGCTCAAACATGCTCACACACTTAACATTTACATATACATACAGACAGATATATAAGTTTAACATAAGGAGGACCAAAGAGAAGAAAAGTAGTAATTTACTAGTAGCAGGCATGATACTAAATGGACATTAAAATCCCATAGATTCTGTTGACTTTGTACACTGAAAGATTTCAGAGGATGGTTCTAACATAATATATGTCAGAAAGCACTAAACAAAATTGCATAGATTATCCCCTTGGATCCTAAATGTATCAGGAAATTTAGCTGGCACTGTTGTATGTTCTATTCCAGTTTTATGGTAAGTTATAATACTTAAGTAGAAAAATAGTGTCCGCAGAAACATCTATAGTTACTGCCTCTTCTGTCATGTTTTGAACCCATGTTTTCATTATGTACCAATATGCTCCTCTAGCTGGTACAAGAAAAGTTTTAGGAAATAGGAAAACTACCCATTGTAGTTCCTCTATTTTATTTCCACAGCTTAAATGCTATTCTTGTAGAAAAGGGAAGAAAATGGAAGTTCTACTACATTCCCAGGATTATATAAATTGTTCCCATGTTTTTAATTGAGAGAGAGGAAATGGGCACACAGCATGGCTGCATGAGTCACAAACATCTGTCTTTGAGTATGTCTTACTTGATTGATAGAAGTTTACAGCCATTTTGGCCTTTCTTCATACTAGGGCCCCCAAACAGCGTGAGTAATTTGGTACTTCATAGGTTGCCTGGAGGTGACAAATTTTCCCCACTTTTGCTGTATGCAAAAGTGTTTATCTTTCAGGCATGAGATTCAGATTGTGATTTTTTTTTTTTTTTTTTTGGCTTACTGATATAATTACATTCTGCTGATGGTAAACACAGTCTTAAAAAACCTACAAGGATAATAGAAATAGAAGCAAGGGATAGAAGCTGTCTTTAGCTTGACACTTTTTCCACATGGTTCTTTCATAAATTAAAAAAAAATAAAATTTTCAGCCCTTTATTTGGATGACTGAAAATCAGTAGCAGAGGCTTTTAATTCTTCCGCGTTCTGGATAATAGAATTTTTCAAGGAATGGCTTCACTTGGTTGAAGACACAGATTGTTCCTGATGTGCCAGACTGTGTGTCAAGCCTGGGCAGGGTGGTGATTGCTCTGTTGTGTCCTTCTGCTCTGTCATCAGTGTAAAATGAATAAGGATGCTTTTGGCTCTTGTCGTAGTTCTGATTAGCTAGAGTTTTATGGGTTTATTTTGCCTTTTAAAATCATATGCATCTAGTGTAACACAGAGAAGGTTGTTTACTGCTGAAAGCCTCTCCAGCATTTTATTCCCTGAACGTGCCTCCTTTTGCCCCCTGAGCTCTGTGTCCAGCACATACTGATTGCTAGTAAAATGTCACTATCTTGATATAAGCTTTTCTTCCCAGAGACAAACCTCTAATTGTCTGTAAATCAACTCTTATTCTATTTATGTTTCTGGTGCAGTGTAAAGGTAAAAGTAAAGTAGAGGTCAGAAGCTGGTCTTTTTGGTAGGGGAAGAAGTATTTTATATTCCTGGTTTCATAGAATAAGTCCCAGAGAGAGAACAGAAAGCAGTGCAGGAATGTGAAGAGCAGATCTCTATAACAGTGAAGTCCCTGCACAACCCTCTTTTGTTTTTGAAGAAGACAGCGGGATTGAAGTTAGGAAGCTTAGTCGTGTCCCTGAAAAGGCAACAGATCTTGTGCGGCTTCTTGTAGAATAATGATTTCTCTAAATGAAATCTGAAAATGTGTCTTGTCTCACAGTCTGTAGCTGGTATCTTGCGAATTGTTTTCCTTCTATTAAGATGAGAAAAAAATCTTACTGCCTATCCACAAACTAAGTAGTTTTCAATTTCTACATCAGTAATATATATTAAATGTCAAAGAACTTGCTTTACAGAATGTTTCCTGAATGGGCAACTTAACACCATCAAATATCCTGTGTTCTCCTTTACTTGGAAGTAGGACAATTAAAATACAAAGGCAAGTTTATTTGCACAGAGAAACCTGTTAATGACTGTCACCATTAGTCACTTGATATAGAGGGAATTGGTGTGGGAAGAGAAAGAAAATATAATGGGGAATTAGATGTTTCCTACCATTTACACAGGTGGCCTAAATCTTGAGCACTTGTAAATAAATGTTTCATTGCGCTTTATTTGTACTTAGTCTCAGATTTTACTTTTTGCTTCCTGTACATTAGCACAACGTGGCAAGGAAACATTTGTTTTGATCTACCTCTGTTTTAATAATGCTAGATCCTGACTAGTGAAAATCATATAGCCATGCTTTCTATTGAGTAATAGTGATTGGTACCGTATGCAGCCTTTTTTACCTGACTTCTTCTCAACTTAGTTTTGTGAGAACTCTCTTGTTGAACTTGTCAAGATTTTTTTTAAAACCATAATTCCAGGCTCAAACAGGATAGGAGGTGAAAGGAAGACATTGGCAGTGTTTCTGTGATGTGGATGACTCTGCCAACCTGTCAAACCCCTGAAGCCAGGGCTAGACACATCAGCTGAGGTTCATATGTTAGCGTAACAAGAGGAAGCCCAGTGCTGACCTGCTATACGTCAAGAGGTGTCTGTTCCGCAAAAATGCACGTGTGCACGTGTACACATTCACACACACACACGCACACTTTCCCCCCTCCCCAAATAAACATAAAATCAGAGCAGTAATTATTTCCAGTTGCACTCTCAGGACTAATTGAAAATATTTTTTTAATGGACCTTTAAAAAAATACTTAGGAAATGTTCAGTAGTATCACTTTCTTTTCCAAAGTATAAACTGCTTTTTTAGCTGTGTTCTGTCAATTACCTGACAAAGGCCTAATCTATCAAATCTTCTCAGTGACCACCTGTAATTTGCTGAAAAGTAAACATTTTGACTCTTAGGTAAAAGTAAAGATTTGGCAATTGCTCTAACAATGTGACTAGGGTCATAACCAAGCAGTGAAATAAGCATGTGCTCCCAGCAAGACAGTACTATTTTAGAGAACACGTATCAATGGCTGTTTGCTTGAGATAACATGTAAGTCTCTAATTTCTCTGGACATCAAAACTAGAAAATAAGGACTGTTACTTTTGTTGTGTTTGCTCCAAATTGTCAACAGGAAGTTCGCTGGCCTCCTGAAGACCTGTAGTAGACATCCAGTCTTCTAGCAGTGATGATATCCAAGGGTCGAATTGTGCCAAAATGGCTTGCCAGAAAGCAGTTTCTGTAAATCACTTGAAGGTGAAGGAAATTTTTCTCTCTCTGCTTTATGAAAATATTAGTATTTGTTCAATAACTTTCAATTTCTTTCAACTTCTCCTGCTTTGTTTGATTTATTACAAAATTTAGCAAAGCATGGTTCTGAAGCAACTGAATTGTCACAATTAGAAAAATAGGGTATCAAAATGATTGAAAAGAAAAATTACATTTTTTAAATCATTAATGTTTAAAGAACAATAAAACTGACAGCTGTGTCAAAACTATTTCTTAATTGGTCTACGTTTACAAAAGATCTTACTTTTGTCAGTGGGAAGCATGAAATATATTTTCCTTTTTTCCCCAGATCTGAACTGGAAAATCTTGCATCAAGTGAAAGTGCCAACTTCACTGGGTGCATGCTGTCTTATATTTAGAGGTACAGAATCTGCTGAAAATCAGTCATTTTGATTTCATGTGGGTATCCAAAAAGCAGGACCTCAGATCTTACTATCTTTTTCTGAAGGTTTTGAAGGTCAGTGGTTTTAGGGAAATATTACTTAAAATATAAAAAATGCAAAGCCTTTCAGTCTGAAAGTGGTTAGTTCCAATTTCTTTTTCTTTGTCAAATTAAATGAACACTTAGACTGACAGCTCTGTTGGCTGGACAAATCTCCCAGTATCTTTGGCAGATCCTGGGCTTGGCTTTCTCTGTGAAGTGCCTTGCTGTTTCTCTCTCTGTTGCCAGGACACACACAGGCACTCACATGTTCTCTGCCTGGCCGCTTCTCACTCGCCCTTCCTGCGTGTCTCTTTCTCACAAATGGCCCCTCTTCAGCACTCCTACCTTAAGCTTGCTCCTCTTTTCCCACTCTGCTGGCAAGATGTATGTTTGACAGGCAGGTGCTCTCCCTTTCACCTAAGAAGAAAGAAAGGCAGTCTTGATGCTTGGGTACCATAAAGGCTACAGCAAAGAGTCTTAGGTCACTGCTGATCCTCTTCCTCACCTGTCCCTTCTTGGCTGCACTGAGTGTCCTTACATCTAGAGGTATTTAAAATACATATCCTGTGAGAGATCTTTCAGATTTTTTTTGGTGCCATTGGCAGGCCAAACCCTAGTTGATATTTGCATTCAGAGTATGTTTATTATTAGACCAATATTAATACCCTCTACAGACAGAAACCTGCTAAAAATTCTGTAGCCATATAGACCTGTCCAAAGAGGTTGATACCTAGTCCACAGGATCAATGAGGGCACAATTTATTCACAGTGTTTGCATATACACTTTGTCATCTGCCCGTCTCCTGAGAGTCCTCTGTTATTATTTCCCTGTTATAGCAGATAAAAGACAAGGATGTTCAAGGAAATGTAAGGCTGGTATAGAAGATTAAAGACAAGGAAGTTCAAGGAATGTAGGATTTTAAGAGGGTTCCTGTTTCTTTATTGTCTGAAATCCTATTCTTTTGATGCATTTTGCTTCCTTTAACCATCATCTGCACTTTCTGGACCTGTAGGTTTTTCATCCTGACCCAGCAGCCCCACTGGCTGGTCCAGGTGGGCTGGCAGTGCTGGGCAGGTTGTTCTTGCTGAGGATTTGAGTTGGGGTTTCAGGCAGAGACCAACCACTGTGTGATCCTGAGCAGGACTTGGGTGAGCAGCTAAAAGAAATGGAAAGAATTGTAGATAATATACTTATTGGGAATTGCCTTTCTATCCACATCACTAAATTGCCTGTCTCCCTCCTGCAAAAGGGGGAGACACTGGTTGCACTAGAAACTGCATCCAGTATGGGAGCGGACCAGAACTTAAAAAAGATTGTGTGAGAAGGCAGTACAAATGGAGAAAACAAAATGAGTACTTGAACTTAAGATTTTTGTCATCTTTTGACATCTCCCAGCCCAAGATTCAGTAAGTGCATGCTTGATTATTGAAATTATGTAGAGATAACAGAAAAATCAGAACAATTGTTATTTGAAATTTCATATGAACTTAGATCTGAAAGTTAATAACTTTGTAATGGGATTGGATGTAAACCTTTGAATTACATAATTACTTTTAATTTCCGTGGTCTGTGTTGATTTCACTGAAATTGGTTTTAATCATTAATTATATATTTCTAATTAAAAATACACTTTTTTTCCAGGGTGTTAGAGGAAAGAAGGTGGTATCTGATCATTAAATCTCTTACAAGAAAAACTGGCATATCCAATAGACTGCAAATATCCTAGTTATAAGATTTCCATTGGACTCTGGCTAGAAGAGTAAGTGGGTAAAATAAATAGGACAGTGTAAAGGAATCTAGTTTTCCCTTTTCTTGCCAATATTCTTAAAGCAGTTTCCATTTCAGAGATGCAATCTCACGTGTAAAACTCTCACTTTAGAGGTACATTACTTGATGGTCTAGACAGACTATATCCTGTGTCTGTAACTAGAATCAAAGACACATTTTTTGCTATTGTGTATTTGGACACCACAGACATGTAAGTTAATTACATTGAGCACACCATTTATTTAAAAGAATGAATGAATTTCTTATGTGAATGCAGTGGATAATCTATGCCTATGAAAATGAGAAAAAAATAAAAGAAATCTTTAGGAACATTATCTCTTGCTTGTGTGGTAACAAGAAGCATAAATATAATCTGGTGAACGTTTACATTGTTACTAGCATCTCAATTTCTTTTCAGTGGAATATTGGCTCTGACACTGGCTTACACTGTATAGGTATGCGCATCATTCCTTATCCTCTTTATGTGTCCAGGCAAGCTGTCAGTTTGCTTTGGGGTGCAATGCAAAAATCGTTATATCTGAAACCAAAAGTGAATGGCAGTTAATACTAGACATACTATCTTCAAATGCATTAGCTCATGTGGAGTACTCCAACTAATGTCTGCTTGTTTGGGGTTTTAAAAATCTTCCTGATGAAGAAAATGTCATCTGTTGTAATTTTATATGAGAAAGAAATAAAGAAAATTAAATTCTGGAAGTGGGAAATTTATCAATGATATATATATATAATTTAAAAAAAAAAATTATAAACAGTGTCACTACATTGTATCCCTGACTACAATGCAACTTGCAGTGTGTAGTGTATTGCCATTGTGGTTGTATTGGCATCAATGTGAACATTATTATTCCTCTATTACTTTTGGCTTTCCTTGACAGCTTTCATTTTCAAAAGAGCATTTTGTGCTTTGCTCATTCTTAAACAGGATGCCAGTTCCAAACTCCCCTCCTGTTGAGAAATGAAATGAAATATTGCTCTCCCTGGCTTCAATTATCATGTTCTTAACTATCCATTTGGAGAGAAATTTTTGATATGTAAGGGTAGCAATAGAACAATCTAGAATGTTTCAGAACGTTACAGGTAGGTTTTATTTGTGTTATTAAAAGCTATTCCCAAGTCTTCTTCTGGCTTTTGTCCTTGTAGAGAGCCTGGCCCTCCTCCAGAGACCATTTTTGCTTGAGAGACTGGAAAGAGACTCATAAAATACTTGTTCTGAGTTTGGAAAGTGAGCAGAAAAGGACTGCTCATTCATTTCAATTGCCTGAGTTGTGAAGTTAAGAATTTAACTTCAAAAAGGTAACAGAGAATGGGAAATGGGGATTAAGAGAACATAAGTTAAAAATGTCTGTGTTTGATGCCTAAATAAAGCAGTAGATAATAATAAACTTATTAATGCTGCTAAATGCTACATATAAGTCTCAGAACGCACATAACTCACTGAGAGATTAGCAAATAGCCGGTCTGAAAAAGCAAGCTGCTAAAGGAAGACTTCTCATCCATGAAAAAAGTCACAATTCCCTACCAAAAAGTAACTGACATAATGCAGGGCATTTGAGTGTGAATGAACTATCAATCATGTGTATGCTTATGAGACAGTATTTAAATAATTGTATCTAATGGATTTACTTATCCCTGTTAAAATACATGTAAAAGTATTAATGCCCTAGTATTTTTAATAACATTGAAAGAATGAGTGGAAATCATTGCTTCAGTTTGTAAATGTCACTGTAGTGCAACATAGTGATTGCAATGGACCATTACTCTCTGGATGTCCAGTGGGGAACTACAGTGGCATGTCTGAATAGAAACATTTCTATTTGAAACAGAAGTATATCCAGTTTTTGACTGAATTCCTTGGGCTTAGATTTTCAAATGGTATATAAGCAATCATTTCTCAGAAAATAATTTCCTAGTTAATAAATACTGATACTCGCAGAAAAGGGTAATGTGAATGATTCATCTGGGGATGTGTTCAGAGGAGCCAAAGTGCTACTGAAATTCCCTCTCCGCTTCCGTGTCTGTGGCTTAAAAAATAACTCCAAGCCTCCATATGTGCTAAAAGTCCTTTTCACTTTGTTGTAGATAAAACTACTGTACACTCCTTACTGCAAGCATTAATAACTCCTTGAGAAATATTGACCTCTGCTTTAATGAAACAATAAAGAGTGTTAATGATCAAAGAGCCAAGATGTGTGGCATTTTGCCTCTTCAAAATACTAAGCAAGCTGTTCAGGAGAGTTATTTGGAATTAACTTTGTGAAATGTTCTTTTTGCTTCCTCACACTGTGTAGTTGAAAAAATAGTCCATGTTCTCCTTTTTATTTACTTTTTTTTGGTGTGTGTGTTTTTTCCCTAACTGTAACCAAAAGTTAGTACTTCAAGAAAAATATTGTACAACTCTTATTCTATCTGGAACTTCAGGAAACTTCCAAGAAGATGCCTGATAGTTGGGAGATGGCAATTTTTATAGTTACAAGTAGCCTTAGAATTGATTTTCTGTGACACTGGAGTTTCTTTATCTTATCTTCTGTCTGAAAGGGACCATTTACAATTTTGAAATAAGTCCCAGATGAAAAAAATTTCGTCACTGAACTCAAGAGAGCAACTCAGGCTAAATGCACTCTTGGTCCCCAGCAGAAAGACAGGGGAGGGAGAGTCCCACAGTTACAGGAACAAGACAAAGTTTTAGTGGGCTGTTTTCCAGCTGCTTCCAGCTTCCTGGGGATGCAACAGATAAACAGGGTACAAGTATAAACCAGTGCTGTTTTGAGACTACTTTAATTTACACTTGATATCAGGGTGGCTTCTGGCTGGAAAGCCTCAGCTCATTAACACAGCAGAATTGAGAAACAGATTTCCTCCTCCCGTTAGGATTTCAGAACAGCAACGCAAGCTGAGCATTTCCTTTTGAGGGCATCAGTCCAAACCCGCAGACTGAGAATGGGGAGGAGTTCTCATTCGTTCTGGAAGGAAAAAAGCAGTTGACAAGAAAGCGTAGGCCAATGTAGACTATAATGGTTCCAGATAGCCTTAACTTTATGATGTCTTGACCACTTCCACATTTTTATTTTTCTCCAAGATAACAGACTGACATAATTCCCAGTTCTCATTTTTTTTCCTTCTTTTTTTCTTTTTCTGACGTGCATGTTCATTAGCCATTTCCCAGAATACAGTTGTTGATTTCTCTTTCACCACAGTATTGTCAATTATCTTTTAATTCAGTCCAATGCTGACTATTGGCAATATGAATCATCTTTTTGCAGTTCCAGAAATCATAAACTCCAGAAAAATACAGTCTTGAAGCTGTTCAGGAAAATAAGATCAAATCTGCAAATATAGCATTTGGCCTGTATTGTGGGGCTGGGCACTGGGCATCCTGCTGGAGTCTTGTGGCAACAGTTGTCTCTCAGTGGTCTCTGAACAGCTGTGAAGCCCATGCCTGAAACAGTTTGCTTCGTGCAGTTCCAGTTACTTAATCAAACTGGGTTTAAGGAAGGAGAGGAGCAGGGGAGCAGAGAGAGTAAAAGCACTCACAACCCATCCTCATCACTCCCACATTTTGTATCCTACTTGTTGTGCACAGGTAAATGATGAAAAAAACCCACTTCAGAAGGGTTCAGCATCTCTTCTAGCAGCCTTTTTCCACCTGACTCTTTTCCCCTAACCTCCACCAACACCATACATAAGAGTGTTTAATGATCAGGTCTGGGGCATGCACATGTTTTTTGTCCCACAGACCACAAGTGAATTTCTATAAAAAAGGTCCACAAGACAAGATTAGCCAGAAATTTTCCATTGTAAATATTTTTAGGTGTTTTGTATCTTTTAATTTGCTTTTATTTTTTCTGTTTAGTTTATTTGGGGTTTGCTGCATTAAAAACTGTGTTGCTAATAGCACTAATTATTTTCCTGAACAGATATTAAAAGAGAGAGAGAGAGGTTAGGCAGAGCTTTCTTACAAAGAAAGAACTACCACAAGTTTTTTAAGTCAAATCAATGACCATCTTTCCTCAGAACTTTCTACCCCTTTCTCTCTCAGGTTTTGTTGGCCTACTTGGGGACGGTAATCCAAGAAAAGCACCAATATTTCTGCTACCTGGCCCTTATCCAAGCCCTAAAATGGAATAAACTTCAACTGGCAATGCTGGTACTCTTTCCTCTTCACAAATATTTTTGAAATATTTCATAGTTTGCAGTCAAATGTAGACTACTAAAGCACTTCATGAAGCAGAATTAACATTTCCATCCAGCTCCTATAAATAATTTATATCAGTGCTTTTTCATGTCTGTTCAGTGGCCAATCTTTCATCAGAATGTTGATTAATATGGGAAATAAGTGTTTCTACCTTCCTTGTCTCCAATTAACTGTTTCTGTAGCTGCTATTTATTTTTGTAACCATAGTGATGAAATCTATTTATTGGCTGCAGCCATAATAATTCTAAACAGGTATTTATGTTTATTTCATGTCCAGAAACCTGAACACTATATTAACACAATTATAAGTTTGAGGAACATATCCTTGAAATGCTCTTATACCTGTTTTCTTGTGATGCATCAAATATTTTTAAGTTTGGGACACTTCAAGAAGTTATGGTGTGCTCTCTAGCATTTCTGCAGTAAATTTCATGCAATACTGAAAAGCAATGTAAGATCTCCCTGATTTTTTTGATATCTAGCTTCAGATAGCTTATAGAGTCCAGTACAGTCCCAGCTAGATGTGGTTGGTGTGGCATAGTTACTAAAATTCCTGAAGACCCGTACAGAGAATGTCTTGCTTCCCACTTTTGCTTCATTTTTTGTGGCATCCAAAAAGCACTGGTCAGACCCATTCCAGCTTGGACATGGAGGTCCCCCAAGGCAGAGGGCACAGCACCCGACAGCTCTTTGCCCTTGCCATGACCCAAAGATTGGTCAGTATTCAAAGGACCATAGGTACCTGATTGAAACCTAACATGTTGGAAAGCACATACATCAAAAAGCCTGCCAGTATCTGTCTGGCAATGTTAATATTGATGTCCTCTAAACTTTCATTAGATTTTAAACAGAGTAATCCAGAAGTATATGTTATTGCTCAAGTGCCTAGAAGCCCTAATCCCTAATTATCAGTTTCTGTTAATGCTGTACAAGTACAGGGGGGAAAAAAACAAATCCCAAACAAGAAAATCCTGTGTCCCATGAAAGTTTTCAAATCAATTATACAAATTGTGATAGACAAATATAGCAAGACAAGGATGTAGAAGGAGGCTAATGCTCAGCAGTGTTCTTGGTGCATCGGCAATCAAGATAGGGTCAAATTTTTGTAGCAGTGGGTTCTGCATGAACTTCTGAGGAATACTTGGGCAACTTCAGAGGTGTTTTACCTTCTGCAGCACATTCTCTAAAGTATCCAAAGGGAAGTTGCATGTTACCTATGTGGAGAGCTGACATCACAGTTGTGGAGAGATGTATCTTGTAGGGACATGTGGTAACTGAGAAGGCTCTTTGGCATGCAGCTACTTATTAAAGTCTATGCTTAAATCTAAGGGTCTTGGGGAAACAAGTAACAAGCATACAAAGAGATAATATACAGTTCCTGCTGGAGAGCTTCCAGACTAAGGTTTCTGATAATCACGTGCATTTCTATTTGCAGTATCAGCATTAGCAAGATTAATAGTGTGTTAGTTAAACTGTGAGAAGGCTGAAGAAGATTCCAATGTTTAGCGAATGTGAAGAGAAGCTGTATGAACAGCTGTATTAACTGTTATGAATTGGGAAAAACTGTCCATACCAGTGTTAGAAAGGAAGCAATTGTCAGTTCATTTTCTTTTCTAGTGCATAGATGTACTCTGTAGCAAAAATTATCTTGAAAAAGCACCTAAGAATAAATTTCAAACAGCAAGGCAATCAGAATTTCTCCAAAGTTCTTGCACAGTCCCTTAATTTCCCAATTAATATGTGTTGGTTTCCTTGCTTTATTTGCTGTCTATGTTGTGATCTACAACACTTGTGTAGTTCTCCTTTTCCATACCACACTGTGAGTCTCTCCTCAGGCATTTAATGCTCTGTCTTCTTTCCCCAGCAAACACAAAGTCAAGATTTTCCTGGACAGGGAAGTCTTGCCGGATGGTGCTGCTCCCATGTGAGGAGCCACTAATGATCAGTAAATTCATCTCCTAAATCCAGCATACATCTGTAGTCTTACTGTCAGAGTGTAACTGCGTTTTACAGCTGTCTTAAGGAAAATTATGGTCTTTGCTGCATGAGGAGCTTAGTGAGTAGGGCTTACTTCTTCTTAGGGAGCACCAGGAGTCCGAATGCACAGTCCTTCCTCCCAGGCTGCCCTCGTGAGGTAATGGCCACACGTGGTTGCAAAGAGCTGAATTTGGAAATTGCATGAATATGATCTGTCTTTTCTGTTGGTGTTCATGCAGCTTTCCAAAGATGTTGTGAGAATGAATTCTAAGAGTAAAAAGACTGCGGCATATAAAAATCAGGGTGAAGCTGCATGGCTGCAAAGTAAGTTTCTTTGCTATTCAAGGTTGTAGTGAAGGGAATTTTCCTCTTGAATGTTTCTACCTTTCTAATGTATTTTTCTAACTCTTCCTGATCACAGTATGATGCGTTCTTGATACATCTCAGTGTATCACTACAAACATTGAAACAAAAATTATTAAATGGAGTAGAACTCATCTGTCCAGGCACGGATATTACTACAAGTACTTTCATTGCTGCATATGAAATTATTAGGACAGAATTTAACAGTTTTCAGTTTAACAGAATTCAGAGATTTGACTTCTTGTTCTGAATATCACATTTCTTTTAGTGGAGGTTGTATTCTAATGATATTTCCTAATTCTTATAGTGCTTCAAATATATAATCTTTGAGATTTTATTGTGCCATGAGGAGGAGAACCTGGAAATGACAAAAGCTAGCAGGCGTCGCCTCTCTTCTCCACTTTCTTAGCGTGCAGTTTTGCCTGCCACTTCTCTACCTCATGCCTTCAGCCACTAGAATCTTATAAAATGAAGGGATTTCACTGCATGAACTCAATACATGAGGTTTGAAACTAACAGGAAATAATAAAACTCATTAAAAAAAATAGGGCAATCTGGTTGAAGTATTTGTATGTAGGTCACTGGCTATCCGAATAGTTTGAATTTGGTTGAAATCACTGTGTATTACCATACAAGTTTAATTGCATTTCAAGCTACTCACAGTATGGGGGGGGGGGCGGGGGGGGAACCAATTCATCCTGCCATCTCTGTTTTCTCTGGTTGTTTGGACTCCCTATCTGAATAGGGGACTTAGGCTTCTGGGTGTAAGACTTAGGCAAAATTCGAAAACTTTTACCCTGCTCAGAGGATGATAAAGCTGTACATGTCCACACAAAAATATATAAGTGTTGGTTTGCTTTTTTTTTTTCCTCACATTCCTTTCTAAAACAAGTTACGGATGGATCATGTGGGAATCAAAATAATGAAAACATGTACTTTCCATGTAGACATTTTGTGGGTAGAACTGCCATAGGTTTTTATTGAAGCAGGGCAGAATTTGAAGCATTTATTAACTGCAATTTAAAAGATCTTGTGAGAAAATTTAAAGATATTTTATGAATGACGCATGCAGTTCCCTTGTCTTTATGTCCAACAAATAAAGCTATTTGGATAGCATCTGCTTCTCTTGCTGCCTTGAAGTCAATCAAGTCTTCTTTGCAAGAGCCTATGAATATAAAACTCACAGCAAGAATGTGACTAGAAGGTGGCTGAGAAAGAAGATGGAAACCTTACACAAAACCTCATTTTAGCTTGTGGGGTTTTTTTTGTGAGATGTTGAAATTGTGCTCTGGTAAATACTTTGAAAGAATGAATCACAAATAAACTTTAATTTTTGTTAAGCTTTTCTTTATTAGTGGCAGTTAAGGCACACCATGGACTAAGTCTTCCTAAAGAGAATGATTTTAAATAATAAAATTTCACGAATCTTTTGGCAAAATAAATTATCTGTATTGGGAATTAAGATAATCTGAAGAGAAATCATGTGGTTAATATCATGAAAGAATTAGTAAGGAACTAGGGCTAAATTTCATTGGTATGATTTTTCTGTAGTTTGCTTTTGCAAGAGATTGTCTTCTGAAGGAATTTTTTTTCTTCCCTCTTTTATTTTTACATCTTGTTTTCAATTTTTTTTTTTTTTAAGATGATGTGCTGCATCATCTTAGAAGATAAAAATCATGGCTAGTTAAGGGGATAAAAATTGGAGTGGAAAATCATAACAGGTTATTTATTAACTTCTTAATCATTAATACATGCAACACAAAGATTGATATATGTTGTTGTTTTGAAATATAGAATTATAATCACTTTGATTAGATGATTACTGAATTCTAGCTAAGAGTAACTTCTGTAGATGAATAGTTGAAGAATAGTGTTGGTTCTTTGAGCTAGGCCACCTTTAATCTGAGCAGTGATTAAAGCTAACTGTATATTTAGTGGTATAATGTGCATCATCCTTTTAATTTTTATTTCATTCACACAAACAACCAAACAAACCATTGAGGTTAATAGGAGACTCCTCTTTCTTTTTTTTTTTTTTTTAACTTTGTTGAAAATAAGACATTGACGTTACTGATTCAATGCTTACCTGTACAATCACTGCATAGACTTTCATAGATGCATACAGATTCTTATTATTTGTGGGCTGCAACCAGTCAATAATAAGCAATGCAGATCTGAAAGCATTTTACTGAGCCAATTTATAGTTTAAAAAACAGATCACAAATGAAATGTTGCCTTCACAGCAGCCATTAGAACCAAAATTTCCATGACTGCAAAGAAAGAGGTAAAAGATATATGGAAATTGAATTGTTCATACTGTTCCATTCTTGCTCCGAAATCATTAAAGAGCTTTAAATAGTAAGAAGCGAAGAATTGCAGAGATATCTAGTGTCAGCCTAATAGGATCTGATCAGCCCTGGCAGGCACTCTGTGGTCCCTGGTGGAATCTGGAAAAACTAGCATGTGAAGACTGAGAATAACAATCATCATTCCCCTTTATCAAAATCTAGCTCTTTCATCATCCTCTCCTCACTTCATACTTACAGTTTTGGGTATGCAGCTAAAATCCATGCCTAACATGGCTTTGGATTCCTAGTGGCATGAGAGAATGCATATTTGGGGGAACAAATCTATCAGTCTAGGAAGTTTTGACTGTAGCTATGCTGGGGTAACAAAGTAGGAGATGAAGAGTGTCCAGAAAGATCCCTTGGGAACAGTGTCTGATGGAAATAACAAAGCAGCTCTGTCCTCAGGTGTTTAGCTATGGAACTTGAGTTGGTCTTTGTGTGCCAAAAAAAGAAAAGTGTTCTATTCATTCCTTGCACTCTATTGAAAAGTTAAACCAAATACATTATTCTAGCTTACAAATGCCTATATTTATTTTGGCATATGTTTAATCATTTAGTAAAGTGTCCTATTTGAGAAAGCCTGTAAGTACCTACTTAAAACAAAGTAAATGTTTAAGGACCTCCTTGAATAAGGGCCAGAGTGCTTAATATTAGGAGGTGCACATCTTTTTATTGTCAAAACAAAACAAAGCAAACCATAACTAAAAATTAAAGCAGAGCTTCCTTCATTAATACTAAGAGGTAATGAGCTCTACAGCCATGCAAACTCCAAAAGAGTAACTATTTCCCATAAGAAATTAACAAAGCTTTTCTGAACTTTATAAATGTTTAATTTTAAAAAGATAATAAACCAATATGCCCTTACTCTGTGTAATCATGTTTATGATAGGCATGAGAGCATGTGAGGCCTACCTGTATGCTAGTGTTGCTCTGACTGGTTTTCTGGCAACTTTTCAAAGCATAACTCCTGGAGAAGCTGAAGTACTGAAACACATCCTTACATAATGTCCTTTATTTGCCAGTAGCTAAAAGAATAAAATTGTGGAAATATCTGATGGCTAGAGGTCTTCCTTATTTTGATCCATGTTTTGGAAAGATGATTGTCTCTACTGAACTTGTTACTGAGAGAGAAGAAACCGAGATATATTGTTAGCTAGGAAACTGGAGTTTTAGTTCTAGATTTAGCACACAGATTCTGCGAGGAAACTGTATATAAGTGAGGATTTCAAAGTGGCATAGGAGAGACATGCACTGTCAAAAACAGCTCTAATATTCTACAGAGTTCATATTTGACATCCTTAGTGGACACCTCCAATTATCTAGCCTTGAGGGCAATATGGAATGTTTTTGTCTCTCTAGAAATCAAGCTAAGTTAACAACTATATATATATTGAAAAGTAAAAGCACCTTAAGTGCAACAATGAATTCTGGAAAGGCATGATTATACTTTGGCATCTATATAATTAAAATTCTTCCTATATAAACTGACTATACCAGAAACTGCACAGACTGATGAGAAGAACTCTGATTCACCAGTATTTATTTTAGTCATGTGAAAACTCCCACTGAGAAAAGGGGAATTTTGTTGGAGGTGTATGAACAAGGTACCTATAATGTCAGAACACAGAAAAACTCCAGGAAGCAGAAGAAAAATATTTCAAACAATTGTTGTTCATCATTAATAAGAGAAGTGAAAGCAGCTGAGTTCTTTTTAGATATAAATCATCAAAAACAAGAAGAAGATTCTTTAAACACAGTTATTAAAGGAAAATAATAAATATTCATCACTGTAGCCAAGACTGATCATCAGCAAATTATTCAGCTTCTCCAGACTACACCCTATTTTTCTATAGATAAAAGCATATTTTGCCTACACTTGCAAGTTGAGAATTGAACATCGGGATCCTGATGAAGAAAGGAATAAGGACATATGTGTACTAAATTAAGATTCTTTTTGTGATTCTCCCTTTGAGCATCAGTGATCCAGTCAAGACCGTTGGTTCCACAGGTATACAAAAAATAGCAATAACCTTATCAGGAACAGGAACTGCTGTCAACAGAATTATTTTCACAGTTAAACGAACTATGTTTCTCCCAGTGCAGAGCTTTTTGTAGACTACAGTAAAATGTCATGTATGGTATGACTCATCTTGAGTGCTGTGTTCAGTTCTCGGCTCCCCAGGACAATACATGGACTTAATGGAGCGAGCCTAGCAAAGAGCCATAAAGATGATTAAGGCAGAGGAGCTCCTTCTTAAGAGGAGAAGCTGTGAGAGCTGAAAGTGTTCAGCTTGGAGCAGAGAAGTCTCAGGGGGATATTATGCATGTGTATAAACTCTTAGTGGTAGGGAACGAAGATGAGGGAGTCAGACTTCTCAATCATTCCAGAGAAAGGACAAGAGGCAATGGACACAAATTAAAGCACACAAAATTCCCTCTGAACACAATCACCTTTTTACTATGAGGGTGGACAAACACTGGATGAGGTTGCCAGGAGAGATCGTGTTGTCTGCATTCATGGAGATATTCAAAACCAAACAACACGACCCAGGGCAACCTGCTCTGGCTGACCGTACTTAAGCAGGGTGTTGGGACAAGATGACCTCCAGAGGTGCCTTTCAACCTCAACCCTTCTGCGTTTCTATGAAAGGAAGAAAACTGAAAAACCATCAAAAGAAGCTAATATGTTTACTAATACCAATTCAATACCTATTCAAAAGAAAATGGATAAGCATAAAACAAAACTGAATTTTCTACATGAAATCTAGGACAAGATTTTTAAGAACATGTTCCTGAATTAGTGCCCTGATGTTTTAAAAAGGCTGTGTCATTTAGACTTCAATAAAAGTTGCGGTGCATCCAAGGACACGTAATATGAATACCCGTTAATATGAATGCAAAGATATGAGTGAAACCATAAGGTTTTGACTTTCTGATCTGTACATTTGAAGACACTATGAATCAGTTAATATATTCTTTCAGTATTCGAATGTCCAATTCAATTACTATTCAATCTTCAAATTTAGTCTTTTGTTTTAATGTTCATTGATAGGATCCGTGGGGAGACTGGAAATAATAAATATCTACATTTGAGACTTTGAACCTGTACAGAAGTTTGAAAAAAAAGGGAATAAAGTTGAATTAGTAGTTAGTCAGAATTCATGTGTACTAAAGGTACAAACTGACAAGTGTATTATATCCATAAATTTAGATATAAAATGTCAAACTTCATATGGATGACAATAGGGAAAATCTTCAAGACAACAATATTAACAGAACATTTTTTTTAAGAAACCAATTGTTGCTATCAGCTCTCAAGTGTGTATCTGGCCCACAGGAACTTTATTCAACAATGCAAGCAATATCAAAAAGTGCCACCTCTGCATTTTCCATCACTTCATGGCTTACAGCCAGGAGTAATAAGTCACAGCTACAGCAGAAACCAAAATAATAGTCCAAACGGTTGGATATAATAGCAGTGATGGAACCATAAGGACATCTAAAATCAGACATAAGTGGGAGGGGATCAAAATAAAGCATTGCAACTCTGTAGCCCGGCAAACTAGCTCTTGTCTATAAATTGGGGAGACACAAGTCTTAGCTACAGCAATAAAAAGATTATTGGCTTATGAATGTGGTTCCTGCATCCATCTGGTTTGAGATAGAAATTTTGGCTGTAAGAGGTGCATTGTACTTCCCAGTTTTCACCTTATAAATCTGTTTGTCCATAGAGTTCTTGGAAGAGGTTCCTGGATTCATCTAATATTATATAAGTGGCCATTTTATATAAGCCCTTATTTTTTAAATTCAAGTGAAATTAATAACAAATTCTCTGTCCATGTTTATAAGGTATCTAATGGCAATAGTTTAAGTAAATATTGCTTATCATAAATAATATTATACTAGGAAAACAGCAGGAACAATGAAAAATGCAATTAAGAAAGATCTATTAATATTAACTGGTTAAACACTCCATAATTGGTTGGAGTATCATAAAAATAGCCAATGCTATTTTAAATATTAATTTAGAGGAGTCGTTCATTCCACAAAACTATCCCCCGAAATAGCAGAATCAGTAATCCACCAGGACATTCACAGGCTGTTACAATTGTGAAATGAGGGTCTAAAACACCAGAAGTGTTAGGGGAACTCAGCTTTGAATGATATAAAGTAAAATTCCATAACTGTCTTGTACTGATATGACTAAATTTTGAGCAGTGCAGAAACTTGGATAATAAAGGCTTAGGTACTGAAATACAATGTACTCTGATAGAAAATAAGATAGATCATCTGATAAGAATGATAGAGGATTAATCATGTAATAAACTATAAAATTTAACTGTCACTGCGAGACTCTCACTTTATAAAGCAGTTATTATTATCAGGATGTGATGCATGATGTTATTCACCAGCTGTTAACTTAAATAGAGTAAGCATCTTCTGAAATCCACAGGAATTTTATTCTCAATTTAAATACATATTTCACTTCTGTATTGGGGAAGAGGGAGAGAGGGACTCTCAGAGCCCATATTTTCTGAGATTGGAAAGCATAGTACTATTAAAACCTGGGGGGGGAATTGAGAGGGCAAATTAAGAAAAATATCTTCCTCTCCCTTCTTCTCTAACCTATCTCTGTAGAAACCACTTTGTCTCATTCCTAAAACCATGTACTGTGTTATATGGTTGAGCAGGACTTTTCTTTCTGTATAGTTTTAGGAAACAAATAACTTGTGAGGTTGAGTTTATGCATTATGTCTCCTTGTGGATAATGTTAGTCTTGTCATAAAGGGAGAGATTTACATGCATATCTGTGCCTGTTGAACTGTCTGGCACCGATTCCTTTTGATCAGAAGTGTTAAGTGGCCTCCTTGGTCTTTCACTTTGAATTTACACTTTCAGCCTTTTGGAAAGGCTTAAAATTTTTTCAAGTAGTCTTTGCTGTTCAGAAGTAAACTCCACATGCCTGGTAAATTTGGCAGATCTACCCATAAAATAATTAAAGTTCAATGTGCCTGCTACATATCTGTTGTTATGCACAATTTTCAACAAGTGGACTCTGTCACCTCTGCTGAGATACTGAGATATCTGAAATGATTAAGATTCAAAGCTAAAGCTATCAGGAAGGATAGATGGTTGTAGGATTAAAGCATTTCATTGGGATGTAGCAATCTTGATAGGTAAGCGTGGTCCCAGCACTGCTCCTCAGCAGTTTCAATAGTAAATTACCATGAAATTATAGTATATACTGGGACTTGCCTAGACAGTTTCCCTGATATATGCAGAACTAGGATTGTAAACACTGAATCCTGAGATGTACTGATTCTATACATTCTTGTACAAATAATACCTTTCCTAACATTCTTAACTTGCTGAAGAAGCAACCAAACTTAAAATACAGTACCTTGTGTGATCTCAAAGCTGAGTGAAGCTCAGCTTGCTGTTCTAGAAGTCCATTCCTAAGAGTAGGTATTTCATAGGGGTGTGCTTTTGTACAGACCCCTATATAAATGCAGTTGATAGCAAATTTATATTAACATGTTAATTCCTCTTCTTGGTGCCAATCCAGATCTCCAGAACTAGGAGATTAGTGTTCAGTTAAGGAAAAAAACTCTCACATTCTATGTGGTCTCTTTAATTCACTATAAATTGTCATTGTCTGAAAGTTTAGGAATGCTGAATAGTCTATTGTATGTTTTTATAGGCATCCATCACTAACCTTTGTCTTTTGTAGGGCTGAGATAATCTGAGAGACATTATACTTTGCTAAACCTGCATTTTTCTTTTCCTTTATATGAAAGTAGGACAGCTGGTATGTGCTGGGACCGTATTTCAAATATCATCTCCTGCTGAGCTGTACACAGTAATTAATTACATGTCAGCAGATGAACTAAGTATTTCTTCAGTTATTATTGCTATTTCTCTTAGCTGTACTAAAACAAATATCTTTACTGTCATTCCTAGGAGAGTGGCCTAAATAGCCTGTGTTCTGATTCCCCTTATACATTAGTATGATCAAACAGAAAAAAAATATTTTTCAAAAACACACCTCAATATTTTTTACTGGAATTGTCTTATTTCATTTTTTTATAGTGATCTCAGAGTCTGCATATTAAAAACTTCTGCACATCATATAGACTGTTCCACTGAATGGAAGGAAGGATGGCCCAGTGAGAATAGTGCCACTAAAGAACTCAGGAGATCTGTGTTCTATAACCTTCTCCATCAGTTTCCTTCCTGTATAGTCTTGGCAATTCTGTTAGATTTACAAGGCTATTTCAGTGCTGAAATGTTTTCTGATAATCTGACTTTTAGATTATCAATTTCCCATCTGTTACATGAAGATAATATTACTGGATTTACAGTTGTAGGGATATTTGAACTAAACATGAAATTACAGAAGGGAATAAAGAAGTTCTTAGGTGACTAATCAGACCTCAGCTTCATATACTTTATTCCATCTTGTCTTTTCTGAAATGGAAATATCTAATCTCTTTGAGCCTTCAAAACGGGTTGGCTGCATGTGCCCTGCCTAAGCCATGCCCAGAAGTCATTTGGGAAAGTGCTAGATGCCATAGGCTGAAAGCCAGTGACTGGTCTTGTAGTTTAAGTACACGATCACATTACCAGTGCGTAAGAATATGCCCTGGCATGGTTTAATTATTATAGGTGTAACCTTTCCCCACTCTGGGATTTTGTATGAATAGCAGATGTTCGATGTAGGTATAGCATAACAAGGACTCTCAGGGTTAAAAAAGATATTCCTTTTCTTGAGATAGAACAAAAGTTCCTTGGGAAAATCTACATGACCTTCACCAATTTTTAGAAGCTCAACTTCTATTAGGAGGTGTTGTCAATTCCAGCATGTCCCAATGATCTGTATCACTGCACATCTCAAGTGCAAACCCTGGGGTCAAGGGCAGTTCAGCCATTTTCTTAGGAGCTGATCAACAATATGATCAGCAGTGTTTTCACTGATTTCCCCTTCCTTAGTTTGTTTGAACCCCAGCCTTCCTACTCTTTTTCAGGATCAGGCATAGAGGACGTCATGGCAATGCTCATGCCTAGGTGACTCTTCACCTAGAGGTCACTGTTTACTCAGTTTTGCCTTAAAGCGTGTGAATGAAGCTCATCAATAAGACAGTCAGCAGATTTCCGTGTGAACCGGATTCATATGGACTTGCACAGCTGTAACCACTATTGTGGGTATTTCCATACTTAGCTCCACAGTGTAATTGCCTACAAAGTCTTTTAGGAAAAAGATGCTCAACCAAGAGCTTTTAAAAAGTGCCAGTTCTATTTTTACAATTTGTGTCACTATCCTGTGTTTGAAAAACACATTTTTATTTTATGTGATTTACAACACAACCTGGAGGTGACTACACTGTTAAGTACAATATTTCATCAGGGAGTACAAACACAACCAGGACAGGTGAAGAAGGAAGGTAGGGTCTATTCTTTCCTGTAGCACCTGTTTGTGAGCTTAGCCTCTATGAAAGCTGGTCTGTGCCAGACTGGAGGATAATCTGATTCCTTTTCTTGGAGGAGATTGCTCTTTATTGTAGAGATATCTGGCTGGGGTACTAAGTTACTGCATAAGCCATTCAGAAATGGGCTGACTTACTTTCCCAGCTAAAGTACTGACTCTTGTATAAGTCATCTGCAGATACAGTGAAGTTGTTTCCTTTGCTCTCACAGGTACAGGAATTGCTGGAGGCATGACAGTAAAAGAATCACAAAGCTGGCAACAATTTAAAAATGTTTTAATAAGGGAATTATTCATCAGCACAATGATTCATGCTCACCAGTTTTCCAGAGGAGATGGTCACAGAATTTTTTTCCACTGGGAGGGGGGAGACAAGGGGCAGAGAGACAAAGCTGATTCCCAAGGCTTGGCTCCATGCTCCAGAGAAATGAATGTGAATTTTCTCATCTTTCCTTCAATATTTTCTCAGCTCCTGGATGTGTGGGAGGAAAAGGAAGTTATTCAGAACCAATTATGAATTTCCACTACGTTGCTGCATTTTGGATTACTGTTTGTCTTATGTCTATAGGCCATTGTTTCTTGTATGAACTGATTCCTACCTCTCCATTCTGTTATCTCTCAATCACAATGGTGTGAAACCAGTTTCAAGGCAACTGAAATTACTTGTAAAAAGAGTACTTGGGTATGCTTTTCAGACCTGGTTAAAAATCCCTTTAAATGCATAGAAAGATTTCCAAAGATTAAGGATCGGTTTGGACCTATGGTATCAAAACCATATTTGGGAAATCTCTGGGTATTAAGCTCTGATATCCATTCAGAAGCCATAAGATATGACTAATAAGTGACATCCTTACTCAGAAAATTTAGAAAAGAGCAAATGAGAACTGTGATCCTGCTTGGGAAGAGGAAAAATACCCACATAATTTTTAAATTCCCAGTTTGACTTTAGTGTCATTTCTTGGGAATCCTCCAGAAAGAGTGTCCTGGTTGTTCCTCATATTTTTAAAGCTTTTAATCTTCTCACATTATTGATACAGAGGGAATTTCCCTGACCCCTAAAATCAGTACATAACAAGAAAGATATGTCCTATTAATAAAGTTAAATTGTTAAAAGTCTTCTCTATTCTATAAAACTTTCAAGCTCTTTACTTAAAGAAACAACACTTTTTTTACAGAATGGAAAACTAAGTGCTTATTAATCTTTTCCAGGTGTTTAAAAACAAATAAAAAGGTCACACTTTAACCTGTGTTTAACATTTTAGAGAGCATCTTACTGCAGATAAATATATGCTCTGATGCTGACCATTAAATGATACATTTTCAAGGTGTGTGGCCTTATTAAGTTTGGAAATTCATATATAACTCACACATACATGCCTCTGTTTCTAGTAGTGAGGGTATTTGATATGTACCAAACACCACAGCCTGGAGCTGACGTCATTCTTTGGCAGACACACGAATATTTTGTATTGTAACTGCTGGCATGCATGTCAGTACACTCCTGCTGTCTATTAAACAGGAAGATAAATTTGTGCTCAGGGTTTTTGCCAATCCCTTCTATTGGCTAAGCAAATAGAGGTTTTTCTCACCAGCTAAAGTGCTTAGTTTATGTGTACAGTTTGCTTATGTGAAGGACAGAGGTGGCTAGGTCTTTGTATTTAAGCTGGAAAAACATCTCCAAAATTATATGAACATTCATTTGAACATTATATTTTTAACTTCCTCATTTAAGTGCTTTCAGTGAACATTCCCAGTGAACTGTTTCTCAAGCTAGGGTCTACTGGGGGTCATAAACAGGGTCAAAAATACCCTCTACAGTTATAACTTTTTCCTCTAGCTAAATTTGAGGGGGGGTTGCCAGACCCATTCTGTTGTAAAATAAGGCCGTAAACATGGAAAAATGTTGACAATCATTGCTGTAGTGGGCAAAGTTCTTGGCAGCAATATTAAAACATCTTAATTTCATTATTTAGAAAACATTCAGATAAAGTGAATTTTTATTCATACAAATGAACAGAAATCTCATCAATAAAAAGAGCTGTAAAAGTACTCTATCAAGAGGATGAACAGCACTTGCATTTTGTGTTATGATTGCAATACATATTACAGAGCCAGATTAATAGATGATGCTTACAAGAAGCTTAACTGAAAATAAACCAAATCTTCTCAGCGATCAGAAACAAATTAATTTTGCTGGAGAAATAATTTTCTTTGATTCACTGAGATTCACTCAGCATTGATGTAGACCCGTAAATCACTGTGAAAATATTGTTGATGGGTGCTTTAATTCTTGTTTGTCTAGAATTCCCTTAACATCTTAAAATATGATATTACTATTTCTTCTCTGGTTTCTGGAAACTGCTGTTTACTGGTAAAATATGTCAGCACTGAAGCATTCACTGGAATTTTCCCTGTTGTGCAAACTAAATGCAACTATTAAGGAGTATAATATATAAAAAATAAAATTTCTGGACATATAGTAGTCCAAAGAAATACACCCTCCATCCCCAAAAAAGAGTACCTTGATATTAAATGCAAATTAAACTCCTAAGCATCTTAAATTTCTTGACACTTTATTTCATATCTTCAGCAAAAAGCAAAAATGCAGTCAGGAGGCTTATAAAATTAGTAGCACTGGTAAAGGGCAAGCTTTCAATATCAGATAGAGAAGGAACAGGTAAGAGAACACTTAAATAAATCCGCTGATTTAAAGTTGATTGAGCCTTATAGTCTTTCTCTGGATAATTTACAAGCACAGTAGATGACATATCTAATCTTACTTTTGTGGAGAATAGTGGAGGTACTGAAAACCAGGAAGAGGACAAATCTAACAGCTGATGAAGAATGTTCTCATTAAAGAATGGAAGAGGCTGCTAGCACACTGGATGACATAGACAGAGATCAAAATGACCCTTAAAAAAAAATCAGGCAACACCCTGGCGAAGAAAAGTTTTCATTAGAAATAAATGGAATGTTCTATTCAGAGAAAGGAATAATGAGCAAGTTGCCTGATGCTTTTGTGGCCAACTAGTATTTCTACAGAAAGAATCTAGAAATTATAGTGAATCATTAGCTTATCCTCAAAAAGGATGTCATCTTGCAAAGAGGTAAACCATGTTGAGGTGTGAACAGAAACACGTACAACAAGAGGTGTGAGTGGCATACGATATAGTAGAGTCCTGAAGGATGGAACAAAAAAAGCTGTTGTGCAAACCATTCCCTTTCACAGAATCACAGAATCATCAAGGTTGGAAAAGACCTTGAAGAACATCCAGTCCAACCATTAACTTAACACTGACAGTTCCCAACTACACCATATCCCTCAGCGCTATGTCAACCCGACTCTTAAACACCTCCAGGGATGGGGACTCCACCACTGCCCTGGGCAGCCCATTCCAACACCTAACAACCCATTCTGTAAAGAAATACTTCCTAATATCTAGTCTAAACCTTCCCTGGCACAACTTGAGGCCATTCCCTCTTGTCCTATCACTTGTTACTTGGTTAAAGAGACTCATCCCCATCTCTCTGCAACCTCCTTTCAGGGAGTTGTAGAGGGCGATGAGGTCTCCCCTCAGCCTCCTCTTCTCCAGACTAAACAACCCCAGTTCCCTCAGCCGCTCCTCATGTGACATGTGCTCCAGACCCTTCACCAGCTTCATTGCCCTTCTCTGGACACGCTCGAGTAATTCAATGTCGTTTTTGTAGTGAGGGGCCCAAAACTGAACACAGTAATCGAGGTGCGGCCTCACCAGTGCCGAGTACAGGGGTAGGATCACTTCCCTGTCCCTGCTGGCCACGCTATTTCTGATGCAAGCCAGGATATCATTGCCCTTCTTGGCCACCTGGCCACAATGCTGGCTCATGTTCAGCAGGCTGTCAATCAACACCCCCAGGTCCCTCTCTGACTGGCAGCTCTCCAGCCACTCCTTCCCAAGCCTGTAGTGCTGCTGGGGGTTGTTGTGGCTGAAGTGCAGCACCCGGCATTTGGCCTTATTGAAGCTCATACAGTTGGCCTTAGCCCATCGCTCCAGCCTGTCCAGATCTCTCTGCAGAGCCTCCCTATGCTTGAGCAGATCAACACTCCCACCCAACTTGGTGTCATCTACAAACTTACTGAGGGTGCACTGGATCCCCTCATCTAGATCATCAATAAAGATGTTAAACAGGAGTGGCCCCAATACTGAGCCCTGGGGGACACCACTCATGACCGGCCACCAACTAGATTTAACTCCATTAACCACAACTTTTTGAGCCATGTCATCCAACCATTTTTTTACCCAGCAAAGCGTGTACCCATCCAAGCCACGAGCAGCCAGTTTTGCCAGAAGAATGCTGTGGGAAACGGTGTCAAAGGCCTTCCTAAAGTCAAGGTAGACAACATCCACAGCCTTTCCCTCATCCAATAAGCAGGTCGCCCTGTTGTAGAAGGAGATTGGGTTTGTCAAGCAGGACCTGCCTTTCATAAACCTGTGCTGACTGGGCCTCATCATCTGGTTGTCCCGCACATGTTGTATTATGGTACTCAGGATGAGCTGCTCCATCAGCTTCCCGGGCACCGAAGTCAAGCTGACAGGCTTGTAATTTCCTGGATCATCCTTCTGACCCTTCTTATAGATTGGCCGATTTCCAATCTGTCAGGACCTCCCCGGTCAGCCAGGACTGCTGAGAAATGATAGAAGGTGGCTTGGTGAGCTCCCCAGCCAGCTCCTTCAGCACCCTCAGGTGTATCCCATCCAGTGCCATAGACTTGTGTATGTCTATGTGATGCAGTAGGTGACTGAGTATCTCCTCCTGGATTGGGGCGGGGGGGTTGTTCTCCCAGTCTCTGTCTTCTCGCTGAGGAGGATGGATTCCCTCAATACAACTAGTCTTGTTATTAAAGACTGAGGTGAAGAAGGCATTAAGCACCTCAGGCTTTTCTTCATCGCTCGTTGCCATGTTTCCTCCTGCATCTAGCAGGGGATGGAGGCTCTCCCTGATCTTTCTTTTGCTGTTAAAGTACTTATAGAACCATTTCTTTATATCTTTGACTGCTGAAGCCAGATTAATTTCTAGCTGGGCTTTAGACCTCCTGATTTCTACCCTGCATAGCCTCACAGGATTTTTGTAATCATTGTGAGTCGCTAGACCCTTCTTCCAAGGCCGTAAACTCCTTTTCTCCCTTGAGTTGCAGCCAAAGCTCCCTGTTTAGCCAGGGTGGTCTTCTCTGCCGCCAGCTTCTCTACAGCACCTGGGGACAGCCTGCTCCTATGCCATTAAGACTTTCTTCTTAAAGAATGTCCAGCCTTCCTGAACCCCTATACCCTTCAGGACTGTCTCCCAAGGGATTCTAACAAGCAGGTGCCCAAACAAGACAAAGTCAGCCCTTTGGAAGTCCAGGATGTCAGTTCTGCTGCCGCCTCTCCTGGCTTCTCTAATTGTAGAGAACTCTATTATTTCATGATCGCTGTGCCCTAGTCAGCCTCCAACTGCCACATCATCTACCAGTCCTTCTCTGTTCACAAAGAGGAGATCCAGCAGGGCACCTTCTCTGGTCAGTTCACTCACCAGCTGTGTCAGGAAGTTATCTGCCACACATTCCAGGAATCTCCTGGACTGGTCCCGCTCTGCTGTGTTGTATTTCCAGCAGATGTCTGGGAAGTTAAAGTCTCCCACAAGAATAAACTGAGGCAGAAGCAGCTTTATCTAAGCAATTCCTGACATAGTTCAAAGTCTTTAAACTCAAATTAAAAAAATTAGGATTGCTCCAGAACTGCTGCCCCAGGTAATTTAAACCTATTAGTTTTGCCCCATCATCCTATGACATGGAAAACAGACTGTCATCTTGTTCCTCACAGCACTCTTTGAAAACTGGTGTCCTGTTTCTTCTCAGTTTCTGTGTCTTTTGACAAAATAGTTCTAATTTCTTCCATTTTCTCTTGCATGCCATATTCTGCGACTCTTCTTGTAAACCTTCTAATTCCTGTTGGTCTCTAAGTTTCTTGCAAGACAGCCCCTGTCACCCCCAAACTGATTACTGTTTTCCAACCTGAGCATTTCAGTGCTAACAAGCGAGAAACTCTTAGGCAGGGACCCGATCGCATCTGATCTGTGCTGAAATCTGAGTGAAGAGGAGTCAGGAGCTACTGGGCTATTGCTATTAGTTTTGGAAGATGACCCATATAACTCAATGTGATATAATAAATATCACTTCAAAATGCTAAAGTTGCTGGTCTTTTTTTTTTTTGTTTGCCCAAACCATTCATTCTTTCAACACGTAAGTCCCAGAGGCAGATTCCAAGGTTTCTCAGAAGAGTGACAACTGTGTTTTGGAAGTTCACTTAACATGCAGTCTAGAAGAATTTCCCAAGGTATTATCTAGAGGGAGCTCTTGCCTTTGAATGGAAACTGTGTTTTGTCATAGAAAAGTATGTAAACTTGTTTGAAAACTGCATTATTCCTTGTTTCAGATGTTTAAATAGAATTGTCATTTGGAGGAATACTGTAAATTATTAGGTATAATCAGATCTCATGTATATGCATGTATGCATATATATATATATCAAGCTGAGAGGTTCCAACCTTTCTAAAGTGTGAAAGTATTGGATACCCAGTCCCTCATCAGATATTGCTTAGTTCAGTAACTCTTTTTCTTTTCTTTAAAACAGCAGCTAGATATGAATAAAAGGTCACTTAAACATATTTGAAAGACATTATATAATACGAGATCACTGTCATTATCATTCATAATCTATTTTGAGTACATGTTATGTATGTAACTTACTTCAAATGTGTTGACATCTTTGAGCAATCCAAATGCACATATGAATTATTTTTTCTTTATTCAGATTCTCTTACTTCTATGTGATGTTGGGACTTGCAGTGAGAGCTCATACAGGAATTGATGCACAATGGTCTAATAAGCATGCAGAGTCCTACCAAAGTTGTGTAAGAAATGTGAGGGTGCTGGAACTCAAGGAAGGAGGAAATACTAGTTTCTTTGTAGAATTAGAGAAAATCTCCTGTGAAGAGGAAAAAAAAGCCAGTAACAAGAATTTACTTGCTCTGTACTCACAATCCTCAGATCATACCTAGAATAAACAGGTGAAACTTCCTTGACCATGCTGTGATCCAGCTGCATCAGTGAGGGCAGGATGTATGAAGTAGAGAGGTGGTGCTTTTTTGTAGTTGTGCTCTCAGGCAATTCGCTATCAATTTTACAACTGTCAGCTCTCAGCTCCATGGGTTGATTATGCACAGAAAATTAAAACATATTGTTGTTATTAAAATTATGAGCCAGTTATATTATAAGGTTTAAGGATCCTGTGTGTGTCTTACAGTAAGCTCCCACAGTCTCATGAAATCAAAGATGTCTTCACCAAAACAATTTCTGAGATAAAGTTTTAGCTATGTTTTCCTGAGTTGAAATCAGTATTATATATATAAGAATGTTTTCCATTAAAAAAAAGAGTAGATCACTTGACAGGTTCTCTTTTTAGTTGAACTGCACCAAATAAGAATATGTTGAGATTCTAACAATGGAAGTGATCAATTATCAGTTGAAGAACTTCACTTCCAAGTTGATTTGAAGGGACAATTTATTTATTTTAGTGAGGGGATACCCTATGCTGTCTCATGAGCCCCATGCTACTCTCTTTGTGTCTGGACACACTGAATCAGACTAGATTTCAAAACACAGGTAAGCAGATCCATCAGCAGTTCTGGAATTTCTCATTTTGGACAGTCTTCAGGCCTAGATAGGCCCCACTCCAGTCCTATTTATCAACTTTTTCTTCATATTCCTAAAGGCAAAATTATTCCTTCAATGTTGAATGATAGCTAATACTCTGGACTCTGCATGTTACCTCCATGGGTGGTGCCCATGCTATGTCTTTGGGCTTGTGGAGGACAGCAAGTCCAGGGCTGTAGTTTCTCAGGGACACAAAGTCTTCCATGAACTTTCCAGGATGAATGTATTTGAACAAAAGAAAACTCATACACCCGCGCTATCCTCCCTGGAGCAAATTACTGAACAAAGGGCAAATGAAGCGGGTACCACCAAGGCTGGCACCCCACACAGAGCCAGCCTGGGCTGCAGGGCTCTTGGCTGCACAAGGCTGCAGCCACCCTCTTGGACACCTCCTTCTGGTTGGAGAGGTCCTGGTCTGTGCCAGCCAAAAGGGATTCCATCCCAGGATCAAAGATAGTCACACTGCCCTGAGGTCACATTTCCCTTCATAGGCAGAAAGTTCCAGTGCTATATTTCTACAGAGAGAGTGCTTTCTGAGGCTTGTTGGCTCCATTCTTTACCCTTGCCTGGAAGATCAAGAGGGCAAAGACCAGTTCTGCCCCATAAAATTGGTCTTGGACAAGATCTGGATCACATCAAGAGCAAAACAAATAAGGTGAGTTCTCACCATGGTTTAAATAACTAGGTATGTTTCAGTTTGCTTTGATTCAGACATAATCTCTAAAACTCTCCCCAGTGTTAGAGGTCAGGGTAAAGAGCAAGCCCTGCCTTTGCAATGCCTTCAGGCCTTCCCCGGGGTCTCTGTGAGGGAGTGGAATATATGTGCAATATAAGTGTCGGTGGGGGTTCTTCAGGGTAATTGTCTCCCTTCTCCTCCCCCTTCACATTCAATACTCCATGGTGTACTGTTATGTAAATGCTATCCCAGTCTTCCTACATTTGTGTGGCTGGGGGCTGAATGACAGTGTGTTTGATCTTTGTCTGCCTGCCAGTTGTCTGTTGCTTTGTACAGTCTCAGCTGTTCACATGTGCGATTGATACCATCTTTATATGTATAACGCATGACACTGGTTGTACACACATTCTGCATAACTTCAGGATTTCAGTCACATTACTATATTCCATGTGGTTTGTAGTTAATTAAATAATAATATAGATGACAGAATTGACAACTAGGTACTGGACCCCAACTGCTTCTTCCTATGGTTTCTATTAGCTAGAATGGATTTTGTTTCTCTGTGCTAATGATTCTGTGTCAAGTAACAGACCATTAAATTTTTTAAAAGATTTTTAATTGAACTGTAATGCTTCAGTGGCACTCTGAAAAACGTGCCTAATTTTACTCATTCATATGATTTTCTTGTTTCCCTGAGGGGAAGAGAGTGCAAAAAGTTAGGTGTGCTGGCATGCAGGAAGATGAATCATGTCTAGGTATGCTTGCGAATCCTTAAATTGAAGATGTTTTATTACTTACCAGCAGAATTCAAAGTCTATTCTTTTAGAAAATAACATTTTTGAAACTTGAATAATCAGATTTCCTTTTTTATTCTGAACTTTGACAGAAAAGCAAGCTTCAGATTTTGATGTTAGCCAAGAATTTCAGCCCATTTTATGTATAAAATCTTATGTATAAAATCTATTATTGTATTGAGCTAAGAAGTATATAAAAACAAGAACAACTGTACAGCCAATATATAGGTTCAACGAGTGGAAAATTTTAGAATGGAGCTTTCTCCTATGTCTTAAACTTTTGATGTAGCTTTGACTGTTTTCTGTTTAGTTCTCATTAATTTTTTCCAGTTTTGATAGCTTGTGTAAATCAGAAAAATTCCTGTTATCAACATGATTTTAAGAAGGAGTTTCTCTAGGTTTCCTTTTTTTACAAAATGAAGAGCACCTACTGATATAATCTCATCATTACTGTGTTCTCAGTCACATCGATATTCACCCTCATGTTTGTAAAATCCATTTTTTCCCATATTCCACTCAAAGCTTCCTAGTAGTACATGAACAATACAAATTCAGCTCAGGCTGTACTGACAGCTGCTTGTGATGGATGTGAAAGTATGTGGTAATGTGATGCTTGTCATGTAAACTAAAGCTATCTTAGAGCAGTTGAGAATTTGGGTCTACTTCAGTAGAAAATATTTATGGTATTTTAAACAAGCATACCATGAAGGACAACAGCTTCTGGTTTTGTGTCAGGATTAACTATTGGAAAGCATGATCAACTGTAGAAAGTGAAAATACAGATATAGGCTCAGAAGGGAAGTGTGTTATAAATATGAGCCATTTCCCTCCATAGCTTTGTATGGTATGGATGTATATAGGACCAGGAGCAATAACATTGTGAATGGAAGAATCTGGGCAGCCATTTCTTTACTACTACATGCCTGGTGGTGTGTACCACACTGGTAGGTTAATAAGGGCAAGGGCTTAAGATCTTCTGCCCTGTAGTATTTATGTACCACTTCCTTTCCTCACAGTGGCTATGTCCGTAAAAGTCATGTAATAAGACCTTTGCCCTGGAGAAGAGAATGATGCTGTGAATTGTCTGAAATACACTTTATCAAGATTGCTGTGAAGCTGATGCTCTTTGTGAGGATGCAGGGTAAGGATGTTTTCCTCAGATTGAAGTCAGTTCACCTGAGAATCCTCTTCCTCTCTTTGTTTGCTTTTGAAACCTCTTTCCTTTTGGTATTGCCCATCTGAGGACAAATCTATGGCTGTCCTCTTGGCTCACCAGTTCCAGTCAGCCAACAGTATCTTCCTTCTTCTTTGGGGAAAGAAAGTTGGAAAAGGTAGTCTAAAATCAACTAGTTTCTTTCTATTGTTCCCTGTCTGGCTGTTGTGAACTAGCTGAATTCCAAGCTGCATGAAGGTTGCTAGTAAGCAATTTGATTTCTTAGTGAGTTTTAGGGTTTTATTTTCTCTCCATGAATGTTTCCTTAGAAAGACAGAGTTCTGCTGCACGATTATTGAGCTGCAGGGATCCTGGCTTTTTTGTAATTCCTAAAACTATTGTGATATTAAGTGGTAAGTAGGTTCCAGATGCTGGGTTTATTTTTATTTCCCATTGACTCTTTTTTAGAGAATATATGTGGTCACAGCACCAGTCAACAGAATTATTGTTTAGTATATGTGGTGATTGGCTGCAATTCCTATTTAGTCCTGTTTATTGGGGACAAAGAAAGGCCTAAGCCAAAATATTAAGTGCTTAAAATAAGAGTGTTCATGGACTTCAGTTTGTGGAAGGTTTGATTGGTCCTCTGCAAAACAATGCATATTCCTCAGAAAACTTGGAATATCTAAGGGTTGAGTTTACTCAGGGTCCTGATGTACTGCTGCTTTAACTTCAGCCTGTCTCTCTTAAAGTGCTGCATCAACTTCACACCTGGGTGTTCACTGATAAAAACATTTTGTAGATTTTAAAATAGAAGGTTAAAAATGGAAATTTAAATACTTTTGACAGTGGATTATTGCTGGTTTTGTATTCTATCAATTACACAGATACAATCCTAACATGCCTCTTATGCTTATAAATGACGAACATATTTGAAGTGTGCGGGGTTATGGAAAAGAATTATGATTATATGATACTATTAAAACCAATAAAACTGGTTAAAACAGTAAGTGAAAGATGTGATATATATTTTGATCCCAGTTTTCAGAAATAGCTCTGTAATCATCTACTATGCAAACTCAATGTCTGATGTCTCTTTTCTCTTGCTAGGAAACAAGGGGGCGTGCTGAAGAAGGTTGCTACTCAACAGTTTTGGATAACATTTCTCCCCTCAGTGTTGAGGATATACCATTTGATTGTTATATGTGAAAGGCAAAAAGCAGAAAAGTTCAGAATACTGCCTATTGCTTTACATAATTGGTGACTGGTTTTAGTCTTGGATGATGATGTTCAATGGTAAAAGGAAGTGTCTTTACTAAGACCTAAAGAATAATCTGCTAAAATATCCATAACACTATGGCATCTTTATGCCCTCTAGAAATGCATTATGCAATGTAAATTAACAGTTCCCTTCTCTTTCTACTCCAGAAGGAAGAATTACATGTGCAAGCACAGGGTTTGTTTGCACAGAATGGATATTGTAGTCCTGCACACACTGAGCTGTTATGCTGCAAGGAACGCTGACAGACCTTTTGCTTCAGAGAACAGAGAGGTCTTTAGAGGCATTGGCAATTCCTTTCTGGAGTTTCAGATCAGCTATTGAAGAAGCTCTGCCTCCTGCAGAGGTCTGCTGCATTGTGTTGTCGTTCCTAGGAAACCTGGCCTTGGTGGAAGATCAAACTGTATGGAGAGATTTACCCTTAAAGAAGAAAGTAGTGCTATGCCTGAGGATTATTATTAGCTGTGCATGTAACTAAGCACAAGTCATTTTTCAATGTGCAGCAGAGCATGTTCTTTAACAGGAAAGAGTAGAAAATGGTATGTGTGACACTAAGAATTTAGTATCAACAAGATATCCAAAAGTACTTTAAAACTATGGAATTCAGTTTACAAAAGGTGGATATATGTCCTCAGTTATAGTCTGCACCATGACTGTAAATTTTCAAAGCTGTTTTCTCCTGCCCACCAGCTGCCTTTTTTGGGTTTAGCTTTGTCTGGTATCTTAGTTCCTCATCTGGACTGTTCCAGGCATGGAGTAGTTCTGGAGCACAGGTCACTGGCTGTTTAGTCTGCATATTTCTCCATGCTTCTTTCCAGATCATTTGCAAATTACCTGCAAGTAGATTTTTAATAGGACCAGAAAAAGAGGCATTCCTTTTCTAGTAGTCTAACACGAACATTTTAGCACATTTCCCTAGACTTTTGCTTCTTAGATGCTTAAAAAACATGATTTTCTTGCCACTGAACATTTCACCAAGTAGTAAGAGTGTTTCTAGCATGTGTTTACAGTGTGATTTGATCATTCAAAAAACATTTTATAGATTGACTGGTTAAATGGTTTGAAAATCAGACCAAACTGAGATTCCAGAGATTTCTTCTCAGCTGTCTCCTTATCTCTACTAGCCATGGCTCTAATCAAAAACACCTTTGGAAACTCAGCAGGAAAAAGAAAGGGAACTGGTCTCTAGCAATGTAACTCTGTACAACACAACCACAAAGCTGTGGGGTGAGGATCAAATTTTGAAACCCAATGGAGAACTGTTACTATGTCTCAACTTTGTTTTCCTCATTCAAGTCTCTGATATACAATGTCCTGCAAGAAATATTAACATAGGATGCAGTGGGAAAAAATTTATGGGTCCAAGTTGTTTTTTCTGCTGTGTATCTAATTGGGTCCCTAAACAGGTATATCATATTCACTCTGCATAACACGCTGGTGCTTTTATATTAATAGTAATTTCCAACATGTTGGCTTCTAAGTTGCATCCTAAAACATTGCTTATAGCAACAAAGTTTTGCAGAATCAGTTGTATCTAGATATCAAAGTCTAGATCTGTTTTGGCAACTAAATCCTGAATTTTTGTTTCTTTATCAAGTAATACTGTTATTTGAAGAATTTGTCATATGATTCAGTTCCATATAGTCAAGCAAATATGATAACATTCATAAAACCTTTAGTGCATAGCACTGACAGGCTGGAGTACTTTTACTAACTACAATTTTCCAGATCCCTACTGTTACTTTTTTTTCAAGATAGAGCAAATATGTGCCAAGTTTACTAGACCCATATCTCCCAGATGCATTCATTAGCCAAGATCCTTCCTGTCTGGAAGGGTGTTCCCAGTAAATGTAGTTTGGCTTGCAGTTGCTGTGACCTGATTCGGAACAGAAAACTTCAGAACATTATCCTCTCCTCTGACTGAGTTTGAACTGTTCTGGAACAGAGATAATCATGAAGTAATCATTAATGACCTCCAATTCTTTATGTGTATGCCATGCAGTTTTAGAGTATTGAATTTTTGCTGTGGTTTCTGTAAGTTCAATTTTTATTAAAAGGTTGAATAATCAATGCAAGAGTCCATCTTGGCTTTTTATTTTTAATTTTGAAGGAAAGCATGATTAACCATTAGTTAACAGCTATAGACATCACTCACGTGATTCATAATATCAATACATGAGGCAAGGATGAGATAAACCCTCAACCACTGCACTTTTCCTTAGCAGTTTGGGGTATATGTCTAAAAAAAAAAAAAAAAAAAAAAAATTAAAGGCCCAGACCTCTACTAGAAAATATTCTGTGGAAAGGGCTTTGAAAAGAACATTTGAGAAAGGACTGACAAAACTAGCTGTGATTAGATGAGTCAGGGAAATAAAATCTACATGTATTAATACTCATAATGTCACTGGCTCAGGACTAAGGCCAGAGATTCCACAGCCACACAAGTGGGTACAACCAATGTCCAAATCCCCAAGCATGCAGGACATAGAGGAACACAACAATCTCTAGACATGATGAATTTAGCATCCTAGCAGAAATGATGAAGAAGAATAAATAAAATTAGGAGAGTGGTTAATCTTTGATTACTAATTAAGATATGGTTCATTATGAGAAATTCAGCATGGACTTCTGCAGAGGAAATAGTGCCTGATCAAACTGATAGCTCACTACAAAGAAATGACTAGTTGGTAGATGAGGGGAGAGCAGTGGATGTTGTTTATGTTGACCTCTGTAAGGCTTTCAACACTCTCTCCCATAACATACTTATTGACAAATTGATGAAGTATGGGCTAGATAAATGGACTGGGGAGTGAACTGAAAACCAGCTGAACTGCCAGGCTCAAAGGGTTAGCAGCAGCAGCACAATGCCCAGCTGGAGGCCAATCATTAGAGGTGTACCCTAAGGGTTGATACTTGGTCCAATACTGCTTAATGTCTTCATTACTTATCTGGACAATAGGACACAACTCACCAGCAGGAAGTTTGCTTATGACCCAAAACTGAGAGGAGTGTCTGACACACAGATGACTGTGACACATTTCAGAGGGACTTGGGCAGGCTGGAGAAATGGACTGACAGAAATCTCATGAAATTCAACGAAGGGAACTGCCCAGTCCTGCCCTTGGGAAGAAATAACCCCATGCTGCAGTACAGGCTCAGGACCAACCAGCTGAAAAGTAGTTTGGTAGAGAAGGACCTGCAGGTCTTGATGAGCACCATGCTGAATATGAACCAGGAATGCATCCTCACAGCAAAGAGGGCCAACAGTATCCTGGGTTACATTAGGCAGTGTGTTGCCAGCAGACAGGTCGAAGGGGATGATCCTTCCACTCTGTTCAGCACTGGTGAGGCACATCTGGGGTGCTGGGTCCAGTGTTGGACTTCCCAGTATGAGAGAGACAGGGATGTACCGAAGTGAGTCAAATGAAGGTCCACAAAGGTGTCCTGGTTTAACCAGGATAGGGTTAAGTTTCCCCAGCAGTGGGGGGGGAGGTCTAGCCGGGTTATTCAGATACCATGCCGAGGTCACATCCTGGCAGGTCACATTTTCCTGGCACGGGAGCGCAGTGCACTCGTGGTTTTGTACATCGTGCTTCAAACTGCTGTGTTTGGTAGCTATTTTGCTCTGTTCATTGCTATCACTATTACTGTTATTGTTATTGTTGTTGTTTGTTGTGTTGCTATTGCACTGTTGTATTAAACCTTTCCTTACTTCAGTCTTGGGGCTTTGTATTTCACTCCCTTTGTGGGGGAGGGGCAGCGACTGCGTGGTCTCAGACCCTGGCAGGGGCTAAACCACCACAAAAGGTGATGAAGGGACTGAAACATCTCTCCTCCTGGGAAAGGTTGAGAGAGCTGGGACTGTTCATTCAGGAACAGAGGATGCTCAGGGAGATCTTATCCATGTGTATAAATACCTGGTGCGGGCAGTAAAGAAGATGGAAACAGTATGTCCTCAATGGTGTCCTGTAGCAGGATGAGGGACACTGGGCAGAAAATGAAATACATGAAATTCCATGTGAACCCAAGTAAACACTTTTTTACTATGTGGGTGGTCAAACAAGGGAATAGGTTGCCTAAGTGTTATGGAGTCTTGGAGAGATTCACAGAATCACAGAATCATCAAGGTTGGAAAAGACCTTGAAGAACATCCAGTCCGACCATCAACCCAACATTAACAGTTCCCAACTACACCATATCCCTCAGTGCTATGTCAATCCGACTCTTAAACACCTCCAGGGATGGGGACTCCACCACCTCCATGGGCAGCCCATTCCAACACATAACAACCCATTCTGTAAAGAAATGCTTCCTAATATCTAGTCTAAACCTTCCCTGGCACAACTTGAGGCCATTACCTCTTCTTCTATCACTTATTATTTGGTTAAAGAGACTCATCCCCAGCTCTCTGCAACCTCCTTTCAGGCAGTTGTAGAGGGCGATGAGGTCTCCCCTCAGCCTCCTCTTCTCCAGACTAAACAACCCCAGTTCCCTCAGCCGCTCCTCATATGACATGTGCTCCAGACCCTTCACCAGCTTCGTTGCCCTTCTCTGGACACGCTCGAGTAATTCAATGTCCTTTTTGTAGTGAGGAGCCCAAAACTGAACACAGTAATCGAGGTGCGGCCTTACCAGTGCCGAGTACAGGGGTAAGATCACTTCCCTGTCCCTGCTGGCCACGCTATTCTGATGCAAGCCGGGATACCATTGGATACCATTTGATTCAAAACATTACTGGTCTAGTTGAGCCTGCTCTGAACAGGGTGAGGCTCAACTACATGATCTCCAGAAGCCCCTTTCAATCTTATCCATTCTCTGTTTCTGGGAAATGGAGAAAAGAAGAAAAAATGACAGTGAATGCTTGGGAGTTCATTACAGAAGTAGCATCTCTTACCATGGCAAGAACATCTCACCCTGTTCTGGAACAAGTTTTCATATAATTTTCCTACACCTGGGGAAGGACAAAACCATGCACAAATATATGCTGAGGGCCACCCAGCAGCAAAGCAGCTTGGCAGAAAATGTCCTGGGGATCCTGGTGGGCACTATGTTGAACTTGTGCCAGCAATGTGCCCTTGCTGCTAAGAAGGCAAATAGTATCCTGGGGTCCATTAGACAAAGTATTGTCAGAAGGTGGAGGAGGTGATCCTTCCCCCTTATTCAACACTGATGAGGCCACACCTGGAGTTCTATGTCCAGTTCAGGGCTCCCTAGTACAAAAGAGACATGGACATACTGGAGAGATTTCAACAAAGGTCCACAAGGATGATGAAGGGTCTGGAGCATCTCTCCTATGACGAAAGGCTGAGAGAGCTGGGACTGTTCAGCCTGGAGAAGAGAAGGCTCAGGGTATCTTATCAATGTATATAAATGCCTGAAGGATTAGACAAGACAGATTCTTTTCAGTGGTGCCCAGTGACAGGACCAAACACAATGGGCACAAACTGAAGCACTGGCACAGGTTGTCCAGACAGGTTGTGGAGTCTCCCTCCTTGGAAATATTCAAAAACCACCTAAACACAGTCCTGGGCAACTGGACCTAGGTGGCCCTGCTTGACAGGATGGTTGGACAAGATGACCTCCAGAGGTCCCTTCCAACCTCAATCATTCTGTGATTCTGCGATTAAAGCTATCAAGGACTGTTAGAATGACACAAAGTATAAACAAAATACTAGTAAGAAGTTATCTTGAAGGGATTCAGTGAGACCCTTTTGACACACACATAGAAAAATGAACTGTAGATGCCTAAAAGCATCTACAATTTACTGAAAGAGACGGACAGACAAGGTAGCTTTTCATAAACAGAACTAGGTATGTGAATGGCAATTTCTTTCTTACGTACCTAGAGTAACAATAGGGATATTATATATTCTGAGACCGCTGAATACTGATATTTGCTCAGTGCCAAGGATGCTTTTGATCTGATTTTATTCTATTTCTTATTGCTGCAGAATGTCTTTCTTTGGCTAAAAGGTCCTAGAGAATCAGCTGATTGAAATGGTATTTTATACTACCATTTGTCCATATACAGCTTACCCAGAGAAGGGAATAGGGAAGAATTGTTTTGTAACACGTTTTTAAGAACTTAAGAATCTGAAAAGAAAGAGCAGAAGAACTAGGCCAAATGAAAAGCCTTTTAACGTTCTTTACAGTCTTGCTGGTACATCCTGCAACACCCAGCAAAATAGCCTATGACTGGCAGTTCTCACAAGCAACTCAAGTTCTCATCCTAGCAGGCTGGATGCTTCCAATGCAGGGAACAGAGACCACTTGTCACCTGAGCTATGTTAGCTGCTGATCTCAGCTCAGCACCAGCTGTGAGGAATTCTACATTCTTGTTAAGGTTATTAAAACACATTTGTCAAGTGAGCAGGGGTCTGCACATGGACATGTAGCAGTGCTATTCATAATGCAGTGCCATTTTGGTAGTAAGGTGTCCAAAGCAGAGTAATTCATCTTGACAAGTTTTCAACATCACTTATGAAAACATTGCAGAAACATGACAAAACCAAAGACTTCAGTGTGCTGAAATAGACACAGGTGCTTTAACAAGAATACAAACAGCTCTTCAGACACTGAAGATTCTGCTCAATTATTTTCATTGAGACTGATTCAGTGCTTCAAGGTCAGGGATTTTCAAGAGTTCTGAAGATCATTTAGTTTGATTTCCAGTCTAGCACAGGATCTGAAATATTATGGGCCATGTATCAAATGATTAACTGCTTTGCTGCCCTAAGGGCTAGTTGAAAAATGTACATTGTACCAAAAGTCCAGATATGTGGTATCTCAGTCAACAGATACGGGATTTTTTTGCTATGCAGGAATATTTAGAGGTAATTAACACAGCATTTGTTTTGCTAATTGCCCTGAAGGAAAATAAACTGATCTAATTTCCTACTATATGTCATTCAATTTTGCTACTTTCTTCACCATCAAGGAATGTAGTAGAATAATCTTAATAGGAGTCATACTCTAGTTTTGGAGGCTTTGATGGTACATCTCTAGTTTGTTGACAAAGCCAGCAGACCTCAGGGAGCAGTTCTGTGCACATACATAGCTAACCTTTGAGTATGGTTGTGTAGAGTTAATAAGAATTATGATATGGAAGTCAACTGCCTTAATTATTGCTATGTTTGGAATAGAGCAAAGACATGACTAAGCAAAGGTTTGGTCCCCAGCTCTGCTCTTCTATCAAATTATCTGTGATGTTAAAAGGCATATATAAAGCATTCATACACGAAACAATATAAACATTTGTTGGATTTTATACACACAAATAAATATGCATATATATGTTTGTACACAGAGTAATCAATACAGAATTTAAAGAGATATGACATCTTTATTTCATACTACCTTGGACCTGTGTCACTCTGCTTATTCTTTGGTTGCCTAGTGACTGTCATGTTTGAATTAAATCTCTTTCCTTCCGCTGTAACCCTCACTTACTTGAGAAGGTGGCCAACAGGAATACTGGTTTTGTTATTTATGTTTCCAACTCAGAAGCTGTCCCAGTAAAAATAAAGTGTCTTGGCAAGGGACAAGAAAACATTGCATTCACAGAAATGGGCAGTGTCACCCTTTCTCTCATTCCCACTAGGGGTAATTGAAATTTAAATAAATATCATGACTCATTCCTTGCTCAAAGTTTCTTCTTTAAGTAAATCATAGATTGACATAGTAAAGAAGGCTCGGAACATAGTGAAATACATATGCAGGTGCACAATAGGAGCTGAGTTTAACCAAAGCTGATTTACTAACATCTTACAATTTAATGGCTTCATATTTTTTTTTCCACAGAAGTGTATGTTCTTATGTCAATATGTGTTTTTGACACTAGAAGGACTGTAGCCACTAAATTTTTATACATCCTCTGTGTACCTTTTTCACTTTAAAATCAGGATTTATGAGCTGAAAATGAATTGCATACTTCATCCATACCTTGTTTTTCATTTTAATTCAATCCCCACAATGCCATCATGGCTTCCTTAGCTTCATCTAGACTTTGTAAGCGTCATTCTCATGGATGCACTCAAATGCATAGGAGTAGAAGGAAGTTGGGTTTTGTGTTTCTATGACTACATTGCATTTCACTGGATAAGGAAAGTTATGAAGATGAAAGTGTAATACACTTTCTGTCACTTCTTTTATACATCAGATGGCTACTGAAGAATGTGTCATTGGTATATCTTGTGCAGGATCATGGAGATCAAATACGATATTTGAAAAACTGAGTTCAAAATAGTATTTGTGTCTGTGTGCTCAATAATCTACACAAACATCAGCCCCCCTGCTTCCAAGGCAGGAGTGGGAGGAGGTGTGGGGGAGTATCTTCCAGCTTCCATCTGTATTAGCAATCTTCCTGCACCCAACTACATTACTGTCTTAGTTCATATCACAAATGTGCTTTTAGAGCCTCTCCAGATCATCTTCACTTAATGTGCTTTTGTTTGTATCACAAAGCAGTCTCAAGTGCATGAGCAGGATGACTTTTAGATAAAATCAAGTTGAAAGTGCACCTGGTACATTCCAGAGGTAGATAGGTATGCAGTACATGCAGTTAGATTTGAGCTAATCCAAACCATAAACCCCTGAAGCATGCATAGTGTGGATGTCAGCTCCTCAGCACCAGTTCTTTCACTTTACAGATCCATTATTTGTGAATGCAGACATAGACCAACAGTCCAAAATGTAGCTCTGTGGTAGACTGGATGTGCTTTGAACCTGAACGGAGGAGGAGGGTTCTGATGTTCTGCCATTTAGAAACTTTCAAACGACACCAGAGCCTGAGTGTGTTACACATGGGAAACCTGATATGCTGACATGACAAATCTCTGCAGGTAGACTCCTAGTTCATCTTCAGGGACCTGCTCTGCTGATTTACTCTGAAATGGGCAGAAATCAACTTCAGAAACTTAGATGTCTTTTGACAAAATGCATCTGAAACCAATACATTTCAAAGAAAACTTAATTTTGCAGAAAATGTTACAGATGGTTCTTCAGGGCTTCTGAAGGAATGGAAGATTTAGGGCTCAGGTCTATGAGAACTGAATACAGTATCTTTCTATTCACAGATGTGACTTTGATAGCTATGGAAAGTTTCCTTGAATGTTTCAGTCTTCTTCTTTCTTACTATATTGAGAAGTGGATTTAAGAAGGATTGAGTTGTGGACAGGATGATTGCTTTTTGGTTTATAATCATTTTATAAACTTAAATGAAAATAAACATGCAATAAATCAACAAGGTGGGTAGAAAGGCTGAAAAAGTCAAAAGAAAGAATAGCAAAAGATTAATTGAGATTAAATCCTCTGTTGACACTACCTGGTGTTCTTCTCAAAGAGCTCTCAAGGCTGAAAGAAATAGAAGAACAGGCATGGAAACACTGAAAATTTTTATTGTTGACTGTCAGGGTTCTAAGGGCCCTAGAGGCTTTTAATTGCCCTGACTAGCCTGACCTGAGACCCCTACCCCGGGCCTCTCTGCTAATAACCCAGGAGCTCTACTTAAACTGAAGTCTAGGCACCTAGTCTTGCCTAGGCTGTATTGTAGGTAGCTGGTCTGCTGGCTCTGACTCCTGGGTGGCCTTTACACTTTACAGTACTGAACTGTACCCAGCCATTTTCTTGCTCTGTCTGGACTTACAGAACTGTCTGCTGCCACCACTCCAGGGTCCTGTGTGTGGTCCCTCCTGACTTGGTCTCTTTGTGAGCTTGCAGCTGGCTGATAAAATCCAATTTCAGTCTCTCCACCTCCTTGAAGAACATCTCCCAAACCTCCCCTGTGTTCTTCACTGTCACACTGAAACCTGAATGGTGAAATAAGGCCTAGATAGAGGATATGATAGGCATCTGTAATTTGCAATGGAGTCAGTCAGAATCGCGGTGTAGAAAATAAAGAATACATGTATCCCTGAGTCATTGAAAATAATGACTCTGTGATAACACACTCCAGTTCTGAGATATATGAAGAAACCTGCATTAACAAAGCAGTAGGGAACTTTTAACTTAATGAGCTTATCCCTTGAGGGAAGGGACGTGGATATTTGGTGATACATCCTATTTCCTTATGCTCTCTATTTCTTTTTTATGAAGAGTGAGGTCTTGGCCTTGATTGTACCTCTGAACTCCTGAAGTTGGGTGAAGACCAGCTGTTCAAACAAAGCAGAAATGATGTCAACTATTGGCACACAGAAGAAAATACAGTAAAGAATTCCGGGTATGTAGGTACACTTTGAGATTTGACATTTTTATAAGGAAAGTAAATGCACAGGACATCCTAAAATCCTTCTTATTAGATGAATCTTGGTAAGAAATGAAGTAGAGTGATAGAAATGTTTGACTGAGTTTGTACTTTGAAATGAGGTTACCATAACACTTGATTAATGCTGTTTGAGTCATACTGCAATTGCAGTATGTATACAAACTGTACTAAGATTTATTGTGCAGTAAAAAAGTCTCATTAGAGAGATGTGTGGATATTCAGTGCCATGTGAGACTCTTTTTAGCTCCAGGCTAGCTTTAAAATCCTATCCTGTACTTTTTTTGGAAAGTTGCAAATCCAAATACTTGCTTCTGACAGAATTTAGAACAATTAGATATTAATGGTCAATTTAACAGCCTTTTCTGGTTTAAGGAAATAGCATTTTAATGCTCTTAAAATTAGAAAAAGGAAAAAAAAGCTTTTAAGATCCTGGTTTTTAGTACCTATTCCTGTTCGATTATGTTGTTTATGAAATAGTTTATGTTCTTTTCTGAAATGTTTTAATGTATTTCAGTGCAAATTAGCTATCAGAATTTTTTACTGTAAAGATGATGGATATATTTTCCTCCATTTTTCCTGGGAATTAAATAGAGGTAGTCTGTGTCAATATGGATTCTAGTTTGAATGTTTTAATCTAAGTTTTCCCACAGGGCTAAGGCCAAATTCAGAACATTTGCTAAACAAATTAATTGGAATTGATTGTTTGTAGTAATATTGGTTTCTCCATGACTCATCTTTTATAAGGGTATGCAGGTTTCTATATCTTTTGAAGTGGAGCTTGTTGGCAATTTATAATTTTATTTATTTTCCATAAAGACTTCTCCCTCCTCTTTCCCATCTTTCTTCTTATACTGTGTTTATCAGAGTAGAAAAAGAGATTTGTGGAGATAGAGAATTTGGTGAAGTGCAGGGGTCAGGGAAATTTGACTGAGACGCACTGAGTGGCTGAAGAAAATGGCACAAGGCTAATCACCTTTTCAAGGAAAATCATTTCTCCAAGTTCACTCTCATCCTTTTTTTCTCTTAAACTTTGGAACCATATATGCGGCTCTCTCCAAGCCTTCTCTGATGCCTCCAAGGTTAATATAAAGCAAATGTTGTGCTATATCTACATGACAGATGGTGCCTGCTGCTGTCCACAACAGAGAGTAGTTTGTGCTGGCCTGATATCAGGGCATTTTTGTGAAATACTAGCCTCTTCAGACCTGACGGCCATTGATAAGCAGGCATCCTCTTGCAATCAAAGCAGAAGGTGAAGTGTGTGTGTCGGTGCTGGCTGCGATATCCTTCCCAGCATTTTGTTGATGTTTACAACTGAATTGAACACATAACTAAAGAAGAAAATCACATTGTTTATTCTTGGAAACAGTATTTCAGTTTCTTGAAGAACAGGATGTGTGGAAGACAAAATACATTTCTTAATCTCTGTATTAGGTTTATTTAAGTGTCAGAGTCAACTGTAAAGTGGTTGTAAAATCAAAAATCCTCTAACCAATGGGCCCAAGGATGACAGTGTGTAGAGTCTCTGGGGTGTTCATCTGCTGCCAGGAGCATTTTCCTGGAGGTTTGTTTATGAACCCCTTCTGGTTTTGTTTGTAGAGTTAATACACATGAAGTGTTTCCTGGAAATAACAATACATTGTAAAGCTTTTGTAGTTATAGTAATTTTTTTTTTTTTCCCTTGGCAATACGTTTAGGGACTTTTCTGCTTTGAAATGTTAAATAAAACTTTTTAAAAAATGTTATCAATCTAAATCATGAAGTCCCTTACTTTTTTTCTAAGTAAAAGCTAAAATTAATTAAGATTTTTTAAAAAGTAAAATTACTTAAGAGAAAAGATCTGCCTTTCTCCTGTGCACCTTTCCCCATGCCACACACACCACACTACCCCATTTACCACAAAAACTTTCTTTTTGCTGTCCCTATGGGTCATCTTTTTCCAGCATGTGCTTAGATTTACATGAGAAAATATTTACATACCAATATCAAGAGAAATCAGCAGTGTCTTGGATAATTATTTTTATCATAGTACTAGCAGCATTCTAGAAAAAATAATCCATAAAATATGTTTGTACATAAAATGCATTACCTTTTACCCTTGCACTCTCCAACCCTGTTTTAAAATTAATTCTGATATGAACTTCTAAATGTGCCTCATTTTTAGAAAAAACAAAGATTATGGAATACTCTGTGAAATGCTTCCGGTAGCAAAAGCATATATTTGAGCAAGAAACCAACAGTCATGTAGACAAAAGTCAAAGATGAGTTATCTAATAAAAGTGGTTTATTTGGATGTGTTTTTAATAAAAGATGGTATTTCTGATTAGGTCTGAAAGGAGAAAAGGAAGGGGAGTCATCGTCCTGATTCAGGAAGAAATTAAATCCTGAAGACTTTAAATGTCTTAAGGAAGTTCTGTCTTTTGCCTTTATCTGTCTAATAGCTGTACAACAGTCTAATCACCTTCTTTATTAAGAAAGAGGACATCTAACAATGCAGCTAGCATTTGCTTTCCTATATCTTGTCTAGAACTCATGTTGATTGAAAGCTGAGAACTGAATCATACCTTAAGTGGCCTTAGCTAATGTAGAAAGCTTAAAACTGAGGGTGAAAATTGGCCAAAAAATTGGCATGAAGTGATTGTTGCTTTGATAGAAGCAATAATGGCCACTATTATGGGAAACTGAATGTTAAAGAAGTGAAGATCAGTCCAGTGTTATCCACTCCATTTTCTTGACACTGAAAATTAGCTTAATTTCATGCTTTTGAAAGCTAAACTATTCAGAAATGTTAGAGAGTACTGGGACAGATATTCAGCTCTGGTGTTTACTGTATAAAATCAAGACTGCACACTACACAGCAATGTTCTACATGTCTTTTCTATATCTTTGGAAAAGTAGATTTGTACTTCAATATTGAAACACTTCAATAACTGAATTTCTTGAATCATCAGAATATTTGAAGTACTTCTTAAAAAGGAAGATAACTTACTATTGTATCATTGGCAGTCGAATACAAAAACTAGCAGCGGATTCCCACTTAAGATTTATGAATTTTAGAGAACTTCCTGCCTACAGTGAATGTCATCCTTCTGATGCTTATAAACATTTTGGATAGAACTTCTTGTGTATCACAATATTGTCCAATAGAAATGTGGGAATGCTAAACCATGTGAAATAATAGAAAATGACTGGATATTCTGCAGACTTTGTGACAAATATCAGATGTCCCTTGTGATACATAAGTCCTTTAATACCAAAAAATGCACCAAGTATTTTTAGTGCTGACAGGTCCCCTTGTTTCCAAATCTCAGGAGTAAGCTGCACTACAAAGTGGCCTTCACAATAGTCATTGCAATAAACCAGGGCTCTGGGAATTTTGTCACACCAGTACAGCTCTCAGTGGCCTTGCCTGGTAATGACCAGAGCTAGTGTATAATATGAGGCTCATGTGTTAGCATTTTCAGAGGAATTTCCCAGCCTGCCTTGCTGGTATTTACCATAGTTCTGTGGAGTGGGGCATTGAGGAGAAGGCGGCAGGGGAAAGAGCATTCTACAATTTCCTTTCAGCACATTTACAGCTATTTTTTCAAGCTCAGCATGTGTATTTTGGAGGCAGGAGAAGGCCAGGGCACTCGGATTGTTGTCTTAAATGAAATTCCAATCAGTCTAAAGGCTGGCTCTCTAGACAGCCATTAACTTGCAGGTGTGCTGGACTAAAATGTGGAACGTGGTTAAACAAATGAAAGCCAGGCAATGAATGTGCAGCCTTGAAATGTTTCTTAATGTGTGGACAAAGAAAGATATCTATGAAAACATATTTTGATGTACATACATAAAATTAGAAGAGAAATGATGAGGCTTTTGGCCAAAGCAGTTTCGAATCTGAAATCCCTACCGTACTTCAATGATCATGTATTGAGAGACCTTATTTAGGCAGCAGAATCTGACACTCACAGAAACTTTGCCTATAAAATCCCTGTGAAGTACCATGTTTGCCGCTACCCATTCATAACATCCCACTGGTGGAACATTAATTTAGAACTGCTTTCATCTTCTGGCTTTGTTTGCTTGCTAGCCCTAAATTTTAATTATTCTGAAATGATGTTCATTTCTGAGGACATAATGAAAATTGTTGAATCTGTTTAGCATTGCAGAGTAAGTGGGCCTGAGTGGCTGATATTGAGTACAAACTCAATCTCAAAATGTCTACGTGCTTTCAAAAGAACGAAGAGATCTGTTAAGAGTACAGAAACTTTTACTTGTTAGGAGTATATTTCCCAGCCTAGGACAATATTATTAATCCCAGAGTTGGAGCTCAGCCCTGAGGTCTCCTGCAGCAATATGCAACACAGCTGGCCTGCTGCTGAAGATAAGAGCAGTTTTGCTGAGGTAATACTCATTACAGGATGTCTTTCTCTTGTTTTTGTTTGCCATCTGGTTACAAATGGCTGTATTTTCTCAATTCATGTGTTATTTCAAATATTTGCCAGAAGAATTCTGGTTTTTAGCTTATTGCAATATGTTGTTTCTGTCTGCTATCTGATTAAAAGTCATAAACCAAGCAGTTTGATTCAGTTTCCATATTAGATGGGATGTCCATAATCAGCGCAAGGCTTACAGGAATTTGAGAAGAATTTATTAAAAATTTAACATAAACATTGCTGAGAGTAAGAACATTCCACATGGTGATGGGACTACGGATGCTGCTTTTCATCTAGGGGTGTGTGTGATGCCTACAACTATGAGTGAAGCTATCCTGACAAAAATCACATTAAAATAAAGATTACCTTCATTTTTCAGATGAAGAAACTGAGATAAATTCTATGAACTGCAGAATTCCATGGAGGAATTATGCAGCAGAGCCAAGAACTGAACCAGAAACTGAGTTTCAGACAAGTACCTTAGTCACAAGCACATCCATAATCAGAACAGTCTGTTTTAAAGACCCTTTGGATTTGTTTTTCTCCTTCCCATCAGTCTGTCATCAAAAGTGAACCAAAGAAGGAACCAAATGCAAAAGGAAATACTTAGGTGGATTTTTATACAATAACTTCAGATAGCTTTAGTCTGTAATCGATAAAACAGTATAACTTAGCTTTTTAGAGGAACAAAATGATTATATCAAAATGAACTGATTTTAACCTACAGTGTAGCAAGTAGATGTTTTGGTACACTCTTGCCAGTTCTCATATATCTTGGATGGAAAACTAAGTCAATACAAAGTGTTCTTAAATATAGTTTTGCTTTTTACTACACATCAGCCAAATGACACAGTAGATTTCCTCCCCTATACTATGGTTGACTGGTCTTTTCCTGCAATCAGGAAAACTTTACTTTCCCATCTGATTTTTAAGTAAGCATACATGAGATTCATATTTACTTTACTAGCTACACAAATTTGGAACTAAAATGAATATTCTCAGTCTATGTACTAGCTGATAGAAAAAGCTTTTGTGATGGTCTCTTTGTGTTTTCTCCACAGACAGAAGTTTGGGAGGGCATATTATCAACCCAGAAAATATATTTTTCAAAGTCAGCACTAAAACCTAGATTTATAATTGGCAAGTAGCAGCTGGACATATAATTTTAAAGTATAATATTTATAATCCCTTGATAATATTCAGCAAGATTTTAGCCAAATGGAAATTTTTTATTTGGTTCAAACACTGAAACAATGAAACACCTTTTCCCGAACAACATTTGTGAGTAAGAGACTCTCTGACCTTTTCCTGGGATTCAAGTAGACCCCTACTCTGTAGCGAAACTGTGACTTCCAACCATTGCACACATCAAAGAGTGGAAGAGTCCATCATGGAGAAACTTTGCAATAACAGCTCCTGGAAGTGAAAGCCTGAGTCTCCTTTCCCGTATCATCCTTAATCACTGACAGCTGTGCAGCAGGGATGTGCAGTCTCCTTTCTGGCACGCTAAATCCTCAGGCTAGGGTCGGTGTTGACCAATGGTCAGAGCCAGGATGGCCAAGCTCACACTCTGGCTCCATCTGTTGCTGGCTTTGTGACCTTGAAAAAGTGTTTCCCTTGTGTTTAACGTTTCTTTTCTTCATGTAGTGCTTGTGTTTTCAGCTTTTGTTGTGAGATTTATGGGATGACCCTTTGAACAAATCCTAAATAATAGGTCTGGAGTTCTGTTAGTTTGGGGTTTTTTGACAGGAAATAATGGCCATCAGTATTAGGATTCCCTTTTTACAGATCACATGGCAGAAACCCAGAGTTCATATTTACTCATCAAAAGCACACCAGAGGTTTCCTGATGAGGCAGAAACTTAATACAGATCCCCATAACCCGATTTAGTCCCTTAGAGAAAAATCTTTGAAAAATAAATATTGCTGGTTTTTGTCTCTTAACTGTTCATCTTTCTCATCTGACTCCTGTGACACATTTATTTCTCAGTCAGTTTGTCCTTTTCAATCTCAACAACACTTTAGAGTTTTACTGGGGAGCAAGTGGCAGGGGAGCTTAGTTCACTGGTCTGCTTGTCCTACAGCTTTGAGGCACAGTTCTTCCTGTACGTGACAGCAGGAATGGAAAGTGGATAGATCAATCTATGCAGAGAAGAGACTTTAAAGTGTGACCATAATGCATTTCAGTTTTAATATTTAAACCATTTTTTCCTTTTCTTGTCAAATTTGTAACATAAAAGAATTCAAACTGTGTAAAGATTGGAAACAGAGAAAAAGTTAGGGGGAAAAGATAATACACACACTATGTGAGGAAGCATGTGGAATATAAGAGAAGAAGGAGACAGAGGCATTGTTCTGGTCTGTGCTAGAAATGAGATCCACTGCTGAAAGAGGACATCAGCCTCTTCTTTCTACCTAGTTGTATCTAAACAAGCACTATGAGTAAACAAGCACAAGTTCTAATCTGCAAGACAAAAGGAATAGTTCAAAAGTTTCATTTTTCTTAGACAGCTATAACAAGTGAGTGAAAGTAAAGAGACCTGACGAACAAAGATAGAAGGTAATTTTCCAAAATCAGGATAAAGGAATTCTGATGTAGAAGCAATGACTTAGGAAGCAGAATATTGAAAAGTCTGCTGTGCAACTAGCAGCTGTTAATCTGAGATATTTTTCCACTGGGTTTTACTTCAAGAACTACATGGTCTCAGCTGTAAACAAACAATTCTCATTGTATTTAGTATAACTTCTCATGAAGAACTCCTTGTTAGTCAGACCAATTTTGGTTTCTTAGTGTGTTTCTAGAAAATGCTGATAATCTGTTTTGAAAACTTTAGTTAGCTAGATTGCTGATCCTCACCCATTTTTTCAAGACACAGTGGAAAAGTTGTTTATGCTTTTTATTTCCCCCGCAGTAAATCTAGTGTCTGTTCTAAATGGCAGATCCCACGGCCCTCTGCTTCTCAATTGTGTTGTTTTGTCCATATCTGCACCCAAATCTTCTCAGTCATTCCAACAATACAAAATCTTAGCATTTTCTAAGTATTTTCTTCTAATTACAAATTGTCAGGTACTTCATGACAGATGCTTTCAAAAACAGTGTATTCTTAAAAGGACTTTAAAAATATTCCTTGAAGGTGGAAATGATGGTTTGGTTTTCCAGGTTGTGAGGGATTTAGACACCTAGATTTTATTTACTTAATTTTCTCATTGTGCATCTCTTGCTGAAATGCACAAAAATTAGGGTGAAGGTTCTCCTGGAGTTCAGTTCCTGAATCACAATACAATCTCTTGTCACCAGTTGATATTAAAACAATTGTCAGTATTAAAAAAAAAAAAAAAAAAAAAAAAAAAAGTCAACATAGTATTTCTCTCCTATTCATCTTTCTGCATCAGTAAGAAAGGCAGTGTAGTAAAGTGCATTGGCGTTACACTTGGACTCAAGATTAATTACTGTTTCTGACCCAGCATAGATTTGGAGTGTGAAGCTGATTAACTCACTTCATCTTCTTTTGTTCTGCATTCCACTGCATATCTGTCTTATGTCTTTGAATCATAAACTCCCTGAGACATAGGTAGTTTCTTACTAGCTGTCTGAAACCTAGTACAATGTGCCCACATTTCAACTGGAACTCTCCTATCTTTATAGTGGTTCAGATAATAATGCCAGCACAGTTTTTGTTTGCTATTCCACAGGAGCACAGTTGTGATTGTTTATACAATTAGTTTGGGTATATCCACAGATCCTTAGGAAACAATCTCATCTGCCTGAACCCAGACATTTATCTGTCCCTCCCTAGAGACACTCTTTCCATTCATTCTTCTCTGATGAACCTATAATAGCTCTGCAGAGAGGATCCTGTTTCTGCCCTTCAGAGTTTGCATGGCACTAGATATAAAGATTTTTGTCATGAGCCCTGCAGTTTCCTCTGCTTTCAGCTGTCCTTCTTAATGTTGGGTGTTTGCTTGGTGAGTACCAGCCAAGAAAATAGTGAAGAAGCATGTATTGGCCCTGTGGTTTATCACAGGCCCTCCGATTTCAGCTTGACCTCAGCTCCTTTGAAACTGCTTTGCAAAATAACATTGGAAAATGAAAACAGGGATAAAGGGTGGTGCTCCGTATTTGTACTCTGTAATTCTGTACCATTTGCTAGTACTAATCTTCCACCTGATGGCTATCTTTAGTATCAACTCATGCAACTTTAATGATCCATGTGGAAGGATCAGTTCATTCTGTGTAATGTATTCAGTCCTGCAAGATGATAACCTTGTTTTGTCAGTGGTCTTTTACTGACATTTTTGGAGTTGTTAAAAAAGTGCTCAAAATCACCTAGAATGAAGAATAAGAAGGATTTAGGGGAACATCAGCTCAGGTTGCTGAAGAGAGGTCTATAAACTAGTTAGCTCAGGTAATGAATAAAAGCAAAAAAAGTTTGGTACAGACAATGCTATCTTGTTTCTTAGTATATGAGCCTACCAAAAGACTGTAGAATTTCCCTCAGTTTCTTGCGTTCAAAATATTATGTTTAAATACACGATATGTTTACTGATGCAGAAAAACACTAATAATATGACCTAGAGAGATCTGAGATTGAGAGTCTTGCCTTTGTTCTACTTGGAGAACTGCATTGGTAATTTCATGTAATACTACAAGCACTGGGTCACTGAGGGGTGCAGAAGATTTTTATCCTTTACTCTTTTTACCTTTTTGTTACATTCCAGTTCCGAGGGATCTTTTTTTGAACATGATGCAAAATAGTATCAGATGAGAGGAGAGAGGGAGTGTTCTCAAATATTTTCATGCAATGGGAAAATAATTTCCTACTTGTATCCAGGCAGGATATAGATTTCTTACAGGTGCCTTCATTGCATACATTAATAACAAGATAGATAAACAACAGTGAAGGTTGTGTTTATCTTATTTCCTCCACTTGTGCTGAACAGTCACACTCTATAATACTAAATAAGCCAGGAAAGAGATATCTAGGAAAATAGTGTAATCTTATATACACATTATGGGGTGAGTTAAGAAACTGGACTTCAAATCACTTTACAGCCTAGGGAGTTTCTCTTCCGGGTTGGCAATTGTATGAAATGTAGCTTTTTTGTGAGGGTTTTTGCCCCCCTAAAAGATTTCTTCTCTGTTTCCTTTTCATAAATTCCAGACAAAACTTTTAAATTCAAGTTAGTTTGAAGCCACTGAACTTTTGCAAGATTTGCTCTAGCAGCTTATTTGCACTGAACACAGAAGTCTGAGGCAAGAATGACTGCAGACTAGAAAGTACCGTAGGTCTACGCCAGAAGCTTTGAACTCAGGTGCAAGTGAATCATTTCAAAGTAATCTGGCCCACACAATGGAATATTTCCTGTCTGGATGAAATACATGCTGCCTGGGTGGGCTTGTGAATGGTGAGGGAAAAAAAAAAGGATAAAAAAATCACTGCTCAAATTAAACCAGGGAGGCAACCCAGTGAGGATGTCTGAAATGCTAAGGACTGTTGTAAATGTTTCAGGTTTGGCCTGCTATGGGCCAATATGATTAAAGTGTGTGTGAAAGGCTGCAGTGTGTTTTGCTTTAGTAAATACCCTCATTATCTCCTATTTTCTACCAAACATATCATAGCAATCATTTTGTCTTGGTCTGTCAGTCTACATGGTAGATTGAAAAGAAAGAATAAGGTATACTCTTTTAAGGTGTTACTATTGAAGTGTGTCATTTGAATGTCTGCAACCATTAGGTGGAGGTTGGGGAGGCTTCAAATCTTCACATTTCTGGACCTAGGGTAATTGCCACGTGTCAAGAGTTTGAAAGAAGTTTCCCTGGACTCAGTTTTCCAGGTGCCAGTCCCTGTTGGGTGTGTGATGCTGGGCCTCAACTAGCCGCTGTGTTCAGCAGGGCAACCTCTTGCTATAGAGCATCTTCAAACTGCTCTGTCATACAGCTTGGAACCTTCCACATGGGAAGAACCCTCTAAGAAGTGATTCAGTGCATCAGGCTGATTTCTGGAAGTATGGCTGCAGGAGGAAAAGATTTATTTTCCATAAAGGACAAAGTGTGTTCCTTAGTGCTAAAAGTTAATTATTTTTCATGACTCACTTTAAAAGTGTTTGCTCTGGTGAAAAGCTGAAGTTCCTCAGCAAACTTTTACCACCAGATCAAGGCTAGTTTATTCCTAACACTGTGCAAACTGATGACAGGCAACCATCACACCCTACAGCATACGTATAAGCACTCAGAAACATGTATGTCTCACTCAAACAGATGTTCTGTCACCTTCCTGTGATAACTGCCCCCTCCTTCCCAAAAGAACCAGACGTGTTTTGGATCACCTTCCCACAGTGGGGACCAGTCTCTAAAGCTGGTCATCACTGGGAGAACAAGAACATGCAGCGGAGAGTTCCACTGCACTGTTGTTTCCAAGGGAATAGGTTGAAGTTAATTTATTTAATTTCTGTGAACCAAGTGTACAGATGAGCTCATGATGTCATTGAGGAATCAGGCCTGTGGGCCCCAAGGCTCCAAGCCATAATGTTATCCTTCTCCATTTATTATTTTGGAGCTAAAATTTAATGTAGCTGAATAGTTTTATCCAAGATTAACAAAAATCAATCCCTCATGTAACTCCATTAAATTTACTGGAGTTGCACCAAGGATGATTTGGCCCATTATATATTTTCTCCAAAGATGTGAGTCATCTCTAACACAACTTCACTGATTTAACATTTTGGACAACAGATTGATGCAAGCAATTCTACAAAACCTCAGAAGCTATCCGCAAAAATTTCCATAACCACTTTTTTCAAAACCAAATAAATGTCTTGTAATTGTGCAGAATGAAACATCAGGCCACAGAACTTGTATAGCAAATTCATAAATATCTGATTTTAAGACATCATTTAGCACTGAAGTTTCTGGCAGTAGTTTTCCTCTGAAATAAGAAGGCTATCATTCCTACATCTTATTATTGTGACTTTGAAAGTGATCTATCAGATCCTCTAAGTCATTCTCCTTCTGTATAATTTCTGTACTGAATGTGATCTACACTGTGAATAGGACCTTGTTTAGTCTGCTTTCTCAGACGCAACAGGTTGCAGTTAAAATGTAAAATGTTGTGTCACCAGAAAAATCCATTTTCTGGTGATAGAAATTTGCAATATTTTTGTTCTAACACATCAGTCAGGTTTTCTGAATCTAAATAGATTTGCATGTTTTTCTTATAGCTTTGTCAAAATGCTTGAATTCAGCTTTCATTGACAGTGACCTCACCTTCAGATTTTATTCTGATATGTGGATATATATGATAAAGTGGCTGTGTTTATTGTAAATATTTAGTTATTGCCTAAACTAAAATTACTTGTATTGCATTTGGAAATTTAGAAATTAACTAGGACAGTAACACAGTCCTTGATTTGCTGAGGGGGTTGTCCTTAGGTTAGGCTTCTCATCATTGATTCTGAGCTGAATTTGGAAGGACAATTACCCACCAAAAACTTCAGACCTTTCTTTAAGTAATGCTGAAATAAATGCCTGTTTCATTATAATTCCCCTTAAATATAGAGGAAACATATTTAATGCAAATGCATGTAGTATTCTCTGCTTTCTCTAATAACTGCAATTTATCAAATTATCTGCCAATTTGGCCAAATTGGTCTTTTTTATTGTAGAATTAGTCCATTAAGAGTATTCTTTCAAAATTTAGTTGTGAATGTCTATAAAAGCCCTTATACAGCCAGGAATATCTTTTTTGTATATTTTTCTAACAAGACAAGCATTTAAGGAATAGAAAGCTGAATCGGTTGTAGTACATAGAACAAATCTTATCACTGGCTGTAAATGTGTTTAGATACCTCATTCATAAGAATGTCTTGGCTCCAGTCCTGATGAGTTTCTGGCTTCATCTACATAATGTCAATGTAGCTTTTCTTTATTCTTTTTTACTGACCTATCTTGATTTCAAGCTGTCTGTTGCCTGAGATTATTCATTGTTTTGAGAACAAACAACACCTAGCTTAAATGGATTTCTAAATATTTCTAAGTACAAAAAATAGTATATTTATAAAATGGTAACTTACCAAAAGTACTCATTAGAACTTGAACTCATCAGCAAATATCTTAGAAAAGATCTGTAGACTGAGTTCTCTAATGCTGAAGGTCTTTGGCAGAAGGAAATCTGGTACTGGAGTGATGAGCATGATAAAAGAATATGAAAAATGAAAAATCTTGTTTGTTTTAGGACAAGATTTAATAGAAACACAGACAGTCTGGGAAAAAAATGTCTTAAAACCAAAGTGATCTCCATAGCAAAATGATTTGACAAATTACATAAATTAGAATTTCTTTTATAGAAAGAAGAACTATATCCATGGAGCTGACTGAAAATTCTCTGTCCTTGATTTCTTGAAAAGTTAATCTCCCTTCTTGATATAGCAATGGAAATCATGGCAAATAATGCTCTATACACAGAAAAGTATATTTTGTCATAATGATGGGAAAACATACCAGGGGATCTTGATTTTCAGACAAAGTTACTATGTGGAGGGGGGGGGGGGGGGGGGGGGGAAAGCAGTAGCCTTGTCTTCCTTCCTCTTTTATTTTGAAGATGCAGTGAATAAAATATACTTTAGAATGGTATCAGGTTGTTAGAACATCACTAGAGCTCTGCTGTAAAAAATAGTTACAACTGCAACATCTGTTCAATAATTTACTTTTCTGGTATAGACCAATGCTCAGGAGTTTTTGCACAGATCTAGATGCGTTATGAGGCATTTTGTATGAGTAGAAAGTCTAATAAGTTTCTCCTTGTTTCCAGAGGAAAATATGATTTTTTTACTTCAATTAGAGCTGGCCAGTAATAGTTCATTAAATCACAGTTTAGTTATGCAAGGATCATTTCCTTTTTGAAGGAAAGTCCTTAATTTAGAAGCCTGATTCAATATATGTCCTGGAAACTTCTCTCTAAAAAGGAAATCTTTTTTTCTTAATGTTCATGTATTTGAAACTACTATTGTATACTTATTTTTGTTCCTGTAATGAAAGAGCAATTCATTCAGCACTCCTTACTCAGTCTTTCAGTATCTGTGGTGAGTCACAGTTAAAAATATGGAAGAAGATATTTATGAGAAAAGGGTAGCATTGGGAATATTTCAGATAGTCACCATGAATTCAGGACAAATTACAACAAATAAAATATATGTCAGATCCCATTCAGTCACTAAAAAATTTCATCAAAAAAAAAGATGAATGACTAAGGAACCCTGATGTGCTTCTGCAAAATAGGAAGTGAGAAACAGTACCCTTATCTCACAGATGTAATAAGTGAGAATTTATATTCTCAGATGAAATTTGCCCAGTACAGTCTCCTTGGTCCTAAAAGTAATTTTAATTTAAATTTACAAAATTATTTACATGTTATATGTCATTATATAACCACATCACAGTATAATCACCATCATACACTTTAAAGCTTTTATTTTTATGGTTCAAAACTGCCATTAAAGATGGTTTGGGTTTTTCATTGTTCTTTTTTTTCCAGAATAGTCCCCCTCACCTGCACTAAAAAACTCACAGATTTGAAAGTAGCAAAACTAATTTAAGCCGGTATTCTCATGAGCCCGTACTATCCTATGTTTAGGTTATTTAATACTATACTCTATATAACCCTTTCCCTAAAGTATCTTTTAGCATCCACTATATGATGACATTCCCATTGAACAATGTGCATTTATTTACATACCTTTTCTTAGTCTCGTGAAATTTTGTTAAAGTTTTGCTGAATTTGAACAAAAACATCTCTTATGCTTACTTGGAAGAACATTGTTAACAAACTATAATAATTTGGACACTGAAATGTCAACCTCATCCAAGACCCATTGTAACAGTTTTTATATTGTGCATAGATTATAATACAAGGGCCTTTTTTAAGCAATTCATTTTTACCAGCTCTCATTCTGCCTCATTCACTATAAGAAACATAGTACAAGACATATATTCAGAACTATAATTGTATAGAAAGAGGAAAACCAATTTTTATTAAGCTTTAGCCTGCCTGACTTTAAAATTCAAGTGCTACTGTTTAGATGTATCCTTATTATTATTACTATTATTATTATTATTATTATCCAAATAGTATATAAGGGTTGCAAGTCAAAGATTCAGAATTCAGTAATCACTAAAACCAAGATTAATTGCATGAACAAACGTTTCTATCTGATGCCTGCATTTCCGTGGCCTGAGACATATACTAGCCTAGTCTCTGGACGCCTGGATGAGTCAAATATCAAAGTGTGTTACGGTGTCTACTGCCATTCTAGGTGTCATCTTGAGGTTCTTCAGAGCTCCTTGAGGAGTCATCACTAAGTTGAGCCCACACAGACAAGGAGATGGCACTTGTCATAGTGGTGTTTCTCACACCAGAAGGGTGGGGAGAAGAGTGGGATACGTACTTGTCCTTTTTGTCCACTTTCATTAGTAGAATGGAGCATACTGGGGAGACCACAGTCCTTGCTATCAGCCAGAGAGGGTTGCTACCACATTAGATGTAGAAGATGGTGGATCTCCTTGATGTAGAATTACAACTACAGCTTTTATTTGCAACAGTTTACAGAAGCCTAGACTCAACCCTCTGTGTAATCTCTCTGGGATGTAAATGTGATGGGAATTTCTGAACTTCAGTAATGCCTCAAAAACATGAAGATAGGTGGTAATGCATAACTGGGGTCCACTGAGAAACATTTGACTGCTTTTGCTTGATTAAGTGAAAACAGAACTGTCTTGAGGGGCCCATTATAATGATATCCATCAGATGTTAAAAAAATTAGATCAGAAGGGAAAAGGGTGGTAACACTAGCTCTCAACGTGTTGCCAGTCCAACTGGATTCACAACAGCTGCAAGCTAAATGTTATTCACACCGTTCAGGCCTTGAAGCACTTTTCAGATATGTCAAATTTTCCAGTTCTTAAAAGCCAGTTCTTCTGCCATTTGGTTCCTGATTTACACTGGAGACAGTTTGACTCATCACTAAAATATCTTCAGGCTGTAATACTGAGGGCATTCTAAATAACTCCCATTATAACTATTAATGCCATTACATATTGTGCTAATTCTCATATATATATTACTGTTAAAAAAAACATAGATCAGTAGAAAAATATATACGGATGTCAAAACAGTTGTATACTGTACTTATGGACAGCTCCATGGATTTGTAAGTCATTATCATTGTAATTAAATTATCTGAGATAGAACTCATTCCTATTTTACTAGACAGAATGCAGTTTTAGATCTGGGAGATCCATCTGGATTAATCTTAAATTCCCCTGACACTGTAATTTTTAACCATTTAATTCTAATATGATAATACTCAGAGGAGTTTTTCTTTTTTCTCATGCTTCTGCAACTGTGCTGAAGTTTGATAACATTAGTTGAATAAATTGTATGTTAAAGGAAACATGGTCTGGCAGAAGATCAAATTTATTTGATTTATTGGTGTTTGAGAATCTTGCAATAGCTTACAGCTTAATGTTATTTTGTATATTGACTTGAAAATGTGATTTTTGAATAACTATTTATCCAGCACTTTACACTGAGAGGGTTTTTAAAATGCATTTACAGGTAATTGGCCATCTTAAAAAAATCTGAAACGTCTGTTTTGGTAATGAGGTGATTTCAGTCTAAAAGAACTATGAAAGCTAAGTTAAAAGAAGGTAGTGCAAAACAGAAAAAAAGATACTTATGACGATGGCCTTGAAATTTAGTTATGTTATTCATTTTTTACATCCTAAATGATATAATTTATTTTCTGTCTTTTTCTAACACTTCTGTACACTGCAACATTGTTTGTACTTCATGAAGACATATATGGTAGATGGGGGTTTTTTGTTTGTTTATTGAACAAAAGCTGCCTCTGACACAGCCATAAATATGAAAAAAAAAATTAAAATTCCCATTACATTAAACAATACTAGGTAGTTAGATCACCTACAAGTAAATCAATAGGCCATAAGTCTGGAGCAAGGAAGACTTGCCCTTGATGGAAGAAGATAACATTATAAAACACTTAAACAAATGAACATACATAAGTCCATGTGGCCTGATGAGTTGTACCCACAAGTGCTGAGGGAGCTGGTTGATGTCACTAGGAGACCAGTCTCAATAGTCTTTAAAAGGTCACGGTGATTAGGAGAGGTTCCTGAAGACTGGAAGAATGTAAATGTTACCTCTATTTTAGGAAGGGACAGAAGGGAGTTCCAGGGAAGTACAGTCTGGTCAGTCTGTACTCAGTCCATAAGAAGGTGATGAAACGAGTAATCCTGGAGCCCATTTCCAAATACATGAAGGACAAGAAAGTGATTTGGAGTAGTCAGAATGAATTTACAGCGGGGAAATCATGCCCTTCCAAACTGATAGTCTTCTACAATGAGCTGACTAGCTTGATGGATAAGAGAGCATTGGATGTCGTTCACCTTGACTTTAGTAAGGTTTTTGATGCTGTTTCTGATACCATACTTGTAGACAAGCTGACAAAATACAGGTTAGGTAAGTGCACATTCTGATGGACTCAAAACTGACTGAATGGTTGGGCCCAGAGGGTTGTCATCAGTGGCACAAAGACCAGTTGGAGACCAGTAGCTGTGCACCCTAGGTATCAATACTGTGGTCAATACTGTTTAATATTTTCATTAATGACTTGGGAGATGGGACAGAGTACATCCTCAGCAATTTTGTTGATTATGTAAAACAGAGAAGTGACTGATACACCAGTTGGGTATACTGCCATTCAGAGGGACCTCAACAGGCTTGAGAACTGACAACAATCTCATGGAATTCAACAAAGGGAAGTACCCAGACTGCCCCTAGGGAAGAATAATCCCATGTTCCTACACAGGCTCTGGACTCACCATCTGGAACACAATTGTGCAGATGTAGACCTTGGTGGACAACAGACTGACAATGAACCAGAAATGTGCCCTCACAGAAAAGAAGGACAGTGACATTCTGGGTTGTGTTAGGCAGAGCATTGCCAAAAGATGAGGAAGGTGACCCTTCCACTCTGTTCACACTGGTAAGACACATCTGGAGCACTGAATCCAGCACTGGGATCCCCAGTATTAAGAGAGACAGGTACATACTGGATTGAGCCTAGAAAAGGGACATGAAGATGATTAAGGGACTGAAATTTCTGTCCTATAAGGAGAAGCTGAGAGAGCTGGGACTGTTCATCCTGGAGTGGAGAAGGCTGAGGTGGATCTTATCTATGTGTATGAATACCTGATGGGTGAAAATGAAGATAAGGGAGGCAGTCCTTTCTCAGCAGTGTCCCATGATAGGACAAGAGGTGATGGACACAAATTAAAACATGAAATTCCATCTGAACACAATAATTTTTATTTTTTTTTTATTTACTGTGAGGGTCATCAAACACTGAAACAGGTTGCTGCCCAGAGAGATTGTGGAGTCTGCATTCATGAAGATATTCAAAATCAGACTGAACATGGTACTGGGCAACCTGCTCTAACTCACCCTGCTTGAGTAGGCAGGGGTTGGACTAGTCAATCCCAGGAGGTCCTTTTCAACCTCAGCAATTCTGTGATTCTGTTATTTTTTCCCTACATATTGCAAATACTCAAGCTTTTAATGTTTTCTAAACACCAATTAAATTATTTGACTTTGAAATTGAGCCAGAGAAAGAGGAAATATATAATAGCAACTATAAAATACCTTGGAGGCATAGAAGTTCAGGAACGAAAATGATGCATAGTCTTATTAGACATGACATTGTCTGGGGACAAAAACAGCCTATTGTGTAGCTGTCCAATGTAGATAGTTATATTCTGACAAACATCAAAATTACCTGTCTGGGGATCGATAAAATGTTAATTTTCTTTCAGCTGTATATATGGATCTCAGTAATATAAAATGCTGGGAACTGAATTTGTTTCCCCTCTTCAAATTTTTATATGCAAGCTGTGAACATCTAAGCTATTATTGAGTTTCCTATAGGGGGTAATATGTAGCATTTATATTTATATGCACCATAGACTGGACAGATGAGCGATACGGCTTTCAGAAAGCACTAATGAAATGAGAATAGTAGTCTAAAACTGTGTGCAGCTTTAAAAGTAATGAAAGATCTTAATATGTGACATGCTGGTCAAAATTGGCAACAAGCATTCTTTTAATAATAAAACCAGGTTTTTTTTTATCAAACCTAGGTTCTGTACCTGCCCCTGTATGTCATTGGCTTTGATCATGTACTGTCATTATTTCATTATTATTGACTCTGGATATTGTTCTATTCTGATACAACAGATGTAAACAGCTAATTTGATTCATTTATTTTAATCAGAATTGTTCATCACAGAGGATGTCTCACTGAAACTGACTTAGTTTATTTTAAAAAAAGAAAAAACAGATCAAGATAATTAGGAAAAAAAAAAAAAAATCTCGTGACCCTTCTACCTCTTTTTCTGTCTCCTTCAAATTTCAGAAGCTGAGTTCTGGCTCTTTACCTGTCTCCATGCAATCTACATTGTTTTCAAAGAACAAATCAGCCCCTATTTTCTAATTGCTTTACTAATGACACAGTCTGGTTCATAAAGCCTGGCTTTTATTCTGTCTGTATTAGACACTGATGGAGTGTCTACCAGCACTGTGTGCTTGATTTCATTCCCAAATATAGGCACTTCATGCCTTTAGCTTAGCTGATGCTCCAAAGAGATTTTCTGCAGGTCCTGTGATGCATCTGGCAGCCCCAGGTTGCCTCAGGCAGCCCAGAGCATCTCAGAGAGAGTTAAATGCCTATGTTTAGGCAGTGAATTGATCCCCTGGGTTCAGTGTATGAAAGTAAGACATTTTTCCATCTGTGACACTTGTCCCGTCTTCTTGTAATATCCCTATAGATACTTCTAGTCTTCAGAAACCCAGTGCTTATTATGATAGGCCAGATTTAAGTAAAAGATAGCTCAGCAGAGCTGTGAAACCCTGAAGATATTATTCCATTTTAAAGTGTACTAAGACAAGCAAACTTTGCAGTCCACAGATGTACTCTACTGTCTGGACTGACAGACCTGTATAAACACACCGTGACTCCTTCCTTGCAGAGAAACCCTGCAGTATGCAGGACAATGTGCACCAGCCCCCTCTCTTCCAGACATGGCCAGTGTGAGTCTGGGGACCCGAGCTTTGGGGCATACATCTGTTCTGCACTGTAAGTGCAGATTACAGGTTTTCTCAGAAATAGATAAATAAATAAACCAATATTCTTTTAAATCTTCAGCACTTACAGGGTTTTGTCAAACAGCCCAGAAAACATGCCACTGATTATGATTTAACAAGAGGAATTTCACAGAAATGTCCTGTAAACCTGTTTAGGATTGATAAGCAATGTAGTTCAAATAAGCTATATTATGAACTGGAGTGTACAAGTGCAAAAGTGCAGAGAAATTGTATCTTTTGTAAAGATTCTCAGGTAATTTTTTAAAAAACTTAGTCCTGTGATGTTGATACCATCTGCTTTTGAGACCTGTGAGCAATAGATTTCCATATGAAAGAAAGGAGCTGTTCCACAAAGGGAAACAGCTTAAACTCAACTGGACCTATAAGAAAACAGAAAGAAAGAGCATTAAGGGAACAGAAATTATTGATAAGAGAGCAGTTTGGCACAGTAATAATAAAATAGTAGTACTTTAAATACTATCATTAGAATAGATGCTGAGGTTTCCAATTCTCTTTCATAATGATGTAAATTTACTAAAGAAGTAAGGGAGAAAAGGTTGAGAGCAATAAAAAAAATAATCACAAAAGTAATAACATCAGTCTAAATAATCTTCCAAGCTGATGAATTTCAAATGTTAAAAATGCGTTTTTTAAGCTTAAGCACAGCTTGTACTATCCAAAGCACAATGTTTAAATCCATACAATTTTTGTACTATTACTTATTTCTAAAAGTGCAATTACAGGATGCATTATTCTGCCTGCTGACCAACTTTCCTTACTATTGAGTTGACAAGTTGTCTTATGGTTGAGGCACAAGACTGAAAATTGATAAATGGAGGAGGTTTTTTCAGTTTGACAAAGACTTTCTCTGGCTTTACTCGGTCATTTGGACTGAGAACATCAGCAGATTAAACTAGCTGTTTGCAGAATAGTTTGGGTCCTGATATGGAAAAATTGTAAGCATACAGCTTGGGACTCAAACTAAGAAAGCTGAGCAAAGGTGATAGGCAGAAGGCAAAGTTTCTTAACTTACAGTGCAACCTTGTAAGTGACACCATGACTGTTCATTATCTAGCTTAAGGTCACCAACACCTAGCTGTAGCAGCCCACCTCACTAGCTCAAGTTGCCATCAGGCAAAGGTCTCTTCATCTCCCTCCATTGTACAGTTTTTATCTTTTCAAACCTCAAATCTCAATATAGGAAGTAGGAATAACTACAGAGATCTTTTAAGTATCAAAATACAGATTATTTAAAGGAAATATCATGCAATTATATAACCCTATTTTGCATCACAGGTGGATAGCAATTTCAATTTATGTCTACAAATTATTTGAGAAATAAAATAATATGTTGAATAATGAAAGAATTATGATAGCATATATTGATAAGCAAGGTAAAAAGAAAAACAGAGCCATTGAAAACAGAGGAAAGCATTTCATTTTGCCAGTAAAGAACAGTTTCATTGGGTCTACTAAGCACGTGTATAACGACATTTGAATTATCTGAACAAGTGCTGGAATTTTCTACTGATATTTCCATTTTCTTTGAGAGCTTGTTTTTCAGTCTTTGAAAGCATCTAGTTTTATAGTTTTCTATTTTGCAATCTGAAATGTTATAAATGATAATTTCATCCTCAGATCTTGTTTCAATATAAATTCAGAATATTTTAAAACTTTTGAGTGTGCACATTCTAAAACAGAGAAAATTATTCACTCCTTCCTTCATCTAATGAATATTTTGTCTTCATTCAGAAGATAAGGTCAAGTATGAAGTAATCCACTAACTATTGCATACTGACCAGAGGTTTTGGGTTTTTTAAATTTGAGTATTTTATGGTACTAGGTTGTAAATCACAGGAACAATAAACAGCGGAAGTAACATTGCCCTTTAATTGGAGTGTAAGTCATTCTAATTATTAAATCTAAATCAGACAGTGGATGAATGGCATTATTATCCATTGCTCCTAGTGAGCAACTTCGAGCGTGAAGATTACACAGAGGTTTGGGAGGGTTGGTTGGGGGAAAGTAGTATTCAACGAGACAAAGCACACACTGTTAGGGCCAGCTGACATAATCTCTTCTCTCAAATAATCATTAAATAGTTACCTCTTTGACTGAAGAAAAGAGCAATTTGTGATTATTAAGTGAGACATTCTCATACTGTTCTGTTCCAAAAGACTAACAACAATTCTTGGATTTACAAGAATTACAGAATGTCCATAGATGAGGTTGATTACCAAACAATAGATTAAATCATGCCTGTCACAAAGCTCGATGTTGCCACATTGGTGTATTGATTAACGGTATTTGGCAACTCTCTGAATGGACATTTGCCATCCATTCATGGGTGCCCTCTGCAGTACAATATGAAAGTGACCTGTTGGGAAAAGGATTTTTTTTTTCCATCTGTTCATTGTTTCTACTATAGTAACAGAGAAACACTTGGGGTGGGTGAAGTCAAGACTTTGAGTTAGCTATTTCTTAGCACATATAAATTGAGAAGGGGAGAAAACTAAGGGAAAATCAGTTGCAATGAAGACAGTACAATGTGATAGTTTAAATCATTATTCTAGATGACCCAATGACAGCACTGTAGATGTCATTTGATTAAAAATAATTGGGGCATCAAAAATTTCTTTTGATATAGATACGTAAATTTCTGATGGAAGTCTTTTCACAACACTTTGTTGTTCTATTTCAATCTTTCATTCAGAACCTTGATCTATGTGAAAGACTACATCAGTTCATGTCACAGCTTAGAGTGGTGAGGGTCTGCCTCTCCTTCCCTCCACTCCTCCCAGCACCAAGGGTGGCCATCTTTCAGACATAATCTGGGTAGAGCGTAGAGGTTTTCTTTGCCCTCAGGTCTCTTCCCCAATGAGTAGTGAAGCATGGAGCAGAGACAACCCCAAGTGCTTTTGCTCAGATGAGCATCTTCAGTCTGTTGTGTTTTCCTCCTATATTGCATACTCTGACAGTGAGTTTGGATGAACTCTCATGAGCAGAGAATTATTGATTCAATAATATATCAAGTTTTAAAGGCAAATTGACATATCTTGACCTGAAAAAATAATTTTATCTCTGGAATAAGACAGACCTCCTTTTACATTTATTCATTTTTTCAAGCTTCATGCAAGCTTCTGCCTTAAATCAAAAATTACACTCTAGCTGACATCTGAGACTGAACATCACTTGTTTGAGTTGTGTTCAGCTGACCTTCAGATGACACTTCATACACTTGTAGGTTTTTCAAGGAGCTGGAGATAAACAGCCAAGTCAGTTGGAATCACAGTTTCTTGGAAATCCGTATCAAACAGTGAAGAATGTTGTCATCATATGGGCATGTTGAAGGTTGAGAAAAGAGGATTATTTAACGACATTATTTCTTCTTATCTCCTGCAATTCTCCTGTACTTCCATTCTCATTTTGTTGCCATTTACACTATTACTCCATTCTTTTAGTAGTACTGTCCATGGAGATTTTGCTTATTAATTTCACTTTATTTAATTCCCTGGACTAGTTGTTCTTCCAAGGCATGCTTAAGCCAACATAATTCTAACAATTAGGGTCACCCAACTGAGATGTTGAAACAGAGAAGTAACCCTTACTGCGGGCCTTCAGTGTTGAGGCAGAATAGAGGGTTACTTTTCAGTAACTTACTGAAAGTTAATTACCTCAGTTACTTAAGTCAGTTACATATTGACTGGAGGAAGTCACAGAATAGCTTTTTTTCCTCAGTCCCTAGAATTTCTGTTCAGCTTTCCTGGTGGTGCTTCTTCAGATGGCATCCTTATTTTTTTCTCTCTGTCTTAATATAAGGCACGTCTTATTCTTAATGGCATTCTAGTAAGCTGGTGAACAGGCCAACCCATAGATTTTTAATTATAATTAATGTATCTATTTGATATAGCTACATAAAACATTGAGTGAAGCAGGGAATATAAGTGGGTACTGCTGAAGGCATTGCCAGTGACATACTCAGAAAGACTGGGTAATCATTTAATTGCACCCTACTTGAAGGCCTACATTTAAAATTCGTACAGAAACAACATGTACAAATTGCCTGCTGGGCTAGGAAAGAATTGATAAACTGATCTTAAAATCCTTTCCAGATACCTGGCACAATAAACATATGAATGTCGATGTTTAGTTTCACCCATGTACTTCTTCAGGAGGAAAGTAGCTACACAGGAGTTATTGAGGATAGAAGCTATAGTCTGCTCTCTGCTGTCTCTTGTGAGTACACTGACAATATTTCTTGGTAAGGCAGTATTTTCTGTGCACTACTTAGGAAGTCAACCCCAATGAGTTTTCCAAAGTCATCTACAGATCTTTACACTGTTGTCTCAGAGTTACTTTTAACATATTTACTTTTCTTGTTGAAAACACCTTTTTTCCATTCAAAACACAATGATTTATGTTGAATAGTGCCTACTATATCCTTCCTTTCTTTCCTTTATTGTGTTTCTTACTAAGAAATTTTGCTAAAGTCCATACAGGACTTATTTGGTTTGCAGATTACCACCATGGGCTTTTCATATAATATCCCTTTCCAAAACAGTTCCTTATTTGTTAGTTTTATGAAAAGCTGATTTATACTTCATGGATTCTAAGTGGTCATGATACAGCTGTCACTGCTTTTGAAGGGCATTGGAATCTATACATTTTGGTTATAGTATATAAAAGCCATATCTTAATGAGAAATGCATTTGAAAATTCAAGTGTATTTTGAAATGTTTTCTTGATAAATCTAAACATCCTCTGTTTTCTCGGAATCTAAACTTCTAAATTTACTTTTTTCTTGACCTGATTTTTTTTTAATCAAAAAAAATTGAAATTCATGTACAAAAAAACCCAATTCCACTTTAGAAGTGGATTTTTCATCTGAATGTATCGACACTTGAAGTGAAAGCTGCAGACTTGCTATAACCTGTAGCCACTTTCATATGCATCATACCTTGAATGATGTGGTGCAGTCACCAAGCACTTCCAATACTGTTGTTTCCTCTTCCACCGAGGTCTGAGAGATCCTATGGTTTAGCTGGTTTGGGAGAATTTACTGAAGAGGAATAATTTCCTTCACCTCCTGAACTTAATGGCTTTTGTTGGGAATTCCTTGACTTCAGTGGAATCAGAATTTCTCTCACATTGTAGAGAGGTTGGTGCTGGTCTCTTCTCACAGGTGATTAGTGACAGAACAGAGGGAATAGCTTTAAACTCCAACAGAAAAGGTTTAGCCTGGACATTAGGAAAAAATTTTTCACAGGAAGAGTGGTCAGACAGTGGAATAGGCTGCCCAGGGAGGTGGTGGAGTCACCATCCCTGGATGTGTTTAAGGGTCGTTAGGATGAGATGCTGGGGCATATGGTGTAGGGGAGAACTTTGTAGAGTAGGGCTGATGGTTGGACTCGATGATCCCAAGGGTCTTTTCCAACCTGAATGATTCTATGATTCTATGATTCTATAATTTGTGTGTCTGAGTGTGAGAACTTTAACAATGAATCCATGCTTGAAAAATCTCACACTTAATTTTGAAAGATAAGAGTTTTACAAAATGTCAAAAGGTTGATTGGGAGCCTTTATGAACTGCAGGTCCCAATTTATTATCTAAAATAAGAAAATGTTCCCATCATACCTTCAAATACATTTTATTTATTTATTTAATTTGAATATGTTTGCAAGGAAAAATGTAAGTATCTCTTTCTGCCATAGACAGTCTTTGGGATGAAGTTGGTTTCCAGAAGACTGCATGCATGAATAATATCAGATAAGTATTCTTTGTGGATACCATACTGAAGTAAATGAGTTGGTTACCTGAACTACGCTTTCCTCAGACAGCAACTGTGGAGTCTCATTGAGAGAAATGTTTTCTATAACTTTTTTTTTCCCTTCCACTTCTGTAACTTCTAGTTACTGTGTAAAGTCTTAAAAAAAAAAAAAAAAAAGTGTAAAAAGTTATTTCTGCATAGATCCGTACCATGGGGACTCACAAAAACTGATCTTTAATGTTCTCCATTCATAGCTTTTCAAAACACGCCGGGAGCTCAGCAAGAGACATTAGGATTGTCTTGGTTTTTAATGACCCAGTATTAGTAATGCCACTTACACCTAGTCATTTTTTCATTTCAAGGGAATGAAAGCAACATACAGCTTTGGCCATATTTGGAATTGCTTGCCTTTTTCCTATGTCAGTTAAAAACCTGATGCTGGCAACAGCAGCAGCTCTCCACAAAGACCATCAGGTGCTTCCAAAGGAAGTACCTTGGGATTTAGAAAATGTGAAAATGCAGGAGCCAAAGAATCATGCAGGATTTTTTTTTTTTTTTTAATGAATACTTGCAGGTGTAGTAGTAAATATTAAAGGTCTACTCATGTTTTGCAGCCTTAAGCATTCAGTTGAATATATCTTTAAGCATTCAGTTCAATATTGCTGAGTGATCTCTCCCTGTCCTTATCTGAACACACAAGCCTTTCGTTATATTTTCTCTCCCCTGTCCAGCTGAGGAGGAGAATGATAGAGCAGCTTTGATGGGCACCTGCTGTCCTGCCAGGGTCAACCCACCATACAGTGCTCACTAAGAAGGATATGGTTTCTCTTTCTGAGGACAAATATCACCTGTCATGTTGGTGACTTGCTGCCAGAGTGAGCTCCCAAGAATTTAAAACATAAAACATTGGGGGAAAAAAAGAAGGAAAGAAAAAATCCCACAGCTTCACAAATTACTCTCTTAAAGCTAACATTTCACTTATTAATCATTTGCTGAGAGTCCTGTGCAATTGATAGGAAATGGAAAGATATCCAAATACCAATAACAGTCATATCTTGCAGATTTAGAGAAAAAGAAATGAAGACACTGGGTCTTCAAAACAATCTTCGCTGACTTACTCTGAGACCTGCGCCAAGCTTTTTTTCATCATTCTGATCCCTCTGGGATACAACTGCCCACTGACATGAATTGTTTTACAAGATCCGGATACAAAAATTGGAGCCAGTAGAAAGCAGCAATGAAATTCTGAAATATCTTAAGAGCCAATTAACCTAAGAAGCATGCAGTTGAAATAAATATACCCCATCTTTTGTTAGCATAATAGTGTAACTCACATATCCCAAAAGGGATGCAGGCCTAGGAATTTGTCAGCCACAGGAAGTCTGAAGGAAAGTGTGGCATTTAGGATGAGAGAACTAACTGACCCAGACCAAAACTGTCTTCTAACAATTTAACCATATTGATGAGAAAACTCCAGAATGGACTATGTCATGGCACTCTGATTTATCAGTACAGGCGTAACTACAATGTGCACTGGAAAGCTATTTTACAAGTACACTGGTAAGCTTTGTTTAGTGAACTGGTTGTCCCAGGTTAACCATGAGTACAATGAGGGCACATACTTTCTCCTAGGTGAGCTGTCAAAATTTACTATTTTTTGAAACATTTAAATACAGATAACAAAAGAACAGAAAGTATTATCTTCCAAGTAGTGAAAGCATGCATATTCTCATAGGTTGCATGATCAAATAAATATGGGTATTAAAACCACTATTTTGGATGACTGAATCATGTTTTCAAATTTGAATAGCATGAAGAATGGAGAAGAATGTTGCTTGATGTGAAGCACTTGACATCATTTATAAAGAAAATATTTATCTTTTTAAGGAAATGCATGTATTTCTTTAAGTATTTTAAGTAAGGAAAGACAGGCAGGGGAGACAAGGATGGGAGGTAGCCCTCTATGTAAATAACCAGCTGGAGTGCATGAATCTCTGTCTGGGGATGGATGAGGAGCTGACCAAGAGCTTATGGATCAGGATTAAAGGGAGGGAAGGGACAGGAGGCGTTATAGTGGAGATCTGATACAGGCCACCTAACCAGGAAGACCAAGAGGATGAGGCCCTCTATAGATAAATAGGAGCAGCCTCACATTCACAAGCCCTGGTCCTCATGGGGGACTTCAACTACCCCAATACCTGTTGAAGGGGCAACACAGCAGGGCATAAGCAATCCAGGAGTTTCCTGGAATGTGTTGATGATAACTTCCTTCTTCAAGTGATAGAAGAGCCAATGAGGAGAGATGCTATGCTGGACCTTGTTCTCATGAATAATGAGGAATTGGTGGAGAATGTGAAGCTCAAGGGCAGTCTTGGATGCAGTGACTTGTCTGCAGGTGGAATTCAAGATCCTTAGAGCAGCAGGGATGGCGCACAGCAAGCTTGCTACCCTGGAGTTCAGGAGAGCAGACTTTGGCCTCCTCAGGGATCTGCTTGGTGAAGTAACATGGGATAAAGCCCTGGAGGGAAGAGGGGCCCACAAAAGTTGGTTAATATTCAAGGATCACCTCCTCCAAGCTCAGAAGTGACGCATCCCAAAAAATAGGAATTCAGAAGAGAACGCCAGGAGGCGTGCATGGATGAACAAGGAGCTCCCGGACAAGCTTGAAAAAACAAGAAGGAAACCTACAGAGGGTAGAAGAAAAGACAGGTAGCCTGGAAGGAATACAGCAAAACTGTCCAAGCAGCCAGGGATCAGGTAAGGAAAGCCAAAGCCCTGATAGAATTAAATCTGGACAGGGATGTCAAGGGCAACAAGAAAAGCTTCTATAGGTACATTGATTATAAAAGGAAGACTAAGGAAAATGTGGGCCTTCTCCAGAAAGAAACAGGACACCTGGTTACCCAAGACATGGAGAAGGCTGAGGTACTCAATCATTTTTTTGCCTCAGTCTTCACCAACAAGGACTCCAGCCACACCACCCAAGTCGCAGAAGACAAAGGCAGAGACTGGGATAATGAAGAACTGCCCACTGTAGGAGATTAGGTTCGAGTCCATCTAAGGAACCTGAAGGTGCACAGGTCCATGGGACCTGAGGAGATGCTTCTATGGGTCCTGAGGGCACTGGCAGATGAAGTGGCTAAGATGTTATCCACCATATTTGAGAAGTCATGACAGTCCAGTGGAGTTCCCAGTGGAGTGACTGGAAAAGAGGAAACATAACCCCCGTTTTGAAAAAGGGAAAAGAAGAAGACCTAGGGAACTACAGGACAGTCAGTCTCACCTCTGTGCCTGGCAAGATTGTGGAACAGATCATCCTGGAAACTATGCTAGGGCACATGGAAAATAAAGACATGATTGGCAACAGCCAACATGGCTTCACTAAGGGCAAATCTTACCTGAAAAATTTGGTGGCCTTCTATGATAAGTTTACAGTGTTGGTGGATAATGGAAGAGCAACTGATGTCATCTACCTGGACTTGTGCAAAGCATTTGACACTATCCTGTATAACATTTTTGTCTATGAATTAGAAAGACATGGATCTGATGGATGGACCACTTGGTGGATACAGAATTGGCTGGATGGTCGCCCTTAAAGTGTTGCAGTCAACAACTCAATGTCCAAGTGGAGAGCAGTGACGAGTGGTGTTCCTAAGAGGTTAGTGTTGGGGCCAGTGCTGTTTAATATCTTTGTTGGCGACATGGACAGTGGGATTGAGTGAACCCTCAGCAAGTTTGTCAACACCAAGCTGTATGATGTAGTCGACAGGCTGGAGGGAAGGGATGCCATCCAGAGGGACGTTGACAGGTTTGAGAGGTGGGCCCATGCAAATCTCATGAAGTTTAACAAGACCAAGTGCAAGGTCCTGCACATGGATCAGGACAATCCCATGAAGATGATCAGGGGCTTAAAGCATCTCCCTTATGAAGACAGGCTGAGACAGTTAGGGTTGTTCAACCTGGAGAAGAGAAGGCTCTGCTGAGGTCTTATAGAGGCCTTCCAGTACTTAAAGAGGGCCTGCAGGAAAGATGGGGAGGGACTCTTTGTCAGGGAGTATAGTGATAGGATGAGGGGCAAAGGTTTGGAACTGAAAGAGGGTAGATTTAAACTAGAGAGAAGAAAGAAATTAATTCATGTGAGAATGGTAAGGCACTGGAACAGGTTGCCCAGAGCAGTTGTGGATGCCCCCTCCCTGGAAGTGTTCAAGGTCAGGTTGGATGGGCCTTTGAGCAACCTGATCTAGTAGAAGGTGTCCCTGCCCATGGCAGGGGGTTGGAACTACATGATCTTTAAGGTACCTTCCAACCCAAACCATTCTATGATTCTGTTTCTCCAAGCTTTCAGAGGAACAGTCCTATAGACTATATCTGATCAGTACAATTCCTCTAATGTTGGTTAGAGTTTTCATAAAACTTGTTCATAAGAATGTGGCAGGGAAATTTGTGACTTCTGCTGTTTGGAAATTTCTCTGGAGTTTGTGATCTGTAGATACTTCTAGAAGTCAAGAGACCTATACTGATCTATCAGCTTATGGACGTACATCTACATCATCTACAACTTTATCCAAATCCCTTTGAAGTCAATTCACAAACAAAATAAGGATGGTGATTATAAGTATGTTTTCCTTGTCATCTGTGTATGTAGTCTGCAAACCATGAAGCCAGGACCATCTGTTACATTCTCAGTACACAGAATGTATTGTAGTGGTACATTGATTATGGTTGGAGACTGTAGGAGTTGCAGTAATAAGAAATATTCTATCCCATGAAAATCTAATGGATACTGTTAGAAACTTGTTCTACCTATGGAAACATGCAGAGTTATAACATGAATTCTGTAAAGTTCTGCTATTTTAATAGGATGTAGTCCCAGAAAGCATTCCGCCTTCTTAAAAGATAACTATATTGAAGTATTTAAGACATGTTCACGTCCCTGCTAAGTAGTTTTTTATTTTATAGTTTCCAGGCCTGGTTGTATCCTAGTTCATTTATTCCCAACTGCGTTCAATTTCCAGGGGAAAGCAACATCCTATGATACTTTTTGTCCAATAAAGGTGAAAATAATGTTCACCAAACAGCACTATTTAAACTGGCATGCACACGTGGCTAAAGAGTTTAATTCGATTTAAATAAAAATGAACACTGGTTGGAAATACTATGAAAACTGATATTCCAAATGGGGTAAAATGTTAAGTGTTCAGTGAAATGTAGGTTTTAAATTGTCCTTATTATCAAGCATCTTTTCCAGTTCAGATTTTTTGCCTAAGTGAGCATATTTTCAAGTATGAATTAAGAACAGAACTATGAATTCATAGCCTCAATTCAGACAAGATTTTACTATGTTGTTATATTAATTACCTAATAGGAACTCATTTCCCAAATTTTGAAGTGTTGTGCTCCATTTTTTCATTCTTACTACCTAGCTATTTTATTTATATAGCCCACATTGCTACAACATGACTGACAGACCAGTTTTGAAGACTTTATGTTACCTACAAATTTTACACCACTGTGAGACAGGGAAACAGCATTCCTTCCTCTCATCTATATATGAGAAACTGAACCACAGATGCATTTGTTTGAGTTCACAGGGACTGTCAAGTCATGACAAGTCTCCCCAAGTAAAAATGCTTGTTTTGGACTGTCTTGGAAATTAATCTACACTGACTAACTTACTCAGAAATGTAATCTAATGTCAAAGTGAAGATCCTTTTACAGAGAATAGGATAAACTCTACAGAATTCCCACATTCTGTCTAGAGAGTGAAGACCTCAGAATTTAATTAGTCGACTTTGTGTTAATATTTATTCTGAAAGAAGTGAAGGACTATTTAAATCCCTACTTAAGGAATAAAGCAGGCTCCTTCCTCAAAGCAGACTCTCACTGAAATTAAAAACTCAATTATCCCAAATCTTGATCTTAATAAAAGTATTATTTTTTTGATCGGAGAACAAATCATATACACCAAATCTAAGGACCTCATTATTCTTTCTCTTGTCTTGATTTAAATCACTTCGTTCCATAACCCTGACAGCTTACTTTGTTTACACAGTAGTAGGCAGGAGAAGAAAAAAAAATGGCTGAAGAAAAGCAAGTTTTCCAAACACATCATGTCATTGGAAAAGACCCTAAATGAGATTTACATAGAAGAAGGAAAAAAAAAGTACCTAATGTGCTCAAATGAGAAATAATGAAAACAAAGATAAAGTTGCTAAACTGACAAAAAATGAAATACATTTATCTTACGATGTTGATGTGCCATTCATAGTACCTAAGCCCTTCTGATATTGATTATGGTGGCTTAAAGATAAAATCCATTTTTTTCTTTGTTCTAGATGGAATGAAGTCTGTTTGGCATAACTGGGAGAAAGTGGGATGCAGCTGTTGTAAATCACTGCAAGTCTATTTCTGTTGGAGGGTCTTTATGAAAGCACTTGAAGCACCTCTGTTAGTAATGGGAATCATCAGCTCCATAGGTAAAAGCACATTGCAGTATGTTTCTGGCTTGATCTTCTTGGAGTTTCTCACTTTCTGTAAGTGAATTTCTCTTCAGAGACATACCATTCTTCAAAATGAAATATTAGCCTTCTTTTCTGTGTTAATATATATGATGGCTCTAGGTTACCTTCATACTGAATAACCACATGGACTTGCCCATTTTGGTTGTATTTTGTGGAATTAGAAGCTCTGAGGAAAAAAACCCTCTAGTATTCAGTAATTGTGGCCTGAGATACTGTCAGTTTCTTCCACTGGCCAAGTGGGTCAAAATGGTTTTTGTCACACTTTTCTGGATATCACATGAAAAGATAGGAAATGGTTTTCCATTTAATTATAATGTTTTTTAAATTAACACTTCAGTGAATAATAACATTTAAGCATTGAAATTTCTTCTGTGTGATAACAAATATATGTATGGTTTCCATTTCATTCAGAGGAAAGTGATATCCCTCTCCCTTTTAAAATAGACAGCATACAAATTTTGTTTGGGGAAAAGTCTAGAGATTTTTCATATCCCATATTACCTCTCTATGTCTTTTGATTAGTCTTATGACACAGTCCTCTGTGACCCACGAGTTTCTAGATCTCAGCATTAGAATGAAAAGACAACAAAGTAAAGATTGATGGCTGCCAGAAAAAGAAGCACCTGGTTTAATTGTAGTGAATTCTTTACCAGCTCTTTCTTTGTGCTAGCAATCAGTTAATGTTACACAGACCGCAAGACACTGATCCTTTTGACCTTTCTCATTCTGAAGCAGGAAATATTTAGATTTACATTACATTACCAATTCAAATAATGGCTGCCGATTTTATTTAATAGTATTATTTCAGACTACACTACTGTGCACATTTGTATATTTAGTGTGGTGTCCCTGAATCATCCATGACCAAGAATTGTGAGGTCAGTTGTAAAAATATTTGGCTAGAACTGAATTTGCAGCTAGGGAAATCTGTCTGTTTTTATTTGCTATTTAAGTAGCTTTTGTTTATTTTCTGTGCTTAATGGATACTGTATTTGACCTCATTGTTGATAACAACGTGCAAGATGGCACAGTCATATTTGCAGTGATATCATTTTCATTCAATCTGTCCATGTATGTAAAAGGTTCTTTTTCTCTTCAAATATAGGTAGTGCTATGAATGTTGATATGGATTGTACTGAAGTTTTCAAAACACTGCTCTAAAGGTTCATTCTCTGTGTAGGTGAGATGCTACTTGTGAAATGTGTAACAGCATTAGAATCCACCACTCCCATATATATATATTTGTGTTGACTAATTGAAGGTATTATATATCCAGAATATCCAAAGAAGTTTTGCTTTGAAGGCAAAAATTAACATGTTTAGTTTTTGTTTTTTTTTTTTTTAAATTCAAGGAGGAACAGCAGTGCACATATTTTGTCTTCACAACTGCTGATGTGAGGCATTTGAACCCACCACAGAGAAGTGGAAAGATTTTTTTTTAAACTCTAGCAGTTGGGGATCAAATCAAGTCTGCCCAATTTTCTCTGATATAGCCATGTTTCCTCAGAACAGATATAACGTTATAGCTCAGACTCTAGAAATTTCCAAACATGATCAGAAAGCCAAGTGCCTGGGAAAGAAATAACTTAATATTTCACATAGTAGGCCAATCTTGGTAGTACAGAAGTGAATGAAAAAAATTCCTGAAGCTTCTCCAGGGACAGTATTTCAAACAGAGGAACTGTCTACAGCTATTTGTCCTTCCAATAATAGTTTGTATTTAGAGATCCTGTCACTTTTGTTTGCAGAATTAACTTAGAGAATCAATATAGTTCAAAGCAACATATGTTTAAGTTCATGCATCAGATGGATATTGAATGTTGCATGTGCTGTAGTCTCTGAAAAACACCACTGTAGAAGAAGATATTGTATTTCCATTGAACACTAATCAGCCTAGAAATATCAGAAGCTACCCACTGTAAGAGTCTTACCACTTTGGCAGTGCATGTAATTGGCCTTTGCACAATACATGGGTATTGTTCCAGCTGTCCCTTTAGGGGATTTTTTTAAAGTGCTGCCCAGAAAGTTTTCTGCTGTGTGTGGCAGTGGCCTTAGGAACTGGTTGTAGTGTGAGCAATACAAGCACATTGCAGGAAACTTTGGCCCCCTTGTCTTAGTCTGCAGCAGTTTCCCCTACATGTGATGGACTTGGAAAAGTTTGAAAGGTAGTTGCTGAAGAGAGGGTGAAAGAGGATACACAGTACTGTCTGTACAGTGTATTAATTCTGTGAGTAACATTAAAGCTGTTTTGTCTAGAAGGCTGTTTATCTGGAACCCTTTATTAAACTAAAACCAAACAAAACTTTTCAAAAATGATGGGCCTAATACATTTTTTCTTTTTCCTCAGTGGCATGCATAACACTTTGCAAGGCTAATGTAATTCTTATGTAAATTACATGTACAATTGCATCTTCCACTCAGATGCCAAACCATTTTTAAATGAGCATCTTAGTATATAATGCTATAATATAACATAGGGAGCTGTCATTAGTCCATATTTTCACACTTTGAATTGCAGAAACTCTTTCAGCAGGGAATGAGAACTTCACAAAATGTTATCTTGTAAACAAAACTAAATCAAGAACAGATTTAGAAATAATGTGAAAAAACATTTGAGGTTTGTCTCTCACCCAGTACTTGGCAGATTGCAAATTAGGATTTTGTTACAAACTGTACAGAATATTATGTATAAATCTGCTGTTTGAGAATGATGCCAGCTCCTCCAAAGTTAAGAGTCATTGAAGAAAAATGTTCAGTATCCTTTACTGGCATATATGTATTTGTCTATCATCACCTCTTCAAATATATAAATTGCAAACAGTTTTGCTTTTCAACCCCTGTTCAGTAACCAGTTTTCTTCATCTCTGGCAGTAAATTTTGTAGCCAAACTGAGATCACTAGCAAAGTAGAAAGGAAAGAATTATTAAAAAGTTTGGCCTCTACCTCTAACTGCACACAGCTTCATGAACTTATGATTGTGTCCTTCTGGTAGAATATGGAGTAGTACCCTTGAAACTGGGGGCAATTTACAGCAGCTGTACTGAACTATACCAGTGAGGATTTGGTCTTAATTCCACGCATTCCTAATCTTATGTCAATAAGAGTGTTGTGCAAACCTTCGTTAGAACTGTCTTACATAAGAAAAAGTAAAACACAAACCACATCCAGCAATTAGGAATGACCAGGTGACACTCAGAGACTCTAAGCATGCCAGAAATGTCTGCAAAAGTGCCAGATTTGGAGGTAGTGTCTACAGGGCCTTAAAAGATCGATGGCTACCTCTGAACATCTTTGTGGCATTTGTGCCACTCTGAGCACCTACAATGAAGAAAATGTCTCAAGATTGTGTGGGATGGAGCACCAGCTGCCAGAGAAGTTCCCCAGCATCTTTGTGTAAGGGACTGAGTAGGCTGCGTTTCTGCAGAGGTTGTCCAGCAATTACCTCCTGAGAAGTCCTGTCCTAGCAATGCTGTATGGTCTCTGCAGCTTCCTAGAAAAACTTTTGTCTTTTTGACACTATAGCAAAGCTTTTACCAAGTAAGTTCAAAGCTGGAGCGTCAATTTTGCACCTTGGCTTGACTTTTAGTACTAACACTGGGGGAATTAGTGATTCTGCTGGCTACACCCTGACTCCACATCAGGGTGTGGATCCCTGGTCCATCCCATTCAGTGTATTGATTTTCCTAGTACATAACTTTACTGCAAGTAAGTTGCCAAAGTAGGAGCTTATGGTCAAGCTGTTATATCCTCCTGGATGCTATTTCAGATACAGTCTATATGACCACAGATATTTTTCTGTGGAGACTAGCATCAGTTGTTATATCAGAAGGTTCTTACAGCAGCTGCAACAAAATATGGAAAGTCTTGTAAGAACATATGTTGCTCTTGTCTCCTTTTTTACTGACATGAATCTGTACTTCTGCAAAATATAAGTATAGCATGTAGTAACTGGAATGGGAGCCAGAGAAATTTTTAAGAGTGTTCATATCGGCTGTTCTGTTTCAGGTCAGGCTTAACACAAATTTTCTTTTAAAATGTTTATGCAATTGCAATTGGCATCAAATGACATGGTAAATATAACCCATAGTTTAAAAATAGTATTTATTAAGGGACTGAAAGAAATAACTAAGGGAAATGGGATTGTAAATACACCAACCAAAAGCTGAAACACTTTTTCAAGTATTACCCATAACAAGATTAATTAATACTAAAGCTCTATATTATGTCATTCTCTCTGTCATGTGTCCAGAAAATACAGAATGTAAAATGTTCAAAGTAGCCTAGAAATGGTCTGTGTTTTAAGAATTGTAATAAATGCTTGAAGATAACCAGATGGTGACAGATTCACTAATTCGCACATAAACTATTATTCTTACTTTTTTAATACATTGGCCTATTACTGGTGTTTTGTGAACAGCAATGTTTCCAGTACTATTTTTACAAAATTTTAAATATAAGGTCTCAATAAGAACTGGGGATCCATAATGGTTGGAGTAAAACTTACCTTGACTTGAGTTAAAGGTTTTGGGGTAAAGCGAACAGCAGAGCCGTATTTTTTCTATTTATTCATTGACTAGTGCAGTGAAAAGGTCATTAACTGGATGAGCCTGTAGTGTCTGTTCACAGTTGCATGATCCGAGCCTTTCTTAGCAGTTGCTGAAGGAGAAGAGATGGTAGAAATGGCTAGGTTTGAAAACCATTATCTGAATTATTTTAGTTTTGCTTTTTAGACAAGGAGACAAACATCATCTCCAGTGCAGAAGGAGAGTAGGGCTCTTCTTACTGTGACTATGCTCTTAATCAAAATCAGGGGTAAAATCGCTGTAGGCTTACTCTTCCCTAAACAGACCCTAGGGAAGAAAGTGAGAGTAATTTTGCTAGTTCCCTTGCCTTTGGTCACTCAGAGAAAGCACAGGAAACGCTGGGAAAAATATTTATGAGAAAAATAATTGCTCCCTTAGACAGTCCTGTAGGCTGTGTTTCACCTAAAGCCTTGATGATGAACTTGAACTTGTGATGAACTTGTTGAGGGGTTGCAACATCCAGTCAGATTCAGAGCTACAGCATGAGACCATGTGGAAAGAGATCAGGTCTAGTTTACATCAGTGATCATGCAACTGCTGGAACTGATGGGCAATACTGTACCTTCTGGTTTTTTTTCCATCTTTCCTACTTGTAGATTGTAAACCGTGAATAACAGGAAGCTCATACACACTCATAGGTACTACAGGAACACTCCTGTGTTAAAGGGTGCATTTATTTATTCATTCTTGATTTATCCATCTGTATTAAAATGGAAGGAAAATCCAACACATGTTAGTATGTGAGGAGAATTTTACTTTATATAAAACTGTTTGGAACTGTTTATATCCACTCGTTCTGGGATCTGTGGTCTGATCCATTTGTACACAATTCATCTGTATTTAGCTTGGACACAGTATGAATATGAAAATTCTTGCAAGCTGCATATAATCATGACATCATCCAAGATTTCATTTTGGGTCAGATGCAGCATTGCTGTGTCCTCTCTGGAGCCAGGGCAGGTTGAATAAAATTCACTATATGACTGAGTGTCTACTATTTAATGCTGCAACGGTTGTCCCATGGTAGCGCTAGTGAGGATCCGAATGTTCCATTCTTTCCCCCGATATGGCAGAAATAACAATACAGACCTTATTTAGTCCAAGCAATGACACTCGCTTTTCTAGGGAACAGTGAATCTAATCTCATTGTGCATAACTATGAGGACAGAGCGTATTAAAAAAGTGAAGTAATTGGTTATTTTACCAGCTCCGACAAAGTCAGGAACAAAACTAAAGAAGCAGATTTTCTTATGTGTGGCTTAGCCTGTATGAGGTATCATTGTGGCAATCAACCTCTATGATGGATGGATATTATTTTTTAAAGTCTGCTATGATTTGTATTTATATAAGCAAAATGTGCAATGTGGACTTTAACAAGTATGTATAGTTTTTCTGAACACATAATATCAATACTACTTTTATTTTCTCATTTGTTGTCCATAACACCTTTACCACATGTCTTTGCTGCTGATATCCTGGACAGATGTTATACAGTGGCTCTAGTTTTGAAGTGGTAGCATGCCATATAATCACTTAGAAATGTGGTCCCTACTGGTCTGTATTCACCAGTATGGAAAGAGAAAAGTAGATGAGTTAACTGGATTCAGGTACCTAAGGGCCGAACAATTTGTGTCAATCATAAAAATCTCTAAGAAGATGCTTCAGAAGCCAGCATGTTCATAAAATTCCCTAGCTGCTCTGCCGCCTTTGACAACAACAGTCGATTAGTGATGTAGGAGGTGTGTGCTTGTTCTCAGTGACAGTCTCTTATGCTGGAGAAGTCCTCACTTGCTCGGTACACCAGCATAGTTTAGCCTCATTGTAACTGGGAATGAGCCAGAGCTACTGCTTTTGTCTGTACCAGAATATCTTATTCTATTATTGATTGTCAGAAAGTAAATTATTTGAATAAGAGATGATACTGTTAAAGGAGAGGTTAGAACTCAGCTGTTGGCCAAGACTTTAAAAAAATGGGTACTGAAAGTTCTTCATCCAGTGTCCAGCTACAGACAATAAGAAGGTCTGTACTGTGAAAAAGTTTCTGAGTTTTAGAAAAATGGGGGTTTATTACTTGTCTTCATTGTAAACTTGAAACAAGGGCACTGAAGAAAAGGAAGAAACATATTTGAAATTTTTGTTCTTACTGAAATAATTTGAATATCTGAGGGTATATTACAGCTTGACAACAAACACAATAAATGTAGTCATTCACATCATAGAATCTGTGAATACAGAATATTGTCTGAATTTTGACTTCTGATAATAATGTTCTGCAGTTCTAGATTATTTTTAACAAATGCTTAATCAGACACTTAGGTGTATTTGCTAATCCACTAAGTGGTTCTTACAGCTCTGTATGAGTTTAATTTTTATTTACGTATTTTAAAATTTGGGTTTTTTAAATTTGTTTTGGAAGGAATTAGATTTCTGAACAAGAATATATTTGATATTCATAATTAGGGCCAAATAAAAGTGCATTTCCAATGTCTGCACTTAACATATGCACATAATGAGAGGGTTGGCTCTCTACGGAAATTAATTGAGGTTCTGAACCAACAAGAAGCTTGACTTCATACATATGAGGATTCAACTAATTTCAGTGTGATGGGCATTGCGCTGAGCTGTTTGCTGATCAGGATTATGATGATACATGATACAAGGACCTAAAATATAGGTCAAACTATTATTGATGAGAACATAGAAGACTACTATTGATGAGAATGAAAAAAGGGAAAACAAAATTGCCCACCCCACAGGAAACTGGAGTTTCACACACAAAACCCAAGATGGCCAGAAACAAAATCACTATTACAAACTAAGTGCTTGACTGTTTCTGCTTTACATTAAACTAAAAGCAATGGCTTCCAGCAAAAATGATGATGTATCTTCTTCAGTGTTCACCCCCAAACCATGTGATATTTCCAGAAATAAACATTTGTTTATTATAATGATATATGATTACATCACAGTATAATTTAAATCTGTGCCATTGTTTCCATTGTAACCTCTTATTTACAGGAGCTTTCAAAAGCAGATGTAAAAATTAACTGAGTTAAACTTTGTTGAAGAGTTACTGGTCTGAAAAAGGCCCTTTTCCCTACAGGAATACCTTTTAAAGCTGTTCATGTGTTGTTTTAAATATCATGATCTAGTTCTGCAACACTGTTTCTCAAATGAATTTTGATGCCCTGGGTAACTGATGCCTTTTCTGCTCTACTTCTCAGCTTCCCTGGATACTTGTCTTGAATCCTGTCATTAAATTTCCCATACAAGAAGGACAGTGTAGAAGTACGTGCAGCCTAATCTCCTACTGTGTACTTAAATATGACACAGTTTGCATACTTCCACTTCACATGGATAAATTTCACCCAAAACAAGTACAGACTTTAATGATGCTAATATACATTGTGAGCATGTGGCAATTACAGAATTTTCCATAAAAGCATCAAGTGACTTCCGTACTTCATGTGACCATACAAACCCTATAAATCCATTGTTGGGGGTCTTGCCCAGCAGGCATCCACAGCACACGGCCTCATTGCAGTTTCCCCTATTAAACTGCTGCCTCTGTAATTGCTTGCCCATAGCATGTATATTTGCTAATGACATAAGTGAAAAAAACATGCAGTGTTTTATATGCAGAGCAAATAAACAAACAAACAGTAGTGATTCCTGCTGTGAAAACTAAGCCAGGGAGGTGTAAGTTGGTGAGACAATGCCGCACACACACACACACACATACAAGAGCAGGAAAGAGAAAACTGAAGAATGAAGTCATCTGACTGGGATTCCTTTATAACAGCTGTGCTGCTGCACATGGCTATGTGCACAACAGTCCTTTACAAAGGCATTCTCACCCTTTCCTCCAACAGCTCTGATGCTTTGTATAGCCCTTGCTATTTTATTGTGTCAAAGGATATTTGTGTTCCACAACTTGCCTTGGCAGTTCCAGACAGTCTTTTATGTGTTGGGTGTTATCAGTGCAAAGATAAATTGACAGTCACAATCCTAACACTTTTGGGAGCTTATGGACTCTGTCCCTTGCACCAGTTGCACTTTCTTCGTTTTCCAAACTTTGGCTAGAAGGTGACGGTAGATGGTGATCAGTGCACATCCCTAGATTTGGCAGGTGTATCTAAGAGGCTGATTATACCACATTAACAGATGATGATGTTTGTTCCTTTCACCTGGGTGTAAGTGAAGGTTGTGTTTTGTTAGTCTGTCCCTACTGAAGTGCCAGAAGAGCCCTTTGTGTGACAAAGTAAATAGACCTGATGTTTGCCTTTAAAGACAGCCCTGGCACACTGCATCTGGAGGTGGTGGGGCAGACACACTACTGCTGAGAGACCCTGGTTTCCCTGCCTATCTTTGGAGCTTCAGGGGCAGAGTCCTGCAGAGGTTACAAACCAGAGCCAGGGTGGGAAGGAAAGAGGTGTTGCTCTGCGCTGGACTTGGACACCACTATGGAAATTAAATCTGGAAGTTGTATTATTTCCCTCTGTGTCCCATTAATGATTGTTACTAGGCAGCTGCAGTGGGACCCAGCCAGTGTGGAGGCAGTTCCCACAGAAACCCCACATGACTTTTAAACTGAGCCATATGTAATCTGTTAGCACTAGAGTGGGGAAAAAGGCTTCTAACTGAAGGCAGCCATGCTGAACTCCAGCTGGATCTGTGGTTTTTCTCAGAGCTGATGGAGACTTTAATGGGAATATTGACAGATGCTTTATTCAAGCTGGGGTAATCAAGAGCTACTGGAGCACATGGACAGGCATGCCACAGCACTTCAGATAGGTGGTGTAGTATAAAAAATAATAAGGTCTATAAAATCCCATGCTTTGTCTTAACATTTGCAAATTCTCATACACTTCTAAATCTTTATACCTTGATCTCTTTACAAAAGGGTCTTAAGTAGGGAAAAGGTTACATTAGTACCACAGTAATCCCATCCCAACTCAGAGCAGTTTCAAGAAAGTTGTAAATAAAATGCATGGTCAAAATGGTCTTTATAATTTAAGCCAATATTAAAATGTCTTAGTTACCATCTCATTTCTCTTCCACGTCATTGCTCAGTAGTGAGTGTTTCAGGCTATTTTATTGTTATTACCCTTTTAAACAAATGTATCAAACCAAACAATCTCAAATACAGTCTTTTTTTTTGCCAAAAACTACCCACTTGCTATTTTCCTACAGATTCTCAGACAGCTGTTAACACTCTATATTCTTCTGGAGGAACATGTATTCATGCCACCATTTACATCTCTTTTGGCTTTGAGACTTGTTTTCTTTCACTGTATCCTGCAGGGAAGATCATCATGAATTCCTCTGTGAAACTGCTCTACAAAACACATCTCTGCCTGCAAGCCAAAGAAAGCAGTTTGCCTACTGGATTCCCAGCTATATGCAGAGTTACTACACTTTTGTTTGGCTATTCTAACTATTTGAGCTAATTTTGCAGTTTTGGACATGAGGAAACAGCTGCCACCTGCTAGGAAAGCAGACAGGATTCGTAGTAGACCTACTAGTATCACTTGCCTCCAAACTTTAGTGACAAGCTAAAACCAATGTGATTCCTTAATTCTGTGTCCAGTGGATAGGGAGAAATTTAAACCAATTTTCTTTCCAATATTGTTTATTGGTCTATTTAGGTGCCCCTTCTTACATGTGGAGCCCGTTTCACAGCACCTAATTATTTTCACTCATTCTTTATCAAACATTAAGGTGCCTGGAAGGGCTTTAAGAAATCCATGCTAGAAATATGGGTCCCAAAATGTAGAACTCATCTCATTTTGATGGTCTACCTACTCTCCTAGTCCCTCATATACTACTGCTTTTTGTTGCATAACTTGCATTAGGTGTGGACAGGGAAAAGATACTGCTTATGATTTTGAAGGTTAATCCCACTCTTTCATTGCATTTCTGTGTCATCTGAATTTTCTGACTGGATGTAAAATGACAGGAAAAATTAAAGAAACTATCCATGACTGGGATTACTCCAGATAAAAATGTTTGACTTGAGCAATAAGAACACTGTGAAATTTGTATTTCATGATTTCTGTTGCTTAATACTTGTGGTAATTCTATCTTTTGATATTCTGTATTGGCTGCTTTATAGGCTTACTTGTGATAACTTCATGCAGCTTCTGGTATGTCACAGTACTCTGTGACTAAGTAGGCAGTTAAGAGAATTTCCAGCTCTGAGAAGACCAAAAACTCAACTGAAATCAGAAAGCTTGTTTTGAAGTACATTTCTAATTAGCAAGCTAAAACAATAAGGAAGAAGTTAGTTAAGCAACTCTGTATATATTGATTTTTACAAACAAAATACAAATCCTGAAAAAATAAGATTTAGCTGTGTGTATATATATATATTAGTATTCAGTTATGATTCATTTGTTGCATGTCTTTCGTTAATTTGTTATATGTACCTATCCATTAAGACCCATTAATCTTTAAACTGCTTTCTCCCTCTCTCCCACCCCTCATTCCCAGGTTAGTCTCTTTCAAAAAGAGAAAGAGGGACAATTTTCCCCATTATTTTCATTAGATCACATTTTAGTATATTGATTAGGCAAGCATCTGCCATATGTGAGAAATAGATTTCATCTGAAAGAGATTTCTTTAGCATAATAGCATTAGTGTGATGGCAATGAGCTGTGAGATAGAATAAAGTTGATGCCATATGTATCATTATATGTCAAGGGGAGTATTTTAACACCATAGTTCCTGGGGACTGTAACAGATCCAAGCACTCAGTAACATAACATCTGTGGCTTGTAGTCAGTATCAAAGCCAAAGTAAATTAAAAATGTGTGACTCTAGATGCTACGGTTAAGATTTTAAACAAGTTTTGCTCTAATTGTCAGTGATGAGTTTCACCATATTCTTGGTTCAATAACTGCATATGCCATATTTTTAGTGTGGCTTCGTGTTAATTGCTATGACATGCCTTTGCTAGCCTTCTTTCCCTCTTCTCCCCACCCCCCTTCCCCCCCCCAAAAAAAGTTAAAAGGATGTTCACAACCTTAGAGATACTGTGATCTGCAAGAGATTCTTCCACATATAATTAATCCCTTGGATGGTAATTAATCTGTTTGCATATATATATATATATATAGAAAGTCTTGTTTTAAGGGTAGAGATAGTCAAGTGATGAGTTATGCCTGTGAATAGTGCTACTAATCATGCTAATAGACAGCTGTTCTTGCTCCTGAACCAGAAAGGTTCCTACTACTTCATAGAAGCTTCTACATGAGTAGGAAGAACAAAGCTGAAAGTGACAGAGCTGAGGAGAAAATGAAGGAGTAACAAAAAATAAGCAAGTCCTGGTAAACATAATATTGTGGCTGCATAAATAGTAAATAATGCAAAAGAAAAATATGAAATTACTGTGATGCAATCCTTAGTTGCCATCATAGTTTGGTTTTCTATAAATATGTGTCAACTCTGTACTAGAACTGCTTGTATGAATAAAATGAGGAGGCATGGCAACATGGTCAAAATGTTATTTTAAATGTTATTTTACCTGTTTAAAATCCTTATGACCTGAATATTCATAGAGCAAGCTACAAAATGAATACACTATAATAGTCACAGTGATTTAGTCTATAAAACAAAATTCATGGAATCTTATATTTCAGAACATATGGTAGCTGGATGTAGGGGTACAAATACACCCCATCGTGAAAAGAAGGCCCAGCATAAGTTTTTGTTGAAGGCTCTGTTCAGAATATTCCAACATAACAGTGAAAAGAGAAAAGTAAACAAATCTCTGCCTTAGATTAACTAAAAAAACAAACAAACAAACAAAAAACAAACCCCAAGCCCTCTTTTCTCACATCTGTATTTCATGGTTTGGATCCAGAGTGGAAGCAAAAGTGTTGAAATATCATGTGAGTGCTGTCAGTTAGAAGGAGAAAGGCTCATTTCCAGTACATCTGGGTCCTTGGGCTAAACCTAGTACTATTGAGGTCCTCTCTGCCTGGTATGGCTCTGTGTGTCAGACTAGACAGCTCTCTTCAGTTACTGTTCCAAGAGATCTAGTGTTTGTTAGAGAACACTGATCAGCAACGTTATGAACTGTAGCAGATACAAGGTGACATTTTAGCCTTGCTGATATCAGTAGGGGAAATAATTCAGCCTCTGTGTTCACAAACAGCTTGGGCTTTATTCATTTTCATTCTGGTGTTTCATTTACTATGTACTGCTGTGGCAGGCAAAACAACAAAAGCAGAAAAAAGTTCTTTGGTTTTGGAAATCCCCTTATGAAGAGACTTATGTGACCAAGTGTGACATATCCTTCTGAAAAGGTGTGTGCCTGCGTTTAATTTTCTCCACAATCTGCAGTTCAACAAATGTGCCAGGTTTAGTTCTGAGGAGCTTTGGGATGCTGTGATTTATGCTAGGGATGTCTCGTCTTCACAAAATGCACCAAGATGTACAAGTGCACATCACAAAGCCTAAGCACGTTTTAGTGTTCAGGTACAAAGCCAAAGCTAGTCTGATTACAGTAAAAGTATCTTTTCCAGTTCAACTCCTAACCTGCATGGTACAACTATCAGGGATTAACAGAGAGCTGTCAGTGTGGACTATTGTCTGTTTAGTTAAATTGTTCTGCATTATGAAATTTCTTGAAAGTAGATAAAGCCTGGGTACTGGAAATAGCAGTGTTCTGTAACTGTTAATCTTTTTTCTGTTGGCAGTGATTCCTCATTTTTATGATTTATTCTTTTGTTTTCCTGCTACTTATGCTTCTGCTGTGAAAATGACTATATGCAACAATAATAAAGTTTCATGGGGACTGAAAAATACTTTGAGGTTAAAGTGGAGAATGGAGTTCTGGGAGAACAGAATCCTCTGACGACTCCTAGAATAACACTATTTTATATCTGACCTCTGAGTCATTCCATTATCAGCACTGTTTGCTTGCATCTAGTTGCTGTCTTTGCTTTTCCCATTCTGCAACTTAACTCTGCTACCTACAGCTGCTTTCCATTCAAATGCCTCACATCTAGTAATGGTGTCTCAAAGATCTTTATCATCTCTCTCCACAGATAATATGTGTAAATTTCCAGTGTCTGACTAGTTAAACTTCAATCTTGTAACTTTCTTCATTTATGATTTGAAACTAAAGCTCTCAGGATGCTCTCCAATCTGTGGATTTGAAGAACACTGAGAAAAGAACCAAAGATGGTGTTGCAGTTGTCTGTCTGGGTTGGTTTTTTTTTAAATTTATTGTGTGGTCAAAAGAGAAAGAGAAGTTGTAAGTATTTCCTCTTTCAGTTTCAATGTCAATACTTAAAATTTCAGCTCCTTGCTTCTAGGAACTGCATGTAAGGGAGCCCTCACACTTTCACAGAGGTCTTTTACTACAACACAGATCTGAGAGTATAAACCTCTTTGCCAAGACAGGTCTGTACTTTCAATGGAGAAGTTAATGTCTGTAGAAAAGATATTGGAATGAGGGAGGAAAGACAGTGGAATGCTTCTTACACATGTCGAGGCAATCTGACATCAGAGTTAATCATATGGCCATCTGTATTTTTGGGATGATTGTACACGTTTAATTGCATAGCTTGGAGCTGCATGAAGTTGTAAATACTGCTGCAATGGTTACTAACTTCAGTAAAGCAGAAATACTGGGCACACAACTTGCTTTTAAGAAAAGCTGCAAATTTTAATGTAAAAACCTCCCATTGCATTCCTTTCTGGTCAGTTTTGTACCCTAAATGCATCAGAATCATCATGAAATTGAATTAACTGAAGCAGATACAGCACTGGTAAGTAGAAGAACCAATCTCAAAAAAAGAAAAAAATCTTACCTTGAAAACACGGAAACTTTTATTGAGTTTTCTTAATTGATGGAAAGAATAACCTGACCTGTTTAGTTGCTTAAGGAGGAATTATGTACATAGCTGGGGATCATCTGGAGTGTGTAGGTAGTTCCCCTCAGAGCTGACACTTAAAGGCAGAGAGAAGAGTTCTCCAGATGTAAATGGGAGGCAGAGGAAGGAAGGTTATTCATAGGACATGAAGGTTACCAAAGCAAGGCCTCTTGTCCTTGCTGAGTCAGGTTTCACATAAAGCCCACCAGCTGCTCCATATATTAGCCATCTATAGCCAACCATATTCTACCATCAGGATGGTAGAAACTAGAGAAAGGAATACAATGAATGCTAAAATCCTGTGTTGTGAACAGCTTTACTTATCAGTTTGATTCTGTAGAGAAAGAAAAATGAAAATTAGGTCTATTTGACATTATTCATTGTTTCCATTTTGTACGTTTCATTATAGAATTTCTTATTCATGACCTGTCTCAGGTTTCTGTTTTTAATGTTTCATTGTTTTCGTTTTGAATGCTCAAAGGATATATATTTTTTGAAATTTAAAATAACTGTTTTCTTTGGACTTCAGTACAGTCCCGTGAAATCATTTCCACTAGTGTTTGATTCAATGAAGGCTTATTACTTTGGAAAATTAAACATCTGACAAATTTAAATTAACAGTGTTCATTTGGTATATATCCAAAAATAGCTTAACTTTGCATTGAGGCCCCTTTGCACAAATTATGGATATGATAGTTCTTCAGTATATTATCACACGTATGTTATTTACTGCCCTCTCAGAAATGTTCTGCTGTTATCTTATATGAGTTTTCTCCTCTCCCAGTGTATAAAATAAAAAAAGAGTATAAAAAATCTGCTTAAGCAGCATTGGCTGCCTGTATGTCATCATGCAGTTTATCTCACCAGGAACTGTGAAGGCAGTCAGAAGTACCCCCTTCTATGCAATGCCTTTCTATACTGAGAAGTCTCCCATATGCTATATGCCCCCTCAGTAGAAGTGGAGTGTGGACAGCATGAAGCAGCTAAAACACTGACATGAGCACTTAGAAAGGGTCTCTGTGATTTTCTTCTTTTCTCGATACATAGTCAGCTCATGTTTTCACAGGGTCCACAGGGTTTACAACTATGTTGATAAGAAGGCCTCATTTTACTAGTCACCCTCACCCAGCTCAACATCATAAAATACCTTTCAAAAGCACCAGACTGTTCAGATGGAGGTTGGAGCCCTTACAAGACTCAATAATGTATGCTCAGAGGTTTATAAAGAAAGAGCATGGCTGTAGAGTGAGAACTCAGAAAGAGTGTTGGGGGACTGCCGCAGGTGGACATCCTGTCTTCAAGGCCTACTCATCCAGTTATATTCCAAATTCAAGGTACAAGTGAGCAGGCTTAGAATTGAGTTGGGTGCTTGGACATCACATCTGAAAGTTTGAGAACTTCCAGATATTGGTGGGAGAGCTGCCAATGGACAAATTAGGAGAATGATGAATGAACTTTAGGTGTATTTTATAGATAATCATATAGAAGACTATAAGAAACAGTCTAAGTTACTATAAAAACTTAGGAGTAGGAGGGATGACAGCTGAGCAGGGGTATTTATTGTTTTTTTTCTGTATAATTCACACATAAATGCAAAACATTCATATTTATTTGAATGGAAAAGAAACATATTTGAAATTTGCAACTTTCAATATGTGCTTTTGAAGAAAATGTAAAAATTTCTCAAGAATTTTGATCCAGAATAATGTAATAGCTGTGATGTAGCTTAATAAATTTTCAGAGATTTTTTTAAAAAGTTGATTATTGGTAGAGGATTACTGTGAACCTTCCAATGTACATCACTGATTCTTCTCAGGCAGCCCCCATGGCTTCTCTGCATCTTACCTAGAGGAAACTTTTGGATCCTTGATAGCTTTTTCCATTCTGACCCTCGTAGGCAGAATAATCTTGAATCACAACCACTTTTATCTGTCATGCACACCTGAGTAAAAAACATCTGGCTGATGAGTATGTTAAAAAACCCCACAGCCCTATATAAATATGTAAATACACAAATACAAGAGTCTTTCACAACAGATGTATGCAAGTAATATGGACCTATTTGAATAAATGTAAAAAATCTAGTGTTGCTTCTAGTGATATCCACCACACATGACCTGTCTCGATAGTGGTGTTACTTCTCTCTCATGCAGAAACACATGTCCATGAACTTGCAGTTTGTCTTCCTAGGTCACAAAAATAACCAAAGGAGAGTACAGGTACTTCTTACAGGTACACACTTTGTTTATGTGCTCACATGGTAATCCTACCATGAAGTTATTAAAGAGGCTTTAAGGGCATCCCTCTCTTCTAAGAATCTTAGCCCAACTATAGCCTTCTTTCCATACAGTAGCTGATCTTCCGGTTCTGACTTCTGCAAGAGAAAAAAGCAGACTAGCCACTGCTGTTCACAGATGATTGTTCCTCAAACATTTTGTAACCAACACTGAATACCACTGCAAGCAATTTTTTCTAGTCTTGAATTTGTTCCCAGGCTAAGGAAACCAAGCAAAACAAAACAAAAAGGTATGCAAAAGCATAATACCCTCTAGTGTCACCCACAACAGCAGGTAGAACTTGGTAGACTTGTCTGCAATTAAGGTTATGTGAAATTTTCTTTATAAACTCAGTTCATTTGTATTTTGCCAGATTTCACGCTTTGGGCTGAATTTTCCACAGTCACTCTTTATTTCAAGTGGAATTTTTTTTGGAAGTTCCAGTGAAAACCACCCTGCCATTTCCAAGAGGGAAATTAGAGAAAAATAAGTTGATTTCCCAATATTAAAATGTATTTCTTTAAAGAACTGTAGTACCTCCGTACGTTATAGCACCAACTGTCTCTTTGTTGTCTCAGTGAGAATCTACTCATGTTCAGCCAAGCTGCAAAACTTTGAAAATTGTTGTTTTAATATGCTCAGTAAAGTTTCATTAAGGCTTCTAGGTATATTTTCTGATAGCTGCCAACAAGCTAACCTCATCCTAGTCCCAGTAAGCTTACTGCACTACAGACTTATAGACTCAGAGAACTAAAACACCCATAAGAACATTAAATTCCATTTTGGCCTCAAAGGAAGGAATGTCAGACTGAGAGTCAAGAGATCATATGTTTTCCCTTAGCTCTTTCTTTAGCTGGGTTTCATTTTGTGGGCAATGTGATTTATTTTTATATTACCCTTCTGAAATTTTCTTAATACGATTAATTTAATTTGATCTAACTTTAATTCTGTAAGCGTAGATGTATCATACAGCTGTCCAGTCTTCTCTTATAGTCTGTAGTGACAGATAGGTATATTGAAAGGCCTTCCTTCTCATCAGTGATAGGTACATAATTTGGAAAAAAGATATTCCCTGGTATCTTTCTTTTCTTCCATTGACTACTAGTTGAGGTAAATTGCTCAGCCTTTAGTTGGCAAAATTAGACCAAATTAATCCTATCCAAACTGAAGATCAGCAACAGAGGTTGAGAGAACGGAAGGGGAAAGGACTTGGAGACCACATAGTCACAGCTAATAGTGACAGTATTTAGCCTTTAGAAAGCCTAACAACAGACATGGTAGATGGCCCATGACTTGATATCTTTAAAAGAGGAATCATTTACAAATATACTGGAGTTCAAATAGAAGGAACTGATACAATGCAAAACACACAAGATGAAGACCCAGGAACCACAGTATGTGGACAGCCCAATCAGATGATCACAACATTACTTTGCAGCTTTTGAATCTCAACTCATAATCTTTTCCTGTGACAAGATCAGAAGCTCTGGACACTTACAATTTGATTAGAGTGCGAAATATTAACAATGGTAAAAATTACAAATTATTTTGCTTTTTCACTGAACTGTCCCTTATGAACAGGAGGCAAATTACTTTTTCTGTATAATAATTGTGTATATTATAAATTATGTAGATAGAAACAGTAAGTTGCACTGTAGTCTGCATCTTTTTTCAAAATTTATGCTTATATTACAACTTTCTAGATAATTTCTTCTACAAAATCCCTGCTGAAAGAAAAATTCATTTTTTTAATACATTGCACATATACATTTCTATGAGTTTGTAATGAAATACAGTATTGATACTAGCACAGTCTCACAGCAGTAAAGAAAATTTAAAAATACATTCGTTTTCTGTGTTCCTTTCCTTATAAGCTACCTTGCATAATTTCACTCATTTTTAGCAGATGATTTCTATGTTATTTTAAATACTAGTATTACTGTGTTCTGAATTTTTTACTCTTGTATCATAAGTTGCTGGTTTTTTAAATGAAGAGCATATAAGATTCTGATCATCCTTTCACACAAAGTGGTTTAATGAAGACAGCTTACAATCTGACACTGTCACTTTGTGCATAAAGTTATGCAGTGTCAGTGATTAATTATCCAATGATATCTTGCTGTTTAGTGTCGGAAACTGAAGATGTCTGAGGCAGCAGGTTGTCCCTTTGAATTCAGGGCAGAAAGTGCTCAGGTTTGAGGTGGTTCTTAGCACCTTAGTTACTCATTCCATAGTTCAGACTGCTTCCCCCAAAAGTCTTTGTTTCTAAACCATTGATCGTGAGCTTTGCTGTACATTTCTGATATGTTAGAGAAACAAGAGATTAATAGAGTGGGCTTAAGACATTAAAGAACTTGAAAGTAAAGACCAGCACTGAAACAGAGTTGAAATTTTACAGAAATGCAACAAAGACCAATCTGAGGTCTTTGCCGCTTTGTGAGCAAAATAACACCTGAATCCTTAAATGCTACCAATTCTAGGAAAGAGTTAAGCAGAGAATATTAAAGACTGGCATTTACTTAGAAAGGTAAAACTGAGGGAGAAGTCCTCCATCTTAGGATGAATTTATTATCTACCTTGCAAGCGAGTGTTTTTACTGAGTTATTTTTCATATCTTGGCACTTCAGGATTTTTGTCACAAAATTTTGAAAACTTCTGCTGATATAGGGAGGACTTTTAAAATCCTTTTGTAAGTAAAGAATGAAATACCAACCCTAACAATTTCCTTAGTTTTACCTAGTCTTCATTTTATTTCTCTTTTTATAAATTCTTTTCTTCTACATTTTCTTTGTTTACTTCTTTTTGTTAAAAATAAAACTTTTTAAATTAATTCTTTTCTTCTTCTTAACTGTTCTCTCTGTATTTCACCAGTCTGTTAAAATGACTTTTGTGTGCATTCAAGTTGGGAAAGAAGTATTTAACACTTTAAAGGAAATTCCAATATCTGCTTTAGAATTTCATATTTGAAGGCCTAAAGAGATTGTTATAGTTAACAAATTGAGAAAACACAAGTTACTAAGTTACTCCCATCTTGAAATAGAGTTCAAGAACCATGCATTCTCTACTGATTTAAAAAAAAAAAAAACAAAAACAACAGACATTTCTGACAAAGATGATCTCAAGTATTTTAGATAAGTATATACAAGAAAAGTTACTTAAGCTGAGATGTGGAAACAAGCTTTTAACTTTCATTTTACCAAACTTTTTTTCTAGGAAATATTGACAAAAAGGTTGAAAGAGTTCTTTGAGCAGGACAGAGAACATTAGTGTTACATGCTTTATTTGCTCTGCACAAATTAAAAATTAAGGTATGTTCTCCCATCTTCACCACTTCCTCCGTGGTTGTCTGAGAAAAAAAAGAAAGACTGCAGCTTTCCTCATTCTCATTTAGGCTTCAGCAATGAGAAATGAACTATCTGTGAAACAATGATTAGACAGAAATAGGGAGGAGAAAGATGGCAGTTGGACCCAAGGAATAATCTTGTACATACTTCTACTCCAGTGCTGCTATCTTGCACAAGGAAGAAAAATCCCATTCTATTCGTTTTTTTTTTTTTTTTTGGACTATATTAGGATCTGATGATCAGGCTGTGAACAAAACATCAGTCATCCACTAAACTCTGAATGAAGTCTTCTCTTCCATGCTAGGCTGCCATTAGTTTTTGCATTTTAGTTGTCACAACTTGGCAGGTGCTACTGCAGGTGGCTCTTAAATAACAGGCATGCTTCCTTATAAAGCTGGAAGTAGTAAGTCTGAGGTACAAAGCTCTTAAAGATAGGAATGGAATTAGGGCTTCTGCTCTCTGATGAAATCAGGACAGAACTTCCTTTTTATAAAGGAAGACTGGAGATCCCACTGACTATGGCAGCATTACATCAACTCTATAGCAGCAGTTCCAGAACCTATAAGTCACAAGGAAGAAGTTTAAGTGACTTCAAAGTCACATATTACACCTCACTGTTGAAGTGATGCAGTTCCAAGTAAGTGCTTATATGACTACAAACTATTTCCACAAACAGATAATTTATTTGAATTTTATCTTGCTTTTTATGTCTTTCTCTGCTTTGATCAATCAGCCTTATGTACTATAACAATTTTTTATTTTTTTTTTTTAATGCTTCCACTCTCTGTGCACCTCTGCATTGGACAAATGCCCCAGCATAAGTTTTATATGAAAAGTGAGGTCCAGGCTACTCAACATTAAAGGATCTCCAATCCTTTGGTAAGATGAAAGACTATTGTTCTGATTCATTTGGGTAATTGTCTTCTGTAATCAGTTTTTCTCCTGCAGTTTCTAAATGTGTGTAGTATTATATCTGTTTTCTTTTTCAAAATTACTGCCTTTTCCTTTGTACTGTTTGGCAGCCATGTTCTTGAAATTAGCTGCAGATTCCTAAAGAAATAGATGTACTTATAGATAAAGATATATGTGTCATACCTGCCTTAATCTACACTGGCTTATTTAACAAAAATTAAATAATATGACAAATAAGTTATCATGTTATCTGGAAAAACTGATCCCCTCAGACCAGTGATATGACACAGTACAGTGTGAGAAAAATTACAGCACAGATTGTCCCAGGTCTGCCTGCTGAGAGAACATGTCTGCAGCCTCTGACACTGTTTCTCTTCATTCTTTTACCACAGCTAAAACTGAGACGGAAGAATGAGAATGAGAATTTAACTTTTATTCAAACAGAATTTATACTAATTTTTCTTTCATGAACCATTTATGTAAGTGAAAATAATATATATGGAGGTACTTGAATTCAAGATGAGCAAAGGATTCTGTTTCCCAGAAGAATCCACCTACTTTCTGTTAAAATCAGCACATCTATTAAAAAAAACAACCAACCAAAATCAAAAAAACCCAAAGCAAATCAATTCCTTTTCTTGTACTAGTGATGGTGGCCATAAATTAAAAAAACACACTTCCTTTCAGCAGCAGCTGAGAGGAGTTAATTTGGAAAAGTTTCTAAGTCTTGCTGAGTTCTGAGGTAACATTTGTAATTTTTAATGTAATTATTTTTTGGCATTTATGAGAAATACTGCCAGCATTACTTACTGGACAGTGTCTCTCAGCAAGGAAACTTTAGAAACCTTGAAATTTCCCAGTACTCTGTTGAAGAAACATGTAATATTTTCTTTTGTTTCTTATTCTTCTGAGAAGATGGAAGTCACACTGAGTTTGGGATCCAAATACATTAAAATCTACATTACTCAGAAAAAAACAAAGTACAGTTATTAAATCCAGGAAATAAGAATTTCTCTCCATCAGCATAAGTATATTGAACTATTCATGCACGATTTTCAGTGATGAACAGTTCATATTATGATTAATTGACCACATAGTTTTAATGTAGGTTTAAACCTCACTGTTTATTTTTTTTATTAGCTTCAGTAACATCCTGTGCTTCTGACAGTCATCTTTCCTGTGTAATACACTTACAGTCACAGGGTTTAGATATCCATGTGGTGGTGCATTTACCTCTCCTTTCAAGCAGAAGAAAGTTTGTGGTTTTAGTTTATTGACTGATGAGGTGAACTTTTGTACCATTCAGACACACCTTCACCAATTGGTATTTATGAATTCTGATGAATGATTTTGATTTCATTTAAATGAAGTTAAACTTCACTAATCTCATAAACATTAATCTCACAATACCCTGGTGGTGGCCCCACTGAATTTAGTGGCAAAACTGCAAGTGAAACCAATAGTTGAAACAGCTGAAAGAAAAAAAAATCTCGTTAACTGGAAACATTTAAAATTTGGTTCCAGCCTGAATGTACTCTAGGGAGATCCCACAGTGCTGGCTAGTTAACCAAGTGTCTGGAAATGCTAGGGTCACCAGCCTGCTTTCCAAGTGCTGTGACAGAGCTCTGTAGCAGGGAGAGTTGGGGCTCCCACTGCTCTGTGGTGGTGAGAATAGGTGCCCTGGAGCAACGGGGTTGCTGTGGAGCCAAAGGCCTTGGGAAACCCAGGGAACCACTCCAGAATTGGATATCCCACAAGTGCTGATGGTGATGCATGAGGAACCCCAGAAGATTCCACAAATGTATACCAAGTTTCATGGACACCCTTCATCTCATTTACCTAATGTTTGCACTTCAGACAGCAAGTCAGCATTTTTCAAGATAATCCTGTTTCACTGAACAGTAAGGCCAGATCTTATGCTATAAGCACCTCAAAAAAAGGTCCCTGATGGTCTTCTTACACAGTCAAAGTAGAGCATATTAAATCCCAATATCTTTCATGGTTTAATGAAAGGCACCGGCTGATATATTCATCTTCTAATTTTAAAAATATTGTTTAAAAATATATGGTTTTTTTCCTAGTTTGAACTAATTGGATTGTGATGATATACGCATCCAAACTTTGTTGCAGGGTACATTACTGGAGTTCAAATACTGGAGTCCAGTTTTGAGGAAAGATATGGAATTTTAGTTTGGACCAGTCTATCACAGATGTGAAGCCACCGAACAGGAAACAATCTGGGTTTTAGTGTAGCTAGACTGCTCTCAGTACTTTATCAGGTAGTTTAAGCTCAGGTTCACCGATGAGGACATTACATTGCAGTCACATTGTCTGAAAACTGGTTAGAGAGAGACTTTCGTATTCTGTTTTGTATAGAACCATCACTTGTTGATAATGACTTTTGGGACTCCAAAGAACTATTACTGTACAAGTAATAACACTTCCCACAGAGCATCAAGCATCTCGTATTCTCAGTAGTTTAACTACTTTTGATATAGCTCAAAATCTTTGTTTATATTACTTTCTACCAATCAATACCCCAAGCAGCATTTACTTTTATAACTTTTAAAGACTTTCCACTGTAAATAGAAAAAAAAATGCTTATGATACAATCTCCAGTGAAGAGCAATGGCATATTATAAATATCTCATAATTAATTATTCAATTAACACATAATGAAAACTGATTCCTTTCTTTAAAAGTTCAAATGAAATTGAACTTGTGATTTTTTTTTTCTTTTAATTTGAAAAAGAGCTCTCTTTTTTTTTTTTTTTTTTTTTCTTTCTCTTTCTTTCTTTGCAGTTGTCTTGGGCCTGGAATGGAAATGAACATTGGATACTTCATCCAAATTCAACAGCTAACAGGAAACACTTGAAATTTTGTGAAAGTCAGCTCTGGTGAGATGTGACATTGCACAGAGAAAAACCCTAAGACACATATATTAGTGTAAAGGAATTTTTTATACTTGTACCCATTTAAACAAAAATGGGGGTGTGTTCCTCAACAGGATAAAATAGTTCACCTCTTAGATAAGACTGTTTCATTTCTCAGTCATTAATAGACGGAGATATTAAAAGAAGCCAAGAAAATAAGAAGACTCGAATACTCAGCTTGGAAGGAAATTTAGAACTCAGGTCAGCACCACGAATATTTCTGAGCAATGCAGTGCAAAAAACAGCTTTTGTATTGACTTGAAGAGACACCTCGTGCATTTTTTAAAAGGCAACAAAATATGTAACATCATGCGATATATATGTCAATGAAGCACTAAAGGTATCTGTATTCTTTTCAGCTTTTTCTTCCTGTCTGTATTCAGGCTAAAGGTATACTCTATACCTAAGCAAAATCTCATTTTCATTCCTGATTTCATCTGCTTTGAAGACAGGATTAGAAAATTTATGTGCCTTCAAAATAAATAAGGGATATTTCTCTTGGAATCCACTATCACAATAGATAAAATATCTGGATAATTTAGCACACCACAAAAACAAAGAGAAAGGAGAGATTATCCTAACCAAAGTATTACTTCTCAAGATGGAGCTTTTGTCTCACCTCCTGCAGTTAGCTGGTACACTAACAGAGAAGTACGTGACTTTTCATGAGTTACTCACAGCCCTGTGCCAGCTCCCTTTATGTTGTCACTGCAGAGAGAGAGGCCATACTTTGATGAGCATCAAGAGGGAATCATATTGAACTCAGCTTTTCCAAAAGACATTCTTCTGGAAATCTGTGGGCATCAGGGAGAACATTTGGACTCTGGAGAAAATGTTGCAAACGCTGACTTGAATTGTCAGAACATAACCATAGTTGAATAAAGAGCGGAAAGTCAAGGTTGAAGAAAATAGCATGTCCAATTATGTGTATTCTTCTGGAAGATAATTGAAGGACAGCAAGTTCCATTTTCTAAATATACTCAGAGACAGAGAGAAGTGGGCTAAGCTCCTTCCCTCCAAAAAAATAGTGATTTCAAACTCATTTGCAAATAAATGATGCTTGTCTTTCAATCTGCTTTTAAGTTCAAATGCAGCTGTGATTTCTCATGACTGACTTGTGTGATTTGATTAAAATCTAATTTTTTGAATATGAAAGGCTCTGCATGAAAAATGTCTGTATTTTCTTCACAGGTTCTTTGGAGTATCTTCCTGATACTTCTCTTAAGGGACCAGCAGATGCATCTGCCTTTATTTTTCAACTATTTTCTCAAACTTACAAAAATACCAGATTATATAACTGAAAAACTGTCCATGAGGTGTTTTAAAGGGAGTCCAGAATACTTTGGGGGAATCCAGGGTAAACATTGTTTTATTATTTATGCCAGAAGAAATTATTTCTATCATTCATTCATTCAGCATCTGAAAAAAGACTGAAAATATTTCTTCATGGCTTCTTTAATTCTGATAGGTTTTGCTGCATAAACTTATAATGTGACTTTTCTAGAAAACTAGTGCACCAAATACAGTGACTGTGCTAAAAATTATCTCAAGCGATTATCTAAATAACACAGAGGTTTAGCAGTCTTGAATATTCATCTATTTCATTCACTTTTAGGTGAACAAAGGGGGAAACCTCAGTATAGTTATAGAATTAAATGTATCCTTTTTTTTTTTTTTCTCTAAAAAAAAAAAGACATTTTCTTAACAGGTACAATTTTTGTTTGAATTTTTGTCTCCATGTTGTAATGACCTGATACTTTAATTGCTGTGTTTTTCTTTTTTTCAGGGCTGAATATTAAAGTTCTTGTCCTAGTTTTTATTACATGAAAACATGTGGACTTAAATCTTGTTGACTGGAATGGACTTTAAGAATAGCAAGAAATAGTCTTTCAGTTTTTCCTTATTTGTTGCACATGGGAAACAATTCTTTGCAAAAGCAGAATGTTTATAACATATATATGGACAGAACCTGATTTTTGTGCAGATGAGTTATATACATTTTAAAAATATTAAAAGAAATATATGTGGGTTTGAGGGTTCTCATTATGTTTGAATGTATCCTTCCATAAATCTACTATATGAATTATGGTCATAATTCACAAAAGCACAGAATTATAAGAAAATAAACAAGAAATGTAATTAATTTAAATATGGAAACACTCATTGTGCTTAAGAGATTTCTAAAAGTTCATACATTGCTACAATTTTGACTGAAGTCTCTAGTTAGTTTGAAATTTATTTGTTTGAATGTCAGTCATATTTAGTATTATATAATGTATATTATATAACTGATCCTTAAGCTTCCCTCAAGTTTATAATTCTAGTTACTGTTTTTAACAGTAGGTCATCACTGAGTCTTAATAAAAAACTTCCAATAAAGAGTCCAAATAAGCTTGTCTGGAGAAAAAGGAGAGATCCTAAAATTAACAATGAAAACAGATAACAAGAGAACAGATGCTAATATACTGGAAAGACTAAAGCCTTGAAAAGAAGCTTGGAGTCTTTCTGAAGTTTGGTATATAGCAAACAAACTGTCCTTGAAAAGGGAAGGAGTGACTTCACAGTATATTTACTATATATTTTTGTGTACCTTTAGTAACTGTGTAATTTATGACAGTACCTTGACATTGCTTCTATATTACCACTAACGCTTGCTTACTAGCCAAGTTGTGACACAGAAGAATTTCTTAACTTAAATGTCTCTCATCTCATTTATAGAGTCAGTTCTTTGTGGTAGTTTTCCAAATTTCATGAGACAAATATGTACTTTTTCTTTTATTTGTGTTACAACAGTGCATGAAATTTACCAAACCCAACTGGCTAATCCCTTCAAAGGCATACATGTTAAGTCCTTGATTGTGCTTTACTCTACTTCCATCTGGAAAGAAGCATTTAAGTACTTGTGACTTGATTATTTATAGAATGTTGTTTTCTAGTCAGCCTGGAAGTTGCAACAGAAATGTTCTTAAGACTCTGACTCATTGGGGCTTGTTGAGTAACAGGTAATAAACAGGATACTGCTAATATTGTACAACACACTTACTCTTAAAGTAACATTTTAAAAAACACAGTTTTCCTCCCTTCTAAGAAAAGAGATTGACATATGTTCAAAAAAAAAAAAAAAAAAAAAGAGGCAATGGTCCCAGCGAAGTCAGGGTTTTTTTTCTGCTATGCTGATGGTGATTTGAAAATTTCCATGTCTCTAAACACTGTGAATATAAACCAGCTTTCGTAGACAGGGCCACAGGCTATTTTGAGCAGTCATAATCATTACTACTTAACAGTTCCATGTGATCTTTAAATTATTTTGGATTTCTAATTGCACTATCAAAAACACTCCCTGTAAAAGTCAGATCTATTTAAGAAGGTTTAACTGTCTACTTGCATAGGTAATAAACAGTGGAAGAGGGATTATAACTCTTCGAACTGAAGGTGAAATATGACAGTATTAACAAACTAGGTATTTGCATTTTTAAATGTGTATTAACTAAATACCTAGAACTTTATAACTCCAGAATTTTATTAATTTTTGCAGTTAGCAAGAATTATTAATAGATATGGAAACCTTGAGGCCAAATTTTGAGTATATTGAAACCAAAGAAGAAAGTTCCTTACCTCCAGTGGCAGAATGATTGAAACCCAGCTGTTTATGCCATCTTTTATCCTCTGTGTAGGTACTGTACTGGTAATAGTTTTTCTCACTTTCCCACATTGCCTGTGCCAAGGCATCTTGGTAAATTTTGAGATATAAAGTGATGCTTCTACCTATTTTAATAACTCTTTGTGCATTAAATCTCTTTCTTCTACCTTTTGGGAGTTTTCTTTAACAAGCAAACAATAAGAAATGTCTTGCTTTTTCAGAGTAGTTTCAAGATTTACCTAAAACTGAAAACTAAAGTAAATGTTATGACAAAGGTTTTTAATATATTTTGTGTTTTGAACTATAAAATCCAACTTTCTTTGGAGACTTTGTACATCAAACTAGCCTGTGATTTTTAGTATTGCATATTCGTTAAAGATGTTATAAGTAAGGTGATAAGTAGTGTTTAGAAAAGCTTTAAAGTATGTGGTCAGATACTTCCTCATACTTTCTCCTTCTCAGAGGATGCACTGGATATTGCATAACGCTTTTTTAGAACTATTTATTTTTCTTAGAGGAGAGTGTCTATGAAGACATAAACACAAAGAGACCAATTAGGACCACACACTCTGGAAAAGAGAAGAACTTGTTCAGCAAAGTTTATTTTCTGTGATTTTGGTTTAGACATAAAATATTCCACAAGATTAAAAAAATAATTTAGAGATATGCAAAGGACAGCTCAGCTTTTTATTCTGGATCAAAGAAAGGTTCTTCTTAAAAATGACTGCATTATAGAAGCTCCTTCTTTCTTTCTAGTGTGTATGCAGACTAACAGATCTTACTGCATCTGTGGCCTGTACATAGTTAGTGCAGCGAAATATAATACGACTGTAGCTCAAGAATATTCAGCTGTTAGTTCCACCAGAAACAATTAATAGTAAGGTTTGACTATTTTAGCAGCTGAAGTCTTTATCACTAATACTAATGTTGATCTTACTCTTGCAATTTCTGAACTTCTTTGCATAGAACTGGGAAACTGTTAGAGGTGTGATTCTGTGTTTCTGAGGTTTCTAGTGATAACAATATCATTTAACATTTTTGTGCTCTTTTGAACCAGAAGTGAATTTGTGGAGTTTATATACAAGTTTGGTCATTTTGCCTGAGAAGGAGAAATTTAAAAATCTGTTAGTTTTTTTAATATTAATAAACACAGTATCAGATTTGTCTTTGGTAACTATTCTGTCAGCAACAGAAGACATCTGTCAATATTAAAATAATTTTCTTTGCAATTAAGCTCTAACATATTTGTAAAGGTAGACATTATTGCTGACCTATTCTATAATAACACTAATTCCAGTAAAAACTGGTATTTTGAGATAACTTGACTCGACATAAATTTTGAAGACTACATTTTTTAATATCTTCAGAGTTCTTATATTTTCCTAGACTGCTAGATACAGTCTAAAATTTAATAAAATGCACTTCAAAGATGTAATATTCAAATTCTTTTTATATAGTGCAGCTCCAGTAGAAAATAGTTAACAGTACTCATAAAAAAATGTTTTCATCAGTATTTGACAACACAGGCAAAATTTCATCAATCTTTCAAATTGTTTACTCAGATGATAATAATGTTATTCCAAGTTGTTCAGGTAGCCTATCTAGTGATCACAGTAGGTTGATTGTTAGGTCAAAAACTGACTTGCTATGTCACCCTCCAATTAGACAAAATACATCTGATGTAAGCTTTGGTTTGAATTATCACTCACCTGACAGCTTAAAATTAAAGTGATTTATTAGGATTGTATTTAAGAAGAAAGACTATTAGGCCTTTCACTGCTGCCCCCCCCAGAACAAACCTATCTGATTTTTTGAAGACACAAGAGATGTCTTCCAAATCAAAATGAGTTGTCTTTCTGAGATCTTTCAAAGTACCTGAAGGAATAATGTTCCCTTACTGAAGGTGTCAAAGATCTTTTTCTCCAATTTTTTTCAGTAGTACCTAACTACCTTCCACAGGGCATCGTACAAGGTACAATATGTTCACAGTTTCCCCTTCCTTTGTGATGATCTCATTTTAATTAATCCTGTTTGAGAGCTCATGCAATGTCCAAAACCTGACTGTTCCTTGAGCTTTTTCACAATACTTTGTCTCTTACATGGGTAGAGGGGTCAATTCAGAGTTGGCTGGGAGGACAACAGTAGCTTAGTCTGTATAATTCAGAGTTGTAATGCATCTGTAAAAAGCCTCATTATTGCTCAAACAGTATTGCAGAGATGATGTGACTGCATACATAACCCTAAACATTAATCTTGGCTAGATTAGTGTTCACCTCGCACCTGTAATAGCAACACAGTCAACTCCATAGTATCATGTTGTATGTTCACATTCTGAAACAACTGCATTCCTTTAAATTCTGTAAGTGTTTTCACAGTAAGAGCATTTTACCATTCTTTCTCTATTCTGGAGTCTTAATAATGCTTTTTTAGGATTGTTCAATTCCTCCATAATGTGCTTAAGAAAAATTCGTGTTTCCAGTCATTTTAGCCTACAAGACAGAAACTTTATGGGAGATCATGGCAGATTTATCATGTCCCAGCTTCCTCAAAGACAAACTCTATTCAGGCTACGTGCAAACTTTTTCCCGAATTCTTTTGGGATTTTACCTAAACTTCATAATGCATTCACCACATTTTCTCCTAAACCCAGCTTTTCAGCTTCACTATTTTGAAATCCTAAGTGGCATATCTTTTAACTTAAATAAAACTAAGGTAATTAACTCTCTTAAAAGCTATATATTTCATTTGTAGATATTAGAAGAGATGAGCATCCCAAGTGTCCCCAAACTCATGCAACCAGGTGTCAAAACTCAGGAGGCGGCACTATTAGTCAAATGAGAATCATGATGGCCGTTTAGTGGTTCTCCCACCAGGGCACATGCAGCCTTTGTTTTGGAGAGGGCAGCTGTCTTCTTTTTTCCTTAAATGTGGAGGGCAGCTACTTGGTAGTGACTTGAGATAACAAACAATAGTGTTCTCCAGTGTAAAAATTTGTTTCATTCTACACAGGTATTTCTTTTCCAATAGTTCAGGGTAGATACAGTTAAAAGAACAGAAAGCCAATATAAAGCTCAGACTCATTGCTGTATCCCACAGCACACTGTCATTTTCCACTTCAGAATGAAGAATGTTCTTGGCCTGTGCTTTGCAAAGAAAGTAAAAGAGAGGTGTTGTGATCACCTCTGTGCATACTTGGGATGGGGTGGTAGCGCACTACTTAACAGTTAAGGTCTCAAAAGAGGCTGACCAGAATATTCTCAGCATATTTTTGAGCCCGTGATATGCACAAATGCTGAGTGTACAACGCATCTCAGAATGGCGGTCACCATAGGGCAAATAACTGTTTCTTTTAATATTATTAATGTCAAGTAAGTCTCAAATCTTATTTCACTTATACAAGCATAACGATTCTGGAATGAGATCAGATTTTGATCCAAAATCCAATCGACCGCAATCATTTGATCAGTTACAGCTGAAAATTGAAACCTACAGGCTATAGACACATAAAGTGCAGATCTCAGTTATCTTCTAGATGCTCATATTTGTATGGATGTTTTAGCCTTTGATAGAAAGGGAAGCAAATAATTTGTCTAAACTTTGAGTTCACATGTAGGACACAATTTCCTTCTACTTGAGTGGATCAGTGTACAAATAAGAAAAATGTGAACAGACCAGGAGGAAAAACTTCTATGCTGTTTCTGCACTGAGATGTGTGAGTATACTACTTTTAAACCTCAGGAAATTGTGCCGGGTGGGGAGGGGCTTTATCTGTTTTTCAATTATAAACTGCATAAATATTTTCCAGAGGTCAGATACTAAAACTTGTAAAACTATTTCTGCCCAGATACTACCACTTAAAATGAGAAAGATAATTTACTAAGGGTAAAAACTACACATTTGTACCTAAATTTTTAAATGGTAATATGGCAATAAAAGTATCCAAGAATCATAGATGCTTTAAATTACATTTTAGGATGGAATGTAGTCTTCTTTCAACTGTTTTATAACCTAAAGTTACTAAGAGTTGGGTTTGTCAGGAGTTGCCAGACCTGTATCTTGAAATAGGACAACCTACAGCCTATTCAGAATTTCAGTATGGCCTGATGCAAGGTTTTGCTTGTAGCATGAGTTGGCTACAAAATTTGCAACTAACTTTACATCCTGAAACCTACACCTTGCCTGAGAATATTCAGCTTTGAATTCTTTTTTTGTTTCATTTCTAGTCCTTATTCATACATAAATATAGATATTTTCATAATGGTGATTGAAAAGTATTTTAACTTAATCCAGTAACATATGTACAAAAATCTTAAAAGAACGGTAGTATATTAAGGTTATTTCCTTAGAAAAATTATTTGGTTATGTATGTGCATTTTTTAAATGGTTTCTCCATTTTTATCTGTAACTTAAATTTCATTTCACATATCCAAAGATCCAACCTATGCTTATGTGTATAATATGTGACAGAAAAATTCACATGCAATTCAGAAATTCAAATGTGTGAAGGAGATGCAAAGGCAGGCCCAAGTATGTTAAAGTGTAAGATTTAAATTATCATCTAGTCTTAGGGGAAATTGATTGGCAATATCTATTGGGAGATATTTAATTAGTGAAGAACTAAAGTGAAACAAGAGGCTATGTGAAGGATATGCTTCTTCCATTTTTAAAAGGCAAGAGAAATATCAGCAATTGTTCTGAAAATCACTGAATTGGAGTGCAAGAAAGGATATCAATGTATCTTCTGGTCCATCCCATTGCCTTGCCTACAGGTGGAGTTAAGAGGTATTTAGATTGCATTTAACAATATTCTATAACACAAACTTTATAACCTCCCCAAATGAATCTGTTAAATTGCTTCATAATAATTACTTTGAAAATGCTGACATTTTACCTTCCCCCCCCCCCCCCCCCCCCTTAGGTTTATACTGAATAACGTTTGCTACAATTTATGTCTGTTACCCCAAATCTTATTTCCTTTAGACATGGAGAACAGCTTATTCTCTTTCTGCTTGAAATGTCCTTTTATGTATTTGAAAAATAGTTGTGATGACCCTCCTCACCATCACAGTCTTTTCTGATGCACCTTGTTCTTCTTGCTCTCTGCATGTCATTGTATTATTTATTCTGTATTTGTCTTTGCACAGAAATATACAGACCTTTCTATGTTGTTATCATCACTAATGGTGAAAAGCACAATTTATTATTCCATGGCTTGCCCATAGCTTCTTTACAGACCAACCTATATACTCTTTCACATATGTGGTAGCCAGGAGGAAAACAGTAAAACATAACAATGTTCAAAATACTCTCCTTTTCTGTAATAGATGTGCTCATCAGGTTTAACTAAAAGCGTTTACATAAATGTGTGTCTAGTAGAGTGGTCTGTTCTTTAAGACTCAGAAGAACACGGTCTTCACATCATTTACAAAGTAAAAAAGGAAAGGTCTGCATTGGTTCTGCCACAGCTCTGATCAGTTGCTCCCTTTCAAAAGGCCAGAACAAGAGGTCCATGGGTCAGGTACTGAAATGCTCACTGCAAAGCTTGTGTTCTCATTTATTTAAAAGTGTGAGTTCCTAAATATTGACACTATTTCCAGAGATAGAACCAGAACACAAAAATTTTCTACGTGCTCAAAAAGCAAGACTTAGCACTGAAGGGATAAAGCTGATTGAAAACACTGTGAACACAGGTCTTTCTTCCTACTCATTCCTATTACTTGTAATCACTCTCTAGTCTGAAGTATTTTTCCTCCCTAGAGCAAAACCACTCCTTATGTGGCCTGGCCTCCACCATAGATTCTACCACTTTCGTTTATTCAACACTTCTTTAGACTAGGGCAGTCATTTCACTTCCATATGTGTTTAGTAGAGCCACAACCACCTTCCTGTCCTCTCTGTAGATTTCCTTTATACTTAATTGTGCTTTAAAAGAACTTTTCTTGTTTTACTGTCAGTTCAAAATGTAACCAAAACCAAGAGGGCCACCAACATATTTTATAGAATATGTATATATATATATATGTAGGTTGTATAGAATTTAACTTCTGGTACTGAATTGCATGGGTTTCATCTGAAGTGGGATTCACTTGTAAAGGTAGTCAGGGGACGTGGGGAAGGGGGAACAGGAAGCAAAGAGAGCTGTAGTTTCTATTGACTCACACCCAACAACAGCAAGACAAATTTTGTGTCACTTACTTCTTATGGTGAAGAACTCTGCTTGACAAAGAACTGAAAAGGACCTCCCCAAGTACCTCCTAATCCTATGAAAGAGAGAAATGTAACGTGTTAGTCAACTCCAGGCTTTTCCTCAAAACTTACACACAGGGAAAATGAAAAATTCAAATAGCATGCCATTGAAGTCCTCCTTTGGATATACACAAGCATCCTCAGTGTCAGCTGAGGTTTGTGTTTTGTTCTTTTGATCCTGCAGTTTCCCGAATACAGGGCCTTTTGTGAAACAGCAAAACTGTAGATCAACTTCCACTATGTATCTGTGGCCCAGCTGTCAAAGAAAAGAGAGATGTCTCTCTGAAGCTCACTTCCTTTTTTCTCTAAGCATCAGTTTTTCCAGAAATCTCTAGACAGATTATACTACAACAGTTCTCTTTGGCATGCCTCTGCTGCACAGCATTTGAGCTTGACTGCCAAATTTACTCCACTTTTGGAGTCTTGCACATGTAGTTACTCTTGGGAAACCCCAACTAAACAATTGGCATTTAATTTTCTTGGCAATCAAGAGCTCTATAATCTGAGACAGACTTCACTACTGTATTGAAGGTGGTGAGCTGTCCTTTATTGGAAATGTAATGCAAATACTAGACTGTAAAATTATGTTCAGAAATTATATAAAATGTTTGTTAATTTTATTTCAGTGAATGAGAATGTGGGAAAGAGAGAGCTGTCTTCCACTGTTACATGAGAATTTTTATTGGAGAGTATGGTTTACTATAGACTTTATCTCCACTTAAAGACAAGTGAAGTAAACTCTTCCTTCCTTTGTATAATATGTTGTAATCTCTACAATATTTCTGATATTTGTGGAAAAAATTTTTGCAAATTTATCTGTGTTGGCAACTGAGCCTATGAAGGGAGCAGTAAGACTAGCTCGTCATGGGTATTTTGGAAGTTACACAGAATTTAAATTCTTTTATATTCTCATCCCACCCAATTATCTACACCCCCCACCCCCAGCATGCAACTTGTGTAATAAGTAGAGAGATGGTGCTGCAAGAGCTACAGTATGTTACTGCTTTCTGTTAGTGGATTTGGATTCATTTTGACAAGCATGTCCAGAAGCCATAAAGATGCAACACAACATATTCTCTCCTTTTAGTGGTTAAAGTTCAGCATTTCTATCTATGTAGACAGTGTTTTCCTCTCTTATAACCTCCTCCCTTAAACCTAATTAATGGACTAGCCCATAATTATATGTGCTTCCTATTCCGGTAAAAGGAAGGAAACTTCCAAATCAGATGGACGTCAATTGGGCTGCAACTTCTGTTAAATAAAAGTGTATCTACAGCAGGAAAATCTTTTCTATTGCCAAAACATCGATAGGAACTGGTCTTCCTCTCTTTAATGGGCAATCTAAAGGTCAAGAGCCTGAATGGAGACAAATGCTGACATTATGCCTGATGATTGCTTTGTTGATTTAAAACGTAATACAGGAAGTCACTGAAAGCTGCCTGCAAGCTGATTATTACTATTCCATTGCTGTCCCGTCCCTCCCCCCCCCCCCCCCCCCCAACAAAAATCAACAACATATAGATATATTTGTCGGGAAAATAATAGTTATAAGGAAAAAGTTCTAAGAAATAATTTTCTCATGCAGTGCAGTGAAAAAAATTGGTTTCCTTTCCATACAGAGTTATATATAAATCTGTAAAGGTTTAGAGTAAATGACAATCAGAAAATTTTAAAATTGCCATTATGTTGGATTATGCTCATGCAAATCTAAGAGCAACAGTAGATGAAGTGATCATACTGGTTTAAATATTTTAAAAAAATAAATGTACTGAAGAGTTTCCTTAAGAGAAAATATTTGTAAAAGATAATTTTTTATTCACAATGTTTAAATAAATTTTATTTTGAAATAAAGAAGAAAGATAATTTAGTATCAAGGTCTTTCCAGACTTCATCTATATTTAGTCACTCCCTAGGCTACATTAAGCTTTTTTTATGAGTTGGCCCCATCAATTTCATCCCTGCTACACAGAGTAGCATCACATAAATTCTTGTAGGATTTTCATAACTGCGTTAGTTTTACTAGCTCACCAGGTAACTCCAGGAGTTTCAGTATTGCTTTGGGGGAACCACATTTTCAATAATTAATCACTTTTTATTTGATGATGCGCTCCTTTGTAACTCCATCTTATGCCTGAAAAACACTCACCATTTCCATTATTTCCTCACTTCCTATTCTAATCATGTCCAATTCCACACCCAGAATGCCAGGAACAAGTCTCTGAAAAAGTGTTTTCAAGAGTTTTTGACCTCTTTTCAAACCTCATTAAGTTTCAGCTGGAATTACACTGTCATTCACATTAGGAAAATCAAGTACTATAAGAAGAGAAACTCTGATAAACTCCACAGTTCCTGCTATTTGTCCCAGTAACATCCTTTGTTAAGGGAGCAGTGGCCTTTTTGAATACAAATGAAACAGAAGACCTATGCATAAGATTATCACAGATTAAAGAAGCTTCATTACCAAGGACAGACCCCTGCTCTGGGATCACGTTAGCTCTACTTTAGTGCCTGCTTGCCTCTGGTTACCACTGAGTTTTGAAAATGAGTAACAAAATTTTGGGTTTGGGTGCATGACCAAACGTATAATTAAGATGTACATGGAACTCATCTGAATCCCTGGTCTTTCCATCCAAATCAAAAGCAAGGCATTCAATTATTTAGTAATTAATATGCTAGTTCCACAATATGTCTTCTTTCATATGGCAAGCTTGGGAAAAGCTTTCATACACAAACCATTGCTGCTTCTCCCTCATCCCCCAAATTAACACTGTATTTGGAGTTCCAATTCAGCAGGGACAATTTTTTGTTTAAAATGCAAACTCCAGTCTTATAGACCAGAAAAGTCTAGAAACTTCCATATTTTTGTCTATTTAATGTTCTCATAATAATGTATTAGGTTTTATTAATTTTTGGATGTGTGAGTTAGGTGTGTTTATAAAGTCTTCTCAGTTTTTTTTAAGACGATAGAAAATAAGTCATACAGCTTTGAGACCTCCCAACTTCACTTTGAGTCTACACAGTTCTTCAGTTAAATCTGATAATAAGCCCAAATGATAAGCAACAACTTGGTGCAATGGGACATACTGCTGTACTCTGAAAAGTAGAGATTGGACTTAGGACTGCTAGAAAAAGCAGAGTTTCTTTGTGCAGGGGAAGGAAGAAATGAGACAAGGTTCTTTTGTAGTTGGAATCTCAACATACCTGTATTCTTTAAGTGCTTTGTTCATATTGTCCTGGTGAGCTAGCTGACTTATTTGGTGGGGTAATATGAGTTAGGAACACAGCACAGTGAGAAGAAATCCAAGCACTATACCATATTCTTCTCCCTAGAAGTGAAAATTCAGGAGGCCAGGAATTTGTAAGGTATTGCTCTAGAATAGATGCCAGCATGCTAAAAATTTCCCTGTAGCAGAGCATTAGCTCTCTGGGTTCATATGTTGGCTGATCATGAAAGGCCGACAGTTTTCAGAGAGGAAAACCAGTTAATAAATCCACTGCCTACACTTATCTTTCCGAGTATTTCACAGTCTCTCAAATTGCTTGTCTCCCTTTCTGCATGTATTATGCACTGGGAACTTACACAGTCCGAAGTACTGGGCCTGGCTGAGTGCCCTGGCCTCTCCTCTGAAAGACTGCTCTGTCTGGAGGGCAGAGGGCAATGTAGCACAGCCATAGGAGTGTTTTTAACAACTGGGCAATGTTTTCCTGCTCCTTTTCTCAATCCAGCCAGCACTCTCTGGGGGGGTGTGAAATACAGATTGCAATTATAGTCAGATGAGATTTCCCATGATTTGGGGTTCCATGTGCATTCATCATTTTGCATACTTGTTTGGCACTGATGAGCTGTTAATCAAAGGTGAGCTTTTAGTGCGGAAGCTTTCAGGCAACCCTGACATTATAAACATCTGCTTATGCTTTAACACCTGCACACTCACAGTAACCCAGCACCTGCTAGTGTCCATGCAGTGTGATTTATGGGCCTGGTTACGGGATCCTGAGGGCTTTCTGTGATTCCAGCCAGCGGCATACACGGGTTCCAGTGTGCACCATGGTCCCAGGGCCTCATTTGTGCTTGGGCAGTGCAGCTGGAGGTCCCACAGTGATGCGGGTGGGCACTGCAGCTGAGACCCACCTCTCTCATGGGTACTTGGCTGCCACACCTCTGGTGCTGCCATTGTGGTGGTGGTGGGGGAAGCCTGGCAGCACCCCGTGTCAGGGAGCCAAAGGCCATTGGAGGGGTTGAATGCACCGGTCGTGGGGCGTGGTGGCATCATGAAACCCGCTGGCTGAGCTGGCCCAGCAGGGCCACTCTGAAGGGAGAGGCTGCCCCAAGAGGAACCCAGAAGCTTCCAGAGACCCCGCCATGGTGGCATGGGTGGGTGTGAGGGGTTTCCCCTGAGCTCTGCACATTCCCCCCATCTGCTCTCAATGAAATTTACTGTAGCTTGCATCTGACTCCACACTTCTGTGGGTACCATTTGATGGGGTGCTTTGAAAGAGCTGTCAATGAAATTCTTGTCAGGTGAGGAAATGTGCAATGAGCTCTGTTTTTACAAGTTAGATGGTATTCCCCAAAGAGCTTGCCCTGTGTGCATAACCAAAGTGGCACCTCCAAACTTAAGGCTACAGGCCTCAAAGATTTTTAGGCATCCAGCACGTGCCTGTGCACCTGCTTCTGTAGTTTGAGCCCTAGCTGACACACAGTTTTGAGATATTCTGAAAATCTCAACATAGATACATACAAAGCTTTAATTTAGTTTGCTGTTGCTGATACTAAAATGACAATTTTACAAATAGAGCAACTAATTAAGATGGCAATAATCATGTATTTGGTTACCTTAGAATACATGCAGCTGGGCATCTCTCCACAGTTATACCTGCATGGTAGAATCATGTAGTCAACAGGTTGTAGCCTTTTCTTTGTGAGAACTGGGTGTAGAAGGTCTGGTCTTTGTGATTTCAGCACACTGCAAAGTTCTTAATCATTAGCCTTTTTGGATTTTTTTTTTTTTTTAATTAGTCAACCGCTGATTTTGTTTAGCATTAGCACTCATTCGTAATCAGAAGAGCTGTGTGTGATATCTTCTAATTTCAACACTCAAATTATTCTTCACTGGCTTTTGTGACTCAGTATAGAGATTATTAAAAACTGCTTTCTGTATTTTCTAAGGAATTATGAGATTTATTGTGGTTTATTATATAAATGTCTATTAACCCTACATATTTCAGCAAAGTCTATCAATATGTTTATGTAGCTTATTTTTCATGGTTTATTTAATTACAATCTGCCACTAAGTAAACAATGTTTGAGTGACATTAATATCTAACTGGACTGTACAACTTAAAACTCTTCAGAATGGTTGTGAGATAAATGCACCTGCTATTGATTTTTGAGGATTTTTCTTTTCCTAGCTTTCCCTGTAAAGTTTGCATGAGCCACTGCTTCTAATCAAGTAACTTTCTGGTTTAGAATCGGAAAGCAAATCTCTCTCTTCCTTAAAAAATTTAAAAATCCAGAGGACGAAACAAAGTCAAAGCTATTCTGGTAAGATTCATAAACCTAAAAGCTGGTAAAGCTTGTTAAAATGCTCCAACTAAAAGTTCAATTAGATGTCATTGAAGATAGAGTAGGACTTGTGTAACATAACTCAGGCATCCAAAGTGTAGATAAATTCCTCTTCAAAATAAATTATTGTATTTAGTTACTCTCTAGTTTCCCAACTCAGATAACTAATTTTCTATGCCCCAGCACTGATATTTGAGTTGCCAAAGCATCTTCAACCAAAGGCTGAAGGGCCAACCCAACAGGACACGATCTATGTTCTAGCAATGGACACACCATCAGTCTCAGCCTAAATGGAGAATTCATGGCAACTATGCTGTCTCTAGAAGACAGAGGACTGCTGGCCAGCTGTATAACTCTGACATTGGCTAAAAACCGTTCCTAGGAAGCACTGCCTGCCTTTCATGCACAGTCTGGGGAGAGATCATGTCTCTGGGGAGAGATCATTTCAAGATTTTCTGCTTCACAAGAAGCAGAGAAGGCTGCAGAGTAGGTTTAACGATACCACTCAAAAAGCTGAGGCAAAAAAAAAATGCAGATTGCAGCTGGATACAACAACCTGTGTTTATGTTAACAAAGTGTTCTTCTTATCAAAACAGAGTGGCTACATGCAGACTGCTGGGTGGGAATGGTCCTTGACATCTTTTAAGTATCAAACTCCTCACAGAAATCAATTGATTTTTATCAGTGTAGAAGCATACACTGCAATTGTGTTCCAGTTCCCAGGCAGATTGCCAGACACTCCTGAATTTACTGGCCATTGTGAGTGGTGGGAATAAGGAATGTGGGGGGAGGGAAGATAAATCTGTGAGATTTAGGAATGTAGGGCTGGTTTAGGAAGCTAGTGTAGACCAGAGAATCCCATTCTTCACATTTCAGTGTACTCTGTGGTAGTATTTATATCCTGAAAAAGTTATACAAATGGGCTTTATGAAGGTCTGATCAATGTTTTAGTGAATTCAAATAGCTGGAGTTTTGGACGAGAGAGTGTTTGAGCAGTCCAGCTGCAGTTAACTCTGTTAGAGAATACCCATCAATCCATGTGACAGCTGTCTGCTTTTGGGATAAAAAAGGTTAGGCCTGGAGAAATTTCTCTCCAAACTTTAAAAAACCTGAAGGGAAACAGATCAGCTTGTTTCCTGAGATGAAAAGTTCAGTGTTCAGTTTTCTATATTTTTTAGTAGTGAAGATATTTGAAACCCCTGCATACCAATGCTTCCACCCTGAAGAAAGATCATTAGTTTGAAAATCCTAATCCTGAATCTACTACCTCCAGAATTTTTCCTTTAGTGTTTTGTGGGGTTTCAGGCTACAAAGGTAAGAACTGTATAATATACATTTTATATATATATATTGTAAGTGTATAACATATATATAAGTTCAAGACACATCTGCATGATCCTTTCTAGCGATACAATTTAGTTTTAGGTAGTTCAGCAAGGAGCAGGGAGTTGGACTTGATGATCTTTATGGGTCCCTTCTAACTCGAGATATTCTATGATTCTATGATTCTAATTGATCAGCATCTATCACCTTTTCCAAGTGCAATATGAAAATACAATAATATATTAAAAGAGTGAGAATGTATTCCAAATGTGAAGAGAGAGGACTAAAAACATGTTAACAGATACTTAATATGATTGTTTTCATCAAGGTTAAGTATCTGGCTGAATTGTTCTTCACCATCAAAAACACCTCATTGGCTAGGAAGTGTATCCTTTCCTAATAGGACATATTTTCATCAAGTTGCAAATAAAAACTCACCATCATTTGATGATCATTCATAAATAGAAAAACATCCTCATTTTTTGCTATGCACTTATTACTGATTTCCAAAAATTAAAATATTTTGGGGAAAATGTTAACAGGGAAGCGGGGCAGGGGAGAGAGGGAAGGGATGGAGAAGAGAGAATAATTGTTCCTGTTTGACAGTATTCAAGAACTCTGTTGTTTTGTTTTTTTTTTTTTTCCATTAACTCATGGCCTTTTTTTTAGTTGAAGGCTCTGCAAAAGAGCTTCTAGTCCTCTGGGAACCTGATGGAGCAGCTGCTGTCACTGTGTGAGGAAACAATGCACAGGTGCTGGGAGTGTTTTTCAGATGGCAATTTATAAGCAAATACAGATACCTCCCAAGAGGAATGAAGAGTGTTAGAGATTTTTTTTAATTCTTGTTTCTCTTGCTTTCAGAAGTGATGCTACAGAAAAGTCTGCGCACAAAGGGAACTATTGTAAAGGATTTTAGTTTTCTTCCCATTTCACCTCTTTTTAGTAAATGTTTTTCATGCATTAGGTGATGTTATTTGGATTTTAGTAGGCTACAGCCTGACAAAAATTTCCACTAGTATGGAGGCCAACAGGTGGTGATGAGCTCAGTTTAAAAGTGCCATCTCTGTTTAGCAGGGCCTACATTTTGTGTACTTTAGAGCACTTGCTGGCTTATTCAAACATCTAATTAACCACTGAAAAAGGGGAGGTAGGGGGCAACTATAAGACACAAGTGTGACTGTTAATTGCATTTCCTATAGATGAAATCTCTCAAATTAAAGAAAATATCAGCATAGCCAACATTAACATCCTGAATAACCTCAGCCTATGTGGGTTACCAACTAAACATAATACCAAAACACACTCAGATTAGGGAAGGAAGCTTTATCTCCTTCACAGCATGTCTCTATTCAATTCTAGTGTAGAAACACTAACACATTTCAGTGTCTTAGAAGTCAATCAGTAATCTCACTTGCAATTTCAGATCCTGGATGAAATCTTATCACTAGGCAATTATTTTCCATGTTACCTTCATTTCAGAAAGTATGAGATTGATGCCAAGATTTATTGATTTGTTAATATACTATTTATTAATTTGTATCCATTCCTCATTGTACAGAATTCTATCATTTCTTTTTTGATCCTCTATGAATAATTTTGTTCTTGTCCCATGTAAAATAGTGCAGAATGATATCAGTTAGAACAAAGTATTTAAGTGTGCCTGAAGACCCACTGAAATCAATAACTGCTCAGATACCTAAGCTCAAATGAATGTTTTTGGACTTAAAATGAACCTTTTTGGCTTTCAGTTCTATTCTCTTTGGTTTTAGTGAAGTTACCAATGATATTCCAAGCATGAGGAACAAGGTGAAAGAGAGCCTGGAGTTAGGATAAGAAAGGAATGAAAGAGGAGTCAGAATTTGCATCAGTGGAGTAATGAAAATGGATAAAGGCGATACCAAGTGGTATCTTTTGTGTAAGTTGCAGATTAATTCAGTACATTACCAATGAATTAAATAGTATCTTCTTATTCTGTCTACTAGTTTCTTTCATTTTTCCTCTTTTTTAAAAATATTCCGATTGGCTGGAATTTTCTGGATGAAGGCGTAATACTAAATTGAATACTATGTTCTAGCCAACTTTATGTTACATACAAGAACCTTAAGCTTCAAGAGAAAATCTGATTATAACAGTAATAATGATGGTTCAGAGCTTATCACATAACTGAATTTCAACCTGTCAGGGACTTGTCTGTAAATGCATATCTAACCAGTCTGAAAGCTTGTATACTCTTAGTACATTGTAATCTGACTAGTTCTTTTAGAGGTGTCAGTAAATAAAATAGCTTGCTGTTATATAAACATATATAACTTAATATCTTTTGCAAGTTAAGCATAATTGAATGGATGAGACAAAAAGCATAGTTTCACCTGGTCTGAACAGGTCCTATCACATTTTTAGGACATTTATCTAACAAAAAGCCATTCTTCCCTCAGTTTTCTTGCTTGTGGAATAACTATTAATTCTTAAACTTCTGTGCAAAGTACATTGTAGTGGAGACTATATGTATTTACCATTACCAGCACTGTAGCTTCTGGTAGTTACCACTACATCTAAAGTAAATTTGCAGTTAGATTTTAGGAAACTACTTCTGAGATTAACTCATTCTATAACAGCTCTCTGCCCAGGGGTAGAACCAGGAGCTTGTAACTGTGAGACACAGATTTTCAATTATGAGTTGGAAAATATTTCCCATTTTGACTATTAATTTATCCAGTTTAGTTTCTGGGTTTGAAAAAGGTTGGTTTGGGATTAAAAACACCATAGTATATGCCTTTGAACATTAAAAAATGCCTTTTGTTCCTCTTCATTTTTATAAATACCTGTTTAAACATACATAGCAAATATACACAGCTTGATTAGTAAATATGTCCCTTTTCATAGTAGGTAACAGTTAACATGTTTGTATCTTTCTTCTTGAAATGCTGATCACTCTGGCATTTCCACTACACCGCCTTTCTGCATGTCATGTAAAAGTGTGGAAATATACACAACTGAACAGTACATCTCTCCTTTAACTTTTACATCTTGCTGAGTTGGATAATAAACCTGTTTTCCAAAGAGATATTTTTTGATCTTTACTATAATTTAGATTTATAGATGGCAAGAATATATATTTTCTCCCTATACTGTTCTAATCTCAACTTCTTGATTAGCAGTATTCAGACATGCCCAGCAGAGAGAGCAGAAGATCATCTGTAATTTCCATTCTAAGGTACTGAGTTAATTAATGTTTGGGGGAGAATGAGGTGAAAAAAGGACTGGAAGATAAGAAGTCCAGAAGTAATCTGAGAGATATCAAAATGTAGTCACACACACACATTATGTGACAAAATTCTGTATATATGACTCTTTGCCTGTGCTTTATGCTAGAGAGGTAAAGGGGACATTTTAAATTTCAGAAGAGGAGAAGGAAAGATAGAATGCATATAAAATGACTCTAGTTTAAGCCTCACATTTTAAATCTATACATTGAAACTATACTAAAGCTAAGTTGTTCTCTCCTTGTGTGTTGTGCAACTAACCGATTTAGGTCCTTCTGCTTTCTAGTACATATGTTTATTTATCAAATACCTTGCAGTACGTGTAAATCATGGCAAGATTGTGGCTAAGTAATAAGAGTTGATACATGCTGTTATCTGAAACTATTTTTTAATTCCTCTCTCCACAGCCTTTAGAAAGTCTTGGTGGTTCTTTGTCAATACATCTTTTTCTCAGCCTGTAATGCACAACAGATGGAATCTGACTTCATGGACTTTGGAAGATGAGCAAAAACTAAAACTGTTGTGTATCACATGTCAACAGACAAAACATTTTATTGAAGTTGGAGATCAACTTGAAATATTTTTCAATCCTTAAGTCAATACCAAATCTGGAAGAAGGCAAGTGAAGCTTAATCATAAGCAAGTTAAGATATTAGTAAATAACAAAAATGACGTATAAGCTTGCTTTAAAATTGACTGGGAGTAAAACTAAATTCTCAGTGCTAGTTGTAGATTTTGGGGCCATAACATATCTCACTTATATTCAAAAAATCAACATCTGTTTAGCAGAAATGCCTAAGGCATACCTTTATTGACTGATTAGTTTGGAAATAATTGAAACTGTTAACTAATCCAATGGACGCCAAAAGAGCATGTGTGATAAAATTTGTATGGTATCACTTACAACCTGGTGCAATTAATTTTCATGATGTTTTAAATAAATTTATTTCTCTTTTTCTCTTTCTCTCTTTCTCTTTTCCTGTTTGCCACTGCTTGGTTTTGTCAGAATCAACTAGTTTGCAACCTGCTGAAAAATGAAGGGTGAATGTTTTCTTGACATTGAAACAATTTAATGTTCCAACCAGATGCTATGCATAGAAATATCTTTGCAGAGTGGTAATAAGAAAAAAAATCATTTTGGGCATAAAATCTCAATAATGATGACAAGAAAATATTATTTTGCACAGACTGTGTGAAGTACATATGTAAACAATAGCCAGTGTAAGCAACTATACAGTTAAAGAACTCAGAATCTTCGCTTCCTTCTGTTTGAAGTTTAGATCAAGTATACAGTCTAGCCCTGTTATGTATAGAAACTATAGATATAAACATTCTTGAAATTACTTTAAAACTGTCATACACATGACGAACTTGCATTGAGCAGGAGTTTGGACTAGATGACTTCCAGAGGTCCCTTTGAACCTAAATTACTCTATGATCGCAAGTTTGGCTCATTAAAGGTCTAGAAACCAGACAAGCCTGTACCTATTGAAAGTTGCCTTTCCAGGTGATAGGTGTTCAAAGGTTTCTGTTTTGTTTTGATTTGATTTTTTAATATTAATTTGGTGGGTGATCTTGCTGCACTTTTGGTAGAATGAAAGACTAGCAGAAGAAGGATGTTCTTCTGAGGTTAAGTCCTTCATAATGGGAGAAGTGTTACAGCTCACTGGGAACACAGCTAGAAATATCATAAAATAGAAAATTGTATGGGAGGATTTAAAAGAGAAGGAAAACTTATTTTCCCGTGTTGGAAGATGGACTACAGTAAAACAAGCCACATAGGAATCATTGACCTTAGAAGCAGCCTGAAGATGTAATGTATTGTTGTTGAGTGATTTGTCTATATACAGACTATTTACCTAGAGAGAGTAGCTAGCATGATAAACATTAGTAGTACAGTTAAGAGAGTACTCACTAGGGCATATTGTAACTCACATGCTCAAATAAAAGTTGTAGTACTTCAATCTGAAAGAAAAGAAACAGGCTTGTAATCCTGTGTGCCAAAGTAATCTTGTTACTTCCTCTTTGAACTTCAAGCCTCATTTTTATATAGGAAAAAACTGTAATTCCCTGGCTAAAAAATGACAACCTCATTTCCAGCACCTATCCAAATCTTAACCAAGTCTTTGTGAGGTTTGATATTCCAAAGAATCATTTACTCTGAACTGAGAAGTCCTTAAGGGGATGAGATACCAAGAAATATCTCATTATCTGTCTTAAGTTACTGATGTCAGATATGATAAAGATTATATCCTGCTGTTCTGGATGCTTTTTATATGAATAAGAATAGTAATGAAATGAAATGAAGCTAGTGCCAAGTATTTAAGTACACACTCTGGTAAAATTTTACCTTCTGTTCCAGTTTGCATGATACTTTGTAATGATGCAATAGTTCACTGGCAACATAACAATGTCCATTAGATTATCTTGCACTGTTATATGTGCCTTTACTGTATGCAATTGATCTATGACTGTTAGTACTTTTGTCTTTAATGCCTTTTTTATATTAACTAGTAATTAGGTCTACAGTAATTAGGTACTCAACACCACTAGACAAATTAGCTTTATATTTGAAAGAAAGTTTAGTTCTGGTATTTGCTATAACAATTCTAGTATAGCTATCCATATTTCTGAAAAGTATTAAGGTTCTAAAGAGGTTGTTATTTCTACAAATTCCTAACTATCTGTGAGAAGCATTATGTAAGAATTCTGATCTAATTGTATAATGGTCTCTTACCAGAAATGTTGTTCTTAAAGACTGTCACAAGCAATTTTTTAAATAGTTATCAATTCAGACAAAACCAAAAATCCTTTCTATTTCATCAAGATTAAGTAGAATATCAACACATTTTTACTAGCAGAAAATCTTGAAGCTAGCTTGCATTCTTTCGTAATTATTAATACACAAAGACTGCTAGCCATACATGCACCTCTTCCTTTCATCTAAACTAAATCTAGCACCCTGGAAGCAATATGTTATAGAATATGCCCTGGAGGTTCTCAGGTGTAGAATGAGTAAATTGCATGGTGGTAAAATCTAATTTTACCTCCCATCACCCCACCCACAAAGAGAAACAAACAAACAAAAAGCACTGTGGAGAGAAATCCATACTCATGCACTGAAGGATAAAGATCTGTAGATTTGAGTTGTGAGAAATCACGTCAATATAATAATTTTGTAATCCCTCCTGCAAGCCAAATGAATGTAGGAAGGCCTGACTGTGAGAGAAACTGTACTTCCTGAGGTCTCCATCTGTGATGTTCAAGGGTATAAATTACTTGTGGTTGAGAACATATCATATTACTGCTATTACGGTGAAAGGTGTATTGCATGTTCCCCGAATATATGCTTTCCTTTTAAAGGGTATACCAACACAGCCTGCATCTTCAGCAAGTCAAATGTACTTCTGGTGTCTTCTAGTGATAAATGTGGGCTATCATCTGTTGTTGTCCTGTGTTTCATCACAACAGACTAGTCACTAAGGTAATCTAACTTTAAGTGCTAGTGGACTAGTCTCTTATCACACTGTATGCACCCTCCTCTACTTCACAATGCATAGTCCTGAATTTACTGATGTTTTGCTGAAACACTGAGATCTCTGCCTGATTTTTTTATCTTATCACCCATGTGTCTGCTTTGTTATGCTCTTTAAAAGCTCTGCCTCGAGCAGTGTGCTAGAATGTTTGGTCTTCCAGGAAAAAATGAAGGTTCTTCAAATAACTTGTTAATAATAGAATTGTAAAGGTCTGTTTCATCTAGGCTTGGAAACCTCTTTACAGTCCCTGAATTAATAGTAATACATGAGTAAACATAATGCTGAAAGTAAGGAACTAAGAGTTTACTCTTTAAGGTGGGATTTGTGGGTTTATGGCATGTAAGTGCACTTGTGTAAGTGTGTGTACGTACACACTTGCGTATACATTATGTATGTACATGTAGAAAAGCATCAGGATTTTGCACAGGTGGAAAGAATGATGCCTTGGGAGATTAACCTCTGATAAGAAAGTCAGTAGTGGACTCTCACTTTCTTTGAGATCATAATGGGTTACTCTGTATTAAGTCAGTCTTTCAAAACTAGCCCCCAGATCCAAATCTAGGTAGTTTATTAATAGAACTGTTTGAAAAAATGCTGATTCAATATCATCAAAACATTCTGTGGGAACAAGTTGGTTTTTCTTAATTACTCTTGAAAGAAACTAGGCAGGTTTCCATGGAAACTTGCCTACCTCACCGGCAGTTTGCCTGTCTGAAGCCAAATTTCCAGCCATGGGATAAGTCTAAGCTGCTTGACAGCTGGGACTGTCAGGGTTCAGAGAGACTGTGGATAGTCATCTTGAGTTTGTTGTGAAAAGTCAAGCAAAAATATTGCATCAATTTCTGTAAACAACATTAGAGAATTCTTGTCCTGAGAAATGTTGAAGTGTTTTTCCAATATGCAACAATTTTCCCCCCTCTCAGATTTTCCCTCAGAAAAGGAATTTTGTGCCCTGACTACTAGTTTCTTGAAAAGCTGACATGTCTCATACTTCAGATACGGACCTAAAAAACATTCTCACTGCTTTTACAAAAGTCAAAGCTAGCAAAATTTAGCCCTAATAGTTGTCTGAGATTAACTAACCCATTGACATGGCATGGTTTCAAAGGTGTCAATATAGGAGGAACACTGACTTGCAGTAAGACAGGTATGAATGCAACTTTTGCTTAATAAACATGTATATTGTTCTTTGTAAGTGCTGGTATTGGTGTGCTGTGAAAGAAAACTAGTCCTCCAAATGCCTTTTAAAAGCTACATGAAAGCTAATTTTTCTGAAAGTTTGACAATTTTAAGATTTTCAAGACACAAGTTTCTGAAGGCAATATTTGACCTTGTTCTAAGTTTGGATTTATTAAAATATTAAAAAAATAAATGCAAAGCCTCTTTTTTAAACATGAAAGAATGTACTGAACTACTAATCCACATGTTAAGAGATGTAGACAAAACCACTTTAAAACTCCCTTAAAAGTAAGGTATTAAAAAAACAAAACAAAACAAAAAAACTTCATCGCTCTCTCATCCTGGCTGAGTTAACTTTTATGGTCTTTGTTTGAGAGTTCCTTATGAAGAATGTTTTCATCATGTTCTTCCAGATGTAGTCTTTTCTTTAATTCTCATTGCAAAGAGCTGTTGTCACCATTTTAGTCATCCTTCTGTTTTGTAAACTGGGTGTTTACAGTGTGGTAAGAATATTAAAACCATCACTTGCACAGCAAAAAAGCTAATGGAAAAATCTTATTTGCAGCTGTGGAGGAAGCAGAATCATGTCTGAACTTACATATTTTAATCCCTAAGTAACAGCAAAGTGTTGTACATCTTTTGCATAATTGTTCAGGAGCAGCAAGAAGTTACTGAACAGCCAAACAGGAAAGGTGTATGTCTTGTTATTCAGCAGACAAGTACATATGAATGTACAAATCTTAACACAGCTGGTTCTTGCCCCACAGATCACATACTGTAGGCTCATGTAAAGCTCTAAACCTTCAAGTCCCTGCTCTCACAAAGTACTTTCAAGCAAATTCATTTAACTAAGCATGATTCACTAGTCCTTTCTGGCCTTGTTTTACTGCTTCCAAGCTTCATATTCAGATTCACTGTTCTTACTACTGTGACATGCTTATGTCTCTGTACCTTAACATAGCTACTTTCTCCTATTAAATAAGAGCTCTTCTCTCTTTGTGTTTCATAGCTAGCCATGAAATAGACTGGGCAACCTTCAACTGATGGAAAAGAACAGCTCTCCATCTTCTCAGGAAGATTTGATATGTAGCCTTGTTTCCTTCAGAATGCAAAGCCAAATGGTTTGACTCTGTTTTTAGGATGGGAAAAATTATTTTCTTATTGCTATTTTTTTCCTCCCTTTCCCCCTTTTCTGAGTTGCAACACAGACATCCTTGCACTGGAAAGGTAGAATATCTCAAATTTCTGAGTACCTACTCTAGCAGGTTTTAGCTGGGACTAGCTGCCATGCTAATACACCACCCAAATATTTACCTTTACAACCAAAAATCAATGACCAGCATTTGATGGGTGTTTCTGTTAAGATGAGTGTTGGTGAATACTGAGCACTCTCAACAATGTGAATGTAACTATTGCCATTTTTCCCCTTCAGAGCTTTAATATTTTCCTAATTTTCATTCTTAAACACATGTAAAATGCATGTGATCACACTCTTATTTTTCAACTCTGACTATATGATTTTTTTTCAGGGTCCCAACATTCTGATGCAGTTAGGTAGAACTTTGTCATTAGGCATCAGTCAAAATCCCTCAGCCATTTTACCTGAAGGACATGTCAGCTTTCTGGCCTCTCTCCCGAGGATCTCACTGCTCATAAAGCCACTGCTTGACTCATTTTCAAATCTGCCCTTGAGGAAAAACAATGCAATACACCTCATTACCATCACTTATTATGTTTAACAATAAGGAGATATCTTTCTGCAAGTGGTGACTTGTGATTTTCCTCTTTCGTCTAATTTTTTCACATGAATGTTTCCTTACTGTCTTAAATTCTCTTTTCTGCTCTGTCTCATCTCCTTATTGTGTGCTAAGCAATGAGACTGAGTTTCTTGGGGCCAGAAATTATTTTCTGTTTCTTTTACCACATCTAACAGAAAATACACCTTTTCCCAAGCCTTTTAACATCTACTCTAGTCTGATATCTGACTAAGAGTCCAAACTCTTGTGTGATATCTCAAACTTAAATTTATTCATTTAGGAGGGTTTACCTACAGAGAAAGATAAAATAAGCAGCCTCTTCTTACTTTTCTAGGATATATATGTGTGTGGAAAAGTTTGGACATTCAAAATACTGGTTATAAAACGGGTCTGCCTTTGACAAATGAAGTGCCAATGCCCTTAGGAAAACACAAGATGGAATAATATGTCAGTTATTAGCTGGCAGAAAATCTGAGGTACATTTTATACCCTCTGTTATTTAACAGACTGTGGATGCAGTCACTGCATGTATAGTGGGCCAGATTGTTTCATGTTCTTGCCTGTTTGAAATACTCTGGGGTGGTATCAGGAAGCCAGATCTATCCAGCAGACTATTCCCTAGATACCTGACATATGCTCATACACTGTGCTTTAACCTGGGTTGGCAAAAGTTTGGGGCATTTTTAGAACTATGTCATCCTCTTACCTCCAGCTGGCTGCTATGTTTTCTGGGTGTTTGCTGTCAGATACAGGTTAGAAATGTTCAGGATCCTTATTATATGCCATGGTGCAGGTTCTTGCTAATGATCTTATATCTATGAATTGTTTCCTGGTGATTCCTATTCTTTACACTAAGCAGGTACAGGGATTTTCTTGGTTGATTTTACCAGAATTGTTCAATAAGCATGAAATATTCATCCTGCAGAAAGAAAAGAAGGAAAGAAAATGCATCAGCTTCTAAGATGACTGAATATTACATGCTCAAAGATGTGAGAATATGTGCAGCAGAGATAAAGTAATTCTTCCATGGAAGAAATTGAGTTAAATAGTAATGATTTATTAAATATGTTAGGGATAGCTGTTTTACAGTTCTGCTTCCTTGAAAACCTGTCTGACCCAGAGAAAAAATATCATCATAGTATTCACAGTAATGTAACTAATTTTCAGCCATTAAAAATCAAACTGTAATACCAATTCTCCTTTTTCTTCTGGTAGACTTTATAGCCCTGCTATTACAAAAAATGAAATAATGCAGGCCTAAAGGCTGCTACCGTTTGTTCTGTTTTGGCTTAGAAGAATGAAACTGACAGCTAATCAACATTTAATAACCAGTTTGTTAGAGATGCAACTTCGTTTAATTGTGGCCTATTCAGTTTATGATAATGCAGCATACCAAAATCAATTTACTTTCTTAGTACTTTTTGGATTATCAGGGCCTTCATATTAACAAATCTACTCTTCAGAAAGCTGAGTCAATAATGTTTAGTCAAGGAAACCTTACAGTGTGTCATACAGAATGTTAAAGTGAGCAACTAATTTGTCAGTAAATATCAGATATGGGGAAGAAACCAAGGAGAGAAAAAAAAAAAAAAAACAAAAACAAAAAAACCAAAAAATCTTTTCCTAATTATCTAATATCATAACAAAGCAACTTCTTTATTTTCTGTGAGAAAGTTATACAGAAAAATGAGCTGAATTTAAGAAACTTGTATTTTGTGGCCAGGAAGGGAAAGATAAAATCCTGGATTGGGGGGTTTTTTGCTAACTTTGAATTTTTCACTTGTGACAAATAATCAAAACCCAGACAAATGTGTAAGGATTTAACACTTCCCAGCCAAATCTCTTCTACAAATCTGAACAACTATGTTTAGAAAACAAAATATGTGGTGTGCTCTACAATTCCTTTCTGTGTGTGTTTTCCAGACTATGCAATAGGAAGCAATTATAAAATTAATACTTTAGAGAAAGTGTTCAGTTGAATATGGGTGTAAGCCTACACATCATGTAGTCCAAAATGTGGTTATTTTCACTATGTGATTCAATTTAAAATCAGTTTCAGAATTCATCTACTGTGGATTTAATTGTTACATTGTTAATGCTGTGGTAGTAGCATTGGAACTATTGTTTGGATGGGATAGATTGATTGACAGGCTGACACAGTTTTGTTCATTACTTTTATGTGTCTTTCTCTGGATCTGTGTTAAAAGTTACCACATCATTCTCATGTAAAAATTAGGTTTTTTTCAAAACTTGTGGTTCCTAATGTCGTAAAGTCCTGCTTAGTCTAAACCTTCCTAAACTATTGCAGAGGGTGCAGGTAGATTGAAAATGTTATTGAGATGTAGTTTCAGGTGTACAACCTGGTGGATAGAAGGTTCCTAATGTTGACAAAAAAACCCCGTATCTCAGCAGTGTGAGCATGTAACAAATATTATTGGCAGTGACCAAATTGCTTTTCTTGTTTCAGACCATATTAACTTTTGTGAATCTTTGAAAGTATTCACCTCAATACTATAGGTTCACTTTCCAGTAAAGTAATTATCTCTTGGGGAGGACCGAGAGAATGATCAAATAAGACAGGAAGCAGATTTAAAGATAGGAGCTGGTGAAAACCAAGTAGGGAGTAGACCAAGCAACTGAGACTGGAAACGGGTGGAAATGGAAATAGAGATTCTAACGTGTCCAAATGTAGTGCTATCCATAATTTATAGAACTTATTATTTCTTCAGTTAGAAATAGGATAAATGTAATTATATCAACTTTTGAAGTGGACAATCTAAATTGAGATAAGTGTTTTGAACTCCTCAAATTAGTTTTGGCAGCCCTACCATAGTAAAAGTAGATCAAGATTTTGTAACTCCACTGTTTGCAAATCTACTCATTGAAATGGTTGCTTTTCAAGGGTGTTCTTGAACATTTTGTTACAAACAATGGTTCTAAACTGAATGAAGAATATTTGTATAGACTTATTGCTTTCTCATTAGAATTCTCATGTCTGTCTCTTTTAAAACAATGTTTATCTATTACAGTCTTTCCTAGAGTGGCTTTGATTTAGGAGCATGTTTAATCTGGTCCTGAAACATATATGGATCATGTCGTCGGGTGTCTCTTCCCTGATCTGTCTTACCAAGCACCACACTAATATTTGGACTGGCATAAGAGAAGAGGTGATGTTTGCAGGGGAGGGAGATAGGAAAGAAACAATTGGGCCAAGTAGCTGCTTAAATTGAAACTACTGGTGAAAGAAAAGTACATGAGATATTGTTTTTTGGAGACTTGGAATTGATTCTTTCTAACTCTTTGGTGAAATATTTAGGCTCAGATTGACAGTTATTTTAGTACCTAGTTGCCATGGATTTTTATGGACATTAGAAGACTAAATGTGAGTCTGGACTTAGACCCTTGTACCTTTGTTAGGTATCTCTAAAGCCTTTCAAAATAAAGAGGAATGAAACAAAAATTATGAAGGGCTTGTATGGTAGGATATGGGAACACTGTCAGATAAAGATCTTTTTTCATGTAACTACAGATATATTCACATGTACTTGAATAGGACAACTGCTAATGTGTACTTCACTGTGGGGTAGGGAGTGCAATTTATCTTCTCTAAGGCAATATGATATGTCAGGATTTGATCTTTTTGACAAAAGAAATTTCAATGTGTAAAACCTGATTTGCCTTTTCCTTTGGAATAAAATGGTTCCTAATAAACAGTGCTGGTGAATCCTTTTCCAAGTTCCTTCAAAAAAGAGTAAATGAGCCAGCAAGAAAGGTTTTTGAATGACACTTTCTCATAAGAGTGTTGAAGGTCAATGAGATATGTAAAACTTCCTCTAGCATGTTCAGGCTTAGCACTCCCTTTCCCTGGAATAGTATCAGAGATGAATAATTTTTCCTGTGTAAAGTTTATTGCTTGAGAACTGCTTCTCACCTTAGAAAAAAAATAGCACCCCTTCCCTCTCCTCCCCTGCAAAAAGCAGAAGTTTCCATGTCCAGCTTTGTCCTGACACACCTTCTGAAATAATAAGTGGAAGTCACAGTTCTTTAGTACTGCTTTCGTAATAACAAAAATCTCTACAGAAGCCTGGGAAAATAAAAGTGAGCAAGTAGCAATGTGTGACAAAGTTCAAAGGGTGGGTTTCACTTACAGTGGTATTTTTCACATTTTAGCTATCCAAAATGCTGGGTTTTGATCAAATTAGATGAGTGAGTGATCAAAGTATTCATCTCTGTAAGCCAACTTCAGTTAATGTTAAGTATGGGAAATAGGGAGAATGTGAACTGAATGAATAGAGGCAGAAAATTTATAATTATTAAATGGTGACTTGAGGGGATGGTAGGCTGTCTTTTGACTGTGTGGGAGAGCTTTATAAAATGCAACTTGAAAACATATTTCCAAATATTATAATTAGTCTAACATAAATCAATAGTTTTTCATAAACATGAACTGTTTTTCCTGAGAATAGCAAAACTATGATGCTTGAATAAGATCACACTTGGATTGTATTTACCCTGGACCTCTGCAACTCTTTTTATTGTGGAATTAATTTGTTACTTAGAATCTCTTTTGTCACAGTATATATGTAACAACATTTTTTGGTAAGTATCAAAAATACTTCAAATTAAATTAATAAATTATTTGATGTATGAGTGTTTAGCATGCTACTTCATCTCAGTTACAGACGTATTCGCTACCATGTATTCAATTCCTGATACCCACTTCCCCAACTTGCCATGAAATCTTTGAGGATTTATAACACTTTCCTCTTTAAAATGTAAGTACTTTTATACAAGAAAGTATTTACTCTTGAGTTTTCATAATTGATAGCTGGGGGTAGGGGGAGGAACACATGTTAAAGAAACTGAGTGTATTGAATTTCTTTTAGAACATTTGGCTGTGGCTAGAATTAGGTATATTTTACAGGAAAATATTAATGGACTATACAGAACAAGCAAAGAATTAGATGTAAGGAACTAGATATATATGCTACAAAGTGCCTGTCTAGAATTTACTTAAATCTCTATCAGTATATTATTTGGATTTCTAAAAATGTAGAATTTACTATATTTTTAATGTTATAAATCCTCTCATAGAGACTCTGCTCAAACATTGTAGAAAGAGATTTGCCCTAGGATTGAGGACAAATATTTATCCATGTGTAACATACCTTTTTCAAGAAACTCTTGAGTTTTTTGGCATGATCAGGGGTGGAATTCAGAGCAAATGTATTCACATCATCCTTTCACTTCCTGAATAGGTATGAAATGCGTTCTTTGTCAGAAATTCCAGCAAAAACATTCTTACATTGTTTCCATTCTGTCTCTACCCTACAGGTATTCTAGAAAAAGAGAGAAGAGAGAAAAGGGAGTATAGTCACATCAATATTGTTTACTTTCCCTTATTGTACACACTCATCTATGTGTTTAACCTCCTGCAAGTGTCAAATTTATATGAAATAATTTTTAGAAGAAAAATCCTGTTCAAAAGAAGGAAAGGATGAGGCTTGTTCTTTAACAATAAGAAGAATACAATATATAACTTAACTTTCACCAAGAATGTGTCTATTTTATAGGTCAAATCACAAGTAATTTCACTGTCAAAATATGATGATTATATTTTAAAAATATTAGCTTTAGACAACTGAATATGGTATTGGCATTCCCTCCAGTACATTTGTGACAACTCTGTGATCTGAAGACAAACCAGCAAACCATTTTAACAGCAACTCCTGAGTTTCATATGATCTAATTTATTTTCCATCTTTGGAATGAATATGAGAGAGGCTAGTGATAAATCCCAAATGGAAATAGGTGGAGTCTCCTTTGTTCACATGAAAATACACAATACACCCTCCTATGTTTTACGGTAGATAGCTAGCATTTCAGTATTTTGTTATACAAAAATCTCTGTATTGTTCAGTTTGCATGCAATCTGCTTGTACGACTGATGAGTCCCTCTGAATAACAGGGATGAACATGCAGAACTTAATCAAAAGCATAAAGAAGCAATAACCTCACAATAAACTGACTTCGCTGAAGGGCAAAAGTTATGTTCCTTATATCTACTGTATAGAATATGCCTAACTATTTCCACAGAAATCAAAGATTTATGGTCAGATGTCAGGAGTGGAGTTTATCTGTGTGCCTGGTAAATGGTACTTTCTGTGCCTTTTAGTAGATGGCATGATTTAAAGTACTTTTTTTCACTTGTCCTGTGTTGAAAAGACTGATACTGAAAAGCAGTTACATTATGTGATTCAGAAGGGTGTGAGGAACAATAACAACCAACACTTCTTGGGATGGGAAAACTCCTCTCTTCCCTAGTGAGCAAGGAAGTCTATCCACACCCAGTATTTTCCAGAGGCCATTCACCACCAGAGAGTAAAAGAGGGCACAGGAAACTGAATTCAGTATAGTGTAGGGATAAGATAAAGTGTGATAAAACAGATGAAGTAATGTTTCTATAGGTATGTTCCTAACTTGTTAAGAACTGGTTTTAAATGTTTACTCACTGGTGATACTTTGTCAAGGCACAGTATTATATGAGTAAAAATTCAAATTAAAATTTCCCTTAATATATCTTGACTATATAATGTCTATTATATGTATATTTTTATGTAATGACTGAAAATATGGAAGCAGAAGAAAATGTGAAGAAGGGAGGGTAAGTTAGCAAGGGTATATTTCTGCAAATTACAGTAATTTCTCTGTTCTGCTGAGGTCCTTATAGTCTCATAGCCTTATCCAAAAACATTTAAAAAAGTAATTCCTCGCCCACCAACATAAGTTATATCAATAATCATAAGATGCGATCAGGCACATGATATCAAATTCTTACTTCAAGGTTATGAGCAACCCCACTGACATTTTACTGGTGTACCCTAAGAATATTGGTTCACAGGCTGCTTAAACCAGCTTTGAACTAGTTAGCTCAGACACTTTTTAGGTGGTAGTTGAATCAGATTTCCTAAACAAAAACATCACCTGAGTAACTTGAAGATCTTGGCATTCTCGTGATTTTACTCTTTTCTTTTATTGAGTAGGCAAACAAAATGAGACTGACTGCAAAGCGCACGTTATCTTGACAGAGGAAGTCAAGGTCTTCCTAGGAAATACACCAGGCTGTTTTGACTGCTAGATATGGATCCAATACAGGAGCTGCAATGGAAAACAGGTTAACAGAAAGCTGTTGGACTAGGTAGCAAGGCAGATATTTAAGTTCTGGAAAAAGCATGTTTTCCCCAGGAATACTAGCTAGATTACTCAAGCAAGCCCTGAGACTATTCAGCAAACAGTACGTACAAGTGGTAAATTTGACCCGAAATCCACTCTTGAGGCAATAGTTGCATATCACTATAAATGCATCAAGAGACAACAACCAGGAATTGTGGGATTGCTAATTGTGGACATCTGTTCTGAATATCTGCCACTGACTGGTAATCACACATGGAATACATAGAAAAGAAAATATTTTTCCATAGACAGGAGCCTTGTGAAATCTCTCTAGATAGTCTCTTGTAAATTGCTAATGGCTCAAATTTATTTTTGTTTCAGTTGGCACAGTGAAAGCATAAAACATTTTTAACCTCTGTTTTCAAAAATCAGTTCAGAAGGGTAAAAAATGTGAATCTGACTGAAATGTGACGTGAAAGAAATACCATGTTTTATTTGTACTTCTTCAACAGAAAGACTGGATCCTCTTTAAGACAAAATAAAATACTTCAGATATCAACATTTAAAGACCTTATTCCAACTGTGGCCTAAACAAACAAATAAACAAACAAACAGCTTAGCCAGTAAAGAAACATGGGGCACATATGTTAATCATCATTCTTGATTCCTGTAAAACCTATGGGGACCCACACTCTGTAATACCCTTTGTTTACCTGCAACTCACCTCACAGGGTTTCCAGGACAAGATTTAGGGTCAGGTTGCCCATTCTTTCATTCACATAAAATACTAAAATCTCTGTTCTAATTACATTATTTTAGAGAAATAGGTACATTCAAGAAGCTGATCACCCAGGGAGTATTTCCCCCTATAAATCACATGGTTTTGAGCAACACTGAGCAGTCAATTTTAAACAAAAGTTAAACACAATCTTTCTCCTGAGCACCTGCCTATTCAACTGAGTAGTCAAAGAAGAAAAACTCAAGTAATGTTAACAATTGACAAACCTTAACGAATTATTTGTCTTCCAAAATGTTTCCTCAAATGTGAGGTATGTACATCTATTTGCTAGTTTTAAAGCCTACAGACATAGTGAGAATCCTACCCTTAGACTACTTCTTCACTTCCAGTTTTCAGTAGAAATACAAAACACAAAGGTGGGTTGTTTTGTTGGGTTCTTTTTTCCCCTTCATTCAAAAGTGAAGTCAACTTTTATTTTAGTCAATAGGAATGCAGCTATCTCTAGTGCAGACTAGGCTAGATTTTTACAGATTAATTACACAGAGGCTTTTTTGCTTGTTAAATATGACATATGATGAAATGGAGGGGTGGTGCTTAAAATAATTTTCAGCAAATAGAGTCCAAACTAAGCAAAAGGAGAAAATACTGATGTTCTAAGGAATTTTAGCTCATCTCTAAGTTGCTATGAGATAACTCATTTTGGAGTACAGGATTTTATATGTGAATACTTTCCACTGAAGTATCATTCCTGCTAACATCATTCATCAATAAAGAATTTGTTTTGATACTGAGGCCAGTAAAAATGAATGAGGCAGTCTAACATTTCCAAGAACTGAATATAGTTGATTAATGATACATTTTATGTTGATATATATGTATAGGGGGTTTAGTATCTTTGCAGGCTAGGCTAATTTCACTGCTACTCCTATGAGCAGTAGCACTTCCTGAACTAGACTACTGCACTCTGAAGTACAACTTCAGCAACTTCTGTAAAAAGTAACTTGAAGACATAATCTCAATTTTAGCTGGTATTCTATAAAACACTGAACTGCTCAGCATAATAATAATAAAGAGGTGATCAATGGTTTTTATACTTTAAAGAAAACTGCAGATGTTTTATAAGAATAGATTTTCTGATTATTCAGATTTCATTGTACATATGCCATGTACTTTCTCAATATAATTTTCCTCCTAAGTGGTGGCTGTGTTCGGTTTAGCTTCTTTTTTTTTCTAGTTTACAGTCTTTGACTTTGAGGTTTACTGGGATATTTAAAAAACATAGGGCAAACAGACTAGTTCTTCATGTAGATTTTCAGGCATGATGAACAGGTCTTCTGTTTTACTGATGGTTTTCTAAATATGCTTTCTGATATTTCCTTCTTGTCAGTGGGATTTTTTTTAAATTGCATTTTGTACTTGTATATAAATGTGTTGTACAGCCTTTTAGACAGACAGGTAGTTTACCTAAGGCTAGCAGAGTATTAGATAAGTATTGCTGTGGCTTCTTTTCCTTCACATTTTTTTCTTGTTTACCAAACTAACATAGAAATGGAAAATTAAAAAAAAAAAAAAAAAAAAAAAAGAAAAAAGTAACATGAAGTTTTCTTCCTGTACATGATTTAGGGAATACTTCACTATTTCCCTTAAAACCCATGAGGAGCTACAGCTGAAATTCTATGAATCCTTCAATTTAAACAGTACATGCCTGATGAATTTGGGATTATGTCTTTATATCTAAAGGAACTTTCCAGGGCTTCAAAATTTTCCTTTTATGGAGCTTTCTAAGCAACATTCTTTATCACATATTGTGTGGTAACAATAGTGAGACCAATATAATTTTATTCATGTTTTGTTTTAATATAGCTTTCAAATTTGAGACACTTATTTTGCATTTCATTACGACAGATTTTGTTCTGTGATGTTACCACCTTCATAACAAACAGATCTTAAAATAAGTGCTGCATTACCATGGTATAAACACTGCCCCTCTTTGGAGGTAGAAGATAATATTTCAAATCCTACTACATATACTTCAGTCATACTTCGCCTGATCATGTGTTTTCTGTGCTTTTCAAAGAATTTATACCCAGCATTTATGTGCTTGAAATCTGTACTTACTGAAAAACACAAACATGAACCCTAAAGGATAAAAAGCTATAAGCCACGAGGGAAATCAGAGTGCATTCCTTACACACAAATTCATCTATATCAAGTTATGTCTAAACATAAGAAGGATTGCTCTCCTCCCATTACTTCATGCAAATAGTTTCATAAAAATAAACTACAAAAAATAAATTGAAATATATTTTTGCTCAGAGTTAAGTAAACCGAAGGAACATACAGATAATTTGAGAAAAATAAAAGCGTCTCTTTGGTATGTCAGAAACATATCTATTAGACACTAACAATGTTATGATGTTCAAAAAAAATGTCCTTAAACTGTAATTCCTTAGGGAGGTGATACTAAAGGCCACCTGAAACTTTGGCATAAAAGTCAGCAGCAAGGGTCAAATCTATCTTCCTAAGAAGATAAGACCATGCAATTTATCAAATTATTTGCATATGGTGTTATGTATGATTTACCATAAGTAGCTACCCAATTTTACGAGTGATCTGTTTCTTCTGTTAGAGTTGACAGCAGCTGTTGATTCTGGTTTTTTCCTATTGCCTTGTGATTTTCTTGTTGAAGCAAATCTTCAGTGGTTTTTCCTCCTGTCTTCCTAGAATGAAGAATGTGGGGGACAGAGCCTTATCTGCAAGATCCTAGCTCTTTACTTGCTAAGCTCCTAAAAGCCATAGAGCATTCCACAATATATCTTTATCAGATAACCGAGGCTCAGGATTATAATTTGAGAACCCAGGAACAATTACAAGTGGTTTTATTGTGGTCCTAGTAGGAAAGGTTTCTACATTTAGGAAGGAAATGAAATTAGTTCAGAAATTGTTTCAAAGCAGACCAGCTGACACCTATCCTGAGCCTGCCAGAAATTTATTGTAAAAATTCCAGTGAAGTACAGAAGCATTTTAGTATCCCTAGTTGGAAAGTTTTCTGAGTCTGGTCAATTGCTATAGTGAGGTCCGCAAAAGACCCCCCACCAAACCCCAAAGATTTTTATATCCCCACCCCCCCCCAAAAAAAAAACAAAAAACAAACCAAAACAAACAAAAAACCACAAACTGGCTTCTTAAACACAGAAAATAAGCGTGACAGTTAAAATGGAAAAGCAAAGGGTCTACAGAAGTCTGCACCCCCTGTGTCCATGCAGGTATGGATTTTCTTTATATCAGACTTTAGAACCACCTGTAGTCCCAAAGAAATGTATTCTATTCCTTTGAAGCCTTGGTTATCCACTTTCTGCTCCTTGTTTAAAACTTCCCATTTGAGCTTTAGGCTCTTAGCCCCAAAGCATGTCTTTTCTCTCACAGACATCTCTGGAAGCTTCTAATTACATAATTGTCCTGGTTTGAGTAAATGGTGGGGTTTTTTTGGTAGCAGGTGAGGGGGCTACAGTAGTGGACCCCTGTGAGATGCTTCTTGAAGCTCCTCTGGCTCCAAGTCACACCCACTTTTGCACCAAGGCCAGGCCAATTAGCTGCACCTCTGTGACAACATATTTAAGAAGGGGAACCAGAGAGGAGGAGTTGCATTTGTGAGAAGGAGTTGCGAGGAGAACATCTGTGTGAACACTGAGGTCAGTGGAAGAAAGGAGAAGTGGGGGGAGATTCACTGAAGCAGAGACTCCCCTGTGTCCTGTGCTGAAACAGCAGGATCACCCTCCCTGCCACCCATGGAGGTCTGTGGTGGAGCAGATACCAATTTGCAGCCTGTGGGGGGCTCCATGCTGACCTAGGTGACTGCATTCAAAGAAGGCTGGGACCCAACGGGAAGAAGCCCCCGCTGTTGTAGTTTGGTGCTGGGAGGATTGCAACACACGGGGGTGACCCACACGCCTGTGGCAGTGACACATGTTGGAGTTACTTTCTGGAGGATGGTCTCCTGTGAGAGGGGGACCGTGCTGAAACAGGGGAGGAATGCCAGAAGTTACCCCTCCCCGAGGTGGAAGAAGTGGCAGGACTAACTGCACCCCCATTCCCTGCCCTCTGCATCTCTGAAGGGAGGAGGTAGAGATACTGGGAGCAAAGCTGAGCCTGGGAAGAAGGGAGGGGCAGGGGAAGGTGTTTTCAAGGTGTGGTAATGCCTCTCACTGTCCCACTCTGACTGTTAAAGTGTTGCTCTTGTTAATGTCTGCATTATATTTATGTTCTTTTTTTTCTTCCCCTAATGAGTCTGTCTTTTACCTGGGCCTTAAAGCATGAGATCATCCCTCCTTATCCTTATCTCAAGGGGAGGTCTCTTTCTTACCTCCTTCTCAGTGCTGGGGGGGAAGGGAAGAGTGAGAGATATCTTTGTTTATTTTTCCCTTCTTAGTGCTGGAGGTGAAAGGGGGAGTGAGAAACTGTGTGGTGCTCAGTTGCCCTCTGAGCTCAAGCCATGACAATAATGATTGGACAATTTAAGATCCTCTTCTTAGAAAAAATATAAAAATGTCACTAATATATACTGTTCTTCAATCTAGCAATGCAAAAAATATACATTTTAAAGAATAATAGAGATCTACATACAGCGTTTTCTAAACAATGGTGGTTTTTTTCAGCTGCCACAGAAATGAGTGACTAGCGTGCATCCTCTCAGTGTGGCCAAGAGGTAGTTACTCTTTCTAACATAGAGCCTCTTACTGCATACCTTCATTATGGAAGTCAAGATTGGAAGAAATGTTTTTGGATTTGACTAGTCAAAATTTGGCATATCCTGGAGATTCTGAATGAGTTTGTCAACTGCTACTGGTGCTGCCAGAAACTCTGAAAGCTTTCTGGATTCCTGCAGGTGTAAATGGAATGTTAAAGAGACTGATATCTACAACCACTTATCTTCAGATGGTTCTGTATCACTGACAAATGTATGCCTCTATACAGTTAAAACCACAGGTTATTGCTTGAATATTTTAAGAAACAGTCATTTCTTAGAGAGTGTTTAGAGACCTCATATAGACCAAAAATGATTCAGTGATAAAACTTACTGACTTCCCAATATGTTTGCAGATTTACTTTTTAAACATTCATCACAGGAAAAAAGCGAAAGGAAAGAAATTTAGCAGGTTTAGAGAGAAATTGAAATTCTGTGATTACCTCCTGAGGAAATGTATACAGATACAAGGATGACAGAAGGCACTGAATCAGTATCTTCAAAGCTTAATCCAACATATGAAATGCAAATTCATTCTTCTTCTCGCTCAATACAGCTGCAATGGCTCCACCTTATGAGTTCAGTAATCAAATAGATAATCTAAAGGATTAGTCAATAGATATGACTAATCCTTTTCTCCTGTAGAATACATCCAGTTTATACTACTGGTACTATGTAGTTTCTCTCTATTTTTATTACATGAATTTGTATCTCATAGGCTACTTAGTAGTTGCACTTGGATGACAGAAGTGATTATAAGAATAATTATTAATCCTATCTTATCCTCTCCACTTTTCCCCACACTTTAAAAAAAAAAAAAAAAAACAAAAAAACAAAAAAACAAAAAACCCGTGATGTTAAGTGATGTTGTTTATTCAAAGAAATTGTATTTTGTTTCTCAGAGTCTAAATTGTGCTACAGCTTGGAGCAGAAAGGGAAGTAGCAGATTGCTTTAGAAAATTTTAAGCCAGTAACATATCACTGTGTATAGAATTAGATAACTTAAGGAATTACAGTCCTGTCGTAAAATTATTTCAAAAAGTCCAACCTGCAGAAAGCTCAGTTTTAGTTAACTAAGTCTTTCTTTCTATGGCTTCTTTATTTATGCTTGCCAAATTCTTCTCTAGTTTAGATCAAGTGAGATAAACCGAAGCAGCCAAAACACATTCTGTTAATATTGCTTTACCACTACTGAGATGAATTATGAATTAATGCCACTTAGGAGTTAGGAATGAATGGAGATCTGGAAATACAACTACCCAATTTGTTCTGTTTGTTCCTAAGGAAACTTTTTATTTATGATGATACAGTGTACCTCATAAGCATGTTTGAATGTTGTAGCTAAGAAACAAGAAGTAAAAGATTACTTGCCTTATACTGAGGGGACACTATTTTAAACCAGTAATGACTTAGTGGTCTCAAATCACAAAAATGTTACTATTTCTGTGCACTTCTGAGTATTTTTTTTTTGTAATCCAAGTGTATAATACCACAAATTCAAATATCACATAACATGGATGTGATGCTTTTTTGTAGGATACAATACATGAAACTAGCAGGAATCTAGCAAGGACCTCAGTAATCTTTATGTGAGGGAGTGATACTTCAGAAATTGCCACTACGTAGCAGACAACACAGTAGCATAAAAATGTTCCATCCACAGAAATTTCTCACTGATAGTCATGTTTTGTTTTTACAGTTTTCTGTTTTCAGGTCAGACTTTCCTAACTTGACCGTGTTTGCTTCCTTTCATTTACAAAAAAATCCTTTTCTCCTTGGATGAATTACTGGGAAAGCAATCACCTTGAGTACCATAGTTGCACAGATGATTAGTCTAATGCTTAAGGTCATGTTTCTCTCCAGCTAACACATTAATATTGTCTTTAAAGGTTTTACTAGTCTCTTGATATGAGGTGACTGAAACTACTACGACATTGATGCAGTACAGTTAAGAATAACTCCTACAACAGTCTGGTAAATTAGAAATTCAGATTTATTATACAAATATTGGCATGAATTCTGAAAAATTATCATATGCAAATGAATAGTAGCTTGTTGGCATCTTTTTTCTAGAGCTTAGCAGTAAAACTTCATGTCAGAGTATTTCCCTTCAGAATATTAATGCTCATTAGAAACTATATTTGTTTGAAAGGTTTGCTGATGATTTATTGTTATATGTATGTTCAGGACTGCAGTAAAAGGATTACATGTGTACCTAGTAGATAAAGTTAGAAAAGAAGTATCAACTATTTTGATTTTCCTGAGACATACCATTCAACATTGCATGTCATAGTGTGCACAAAATTTAGCAAAATCCTAACTCTGTCCTAATTTTACTCAATACATGTAGTATCATTTGTAGCTGTCATTTTTTAAAGGATGTTCAATGTGCATATTTGCCTGTAGCTGACTAATAGTTTATCACCCTGTCTGGACTCATATAAATAAATATACCAGCATCAGTGAAACATGACAGCAACTGTTGCATCTTCTGCCTCTGTGTATGTTCCCCGGTATTTTGTCAGAATTGATTCTTCAATGTGTAGATATTCATGGAATTGTATTAAATGAAGATATGGAAGTTACTGTTTGTTTTTTTTTTTTTTTTAAGAAGCGTTCTGTGAGCATCAAGCTTTCCCATTAGCCTGTGGGAGAAAATGAATGCAGATACGCAAAGCACCAGAATGCCATGTTACAAAGTTTAAGATATTCATTATGCAGCTTTCTTTTTTCCCCTAAAGAAAATACAAAATAATTTTGATGAAGAAACTTCCTTTGAAGTTGTTCTAGCCTAATGTTTACACTCTTTTAATACAGCCCAGTGTGTGGTTGGCCTTCTTCACCAGAAGAGCTGACTTTTGTTCAGCTTTAGGACTCCCCAATTCTCTTCTGCAAAGCTGCTTTCTATCTCATCTGCTCTCAGCCTGTACAGTCCCAGGGGATTATTTAAAGGAAGAGGAACTGCAATGCCAGCATTTCTTACCTGTTTTTTAATATGAGCAGAAACAAATATTGGTTTGACCAGCTTAATCAGTCCTGGCCTACTGCAGCTCATCAATCTGGAGATTTATCAGTGAACATCATAAGTAATGTGATTATAGCACTCTCTGCCAGTTGGAGAAATTAATTGTCTTCTTCAAGAGCAAGGAAAAAGAATAAATAGTTGAATAGATTAACAGCAATACAGGCTTTGGAGGAGCTGCTCCAGCTGTCAAAGGCAGATTTTGTAAAGTTCAAGGTATTGGCTTATAGCATGCTCATATAAAGCATTTGACAGGTAAGTTGAAGCTAACCTGATGACAGTTACTTTGGAATGTGTAGCTTCAAAATTCATAAGTTTTTTTTAATATATGCAAATCATCAGATTGCAAAAATTTCAAACTGTTTTCTCTGAGTTTGTTGAAATGTGCTAGAATAAAACAGCAGGTTTTCTTGATTACCACTGTTTCTGGCAGTTGAATGAATCCTGAAAGTTTGCAGCAGTCTGAGATCCTGCTTCATATTTCAAGAAAATATCCTAGAGTACAAAAAAAGGCAGCTGGATATTATGACCCCACCCTTGTTTGATTCAGGAGATGTAATTTATTTTCTGTTACAGAAGGCCTATTTATTGATGCATGTTTGAACATTGAATTCCATTTGGTAAGAATCTGTTTCCAAAATTGAGTTTCTTTATAGGTTTTAAGCTGTTTTTCTACAGATACGTGGATTCTTCAGTTCATAAAGGGCTTGTCATGCGTTGTCAAGTCATTACAAGAAATATTTTCTTTGTTCTGCGAGATGACTGAATGGTTTTAATTTTGTTTTTCCTGTGGCTCCTGATGAAGCTACTGACTCAGAATTTTGCACTCATTTCATAGATTAGAAATGAGGGCAGCACAGTATATTTAATTGCCTTTTTCCTGTTGTACTGGCCAAAAAGTGGCATAAATCAAATTAATAGACTTTTCAAATAGTCAGTACTCAAAGAAAAGAGTGACATCTTGAATCAAATGCAAGCAAAAGTCAGTATGATGTTCACATTTTCTCTTAGCTTCTGCCTGAGAACAAATCTCTTATTTCTCTACTTGTACTGAATAAAATAGCTAAGAAACCAGTAGGCAGAAGGTAAAGACATCAGGTTTGCTAATATGTTAACATATTGCAGGGCCTTCCTAGAGCTATGTGAGCACCAGAAAAGTTAGAAACCTTTCTACCATAAGCCTTTATTTGTACTATCTTTGACTATAAGAAGAGCAGAGGTTCAGCTGTATATGTTGACAATTTTGAGCGGGTTTTCACTGTCACTATTCACATTGTGACTATTTCCTTTATTTTGAAGCTGTTGCAAAGGAGTACAAATATCTTTCTAAGGAAATTTTTAATGCAACAAAACATTAGGTGAAATCCTGTACTCTCACTAAATGCAATAGATCATTAGAGTCTGCAAATTCCTATATATGCAATTTTCAATGCTAATGAAGAAAGATGTGTTTTGGAATTGTCAACATGTTATAGAAAGACAGCTCACTTTATGACTGGTAAAGATTAATCACTTTTTCAAGGACCAGAAATCCCTCTTACAGTGCCTACAATATGTATCTACACACTATGTGATGTATGAGATATAAAATATTTTGCCTTAGCCTGAATATAAAAAATGTTTCTGCACAAGTCTTGGTAGTTCATATTCTCATAAAATAAAAAGGTGTTACAGAATTTCACAGAATTTCACAGAATCATCTAGGTTGGAAAGGACCTTGAAGATCATCTAGTCCAACCATTAACCTAACACTGACAGTTCCCAACTACACCATATCCCTAAGTGTTCTGTCAACCCGCCTCTTGAACACCTCCAGGGATGGGGACTCCACCACTGCCCTGGGCAGCCCATTCCAACGCCTAACAACCCCTTCTGTAAAGAAATACTTCCTAATACCCAGTCTAAACCTTCCCTGGCACAACTTGAGGCCATTACCTCTTGTCCTATCACTTGTTACTTGGTTAAAGAGACTCATCCCCAGCTCTCTGCAACCTCCTTTCAGGGAGTTGTAGAGGGCGATGAGGTCTCCCCTCAGCCTCCTCTTCTCCAGACTAAACAACCCCAGTTCCCTCAGCCGCTCCTCGTACGACATGTGCTCCAGACCCTTCACCAGCTTCATTGCCCTTCTCTGGACACACTCGAGTAATTCAATGTCCTTTTTGTAGTGAGGGTCCCAAAACTGAACACAGTAATCGAGGTGCGACCTCACCAGTGCCGAGTACAGGGGTAAGATCACTTCCCTGTCCCTGCTGGCCACGCTATTTCTGATACAAGCCAGGATGCCATTGGCCTTCTTGGCCACCTGGGCACACTGCTGGCTCATGTTCAGCGGGCTGTCAATCAACACCCCCAGGTCCCTCTCTGACTGGCAGCTCTCCAGCCACTCCTTCCCAAGCCTGTGGTGCTGCTGGGGGTTGTTGTGGCCCAAGTGCAGCACCCAGCATTTGGCCTTATTGAAACTCCTACAGTTGGCCTTAGCCCATCGCTCCAGCCTGTCCAGATCTCTCTGCAGAGCCTCCCTATGCTTGAGCAGATCAACACTCCCACCCAACTTCCTCTTAGTCTGGTCCAGCTTCAAGTAGTTATGATGGAAGACCACTTGTGGTTTAGTCTTACATTTTGCAGCCTTGAAAGGCCTGTTACAGCATGATCTTGAATTTTAGTATTTATAATGTCTGAATAAGAGGTCTTTTTCAAAGATATGGAAATGAGCAAACTGGTTAATACATCTCTTACAATACACAACAATACTGTAAGGTTCCTCTCCATTTGTTAATCGAAAGATGAGAAAACAACTTTAACGTTATTCTAGTGTAGTTGGATAATATGCTTATTAATCAATTTTTGTAAGCAGAATTTTTTCAATCTTGAGAACTCAAAGGGAAAAAATTCTTAGTATCCCTGCAGAAATATTTCCAATGTCTTGCAATATTATTTATTAAATCTGGTCACTTACTGATTTTCTTCAAAATCAAAAACATTATTTGTGATTTCATTTTCCCATCTGAGATTACATCATGCATAACAATGTAGTGACACTTAATTGTTGCTTTAATTGTGAAATATATTTTAAGTACATGACAAGCAAAAATGTCTCCAGCTTCACTTGTCATATGTATTTATTCCTGCTATTTGAAATATCTTTGGTACGTTTTACAAATATTTTTCTTTAACCTTAACTGTAGAAGATGAAAACAGAAACTAAGAATGAATCATGAAATATCCAAATAAAATTGTTCCCCTCCCTCTGCATTATGCAACAGCCTCAACAATTTCTAACTGATACTGATTTTTCCATCAAGAATTTCTTTCCCCAACTCCAAATCAAAATGTTTAGACTTATAGGATTATGATATAACCCAGTTACTCCAACAGCTTTAATTCTGTAACATTATTCTTTAAATGTCCTTGTTTTCTCTTTTTATCTCTCCAGAAATCCCAGTGAAAGTAAAAAGTTCATGTGACCAAATATTGTTGGCTTTTCAAATACCTTTCTTGCCTGAAGAAAAAAACAAACAAACAAGCTTACATTTATCCAGCAGTGTGGCTAAGATTTGGGATTTAAATGTTGAAATAGTTTGGTATTCTGGTAAATTATTAATTTCATCCCAAATTGTAGGAAACACATAAATATGTCTTTTGCCGCAGACACATGCCAGATAATACAAACGGTTGCTAGGATTAAGAACATATCTAAATTTAGGCATGTTATTATGTAATTATGCAATTATACAAGAATATCTGAAATGAAAGTCAATGCAGTCCTAGAGACAATGTGTATAAGACTGTGTTGAGATACTATTATTTTCAGAGTTTTCCTAGTATAGTCATGGTTAGATTGTGAATAGATCTCCCTTGTGCACTGCCAGAAAAAGAAGTCTTAATTTGTTATATTTTTCATTGTATGAAAATTTGAATATCTTATACATGAAAGAGTTGCTTACTGACACCCTTGGAGACTGAAATTCGCTTTCCCAGATTGGTGCAGTTCAAATGGGATCTGACATGTCTGCTTCTTGGTTTCCTTTTGGAGGGGAATTTACCATTTATCACTGCCTCTTTGCTGAGTTCACCAAGAAAAGCAGCTTTTGTACTTCATCAGTTGTCCACAGGGGACTGAGTGGTGACCACTTGGCTCATCTCTAAACTGTGGCATTTGGTTATCAGAAGGTTACATGGCTGTTACTGATCCAAGATGGTTTTGAGGACTTTAAGCCTCTGTGAGCCACAAAGCTCTCCACTACATAACTCCACGTATGAAATAGGAATGAAAAGCAGGAAACGGTCTTGCTCCTTACCAGACTTTTTGTATCAAGTGGTGAAAGGATAGTTTGCATGGATAGAGATTCTCAGCAATAATGCTGAAAAGTGAAATATTTTGGAGTCAGGAATTAAATTTTCCTCTAAATGAAGCCTGTAGCAATAAATGCCAAAGAGATGTGTCTTGGTGCACTACATTTTACAACAGCATGGAGCTAATTTTGAGAATGTTACATATTTTGCAATTAAAAACCCCTGTAGTCTACCAGGTAATTGCTACAGAGAAACAGGAAGCATATCATGTCGCTAAGATGTGGGTTGTGTAGAATCTTAAAGCATGAGGAAATTCAGTATTGTGCTTAAGACATGCTCAACTAAGAACATACGAGATCTGGTCACAGCATTTGTAGCTGGTGTTAATATACATTGTAAACCTTTATTGAAAAGAATGTTGTGCTTCATCTTAAGAAATCTCTCTTGGTAGTCAGAGAGCTCGTGCACATCAGCACTGAAAGAGTATCTTTTAACAATCTTTCATATTGTAAAACATTCAAATGCATAGAGACTAGAACGACAAGCCAGTGGCCTTAAAGAAGCAAGACACTTAAGAAGAAATGAGGCTATGATAACATATGTGACTGTTACTTATACAAAAAACATTAAATGATGGCAAGAGAAAAGCTAGTGTTCCTGTCACATCTGTGGGATTTTTTTTTCCTAATTTAGAAAAAATAGAGAGGAAATTGTTGACATAGCAAAAATTACTAATGAAATGTGTATTAACACTTGAAGGGGGAAATATCATCTCCTATAACTTCATTTTCAGTCTTATAAAAAACTAGATGTCTGCTTAACACAATTGTGAGTTCATTTGTCAATGAAGCTTTGGATTCCAGGGGCTGGTTTAGCAGCCATCATTCCAGATAGAAGGCATATATGAAGTTCAGTATTAAATGACAGGGATTCAAAGTGAGCGGAGTGGGAGGAAAACCAATGTAAACGCAGGGACTATGTAATGTACATTCTACCACTGAACACTACCTTAAAGTAAATATTACAATGTTTCTCATGCTCAACATTTTTAAATCTAGGAATAGTTCCTTCTAGGACACAGAGCTCTTTGAAATAAAATGTATGAACTATTTAGTGTAATGTATACAATAGCTGTACATAGTTATTCCCCAAAGAAAAAGAAATACCTGACTTCTACATTGAATTTCTACATTTACAATACCTCTTCCTTTAATTATTTAACACAGAGAGTGTTCTCTGAAATATATTATTTGATACCAATATATTTACTCTACTTTTGTATTTCATGATATTTTAGTTTACCTGCACTAGTGGGACTTTCTTGTCAAGGCTTGATCTCCCTCCATTATTTCATATTTAGATGCTTCTAGAAGTGGTCTGATTATGTCTCCCTTACGGCCTTCCAGTCCTAATGGAAAACACTGTGTACCTGACATCCTTGCTAATGTGTACAAATAATTAAAAATATTTAAGTATGGCTCTGCTCAATCAGAATTGCTGAGCTGTATGTAAAACTCAGAGGGACTGTAACATTTTTTGATACCTGTGGATTTGTTCCCTAGTGTTTCTCCTTCTGTTACTCAGGCTTCTTGTAGGGGCTGCTGCTTCTGAAACACTTCCCAGCTGACAATTTTCATTTTCTCTTCTTAGACAATAGCTGAGACACACTTCTCCTAATGGTGTGATTTTTTGGTGGGTTTTTTAATCTCTGTGCTGACCGTGTGAAAATTTCTACTGAAAGGACAACACAAGATTGGCTAGAGCCCTTTAGATTTCTTGCTCCTTTTAATGCTTTTAATCTTTTATTCTTGTTAGTAATAGCATAAAGGAATGGTGTGTCTATTTTCAAGTCTGATAAAAAATGACCAAACTGTTCAGTGTATTCATCACCTATACACATGAAATGTTAATTGTGAGCATTTATTAATAGGTTAAACAGTTAACGTGCAAGTGTGCTTTTAAATCTCTTTCTGTATTAGCATATGGTTTGACACAATAGCTACACACCGATTTAAACTTTTCATAGACACAATGGAAGTAGTTTGAAACTTCAAATCTCACAAAAGAAGCAGTGTTCTTTCATTGAGATCATAGGGATTAGTTATAACCACTGTATTGATTATTAAGATGGTTTTAATAATTAAAGAGCAGTTAGCTCTTTTCCCACTCCCCTCCTCTGGAGAGTAAAGAACCTGATTATTCCTAAACCTCAGAAGATGAGCAGTCTGGCTTCTCTTTTGGTGTAAAAGCACCTTAAAGTTGCCTCAGTGTAGCTGAAAAAAAAACACCAGATGCTGAATGGCACTCTTTTGACATTGGCATAAGCAACTGCCAGATGTTATAAATAAAACCTCTACTGAAGGTTATCAAACCAAGGCAAAAGACACTGTGCAAGTAATGAATCACTTCAATAATGAGTAGATGGATAGAAGGACAAAGGGAGAAGCAAATATTCTAATTGTAGGCTGTGCTCTTTGCTTTTCTTCTAGTATGTGGTACTCCGCTATCTTGTACTCTCACGTACCCATGACTCCCTGTTGATAAGCAGGTAAAAGGAAGGCCTAGGCTGTGCACCCAGTCAGTGAAGACAGGGAGATTTCATGTTTTGAGCCCACATGGATGGTATTGTTTGGAAGAACAACGATAATGCTGTTATAAATTTCAACTCTTGCACTTCTGGGAAATGCTGAGCCAGCACTACTGAGTTCCAGGATTCTTGTACACCATTGGAAAGTGTTCGCTGACAGTGTTGGGAGCTCCATGCTTCTGCAATTACCTGTTGGTAATGCTAATACTTATGCCTGAACTTGTGTCTATTGAAAATCCCAAAACAGTACTAGAAAGTTATCTTACAGCATAAAAGCAGCATATTAAATCACTATGACACATGACTTCTTTTTTCTTTTTTGTTCTTGTTTTCTATTTGGAAGATATTATTGTATACAAAGATAGACTTTTCTTTATGCAAAGTGTAACGAGTTGTATAGGCATTCATCCCATTAAGACGGTATTTCCTTTCAGAACAGTGATGCCCATCTTATACACAAGTAATTCTGTTCCATTGTTACCACATATAGAAATGCATGTTTTAGCATGGATAGACTGAGAACACAGTGAAGTGTTTCATTAGCATGTGATCTTGTATGGCTCCTTGTATTAAACCACTCTTTGTATACTTGACTATCAGGATATCTTCCCTGAAACCATAGTAAAGTGACTAGGTCAGGTTCAGGAGCTAGTCAGGAAGGTGATGGCTGATTTTGATGACATTTAAGGTATCATGTGTCTAGATTTGATAATGAGTTTATTGCCATGGAATGTATACGAAATATGATCTGACCAGATCTGATCAGATTCTGGCAAAAAGTGCCAATCACCCCTTAACAACAACAACAAAAAAAGTGTAGGAGCTTGCAAGTGTAGGAGCTTACAGATGGTTCATTAGACTAACAAAGTGAATATTTTTATGTTTTGAGTAGTACAGAAGTGTCCACATTGAACATATGGACCTATGAAAACTTACATTGTCTGTGTTGCTGTTATCTAAGGCAGTAGTGTTGAACGGTGTTTTTGTTTTCCTGTCAAAATGTAAGCTACTGTTACTTAAATGAAATCCCACTCTACCTTTGTACAATCGATGTTGCTTGAATATGTTCATACTTTTTAGAGGACTCTTTACCTATTCTTTGAGACAGTTTGATACAGAGATGCTCTCTAGAATATTATAGCTCAGAAAAGCATTGTGTAAGTAGCCCCAGAACCTTCTGTCTGCAGGTGTTCACCTGATGGTGAGGTAAGCCTGGCTAACACCACCAAGAAGAGATGAACAAATGTTCCTGTGCCTGAGATGCAGGATAATTCATCTAAGCTTCCTATAAGTGTCACATGCTCTCTGTGGTTCTTCCTCAAGGTGTGCAGCTAAAGACAAAAGAAAGAAGTATTGTTTCTATGGGAGGAATACGAAATAATGGATCTCTTTGAATTATATCAGACTCGTTTTTATTGAGAAAAGGCTGGAAGACTTGCTGATGTTAGTGATTCATTGGTTGTGGATAACACAGACTGTGGAGGAGATGGGGGAAGAGGGAATACTGAAGAGATCCAAGTGGTAACTGGGGAAAAAATCTGTAAATGAATAATCTTATAGACCAATAGTGAAATGATGCTCTGGGTTGGAAACACTGATCTTCTGATTGTATGGTATTTGTGACCATTTGTTTGGAAAAAGCAAAATAAGAGTAGTCCATGCCTGCATTCCCATTTAATCTTTGACATTACCATTCTGGTTAAGTATGTGTCTATCTGTAAACTGCAGTGAAACCTCAGAGGATGAAACTTTTCACAATCATCATGATAAAGTGCTTAAACTAGAAAATGCATAGACTTCGCATGGAAAGCAAGGGGGTGTTGTAGCATGATTAATATGAATAAATACATATGCTGTAGTGGTGTAAACCAAAGCATAAATTTGATGACCCTGATTCTCTGATCCTTTAGCTCAGATTATATTCCTTTTGAACCCAGACCACTGGCTCAGTGACTGTCTCAACAATTCTGTAGTTTACAATCTGGCTTCAGCAGCTAGATGCAATCCAAAGGTCAAAAATAAACTTAAACGCTGCTTAAGATTCCACTCTCTCTCTTCCCTCAGCCATAGCTGACATACAGATATTCTGGTTTAATACTTTCTAGAGCACTTTATCACTACTAAAAGCAGTTTCCATTTTCTTTATGCATTTTCAGTGGGGTGACAGAGCTATAGAGAGGCAAAATAACCCAAACACCCCCCACACCCCAAAAAAAACAAAACAATAAAGTATCTCTTCTGATTTAATTGAATGCTTCAAGTTTACAATAGTGTACATGAGAACTGTCTTAGTCTAGCCTCCTGCAAGATCTATATGACATGAGCAAATATCTCAGCTTAGCACAGTAATAGGAAGAAAACAATAGATCTCCCTTTTGGATTTTTTTTTCCATATAATTCAAATTTTGTTCATTTAAGACACCCTCCAGGGAATATTTCAAGTGTAAACTTGACAATGTAAGAAAAACCATAGCTATCAAAATCACTGACAATAAAGCTAAGTAGCTTAATGATGACAGTGGTTGGAGAAAGGCAATAAGAAATGCATGACATGTTGAAATTGCATATCCATTGCAAGCCAAAATATCTCTTGTCTCTGGGCATAGGCTACAAAGAAAATCAAGCATCATTTTATTAGACACATGTCTGATGTGGGGAAGCTTTAAAAGTATTCTTTTAAAATATTACTGTAGCATTGATAATACAAAATCAACTTCCTAGAAGCTGACTGTTCCTGCAAATTTTGAATTGGTATCTTTATATATATGTGAACTTATGCAAGTGTGCAGCCAGCCTCATGAACATCTAACTAGAATTTTCAGCATTCTGAAATTCTTGGACTGAATTCTGAGCAGCTGATTGTCTTCCTAATACAGGCAGGGAAAAATCACATCTGTAATGTTATCTCCTTGTGGTTGAACATAATCTTGCACAGGAACTGTGAGACATTGTTTCCTCTGTCAAGAGGGTTTACTTCCACAAACTTGTATTTCAGAAACATTGCTAATTCTGAAAATCAGAGGTGGAAAACAACCTGCAACCCTTCAGTGAGAGGAGATGGAAATGTTGTTTTTGTGAGTATGTGGTCTGCTATAATGATTCCTCCTATAACACAGCATATATTTCCCTAATCTCAAAGTGATAAAGAGTAGCAGTTATTACTTTAGTAAATATTAAACACAGTTCTCCTTCCCCTCTTCTTAACAGTCTGATAAAGACAACTCTGATTTTAGACATGTAACGAAAGACAACCTGGGATTTTCCTTTCATGTACACCAATAGTTAATTAAACCAAGGGAATTGATGTATGTCTTGTATTACACAAAGGCTAGCACTATATTAAGGAAGCATCTGTTTGGTATCTGTAAATTTACCCAATCTTGGGTTATCTTAGCCAGGCTGGGGTTATAGTAGCAGACATTCAGTTGTTTCAGAGATAACCATAAAAAAACGCAGATCTGACTGTAATTTTTAGTTATATTGCATAGCTAATAGCGAAGTTTCCTTTCAGATTTTTTTTTAATAAGCAGATTTTGGCAAGATGCTTTGAGTTTTGACTTCATCCCAGAACGTGTCTTAGATTTTAGTCTTGTTGCACAGACATGAATTTTGAATGCTCTTTGCAAGGTTTCTGATTTGGAAGTGTGGTCTGAGTGGTGTTAGAAGGTGCCTGGGAAATTTAACTGTTGGTTTCCAGTTGGCCCTTTCTTGTGCATGAAGCATCAACAAAAATATACTTTCTAGACTGCTTCTCTGTTCAGACACTCTCCATGAGCATGTTACAAATGTAAGCTGGTACACTTCTAGGCCACAAATTCCCAGAGCCAAAGATGGGCAAATATCATTCATCTTTCTTGTAGGGGGTATAAGGAAGGAAGAGTAGGTAATTGTTATGTGAAGAACAGTTGTCATAACATATCCCTGCCTCACCTATCTTTTCCACAACATCATCTATCCATTGTGCTTTTGATCGTTTACAAGACAAAGCTGCTTTTATCACAGTTATCAAATACTCCTCACACACCCTCTAAATCAATGAAGTCCTAAAGCAATGAAGAGAGATTTCAGGTCCTTGGGGAAACTGATTAAGGGGTTGGGGTCACAAATTGTGTTTTCCTCCATCCCTTCAGTTGTGGGGATGGATGAGGAAGAATACAGGAAAATTCAACAGATGAACTTGTGGCTCCAAGACTGGTGTTACCATCAGGGCTTCGGATTTTTCAATCATGGGTTGATATACAGAACGCCAGACCTTTTGGCATTAGATGGGATGCACCTGTCCCAGAGGGGGAAGAGGATCTTGGGGCAGGAGTTAGCTGGGCTCATTGACAGAGCTTTAAACTAGATTTGAAGGGGGAAGGGGGCAAAATATCAGCCCATCTGAAGTGCATGTATACCAATGCACACAGCATGGGTAACAAACAGGAGGAGCTTGAAGCCATGATGAAACAGGAAAACTATGATGTCGTGGCTATTACAGAAACATGGTGGGATGTCTCCCATGACTGGAGTGCGCCAATTGATGGCTGCAAGCTCTTTAGGAAGGATAGACAAGGAAGGAGAGGTGGTGGGGTGGCGCTGTGTGTTAGGGACTGTTAAGATTGCTTTGAGTACAAGTGTAGTGAAGACAGGGTGAAGTGTCTTTACATTAGAATCAGGGGGAAGGCCAACAGGGCAGATGTTGTAGTGGGAGTCTACTATAGGCCACCCACCCAGGACAGAGAGGTGGATGAAATATTCTACAGGCATTTAGGAGAAATCTCACGATAACTTGCCCTTGTTCTTGTGGGAGACTTTAACTTCCCAAACATCTGCTGGAAATACAACACAGCAGAGTGGGACCAGTCCTGGGGATTCCTGGAATGTGTGGGAGATAACTTCCTGACACAGCTGGTGAATGAACCGACCAGAGAAGGTGCCCTGCTGGATCTCCTCTTTGTGAACAGAGACGCACTGGTGGATGATGTGGCAGTTGGAGGCCGACTAGGGCACAGCGATCATGAAATAATAGAGTTCTCTATTCTTAGAGAGGCCAGGAGAGGGGGAAGCAGAACTGACATCCTGGACTTCCAAAGGGTAGACTTTGTCTTGTTTAGGCACCTGCTTGACAGGATCCCTTGGGAGATGATCCTGAAGGGTATAGGGGTCCAGGAAGGCTGGGCACTGTTTAAGAAGGAAGTGTTAATGTCTCAGGAGCAGGTGGTCCCCAGATGCTGTAAGAGAAGCTGGTGACAGAGAAGACCACCCTGGCTGAACAGGGAGTTTTGGCTGCAACTCAGGGAGAAAAGGAGAGTTTACAGCTTTTGGAAGAAGGGTCTAGCGACTCACAATGATTACAAAGATGCTGTGAGGCTATGCAGGGTGGAAATCAGGAGGTCTAAAGCCCATCTAGAAATTAATCTGGCTTCAGCAATCAAGGACAACAAGAAATGTTTCTATAAATATGTCAGCAGCAAAAGAAAGACCAGGGAGAGCCTCCATCCCCTGCTAGACGCAGGAGGAAACATGGTAACAAGTGATGAGGAAAAAGCTGAGGTGCTTAATGCCTTCTTTGCCTCAGTCTTTAATAGCAAGACTAGTTGTATTGAGGGAATCCAGCCTCCTCATCCAGAAGACAGAGACTGGGAGAACGACCCCCCTGCATTCCAGGAGGAGATAGTCAGTGACCTGCTGCATCACATAGACATACACAAGTCTATGGGACCAGACGGGATACACCCAAGGGTGCTGAAAGACCTGGCTGGGGTGCTCGCTAAGCCGCTTTCCATCATTTACCAGCAGTCCTGGCTGACCGGGGAGGTCCCGACAGATTGGAAATTGACCAATGTGACGTCCATATATAAGAAGAAATGATATTTTTTAAATTGTTCAATATATTCCCATTTCCCCTCTGTCCCCACCCTTTTACCTTTTACTAGTCTCAAAGTCAATTTTGGGAAGCAAACTAAGTTCACAGTATGCCCACTAGATGGGACTTTGCTGTTCCTACTTATTTCTCATCTCTCCATTTTAACCTGTGATAAACATCCCTCAAAAGGTAGTTATTAGTGCACTTCACACTTTGAGTTTGTATTTCTCAGACATTCCCTCTAAAGTTCTTTGAAAAACAGAACTGAAAACAGAAGAATACTGCTATTGCCTTTTACAGTAGTGGTTTGTTGTCAAAAAAAATGAAAACAAGTTCATTATACAGCACTTATCACATGAACTTTTCTAGTTTGGGGGGTTTTCTTCAGTATTGACAATTATTCCTAGCAGGTTCAGGGATTTGGACTTGCCTTTCTTGAACTCCACGAAGTTCCAATCATTCCATTTCTCCGGCCTCTCAAGGTCCCTCTGGATGGCAGTACAACCATCTGTTGTGTCAGTCACTCCTCCCAGTTTGGTACTGTCAGCAAAATGTCTGAGGGTATGCTCTGCCCAATCATACAGATCATTAATGAAGATGTTGAATAAGGTTGAACCCAAACTTGACCCCTGGGGTACACAGCTAGATACTGGCCTCCAGCTAGACTTCATGACACAGATCACAACACTCAGCTCAACTGTTCAGCCAGTTTTCACACCAAGTAGACAATATCCATGGCTCTCCCCTCATTTATTAAGCCAGGCATTTCATCATAGAAGGTTATCAGAGTGATCAAGCATGACTTCCCTTTGTGAATCCATGCTGACTACTCCCAATCACCTTCTTGTCCTTCATGTGTTGTCCTGCATGTGACTTTTCTCCAGCCCCACCTGTTCTTTAGTTCAGACTCCAGCTGCGAGCAGGGAGTTTTCTAGTTCCTAACTGCTGCCCTTCAAGGGAACATGCTGTTGCCTAGTACTTCTTCTTTGCATCTGAACTCCGTTTGCCATGACCATATCTCTTTCCACTCTTCTGCTTGTCCAGCTGAAACCACTGGAAATGGCCATTCAAATCCTGACAGGGAGTAAGTTAAATATACCACACAAAGTCTGACAACAATGAGAAATGTTTTTGTTTAAACAAAGGTCACCATTGTTTGTGATAGTAGCAACATGTCACATGTAATTCATTTAATCCTGCTTTTAAACTAAACAAGCTGTAGTCTGGCAAGTCTACTAAGGAGTAAGAACTATTTTTGTTTCATTTTGCAAGACATTCTGATGCTTTGAAATGTCTTCCTGTTTTGAGGTGGAACAAAATATACCTTTAAAAGGTTGAATCTTCATGGAACATAAATGGTGTACAAAAGAAAACCCACATCAGGGTTATTTTAAACACCAAAATTTTAAACCCTTGGAGCCCCAAACACATAATTTTGTTTTATATGATCAAAGACAAGAAAAACAAATGCCTACTTTAATAAGAAAATTGAAATATTTGTTCTTAATAACTGAAGAATTCATATAACATTTCAATCTTTCAAACTTTTTAAATGTTCAACTGGAAAATAACTAATTTATCAACATACTTTAAGTTAAATAAATTGGCATTTTTTATAATTAATTAAAATAGAAAATATCAGTTCTAGTCAAATTTTACTAACGTATTCTCTTTTTAAAATTTTTTAGACTATGTGTTTGTTTGTTAATTAATCCTTGTACCAAAAAGCCACCCCCAAAAGATGTCTCTGATACTATTAAAATAACATGCAAGAGCAGGTCTACTTTAACAGGTCACAAGTATAGCAGTTTTTGTTCTGAAAGTTGCCCTTCATCTATGAATGTTATAACCAGATATTGTTACTTAAAAAAAAAAAAAAAAAAAAACAGGGAGTGGTGGTGGTGGTAGGGAGTAACCTAGAGTCAAAGTCTGACAAGCACTTGAACCCATAATAAAATCTTCTATTTTTTTTGTGTGTGTTTTGTTACCTACTGTAACAACTTTGGGTTTACCTAGGATTTTCTGAACTTTGTGAAGCTGACAAAATAAAATGCATTTTTAATGCAGAAAATAGGGAAATGTTGTTTGTCACATGTGCAAAGACTGCTGATTATTAGTTTGTTATGTATTATTTTAAGCATTAAGAAACACTTCTAGTTATCATACTGCAGTCCTGTCATCATTCTGATTCCATACTGAATTTAGTTTCCTACAATTAATCAAGCCTGTAAGTTAAACCTCTAACATGACCATAAGAAAGGGAGCAGAGGATGGAAGGGAGCAGGACTATAAGTCTGGTTATAACTGTATTTGCACTAACTGTGAGAACATAACTAACCGATTAAAAGACTAAGATCATTTAAAGATAAGCCTAACAGAAAGCTCCAAAGACATTAATAACAGAAGTAAAACACTCATCTGAGACAGGATATTTTAGTGTTGGAACTAGAATATATACAGACATACTTTTAGAAGTTCATGGCTGCTCATCTGGGATAAACCAGTGCTCTAATGCTGACATAATAATTCTCTCCCTGTAATACATTGGTTCCACATGTTATCTTTGAAGTTTAAATGAATTGTATTTGGCCACTTGAAAATAGGCACAAATTTGATACTGTACTGTCTTAAACATGAGTTATTCTGTAGGTAAACTCTGTTATAAGAGAAGGAAATTTTGGTTGCCAAGTGGTGCTGACATATCTCTTCACTTGATAACTGGGAAACTCAGTCAAATTCCATGGAAAGGTTTATCAGAAGGACTTAAAACTTCCAGAGAAAATAGGATTAGAAGAAGATTAATATTTAGAACACTGTAACTTTACAGATTAAAAGACAAACACATGCTTTTTGAAGAAAGGTGATCAGAGATTGCTTTAGATTTTCCCTGAAAATTCACACTCAGGTGTATACATCTTTTATTCCTGTTGTGTGCTATGATTATGCACGTCTGTGCGTTCTGATTTCTGCTGGAAGTTTAAGTTGCTGAGAAATAGTTGTATTCTCAACTACTGTAACATTTCTGATGTGACTAGAAAGGAAAGGTCTGTTCTGATTTTTAGCCCTAGTACAAATATGCGTAAGAATTAATTTGAATAAGATGGGGCTTACGTATTCTGCCTCTTATTGTTGCTGTTGGGAGAGCAGGTGGCTTTTTAATCATTGGCCTCAAGTTTTTTAATTCAGTTTATATTTAGACACATTGAAAAAGATTAAGAAATGAAATTAAACCTTATGGACTGGTAGAACTTCATGACATATTATAACTTGAATTTGTGTGAAATAAAAAAATACAAAGAAAAACTTGTTGAAAATAAAATTTGGTTTCAAATTTAAGTTGGGCCTTTGGAATCCAAGAACATAAGTGTAGCTAATGAGAGAACTGTTTAGAAACATTATTCTTGACTCATAAGAAACAATGATCTCAAATACAACTATGGGTACCTATGGCACAGATCTTTCTTGCTCCATCAGAGCGGAAAGTAGTGAAAGCAGGGGAGAATTCTGTTCTATCACTTTGTACAGCATTTGTTGTCATGCTTACTCTTCTGAAGCCATATATCATGGCTTTTGAAACTAGAGAGGCAGCAGCTATTTAGGAAGGAAATACTAACTGAACAATGAAGCTTTCAAATCAAATATAAAATATCTGGAGTTAGGACATGCTCCATAATTTTCCTGCCTTGGAAGTGCGTACCTCACCAGAAAGCCTCTCCTCTCTGAGATGGTGGGGTTTGCTCTTCACTGCTCCTAGGAGAAGGATAATTTACATCTTCATTTTCTCTTATGAAATATGGGAATGATGAAGACTCTGTCAGACAATCCATGTGTATCCATATGAATAAAAATAACATAATGAAGCCTTTATTTGAATCATGCAAACACCAGGATTGATTGGTATAGTGTTGCTAGGTAAGTCACCTGAACATTTGTTGTGTTACTGCATCCCCTCTAGAGTTATAAAGGCTGATTCAGCTGTTTTATTGACATATAGATCATGGTTAACTTACTATTTATTAAGCCTTAGGAGGACTTTTTGGCAAGTCCATTTGGCTTGCAGTAGGGAAATATGTGCTACAACTGCTTAAACAATATTTGGCTTACTTATAGTACAGTAACATCATTACCTGGGTTGCCAGGATCTTGTTCCAGAGATTTACATGTGGAGCAATGACATCACTGTAGTTGTTTAACATTTACACCTCATCTGCTGAATCATTCTGGAATAAGAAATGTACCTTTAATGTAAAACTCTCAATTACATATCATTTTCTTCCCCATATTACAAGAAAGGAGTCATCTTATAGGATTGTTCATGATGATGTCCCTGGAATCTTTATAACACCTCACACCATAAGAGCATTTCCGTAACACTTCATCATCATGGTGTTTTATCACCTAATAACATTAATGATTACTTAAGAAGACCAACTCCATTGGAGGTGAGTTGGCAAGAGATCCAGAACTTTAGACTTCTAAAGTTGCATTAGCCTATAATTTTGTTAATTACGAAGTAGAGAGGTGCACAGGGGAATTACAGACCTCTGGTTTGTATCTGTGATATATGCAGCCTAGCAACATTTCAATTCCAGTATTACTTGTGTCAGTTGTAAAGGGTTTTTAGTGTGTGATGGGGCAATAATAGTGCATTTGACATGGGTTAATCCTCTTGCTCTGCTTTCTGTACAATGTATTGATTTCAGAAAACAACACTTCGAATGGGGACTAGTTATTGTCCTTAATTATAACTTCTGCATAGAAGCTGTAGACAGGCTGAACTATTGTCCCACCTCCAATATGGTCAGGACAATACAGTAAAGGATTGAGACATTTGGGGGGTTGTGGTAGACTGCATAATCATTTTTCACTTCAAAGGAATTTGTTCTGTTTTGAAAGATTTTACTTGTTTTGAAAAATTTCCTATTCGTTTGGGCAATATAGATGAAATAATATTTCTCAACAGCCATGAAACTATTAAATGTGGCCATCTGAGTTACTGTATTTCTAAAACTATGCTCCCTAAAGACTTAGCTTGGGAACAAGGGACCGCATGCACTTTTCCTTCTGATCTTTTCTGGGTATGTGCTAGTAAAGTCCCTGTAAAAATTAATGACCACTCTCCTTTTCATAAAAACCAAGATGCTGTTATTTTCCTTGTTTCCCACACTGCAACAAGCACATGAGAACAAATATTTTTTTCTCTCATTTTCTCTTACTTTAACAAATAGTTTTAAGAAATCCTCAAATACGCAATAAGCACAGACCTGGCTTTATGGATCCAGATGTTCTTTTAGGTGTTTGTAAGAGGTAGTTTAGGAGACCATATTTCATTTATTGAGAAGGGCATTCTTTCAGGAAGAGAGTGATAAATTTCTATCTACTTCCCTATTCCCATTTCTTAGACATCAAACTATGGTACCTACAGCTTTAGACTTCACAAAACTCAAAAGCTGTAGAAGCAATATGCAAAAAGGCTGGATTATGCTTCTGGAGGGAAGAGTTTAGTACCCTTAACTGTGTTTTGTGGGGATAGCAAACACACAAACTAGGTAGGACAGGAAAACATTCAGGTTTGGAAGACGTCATTCAGGACTGGCATGATTTTGACCTGGAATGCACCTCTTTCTGATGTGCAAACTCTTGGTTTTTTCCTGGAGATAAACTCACTAGTTCACATTATTTTAAGGATTACTGGTTCTTGCCAACAGAAGTACAATGCACCACAGTTACAGCTCTTTCAAATTAAAACCAACAACAAAGCAGAGTAGATGTTATTGACTTAAAATAGTAAAAATGATTACATCTGGGAGACAAACTCTGAACATAAACAGAAAAATTAGTTTATTTTCTGTAGTTTCTAACAATTAAGCATCCCAGAATACTGGCCAGTTGCATTAATTGCTGTCAGTGTCATTATGGATGCTAGAAGCAAAGTTATACAGTGAACCAGACACTTTTTGGTAAACTTTGCAAATGCATGATTGTAGCCAGAAGGAATAGGTGAGCAAAGCCATAAAATTCCACCAACCTCATAAACAGGAAAAAAAAGTGTTTAAAAACAATCCGTAGCAAAGGTTGTCTCTTATGTTTGTACAGTTCTGGCCTTAATGTCACTGGGGATCTCTTGAGCATTATTGACATACAAAAAAATAAAAAGGGATGTGTAGATGCACTTAGTTGGGTAAATTTACCCTAGTTGGGGTAAATCTTTTTGCTTTGGATCCCAGCAGACTAAATTTAAAAATCACTATTATCTATTTGCAATAGTCAAAAGCCAAAGATGATGTTGCCCTGGTGGCTGAAGATCTCACAGTTGGGTGTAGGTGACTGTGAATTTTTATTCACATCCATTTCTGTCTTATTTTATGCATGCATGTAAACCACTATGGTCTAATTGGTTTTGTTTATAGTGTTCTATGAGTTTGAAATAAACATGTATCACATTATGAACATGAAACAATGTCCCCTATTACAAAATTCATGCCTCAGATTGGTTTACATGAAGTTTTGAAAAAACTTGCGGTACAAGGATGAATTGGAAGTATAGAATTACTTAACATTCAGGTTTGCAGTGTTAAGTCTGAAATCAGTAAATTCTTCTCAAAAGAGTCAGCTTTACTTCTGAAAATTCTGTTCTGCTTCAGAGTAGTAGAACCTGAAAGTAACTTCACTAGACAAAAATTGTCAAACAACCACTTGAGAGAGAGTCAATAGTATGGCAATAAATTTAGTACTGAGACCACAAAGAGCATATATAGCACACCATACAAACCCATGACTTTTGCAGATTTTTTGCATCAGCCCAGGTAATAAATATTTATCCTCCATTTCAGTGTTAGAAAAAGACTACTGTAATTTTCAAAAATATTTATTACATTTTACTCAGATGACATAGACAGGATTTTTATTACCGAAACAAAATAGTATGCAAAGTCCTATTGAAGGACTTCACCGTACATTTAAAAGTGGTGGTGTACAATGTTGAATGCTGTATGAACAGCCCCATCTTTCAGATGGGTATTAAGCCAAAACTCACTCATCTCAGGAAGGGCAACAGCTTAGATCATGTTCCCTTTATTTAATCCTTAAAGTACTACTACATTTCTTCTTCTTCTAACTGTTACCCTTAATAATTGCAATCCAGGCTCTGGAGCAGTATAAATTATTAAAAATATCAAAGGAAATTTTGCTTGTTCTTAGACTTTCAGGCTGTGTTTGTTACAGAATATCTTTCAGTTCTCAGAACATTTTTATGTACTTTCAGTAGTAAGAGAGTGATCCTACCTTTTGCCTTATTTGGTTATACTCATCATAGTATCAGAGAAAGGAGAATGACAAGACTGTAACAATTTACTGTCACATTTGGATGCTAACAATGCTGGTGAAATTTCAACTGATATGACGGCTGGTCTGGCTAGGGACTACTGAAAGATTTAAGCTTTTTGTTAAACTAAAAGACAGTGCAGAAGGCTGGAAATGAAATGTCCCTTGCTGTATGTAAGAAGGAATACTTGAGAAGCCACTAAATTCCTCTCAGTTAAATGACCTTCAGCTTCAAGACTCAGTCCTTATAGCATTAAGCTTTGCCTACAGGCAGGTGTACCTGAAACTGTTGCACCAGTTGGGTAAAACATTTCTGGGGAACATTCCATCCTTCATCTCTGTGACACATCAATTTCAGTCCAATTTAAAGCCTTCTGATCTCTTATCTGTGTTTCTGAATAATGTCTTCCCAAAGGAATCAAGATATTCATTGAGAAACAGGGAATGTGAACTACTTGGTAACTTTTGTTATTTGAATTCCCAGAACAGTTGCCATCGAGCTAAATACAGAGAGTCAAGTATAACAGATTTTCTGTACCTTCCAAACTGTAACTTGGTACAACCTAAACTTTGGCACATCAAGCACTACAGCATAAACAGGTAATGATTTCAATTATTCACTACTTTTATTTTGCTTTTCTACCGTATGATATGTTGTTGCATGTAGGTTTTTTTTGCAAAAAAAAGCCCTTCAATCACTTTGATTTACTTCATGGTTCAGAATAAAAACAGTATTTCTTTTTTAAATATTGAAAAATTATAGATATCAAATCCTCCTTACTTTGAATACCACAAAATAAATTTTCTCAAATCTATCCAGTATCACCTAGTTTCACATACAAACAGTGCAAAACCACAGATTTTTATGTTTCCTTGATACAATACCATAAGCTAGTTCATGTTCATTTGGGACCAAGAACATCTGGTACTAAGAGATGATCAAAACTGGCCAAAAATCCTTGCTCTTATAAGAGGTTTATGTCTTTCAGTGCCTATACACAGAAACTTCTGACTAACAACAAATGATCATGCAATTTGGTTTGTAAAATCCACAGGTCTTGTTCTGGCTTAAGTTTTACGGGTGTAACTCAAAGCAATTCTTAGGATTTCAATGGGATTAATCCCAAGGAATAAAATAAATTAGAACAGACTGTGAGCCATATTGTTACAAATATGTTGTTTAATCACTAACTCTTCTAATTCCAATTTAACTTCAACTGGATCATTTCCAATCAGCTTCCCTTTCTTTAGAAAAAAAAGGGTGGGGAGGGAGAAAGCGGGGGATGAGTGTGGTTAGACTAGAATCAAAGGCTTACTGGGGTCAATGAATCCTGTATTTACCAATGAAAAATAAAAAAAATTATTTCTTTAAAAGAAAAAAAGGTAGCTCCACCGCTTTCATCTTAATCTAACACAAACAGCTACAGAAAGCTTTTTTCCCCCCCTACATATATAAATATATGAGCAGAGTTCTGTTTATTTTTTGTTTATTTGTTTCTGGAGCTTTTGTGTTTTTTAAATAAGGATCTTCAGACGTGCTATGCTTCTCTTCCATTGTATTTTTAATAATAGAAAAAGCAACAATTTAGGCCTGTCAACACTTTTCTAGTTCTTAAGCAAAAGCTAACAAATATATGTGCAATAAATATAATATTTGTGCTGATTACAGGTCTAAAGTCAGATAACATATCAAACTCTTCTATTACATCTCTTGGTGGTTAAAGTTTGAAATATAACACACCATATTGTGGTTTGCATTCAGTTAAGCAATGAACACCCCTGTGCATTGTGAACTCTATTTCCAGACTAGCTGGGTTACTATGAAACTCTCAACAAATAAAACTCTGTTGTAATAATAAAGCCATCTCTTCTGTTTCATCCTGTTGACAAGATTATGTCCTTTTTTCTTGCTAATCTGAGTCTAGACTAGCACTAAGAATCATTCCAGTTGACTCTCACTGTCTCCATTTGACCCAATAGCTTAAAAGGGGTTTGTGCAGATAGGAATAATGTTTTATATTTGTGCTGATACAGTTATATTTCTTTAATTTCTTACCCTTAATTATGAAAAGAAAGAAGCCAGTCTTCATCTAGTAACTTCACTGTAAAACAGGTTTGGATCAGTTAGTCCTTTCTTAGTATTCTCTCTTCAAGCTGCTGAACAACATTTTCATGAAAAATGATTGTTTTGTTAATAGACTCATGGTTTCAAGCTTGTCAGCTTGTTTCTGATGGGAACAGTTAGAAGTTAGAAGAGTTTATAGGTCATAATGCTTCACTTTGGGCATACTGTTTGACAATCAAACAGCAGGACACTTCGCTTTCATTTGATTTTATTATTTTTCTCATTCTTGAAGGCCCAGTCAAATAGTCTTCCAGTATTTTCTTTTCAGAACTATGTAAAGAGTATAACATTTAGAAAGAATGAAGCTAAATAAATAAGTGCTTCACTTTTTCACTGTGTACAGAAAATCTGTAAGTAGTTTGTGCCTTTATTCAACTACTCATTCATTCAGAACTCCTGTTTCTGACCCACTAGTAGTTTTTGCAGGAATTAACTTACAGTGTCTTCTGCAGAAATATCCATACAGCAGTTTCTGAAGTTTATATGAGTGTTTGTGCCTGTGACTATAATTTCCCTCATAGAATGTTATCAAACAAAAAATTACTGAAATGTGTTACAGTGAAATGCCTGATGTGACTTGTGACCAGTGCAGAATACCCAGTGATGGACACAACAAAATGCCATAACCTTAACATTGCCCACAAAGTGTAATGTAGGGACAATCCAAATAGAAATTAGTTTGGGCAGGAAGAAGCACATTAGTAATTTCCAAGGGATCAGAGACCTGTTTCCTCTATGTCTCCTTGCTATCTTCTGTTCAACCAGGTTCTTTCCAGAAAGTGGATAGATTCAGAACCAACACAAAGTGAAGGTCCTTGTTTGGATGCTATGGTATTAGTGTGATCCTCATAAAAGCCTATGTGTCCCTTCATTTTCAACTGTATTTTCATATTGCTTCTTAATTTTTCCATTTTTATGATGTTGTTTCTCTGCAGTCAGAGAACACTATGGTTAGATTTTTTTTCCCACCAAATACATCTACAAAATATTAATTTGCAGTTGAAAATAAAGGGAGGGAAGCAGTTATTGGAGAAAAATGGCATGTAAACCATGACCTTTTTTGTAAGTCTGCATTTCCAGAAGAAATATCATGAGGGGAAACTACTAAGTCAGCCAATATAAATTGGATTGGGCAAGTTCCAGTGGAACAATCTGGAAAAAAAGGCAACACAGGCAAGAATGTGTTTAATCTGGATGTATCCCAGGTTTACGTAAGTATACAGAAAACTGCTGTATGAGAGGAACAGGATAATTGATGTCACAGTGATAAAAAGTACATCCTTGATTTTCTGCATATTTAGCTATATTTACCCAAGTTATCTTACAATGCAGTGTCTTTTCGTTAAACAAATGTAAACCACTGCAAGAGAGCACATGGTTCTGCTTCACCCCTATCTTCAGCTTAGAGCTTTCAACAACCAAAGATGTTCTGGCAGAATCATAGCACCGGTCTATCTATTGGTATGATAAGCCAATATATTGTACAGGTACATAAATCTCCCATTAAAAAATAAAAAAGTGTGGATCAATACAGTGTTCCAAGACCTGCTGAAAGATAATGAAGTTTGCCTGATCCCATTCAGTTGCCATCTTCACAAACCATGGTTAATGCAGTGAAAGATGGCTTATCCTTGACTCCAATGTATTAGTGCTGCTTAACTCAGTGGAGGACAGCTGGATATTTTCACAGTGTTCAGAAGCATACTGTATAGTGCCTTACATAGAATGCAGGAGGTGTATTTTTTCCTTAGAAACCTACATCCAAAGGTCTGGTCTAGACTGCAGAGCAGAGCTGTGTCTGAGTTTCTGTATGTGCAAGCACAGGGACCAGACAGGAGGCTGAGAGGCCAAATTCTACCATCCCCTGGGAATTTTTCCAGCAACCACAACCACTGGGATTTTTAATCTGTCTGGATTTTTAATCCCAGACACTGCTGAATTATAAAAGAAGTGTAATCATGTATCAGTGTGACCAAAACACAAAGAATTACCATTACTGCCAGAATTGCATGTCAGATTGCTAAATCTCTAAGCTTGATCTTATCTTTAACCTAGGTCTATGTTTGGTAAATATGAATTGTTAGCTGCTTCCACTCACTCTTTTGCTTAATCATCTTTGTGCCTTTTGTGATAATGGGAATGTAGAGGGTAAAGGAAGCTATTTTCACTTTCAGCAAAAAGCCAGATTGTTCTTATCATATCTGCCATGATAAGGAAATGTGGGAAAGAAGGAAAGAAAGATGGGAGATGATATTCAAGTTCTCTGGGTCAAGGTCTTGAAATTCTCTCTTTGAGCTGCTCTGATCCATCACCTAATAATACAGCCTTAATTTGTATATAAATATGTGTCATATGTGCCATCTGGATTTGTTCTAGCACTGGCTTATTTGATTAGGACATTATTTCCTCTGATGGAGAATACCATCCTAAGAGCTACATACTGAGGCAATGGAAAGCAGTATGTCAAATTTCTTTATGGTGGTCAGGAAGGTGCTAGACTTGCCATTTGGGACTTACTTTACAGTAAGCTGTATTAAAGTGCTTAATGTACTCCTTCCTTTGTCAGTTGTCCAGATGTTCCTTTTGTCTGCCAATATGTTGAAAGATGCAAGCGTTTCTGATGCTCCTTCCAAAACCTTGGGGCTCCCTTGACTGTGGGGGTAATCGGAACACTGATATGCTTAGCAGTTGATTACTGTTGAAAATGAACAGAGCTTTCTGGTGGCTGTATAAAAGAACAGAATTAACTTCCTAAGGATTTCATAGAGAGCAGGCTGGATAAGGGAGAGAGACTTCCCACAATCACTGGACTTCAGGAGAGATCACAATCTGTAGTGGCATCCCTTGACATAGAAAAATCAGAAAACTGAGAGATGAGAGGACTCTTCTAGTGTGGCCACTCACCAGAAAAGCTTCAGGTAGAACTTCCATGGTGGGTTAATTGTAAGAATAAGTCCAGAGATAAGCTTGGTTCCCAGAGTGTCCTGCTCTTTCTCTCTGTCCTTACTGTGGTATTTTGCCACTTAGAGTAAACTGATGCTTCTACAATAAAGTACAGCTGTGACATACGATCTTTTAACAAAGACTATTGGAAAGAGAGAAATCTTACACTAGTTTCACCTACTACCAAAATTATCTGTCTATAAATATAATTATAGCTAAAGCTCAAGTCTTAGATGCTAAGAAACTCCAAGTCTGTCAGAGTTAGACCCCTGAAAAATTTGGAAAATAAGACCACTTTTATTCAGATGTTCCAATCACTTTAGGTGTTCTTTAAGTGAAGGAGAACAACCTTATTGTATTCCTAAATAGTTCTTCTTTCGACTTTTGATGTTGGAACAGTTAACTTGTCACAGTGAGAAAACTGAACTATGAAGGTAAAGATGTGGACTCCTACCCTTCTCCGTAAAGCACTTCATTAAACAAAGCCTATATTTATGGTACTTGCTTCTGTTGAAAAATGATGAATGACAATTTATGACATAAAGTAATTTCACCCGATGTGCTTTTCTAGCCAGAACATGACATGTCCTAGCTCTTTTGCTGCAGCTGCCTGAGAGCCATGCTATAGAGTACAGTAGTAATAGGGATGCTCTTCTGGAATAGTTGTTTCTTTCTGGACACTACAAAAGTACATAAAATGACACTTTGCTCAAATACCTCATCATCTGAAGGGTGAAACAATTCACATCACATGACAGCCCAAAAAGAGTTTTTGTAAGTCTATACGAAAGCATTTGTTTGAGCAGGGAGGTACATTCGTATCATCTTGGAGGTAAGGATGTTTCTGTGCAAAAATATTGGAGGACCATAATTTCCAGGGTGTGTATTCTTTCCATTAATTCATCTGACAGCTATGCAAAATTTCCCCCAACTCAGCTGTGCTGTTTGATTGTGTACTGGCCAAAACAGCTAAGGCATCAGCCAAAGAAGGCGGAGGGAAAAGTCTTACTTTTCCAGCAGCAGATTAATGTGTCAAAGGGAGAGGAAGTAAGTATTGAAAATATCAGGTGCACTTCTGAGTTGTGTCTGCCAAAGGGTGGACTTGCATAATCTGTCCCATAACCAGCATTATTACATCAGTACTTGCAAGCCTTAGCTTTGCACTTACAATCTCTAAAACTGAGTATTTGGAAAAGTTTGTACCATATATACATACATACATAAATGCATACACCCATGCATACTATATCACAGGAAAGATTACATCAGCTGAAGATGTGCCCATTCCATATAGCTGTCATTGTGTTAAACAAGGATGTTTTATTGAAAGTCTCAAATTGTTATAGCACATGACAAACCATATGCAGAGGTATGGAACCTATCTTTGCTGCTTCTGCTGTCTTATGGTAGCCGCAGAAATGGGAATCTCCCTTTCCCTGGTTTAGTTTTGTATTACAGCAACAAGAGATGACTTAAAGAAAACCACAGAGACTGAGTAAGTTTTCAGAATTTGAATAACCTTGGCTCAGGAAACCTGAGGATTATTCAGTTTTTGATAGTCTTGTTACTAGTTGAAGAGCAATACCTGGAATGATGTGATCTTGTGACCAATGGTTAAAGAAAATCAGATCAGCCTTTAACTTTGAAAACTAATGGTATTCTACACACTTCATTACCTACCCATAGCAAAGAACCCTGAGTCTTGTACAGTGGTCCCTCAAGCTACCTCCTGCTTTCAGTAGGTTGTAAAGCTCTATGTGCAATGGTGACACCTAACAGTAGAACCAGTTGGGAGGTGAGAATGATCAGTTCAGGGATCAGAAAAAAGTTGCTAGGTTCCTCATGACACAACTAGGTGGTCAGGTGCATGGTCAAAGGAGTTCAGTTCAGTGTTTTTGGTGTATGCCTTAGCTGAAGCTGACCCTGCTATCAAGTGGATAAAAATGCAACCATAATTATCCTGCTAAGATGCTCAATTTGATCCCTACTGATGTTTCAGGCATTATCTTGGTTTTGCTAACTTAGACACATCAGCATAATAAATTGTGTATAAATAATGACTTGGTCTGAGAGTGTTTAGTTTCAGAAAGCTGGTGTTTAAACTAGTGTCCACCCACGTTGCCAGCACATGAAGGCTGGAAATTTGGCATTTTAAGCAAAGCTGCTGAGCCAACACTACTGCACAGTGGGTCTGTCACTATTATCAGGAATGTTTTTGTAATGTGTATGACTTATTTCACAGTAGTAAATCTGTTCAAGTGCAATTGCCATCTTTTTTGCTTTCCCTGACAGATTGGTGTTTTTTTTCCATGATACAGATGTTTTGTTTTGTTTTTCAGATGAGATCTATTAGTTGTGAAAGAGTTGTTTATAGTTTTAAAAAAAAATCCTAAAACTTAGATTAACATTTAAATCTGACCCTGACATATTTCTTTCTTCTGTCTTCCAGGGCTAAATCTTAATATTTTGTAAAATGCATAGCTCTAAGGATTCCACTGTAATCTATTTTAATAATAAATCTTTTCCATGTCTCTTTCTGCTTTCAAATAGCATCTGTCAGTATGGAAAAACAGCATGAGATAGCATAGGACCTACATCCCAATAGACCAAGCTATAAATTGTGTCTCTGCAGAGACCAGGAGAAGAGGAACAGAGATGATAGAAAAGATGTTTCTTTCTTTTGGTCATCCCAGTGATACGGAAAGCAGCATTACTATTTTTCTTGTATAAAAGCAGGGATGCAACAGAAACCAGAAAATACCCCTCATTTTTTTTCTCTTTCTTTGTTAAAAATACATAAGAATGATGTGGAAAATATTGTGAGATGAGCTAACATAGATGAAAGCATGGGAGAACACAGACTATCTGCCACTTTGCCCTATATCTTCATAGGCAACCTGTTCAACTCTTGATAATACTTCAGCTAGGCCAATCAAATCACTTTCCTTTTTAAACTAAATAAATTCTCTTTCATGCCACAGTGTAGCAGGATAAACCTAACTAAAATTAGCCGAAGGAAATATCATGTGCCTGCACTTTAATGATAGAAAGTTTCAAGTTCCATTTCTTTATTATTATCATCATTATGAAATATTAATTTAAATGCCAACCTTAGCATTTTTTCATGTTCATCATTTATTTGCTATTTATAAAGTCGAGAGAAACATAAACACCAAAGATGACCTCTCAGAGAAAACCTTATTTGCAAATGTACTTAAGCTATTGATTGCATCATACCATGTTTACAATATAAACATGATAAAAACATAATATAACACAACTATTGATGTAAAGGATAATGGTATCAGCCAACACAAATGGTCTCAAAGACAGAGTACAAGTAATTTGAAAAATGAAGCCTGACATAAAGATGTAAACCATATTTTTTCTTTTGCAGGTGCTTTGTACCATTATAAAGCCAGCATTAGTTAATCCATTTGCAAAGTTTTTGGTTTAATGTAGCAAAAAAATATATTTCATATACACATTTCACTTAACTTATTACTTTCTTAAATAACAGTTTTCTGTAGAAGATAATACTTTGCTCTACATCTCCCTAGGCCTCAAGGGACTTTTCACAGCAAAATCTTTATCATAAATAATGTTTTTAAAATTAAATCAATAACATCTACAAAAAGAGGAAGAGTGTTCCAAGGCACACAACATTTCCCATGTACTTTATTTTAAGTAAACCGACTTTATTTCAGGTGTACTGACCTTTTATTTGGAGAGAGGAAAAGGTGTTTTGGTTTTCTTTTTAAACCAGTAATATTCTATTCCTGTGGCTCCCTTGTGAAGCAGTTTGGGGTTTCACTTTTCAATATGTTTTTTATTTGCCTGAGATTCCAAAGTGATATAGTATTTCCTTGTGAGGCCATGTTAAATAATTATCTTGATATTTGGTTCTATTCATGAAAATCAACACCAGCTTCTGGAAAATGGCAACAGTCACTTCCTTTACATTTTAACACTTAACTAAATTTATTGAAAATTCCAATTGAACAAGATAGGCTAAACCAGCTCTACAGGGATCAGATGAAACGTTACCCTGATGAATTTAGAACTACATAAGTTTCTGTGTTTTTTTTTAAATTGAGCAGATAAAAGCCTCAGATTCTTATCAGAAATATGATATGCTGATATCTTTTTGTTTATTGGTTGGCAAATTGGCCAATATGAGACCTATAAAAATACTTTTCCTTCTGGTAAAAACTGCTATTTCCTACAGAAACATGACTCTTTAGGAGTCTTTTTATTTTCAGAATAGTAAGTTATTGTTGTACTAGATACTTCCATTTCTATATGTTACAGATTTGAAGAAAAATTATAAAGGAACAAAAAGAGATTACTTGAATCAAATCATCTTCTGGCTTTTTTTGGTCTACTATCATGTTGCTGAGAGAACACTAAATGAGAAAATAAATCCCATAAGTTGTAAATTAAACTTTTTTTATTTCTTTATACTCGGAAGTAGAGCAACTTAAGTCTCCCCAGGAAATAATAACAGAAGAAATATTGAGATTAAATAAAATTATCATACCAAGCTTGCATCTTACTTTAAGCATTCAGAAGTCTTGGGATATGAAATTAAGTAGAACTCATGAAAATAGCCTGACAGAAAGCCAAGTGGAAATTGATCACTCTCATGGAAAATATTACTTGTATCAGTATACAAAAGTCTGATGCAGACTGAAGCAGAAAAAAAAAAGTAACTAACTCATTCATCAGCAATAAGACTAGACAAAGACCATACAAGTCAAGTACATGAATTAGGAAACAAATGGAATGGCCTACTTCACGGTAGTTAGAAGGCTGAATAGAAATAGTAATATAATATACCATTTATCATGTCCAAAACCATGACCAGATCTAGACGTTATTCTGACTATAATGGGAATGTCTCTGTTGTTGATAAAGGAGCCATCAAACCAAGCCCACAGCTGTAGTGTATAAAAATGTACAGCATATCTGGGGAACCAGTTGTGGCCTTAATCATTTCAGTTACATGTTGATTATAAACCAATGATAAAAAAAACCCTCAGTGCTCAGGGTTTTGCAGTACTTGCTGCATGTTTTTTTTTCCCCTCCCATTTGTTTGTGCTTTCTTCCAAGTGGCCCATTTGGTAACTCCTAAACAATCTTTATGAAGAAGGAAAATTCAACAGCTCTACAGTCCTAAAAAGTGTGAACATGGCTTAGTTTCTTACCATGTTTAAAATATTGAAATGAAATAATCTTGGCAAGAAATGGCAGTGTTCCAGTGAGTTTGATGTAGGACACTTTCTCCATAGAACCTGGGACTGATTGCATCTCTAAATTTTAGAAAAATTATGGCTCATTTCAAGCCTTTGAGTTTTGCAGTTTGGCTTTTTTGTTGTTGTCGTTGCTGATAATGGACAAACCTGCACAACTGTAGCATGATGGTCTTTCCTGAGGCCACCATATGCTATCTTGTTTACCAGTAAGGCATCTGCTTTGACAAAGGGACAGTCTTATCATAAGTGGTGCTTTCTCCTGGGTAGTCACTGGTAGAACTTCATAGAAGAGTCACTACAGGATTTACTATAAGAGAGTAATGATGATCTTGATGATCTGATCTGTTGCTTTGAATCACTATTAAGCAAGACACAAGAGTTCTTCAGTAGCCTGGGATCTGGATCTGGCTATTTAATATACACTAACTACTCCTCTAATAGTGGCTAATTATACATGCTTTCTTTTATCTCTAAGATTTTTATGGATTGTTGCTAGCTGAAAGTTTAAAACACTCAGACACGTAATGGCAATTCACAGAAGAGGTAGCTTTTTAAACAATGGATAAATCTTTCACTTTCACTCTCTGTGTAGACTTGAATATAGTGCCAAAGGAGATTATATACTGAAAATACAAAATTCTTATTTCATCTTCAGGGTTGTGAGACAGGATAGCTTTGTAAGCAAAGACAAATTTTAGTGGGTTTCTTTGGTTCATTTGTTTTTCTCTTAGTGTGCTAAGCAAGTTTGTGATCTGATTATAAGATCAGGGAAAAGGGAAAAAGATACCAAAGGAGTTTTATGGGATTGAGTCATAGAAAAAAAAGAGGCTGCAGGATTTTCTAAAATGTTCTTTCAGTAATTAAGCCAAACTGCAAGATCAGCTTAAAATCAGTTCTTGTCATCAGTCTGTTATTAACACTGTGGTTTTGAGAAATTTCAGATATCTATGCAGAAATTGAAAGGACAGATTTTATACAAGAATGTAGCTGTTTGACTGAAGCTGTAGAAATTAAACAGATCTATGATACATGCAGTTTCCTGTGAACATCTTTTTCTGCTGTGTAAACAGATAATTACCTAAGTGCCATACTTGTCTTTTGCAGGATCTTGATATACACCTTTTCATTTTTGCACTGATAACAAGATTATTATGTTGATTTTTACTTCCTTTTAGTTTTCTTTAACTTTATTTTTATACAAAATATTCATAATTTAGAATATAATTACACAAAGCAATTTTAATAAGTGGGAGATGAAAAAAAACCCCAACATTTCCAAACTTAATTTATTTATATATTGTGGACTGAATTTATCTTTGATGTAGATTCCCTAAAATTCACAATCCATCTTTTACAATTATTTTAATATGATACCAATAATACCATGATTTTATTTGCCTTTCAGATGTCACTTTCCCAACATTTCTCCTGAGTTTCTGAAAAGTCCACATTTAGCCCCTAACCATCAGGATACTAAATAGTAAATTACACTCAATGTGATTCTTTGTCACACCAGAACTCTTTCAACTTGGACAAAAAAATTCTTCCCTTACATTTGTAATCAAAACATTCTTCATGTTTTAAGCATTCCTAGAGCCTTACAAGAAACCATCTCTAGATAAAAACTGACAGAGAGTGCTATCTTGGTGTACTTTCTCCTGTCTTGAGGCCCAGTGAGTTTCTAAGTATGAGAGGCAGCTCCCAGGAGGAGCACAGATGGCAAAAATAGGAGTTAACCCACGTTAACGTGAAGAGACAGTAGTCATTTTGAAAAAAATTGGTCTTACTGAGCGGTTTTGGTTGCAGACATAAATGGGATTAGTGCCTCAAATAAGCAGTCAGCTGTGATTTTTTAAAATATTAATTGAACAGAGGTCTGGATGTTAAGAGTGTTTCATCCTCTTCTTCCAGCTGTAAGTTTGAGTTTTCTCTAGAAATACCTATCATAACAATGAAATATACCCAGAAACTGATAAGCATCTGAAAAGATCTGAACTTCTTGCAGCAAAGCTTTCAAAGATATTTCAGAATGCTCAGTAAGGAGGAGACCAAATATTTTGGTTCTTCTTTGCATGTATTATTTCTAGTATTTTTCTGTGATTTATATTTTCAGTTGTCTTTTACCTTGCTGGAAGCTCCTCACGCTATTTTCTGCTTCCCAGGAAATTTCTTTTCACCATCTCCCTAACAGTCTCTGAGGCACAGGTGGGTGCTCCCTCCTACTTTCAGTAGTCAGCATGTGAGCCACAGAATTTGAGAGTTTTCTTGAAATTCTTGTAGCCTGCCACCCCTAAAGCATTTTTCTTCAGACATGCTTATTTCCCCAAGAGAAGGCACAATATTTCCACATTTTTTTCAAAAGAACCTACTTGATCTGCTCTGTCCTCTTTTAAAGAAGCATTATATGTAATCTGAGAACAAATGAAGTAGTTAGACAATTTGTCATGAATGAAAACTTTGTCAAAACAGAAGGGCAAGAAATCTATTTTCTGCAGGTCAGATTTTCAAACAAACCTAAATGAGTTAAGAAAATAAAACCTTTCTAAAAGCTATGATCCTATTAAATAATTTCTAAATATTCCAACTGGAGTAGTTTTGAACTGATGATCCATCCAGTGGGACCATGGTAACATAGTCTTATTGTACCCTAAAACTGTCTCTTGATCTGAGACATTTGAGTGATGTCAGTGGGTTAGCCACAAAGGACATATGTTGTAGTCATTCTGTAGTCATTCTGAAGACCAGAGTTTACTGAAACTTTTGGTATATCTTGGAAAGTAGGAACTATTAACTTGAGGGGAGAAAAAAACTGTATCAGTGATGTGGACACAATCAAAATGGTCAGTGAGGCCAGGCTTTTGCTGACCACACAATCAGACCTTGCGTGCAATCTTTCAGTGACACCATGTGCTGTCATGATGACAGTCCCAAAGCTGACTTCTGCAGAGGAAACAAAATGTGCAGATGACAGTAGTTAAAAAGACAACTGACATAAAATATGGGATTATTGAGGGTGTATTAGCCAATTTAATACCAGCTGGAATATTTCATGTAGAAATAGGTACTGAGAATTTCTGTGGTCTTACATTTCCAGATCCTCCTTCTGCTACTAGTCTTGCATTCAGTTTGGAGAGACAGTGGATTTTCTTTTCACCTATAAGAGGAACTTGATTTAGGTTTGGGGAATGTTGGATACATGATATTGAAAAATACTTTTCCCTTCCTTGCGATTGCTTCTGTGTTTAGTTCTCTCTTCATGAAGTTATCTTATTTTTTTATGACTTTTATTACTGTAACTGTAGAATAAACAGTTTTCTTTACATTTTTGTAATTTTTCTGTCCTTTTCCATTGTGGTTATAAATAATGCACTGTATATTTTTGTATATTAATGTTACACATTTGGCGTACCTTGACAAAATCCTGAAGAAATCCACTTGTTAGTTTCTGTCTCTCAGCATTTTCAAAATAACACAACTTTAGACAACTGTAGACAGTTATTTCATAACTGTGATTGTTTTAGTTTCGGGGTTTTTTTCTCTAAGTGAAGGATTATTTCACAAGTGGTTTTCCATTCTAGGTTGGTATGAAGCAAGTTGTGTACAGCCATATAAAATATTCAGAACTTGCTTTTTTAAAACTGTCTTTAAAATACTGATCTTTCAAATATTTTAACTTATTTTACCAAATTCAATGTTATTCTTCTCTTTACTAGTGTACCCACTGTCTCCTAAATTACTTTGAGCCTATAATTTCCTTTCTTGTTTCTAGTTCCCATTTCCCTCAACCTGTGCAATTTATACTGAAGAGCCTGGATCCAATAATATGGATCTGTCTCTACAACTTTCAGCTTCAGCTGAATTTATTACACTTGCACTGAAGTGAGTGGAAATACAGTGTATATTCCCTGTGCTTTACACAACAGCTATTAGGCTTCATTCATGTATTTGATAGAATAATGAATACATAGTTTCTGAGAAATCTTAGTTCAGAAGCATAAACCAATTTTAATCCATTTTTGGTGAAACAGTTTGTCTGTTCTTGATACTCCTTGCATGCTATTTGTTGAACACATTTTTAAGAGTTTAAGGAAAATCTTTTTTTGCTGTACATATCTTAGTACAGACTGGGAGATCCCTGGGGCTCTAGTATCTATATACATTAAGTAGCCTTGAAAATAAGATTTGTGAACAGAATTAGATCAACAAGTAACTCTGTGTGTCTTATAACACAGCTGAGATGCCAAAGTAATGAGTATCTTGCAATTATTCCTAAAAGTATTCTGGTGCATGGGGGAAGAGGGAGAGATGGAAACAGAGGGGGCTGGAAGGAATGATATGGGTGTCTTTTATATAAACATCGGGTTTGTCCCCTTCCTTGTTCCTTTGGATTTCCAGCCTTTTCAAATAACTTCTAAGAATATTGGCTTCTAACAAAAATATGCTTTGTGTTAATATGTGAGGAATGTAGGTCACTGAGCATTGCTCATTTTTGTCTAGCCCTTGAATTAGATGAGGTTTCTAATAGTCACTGCAGCTAATGAAAGTTGTTTCTGTTTTCATACCAACTTCCAGACAAAGAAATGCGAGGAAAAATCTGCATGATGGTTGGTTGCCAATAGTTGCCAAACCCAGAGGATAACGTGTTGCTATCTGATAGCAAGAGTGCTGTTCTACTGAGAAATTAAATTACCAGACATATAAAAGATTGACTGATTGAGTGATTTAGAATAGATTTTTCTATCCAGAAAATAGATGTGATAGAATTCTTCATGTTCATCATTTTGTTCTCAGCTGTTGAAGTAGGAGAATGTCATCTAACAAAGTTCTTACATTTTTTGGCTGAAACTAAGCAGGTCTTTCTGTGGCCAGATATGTGGAGACAATATTGATATATTGGAATACGGATCTTCAGCCAAGCAGGTGGCCTAGAAGTAGTCATGTTAGGACAATATTTGATCAGATTTATAATGTCAGACTAGATGTTCTTATGGCAAGTGGAAAAGACACCATGTTAACAACAGAGCCAGTCCTCTCATATGGTGCCTTCTGCATAACTTGCACTGCACCTTATGTAGATTACATAAGCAAAATCAAAAGTGTAAAAATCAGTATCATTCCCACATAAATAAACAACCTTCAAAAGACCTTCATAGTGTATCCTACACCTAGCTGGTTGTGTGCCAGAAGTCTTCTATAACATTGCTGAAAGTAAAAATGTTGATTTGCTAAAGTAGTTGCACCTGCCAGTAGAAGCTGACGTGCTGCAATTCTGACATTAAATATGACCAGTTGGTAGCTTGTTCCCCTATAAATTATATTGTTTGCAAGTAATGGGAAAAGTACAAAAATAAAGTCAAATTCTGAAGAGCAGAAAATGTAGAAACTGAAGTTTCCTGCATAAACCCAGTTTCTACCTCTTCTGCATATGCACTAGGAGAATTATTTTCCTCTCTTACCCTCACAAGATTTCTGCATAATTCTCTGCACAGATGGGACAGATTGGGATTGCTCTACTTGGCTTAATTAGCAACCGTTTAATAATTTTCCTTGCTACTCATTGTGTGGCCCATTTACTGCATACTAGTCAAAACCACATCTGAAAAAAATGTTATTAATTTTCTCTTGAGATTTATGTCAATGGAGAAAAAAAAATTCATTTTCACAGTGGAGTATTATAGTCATTCCCACAGTGCAAATTTCAAACTACTGTGCAGACATGAAGGTTGACCAGTCATTAATTTTGAGTGCCAAATCTAAGACAAGCAGAACCTGGATTTTTTTCAGGTAACTAGGTATTATGACAGATGTGGAACTTTCAAAGTGTAATTTCTGTCACCTCCAGTTGTCATCATGAGGGTTCAGGTTTTTTGTGGGTCACATCCAAGAATGTAAATCTAGACAACCAGAAAATGACGAACAGCCCGTTAGCAACTGACCTAGGAAAAGTTCAGCTTTAGGGAGTTGTCCAGCACCACATTGAAAGTCTGGAGCTTGTTATTGTCTCATCCCTTTCCCCAAGGCAGGATTCAGCTGCAGAAGTCATGAGACTAGAACTTGGAGAAACTTTTGAAATCAAAAGGCTTCTTAATATTATATCTTTTTTCTCCAAGGTCTTTGCTCAGCACATGGGGAAAAACAGAATAATGTTTCAACATTTAGCAACATGTATTGTTTGATGTGTTTGGATTTAAGCATTTCAATTATTTCTTCATGAATTATTTTTGTAGTGAAGGACTTCTCAACATATCTTTCATCTTCTTTGAATAATAACTAACTGAATAAAAAGGGAAAAAGGGTTGTAGTTGTAATCTTTTTTTAATGATAAATGTTGAGAATTTATTTGAAATCAGAACTTGAAAAAAACAAGAAAGCTATTAGGTTTCAAGGAAATTGAACTTTTCTTTACTGATCTTGGAGTTTATAACCAGTCTTCCTGAAGTTCTGCCTCATTCTCCTTTTCATCTCTGTAGGTAACATTGTCTTCATGTCATAACTCTCATTCTTTCCCAGAACAGGTCCATTCGTTGTTCAAAATGACACAGCAATTCTTAAACTGTACCCTCAAATATGTGCACAAAGGCTGAATTAAGATAACGTGGGAAACAATAATTGCACTATTTCCCAGCTTTCATCTGCATGTCTTGTCAGATTTAATTTTACCCTCTGTGTGTGTGTGCACGTGTGTGTGTGCATGAGGGACAGAGACCGTGCCACAAAGAAAGCAAGTGAGGCCTTCAAGAAACAATGTGGAACAGTCTAGTGGTTCTAGTCTGTGGGCATCTTAGTGACACAAAAGAAAATCGGCATTGTGGAACTATAAAATCCAGAGCACAAAACTCCACAGGTCCTTCTAGAAGTGGAGCAGGGAGCCTAGCAGCAGTGAGCTGCCCTGTTGTACAGAGACTAGGACTACTGGGGGATAATTTCACAGTTGAATTAGTACCAGTTCTTATGTAGAGATGAATCACAAGATTATATATAATTTGGGCTCTCTTGCAAGCTCAGGGAAGGAAATGGGATATAGAAGTGTGGGACTTACTGCTCCCATACCTGGTCTATGTTGTGTTATCTCCAATAGACCTTCCTTTTTTTTTCCTGACTCTGTTGTCTGCTACCCTGGCTTTTTCACCATTAATCTCACTCCTTCAAATTTCATTTTCTCCTTCTTGTCTCAGTCTGTTTGCTTTGCTTGTACCAGTTCTTCCTGACTCATAATCCAATTTTTTTTCCCTGCCTTACTGGCATGTAGTCACCCTTCCAGCCACATGTGCATTCTCCATTCCCACTGGCTCCAACTGTTAGTTTCCCTCCTAAACTCCTTGTTTAATATTCATGTCCCACCCTTGTCCTGCTACAGTTCACAACAACCCAGAGATCTTTCAGTTTTCTTTAATTCTGGGCTTTTTGTGGGCAGTACAAATGGGATGTTCACCGAGTCTGAAGTGTTGATTCTCTTCTGCCAGGAGGGAAATTCTCTTTCACATGTACAAATCTGTTGTTGTAAATCTTTAAACTTGGCTAAATTTGACTGCATCTTACTGGGAATGACCAAGGCAGACACATCTGAATGTCTCTACCATCCAGTGGTATTCTTGTGAAATTGCTTTTCAACAGTGGCTTGTGTCAGTTTTTTTCAGTTGTTTTGTTTTCTTTTTTTCCTTTTTTCAATCATCATTATTATTATTACTATGATTAATGTGGGTAAAACAACACATTTTCTCTTGTCTTGTTCTCAGAAATGGCTTATGTTTCTCAGCTGAAATGTAAAATAATAAATCAACCTAAGACTGACATGAAAAATATCAGCCTACATCTTACCGGTTGGTAAAGTTTAAGTATCTGAAAATGGGCTTTTCTAACAGAAGTGTCAGACAATCTTCATAAGCAGTCACAAGACACCGTGTCATGCGTTAGCAGAATTAATTATAGATTATTCTGCTGTATCCAGAAAAACAAAGCAAAACATAAAAGCCCTTAATGTGTAAAGTTTCAAATCCTCGAATCTGAACATGTGGCAATTTCAAAACATGAATGAGATGTAATTAGTTTTTATGTGCCTATAACACCCACTGTTAATGATTTATTATATTTTCATTACTTTTATGATGCAGTTTGGTAAGTGCAGGGCATTAGTATGTAAATAGCTAATGCACAGTAGCATGCTGGAAAGCATCAAACAGTTGGGAAAGTTTTCTTCTTCCTCCTCTGCCCCTCTTTTTGTATTTGTTTTGGGCTGGTTTCAAGGAATTTGGAATCAGTTTAAACTTTTGAGGGTTTAACCCATTTATGAACTTTGGAAACATGTCTCCACAAATTCCACTTGGCTGTCATGTTTCCCAAGAATTCTAGAGTTTTGTTAGATTGTGACAAATACTTTCTTAGGACAATAAGCTTGCATGCTGTTAATCTGGGAACACAGCAAAAAAGAAAATTAGATTTGATAGCTTGTATTTTCCAAAACTCTTTAAATAATTTGAGCTACATACCTCTCTTTCGTCTTTCATTTTTATAAAATGTATGGTTATGTTAAGGATGTTTTGAGACTCTGGGATATTCTTCTGGTGAAAAATAGACATTTTAAAGCTAAAATGCTTATCATTGCTGTAAATCACAACTCCCAGTTTTACAAATCCTGTTGACTAAAATCTTTACTAAGATACCATTATGGATTTAAATATCTGATGCTGGTCTTCTGACCTCACACACTTTACATAGATACTACGGAACTGCAAAATTGAATGAAGGAGTTCTGGTTTTGTTGCAAGCATGTGGAACTTCTTACAGCTAACTGCTTATTTCTCTTCACCTCTACTGCTAAGTTCCAATCTGTCCAAAATGAATTTATCCTTCCCTTGTGTTCATTGTGACAATGAGAAGAACTAATTTTTTAACTTCTAAGTGAACATTCAGGAATCTAATTTGAGGGTTTCTGCAATCAAATATTAAGTCAAGAGCATCTTACAAATTTGGAGCTCTAGTTAGTGTTAAAAATCTCTAAGTGCATCAGCTGTTTAGCAGAAATTTACACACTGCCTTCAGTGACCAGCCCTTCACAACTACTTATTCTGGAAGGTGTTTTAGTGCTAAGAAACTCCCCTCCTTCAACACTTTAAAAACATTGGTCCAAGAACAATCACAAAGGGCAACTCTTTCAGATCTCTTCAGCTGGTTTTTGTTGTTGCAAGGTATCTTCTCCAGTTACTCTGAACTTCAGATCATCCAGATTAGTTTTTGGTGATAGTGTCTCACACCATTCAATAAAATTGCTGAACAAAGGACATCAAACTATAAGTGTGTCCTGAGGAGAGCAATCAAGATAATGAAAGGTCTCAAGGACAAGATTTATGAGGAGTGTCTGAGATCACTTGTTGAGCTTGGAGAAGGCTGAGGGATGATCTCATTTCAGTCTACAACTTCCTCAAGGGGGGCAGTGGAGGGGGAGGTGCTGATCTCCTCTCTCTGGTGACCAGGGGTAAGACATGAGGAAATGGAAGGAAGTTGCATCAGGGGAAGTTCAGATTGGACATTAGGAAAAGGTTCTTCACTGAGAGGGTAGTTGGTCACTAGAACAGGCTCCCCAGGGAAGTGGTCACGGCACCAACTCTGTCAGAGTTCAATGACTGTCTGGACAACGCTCTTAGTCATATGGTTTTTGGTCAGGTGGTCTTGCAAGGAGTAAGGATTTGGGCTCAATGACCCTTATGGGTCCATTCTAACTTGAGATATTCTATGTTCCTGTGATTCTATGAAATAGTTACAAATCCAGCAATACTGGAGTTCACTGTATGAATATTCTGAATCAGCCGGCCTACATGTTCACACTGGAGAAGTAAATGGTAAATTCCCTTTCCTAGGCAGCTAGATGAAAAAGGATCATGTGTTCAGTGTACCGTGTAGTAGAGTTTAAATTTAGCATGTCCACTACTCAGCACTTAGACTCATCAGAAAATGTTTTGGACATTTTCTCCCCTGTAAAAAAAATGAAAACAACATTTTTAGTTTCTGGCAATGAAGAAATGAAAAACATTGACTAAAAATAAAAATATTTGGATATAAGTAGTAGAGTCTGGAAGAAGGTTTCTAGTAGAATATCTTTGTTTTCACATTAAAAGCTTAAAATTCTATGTGAAGTTCTTGTATTTTTCCTAGAATATTTTGTATAGTAAAAATATAGTTTTGGTTAAAACATTTGGCAATCTCCTGAACATGACTGAAAATCAGTCACTCTTATCTAAGAAATAGTTTAGTTTCCTGATTTTATATGTCTCACTGCTGAGGAAAGTTTCATCAACAATTAACTTGACTGACTATTGAGAAAATCGAGGATGGGTGATACATATAATAAAATACTGTTTGTATGTTAATTTCCCTATCATATTATAAAAATACATTCTGATTTTATAATACATTAGAATGAATAATTTTCTTAATTTTCTCTTAGTCTCCTCAGCCGTTTAACATTAGTTTTTTTTCCCCTTTAAAAGATAACTTAAAAATTATTTTAAGGTGTCTTTATTTACATATACCCATTTTGTAAGAAGTTATTACTAAAGCTTAATGTTAACTAGGTTGTATTTACTTAATATCCTCTGTTAACCTCAGGTTCAAAGTAGTGTAAAAGGGAATTATTATTAAAATAACTTTAAAGAGCTATTTGGGAAAAACACGTTCCTCAGTTTTGTTCCACGCCTAGGATTTATTCTGTGGCTGAAAAAAATAATTTATGAAACTCAAAATGTATTTCATTTATGAAACTTAAAAAGTATTTACCATTGCACATAGATGGCTACACTGAAGATATTATCTGCAGAATCTAAACTGAAAGAAATTCAATAACTTGCTCCTGCTTGCACAACAATAAATTTATTGTGGAGTTAGGAGAAAGAAGGCACAGAGAGTTTGGCAAGGATAAGTGGTATGGGGAGGGGGGGGTGTTTGGGTTTTTCTAACACAAAACAACCACCATGTAGTAAGACTTATTTTCTTGTCTCAGAAGAGACTTTTAAAGCTTGTCTCAGGACGTTTCTACTCTTGGAGTTTTGGTTTCCCTGAATTGTTACTATATTTTAAACATTTTAGGCTCAGCTTGATTTCATAATTTTTAAAGTTCACTATGTTGCATTTTGGCAATCACAACATTAAGAGTCTGCATTGATATACCTCATTCTATATATGGTTACTCACTGTCCCGTGCATGTTTTACATACCTGTGATTTTGTTTCAGTTTTTAATCTTTCAATATATACACCAGTTGACAAATCAACAGGATTCAAATCATCATCTTCCTCACTAGCTGACCAAATTTTCAGGAATACATTCAGGATAAATTTATTAAGAAAGGCAAAGGCTTGACACTGTGACAAGCAAAACTGGTCAGTCTGACAAGAACGTTTTTTGCAGAAAAGCTCGTTATCTGAGGAGACTAAGAAATTACTTGTTCTTTTGGGTCATAAAAGGATTTGTTCTAGGTGATTGTTAATGAAGCATAGTACAGTAGTAACTGTTTTTGAGGTAGAAGCTTTATTGCTATGTTCTACACTTGTCAAACACTGTTCATTAATGAGTGATTTTTGTAACTGTTCTGTTAATCATAATTTATATATATTTTAAAATTGTAGATGACATTATGTGCAAAATGACCCAGAAGCATCCAGCAGTCAAAATTTGACAATATTAGTCACAGACTTCACTACCCTCTTATTTTTCCTGTGAATTTAAGCTTACAAATACCACTAGTGTTATGTCTCCAGAAATCACTTTCTTTGTCCATCTTTCTTTCCACCTTCTGCATTCTCCTTTTGTCTAACACATTTTGAATAAAGTATCTGTAAATGAAAAAACATAACCAATACACAGAATAGCTTTGGTTAACCTTTGTCATGTGTGCATTAAAAAAAACAGGCCTTATGAAGAAACATCTATAAAAAATTTGGCTTCATTAACCCAAACATAAAAGTTTTCCCATGCATTAAGTTATGAAGGTGATCCTGGAAAAACAACCAACAAGGTCATGTTGGCCTTGTTGGTTGTATTCAGTAGAGCTGTACTTGAGAAAACAAGGTAACCTGAAAGATAAGAAGGTTATTTGGGGCCTCTGAGATGGTACAGAGCTTCAGTGTTAAGCGCAGAGATAACAGAGGAGGTAGGATATGCTGAGGCCTGCAGAGTGAAAGGAGTGTCCTGGCAATAACTGCACTTCCTATTAGATGACTGATGAAGAATAGACTACAGTATCCCTCAAAGTGGTAGGAGGTCTCTAATGCAGAAAAAAGACTTCTTGAAAGTATTGTCTTGGTTAATGAAACTTGAACACTCCCTGAATAGTACAGCCAGAGAGTTCAGATGCATTGCATGTTTTAATACCAGTTATTTCCTTGTCACTAGATTGGTCTCGTCATATATGCTCTGGTGGCTCTTACCATGAGGTTTGTCCCCACCAGAACTTTATAATCTTCAGTGAAATCTCTCTGAGTCTTACTTCCCTCTTGCAAAAAATGTGAATAGAGCATATGCTAGTACTAAGCCTGTTACTGGACTGGTACAGTACTGCTCTGGTCAGACAGTACATTGCACCTGCACATTCAGCAATTCCTTTGCTACCCTCAAAGCCATAGAGATAGAGACGTAACAAGGCAGGCTGAGCATGAAAGCAGCACACGGTAAAAAGTTGGAAGCTCACAATGTTCTGGTTTTCTTGTGATTTCATTCACGAGATGAGTAGTGATAATTTATAGTATAACACTGTGCTTGAACCTTTCTTTTCCATGAAGATGACTTAAGCAGATTATTTTGTTAAAAAACAAGTTCAATAAATATTTCAAAGGTCTCATGCATTCATGTGCCTGCACAGGAGCACTTAGTGGGGATTTCACTGGTTGTCCCCAAGATGAGGTATGGACATGTGGCAGATCACACTGAGTATGTAAAGGAGCTTATAGAAGAATGTGATCAAGATCCTTTAAAAGGTAAAGGGCAGGTTCTCCGTTTCTGATGCACAGCAATTATTCTTGTCTTAGTAGTGTTATTGCAATACTGCATAACCTATACTGATCCAGTTTATTTTTTCTTAAACCTCTAAGTGTGCACATGCATGTACACACCCACGCCCACATACATATGTATGTGTATGTGTACATATTCACACATATGCACATGTGCATATACTCATGTACGTATATGTACATGTGCACACACATACTGCAGAACTTTCTGCTGAGTTCTTCACCAGTTAAAAAGCGTTAGAAACACCATGGATTTTTTACCTCCCCTTGCCTTTGGGAAAAATTTCAGTGCGGATAAGGCAATATTTTGTTCTTTTAAAATAACTGCCTTTGAAAGTACTTCTGATAAGTGCTTTGTAATCTAAAAAAAAAAAAAAAAAAAAAAAAAGCAGTCCTGGTCTGAGATATTCCTATACCTTGTTTGGAAAAGCTGGTAACTGTGAGCCAAGGGCTGTGAATGTCAAAAAGTTACCATCCATACACACAGGGAGGTAGTCCTCTGGACTGTAGGGGATATGAGGGAAAGATAGACTTTGTTGATGAGCAGTTGCTAGTTCTGTGGTACTTGCCTTGGAAAGGATAATCAAGCCAGGACAGTGGTTAAAGGATGGCTTTCGTTCTTCATTAAAGAATTCTATTTTTTAACCTCTGCTACTCACTATGGATTTTTGACCATAAATTGTTGGAGGGGGTAACAATTTTGTCAGTGATGTAGCAGATTTCTGTTCCAGTTCAAGTTTACATTAATGATGCTGAACTCCTTCAATACCTTTACTGAGAGAAATGTCAGTGGTTTTGGTACTGTTAGTGTTATTGCAAGGGAAAAAAAAGAGATACTGCATGCTTGGAACAGAGAGGTTTGATGTGACAGTTGTAAAGCACATGTCTCAGCAAAACCAGACTGAAGTGCTGAACTGTTTCTCTGATAACACTGATATGTCCAGAATCAACATGGAAATGAGTCAGTTCATTGGTTTGAGAAAGAGTGAGCCTGTTTCTACCCATGAACCTAGAGAATAGTGTGTCACTCTTAACAAAATTTGATTGAAGACATATGCCAAGGCAGAACAAAAACATGCATATTTATACTAAATTGTAGTCATGTTTATTTTAATTATAAAGGATAGAGTATATTTTTAAACATTGTTTTCTGAGTCACTGGGGAATGGCAAAAAAATGGAACAGATTTGCAGAATTAAATGTGACATATGCTGTTGCTTTTCCCAGCTTCAAGGGGTGGGGAAACCAAAATAAACAGATAAACAGTGGGCTAAATAATAAAATTTTTAGCTGAACATTTGGCAGGCAGCTAGGAGTTGTAAACAGAATTGATGAAAAATGTTATAGAGCACACTATTGAGCCTTGTATTTTAGCAGTTTCAAGTAGTGAACTCATGTGTTTGGATGCCAAAAGTATTTCAGAGGTGCCGAAAAAATGAAAAACAATTTAATGAAAAACATTTAATGGCTTGTTTTATAAAAGTATATATTTGTCTCTATGTAATTCATCAATTTCAGGGTATGTGGAAAGTTAAGCATGTGCTTTTCTTATTTTATTCATGTATTTTTTAATATATTGATAGTTGTATAAGCCTATGCTTCCAAGAACTTAGGAAAATTTTTAATTAATTCACAGACATCTCTTTCCACTGGGAGAACTATGGTTTAAAGAGAGCTACAGCGTACCTTCAGGCTGAACTCAAAGATAAACTACTTCCAGGAAACTCTAGCCCCCAGTGTGTTACACTTACAGTTTCTTGATGGTGCTTAGCTCTTTCAGAATGGTGTAAGGGATCCTTCACATACCTAGGAACAGCATTCTGGCTAACCTCTCTGAGGCAACCATTGCAGACCAGATGCGAGAAGGAACCCTGGAAATTCCTGCACTAATAATATTCTGTTCTATTCATTAAAAGATACTTCTCAAAGGGGATTATAACTGTTTGTCCTTGATCATGAGATAATCTTTACCTCAAACTGACTGAAGTCATACAACGTCTGTAGCTGTAGCTATTTGTAATGACTGCACGTTAATTAATATTGTCAATATAGGACTAAAACTCATTTCATTTAGTCTAGGCCATAAGTCATAAGTATGCCTTCACTAAGTTTGACATTGTTTCTCAAAGGCATGTCATGTACTTTGCAACTTTTTTACTTCCTCGGGAGCTGTTGAAATCCAGCATGCAGCTGGATGCATATATCTTAAGAAAATTGTCTTTTGGAGCCTTTGTTTATTTGCTCAGCAATGTGCATGAGCAGAGGGCAAGTTAAAGGCCAGTGTCTTTGGAACTGTGAAAAGGAGCACAAAGTGCTAAATAGAGTCACCAGTGAAATGAAAGGCCTGCTGAGAATGCATAAACTGTGCATACATTAGGTATTGTATTTATCCCCCTAAAGTCCCATATCCCCCAAAAGAATAACAAAACCTGATTGTGAATGGTTTATTTTACCAGTTAAATTTTTATGTCTTTAATGGACATTAGGCACATATATTGAATATTGCTTTTTCAGGGTAACTCAGAAATTGAACAGAATGTGAACAGAAAGAATGAGAAACGGTACTAGTAGCTGTGCACCTATTCCTCACCTTTGCTTCTCAAGCTAGCAGTGTGCAATCCTCCTCCATCAGGTGGCACTGAAGTTGTTTGAAAGCTGATAACACATGCTCACCTCTAGATTTACAAGGGCCAAAGCTTCAGGTGTCTTAAGTAATAGGGTCTTTAAAGAGGGGAAAACACAACCTTTGGTATATGTTAAAGCTACATAATGCTTGAATGTACACCCTACACCTATGATGAGTGGGACCCAAAGTTAATGACTTAATTTAACAAAGTTCTTCAAGGTTAAAACTTCTGTCCTTTGTTAAATGAATGCACCATTACATATTGTCAAGGCTATTCTAATTAAAAACATCACTGGAAACATTTTAGCGGGACACTTTTTTTGTTGTTTTTTCACTGAATAGCTGTCTGAATCTTTTAGCCACATGGTTTCTAACACGTACACATGTCTAGCAGAAGTTGCCCTTCACCTCATCCCACTTCATTATCCAGTCTGTCAAAGAAACACTATCCCAATAGCTATGAAAAAGCCACACACAACATCTACTGTATGTTATTGTTGGCATCCTGAATTGGCACGTCTGCTACAATTAAACAGAAGTTCTAAAAGATTCCCAGTTCAGTGCTCTTTGTAAAGACTTTGACACTGGGAAAGAGTAAAGCATGCTCAAGAGAAAGAGGGTAATAATGCTCATGTAGTGTGCAGTGCAGACTAAGTACATTGATGGGAAAGAGAACATCCCATGAAGAAATATAAAGAAGAACATTTTATACAGAAAAAATTTTTAACAAAATTATATTTGTTATTAATGAAGCATAAGGTGAAACTAGAATGAAAACCTGTGTTTGCATTTAAAATGGCAGGAGTATGATATTGCAGATTTCACAGTTTTATAAGTAGATTTTTTTTAATCAAAATTGAAATAAGAAAAGGTAGTTTACTATATGTCAGGTTTTTTCACTTCTCAAAAAGATAAAATTTATGAACAAATTCACATAGTTTGACAATATTGTTCGCAAAAAGCCTATTGAATTGTTCCTTTTCCATCACATTATGCACAGGTTTTTTAATCCTTCAGTTTTTTTGATAAGAAAAAAATTTAAGTTGTTAAACTATGCTGTAAGACTACATCCAAATATATTTCTGAAGCTGAAAATGTAAAAGTTCTAATGTTTTTGAAGCTTAAAAGGTGAACTTTGAAACTACAAAAGTGGTCATTCCTTTAAACTTCAATTTTTTGAAACCAATTGGAAAAAAGTTGCATTGAAAAAGAAAGTGTGGTATTCAAGAACCTTTCCCATATTCTCAGGTCGGGGTTTTTTAATCATTTTTATTTTAAACATTTCTTGATGTAAGCATGCTTCAAAACATATCAGAAGTCCATGATTAAAATCAAAGGATGTTATTGAAACTTATACTCGGAGAGCAAAAGACAGAGTTAAGGCACTTGAGTTACAATGCAATTAGTCCCAGCTAGATCCTACATATCAAGTTGTGGTTTTCTGTACCTAAATAATTTTAACTTTTATGATTAGCACCTTCTTCCTGAGTCCTAACATCTGCCAAATTGTTCCTTATTGTGTGGTAGTGTTTCCAAAACTGTTGCTGCCAACCCTCATAATCTCTGTGCAGGCCATAGATATATCATCAGGGACAAGTCTGATGTATTTTCAGTAGTGCTGTGCAGTAGGTAGTATGAGCTCCCTTGTGCACAGCTCAGGGTCCCCAGTCACTGAAGCTGGTCACTGGTATCTTGATGTTGTTTCTCATCATGGATGTCAGGACTGAGCTTATTCAGTTGTCAGACTGTCTCATTCAGTTTATCAGGCACATCCATGATGTGTAGTATGAGTGTGCTTTGAGGTGCTCAGCCATACGCTCCATGGTTTTGGCCCGTTGATCACGCAGACCAAAGGACTTATTCCAGTGTGGATTTTGCTTGCTTCTGGATACAATTCTGCTTCTGAATTGAATGGGGTAGCTGACAGGATGGGGAAGTCTGACACTGATTGATGTAAAATCAAGATGATGGAATAGTATATCACAAGAACATTGCAGATGTCATAGTGTGAGCACAATGTGTACCCACCTAGTTGAGTCAGTTCTGAAATTTCATGTTCTATTTCCTTTATTAAATACATGTAACAGGTAAACAACTCCACTGAATTTAAAACTGTTCCTCAACTGGCATTGACCAGAAACTGGAGGTAAAAATGGTGAAAAATTGAGCAGAATCCATAGGATTTTGGTGTTTATTCTAGGAAGCTAAATGTACACTCTGAAAAATACACTGTTGTCTACATCCGCTTTTACCCTCTTGTAAAGTCTTATGAAATGTGTTGCAGTTTGCAGCAGATGGTTTAAAAAAAAAAACAAAAACAAAACCAAAACAAAACAACAAATAACAAACATTTTCCTTACTTCATCCACTCACATCTCTGATCTTTTTTCTGTTTTGAGCATTAACCATAGAACCTAGAAAGACTAACAATATCATGCTCTACTATATAATGAAAATATTTGCATCTACTCAAACGGCAGTATGGTCTTATCAGATCTCTGCTAGTGTCATATGATGGGAAATTGGTAGAGGACATAAAAGGAGAAGAGCAACCAAAACTAAGAAAAAAATTATTAAAGGGATCAGCACAGGAATAAAACTTTCATGAAACAAATAATTACATTTTTGTTGTTAAGAATAAATTCCAAAGAAAAATCTCTGAGTAGCCATATCTCAGTCTAGGCTCACTGCCTACCCAGTATAATTCCCACTCATTCAGCTAAAATACTTTGAATACAGTTTCTATCTGTAGAGTGCAAGGAGAAGAATGTGCATGTGTCCTACCCAAAATGTTAAGTCAGCATTTCTACAGAAGTGCTCCTGTAATACTATTTGGATTAAAACTGACTCTTGTAGTGTCAGTGCTCCTCCACAGTTATACAGGACATTGCTTCCTAACCAATAGGACTTCAGGCAAGCTGAAGTGTCACTGACATCTATGGAAGAGAGCAAACTCAAAACTATTTTTGAAATGTTGTACTTGAACAGAGCTTCTTGTTTCTGTGAAGATGGGGTATAAGTTTGTCCATGTAATATTTGTTCCCTTTAGCTTGTAGGATGTTGGAGGCCTTTGACTCATAAATCAGGACTGAATTCCACCAGGCAAAATCTTTTCTCTTGTAAAATAGATACCATTTTGTGTGTACCATACAGATGTACCATACATCTACCCTGTGTGAGTGCTAACACAAAAGTTTACCTCTAACAAACAATATTTTTGTCAGAGGCATTTTGACCTTCTTGAAGTATTGCCATTTTTTCAGTGTTCTATGGGCAGTAAATTGTTCTGTCAGTTTAATATATGTATTTTAGCTCAATTTTGCCATTATGTATGCAGAACTAAACCTTCTGTTTTATCTATATAACCTTGTTGAACATTCTGTAATTTTTTGGTTTTTAAATATCTACATCACCATAAGGTAAAGTGAACTGTTATTCTGAATAAACCATCTTCATCCTATAATCACAAGATTTTTGCAGCATAATGTAAATGCAGCAAAAAGTGAATATTTGAGAAGTATTCAATCCTGAGTGATGTTTGACCTCCACAAGGTAATTTTTTTCTAGACTGTAGTTCAATATTGAAGTGTGACTTAAAGTACTTTTGATTTCAGGGATCTAAAACTTGGTCTTGTCATCAGATTTCTGATGTCTGGCTTGCAAGCAGCACAAGGTGGTGAACCCTAGTTTGAATCAAATAATGGCACATATGATTTTGCCATTTTTGACAAAAATGTACCTGACAATGTGCCAAGAATATAACAAGGCATTCACTTCAGTCTGCTCTTTATTCTAGGTCTATTCTCCTACAATTCTGGATGCTTCAGATGAACTTCGGACTAAAAAAGTAAGAAGTATTTCATTCTAAATTCCACTTACTGTAGTGAAATTGCTGCTGTAGTTAATATGCTGCTGTGGTTAATCAGTTACAATTTAGCATCAGACAATGAATTCAGTTCAATTCCTGTAGTGTAAGAATAGTATAATTACACAGAATGATTTTTTAATTAAAGACGTTAGATTACAAGCTTCGTTCTAGACAAAAATACTTTTTATCCTGTTGCTTTGACTCCGTACTTGCAGTAAATAGAAAGAAAATTACATTCCTATTTTTTATTTAATTTAGTTTTCCTATTCCTAATCTATAGTACAGTAGGAGAGAAATGTACTATGGGATCTTTTTCTAAACTAGTATGTAATTTTTCTCCTCCCTGATAGGAAGCAGATGAAATGCACTAGTGTCTATGACCCTTTTGCTTCATATGTTTCTTTCTTAGCAGAACAAAATGAGCTTTTTTAAGAAGGAAACTTCTAAGAAAGTAACTGTCGCTTGTCCTGAAAATCAAAAAGATATAAAGTAATAAGCATTAAAAAACTAAGGATCAGCTCTTCATAGGGAAGTCAGAAGTGGCTACAAAAGAATGATCTAAATCATGGACAATGGCCAGATAAGCTAAACCTTTTCCAACTAAATACCTTGGCACAAATAATTATAAAAATGTTCATGGAAATGTGTAAATAGGTATGTAAACAACCACGCTGACTTTTAAAAGATTGGCAGCTAAAAGAATATGTTTTTCTGTCAAAATCTTTAAAACTTGAGAGATACAGATTTCTTTCTCTTGTGGGTTGCACAACTAAGATGTCAAACTTTTCATGTCAGGACCCAAACATTTTTGCTTCTTTTCTGCTTTTCTGCACCAGCTAAACCACATGGGAAAGATTTCTAGAAGGAGATGAAGGATAGGGTTTGGCGAGGGCACTGTTTGGTGTTTGATAGAAATGTTACAAGGCTTGAGGATAGTAGATTGGAGGGGAATTTAACAGAAAGACGTATCTGGCAGATCTGAACATACTCTCCTCTCTCTCTGCCTTCCCCCACCCCTGGTAGTTTGTGCATGCAACCCATCTCTCTTGATCACAGTCTTTAACTCTTTTGGTCTCTTTTGTTTCCTTGCTCTTTCCATCTTTCTCTGCCACCATCATGCTTCTACTAGGATGGAATTGATGTCTGAATGCTAACCCTCATCTCCATTCTCTAAAGGTCATTTGTAAATTGGTACACTGTCTGCTGCCATTCATGCCATTTCCACCCAGTTTGACATTCAGTCAGTCAGACTGGGAGGAATCTTATTTCCGGAGGAGATTTCTGATCTGCAGTCTGTCCTTGGAGTGATATTTCTGTAACAATTCTCTATACCCCTCCATTCAACATTGCGAGAAATGGTGAAGGCAGGCCCATCCTGAAGTCATTAGGATCATACAGAAGACTCTTTACATTAATAAATATTTGTTAAAGTTGAACAGTGATGGAGAAATGGAGTTACAGCAGTGATTGTCATTAGTTAATCAATTAATAAAATGAGACAAAGTAGGAGATGTTTAAAAGTGCCTAAAGGCCATTAAAAAATTATATGTACCATCCTAACCTTTACTGTGAATATATAAGACTTAAGCTTCTATGTAGCATAGTCCTTTTAAGAAATGTGCTCAGCCTAAGGCTTCTTAAAATCTTCAGACACTTTCATTTTACCTAAATAAAACTCGAGTAAATGTTTATTTGCTTAGTTTCATTTTTTTTAACTCTGAGGACTCCATGAAACTTACACATCAGTGACTGAGAAATTTGAAAGGAAGTATATTTATCAACTAACAAACAGCACTCTGCAGGATATCCCAGCTGAGCAGGTCTCCGTGTAAAGGAAAACAGCTAGATCTACAAAAATGACCTTTGTCACCACAGCAATAGACAAGTCAGAATTCTTTCATGATAACAAAGAATTGGAACAAGGCCATGATTGAGGAATTTGTAGATATGAAGAGCTGGTTATCTTCTTCTGTGCCTCTGTTATGTGTAGACCCAAAATACTTGCCATCAGTGATGTGATGGAATGTGTAGATTACACTGAAATTCACAATACAAGAACCTTCCTAGGCCAGAAAAATTGTCTGGCCTTCTCATGGTTTGAATATACTGTTGCTTCACTTCACAAGGAATTTTTCTTTGGCATTGACTGTATTATCTGAATTATTTTTCCACCTAGACACATGATGAAGAGCAGGTTAATATGCTGTAACTGGTAGGATATTCATTTATTTCAAAATGTTCATTCTGTATTCAGCTGAGTATGGCATGAGGTAATGAGCTGTGTGTGTCCCCTGAGTATTCATTCTCTGACAGTGTATCCCAAATGATGGGCACTGTCTTCCAGGAAAAGTTTTCATAGTTAACTCCCAACAGGGTGTAACAACAAAAGCTCTGTTTATAAAAGTAGTTTATATAATATAACATTTACTTTATTTGGATGAGTACTGTGTAAAGAGATTTTACAAACAAGATAATATAAAACAGTGTGTTTTGTTAAACACGAGGGCTTCCTCTCAACATTTGAAGCAGTTTGAAGAGGCACATCAGAACATTTACATTCCAGATATACTGTAGATTTAAGAAGCATAACGGATGAAATAGACAATTGCAGAAGCCAATATTAGAAAACAAACTGAGGTATAAAGAAGAGATGAGGATACATCCATAATGATTCTTCAGATTTTTGAGAAGATATGAATATACTTTAATAATTTATTGCTAAATGTTAGTAAGAATTAGTAGATGAGCTACTACAATCTTAATGTAAAAATGAATTATTTGGCAGAAGTGACTTACCAAGGAAATACTTAAGTCAATGCATATGTTCATGCATAGTTTACTTCATAAATACCTGCCTCCAACATTTTTATATTATATGAAGGTCAGTGATATTCTCCAAAATCTAATGTGTCCCTAATGCTGGCTTGCAGACAGCATTTTTAAAAAAGTAAGAGGAAATTGGCAAAAATATCTGTGAAGACTTTGCAGTCATGTTAACCAATATTATCCACAATGTTGTTTCACATTGAGTTAAACTCAGCAGGGATTAAAAGCAATCATTTTCATCACTGACATTAAAGCTTTGTAATACCTGTAAATCAACTTTGATATGAGAGTTCTGTTTAATTTGAAGTTTCTAACTGACACAAAAATATTTCCCCCCACTTAAATATGTGGCTAGATGAAGTGAGTGGAATTTTTTTTCATTTTAGAGGAATTGAAACATATATAAAATGATTTGCTTCAAATGTCCAACCAGTGTTTGTCCATCCAAAATTCCACTCTCAATAGTCTGAACCAATTTACCTTCTATGAGGGACTTCACAGGAATGCTTTTTAAACTTGTCTTTTTAATTTAAAAAAATATTTATAAAGAAGAAATTTAGCTATTTTAGCTGATCAGGGGATCTGAGAGGGAATTAAGGTTAAGATTTACCTCCTAATGGAAAGCAAGGTTTTTTGTTTGCCTAAAAATACTGTAAAACATCCATCTCAGGTGTCTTCTCCTATCAGTAAGGAGACAGATGGGAAGAGACTAGTAGTCTGTTCTGATACTAAGGTTCCTGTCTGCCACCCCACCCTTCAATGCAAGAGTTTAAATAACTACATTAACGTATACAGATTTTTTTTTTTCTCAGTGACCTGAATACACCAGGAAGTACCTCCTTATTCAGTGGGGTGGGATTAGCCTGCACAGGCCCAGTCATTATACTTGCTGTCTTTCATAAATACTGCAATGTCCAGTTTTGAGTTGTAGCCTAAATGTGCTTTCATTAGCTAAACAGGAGCTGTCCTGATTGCTTTGTGCCTCAAAAAACACTCTTATTTAAGAGTCTGGATATGGCTGATTTTCAGCGTTAACTTTGAAATATGTATGCTATGACAATTAGAGATTATCAGTGTTATTCTGACTTGCTTTTATGCCTGTGGCATTTGGCAGGCCAAATAGACTGCCTGTAGAAAGGACTATTTGCATTTTTTGAGAGAATCTGTGCTGGAACTTTGCAGTCGTCAAATCTGTCAAGAAGAAGATATGGGGTCAAGGTGTGTTTTGAACATCAAAGGCCAAAACTGCTGTTTGGCTACCCCAAACTTGTGATCAGCCTCAGGACCACGGTACTCAAACCAAGATCTTAAACCTTGAGTTTTGCCTGTCAGATAAGTGGCACAAAGGTGTCCTAGTTTTATACTGTGTCGATATTCACATTTGTGCAGCTGCTAATTATTTTGCAATGTGCAAGCAAGATGAAAGACACAGATAAGCTATTTTTCAGTTACATATTTCTGGTGTTTCAGTAGTAACTGGCAAAAAAAATGCTGATTTGCAAAATGACTGATCTTTCCTGCTGGTAGTGGTTTTTAGACTGTGAGCAGAAAATGCCATTGCACTGTCTTTACTTCTCATGGATTGCTAGCAGGTTTGGCATAACATTCTGGCGGCCTCAGGAGCTGAATAAAGATGAGGTTCCTAAAGTCTCTTACTTAACTCTCAATGGGTTTTGTGGTTAAAACTGTCTGCCAAAGAACTTTATGCTACCCTGCCATTGTTCTGAATGTATCTTCAGAATAGTCCATTTATGAAAGCATATAAATATCGTAGACCTCCAAGTTACGCTGTTGAATACAATCTGATTTAAGTATTTACAATTAGTAATCAGTGTCTACAATATATTCTCTTTTTTGTCAGTGGCTTAACCAATAAATATTGTGTCATGTGCAAAGCAGTACTTACTATTTTAATTTTTAGAGTTCCTCTTATGAAAATTTTTCACTATGCTATCACTCACCATTTCCATTGCTACAGAAACAACCTACTTGGGCAACTCGGTTATATGTACATTTTCAGTCTATTTACCTACAGAAATACGCTAAATATGACCTACATAATGTCTGTAGTGGTTTTACCTCGGCCTTTAGAAAACTTTGGTTTAAATCTGACATGGGCATAGATGTCATCAAAGTTCTTGGAAGCAGGTAGCTGACTAGAGAGACTTTTTAAAAAACAGAAAATCCAGACAAACTTTACATGTGCTCTAACCATTGGACAGCTTCAGTCAGAATTCACAACATCTTACACCACAGTCTATCATGAGAGCATTTCTAAAGCTACTATGTTCATCATTCTGTTCTTTCAAATCCAGGTTTGATAAGACTGTAAATAATGGTGATTAACAATCATAAACAAATTAACATTTTCTACTGCAACATCAAGAACCAGTTTAGCCAAGAAAGGAGGTGGTGAAGGCCATAACAGTATGCACCCTGGCATGCTTCACTGCACACAAGGGAGTCTCTCTTCCAACGTGACTGTTTCGTTGGCCTGAAAGTAATGGGAAGCACCTGCCTGTTCTGTCTAGACCTTCAGGGTCCAATATCTGTAGCAGCAATAATTATAGCTGGCAGTTACAGTAGCAATAAGTAAAATTCCAGACCATATCAGTCAGAGAACACATTGATCTACTGATTGATTTAGCAGAGTAACTAATTAATGCAAGTTAGACATTAGATGAATAGTTTGAAATTTGCAACCTGCCTGGATATGTTCCACTCACAAGACAAAGAGGATTCTTTAACTTGTAAATGGTTCAGTCTTTTGCTCCCAGCTTGCTTCTGCACAACTTCTTTGTGTTGTGTGTTCATTTCCAAATGACAATGTCATTAACATCCTATTGATAATATTTAAATGTTCATGATGTCGAAGAAACCAGGTTAAATTGGTTTCTTTCTAACACTTTATTGCTTTAAACTTATACTCTGACAAAATTCCACATATGTGGCATCTTGTCTCTTCCTTATCACAATATAACTCCTGCCTTTATTTGCCATTGTCTCACATCTATTTGTTTGCAGGATCCCATCCATCACAATCAAGGATCTGACTGTATTTACATTTCTTTTTATTGATGTAGGAGGAAGCATGAAAGAAATGGAGAGAATGTAGTGTTTATTCTTTCCATTTAAGTAAAATTGTGTATGCAAACAGTGCTGATTTTGTTATGGGCAGACTCAATGAAATTAGGTAAAAAATTCCTTAAGTGTGGAATTTATGTTCTTGTTGGCTATGTGGCAAGGCCGCAAGTAGAGGATAAAGTAACAACAGCAATGGATTGAAGTGAAGTACTCAGGATGACTGCTTCTCGTGCAGCTTGAATGACATGTGAATACTAATCAGCATGGCTTAATCCTTGCTGAATGTAAAGTATTACTAAAATAATTTATATGATGAAAAAAATATCCCCAGAAGTCCAACTTACAATTTCCCCTCTCAAATTGAAGGAATCTTCCAAATAAGGACTGTGAAGATAACCTTCACAGTAGATTCCTTTGTGTCACTTAGTGATATGTGCCAGTGTTAAAGCAAGTATCATAGAAATTTACACATGTCCTTGTGTAGATGTAATTAAGCTTAGTCCTTATCTGCTAAACTACACTGCATGCACGCTATGCAAAGAGGAACAGGACCCTCATATGTCTTAATTTTTTCTTGGCCTTCACTGTTCTGAAAGTGAAAATTATGATTTTCTGAAAGCTATAAGGAAATAGACTGTAGTTTCTCACTTAATTAACTGTGGAGCACAATATAGAAAAAAAGCCTGGCCCCAAAGGAGAACAGCTAATTCCTTTAACCACGCTGTCACACAGATTCATCTTTGCAATAAATTTTAGTTGTTTTTCAAAGCTATTTTTCCATCTTGGCAGAAAAAGTCCCTGTTCAGTTTGAAATGTAACTATACTCCCCTGATTATGTCTTAATCGGTTCATCTTAGGCAGTACTTTTAATACAAAATGTACAGTGAAGATAATGACAACCTGACTAGGCCTTTAAAGGTCAGGACACTCACTGCTAAATGAAACAAACTGTACTTATTGTGAAATATTAATACCAAACTATTGTTCTTAATTATTCATAGCAGATATGACCAAAGTCATATGCCCTTTTTTGAAAGTTAGTTGAAATAACAGCATCAGCAGGTTAAGAAAAAAATTACAGCTTAAAGTATTTTGTACTTTAGAGATATGCCAACTCCGTTATACTCCACTTTTTGGCAGCATTTATCTAAGGTGCTTGTGAGAGATGGGCAACTCCAAAGAACCTTGGAGTTCAATTTTTTTCTGGAAACATATGTGGATTGTGCTTTCACACAGACACAAAAGGCATTGCAATGTGATATTATCATTACATAACTATAATAGAGGAATACATGTATAGAAGGATTCACATTCTTTAAACCTGTTTACAAAGACATACATGCGTCAAGGAGATGCAGCCACGTAGCTGAAGCAAACCTGTCAGTGATCCTTATGCAGAAACTAATTTCTTTGTACCATTTAAACAAAAGGCAAAATTTTCCCTGATTTCAGCATAGCCAGAGTTTTCCTCAAAACACCAGGAGATTAAAAAAACCTTCAATATTCCACTGAATTTGCTCCCTTTCTCTGAGGTATATTTCACCACATAACTAAAGTCTCTTTGGGCTAATATGGTAAATGAGATTTACCAGTAGAACTCAGACGTATTATATAAATTAACCTAGGGTAAAATTTTTCCACATACATCTGATTCATAGTAAATATCCTTGCAAAATTATTTTACTTCACAAAAAATGTTATGAAATTTGAGGATAGCTAGCCTAGAATAAAAGAAGGTTGTGTTAACTGTACTTGCCTTGTATTTGTCATAGATTTATAAAAGTGTTTGGAATTACATTGATTGTAGACCAGTTGACAGATGAAAACTCATTCCAGGTGATGCATAGTAATCTCTTTTGAGTTGATGTAGTATAGTTTTTGTGCTTCTGAGGTGTCATCCACTCCAAATGCCTCCAAAGTACTGGTGAGGAATCTTTCATCAACATCTAATTGCCCATTTCCCAGATTTTTTGTGAAGGATGACAAATATGTAAAATAGACTGTCTAGGATAGTCAAACAGCATAAAATCAACTCTTCTTCAAGTTCAGTAGAATAAAAAAAAATGGAAATTAAACAAATATGTGTTAACCTTACATTCCTCCTGGTCAAAATTACAGTGTTTTTCAGCTCTCTTTGGGCTGTCATGTCTCATTAGATCTCAGATGGCTATTAGGTGTGATACTATATACTCACCGATATGTTGACTTTTTATCTGGATGCTTTGCTCTGACATTGTGAGAGTTATACTGTGAGTAATCAAGAAAAAACATGTTATGCCTACTTTATATCCCCGTTAAGTATGTAGGATGGTTTTCTGACTGCTTAGTGCAACTTTTGGAACAATAAAGAAGGTGAACAAGGGCCTGAGATGTTGATTCATTAAGTTTACATTTTTGAACTTTCCCTTTACCAGATGTGAGGGAATATCTTATTTTTTGCACACTGTGACTTACTTCATTTTCATTAGAAATTCTTTGAGCAATGCAGTTTTTCCTGGGGGGATACTTGCAAAATTAAAGAAATTTGCCTGAAATATTCGAAGCAGAGTTGTCTCATATTTTGCTTTAGCTAATCTGGCAGAGATGTTGTTTCGACACACATACCTTCTGTACAAATGGGAAGACTTATTTTCTAATTTAACCATACAACTCATTGGTGTGACTGTAAGAAGATTCAGTCTTTTCAAAATGCATTCCAAAGTTTTTGGTAGTGTCCAAACACAGACAACAAAATGTTTTTCTGGATGATTAAGAAAGAGGAAACCAGGTTTCTCATATAAATGGCTTTTCCAGTCAGTGTTTTTAATTGGAAAAAACATGACTTTTAATGACTAAGTAGCTGTACAAATAATGCCTTATATTTCTTTTACAACAAACAATAACATAGTGTGATAGTTCTGCTCTAATTATCAAAACTTAAATATAGCATTATTATTCTAAATTAAGAAAAGTGGGATAGCTAGATTTTTAAGAGAATACTTCTGATTATTCTTGAGTCACAATTTCAGCTTGTATGATAATTAAAAGTCAGATTTGCTACCTGTGTTTAAGGTAAGAGCAGAATCTTCAATTAGTTCCACTTTGTGTCACCCTGGCAGGGATCCTGGCTTCTTGTAAGTCAATGGCAAAGCTTCATCAACTTCACTTGAGTGAGGATTTCATTAAATGGATATTTGGGGTAATTAAGGATGAATCACGAGACTCCTGTTTTTCATTCTTAATGATCACAAATAAAATCCATGAAAAGCCTACTGAAGTTAATTGGAAGATTAATGTTGCTTTCAATAGACTTTAGTTCAGGCTTTTTATTTTGCACGCATGCACTTGTGTAATTTTTTTCAGGGTTTTTTTTAAAGGCTTTTGGATTCGCTATGGCACTTTCCCATCTCCAGAGTTCCCACAGTATCCCATATTCCTGAGCTACAACATAGACAGTATTGAGTCAGTCATATTTCTTAAATTATGTCAGTCCACTATTAACATGTGTGATGGTCATTGTTGGTCACCATCCCGAGTTTAGAAGAACAAATGAGATGATTGTCCTCTGATGCAAATTTTCCTTCTCCAGATCTGCTTAGCATTGGGTTTAATAATTTGGCCCGGTGTTCTCTTCTCTCCCATTACCCAACAATTGAGTTGGTCTTCCAATATCTTCTGCTTATCCCCCACATTTCTCATAATTTCTTGCTTACAGCATAACCTCAGTACATCCCTCTTGCAGTTCTACGGGTTCTACTTCTCTCTGTAGGACAGCAGCTTAGCATTGTGAGACAGAGAGAGGAATTTGCTGAGCAAACTGAAGGTCTCTTTTTCTTGTTGATATAGAAGAGGAGAATTGTTGAAATCATAGTCTTTTTCAGGACAGGATTTAGGGTGGACCTTCATATGTGGGGCTTTAGCCTTGGTTAAAGTTGTATCATTGTTTTAAGAATTAAAGTGAGAAAAAGTTGGCAACACTGTGTGGCTATGGTCCTTCAATATTGTTATCATGGAATATATAATTTCAGCACTGATGTCAGCCTGAAGAACATGGTCTCTGGATAAGAATTTGCTTCCTTTCAGAACTAGAAAAACAAAGCCAAGCATACATAAAGGAGCAGAGTGTGCACATATACTGAAGACTTCACATTGTTGGAGAGTTTGTTCAGTGTACATCTATACATCTCAGCAAAGTTTTAGCATTTTTATTATACGTTCATCTTTTCTTCCCTCTTTTCTAAGTGATACTCTTCTTGTCCGATGTTTCTTATGGCCTGTGTGATGGGAAAGTATTTGAACAACGGATACAACAAAACTGGTTTTGAACTGCCTTGGTTTTGGATAGCTCCAGCTAATATGAGCTAACAAGCTTATGCTTTAGTGCTTTCCATTTACAGGGAAACAAAGAAAAACAGTAATCTGTAAATTACTGCAATTGAGAGATGAGATTTCTTAGTGCTTTTAACTTTGTCCCTCTACTTTTACTCCATACCTTGTAGTTCTGGAGACATTTTTATGCAAGTGTTTTGTGATTCTATTTCTATCTTTGTAACTAAATAGTAGTTTCTCCAATATATCATCTATCCAGACTGAACGAATGTCTAAATGAACCATACTCCTAACTCTGATGTACCAAGGAACATTCTCTAGAGAATGTCCAATACTTAAACATTTGGTCTTTGGATGACATTACTGAAAAATTCTATTGAAAGATGATTGGCACAAACCTGTATAAACAAAATTATGTCACACCACTTTCAAAAGAAAATGCTTATAACTTCACTTTCCAAGAAAATATTCCATTTCTACATCTTCTGCATTGCCTAAATTCATCTTCTTTTCTTTACTTTGTTGTTGTTTTCCTTTACCACCTGTCTTCTGTATCTCATACCTGTTCCTTCATGCACCCCTTCTTTAATATCAAACTTGCAGTATGTCAGTTTTCTCCCTACACTGCCCCCTGAAAAATATCGCTTTTCATTAAGGCACTGTACATAAATCTACACAGAAATAGCCTTACTGGTAGTCTCATCAAGTACTTTTACAGTTACTCCTCCCCTGTTCGCAGTTATCTATGCTAATTTGCTGCCTTCTTCTTGCAAAGATATATATCTTTTTCGTTCTATTCACTCACTATTGATGTGAGCAACTATTGCATAACCACAGCTGACTTTGATTTTCTAGTATAAATTCAATTTTACTTTTTTCTCCTCCTCTTGCTCATTTCCTCTCTCCGTGACATAAACTCTATCAACGGAGTGATGCCTGAATTGTTTCTCTGCCTTGTTGCTTCTCATACCAGAAATGGTGGGTGACACAGAGATAAAAGCCTCTCTGCCTATCTTTTAATGGACTTTTACCATCTGACACAGAGGGCTAGAGTTGAAAGCAGTGATGTATGGTAGAGGAATAAGATCAGAATGGTGTTTCTAATTATTATCTCTTTAAATTTTTTGTCATGTGAAACATAAAATGATTCATACTTATTTGGTAAAATATACTTCCAGCTGGAACTGCTTAATATGAATTGTTTCATACAGTGACAATGTCCACATTCTCAATGGGAAAGTTTTATGATCTATTCACTATCACAATTTGGTATTAGAAGTAAATCCTCATACCATACGTAGGGGATGGAGATAGAGAGCCATGCTTTTAGGTGAGAATTAGAGAAAGACAAGGTCAGAATGTACTGAAGATGAAAGATTAAATCAAAAAAGTGTGATTCATGAAAGACCAAAAACATTTTTTTGTTTTGGTTTGGTTTTGCACTGATATGGGGTCAGCCACAAAGTTAACAGCAGAAAAAGGGAACACAGAAAGGTTTTGGCCTTTTAGGCCACTACAGGCACTGACTTGCAAATTTCTGGAGGAAAAGAGCTAGATGGTTCTCAGTTCCTCTCCTTCATTCTGTGTGTTCCTATCTGTCTGATTGTTTGCAGGACTGTCTCACAGTGCTTTATAGTTACAGGCAAGAACAACTTGCCAAAAGTTATTTTGTTTGTAGTAAAACAGCTGCAAATATTTATGCCTTGCTTTGATTTATATTTATATGATACTTTGGTAATATAAACAGACACAACTCCATGTAAGCATTAGTATTAGATAAAAGCAATCGTATTGGATAAGAAACCATCTTTCATAAATGATCCGAACTGGTAATCCACCACTGTACGAGAAAATATTGTATCACATTAAGTTTTTGTTTAAGACAGTAATTAAATGTGGTTTTGGATCAGTTACCATCAATGTAATTATTTGTCAATTATTTGTCTTAGAATAGTTGTATGTTCTTGAAAGATTTCCTCAGTTTGCTAATTCGACAGCACAGTAATCTCTATACATTTCTTTCGCCAACATCTTTGAGAAGTATGAAACCCATGAGTTCAGTTCTAGATTTCTTTTTATCTTCTATAAAGTTTACACAGAATGTCTTCATAGCTCGCTTTTATTTCTTATTTTGTAGTGCAGTTACAGATTGTGTACAAGTGTGAGAATCTGGACAGTAGTGACCCAGACTGATACTTAGGGCTTGCTCTGAAGTGATAAGCTCTTTTAGCAAAATTGCTTTTTTAATCACCTTTTAATATTTCCCTGTTCAGGAAACCTCACTTTTTTCTGGGTGAGCAGACTTCTACAGATGTCTCATCCAGAGATTTATGAATTGATCTTCATAGAAGAGATGCAAGAAAAGGCAACTAAGTCTGAAATCTGTGTGAACACATAGATAATGACAGGTATTTCACATTCTTGTTTTCCTTGTTATATACAGTCAGCATTCTAGATTTATTTTTAATTGAGCATTAATATTAATGCTTTCTATTTTGCAATCAAAACAAGTATCAGAAAACTATGTAAAACATTCTAAACTTTTCATTCAAATGTCTTTATATGGGTAACTTTAATGGAAAGGCTACCATTAGCCTCCTGTAAACCAAAATCTTTGGTTCCAGAGCCAAGTTAAACTTGGCATTTGAAGCCAAAACATAAACTGAGCCACTAGAGCTGACTGCACATATATGAAAAGGAAAATAAGTAATACTCATACACAGAATTCCTGTGGCAAAATATTTTATGTCCTGCCTATTCTCAACTTCTTCGTAGGTTCCTACTGGTTTACTATATCATTGTTAGCCAGAACTATGAAAACAAAAAATTGAAATGTGTAAACAATTTGCCATATTCAGGGTACAGTATAGCAAAAATACTTCAATGTGACATGATAGAGTTCCCTGAAATATCCATGTTACCAGTCAGTTATACCAAACAAGGATCTGTGATACTTTCAATCAAATATATCCTGGCATATGTCATTGGTTCTCCATATGCTTTTCCACGGGCCACTCTGCTCCATTTCTCTCCTTTTCTCTTCTCCACACACTTTTTCCAGTGTTTCATATATATAGATATGTACACACACAGAAAAGTCAGAGGGGTTATTCCAACATACTGAGGCACTGGGAACTGAGTTGCTGTGGGGTGGCTGGGACAGAGAAGGAAATACAGATGGAAGGAGGTGGCTGTGTCAAGCTCAAGGGCAGCAGCAGGGAGAGAACTTCCTTAGCTTTCCCCCTTGCTTTTCCTTATCATACTTCAGCCTGTGCTTCCTTGCAGCACTGTCCCATGCCCAGCATTACCACCAGCAACACCCCATTGGAGAAGCTCTGAGACATCTTTGTATCACAATATGCCATTTGAAGAACTACTGCTGTAGTTGGTTTTAGGGTTGGAAATACACGAGTTTTAACCTGAGAAAGCCAGCAACAAGGGCATCAAAAGGAAGAGGGAAGGTGATAATGTAACATTAGAATCTTATAAAAAAATGCCTCAACTGACTTTTCTTTAAATAAGTGTGCCATCATTTTAGTTTCTAATATTTTGTGGTTAACCAGAGCTAGAAAAATAATAGTCTGATCCTAACTACTGATGTTGATTGCAAACATCCTCATGAACTTCAGTGGGATCTGGAAGTAGTCTTTCATGCCTTGTACCTAGTAGTTAAAGATGGAGAAAGTTGGCTTTCCTTGGTATATGGTTTCTGGCATTAGCTCTGGTTTGTGTTTTGTTTTATTTTGAGGTGTTTTTTTTTTTCCCTCTCCAAATATATAAACCTCAGTTCTGAGTTTTCCATCTCAGTGTCCAAGTATTTGTAAGTACAATGTTAGGGAGTGACTGATAGCAAAGATTTCCACCTCCCACAAAAGCTTAGACTCTCCCTGGATGGGGATCCTAACAACCAAGGAAGCAATTAAATTTAAGGGGCCTGTGAGTTTTGTCACACCTGGAAAAATAAATAATAGCAACATCAAGATAAATAAGGTAAATAAATTCAAGGAAATAAGTGGAGAGAATATTTTTTTATCAAAGGAGTCCTTAATCATCTTTAAATATTAAAAATGTGGAAAAAAAAATATAAAAATCAAAGGCTATTACTACATGGAAAGTATAGAGAGATCACATTTTTCTTTTGGGAAGGGATTTTTATCAATTTTTAAAGGAAAATTGTTATCATTTCTATGTCTTGATGGTCATATGTAAAATTATACTTTAACATATAAATGAATCAATTTATTATGAAAATTACTTATGTAAACAAAAAATTAGAATTAAAATTCTTACTGGAGACATTCTGTAGTCCTTGTTTGTCATAGCAGTTGTATTTTTCCACTGTGTGTGTAAAAAACCTTATCTTTAACCAGACAGCTATTACCAGCATGTTTATGATACTTATAAGCTATACTCAGATAGTGTCTTTTGTCATAGCACATAAATGTATATTTTAGAAATCTATCCTGCTATGTAGACACTATGACAAAGAAAAAAAGAGGAAACTGCTTTATAATTCTAGCAGCAGATAATGGTCATGATGCTGTGTTTAGTGGGAGCAGTTCAGACCCATAAATTTTGAGTTTCCTAAAAGAAATAATGGTTTTACTAAAATTACAGGAAATAAATCCACAGGTACTTTGGAAGTCTGCACATTTTCAGAAAAATAAGGAACTGTGAGGTTAATTATGAGAAAAATATGTTAAAATTACTAATCTCTTACTCTTCAAAGACAAATATTGGATGAAATAAATATTTTAATTTCTGCAATATTTTAAATTAGTTTTTTCCCCCTTAATGTTATTCTGTACTTACTGCTTTCTAACAATAGCCATATTTTTATAAAAATAAATACATTAAATTCTCAATCTGTATTTGAACACAAAACAGATCATTTCTTTCAAAGTCTCAAGCAAGCAGCAATCTCTGTTAGCATCAAAGTTACATATCTAACATAGCTGACCTTCTATTCAGTGTTAAGAGGTTACAGAGTTTAAGTCAAAGACACAGTATACCTTACCACTACTGCGTTGATCTATCTTCATTTTCCACTTAATCACAAGTAAATATTTTAGAAAGTTTGTCTAGCAGGATGGAGAAGATGGAAAGTGTCAAGGATTGGGTACCATTTTCACAATCTGAAGGCCTGTTTTCAACTCTCCCATGTTCTTTCTAAATTTAATAAAATCATGACATTATATTTCAAAAGAATTAGAACATAAAAGAATAAAGAAGAATATTGAAGAAAAATAAGATTAACCAAAAAATATTAAATTAGATTTACTACGATCTCTTGCTTCCTAAATAACTATTTAACAATAGCAGAACAGAATATATTTTGTATATTGTAAAATACATGAAAGAGTCTTGATGATTGACTGTTTTCTATTTTATAATGCTTATATCTTCTTATCAGAAATAACATGCCTTGATGCCTGCAATGTCCCCATTTAGATGTATGCTGTACTGTAACTTTTAATATCATTGAAGTTTCCTGCTGTAATAGAATTTTTGAACACAGAGAAATCAGGTCATGGGAGAAATTTACACCCTCAAAGATCTATTCAAGATTATTCTGTATATATATGTGTATATATATACTGTGTATACATAGCCTACTTATGCAAATAGAACATTTTTGTCATGGGAAAAATGTCTGGAATGTACTTCGCTTCATAGAGAAATTATCACTACAATTCATCAATCTCCTTTTACTCTTGGAAACTGAATCTCTTTTGAGATACATGTTGCAGAAGTTCATAATCCAAACAAAAGGAGAGTCACCATGAAAGGGAACATTCCAAATATTTGCAATCAAAGCAAGCTTGTTAAAAGGGGAAGAAAAAAAAAAAAAAAAAAAAGAGAAAGAAAAAGGAAAAAAGTATTCAAGTGTTCCTAAAAGTGAAAGGACAAAAGTTACATGAATGTAAGAGCACAGTAAAATAAGTGTTGGAAATGGGCAGGAATGTAGCCATGTATATACAGGAGAAATATTATTGACCTATTAGCTTCATTACAAGTGGAGAAACTCCCCAGAAGAATTAAAAAAATCTTTAAATTCTCCTTTAAATATTGCAGTTTATGAAAGAATTCTTCTTAGACACGTGGATTTAAATGTTGTTCTAAAAAGCAAATCTGTATTTTTGTTGTTGCTTTTTCATATTAGAATGTATTTTTTTGTTATTGCTTTTTCATATTAGAATGTATTCAAACATAAACTTGTGATTCACTTCAGACCAAGGCATTCCTTCTTTCAGATGAGGAACAAGAACAAGCTCCAATAATTTCTGCAAAAGAAACTCATAACTTCCATTTTCTTGCAGGCAGATTGTTTGTTCTGTAGAATTTAACATGAACTTTCTATGACAAATATGCAATATTCATGAATAACTTTCCCATATTTTTCTAGATTTAGAGTTATGTGATGGAAAGTACTGGGATCAGAAGTCATGAGGGCTTTCCTGCTTGGAGCCCAGATTGTGAACATAGAATCATAAAATGGTTTGGGTTGGAAGGAAGATTAAAGATCATCTAGTTCCAACCCCCCTGCCATGGGAAGGGACACTTTCCACTAGATCAGGTTGCTCAAAGCCCCGTCCAACCTGGTCTTGAACACAGGGAGGGGGCAGCCACAGATTCTCTGGGAAAGCTGTTCCAGTGTCTCACCACCCTCACTGTGAAGAACTTCTTCCTTACATCTAACCTAAATCTGCATTCTTTCAGTTTAAAGCCATTACTCCTTGTCCTATCACTACATGCCCTTGTAAAAATTCCCTCTCCAGTTTTGTTGTAGGCCTCCTTTAGGTACTGGAAAGCTGCTATAAGGTCTCCTGGATCTTTTGCTTCCCAGGCTGAACAACCCCAACACTCTCAACCTGTCTTCATAGGAGAGGTTCTCTAGCCCCTTGATCATCTTCATGGCCCTCCTCTGGATTTGCTCCAACAGGTCCATGTCCTTCTTATGTTGGGGCTGCCAGAGCTGAATGCAGTACTCACAGTGTCTGAACAGAGCCCACAGAGCATCTCACCTTCAGCTGTTAAATCCAAGAGCCTACTCATAGAGATACATTGACTGTAATGGCTTGACATAGCCACATAGACATAGAGAGAGTCTTTATGTGCCATATTTTGCTGTTCTTTTGTGTCATCTGGTGTGGCAGATGCACCTGCCCAATGAAAATAGAGATCCTTGGTTGCTGAAGTGTAGCAGATATTGATTTCCTTTTTCCGTGCCCTTGTTCTCAGGGCTTCACAGTAGCTGGGGCCTTTGGCCAATGGGAGCCACTCTTGACCACAGATCAGACTTTGCTGGGTATAAATTGAGTCCCTTGGGGGAGTCATTTTGAGCTAGTGCCCCTGGAGCAGCACGCTGTGGTCAAGGACTCTCCCCTTGGGTCTGGACGTTGCCCAAGGAAACTCCTTGCGGTTACTTGGGTCGAGACGCTGCCCTGAGAAGTTCCTTGAGGTTGAGAGTCCTCACTTGTTAGCTGAATGATAGAGCATTTTGGTTGTCGTTAAACCCCAGGAAGCAGTGTTTTGTTCTCCTCTCATGGGCATTCAAACCTGCTCTTGAATGGTTGTGGAGGGCTTGTTAACTGTGTTGATAATAAATTTTTTATTTGGCTGTTGTTTGTTTATTTGAGAGCCTCCACAACATTGGGACTTATTTCAGCAGAGGATGAGAAGTAAGATCTAATGGAAAATCTAAAGATCTCTTAGTTCAGTCTTTCCTATGATAAACATAACCGTGATTATCCAAGTTCTACTCAGATACAGAGCAAAACAAAAAGCAGGAAAATCAATCAGCTGGAAACAGCAAGATAATGAAATATCTCTGATGACTTCCATTGGAAGCATCTGCTTACCATGAAAGGCAACATGGGTGAAAGCATATGTTGTTTGGAAAATACAATGAGTGATAGACAGAGTTTTACCAGAATTGGAAGTCAATGCCAAGGAGACAGAGGAAGGGCTCAAGAAGGTATGGCAGTGGACTGGAAGCTTTTTGGGTTTTGGGTTTGTAATAAGTGAGAGTCATAATACTACAGCTGAGAGGAGAAGACACTGATTCACTCAAGCATTTTTTTCCTTCTATGAAGAAAATATCAGAACCAAGTAGTAATAAAACATGTTCCCACAAATTAGTTCCACAGATATCTTCCTCCTTTCATGTATTTTCTTTAGGAACAGAAAACTAAAATTAATGTAAAAGAGGAGAAATAATTTGCTGTTAAAAATAATATTTTAAGAGAGGATCTGAATTTAAACAATCTAACCAACTTATTTCAGTTGTCAATGTTGGAAATTCTGAGCTGCAAGTATGAAGGCTGACCACTCTTTCTATTCCTCAAATTTCTTAAAAAACCTTCTTTTAGATTTCTTCAGAAACAATATTCTAGGAAGTCTAATTGTACAGTATCCAGTCCCCTTCCTGTTCTTTTTACTGTAGTATTTAATGGCAAGTAGCCAGCATCATTAACTAATTTGCTGTAGTATTTCCATGTTCAGTGACCTCCTGTTTCAAATAACTTTCAAAACTGTTACTTATTCAAAAAACGTTCCATACTAAGAAAATATTTAACTCTTTGCTTTATCAAGTGTATATATATATATATGAGAGAGCTATTCATTTTAAGATACACATCAACGTAGCAAAACGGTAATATGTAAAGACAGAATAAAGTCTTCAAGATAAAATTCTCTGCAGCAAACTTTCATTCACAGTTTTATGGTTATCTTCTGTTCTAACTTCCTTTAAGCTACAAGGTTTTTCTATGCATTACAAGACAAGACAACAAATAGTGCAATGAATGCTTTTTGGAATTACAGTAAATTAATTATCTGTTAAGCTTCTAATAGGTTTGGAAAATCCAGGACCTTATAGGATCTCAGAAACTGATCTTAGCTGGAAATTTAAGCCCCTTTGTATTCTAGTGATGTTTATTTATTGACAGTTTTTCAACAATGAATGAGTTGCATAAAACGTTTTGCAATTTGAACTTTCTTCAGACAACCAATGCACAGAGACAAATCCTGTAGTGGGACTACTTTTTCAGTCCTTTTCTTTGAGTGATTACCAACACAGAACCAGTAGTGGGAACAGGGTAAATGGGACAAATGAAAGAAGAGTGAGGAGAGGGAGGAGGGGATGGACACTGTATATCTGGAAGTGTTGTCACCTACAAACCTGTGGAGCTTACTCATTGGTGTTCATACACTGGGAGAAAGATTTACCCAAACACATCTGGGTGCTTTTATGCTACACTAAAAGTCATTGTTTGTTTATTGCTCTATGATACAAGAATTTAGGGAAAAACAATTCTCTGTTCATTTATAGTTTAATGTTACCTCCAGTAAAACTCAAAAAAATGTGTTTTCTGGAGGGAAAGATCTTTCATCAAAATACCAGATGTAATGTCACATAAATTATTTTCAGACAGTTCTGAAAACCCACAAACCTATTAACTTAATAACTTTAAATCTGGAGCAGATAATGTATTCATTAAAGAGGTTTATTTCCACTATTGGGAGGAAATAAAAATAAACAAAATCTGGATCAGAATTCCCATATTTTATCTTAATGTCTCATATTCTCTGGTTTATATATTTGGACTTGTGGAACAAGGTAAGAGGGGAAGGGATCTAGTCTGTGGTACACAGTTAGAATAACTCATTAATTTTGTCTTGCCTGTCCAAGTAGATCTTGGTAGAAGGCACCATAACAGTTGGTCTCTAGAGAAAAACATTCTAAGAAAATTTCATGAAAATGGTAAAACAGAGACTATTCAAGGCATTGTATGATCGATTAGAAAAGTGCCAAATAGGTTTGCAACTACCTACTGAAGAATGTGCTAATCAATTTATATAAACTGAAAGACACAAAATGTTTCTTTCTTTCTCATATTCTTCTGGTGTGATTTAGTATAACTGGTCTGCAGGATGTACGTTTTTATTTATTTTTCTGCCTTTATTTTTTCCCTTTACATTTAAATATGTCAAGTTGAATTAATGAAGGTATCCTAATTTTCTCAAATATCAAAGGAAGATTGATTTTTTTTTTTTTTTTTTTTTAAGTTTTTCCTTCAGTGAAGAAAATAATTCCTCATTGTTATAGGTTATCCCATTTCTGGAAGATGATGGATAGTGTATCTGGCACTTTTCAATTTCAAACTTTGAATTTATTCCTCAACTTCCTTTGAAATCAAACATGAAATACATAACCCTTAATATGTATTGCTCAATGTTAACTAACTTCAATATACAAGTAGATCATCAAGATTTCAATCTAATCTCCAAAAGTTTATTAGCTAACTGCACTATTCATATGGGTTTATTTGTTTTCTCTGGTTTCTGTAATAGAAAACTTTCACTGGGTTCAGTGACAGCAGAGACACACACTTTATAATGTGCTTTCCCATTTTACCTTTGTATGACACTAAAAACATGAGGACTACGAAGAGGCAGAATTGGGTACCAAATCCTTGTATTTACTGACAGTACACAGACACGGAAAAGACAACTGTGTATCTTTGCTCCGGTTGTTTCTAAAACATAGAAAGGAGTCAACAGTACTTGCTGGGCTTGCAAACTATTTCAAGGGTAGAGCTGTCTTACATACTTTTATAATCAGAGAATATAGGGGTTTTTTAGTGTTTTGTACTAAATTACTGGGCTTTTTTAGACCAGATTACTGTGTCTTCACAGATAAGTGATGCACAGAGGACTTCTTCAGTTTGATTTATGTGTCTTTCCCAGATTTTTATATGTCTTATCTCTCCCATGGTTAGTCCCATCCTTGGCATTGCTCCTTCCCTTGAAGGAGGAAAGAAGGATGGATGTCTTGCTGCATTATCTTCTGAAATGCTACTGCTGGAGAAGCCGCCTGAATAAATGATAGCTAAGATCTTTACATAGCACTTCAGGTTTTAACCAGGCTTTTAAATTGTGCTCTGCTCTGATGATGAATTTACCATATGCCTTTAAAGCATGTGATAAGTCATTTGCATCAGCTGTCTTTCTAATGCCCTATCAAAGGCCTTAATTTTGTACTTTAAAAACAAAGTTACTGCATATGCAAAAATTATAAATCATACCAGTATATAATGGAATAGGAAACCCATTCTCTCCCTCTAACTCCCTGGTCCTGTCCCCTTCTCTCTCTCTCTCCCTGCATCCCTCTTATTTTTTCTCCCTTTCTCCCTCCTTCTCTATTTGTATATATAAGATATGAAGAATCACAAACAGTATGTCAGAGAAATTAACGATAATATTTCTTAATCTAGTAAGTGGTTTGCTAGAAAAGGGACTACAGTTAAAATAATATATTCTCTACATAAGAACTTCAGTCGTGTCAGAGTTATTTGTTGGGAGTTTGTGAAATGACCCCTTATCTATTTATAGGTGTTGGTGATCAGTCATATCCATTTATTTGACAAAACTCAGATGTGTTTCAGTCAATGAATTGCTTGTAAATTTTCATGTGTGTGCTTGCTCTCCAAACTTCAGAATACACACTTTGACTCTTTGTTAGACTATAGATCACCTGGAATGAATCTTTTTCTTCAGGTTTGTGACAGACAGGATTATGCTTTAGTGTAAATATCTATCATCATAAAAAATACATTCTAAATCAGTAAATACTATTCAGTACCAAAGTTACTTTCTTGAAGCATTTCTGTCAATAAACTACACTGTTAGGAAATTAAAGACCTAAAACAAAGGAGACATTAAAAACAATTAAATGATTGTTAATAAATTATATTTTGCAGTATCTGCCCAACACTATTTCAGTACCACATTTAGAAATTGTTACATCAAACCCCATTGCAACATCGGAAATTCTCACTGATAAAAACCTAGCAATGTGTACTTTACAAAAGTACTGTGCTATCAGGGGACAAAACTCCCTTAGTTGAACCTATTCTAGGACAATAAGTAGTTATTTTTAGAACATGATATTGATTATGTTGCTCAAAAGTCAGTTAGTCCTTACTTCTTTCATATATAGACTGGAGAACTTCCTTATTCAAACTTTAAGTGATGTCATCTTTTTCTTGGATCCTGGTTGAACAAAAACCCTTTAAAAATACTTAAAATGTGGAAAAAATACCTACAGATACAATTTTTTTCTATTTATCTAATATTGTTATATGATGTTTGAACTTAATTGCCTGTGGTACTTCTGGTATCTCTAAATAAATAATTGAGAATGGAGGTATGGGCAGTATAAACATTAGGGAAAGTTATTTGGCATGAAAAGACACTTTAATTTAAGCTGTAAAGAATATATCTTGTTTAACGGTACTTGAGTCTCTAGGGGTTAGTTCTGAGTCACTGGGAGAATGTGGCTTGGAATTTAATTTTGATTGACAAGTGGCCTCCTATTGAGAGGACACTGAAAAGTGCTGAGGAAGCAACATCACATATGAGCAAGCTGGGTTTGTGGTTTTGTTTGCAACAATTAAAATAACCAAGCGACAAAGCAGATTAAAGGGTTGCACAAGTACTCCAAACAGTCAGGATGGGGCCTCAAAAGATCCTCTGCCTGCTTCTACAGAGAATTCAGACATTGGTGTCTCCTTGGAGCCATGAGGCGTGCTAACCGTAAGGCTATGTTCAATCTGAATGTTTGCAAACACGGTAGTTTCTCTGTATATGTCACCTCCTCCTGGGGTCCTGCTGGTGCCCAGTGTAACTGCCAGCAGGTGTAAAAGAACATGTTGTGCAAATGAACAGTGATGTCTACAATGATGTGGATTTGGCACTGAGGAAGAAGGCATTTATCTACAGAAATGAGTGCATATTTTTCACCATGGAAAGAGACCTTGGGCTCATGTGGCTAACAAGATGTGGTGGAATTCATTTTGGCAGAACAGTTTTAACGAAGTATCCCCCTCTAGTTGTTCCTCTGTAGGAAGCCTTTATGAAATGTGCTGAAGCAACCTATCAAGTCCCAGGACAGTTTTCTATGAACATGTGAGTTTGTAACAGAAATAAATTCCTCTGGTGCAAAAGAGATTTGACATGAGCAATGTTGATAATGTTTTTTTTACTAAGGGATTTGTGGTACATTTTCTTACATCTTGAGATTTGATACAGCAAGTAGCAATCTTGGAGCACTAGAAGGTATTTGAGAAGATCAGACAGAGAAGAGACTTTTTTGTTGTAAGCATTTATGTAGGTAGGTTGGTTTGTCTATGCTTATAGCCTTGTTATATTATTTTTCAGTACTTTTGAGGGGAAAAAAGTCATCACATTAATGAGTTATGGAATTCTCTGTGCTTTGTTTGGCAGGCTTTCATATAGCAACTTGAACCCACCTAACTTCAGTCTATCTTTAACATAAATCATCCAAAGGGCTTCAGAAAGACATAAGCTATTGAAAATACACAAAGTGCTCTTTTCCCACAAAACTTCAAACATAACAGCTGTTCTCTGGTTTTTTAATTCTTCTGAGAATGCAGTGATTTGACAAGTTACAATATGGATTGTATTTATTTAGTTCGTATTCTGTTTTTTAACAATTATTTCAATAACTATAGAAAATATTTTAATTCATACTTTACATTTTCTTTCCCACTCAACTGCATAAAGAAAAATGATGACCTGTGATACCACTGTCCAAGAGTATTTCATAAGAAACTGAAAAATATGTTCTGTCCACCAGTTTTGAATTTATTTAAAGGGATATTCATATTTAGCAACAATTTTTATCTAGATTGCCCAGAGAAAACAGAAATTAGGGACACTGTTTTCTAGACATATTAGCATAAAATTGGTTTATGTAATTAGTGGCATTATCAAACATCTGAAATACAGAAGGAATCAGAGCTGATGTTTAATTCACCTGATTTCTGTGGAAATTGTTTCTTTTCTGGTTAACTCTTCCTGAATATTTGCAGGAAAAGATTGACTTTAGTTTAAAGGTGGGTCATTCATCTGTCCTTCTTCCAAAAGGATCATCACATAATTCCTGACATGAAATGCCAGACATTTACAGTTAGACTACAGAAATATTTACAGTGTCATTCACAGCAGCTAACATTGCTTCTGTAACTATTTCTTATGCTAAGTATAGGGAAGGCTACATATGCTACAGCCAAGGTAAGCACATGTCTAGGATATGGTAGACTTTCAATTTTAATGGAAGCCATTTTGGCAAAAGTAGTTGTTTGCTTTTAGGAGGCCAGCTTTCTGCAGCTCCATCATGGTTAATTGTCTGGATTTCCCACAGACTTATTTAGAATAGGTCCTGTAGGGATATTGGTGTGTAGCATAGTGTAAGATGTATTCCAGCTGTGGGCTCACCTTCAGAGGCAAATGAGATACAAAAAGAAGTAAGCAAAAGTAACAAATATGAATATATAGAGAGCCACTTCACTGCAGCCTTTAAAGCTTATGTTATTTCTAGTACTAAAGTACAATAAGCAGTTGTGTTCTGCCTTCTTAAAGAGATTAAACTGCAAATCAGTAACCTGTGTTTACACTGCTAATGTAAGATGTTGGAGTACAGTAACACTTCTTATGTATTTATAAATTGTTAAATACCCATCTAGGATTGTGTTCCCAAACATTTTTTAAGTCATAGAATAGATTAGTTTGACTTCACATTACATTTCTTATCTATCGGTTTTGTTATGTCAATGGAAGATCCAGAAATTAATTAGTACTTATGAGTGCTGCTACTGTCATTTTGATCTTTCCCTGAGAAAGTGTTGATAAGATTTGAATAAGTAGTCCCTGCAGACATCCTCAAGAAGACACTTCTGAAGGTCAAACTTGAGGGTTCAATTTTAGTCATAAATTGGCTCAATAAGACTGTGTAAACTAGGAATAAGATTATTTACCTTTCACATTTAATACATAAAAAGGAGCAAATCCTGTGGAGTTGATGCTAGCTCTTGAAACAGGACCAGGAAAGCAGCTGGAACAGTTTGTTGCTGGTTGTGCCTCTCCCCATGAGTAACTCTCACCAGAGTTTCAGGTTCAGTATCTCATCTTTCCCAATCACAACTATTACACCCTAATTCTCTAGCAAGAGCAGTGTTGATAAGAACAGGTGTATATGTATGTCGTCATTGTGTGTTAGGAGTGTCATGTAAAACAAACAAGTGCAGTGTGGCGCAAGTGCTAGAAAACCTGCCTGGGAATGGTATGAGTGGTTTCTGGTGCTCCAGCGGCTTCTCCAGGGACATGCAGCATAGAAGTACCTCATGGAGTGTGTGTAAGTCTGGAGCCTGGGCTTACATAGGTGTTTTCTTGCTGAAGACAGCCCTCATGACCAGCCTGACCAAGAAGTGTAACCTAAACAAGCCTGTAATTAAGCCTCAAGGGAGTCTTTAATTTATTCTATTATTATTATTAATTACTTATTATTTATTATTATCATTATTATATTTACTTATACCCTTAAACAATCTCCTGAAAGTAAAGATAAATGTACACATCTTCTGTGGTTTGTATAATCATATGTATATACAGTCATCTATCAAGGAAAGTACATGTTTTTCTATAAATATCTGTGTGTGTATGTATGTGTGTACATATACACACAGAGCATCTTGATATATATTACTGTCTATGAAGAAACATATTGCTATTTGTTTATTGGAATATTAATATTATTAGATACCTCAGTTATAGTCAAATCATTTTAAATACCTTGAAGATACATATAAACACAGTCAAGACAATAAATACAGTTTATTAAAAAAAAGGAAAAAGATGGGAGAAATAGCTGTAATAGGAAGTTCAGGGTAAGACATATTCTTTACATTTGTTTTTCAATTGCTGAATGTGAATGTGGATATGCATTTACAAAATATATACATTGCCCTTTTTAGAAATCACACATTATGTTTATTTGGTTTTCAATACTTACCACCATTGTTTTTAAAATTGACTAGGATATACTGCTAGCATAGTCCTGAAATTAAGTAATTAAAACTTGGTACTGAAATACAATAAGTTCCTAACTTAGTCATTCTTAGCATGAGTATAATGTTTGTTAATTACTCTTCTCTGACCTAGTGTAGAATTTCATCACATGTCCTCTAGCCTTCAAAATGAATCTTAGAAGACTGACAAGAAGGGTCATTAAAATCTAATTGATTGAATGGACCTTTGAGATCTTCCAAGTGAGGGTAAGGTGCTTGCATAGCTTTGGGAATATGGTTTGCCCACAATGTTGTTTTCAACTTCATGCATACTTTAAACGTCATGTATGAAGATAACATTCCTTGTGCAAGGAACAGGTCTTTTCAAGCGAGACTCTGATCCCACAAAAATTCATGTGCCTGATTTTATGCAACTGCAAGTAGTTCTGCTGATTTCAGCAGAACAACCCAGAGACTTAGATTTATGTAGTCTCCCTTTATAAGGTCAAGCACAAAGTAAATAAAGAACAGAACATAAAGAATGTGCAGTCTTAGGAGAGGAAATAAGTTTATTGACTTGAACAAGTCCAAAATTTTATGCTAAAGCCCTCTTCTTGAAACAGTATGCATCATACACCACCTGGGATGGGGATGGTCTCCTCACTGCTGGCCTTAAAGGTATAGTTCAATCAGAATTTCAGGATTTCTATAATATTTTTATTTTTATTTACCATTTTCTCTCTTCTAGATTAGTGATAAACAGAATAAGAAGTTTAGATAGTATTATTGAGTGGCACAATCTGTGTTGTTCCCAGTAGAACCCAATACAGAAAAACTGTATTGATTTCAGTAGACAGGAGGGTCCATTTAAGATTAGAAGTGTTCACAGCACCTCTACTAAAATTGGTGCTCTAACAATGTATTTCCTGAAAGATCTGCAAAGAAATTGAAATTGTCAGGCTAGCAAGATGACTTTTAGTCTACAGTTCTGCTGTAGACTGTCAGTGTCTTGATTTCATGGTTAGGTGTCCTGTGATGCAATAGGAAGCAGCAGACCTTACTGGAAATCCAATATAGTTTGGACACATATCTTAGTAGTACAGATGAGTATCAAGTTCAGAAATACTGATTAATAATTAACAACACACTTCTTTATTCTTTCAATAGAAAAGTTATCAATATTGCTTACTGAGATACTAAGAAATAAAGTTTAAAAATTAAAATGGAAAGAATAGGATTTTTCCATCATTAGATGGAATTCAAAATTCAAAAAATTAATTTGATACTTTGCATATATTGTGTCATTTATGCAAAGTTCTATACATATATTGACTTTCACTAAATGAGTAAAACTGTTAATATCAGTGCTAAGCATCTGCATGAATCTTTCCACAATGAAACCTCAGTTTTGACTGTGAAGTCATTCATACACAAAGTTAATTTTCCTTAACATAAATGACAAATATTCACTAACATCACCAGCAAAGTGAAAGAAAAACATTTGCAAGGTAAGAAGTTAAAAATCTAGGGTTTTTGACAAATTCACTGCCCTTTCAGACAATCTGGTACATTTTAGTTATTATCCTTCAGGGGAACTGTCTTTATTTTTTTTTTAGCAAAATCTTGAATCCTTTTATACTAGTAAAAACTATTACTCCCCACCCCACTTTCAGACACCAATAATTCTTCCATTGGGTTGCTGGGGGTTTTTTTCTCCATTTTAGTTTTGTTATAAAAATAAATAAATTATTTAAAAAATTACATTTTTAAGTCAACAAACTTATTTTCAGCCACTCCCACACTGCCTTTTATTATTATCTGTCTCCTGTAGCCTTAGGCATGTATTTTTGTATTCATATTTAACATCGTAATAGATCTTATCTAACCATTTTCTTAAGGAACTTTTATGTAGCATCTGTTAGGCTGGAATGTTCAAAAATACTTCTGAAAGAAGTGCCAGCTCTTATTTAATGCCTCTAGGGAATCAGTGTCTCTCTCTTTGGGGCACTTTTGAACATACCACCTGTGGATGCCATTTCCTGGTGTTTAGCTGTGTGCACTGTGCAGGTGAACACTTACATATCTTTTATTCTGAGAGTCAACTTCTAAAAGGTCTTCCACTGCAATTTCTTTCTTAATAGTCTCCTGGGATCTGATCCAGCTATGTTACTAAACATGAGCCAAGCTTTACATTGACTTCAGCAAGACTACCTTTTGTTTAAAATTATTTGTGAATTAGCATGCTTTCCAAGACTAGAAATCCGATTGCAGTGATTTCATTAGATTAGACATTTGGTAGAATTGCAGGCACAAGAGACATTTGCTAACAAACTATTTTAAGTAGCACTTTTAAATGGTGAATGAAAATAACATCATTCTCCTTTGGAGAACATAACAGTACAGTCTCTGGATTCACGATTTGTGTACTATTTGTCAATATCAGACATTTTGTAAAAAAAGCAATAAATGACAGAGTGTCACATGGAAGGAAAAAGACTTTTTGCATATTGCTTAATATTAGGAATTCCAAATATTTTATTCAAATCAACTCTAGACTGTTAAAGTAATATCAGAGGTAGTAGATGTAATAAGTCAATGTCTACTAAAGTCAGCAAGACTCTAGTCTTAGAAACATAGAGCTTAAAAATATTCACACTTTAGTCTTTCTTATTATATTCTGCATAACACCATGCTGTACTACGTGACAGATGTATTAAGTGCTAATGGAACTTACTCCAAAAAGAGTTCAGCACTCTGCTTCTTCTTCACTGAAGCTCACTCAAATCAATTTTAATGCTCTATAAATATTTTCAAGATGATATTCCATCTGATAGAGAAGACAGAAAAGCAAGAGAAAGAGAAAAGGACTACAACTTGACATTTATGATGAGTAAATGTCTGTATAGAGAAAGCGATACAGAGAAACACAGGGGAGAAAAAAGCAAAGGAGACTTGTACTGGAGAGTACAAAACAGGGAAACACAAATTTGTGAAGGCTTGTCTTTTAAAAAGAAAAAGTGAGTAACAATGAAGTTTTTTTAAGTGTTCACCTTGAGCCATACTACTGGAAAATGCATTTAACAAATTTGGAAAATCTTCCACATTTTTAGACCCATGTAACTACTAACTCCACAAAATGTATCTACAGTCAGTGTAAATCAAAGAAGAATCAAGATTTTTTTTTTTTTGTTTCAAATCACTTGTAACAAATTTTGTTGATTTACTATTCACCTATAGCAGTGTTATGGTATCCAAATTTCAAAAGCTCGAATATTTCAGTGCTTTGAGCAGGTTTGCACTTTTTTTTTTTTAACCTGGGCACTTTTAACCATTTCTGAGCAATAGAAGTACTTCACTGAGATCCTTTGAGTCAGCTGATATTCAAATAGTCTATCTGTGCCTGCAACTCTTCATTTTTCATATTTCAAAAATTATTGTTACATGTTAAAAATAGACTTATAAAACACAATATTGCACCATAAACAAAGTCCACGTTTGTGGAACAATGGATAACCTTGGCTGTCTTAATATTTTCTATTCTATTTGTGGCAACAACAATCAATGTATCTTTTTATTTGCTGCTTATTTATTATCCATAACATCCTGACACTTTTCAAACAAACAAACCTTAAAATTGATGAAGTTTTCATTCATCATTACATAACACCTCATTTTTCAATTAGTTGTTGTTCAATTGGCTCTTGTTCAATTTTTCAACTCTGTGTCAGTCACAACCTGACAGAGGAAGAAGAAAAGAAAATGGTCACAATCTTGTCCTTAGACTTAGAGATTAAACATCAGTTTGTTGTTAGACATGATGAAGTATGTTGCATTGCAGTTTTGTTTCCTAGTGGATTACTAAACATGGTCTCAGCATAATGCCACCTCAGTTTTCCACAGCAGACAGGGAAACTTTTTGTGTTGTTTACGTGTGTTTCAGGAGATGGAAGGACCTTGGCATCCTAAATGCAATGAAGAATATTCATCCCTCAAGAGCAGGTGGACATTTTACCAGTGTAGTAGAATACAGCCAGCACCATCATGCATTCTCGCCCAGTTTTAATAAATAACATCAGAGTTGTACTAAATTTGAAGTAGACGAGAAGCTATAGTGGCCTATATAATGTCCCAGATCTTCAAAACCAGAAACTAAACAGCTTTGTGCTATTGACAGCTAACAAGAAACTTCCCCTTTGGTTTAACATTTGCAAATTCAGTGTGATGATACTTGTAAATGAAAAAGCATTCAAAAAGATGCCTCTTCAAATGACGCGTTGATTTGTTCTTCCAAGATACATGTGTATATCAAGTTGTTTAATACATCCACTCTAAACGACAATGCTATTGTTATTAGACGTTGCTGGGGTAGACAGAGAATGTGAGAGAAACTCTTCAGTGACAAGGGGAGCTGACAGTGTATACTGGTTAAATGTAGAAGTTAATATCCTATGAAGGTGTAATAATCTTAGTGTACCTTCAGTACCTGGGGGACCCATTTCCACATTGTTTTCATTGAGGAGACATTGTCTGAACCCAGTTCAGTGAGAAAATTGTTTTCTTAGCCTACTGAAAACATGCCATATGTGATCAAACTTTGCTATCCTTACGTGCCTTGGTATATTTTAGATTATCTTAATATTCATTCTAACCCAGTCTTCCATTACACTGTTTACTTTCAGAAATGACCAAGTTAGGCCTCTGCCTTTATAGAGCCAGATTCCTGCACTTCTAGAAAGAACCATGTACATCTATTTTATATAGGTTTATTTTTATGGATTTAAAATGCTGAAATAGTGTGGGTTCACAAGAGGATACAGAAACAGGTTTTTGCACTGGTTTTGATTCACCTGGAATTTCACCAGGTTTGCCTTAAGTGCAGCATTCAAAGAAAACTTCAGTGACGCCTTCCAAATTTGGCTTGGGTGAGATCCAGAATCATAAATCCTTCATCCTTTGTACACATGTATTAGAGTACTCTCCTATGCTCTGCAAGGTGGTACACTCAGAACTCAGCCTAGGTCTTTTGAAAGTTTGTCTGAAGCAAGGCCAAAATTTAGGGCCATAATTAAACCAGAATTGAGGCAGATTTAGCCATAATTTGCATTCAGTTGTGAATGATTTGCAGAACCCTAGAAGGTGGTATTAGGCCTTACTGTTACTTTACTTACCAGCCATTAGTAGGAGACATGAAGGAGAACATCAGGTTGGTCTGATCGTCTCTGGTGGATGCAAATGCTCTTTCTCCCAGGCATCTATACAATGTTCTTAGGAAGTTTTGTTTAGAGGAAAGGTTAGTCTTACACAGAAAAAATAAGCTTAGTTACATCTGCTTTTGAATTTAATAAGGAATAACAGAATACCACTTAAGATAAAATCCTGGAAATAAAGAATACACATTAATGACTTTCCTTCCTTATTCCTTACCCTTTTGATTTGTTGTTACAGCAATAAAAATCAGTATTTTTGAATGTGTAAACATATACTTTTGATTTTAGGCCACATCCCTGACCATCTCAGAATTAACATTTCCATTGCTCCTGCACTATGAGCTGTCTTTGTCTGTCTGGGATTAGTATTCTTATTTATACATTTAGAGACAATGAAAGAAAAGAGATACTCTGTTCTGCAATACTTGTCCTTCAGTGCTAGATTCTTCCACTTATTACTGAATTACTTTAACAAGTTCTTTTTGGACTAGGGCCTTCCTCTGACATACATTAGATAACATTCAGATGAAGAGTATAATTTTTTGTACCGTATTCTTCTTCAGCAAATATCCATTTTCCTCATTTTAAGTTCAGCACCAGGCAAGCACTCACACAATTTTTTTACTGTATTCAATTTTAATACTGATATATCCAGTTGAAGTCAAAAGGTATCTAATCATTTTTTCCAGAACACTGATCCACATGCATGTTTTCTGTCTTAGCTTCTTTGAGTTTTCCATCACGAGAAATCTCCATGGCAACTCAGTGTATGAAAACAGATGTGAGGTCACAGAGAACCTATGGAGTGAAACCTGAAGACAATGAAAAAAAACTCTTTCAAGTCAATACGCTCTGGCAATTTGCTCAGCTTCGGGAATAAAAAAGCTTTAAAGACATTTAATGCAAAAGTTCAACACAGTTAAATAATTGCTAAAAGATGCAGTCAACATTTTTTGGTGTGAAAAGATAGCGTTTCAGAGTACACTCCTCTTTCTTACCTTCCCTTCTTCTTCCACCCTCAGAGATCCTCTATTTCAAATTCATTTTAAGAATCCTCTTAGAATGGCTTGTTTAGAAAAACTGACATGTTGGCTACAGAAAATTGTCTCCACTTAAAAAGAAATGAGGAAAAGTTTCAGAAGCAGTTAAGTCTTAATGACTATCAAAGAGATAACAGACCTCAAATCACATAAGCCACTTTTCTAAAGAAGCTGTGCGTTCTTTCATCATGCAGGTACTTTGAAAGTCTTACTGCGAGATCTCTTACTATTCAGAATATTCATAAATGTCAAATGAGGTTTAATGTTACTACTCATTAAGTCTGTGAGTCATCTTTCAGAACCTAGTTTATATCCTATGTGGTAGATTCTTTGCAACTGGCCAACAAAACTTACTCCCACCTGCAGCACTAGTTAATTTCCTAAAATTGATTTTTTGACATAAATGTAATCTGAGTTTGAATTTACATTTTAGTTTTATGTTCATTCTTGCATTTATGTGTTAAATTCCCTGTACAGAAAAGATCAACATTTGCCTATCTGTAGTTTCAACATAAATATCAGTGATTTTATCTTTTTTCTAGGCCGCTTTGATACATGCTGAGGATTTTTTTTCACCTGAGGTCACAGGTGTGTTTACATAATACTTACCCTACTTAAGCGTTTAGCATCCTTAAAAAGTTTTAGGCAAAACCAGACACCTGCTCTTCTTTAAACCAAATGATATGTCAATTGTATGACCGGAGCCTTGCATTTCAGATAAAAAAGACTGTTGCAGGCCCTTGGGTCAATAAGGAAATAATATTTGGATCTGTATGGAATTTAATTAATGCAGAAAGACTGAGAAAAGTCTTTAAATTATTGAAAAATCTCTTCTAAAGTGATCAGAAGTTACTTCTGTTAATTCTGAAACAGTAACAGACTATTGAGAGTAAAGGAATAGCAGTGACAGCATCACTGGAAAACTATGTATGGTCTCAGGGGTGATGTCAATATAGCCCTAAAGGGTGAAACAGGCATTAATGTTAAGTCTGTACTGTTCACATCAGGGTCACTCAGTTTCTTTCAAGAGAGACCCGACTGTGTAAATGTATCGTACTAATGACCCAAGGCTCTCTGAGACCTTGTCAAAGGTCCTAAGTGTTCTGTCCTCACAAAGGATTATTTCTTTTTCACTGATACTCCAGTAATGGGAAATTGACAGATTTAATGTAGTTGTAAGCAGTAACAAAAAGTTGCCATTCTCATGTTGTTTTCAAAAGAGGAATGCAGAATTGTTCTGATGAGGCACAGGCTCTTTCTCTTTGGAATTGTCCTTGTTCCAGAAGGTGACTACTGATCTGCACACCACCTCTAACACCAGTGCCAAAGTACAGAACTCTAAGGGTGTCTTTGCACCCCATCATATCCTCAGCCTGAAAAATGGCAGAAATAAAAGAGTTCCAGTGCTTTATGAAGGCTGGGATGAGGTGTCTGGGCCACTTATCCAGTCCAGAGGCAACCACAAAGGAGTGATCCAGCTTTTGACTCCTGTTTCTACAAGTAAGAGATAACACTTAGAGAGCCCTCATAAAAGCCTGGAGCTAAAAGAAAACAGTGATGTGCAAGTTAAAAACATTTACAGGAAGTGTGACTAATATAGATCATAAACAATTACACAAAAACAGACAAAATACCCCTAGGTTTTTGTCACTTTTGGAGGAAATGGGGAGACACTGATTTATGAACCAGCATTTCCACTTAGAAGCTGTTCCTATACCCCATCAGTACTTGAACAAACTTAAAGGCTATAGAAACCTGGCAAAATAGTGTCTTAGAGAATGGCTGAGCATGTAGAAAACATGTAGGCAGAAAATCTAGACAAACACACTTTCTGGTCAACTATGCAATATCATAATTATTTTCTTCCTAGCTTTCTGTATTTAGCAAGCAGTATTTTACCTTGACAGCTTTTGAAGAGAAGAACACTAAGAATATCCTTCTGAATAATTTGCCAATGGCATACCAGAAGCAGTTTGATAAATTATGCTGAAATTTGTATATAAATAATGATCCCCAGGGTTTGCAATTTACTGAACATCTTCAGGAGATTTAGAAATAAATAAAACAAAGCTGCTTCCCTTGTGCCTGTCTCCACATTTCAACAGGAGTTGTTTTCTCTATAGAGATACTCCCTGTACAGCATCTCACAGCAATGTTAGGCCTTCTAGAAAAGTGAGACAAGTAAGTCAGCTTGTGACACTGTCCTTTTTTCCCCCACACAAGTCAGCATGAGCACAATTTCAAATCCATGTACCAAGTAGCATTTGAGGTAATGAAAAAGAACAGTTTACTTTCTAGAAATGTAAAGCTTCTGTACTAAACCTATGTTAAGCCTCAGAAACTTCTAAATTAGCTGCTGAATATTTCAGAAATGTAGATATGTACATAATTTTGTTAGTCTCTAATACTTATGAATAGACTTCCTAAAGTCTCAGCTGTTTATAGTTTTCATAAATGGCAAACAAATGTGCAGCTATGTAGCACTAAGATCTAATTTAATTCTCCAGGCTGAGATAAGCTGCTCAAGATGTCATGAGTAATGAACTGTGTGGGGAAAATGTGAAAATCCTGGGAATAAATGGAGAGATTCACTGCTTGAAGAAGAGACCTCAAAATATTAAGACCAATGTAAGCAAGATTTAGAATAATTCCTATTCAGTGTTCAGAAATTAATCAGGAAGACACAACACTTAGTGTGCATCAGAGAACTGGAGGAAAACTTAAAAAAAACAAGACTATATTTAGGGAATAGATTTTATCAGTAGTCAGAAAAAATAAATTAAATTTCAGTCTTTAAGGAGTGTAGGGAGCTGAATATATATTTCTCAGTACTGTACCCCACAGGACTGGAGCAAACACTGAAGCCTTTGAACAGCAAAAATTAAAAAAACCAAACAAACAAAAAAAGTTTTGTTTCTTCAAACCTTGAGTTGCACTCCTTTTTCTTTTTGAAGAGATACTATAGACAACTTGTAACTCGTGGACCTGGTAGTGTTGTCTGCTACTGAAATGGCCCTTTGCTTCCATTGTAAAACTTTGTCTTCAATGTTCATGACTTTGTTGAAATTCTTTCTTCTGGTGTCAGATATCCAGGTTGCTATAAAAAACTTGATTTTTTGTTTCACAACATTGATTTCGGGGGGAATACAGGAAAAAAGCTAATGTGTGGGATACAATTACTAAAAGGAGAATAAAGAAAATATCTCCTGAGCTTAACAAATGTGATAGCATACTTTTAATTGAGAAAAATTCTAGACCTTTCTTGTTTAAGAACGGAAGCTCACAGTCTTAGAAAGATGAACTGTCTCTGTGAGAGTGCTTCGGTGGTTGATTGCTTGTTTGCTTGCTTGCTTGGTTTGCTTGTTTGTTTTGCTATGCCATATTCTTAGTTCCAATAAATGAATGAGAAAAGGATGTATTTGCTGCCTATAAATCATTAGATCAGCAAAAAGAGAACTTTGTCAGTTCATAGACTCAGCTAGCCAAAGAAAGATGAGTCTATACCGACCCTGAACTCATTTTTGCCAGAAAATAAATAATTCCTAACCCAGTCAACATGGTAAAGTTTCTTCAACCAAATTATCAAATATAAACACAGTCCAGCTATAATAGAAAGTAGAAGCATTCTCACCATTATTGAGAGGTTAGCAATGGTGTTATTTCTTCATCAGTCCTTCTTCTGGGACCAGAGGGCCCCAAAAGATGCAGTGGAAGCTTTGGGGAAAAAAAATTTAAAATTGGTCACCCTGTATAAGTGCAATACGAACAGGAGCAGGGGAAACTTTTACTTCTGTCTCTCCCACCAAAAATGTAGCAGAGCTATTTTTTCCTATTCTTCGTGTGGAGAGCTGAGTATGGGGAAAGGGGGATATGTATAATGCCTTGGAGTCCAGTTCTGCTGCATTCCCAGAAGACTAGATGAAGTGACAGTGGGGTGTGAAGGGACCATGGGACATGGAGCACAGGAAAAAGAAGCAGACTGAGGATGCTTGCAGACATGCTTGGTTTTTCACTAAGGTGAGGCTTCTCTGTGGAGAGGGTGACACTGCAGGGAGCCTGGATTTTGTTCTGCTCTTTTTTGCATTCACTCCATCAGGGCCTGTTGACTGGAGGCACTGGGAGGCACTGATTTCGGAACCAGCATTTCCATTTGTACACTGGCTCTGGCTGCTGCCTTGTACCTATGTCTGAGAATGCTGGCACAGACATCAAGTGGCAGAGCAGGCTGGCCATCCCCCAAAGCATATGAAAATCTCTCTTGTGAGCCATGCATACGAATACGTATGCACAGTGAGAGGTATGCAGTGACTTGGACCCCTTGCACCCCTGGTGTGTGACAGCCAAGAAGACCTGTGTGAGCCTGAGATGAAGGAATCCCCAAGAATTCCTGACATTAAGAAGTCAGTTCTCTTTAAATTAAATCTACCCTTTCCTTATCAACTATCTCTAGGCTTGAGCATTTTCCTGTCTGCAAGGCTGGGAAGCATCCACAACAACCTGACTACTTCACACTCCTCACAAGTGTATTGGACATCTCTATTCAGTGAAAGATTTTGGAGAAAGTGTCACATAAACACTAAGTGGTAGCACAACGAGTGATGTGGCTTACAAAACATCTAAGTACATGTCTCATAAATGTTCTTTGGAGGAAGTACATGCAAAGAATGCAGCATTATTAACATTTTTGTTAATCTTCTCAATACATCCATCAAAAAGAAGTGAGGAATGTCTGTAAATTACTTTTCTCTGCTTCAGTTCACTATGTTTTGTAGCATAGCCAGCTCTTCCTGGGGTTAGGGGTTGTGAGGCTTGACTGCTTGGGGTTTTTTTTCATGAAGTTTAAGCATTTTGAATCAAGTGAGTACATATGAAGATACAGCAATAAAATCAAGAGAAGTCACTGCACACTATTTTGTTTCTTAACTTACTTGTGCTCACTGCCTGTTTCTATTCAGGTTTTTTGTTGTGCTGTATTTATATTTTAAGGTTTTGTTGTAGAAGTACTGGTGTCCCTGTCACAGAAAGTCTTTTCATTCTTCATTTTCATGACACCTAGACTGTGACTGCAACTCCTAGACATCTTATTAAAACAAATAAACCATTTAGCTGTTTGTTGTTGTTTTGTTTTGTTTATGGAAAAAAATACAGGAAATGAATTGACACTGCTAGGGACTTCAAACTTTGAAGAAAAATAAGAAAATGCATAAATTCCTTATTTTTCTGAAAGTGCACACTTCAATAGTAGAGATTAAAAACACTGATTGCAAAACAAAATATTTTCCCTTACTCTTTTAAATATGGACAGCCTCTATTGTTTATTTTTACTGAACGGTGTTGCTTATAGGTTGAAAATATTGTGAAAGAATTTTTAGTACTATAAATACATATTGTCACTGATTTAGCAGTTCTGTACTTGAAATGGTGAATCGGGTGTGCAATATTTATTTGTCCACGTTGACACCAAATATTTGCTCTAAAAGACAAGAAGGCAATAGTCCAGAACATCTATTCCCCAACTGTGTTGTTGCTTTTGTTCCTGATTTCATTTTGCCATGCAATTTTTTTCACAGCTGTTGTTAGTAAAATTGACTTGGATGCTGCTCAATTCAGAGAAATGATATTTTACAACAATGAATAATTCTTTCATCTTCAGAACACAATGGATTTATTTGTGTTTAGATTGGACTATTTTGATAATAATCCATGGTCAATAAATCACAGAACTCTCTTGCAGAAATAGTTTTCAGCTTGCATAGTAGTGATTTAAAGAACTCATGTCTTTCATTATTGTTCTCTTAATGAGTTGTTTGTAAAGGGTGAATGCAATTTTATACATTAGGGTTGACTTGGATCCTAATATAGAATAATGTTGTTATATCTTTGTCCTATTAGATTTTGAAAGCCATAATAACTTTTAAGTGTCCTCTGTATACAAGACATTTTTATTACTTTTAGAAAGTATTTTAGTATATAGAAACAATATTGTAACGAAACAAATTATTAATAAATACTGAGGAATCTGATTAAAAGTATTATTGTTATTTTTTTTTAACTAAACAAAGCTTCTTTCCTTTTTCTTCCAAGTATCACGTTTCTTATGAAGAAAAGCTTATAAGATGCCCGCTGACATTTTAGTATCAAGGTTATGAATTTTGTTTCTGATTTTGAGACACATAATAAGCATGTCTTCACTGATGACTGTGATATTCTGTAGAGATAGCAAAGATAGCTCTGGAAAAAAAAAAAAGCTGGAAAATGAGCTTTTATTGAAATTTATTCTGTGTCAATCTAGTTTCTGGTACCCAAACTAGCTAAAAAATATATCTAAACTTGGTATTTTTAAACTACACCACAAGGAATAACTTTTAAAGGTTTGTACAAAGCCTGTTGGAGCCCATAAGCCCTTTCCTAATAATATGATCTCCAAATCTTGGTTTATTTAGCAAATGTTGAGAGACTGGACCTTTCAGGAACAATTGAGGAACACACTTTAGACTATGTTTCGGTCTATTATCCCTGTTGAGAAAAGTACTTCAGGCATGTACTTATACACATTATATATGTTAGACGTTTTCCTGAATTGGGATAGTTTCCTCAAGACAGGTCCTAATTGTAACTAAATGTTTCTTACTAAGAATGGAAAGGGTAACCAAACAAAAATACTTTCAAAATGAGGCAATACATGGAATAAATTTGTTTCTTCAAGCAAAAAGAACTATTGCAAAAAGGTTGTTTGCTTTTTTTCCTCTAGCTCTGTCGCAGGCCTTTCCCCTCCTCTCCTTTGTTGTATAAATACATAATTCACCCTTAGAAATTAAAGACAAGATTAATATATTGCCTGTGTGGCACGCAGGTCTGTTTATGCTGAGCTACTCAGTCACAGCTACAGTTCAGCTCCTTGGAGAGATCCATGCACCTGTCCACAGCCTGCGTGCAGAACGCTTCGGTGCCCTGGGCAAAGTCACCATTCCTGGCAGCAACTGTGAGAATATTTTTAATGTATGTATATATACAGTTTTCATCTGTTGTACTTTTCAATACATTACCTAATTATTGGAGAGTTCATACTTTCCATATTCTTCCTTTTCCATTATTTTGTTCTCATCATGCCTAATTCAATATAGCCATGATAATTCACCCATTAGTTTCCATCATGCTAATTCAATAAAAATATAATTCTGATTTATGGTGCCATGAATGTTAGAATTGCAAATTTATGGCACTTTTTTAAAGGTAAGAAAGAGTCATACTACTTATGATTTTTTCCATTTTGCTTCTTTAAGTTTCCTCAATATATCAACAGTCAGCAAAGAAATCAGAAGCCTTGAAAATGGCAAAAGAGGTTAATAATTTTGAGGTTGCATTTCTGAATCAAACTATATAATACAAAAAAGTTTAAATAAAATTCTGACATATTTTGCATAATCTCAGCTAAGAGAGTTCCATTAGAGATTGTTTTGTTTTTAATAAGATCTGAAATACCAACATGTAAATATCCTCTGATTTGATCAGTTGGAGTTTTTTTCCCTGAAACTGTCAGGTTCTTTATCAATTCATAACTTTACCAAGCCATTGAAAGAAAAGGAAAATGAGTATATAAACATATATGTATATAATACATTTGAGAAAGGAGATTCAAGTTAAATGACCTGTCAGAAATTCCTTCTTTGAAGAGGACAGATATAGCTGCTCAGGACTATTTTGACTAAACTAGAGGCACTGCTACTGAAAGATTATTTTGTCACTGGCATAAAGAAACTCCCTATTTTAGTGGCTCCCAAATAGAGGTCTGTGATGCCATGACTAGCAGAGTATAGACCATTCAGTTTTATACTGTTTTCCATTCTAGTCTTCATAATGAGTGTTCAGGGTCTGTGAAATGGTGAGTAGTGATCTAAAATATTTCAGACCCGCTGCAACATTGCTTTAGGTGTGCTATGCTATGCTATGCTGTGCTGTGTTATATAATATGTAGTTATCTGTTGTGAAAGACTTCTGTTGTTTTTCAAAAAAGATATCAAAAAAAAAAAAAAATCACAGCCCTTCAGGATTTTTCTTCTGCATGATAAACCTAGAGTGGTAAAAAAATGTTGTCAAGGTTTCTAGAACTTTTAATCCTAATCCTTAGAATTCATAATGAGTTTGTGAATAAAATAACATTGTTTAGAATGTTAAATAGATTTAGATCCTATAAATATCTTGCATGTTTTTTCCCTAAATGCTGTTTATTATCCCTTCTACTTACAGTCTGTCTTAAACTGGTTTTCTCTTCATGTGTGTTTGTGTTATGTCGAGATCGAGTGAATTCTACAGGTAAAATTTTGTCATCCTGCATCAAAATGTTTTGGGTAATTTTGTTGTGTTTTCGACCCTTCATTATTTGAATAAACAGCAGCTTTTCTGTGCAGAAAGATGTGTTCTGTAGAGACCTAGGATGTTGTCTGTATCAGTTTTCATTTTGTTTCAGTTACAACTGGGACAATGGAAAGTTGTGACTGATCCATTTATTCCCTTTAGCCACTCCTCTAACAGATTCTGCACTATAGAAATTGGAGAGAGAATAAGGAAAAATTACTGCATTCTGATGTTCAATTTTTCTTTTGGCTGGGTTTGAACGAATTCAGAAAAAAAACTTGGCATAGCATTTGGCTGTAAGTACTTGATGTTCACTCTAATTCACAAATTCAGAATTAATTCACTGCAAAATAACACATTAGTGGAATAAATCAGTGAGACACTATTACCTAAGCTACTGAAGTTTGCGTGCAGGAGAAATGACGGAGCCTTAGAAGGCTGAGCGGGAGCAAAGAAGACTGGACAGAGACCTGGCAGCATACGTGAAACTTGCTGCAGCCCTGCCCAGTACAAGCGCCATTAGGGTTGTCTTATGCATTAAATACCACAGGTTCAGGACTCTGCGGAGGTGGCAGAACCCCAACTCCAAACACAGAAACATCCTATTTCTGTGTTATTATATGGGATCCTTGTCATGGACAGTAAGCTGCTGAGGAAGAAGTGAATTTAGAGGTGACAAGCTTACCTACCCAAGGAGTTAGTAAATTCTGACAGAAGAAGGTGCAACAGCTGTCAAGTGTGGGAATATGCTCATTACATGCATCACCAAGCAATCTCAGTAAATCCCAGAGACATCCAGCCGTGTGATAGAAGGATTTTGCTCAGGAGTGCTGTATGCACTCTTCTTGCCTGAATGGCTAAAAAAGAGGACCTAATTGTGTTCTTAGCAACAAGATGCTAAATTAAGTTACCAATATTTATCTTAAATAGTAGGCCCACATGAGAGTTCCTGTAGGTTCAGGAATTTCAATTCTAATTCCTTTTTACCAGTATGTATCATTTTGTTTTGCTGTCAGTACCCAGAGGTCCTCCCAGCACTAATAAAACTTGCGCAGGGATATTTCTCAGTCATCAGTACTTGGCCAGAGCCTAAAACTGCTTGCCAAATATAGGATATTTATGCAATTCAGGGATTAAAATCATTTATTCCACTTTTTTTCCTTCAGTTACTTTTCCTCTTTATTCATCAAAAGGTACACCTGTGTTTACTAGAAAAGACATACATAAAAAGAGATGTTCGTTACTTGAATAATACATTCCCAGAAATCAGTGCAGTCAAAGGAAGTCATTTTTTCCTTGGTAGCCTCAGACCAAAGAGTGTCAGCAACATTACTGAACAAGATTATTAGAGATACTAAACACAAATTTCACAATATAATCAATCCTTGATTACCTTTCAATTTAGATCATGTTTTATTGGAAAACTCAGGTAATCTTCTCAAGATCTGCATCACAATATGAAGAGATTATTATATAACTGCAGCTTTTGAAAAGATGTATATTTTCTTCAACCAGTTCACCCCTTCATGAGACTGTAAAGTCTTGGCTTATTTATCTCTGAGAAGAAAATGGCTACAGGGAATCTATATACGTGAACTCATAAAAACTAGTGTCAGATAGAGTGATAAAACTTCCTATTTTATTTTGCACTGCGAAACAAGAAATTTCTCTATGAAGCCAAAGGTGAACATATTAGGAGCAAAATGAGTAAGCAGAATTGTAATAGAGTATAGTTCACCACTGGGTTTCACTACCTCAAGAGGTGACTGAAGGAAAGTGTGCTGTTTAACTTCTTGCAGTGGGCTTGAACTAGGCATGTTAAAAGCCTGACCGTGTAAAGTAGATGCACAATGCCTGCCTGCACCCTTGGAAAAATGTCATGTTTTAAGAAGTGCTTACCACTCACGTCCAGGGACACAGTGCCTATCTGTTATGAATGCCAGTGTAAAGCAGCATTGCAGAGTTACTCAAGAGAAAGATACAGCTCCTTGAGCCAGGCACTTAGGACTATTGGCTTCTAGCAAATCAATAGAGCACCTGAAAGTGTATGAAAGGCAGAGGGTAATAAGAAACTATCAATTTTTAACTATGTAAGGAGTGGCTCAATGTAAGTGTAGTTCCTTGGGAACCTGAGTATTTGTTTTAAGTTGCTCAGCAATAAGGTGCTTCAACAGATACTTTGATAGTTTTGAATAAGCCTAAAGAAATCCTTAATATACCCTTCTAAGGTTACCAAAATGCTGTCTTTGAGATCTAATAATACCAAGCTCTACCAGATGAGCAGGGCCAGCTTCTGTCTTAACTACAAGTATTTGCTTAGGGTGCTGTACTTGGGAACATTGTATTGAGTTGATTACCCTATTCAAGCATAGTCCTTCTCTGAAATCAAATGTATTGGATTTGTTTGTTTATTTGTTTGTTTGTTTTGTGGGTTCTGGAGCATAATTCTGTAGAAAAAATCTGCCATTCTTGCTGCAAATTCTATCATTATGGTGTTTCACAGTGTAAAAAGTCATGTCTATAAGGTGAAAAAAGAAAAAAAAACACTGATAAGTGGGAGACTATTAGCATGAGAACTGATCTTGTGAAAGGAAAACAGCAAAGGGTGAAGAATTATAAGAGAGTTAAATGTGAAAGCTTGTGGTATTTGCAGTGGTAGTCTGTAAGGAAGCAAAGACACTTTAATGATTTTTGTTTCTTGTTCCAAACAACAAACAGAAGAGTGGAAGGATGGTGCGTGTCTGGCACAGTATCCCCTGCCCTATGATTTTGTTGGCAGGCTAATTGCTGCGACTGACATTAATGGCAGGTCAGGTAACTTACAAAAGAAGAGGACTGAATCTTGGCAGTCCACCCAGCAGTAAGGACACAGGCGTTTCTAGTTTAATTAGTGAAATAAAGTAGAAAGCCACTCGTTTTCCCCAGAGAATCTTAGAGTAAGTGACTTATCAGATCGTTGTTGGAGCTTGTGTCGTCATTCACGATTTGAAAGGTTGATGATCACTATGCTTTTGTGTGCCATGCTCTGCTGCTGGGAACAGCAACTTAATTCCCCTAAGAACATTGTTAAAGTATTGTTACGGAAACACGCAAATAAAAGGGAACCGCTATCTTATGTTTACAAAAGGGTTGCAGGGAAGTCTTTCTGGAAATTCATTTCTAATGGAAGCAAAGCAAATAAACAAACAGCTCTCACGCACACGTACATTTCATTCTTCTCTTTGTTCTACCATTTTAGTCCACTGATATTTAAGAGGAAGAGCTTTTACATAACCAAAGTGCACTTGAAATTTTAGGTAATCTTGCTCAGCCTGATTTTTGCCAAACTGGTTTCTCCTTGCAGATGAGGGGTAAAAAAAAAAGGAGATTGTTGTAATGTGATTCTGATCACGGGAGCTATTTGTGAGTTGTAGCAATCTCTTTGCCTATCTCAAATTCTCCTCTGTTTTATAGTCACACTTCTGAGAATTTGTAGGCTGATGCCCATTTTATTGCTTTTTTTTATCCTGACAAATGACTTTGTCATCCCACACAGTTGATTTCCTGCTTACAACCCAGTCATGGTGATATTTTCTTTTAGGTGATATTTCCTAGGTATGTATTCACACAGGGAGAGAACAGGAGTAGGCTTGTGAATAACTATGAAATAAACCCATATCATAAGACTCACATGAAAACTGCACAAATTCTGATACACAGAAAGAAACATGGTAAGTTATAGGTGCTATGTTAATACAACAGATGATAAGATTTCTTTTATATTTAGAGGTCAAAGAAGCAAAAGGTGTAGCAATGCTACACATACTATTTCTTAGAGAACTAGGTCACTTTGCTAGTAAAAAAAGCAATGGACTGCTACATTTCGATGTCATGACAATTACACTGCTATTTTAAACAAGTTCTTTGTTTTTGTTTTTTTTTCAAAATCGTTATGTAGTGTTCTTAGAAACATTTTAATTAAAAATATTAATATCATAAAACAATGAATGAGAGTCATGTTTGCATCTATGAGGCAGAGCTGTTTGTTTCTTGTGAATCTGTCAGTGAAGAGGTGAGGACTCAGGGGCCAGTTCCCAGAGTACCCACCATGCTTTGGCAGGCCACCAGTCACCTGGAGCTCACAAGGCGAATGACACTGCTCCAGAGCAGGCTTACCCACATGTACATTTTTAATGTAGAATAGATTTCCTGAGTATTACCAGATTAGGAGACCCTTGGTATGATCAATGCCATGTACATTACTGGCTCCAAACAATGTGGTTGGCATGTGGCAAGGAAGGTAAAAGGCAGTATTAGGGAATGTTTACAGGAAGTCTCCAGATGACATCAGTAAGCAAATGTGTTCAACAGAAGATATGTAGGGCCTAATTTGAGACACAATACTATCAGGTATATTAAACAAGGACTTGAACTCTCATTTTTACCAAAGAGGAATATAAACTGGCTTAGCTGAGCTGTGAATTAACCAGAGAGGAGAGAGAAGAAAAAGAAGGAGTATAGGTGCCAAGTATTCTGTTGTTGTCTGATAAAGCCAGTGTTTTCAAACAAACTACTGATTTATATTTCCTTGAAAAAATAAGTATGGTATATTACAATGGCATCTGCAGTCAGGATCAGATGTGGCCTGAGTGTCATTGCACATAAGTACAATGGTTCTGCAGTTGCAAAGTTGCAAAAAATCAGTGTTCAAGCTGGTCATCAGGGTGCAAGCGGTAGAGTCATGGCTAAGAAAACAGAAAGTCAGTTTCATTTATACCTCGACCACACCACCTTTAATCTCTGTAATCCTTACCATGAACTGATGTTTTGCTTCAAGTTACTGGCTGCTGTGGCTTTTTATGTCCTTAGTGTACTATCGCACATTGTGTATTTTATACACAAAGCTAAAAGAGCTGCAGTTACTCATCTGACAGATATGAAAATTACATTAGCATTCCTTCCCTGCATGCCCTCAAACTCTGTCCTCTGTATTTTTACTAGGAAAGCCAATGTTTTACTAACAAAACCATTCTGTGGTTACAGGTCAATGATTTAACCGTCTCCAAATCACTCCCCCAGTTATCTGCGTGACTAGCTTGCCTGTTCATGTGAGACAGTTTAGAACCATGGGTTAAATTTTAATGAAACACCTCTAACTTGGTGTTTGGCCTCAAACTGATGATATACTGCTTCTGTGGGAATAAAACAAGTCAATTGTCATCTGCAGCTTTATCTTCATTCTTGATAGCAGCTGCAGACAAATAGACATATTTTGAAAAGGCAATGGAGGACTGTAAATGCCAGTCTCATTAAACACTGACAGCTTCCAGAGAGTTCACAAGAGAAGAAAAACCTTTGTGTAGCTAAATGCAGCTAAAATTATTTATGGCTCACCATCTCTGTCTGCATCCTGTGAGTGTGTGTGGAGATAGGGATGGAGTTATAGCAAATGCAGAAACCAGGACAAACCTTTTGCTTGATGTGAGTGCATGTAGAGGCTTCCTGGCTTGCATTTAGAGATCAGACTAAGAGAGGAGAACATTGTGCCTCTTTTCTGCTGGTCTGAGGAAGAAAGTTTACTCCTCAATTTCCATTGAATTTTTAAGTGTGAGGCAAGACTACTCCCTGAAGTAGTTACTCACTTTAACTACATCTTGAATTGATGGTGGCCTGAGATATGTGTTAAAAAAATTGATATATGCAGTCAAAATACAGCTCAGTGTTCAAAAGCACTGGTGTTTGTTACTTGTTCTTACCAGTAATTCAGCTATGGGTATACAATGAAGACACTGTTTAAAAATATTGTTAACAACTGAAAGAAAACACTCTGCCTAGGTATATGCCTAATGGGGCTCATCATTGTGATATTTGATTTCATTTAAATACAGGAGTAAGACATCACCATTATTAAGAACTGGAAGAACTAGGAAAATACTTCATAGGTAATTTTAAGAGATACTTTTAGCACTGCTTTTGACTGTGAATGGCCAGTGTTTGCAGAACCAGGCACACACTCTTTAATTTATTTGTCAAATACATTGTGCAAATATATTTTGGTCATTTTGAGAGTTTCATTGTGACCATCAGAAATGTGAGGTTTTGCAATTGGGTATGAATCACCTGTTGTTGCTTTTACTTCTTGATTGGATGAGAATAATTTTAGCATTCAAATTCTCAGAACCAGTTCCAACAAGTTCAATATTAAAATGTGAAAATATGACCCATCATTTTGGTAAAATGTCCAAGGATTAATTTTTGACTAATGTCAATAGCACAAAAATATAGGTGGTTTCCTGAAGTTTAACATCTGACCATTAAAACATAACTGGGTTACCTTATTTCATTGGTTTATAACCTAATGAAATGACTTTATGCTAACCTATTAGAAACTGGTTTATATGACATACATGCAGCCTTTTCGTTTGTCTTCTGCAGTCTCTGTACATCCCACAATAGTCACTAATTTGTTGCAATATCTCTGAAAGCAATATAGAAGAGGATTAGAAAGAGTAAACAGGTAGCAAAGGGAGTAACACTTTCTAGCAAATGTGACTCTCCATATGAGGGTGACAGTAACTAAAGTTTGAAAGAAAAACCACAGGTGAAGGCTAAGTCTTAGAATTCTTTCCGGATTCTGCAACCCTTTCTTCAGACCTGGAGAAACTTCCATAATCAGGTATATGTGCTGGGATGACTGTGAAAAGGAAATCATTGCACAGAGTATTTCTAACCTTCACCATAATTCATAATGCAATCACTTCAAAAACAATGAGAACAAAGTCATCACTCCCAATAGATATAAGCATAAAGGTTAGTTTAATATCAAAAAGTCTAGTACTCTGAGAAATGTGAAGATCAGAGTTCTTGGGCTGCCGATTAAGTGAAATATAGGATATTATAAACAAATTTCTGGAGTGACCAAGTTCACTGACAGAGCATTTGAGATGTGTAAATCATGTGTCTGGATTTTCAAATAAACAACTCAAATGGCAAATTTCTCACAACTGAAGGTTCATATCTGGTAGAATCTTACAGTACCACAGATAGACCAGCTCTGTGCAGTAACCAGCGTGTGATGAATGTATGCTCTAAATCAGAGTTATTTTGTAATATTAAAAGAGGATGGACAACTAATGACCCAAAGACCACTCATAAGTAGCAAATTCCTTTCAGATACAGCTACATGATTTTTGTGGTGTGTATGTGTCCTGCTGCTGGGTAAAACCAAGTTGACTAACGCCCTCAAAATTTTCCAAAGCAAAGAGCCCCCACTTTAGTTTTGACTATAGGTAGACCTTGAACCTTCAGTACTGAGGTGTTTTTAACATCAGACAAATGGAGAGAAGTATCAAACTAGAATTTTTGCCCTGCTATGTGGAGGAGAGGATAACTGGAAAGCCTGGGCAAAGATATGAAACTGAATGGCCAACGTTATCATCTGTGAATGATCTGTTTAACATGTTGTCCTCAAAAGGGTGTGACAATTCTGGTTTTAAATTATATGATTAGCTACTATTTTTTAATATATCTTCTGTCTCATATCATGCATAGAAGGGAGGAATTGCTATGACCAGCTATTTAATCTTTTCTATCTGCTTGCTTATAGTGTACTGCCAGGGTTGGGGTTTTATTTGTTTCTTTGTTTGAATGTTTTTCTCCCAATGCTGCTTTTAATGAAAAAGATTAATTTTCAAAATATTTTACAAGCAAGATTTTATTTTTATAGCATTCTAGGTGCTAGAAGGATGTCATTCACATTTTTAGTAACAGATCTGAATCACAAAAACAAACCAAGATCATGTAAATTTTTCACCTCTTAATATTTTTCTCCTCTATCTCTTACTCCCTCTTCATCTTACTGCTATTCTTGCTATCCAGGCTCCACTTCTCCAGTTATTGTGTTGAACTTGCCAAGAAATGTTCTGCCAGATTATACTTGTTACCAGAATCTAAATGCCCATCCTGAAGCACTGGTGTTCTGAGAATTACAGCTTCACAGTGTTTGCCATATGGACTATTGCATGAAGATCTTTCCCTTGATTCCTGTCAGCTCTTCAACAAACCACAAAGTAGTTACTGGTGTTTCCTGAAGTCTCAGGATTTTGTTTCCCTGGTCAAAACAGAGGTGAGGTTTGCAGGACTGCTGTAGTATTATAGCATTGAAACAATTACCTATAGAAACTTCAAAATGTGTTACACAGATACCACATCATTAGAAGCAAATTCTGATTCAGGCAAAAGTTTTTCCAGAATCTAAAATCTAGACACTTGTTTCTAAGGATCTATATTTCCTTACTTTTTCTCACAGTCTCATAGTCTGAAAAATCCTAGTCTAACTGATCATAGTCCTAATTCACTAATCTCTACACTTAGATAGTTCCTTTCTCCGTCTCCTTTCTATCTCCTATCTATCTTTGATAGGTAGCTCATTTGTGTCCTCTTCCCACATTTGTTCTTGGTGTTAGTCTTCCTGAATCACAGTTCCTCCCAATACACTAATCACTACTTGCCCACATCCCACTTTCTGTCTCCATCACAAGCTCTGCTTTCTATTTTGCCTCTGTCTGGTTAACCTGTTTCTTTTCCTCCGTAATGTCAACTCTTGCTCCCATCTTTCCAGATATTGCCATATCCACAGTTCCAGATCTTCTAAAAAATTCTTGTCTTTCTAAAATTGGTTTTATTTCACCCTGCTGAAACAAGTGATAGAGTTGTGGTTCAGTGCCCAGACACAACACAGATCAGTAGTGCAAAACTCTAAGAAATTTTTCCCGGAGCATGAATAAACTTTTAAAAAACATATGTCTTTGCCATGATGTGGACATTTTCAGGGGGCAATAAATATATATATTTGACAAATTCCTTATCTTTCCTTGTCATCTCACAATTCTGCTCCAAGCCTCTGAGGACTTGATCTTTCAGGAAAGGGGGTGGATTAACTAGGGAGAAACCCAATGTATTTCTCAGAAAAACTTGAATCATATAGTTTGCATTTCCCAAGGCATTCAGAAACTTGATATGGAAACATCTTTTAATATAGTTTGATAAAATTCCTAAAACATGAAAGTGGGGTCTTCTGTTGGGTAGTATTAGCTGACATTAAAAGGAAGAGATGCCACTAGATTCACCTACAATTAGTCAGAGGAAGGTTTTAATTATGGGTCACTTGTCATCATTTGTCCTGGACAGAATGTTATGGTGGAACTATTATCCCATAATTTGCTGTAAACTGGTAATACATGACTAGTAGCAGTGGACTGTCTTTCTTTGAAACTATATCATCTCCCTTCACACATGTGTAAACACCCAGGCTAGCTAAGAAATGCAAGATCAAACATCTGCGAAACAGATTTTATGCTGTATTCTCCTAAGTTGTGCTTTGTTCTAGCATTAGCTACACCACATGAAATCAATGTTATGTAACCTCATAAAAATGCAAGAAATAACACATATCAGCTATGTATAAGTGGTGGTAAGCAGCAGTTAAATCTCTGTTTAATGGATGTTCAAATCATTGTGCTAGCTGTTAAGAATCTGGTCTGTGTTACATCATTTACTTAGTGACAATAAATTAAGTTGGCTGCAAGGTGGCACTTTTAAAGGTTTATTAGATCATTCTTCAGGGACTTATTTCAGTTTGGTCTTAAATAACTCAAATTAATGCTCATCAGGCTAGTGAAACAAATAGGTTTTCCTTATTGGCCAACTTCCAATTTTATATTACCTTCATCTTTTGAATATTCTGAAATATGTCTCAGATGTAGAGAAAGATTTTTATGACAGGATGCCAAGAGTAACTATGAAGGAAGGCAATAGACTGCTTTTAATATAGCTACTGAAGAGAAAGGGTGAGGGTTTTGTTATTTCCATGCAAAATGTTTGCCAAGGAGCAGAGAAGTTAGGATTAAGAATTGACACAGCTAGAGTTGTTGGAAATCATCTTAACTGCAATGGAATTTTTAAAATTTCATTTACCCTTACTGATGGATATAATGCATAATTATGAGTATCATGTCAGCTGAATACAACTACATTCCAAGAATCTGATGCAGATCCAGGGAGTAACACATTCAGAGCAGCAAGGACTACAAAAGGGTCAGTAGGTTTGATTTGTGTAACAGATGGCATTTACAAGAATGAACTGACAGCTGGACTAAATATATTTAACAAAATAATTTAGAGAAAGGGTAAGTTTGAGAGCTTTGAGAAGTACCTATGAAAAAAATCAAAGCACACAGTCATGTCTCTATGTTACTCAAATTAATGAGCTCCTTCATTTGTTGGTGAAATTGCCCATGGGGACATGCGTATGTAAAATGGTTATCATCTTTTTTAATGTTGGCAAAGACTGGGAAAAAAATCCTGTGTGAGGAATGCAATTAAGGAGGAACCAATGTTAGGATTATCACCACAGAACTTAATGTTTTACTTTATTAAGAAAGATATTGATGACTTCGGGTCACCAAGAATATCATCTTGTTTTGAAAGGCTAGAGGAGACCACTTCCTACAACTGATTTATTTTTATAGTCTTTGTACTTCAGAAACAGTCAAATGATAGGCCACACAAATTAACTGAATGAATGCGCTTAAAGCAATCTATCTGTAGAGAGGCTAGAAAGGAATCAGGAGAGGTAGACCCATAGCATCCTTATGTCTAGTGGCAGTAGCACAAGTCTTTTCACTGTCTGAAGTAGCTAGCTGTGGCTGAATCAGAAGTGGTGACAAGAAATCTCAAAAGGCATGCAGCAACACATGAGGTCAGGGATGGTTGGGTGAATTTGGTCATGTTGGCTGCAGAAGGAAACTCGTCCTACTCACAGATGAGTTATTTTAAATTCTTCCTCCACTTTGAGGTAGCCTTTGTCTCAGGACTACAGAGATATCTCCATGTCTCAAATTTTCAGGGACCTCTGAAAGGCACTCTACCCATTTAAATACCTTACTGTACAAACATTGTCCCTGACTTGCAAATGCCTAATGATTGTTTGTATAGCTGCTGGGTAGGAAACAGACATCAAGAGCATTATTTTGTTCAGGATATTGCTTGTAGCTCATTCAAATAAAGAGTTTTAACAGAAAAAGGGAGGGCAACCCAGTGACTTTGGAGACATGCAAATGAAAACACACAACTTTGGTTGTGAACTTTTTCCTGGAGATATTTAATACGCTTATGTGTTCTAAGAAGTAAGAGGAATTCCCTGCCTCGCTCCAAATGGGGAAGTATAGGGATGTTTAAGGTCTCTGTCTGAAGGACAGAAAGGGTAAATGATTTAAACAGACATGTTAGAGGGATAGCAAAGCAGAGAGAACAGAAGAAAGAACAAGAAGGGAGACAGGGTACAAACAGATATAGGGAGAAAAGAAAGATAAATAAAAAAGAAGATAAGGAAAAGATTTATAGAGATTGATTGCTATGGCGAGGAGTAAAATAGGCTAGAACCAGGGTAGTAATAAGTCTGGGTAAATAATGCATGATATCCAATCAAATAAAAAAGAATAACTGAAAGAATTAAAGGTGCATGAAGAGGAAATTAAGAATTTCATGGCTTAGTGTCAGTGCAGCATGCTTGAAACATGATAAAAACCCCTAAGATTTATCACTTTTAAGCAGCACTAATATGCCTGTCATACTGTATGTGATGATAATGAAAATTCCAAGTGATAAATCCAATTTGTATTTTCATTTTCCTGTACTGTCAGCCAATTAAGTTTTTCTAACTTTTGGCACAATTCATCTGGCTTGTCTTCTCTGATTATATGCACTACATATGAAAATAAAAGTATAACTAACCTGAAAACATTTTTTAAAAGCATCCTTTTTCAGTTATAACATATTTCCCCATATAGCTGTTTGCATTTATTTACTTCTGTTTCATTAAATATACTTAATACTTAAGAAAAAAAAAAAGTCAAGTAATGTATCTGGAAAAGTATATGATATCCTCTGTTCATCATGCTGGTTTGTTTTTGTTCTCAAAAACACAGGGATGATTTTTAATCAACATTAAATGCACATTATTTTCAGGCTTATTCCACTTTCTCAAATTACCCTTCAGCCATCTTTGCCTGTGTGTTTATGTATATTTATGGTGTACACCATGTATTTGGAATTACAAGTCTGTGCAAATGTAAGACTAACATGGAGAAAACTTGGCCTCTATAAAATAAATGTAGCATTAAGTTAAATAATAGCTACTGCCTCTAGTATTAGTCTTTTCAACTTTTAATTTAAAAATGTAATTTCTTCCAGAAGATGCAGAAATCAGGAACCTCACCACATCTTTTTTTGCCTTTACATTTCAAGACAAAGAGACTCTTGAAGATACTCTTTTCCTTTAAATGGACTGCCTTGCCTAATCACACCTGCCCTGCTCTCCTGAGAAGTTTAGATTTTTCTTAGTAATGTTAATGTAATTCTGTCAGTATTAATCACAATAATTTCATTTCTCTCACCCTCAGTAATAAACTTTTCAACAAAACTATTCAAAAGAACTGATTTGAAGAGTCAACTATGAATATAATATCATACAGTAGAAGCTTTTCAAACTACACATATCTAAATGCTTAAACAATGCTCCCTTTGGAGCAAAATTTTGACTCCTAAGAAAACTACAATGAATAAAACTGAGTTACCTACAGTCATTCTGGTTTTCGGGGGATCTGGGTTGAGAAATTTAAATATTTATATGTAGAATTACACAATCAGTCAGGTTGGAAGGGACCTCAGGAGGTCTCTAGTGCAAACTCCTGTCCAAAGCAGGTTCAAAACTGAATTCAGACCAGGTAGCTCAGGGCATTGTCAGTCAAGTCTTGAAAATTTAAAAAAAAAAGAAATCTGCACAAACCTTCAGTAGGGAAAATGTCCTCCTGCTGGAAACTTTTTTTCCTTCTAATCTCCCAGAATTTCCCATTTCAATTTATGACTAATGTTTGCCGTTCTCCCACTATACACCACTGAGAAGAACTCTATCTCCTTGATGAACTCCCCACAAGTGCTGAGAAGATGGCCAGTAAGTTCCCCTGCAGCAGTTTCTTCTCCAGGCTAAGAAGCCTTTCCTCACTGACCAAGTGCTGCAGCCTTGACTGTCTTTGTGGCCCTCTGTTGAACTTGCTTCAGCTTATTGATGCCTTCGTATATTGGTGAGTGGACACAAAACTGAATGCAGTTATTCCACATTGAAGAGGAATAATCATATTCCTTGATCTGCTGGATGTGCTCCTATTAATACAGACCAGGATACTGTTGTCTGTCTTTCCTAATGCTGCACAGCCTAGGTTCCTGTTCACAAGGCCCCCTGATACCTTTTCAGACTCTACCTAGGCCCTACTCTGTACCATTGTAGGGGTTCATTCTGTCCCCGGTGCAGGACTCTGCATTTGTCCTGGCTGAATTTCATAAAGTTCCTGTTGGCCCATTCCCCTGGCCCTGCCCTTGACCATATCCTCTATTACCCCCAGCTTGGAGTTGTCAACCAACTTGATGGGGGCACATGCTTTCTCCTCCTCCTCTATATCACTAGCAAATGTATTAAGCAGAACAGGTCCCAGGAATGACTTTTGAGGAACTCCACACATATCAAGCCTCCAGTTGGAGGACTAGTCTTTAATCCCACACACTTTGAGACCAAAAATCCAATCAATTTTTAGTTGTTATGTTTAATCTCTAGATGTTACTAGGTGCATCTCTGTTAAAAAAAAAAAAACAACCAAAAAAACAAAAAACAAAAAAAACCAACAAACAACAACAACAAACAACAAAAAAAACCCCACCACCTAAAAAACCCAACAAACAAACAAACCCTAGAAATTACTTGTGGATTAACTGTGTTTGGAGAGAATTCCAGCTGAACAGTGCTGGTCAATTATGTTAATGAAATGAAATGCAATGCAATGCATGCAATGTTATGAGTAAAATGAAGCTAGTGCATGACTTCAAATATTTAGTATCAAGAGAGGAAACATTTTATCCTCTGTTACTCTTCCCTGGTACTATGTAATGTTCCATTACTATTTTATCTACAATTTTACAGGAACGGTTTTAATAAGATCAACGATTTAGCAGTTACGCAACAATTCAGGGAATGAAAGAATAATCTGCTCTTAATGAGTCTTGCCTTACTCAGGAGGAAATCTTACTGAGATACATAAGCGCTAGAAACAAATCTACAAAATACAGGAAATCCATATGTGACATCAGCACATCTAGTTTTGTTCAAGTAGAAGTCAGATGTGCCTAAACAGCCAGTGGCCAGGCACACACAGATTTACCTGTTTTGTGGTTTCACCCATAACACATGTACTTACTGGGTTACTGAGACTGAAGGGCTTGTCATGTGAAAAGAAAAACCAGTACTCTGGTACTGTTGGGACTTTACTGAAAGTCTTGCATAGTATCAATGAAGACAGAGATAATCTTTATGCTTTGCTCCAGAAGTTGAGATATTTAGATCTTATTTTTCATTTTAATAGAAAAGATGGGGGGAAAAAAAAAACATTAATGCTTTTGATCTGTGTAGTGACACAAAAAAGTCTAAAGTAATGACTAGATAGTATATTATAATCTCAGAAATAACCATGCAAAGAAAAAAGAGATCACAACATACTTTTCTAAAATTCTGTATCTTTTTCTTTTTAACACTCAGGATTTTTAAGCCAAGATTTTGATTATTTTGAGGCTTCACTTGTGATTTTCAGTGCTTATGGTTGTCAATTTTTGTGAAATGATTGAAGATGGAAAATAAAAACTCAGATATAAAGTCAGATTCGAATATGGGTTAACCCACCAACATCACTGTCAAAATCTAGTGATGGTTGAATAAGTTCTGATACACCTGAACTTTGTTCCATATATCAAATGTGAAATTAACCTTTTGTGGACGAATTATATTACAATGTTTGGTTCTCATTTCTATTATTAAATTCATATTCATTTACATTTTCCAGTTAGAGACAGGTCAGAGGAAGAATTGCCAAAATACATAAAAGTATGGGTTCTTATGGTATGTTTGGCCTCATTTGTCCTATTTTGGTGCTTTAGATTGGCTGTAATGGATTCATATTTCTGTTCTTTAACATTTCTGTGGTTTTACTCCCAATTTGCAATTCTTCTACAGATGCAGTTTGGACTACTTGCCCTCTCTCAGGATTTGTCCATTTCTGATTTGCTTACTTGCCACAGTATCTCACATTACATACAGCATGAACATATAATAAATATTAATTCATTTACAAAAATAGATACAGGGGAAAAAAAATCATTTTTGCCATAGTTTCCTGACTTCCCTACCCTGTGTCCCCTTGATGACTCTCAACTCCTCAGCAGTTCAGATCTGATGAAGCACTTTCACAGAAGTATTCCTTTTAAAACCCAGCTGTTTATTTTGGCACGTTGCAGAAACAGGAATCTGGTTCTTAGGAGAGGAAAGACTAACCACATCACAGAGACGATCAGAAAGATTGCCAGCTGCACTGCAGGGCAGGCCTGTAAGCCAATCCCCACGCTTGCCTCCACTTGTGCACACAATTTACCTGCAAACTCTCTTGGAGGTAAGGTTAAGGAAAAGCATTAAGAACAGAGTTAAAAAAAAATACAGAATAGTTTCTCATAAATGATACCCTGATGATTGTATGAAAGAGTGAAGAAGAATACTTTTAGAAAGTTTTACACTTTAAGTGATCTCAACTCACAATCAAAGGACTTTGCAGTCTGGTCTATGCTGAAGCATTTTGGTAGGTCAGCACACTAGAGTCTCTATTTTTCATATAAAGTAGACAAGGAATTTATTTTTTGTTATTTTGATAGTATGCTTTAGAATTTCATGACAAAATCAAAGGGAAAAAGGCAATTTTGGTAATTTTATTCCTTCAAGTTCTCCACATCTTCAATGTATAGCATGTTAGGGTGTTTATAGATCATGTATATATACACACACACAAAGAACTACTTATGCTGAGTGGATAACAAAACTGGTTTAAAAAAAAAGAAAAAAAAGAATTTGTTTAGAAGCACTCCTGAGAGTAATCTAGGCTTTTGTTGCAAAATTGGCAGTGTCTCAAACGCCTTACAGCATATGACATGTGTCAGGTTATCCAGTTTGGGGTGAGACCAATGACACCATGAGGCAAGCACTAGAAATATCTACATAGGAATGCAATTGGTCTTAAAACACCATTTAAGGTTAATTTTTCAGTTATTTCCTTCAGCTACTCCAGCTGTAATGCTGTATTTAAACAAAATTCTCCCAAACACAGAAGTTTTTGGACTCAGTGCCTTTTCCTCAATCTTCTATATTCCTCTGTTTACCTCCCACTACAGGTTATACTTGCCAGACAAGGCAATGGTGTAATCATGGAAGTTTGTTACTCCATTTGCGAACAATGACTGGGATACAGTCTGGAAGCTTGATTTATTCTCTTAAAGATCTGTTGTTTTCATAAAAACCAATGTCATTCATTTGGGTCTTAATAACTCCATTTCCAATTTCATCTTTGCAACAATAATCTTCTAAAAGAGAGAGATATGAATCATCGCCTGACACAATTTGCCACCTTGGGTAAAGTGTAGGATGTTTAATACACTCAACCCAGACACACAGTGTTTGGAAAGAAGATCTAAACTTGAGTAAACAAATGCACTCATGGCATTTGGATACAGCTAACCAAAACAACTCAGGGACACATTCTGGCAAGTGAGAGATTTCGTTTGGGAGCTGTACTAAACACACGTTTTGCTGGATTCTATTCGTTTTAAGTAGTGAAACTGTTTCATAGTTTATTTAGCAATTTCTGTTATCCTTGTACAACATGTGTTCATACTAATGTTGAGGCAGCAGTATTGCATTTCATTTTAATAGCCAACTGTTTTTCTAAGTCTTGTTTTAACATACATGGCATACACATACACACACTATTCATTGCCCTGCTGCTCTGTTTCTCAATAAGGGAAAGAAGTTCTCCCAGACTCTGCGGATTATCACATCTGGTTTTATGTCACATAAGGAACAGTCTTTTGAGGATTTTGAACCCAGAGGGATCCTGACTTTTCAACCTTGCCAACATTATTACTCAGCTAGCTGTGTCATATGCCTCCACAAATGCAACAGAAACTAACATCCTGATTGGTATGGACAATAGATGACATCTGAAACTTTGCAGAGATTTAATTAAGTAAAACTGACAAAAGCATTTTCTGAATTTGCTTTTGTCAAATCTATGAAGATATCTAAAGGAGATAACAGCTTTTTATGAGCGAGCTTTTTTATTTCTGAAGTTGATTTTTTTATTTATCTCAATATTCTTCTTTTGTGGCTCCACCTTGTTGACTGGGGACTTGTGTCTAATTTAGATTTTTAGCTGAACTAATTTGGGAAACAAATGGTGAAGTAATCTTCAACAGTCTCATAAAGTGTTGCTTAAGTGAGGTGAGTAGGCAGTAATGAGTAGGAAAGGTTAGCAGAGGTGGGGGAAGAGAAACATCACTAGCCTGTTATTCCAACTTCTGAAAGTGATTCAGAAGCATGCAAATCAGGCTTTTGTGGACCAGACGTGGAAATATTGCCATTTTATTAGTGACAGTATATTAAAAGAACAAAAGGATATCTTACTTTATTTAAATCTGATAGCCAGTCAGCAGAATCATTAAAGTTCTCTAGCATTGTGACATTTTGCCTCTAAGAGATGTTCCTATGAGTGTGGGATCTGGCCTAAAGCACCAGGCACTCAAACTTCTATAGACATGGAGCACTTTCAGGAGTCTAGCCAGTGGAAGAATTATGTTTCTCTGCTCAACCATCTCAGAGTTTCCTAGGTACAAGTGAGGTTACCAAAGATGAGTAAATAGTTCATCAAGGCACTCTAGCTTCTTCAGAAATATTCAAAGGACTGTGCTAATGGTTTAACTATAGTTCTGTTTGGAAGTCATCCTACATGGTGATGAATTAAATATCTTAAATTGTATACATATATGTCTTAAATATATCAAACACAAGGTACATAGAATAGCAAGAAGGTCTGTTTCCTGTGATCTAAAATGGTAACAAAACTGTGGCTTCTATTCTGTTTATCCACTACACAGTCTACAGACTTTTGGTTGCCCCACCTTGCACTCACACCAAGGGAACAGATTTATAGATTTAGATATCAGGAACAGGAAAATAACAAATGAACACACACATTCAGATGCATGCATACACATGCATGACATACATAGACAAATATGCATATATTATTCCTGAGAATCTTTACTGTAGTCATGTGGAGACAGATGATGTGTTCAATCAAAATTTCTTTGCTTAACAATAAAGTTCCTAAATCTTAAGATTTTCTGGGAAACAGAGGGTTAGAGGAAGAAAACTGAAGCAAGACTACCTAGTTACAAAGCTTGGTAATCCACTGTAATAATGGAATGCAACTGATAGCTGGAGAAATAGCAATTTTATTTTGTTCAGCTGCTGTCTCTAATCAGGAATAACTCCAAAAATGCTTTTTTGCGAACATCCCTTCTCTGCCCTCTCCTTCTTATTTTGAAGTCCTCTTTCAGTTAGCAACAGACACTAATTTTTAATTGCCACATTTTCCTATGATAACAAAATACCTATTTTCAACTTTAGAAAATACTAATGTGACTCAAATTCTAAATCCCAAATTTTACTACCTTCTTTGTTGACTGGTTTGTTGTGAGACTTTTTAAGCACTGTCTTGTTTGGAAAGAGTAGGTGGTAAGTCAGAAATCGTGTATATTCCACATAGGTCTATGTTCTGGAAATAAAACTACTGTTAACTCTGAAGACTGATGCAGTCCAGAAAATAACGTTCTTTAAAATTAACAAAAAAATTTCACTTGTTTCTGATGTCAACAACTAAATCTAATGACATACAGGCTATCGGTGAAATTAAGCCATTGTCAGGTATGCTGACCAGTCCCCCTTGCCTGTACAAACTGTTGTACATAATCATCTGCTGCCTATTGTCTTGTTTCTAAATTTTAAGGAACTTTGGATCTCCTTTTCAACTTTACTTTTAACAGCACCTAGCACAGTGAGGCCCAAGTCCATAACTAGGGTTCGTGGGCACCTTGATAATTCAAGTGGCAGTAATAATGTTGGTGAAAAAATAGCTAACATAAGGAAAGCATATGTGTTCCAGGCCACAGCAAAATGTTTAATGCATAATCATTATAAATCCCAGAAGTGATCAATTTATAATGAGAAATGTTTGTACATGAGCAGTGCTGCCATGCCACTGAAATGTAACACAATGATTCAGTATGCACACGGAACTGCAGTGGACAAATATATGGAGATTCATTCCAATCTGTACAGACATTTTTACACAAATGTTCTTAATTGCTAACATAAATAACATCATCTACTGTAGCATGATTTTCTTTAAGTTCCTCATCTCAGTAACATATTTACAGCAGCATGCTTCACCCAAGTTCTCGCCTTGTCAATTTTTGAAATTTATTCTGACGATGGTCCTAGCCTAAGTGCTTTCTTCTGCAGAAAACGAAGTAATCAGATTTCGTGAGAGCTGGGATATTGTACACTTGTATGTAGCTCTTGGAGGAAGCTCCTAAAGGAAATAGAAGTCTGTAACACACTTGAAATTCCCTTCAGGGCCCCTGGTTCTTTTATTTAATCTTGAAACAGTCAAGACTTTTAGCCATTCTTCAGACACAAATAAGCTGTGGCATGAAATTCACTTCCAGGAAGTGCGTTGTGACTTTGTAGTGATCTCTGGTATAGATAAATATATTTTCTCCCACCTTTTACAAGCTTCATTCCATATCATCAGTAGTGAAAATTTAACAGAAGTGATAACTGATACTTTTTAGAAATTGCAGGAATAATCTAAATGAAATACTACTCTCAGTGAGGCATTCTGTTCTGAACCTCCCTATATTTGAGATTTACTTTAAAATGACTAAAATGGAAGAAACCTCTTGGTACCTTGGTCTTCTTGGTAATTTTTGAATATTGATTAAATAGAATATGTTTCCTAGATATCACGCAAACTCTATTTTGTTTTTAAAACAAACACCCCTTCTTGAAAATTCCCGAGACATATGCTGGCATTTTTTCATTATGCAGAGGGAAGTTACATTAAATTCAGGCCACATTTTTTTCTGAAAAAAATTGCATCAATACTTCTTTTTTTCTTTTAAGAATGGTTCTTCAGCATTTGTGTGTTATGTAAGTTTCATGTGTCCTTAAAATCTGTTCCCTGGAGGTTACCCGGGGAATGGCATCGTTCAACAGTTCCCAGGATTGCTTAGTTAAAGGGAAAGACTGCTGTTTTCCTCCTACCTCCAGGCTGTATAGATAGGAACCCTAAACAGGACACACTTAGATGATAATACTCATGAGATATACTTGAGATGTATGGTTGTATGTTTGTATGTATGTGTGTGTTTTCCAGCAGACTGAGCTTACACACAAGACCAGATTTCACATACAAAGTGCTTTTTTTTCCTCACGCACCATCATCCTTATAAAGGTGTCAAATTAAAATGTTATGTCATGCTCCACACTCCTAATGCATTCCTCCTACCTCAGTACTCACACTTGGTAACTTCACAGCAGGGAGAGCTAGGGAAGACTTTCCCTTTACTGCAGCAAACACACATTAAACTGATTTAATGATCTGTGGCTTATATTAGGGTTTTTCTCAACATACTTTGTACCTTTTAAGAGCCTGAAAGTAAGAAAATAAAAGAAGAACTGGAGAGAAGATAGAACAGATCCATACTCTAACATCTACAAGGTAGTTGCAGGTTTTCATTAAATTAAGTGTCTATAAGCAAGATGTCATTAGGTGTCCCTTGGTATTAGAATGGGGCAAGATATTTGTATTTATATTCTTACTCTCTCATTTTTATTCTTCTCTTTCAGGATATTTCCACTTATACAGATATATACTTTCACTATCTTTTTTTTTGCATGTTTCCCCTAAATTCATACATTCAATTGTTTCAAGACAGTCTGATTCCATTTGTGGATTGCTTGAAAATGCTTTGCTTCAGATGTTCTATGTGATAGTGGGTCATTTATCTAGGTCATATGGCATGACTATACTCCCTGAGTAGGTAATGCCTGGGTCACTATAGAGATCTCACAGGGAAGCTGAAAACGCCATTGTAGAAGAAATACAGTGATGTGAGAATAATGGTTGATGCTTCTTCCCTTCCTGCCGCCACTTTGGAACAGGTTTTTTTGCTACTATTTTTGATGTGCCCAGCTCTGACCATAAAACTGGGCTGTTAGGCTTAGAAATAGAATAGTGACAGAAACCTGGGAAAGACCTTGTAATTTGAACTCCTGATTCCGTTATAATCAACCAGGATAAACTAGGCTACTTGCAGTAGATACAGATATCTTTCTGTAGATGTGTTCTTTATGTACTTTAGAACAGCTACAACCAGATTTATTCTGAGTTAAGACACGAGCCATATGGTCTGATCTAAAGTCCATCAAAATTGAAAGTTTTCTCTTTAATCTCAGTGACCTTTGAGTGAGGGTCTCAAGACCCCTCAAGCTCCAAGAGCCACAAATCATTTCAGAAAGTTGATTTTTAACAAAGTGCATACATTTATTTTTCTAGCGTTTAGAGTTTCAGAAGTGAGGCTTGAGACATTGATTCATACAGTTGGCTTCTGCAGAGAACACAGGAAGGTACATGACTATCTACTTTTCTGGAGTCACAGCTGTCCACTCTTCTGCACCTGTACTTCATCATGTTTGTGAAGTGGGGCAAGTGGTGAGGGTGAAGGGGTGGCATATGTGATTTCTGAGCCAAAGGGACATGAGAAAGCTTAAGACACCAGGACTCCTAATTTAAATATGCATGTGCTCAGAAGGATCTATCCAGTAGTAAATGGACCATTAGAAAGGGATAGAAGATGAACTATGAACTTCTTATCCTGAGAGTTTCATTTGTGTGAATACAATGAAGAAATTAACAATTGCAAATCTGAGATAACAGCACATGTTGAACCTTTGTATATCATCTTATTTAAAGGCATGATTCAAATTCCAATGAAGTTGTGAGATTCTTACTGGGATTTGCTTGAAGCCCTTCAGGGATTGAGTCTTACCTGATTTACTCCTGTGTACATTAAAGAGCACTCTATTGTCAGTTGGAGATTCACAGATGTTGAATTTGTTAGAACAGATATTACTCCTATTGCTCCATGGTAAACATCAATTAGATTTATCACTGACTCATCAGATCTCCTCTGATTTTTTTTAATCCACATTGGTAAGTTTGTTTCTTTCTAAATCAAAAGGTAAAAAATATTCAAAGTCTAGTAGGTGGGAAAACCTTTGATTTTTATATTTATTATAAATGAAAGTTTAATTAAAAGTAAGATAATGCAGAGTTCAAAAGGCAAAGTCATTCATATTACTAAAATACCAAGGAAATGGTTTTTTGAACTCACTGCTTCCTTCTGCAAAGGTGGGATTAAAAAAAATAAAAAAAATAAAAAAAAAAAAAAAAGCAGTGGTTTTAATGGATGGAAAAATTGGCATGTAGTACTCAGTTTTTATTATGAACATATGTTGCAAGTACTGAAAAGAGTGCAATGCATCTTCTATTTCTTTATATAAAAGGTACTTCTTTGCAAATAAACACTTTTCCTGGTTACAAGAAATAATCTGCAAGTGAACTATCAGAAAACACATGCACATTATCACTGCATATTGTCAGGAGTGGCTTAACGTGGATGATTTTTCAATTTTTTCAGAACACATACATCAAACTTTATTTTACAAAAGCTGTGTTCTTAAATCATTCATAACAGTAACCTCTAAATGCAATGTACAGTTGTAAATACTAGTGCTTAATCAAATGTTGTGGCTTATTAATGTTTATGTCTCCAGAATTTCCACACCCATAAATACTTTCTTAAAATGTTTTCTTCTTCTGAAGTCATTGTATATAATGTACATGTAACAAATAGAAACACATTATTTTTCACTTTGTTTTACTTATATATGTATATAAATAAGACTATATTTTTGTTTCATATCTCATATATAAATATAAGGAAGATTATAATAATCTTATGTCAGTGGCTGTGAATCTTACATACCTTGTTCTTTATAGGAATACTTTTCTCGTCTTTATGTATTAGGTGTATAAGGGAAAGTTTTCTGAATTTGCTTAGGCAAAGCTCAGAAATCAAAGACTCTATTTTTTCTAGTATTCAAAGTAATTCAGGATCGTAGGACCGGTAGGTCACAGCTCAAATTGACCATAAGACCAGGAACTCAAGAATCATGGCAAATGAATATATCTCAATCTGCAGTAAAACTAATAAAGAAATGTAAATTATATATTGTTTAAAATAGCTCATTTTAAAACATTTTACTGCTATCATGATCAAACTCACGAAAAATCTTTATTGTCTCAGCTCACTGGATGGGAAAGATGAAACAGAAAAGGTAAGCAGATACTCCAGAAATCAAAGAACAAAATTTGTAATCTCACATACCTAATGCTATCCTAAAACAAATTAATTTTTCTTGCTGAGAAGTTTACAAAAGATGAATATTTTCATTCTAATATACCAGATTTCTGGGTTCAGTTGTTGCTGAAAAATTTAGAAGTATTTTTTTTCTTCTACATAAATTCAAACTCATTATTTATTCTCAAACTTATTATCAGAGTATTTTTAAAGAAAAAAAAAAAAAGAAGAAATAAGGTCTATACTCTGATAATATCTGTCAAAAAAAGGATGTTTTATGGGAAGGTATTCATAACAGGTTTCTGTGATGATCGCTTCATCATGACATAGAGGTTTAAATGTAAACCATATTGGTTTATATATGCCAAACCTTTTTTTTTTTTTTTTTTTTTTTTTGTAGCTTCTCTAGGTATATTCACAGTCATTACCAATTGGAATTTCATTTCACAGATCAGCAGAAAAAGCCAAAGTACGAGTCAGAGAGAGAACTGAGCTCTCTTAGGAATGATTCTTCCCAAGCAAGCAGAGCTGATGACTTCAATCCTTGATCACAATTTTCAGTGCTTTTTGACCTTAATATAGTCTCAGGAGTTGAGTGCAGCAATGGAGAGTTTCTGTGTTCCAGAGCCAAGCAAAACATTTTGGGCTAAAGTTTTCTGAAGTGACTGGTCTGAGAGACTAGTTTTTGAATGTTGCTTGAAAGCTTCACCTACCTTTGAGGCCTGGGCTTACCAACTCTCTTGCTAGGTATTGAAGGCACTAAAAAATATCCCAAAGAATCAGGGAGTTAACCATAACATTTTGTCTTCGTTTTCTCTCATTGTTTACACATTTGACAGTATATTCTGAACAGATTAAATACAGGCTGTTTGCAATGTCTGTTTGATAGGAGTTTCAAAGTATTAAGATCACAAATAACTGTAATTTATGGCCCAAGAGGTGATCTATAAGTTTAGACTGTTTTAGCTCCATGAATCTCAATTAGTAAACACTGTTAAATTTTACCTAAAGTACTGTAAAAATAAAATTTTCTTATTTGGGAAATCTGTTTTACGCTTCTCAGAAGCAAAGCACAGAAATCATGGTTCAAGAGTCAGGGAGGCTCAGATGTCTTTAAGTCCTCTTTCTAATTCTGATACTCTGGAGGTGTTAGAAACAGCCTCTAGTGCAAAACAAGGAGCTTTTCTCCATTACAGATCTGTCCTCACAGATCTCTAAAGCGCCATACCACAGTCTCCAGCAACTGTGGATTCACGGAAGCAGTTCATAGTCTGCTCCAACCTTATCTCCCCCAAAACCTTGCTCTTTCTAACAAGGCAGAAACTCCCCATTTGTTGCTACCCTGGAGAGAATTCAAGCCACTCTGTCACCACTTCTCCACTTCCCTTTCTATACCATGAAGGCAATCGGGGAGTAATGGATCAACATGAAGTTGAAATTTTGAAGTGTTGGACAGGATAGGATACTCTTGATCTTGATTTTTCCAGTGCATACAAGAACTGCTCATCAAAACTCAGTGTATGATAAAAACAGCGTGCCACATAACAAAATAGTTTTGGTCTTGGTGTACATGTAAAGTTCTTCTGCGTCATGCATTTTAGTAAAGACTGTTGTCTAAAATCCTGTGATTCAGACATTTCCACATCACATCTTCTAACAAGCTGTTTCTCAAGTATGGCCAATGCAAATGCTTCTTATAAGGGAATTATTATCACAGTATTTCTAGGCAAGAGCTTTGTTGCTTGTTAAGTAAGAGCTATTTCACTCATTTAGTTTTCTTTTAGTATGGCAAATGGGCTTGAGCCTATTAAAAACCTGAGCATCTGCTTAGCTTCACCTTAGGAGTATTTTACTAAGTTCAATGAAACCCACAGTTATCTGTCTTGAGTGCAAATATAGTTACGTGATTTGTTGGACAAGGAAATGTTAAGGGCATGAAGTCAATGACTGATGATTGTGCCCTTCCTTTCAGAGAGTATTAAACAATGTTGGATTAGGCCTTTATGTATGTAGTGAGATTCTTTTATAAGACTGAGGTAAAATATATCTTGATGCTGAGCTCTGTGTGACGAATAATTTATTCTGCATACACAGAGTCTGCTTTTCTTCACTCAGTACTTGTGGTCAGGTTGTGATTTCCTCAGTTTAATTCCATATTATTCTGATCAGGTTTTTGAAATGTTATGGATTGAACTTGAGTCCTTTTCTCAGCGACTAGTAGGAAGTGTGTTGGTAGAGGAGTATACAATATATCTTCATATTCATTGGAGAAATTCAGCAGTATTTTTGACATGAATACTTTTGTGTGTAAATGTAAAAGTTGTTTTTATAAGTAAATAAGCCATCAAGGTAGAATTACTTTTCCACACTCATTCATCACAATATGACAAAATCATTACAAAGTTTGCAATAATTTAATTCACTGTGTAATTGAAAACATTTAATTCCAACTAATATTTGTAGAATATATTTTTAACTTGTGAATTAGTCAGCAGTTTTAGTCATTTTTAAATGGAACTGAGTTCAAAGCCTTAGTTTCAGTGAAGTACTGTTTCATTCAAAATGAAGAGTCGTTGACCCTAGACTGTTGGAAAGAAATACATACACCTGAAACACCTAGAGATCAAAAATCAAGAGAGATATCCCTTAAAGAACTATCCCACTCAACATCTCATAAAGATTTTTAAGATACTTGCCAAAAGGTCAAAGCTATAAAAATAGTCACATGTTTTATGTTTAATTCCAGTTAATTTTCACAACCATATTAAGTTATCTAGTGTTTGTAAGGCTTAACTGACTATTTCAAAGAAGGATCATCCCTCACAATAGATCCAAGTTTTGGTTTACCCACACAGAGACAAAAAGTGGGACAAAGAAACCTTTCCTTCTTCTTTTGTTGTGGTAAATTTGCCTACTGTGGTACGAGAAATAGCTTTGGGCAAAGGCTCAAGAAAGCTGGTGAACAGACTTTGTATTTTTAGACTGCGAGTGTTAATGTAACTGCAAAACAATGCACTATACAAGTAACTAAATAGGACACAGACATTGGAATACACAAATTACCCAAAAAGGGGACCAAGGAGATCAAAAATGAATTTTACAGATGACTCTGAAGAGGAAATTAAGTATTTTAGTAAGACAAAAATAGAACAGAATAAGCATTTGGAAATAGTGAAACTACTGCAGTATTTGCTTGCAATTTCCCTGCAGTGCTTCCATGAAATGGATCAGCATTTGTCTTTCTATCTGTTCTGAACCACTGAATATAATTTCTTCTTCAGGCTTGTAAAGGTGCAGGTCAGATGAGACCAGATTCAGGCAGTTTCCCACATGATATCAGTGACATAGAAAATACATGGCTCTTGGGTGTTTTGCTCATGAAACTTGTAAGACTGTAAGAAAGTTTTCAGGTTCACCGTATCAACCCAGAAGCCAGTCCTTTCCTTTGATTTAGATTTCAACATGTTCTGAGACATACGTGTGTGCATGTACATGCAAAAGGTGACATAAATATACTGGGTCAAAATAGCCTATGATAAAACTGCATTTGGTATCTGTGAATCAGATTATAGACCACAAAGTTTTATTTTGTATAAAGTACCCACTACATGGGCTGATTTTCTTAGGAATAATAAGGAGAAGGAGGATTTGATGCCTAAGTGACTACACTTCAGGTGTGAGCCAGATGAATACCTTCTTAATGCATGGATTGTTCTTTTTTTTTTTTTTTTTTCACACTGCCTGTTGAGCCTAAATGTCTGCTAGGGACCTAACAAAATGTATAAAAAGTCAGCTAAGAAGATCTTCATTTGCCAGTAAAATTATCCAGATATGAGTTAGTAGGTAAATCAAACAAGTATGAGAAAATGGTCAAATTATTTGTGGAATTACTAGACACACATTCACCTTAAGTGATAAATGGGAATTTTACAATTATTTAAAGAATATGCCACAAAATTTAGAAATTTAATCTACTTGGAAACTCTTGTGTAATCTTTTCAGTTATTCCAGTGTCAACAGGAATTCCATTGCTCTATTTTGACGATCTTACAACGGAGTAATTATTAAAGTTCTGGGTCCATTTGTCACCTTTAGCTGCAAATGTATTTGTTTCACTACAAGTCATATCAGCATACATTGAATACCCATAGCCATATGTAGAATTCACTTGTTCTTTCTTGTATATGAAGAACAATAAGAAAAAAAGTATTTGGAGTAAAAAAAAAAAAAAAGTAATGTTAAAAAAGCATAAAAGTAAATGCTGCTTTAGAGTAAACATTTAGACAATGAAGAGGCTCTACTGTGCTAGAGTATAGGAAAGGAATAGCACAGGAAGGGGATGGCATCAGGATGTTTTAGATGGCATTTCACTTATCCAAATTCTCTTAACTATGAGTTTTAAGATGGACCCAAGTTTAATTTTAGAAATCAAATGCTATAACTAGAAGCCTCAAGGGTTGGAGGAAGGAGGGCTGCAGAGGGGGAGGAAAGAAGAAGGAATTGCTCCTTGAGTGCACTGCAAATAGCTTTTGAATCAACAGTATGGTAACAATTAGACAGTGGTCCTTTTTTATTTTGCTGGATTTTGAAAATCATAAAAATAGATTATGAATAAGCCTCGTGTAAGCCAAAAGTTACGTTGCAACAGCTGCATTATCCTACCAATACATACTAATTTTATCAGATCTATTCACAACTTGCTGCTAATATCTCACAGGTGGTAAGAACACATCTTAGATTCCTTCTTTAGGGATGAATTATGTGATATTTTCAGCTTCCACCTTTTATTTCCCACATTTACATCTTAATGGCAGGAAAGTTGTATGGAAGCAATTCATTTAACAAAGCAATAAATTAAGCCCTAGTACACATACCGTTTCCTTTATTGTTTCAAGATACACAGAGGTTTCATAGACCTTTGAAAACAAAACCTTCATCACAGGATTTTCTTAGGAATTTTGTATTTGTTACACAATTGTAAGCAGTACAACTCTCCTATCAAAAGCAATCCCCAATGCTTACATTCTTTTATGAAATGTGTCTTTGAAAGGCCCATTCTTGCAGTTCTTCAAATTGTGTAATTTTTAGCAATGTTAACAGGTTCACTGTTCATGCCTGGTTTATAGAATCAGCACTTACTCTGCCTACATGTTAATTATTTATTGTTCTACTTCAGTATAATGGCCAACTTTGCATCAGATTTGGGGATTTTTGTTCATTTGGGGGTTTTTTTGGTAAACCTGGCTTATACTTGGTCTGTATTTTTAATGTAAAATAAATGCCTATGGAAACAATTTGAAATGCTAAATAGCAGAATGGAATTAATATTTGGAATGCTAAATAAAGAACTCTAGGGTATTTCATTTGATGTATGTTGGAATAAAATCAGGTTTTTTATTAACTATTTGGAAAATAAAACTATTAACATTAAAGTCTCCCAAAATAGAGATTTTTTTTTTTAAGGTGGCATGATCTGGAAATTATTTTAAGTAGCGTATAATCTGTGAGTCAGGTTCTTCTATTTCCATTATTTAATTATTGAATTTGGATTGTTCTCTATTGATTTCCTCTTTAGATTAAACTAGTATTTGGAATTTTTTTATTCACTAAATTAAAATGTCTATTCCAAATAAGGCACTATAAAGTTGGACTAAAAACAGAATGCAAACTATTTTAAGTAAATAATTGTGACTGGAAAGGTATGAGTAGTTTCAAACAAGTTCCCTAGACAAGCAAAGCCCAATGTATAGCACAGAAGAACCTTATTCTTCAGCTGTGGTTCAATTTTTGCTATGCTGCAGAGCAGTGAAAGGCCACTCTTTAGGTAGATGGACAACTTCTAACATGCAAGTGCTGCCTTGAAAGACAAAAACATTGACAGAGGCTGACTGCCCGTTTTGGTGGTTAGATTTAGAGAGGCCAAAGTGTCCAGTCTGTCCTTTTGAAAATGATAATTTCTTGAGGGGTCAAAACTTATAAAACACTATTAAAGTTCAGGAAGTTTGAAAACTATTTCCCCTCACCTTGGACATGTCAACAATGTGATATATGCAGCCTCAGACGTGGTACATTCTGGATCTCCACGAGTCTTATAAGAAAAGTAACATTTTATTTCTTCTGTGTTTCACCAAGTCTTCTAAGTGCCTAACACTAGATGCAAGAATACCAAGTTCACTCCACTATCTTCATGGAGAGAGGAGGAGAAGGAACGTTAGCATGCACATGAACATGTAACACTGATTTCTGCTTGGGAGCAGGGAGAACAACGTCCTTCTCTTGGGAGCAGGGAGAAAGATAGACTTCCCCTTTCCTGAGGAAGATGTTCAGCTACTCTCTGTCACCTCGAGGGCAGAGAAAGAATACACTTTCTAACAGCTAAAAGTCAACATCAGATAAAATTTCAGAGATGACTGGTTCTCATTTTTTACATTACATATATATACATACATATAACAAGCAGTGCCTCACAGCCATCATAAACATGTCATGGGTGTTCTTCCATGTACTTCTAACTGGATTAGGCTTAGAGTAGCAGGAAAATGTATCTAATTAATATTGTGATTTGGTTTGCAGGTTTTTTTGGAGGGTTGGTTGAATGGGTTTTTTTCATTCCTAAGGAACTGTGGGAGCAAAGTGAGTTTTATATTAGCTCTTTTTTTAATGGAAGGAAGATTTGTTGAGGGATATGGTTGGTACCTGCAATTCCAGCTCAGGCACTTTGTCAAAGTTCCAACTTTCTTGATGAATTACAAATGGGAGAGGGAATCCTTGAAACAGATCTGTGGCCTGTGATATAATTGACTCAAGACTGCCTTCTGGAAATTTTTTGTTGCTCTTATTCAGCTGTTTCGTAAGCACATGGGCCAGACGTTTTGCTTAACGGAAGATACTTAGGAATGAGTAGATCACTTTAATGTGGATCTTCCTCTTTTATAAAGACACCTCTTGCATTATATCTTTGTCAAAATAACAAAGCTGGATATAGCTAAAACTCTTAAAAGAACAAGTATTCAAAATCATGTGTCTAAGGAGAGAGAAGAAGAATTTTCAGGCTTCTGGGGAAATATATAACTGATGAAAAATGATGTCCAGCTATTTGCCCTACATTTCAGGGGTGAGGGTGCATATGCTGTGTAGACAAAGGCCTGAAAGGGTTTGAAGAACATCCCGACTGCAACAGTTATCAAAAATAATGAGTCTGTGTGCACTTTCAGGGCGGGCTTCTTTAACAGCCAGACATGCCAGCATACAGTGTGCTAACAGACTCTCTGTCAAAGCTGAGTCCTTGTTATAGTTGTTTATGATAAATGTTATTAATATTGGTTAATTATTACGTAATGGTTACTTTATCAACAATGTACAGTAGCAAAGTAAGAACAATTACATTGAAACAATTCAGTGTCCCCTTGTGGCAAATATAATTGCTTTCTTTAGTTTAGAGAATTTACTAACACTGTATCTGTAGTGAGGACAGGGCTGCTGAGGGAACTGGTTATGCCTTTGTTTCTTTTTGAATATACTGATGGTTTTAATTTTCATCACATATCTCCTCACTTTCTCCCCTCCGTATTCTTGTTTGTGAGGATGCAGTGAATGAGGTTCTGGCTAGAAATTTATTTCTCCAGACAGACCTTCTATACTGAGTGTTGTCTATCCAAACCTTTGTTGTATACAGGCTCTGATTTTCAGTACATAATGTTAAGTACCCTCATGAGGAAATTAAGCAATGTGAGTAGTCAGTTGAACCTTGGTTACAGAAACCTCAGAGCCCCATGAAGTCTTGCTTGATCATACACTCAGCTTTTTCTCCTCATTAAAAAAAAACAGAGGTGCCAGTCTCAGTGTTTCCTGCTGTCTCGGAGAAATTAATTCTCAGCCTAATTGTCTAAGACTTGTCAGATAGTTTAATAAAATCTAGCACAAATTATGTATGATAGCGTCTCCTTAACAGAAGTTTTCATGAACTTGGATGAGAATTACTTGTTTGCTTTCTCTATGGAAAGGCAGAAAAAACCTGAATTTTATGTCATCCACAAAGTTATCAGGTCTGTACAAGGATGCCTGAAATTTCTCCATATCCAGCCAACCTAGAGGGTGGGCAGTCTTACCATTTGTCCAGATGGGAAAAGAGAAATAATGTTGACTTCCAGTAACTAGTTTGGACCTTAGACATGAAGTTTCTGTAATGTAGTCTTTAAGGCAGCTGATGCAGAATCTAGGAAAGGAACAGGTCTGATAAGATGAGGAAGTTGTGTAGCAACTGTAGACAAGAGCTGGTGCTGTTGGAAGAGTAAAAACCCCTTAAATTCTTGGAGTAACGGCATAATTTTTAGGAATTGGTTGGACAGGTTTTTGGAGGGACATGGAGAGTGGATTTTTCCTGTACATTACAGATATTAGTGAATTACCTCATATTCATGTTAGGTAGACATTTTTTGAAGGTTTTATTGATTTTGAAAAGCATTACAACTTGCTAAACTGAATAATCAACATATTCAAGGACAAAAAGTCTCCATCCAAAAGTGTGCATCAGTTGAATTAAGTCAGAGAGTATTTTGACTCTCAAGACTCGGGTTTTCTTTGTGGAAAACCGCTTCATGTACATGCAGACACATGTGTACCAGGTCCATGTGTACCATTGTCCCTGAAAAAACATTAATGAGAGATTTACAATTACCAGTGAGCATAAATGTCTACTGAAGTTCTAGAAACAACTACATTTTTGCTACACCAAACACCAGAAGGAGTTTTTCAGTTCTTCTCACAGCTGGCATGGCTGCTTACTCTGTCTTGCATTCTTTCACATTTTAAAGAGTTTTTTCTTTGTTGTTTCTGATGTGTTACAGTTTCCAGACTCTGTTCAAAATACCATTTGCACATTTAAATCTATTTCAACAACCGCTTGTAGACAGACTGAAGGAAAGAGTGCAACAGGAAAAACAATCCATTCTGTCATCAGAAAACCTTTCCAAAACTGTGAGAAACAGCAGAGATCTTGCTGGAAATGAAGGTGCTCTGCTTGAAACGTAATCAGTTTCCCCCTTCAGCCCTTACTCTTTTTTTTTTTTTTCTTTATAGACAGTTACCTCCACTGCACCTTCAGCCTCCACTTACTCTATAAAAAATCAATTCTCTTCTAATGGATTTGTACAAAACCAGTGGGGACAAAGCATGGAAACAGGAAGATGGGATTTAGGCCAGTATAGTCTATTAAGTTTCTTAAGCACTGTAATTACTTTTGTCTACTGAATCCTCCCAGCCCCTCTAATCTGTTAAGACTTTATTTGACCTGCAATAGCAGACTAGTAGGCTTATTCTTTTACTTGTTACAATCAGAAGTGGCAAACTATATGTATAGTTGCAGATTAGCTATTGCCAATACAAAGAAGTGGCTTGCTTAAACTCCACCTTGAACGTAAAGAATATGAGTGAATTTCTTCAGCAGTGGGAGCTTCAGTTTGGGAAAATCAGACCTAAGAAAAGAAATCCCTCAGCAGTCAGAAGATATCTGAGTTTGCGTCTCTTCTCATGCTGAAGCTGATATGCTTCTACTGCTCTCCCAGGATTCAGAAGGGTATAGCATTTAAAAGGATGCTCAGAAGACAGTCAGAAGTACATGTGTCAAGATGTTAAACTGGACTACACACACAAGAATTAACCTAAGTGTCTCTCAGTGCCATCCATGGAAACTTGGAGGTCAAAATTGGAAAATCACCTCAATTTATCCATGATATAAAACTTAAAAGAATTCAGTTAGACTAAGATCTTAAGAGAAATATCTATGCAAATTCTAGCTACACAGGCTTTGTAGGCAAATTGAAGTCACATATTTGTGTTAGGTGACGCTATCTCTAAACTTCACACTCTCAAGAGAAATTCTTAGTTTAGACTTGGCATGGAGTTAATTACAGCTACATGGCTTTTGGCTGGTTCAGGGTATGGGCAGAACAAGCTTGCAACAGTCTGCAAAAATCTTGTAGGCATGCCCTTCAAATTAGAGTTTGGTATATAGTGAGGATGTTAGAACTTAAACTAATCAGGACTATTCATGAAATCGATGTGACCTGTCAGCCTGGTGCTTGGTGGAGAAACAGATAGGAGGTAGAGGGTCCTTCTCTCTGGGAAAGAGGAAAGCTAAAGCTAACATGTCTGCATCACAAAGAGTGGAGGAATATGAAGGAGTTGTACGTGCATATAGGAGAAGGGCCATTTCTGCTTTTGACGTCAAGCCTGACTCTTGGTAGAAGATCCTACCAAAGGAAGGTGCTTGACACCAGTAGGTGGTATAAGGCGTGCTCCAGCAAGTGTCTGAAGAGGTGATACACCTGATGTTTTCTGATTACTGAGCTCTAGATGTTAATTTTTAACTTTTAGTAAAACAAGATGTCTCCCTTTAATCATAGCTTTGCTGGTGTATAAGGAAAGAGTGGTCCATACCTCATCAAGCAGCTCTGAACCAAGCATAAATTTTCACTTCTTATAGCCTCATTTCTTGCACTACTAACCTCTTTGCTCTTCAGGGACACTTTTCACTCACCTGGCATGAGTTAAGAACAACTACACAGCCTCATTCACATACACTTCTTGTGGAGCACTGACTTTTCTGAACCAGCCCTGTTGTAAGGGAATTTCTATACTTATGCGACAGAGTGTCAGTCCTGTTGTGGAAAAAGGTTCTGAAAGATTTTTTGTTCTGTACAAGATTTTTACAAATCTCGAAGTTTTTTTTGGAGATCTTATTTTAGTATTGCACTCTTCTCTGAGGCTGATTTGAGAATTCAGGTGGAAGGGTTATATACTACAAAAGTGATAAATGGAGAGAGGTTTCTGGGTGACTTTAAAACAGGGAACTGAAGTATGTCATTTATAGTACAGGCTAATCCAGATAATAGACTTTAAAGAGTACAGTAAAGGCATAAGTACTCCTTTTTATTGTTAACTTTTCATGTCTAATGGGAGGGACTAAGAATGTTAAAGAAAGTGTTACTGATCCCTGTCTGTCCCTGGTGACTCCCATCCTAGAGAAAAGGTCTTCTGACTGCAGTACACATCAATTTTCAACCACAGGTTGGATGTTTAAAAGGAAACAAAATCTGACATTACCTTGGGAAACAAATCTCTGCATTCCACTTAGGTCTTGGAAGGTGACAGGTTTTGTTTTCTTCTGGACTTTTATGGTCAGCAGACCTTTCTGCTTGAATGAACTAATCACTTAACACTTATTGCCTGCAAGATAGGATACTGCAGGTGTTCTCTAACCCACTGAAAAATCATGCCCAGAAGAAACTATACAAGTGACATCAGGTTTCCTCCCTTCCACTGAGTGGAATTAAGTTTCAGTGCAGCAGACCACTGTAGATTCATTCCAATGTCCTTTTTCACTGTTGAGTAAAGTCATTTACATGAGAAGGATTTTCAGAACTTTTGGGGGTTTTTTTGTTGTTTGAACTTCTCATACAAAGCATGGCATAAAACCTAACAAAGGGAACAGACTATTTATGACTGTAATTTTATTTATTGCTAGTCTCATATTGATTTTGATTTATTTTGTGTAACAAAAATAGTTTTCTGCACTAGAGACAATTAGTTTTATGCTCTGGAAAATTTGGTTCATTTTTGCAACATCTGAATCCATTTCTCAGTAACAGATTCAAATGTCACAAAGTCAGAAGTTCCCACATAAAAGAGGAAAATTATAAATATCAAGGGCATGCCTTTCACTTCTCTTATCTACGTTAACATTCCGGAAGACTTCTCAAACTTAAGCATCTGCTAGCAAGAGCTTTTTCTTTTCTCCCTTTTCTTGCTAAAAGCAGCAATCTGTATCTTCAACTATACAACATTTTAAAAAAACACCCTGAAATACCCTACTGTGTTGATGGTTAGAGTTTTTCACTGACTTGATCTGGGAAAACAAAATGGAATTTTTTGCACTTGTCCATATGGATACTATTTTTCTGTTTAGTTCTTGGTGCTGTAAATTAAAATAATGTTAATGATCCCAATGAAAACCTCTGGCAGGCAGGAACTCCTCTAATTTCCTATGGCTAAATCCTTACAGTTAACTCATCTCATTGTGTTTGAACTTGGCTCTAATAATCAAGTGTTTAGTTGTTGGCTATCTCTGTGGCTTCTACTAATTCAGGAGGATTGGTGCAGAGTCTATCAGAGAAATGGCTGAGTAAGCATATACAGACATGTCCACACTGTACATAGATACTTCCACATATGCAGACATATTCAATGCCAGTCTAAACTCAGAGCAAATTATCTCACTATTGAGAGCCTGATCTTTCAGATTTCCTTATGAAAATGTTTGTCCAAGTTCAGTTTGCACCATAAGCAGTATCTGCCTCCAGAGGACATGCAACATAATGGTATGACAAACTCAAAAATCACCTTCAGCTAGATCATAAAGAGTAGTGCACAAAGTGATCATTATTTGGAATGTCAAAACTTGTGTTCAGACCTGTGGGGAAAACCAAACCAATTCCCCTGCCTTTTCCTCCTCTGTCTTGTCATGTATTGTAGTATTGCTTGTTTATCAACAGCAATACAAAGGATCTTGAATATTGGTGATTCTGCCAAACACCTGAAGAATATAATTCTGCTAAAGATAAAATGTTACCTATCCTCAACAGAAAAGAAACCAGTCCTTTAAAATGTCGTCAGTTTATGTCTTGCAGTAGAATTATCCCTTTCAAAAACAACATGAATTTCCAGAGCCCCTCACTGTTATCCTCAAAGGACTTCCTCTTCAGATGTCTACCTGGAGGGAGGGGTTTTACAAAAAGTCTTCGAAATGACACATTTCTAAACCACTATGTAACATCATATTATGCTTTGTACGATGTTTCATGTTAATGGCTTGAATTAAAAAAACTTTTGTTGGAAATTCCTTGCATGTTGTGTAGCTTAAATCTTATCACTAACTCTTCCCATTGAATTTGGTTTTAATATTTGAGTGTTTAATTATTCCATATCTCTATATGTTTACATATGATTATGACAGCAAGATTTGCATGGTGGGACATGGTACATTGACTATAATATTGTAAAGATTCACATCATTAAATTTTCCAAGAAATGCTAACTGTCATATTTTGATACGGTTTTTGAAAATGATAAATGATTGTTTCAGTTCTGGGTACAACTTTGTGATAACCAGGTTTTTCTGGATAGCAATGCTGGAACATCTTGTGTTCTTACATTATGATTTCTCAGCATAATGTTGGCATGTTTAAAATTTTGCTGGACAAATGCTATAGAAATTAAAGAATTATCATGACATAAGAAGGGCAAGTGGGAGTTTCTCCACACATTTCAAAAGTTTTTACTGATCTGACTCTATTCATTCTACCACTTCGTTGCAGGAGCAGGTAGGATCAATAAACACAGGCATTTTGATTGAAAATAAGGACTCAGGAAGAACACAGTATATTCTCAGGGACACTAAGTGTTCGAACTGGTCAATGCTTTGTTAGAGTAGAGCACATGTCAGCAAGTGACCAGCAACAATTTACAACTTAAGAATGGAAAAGTATATATTCTTCCTGTGTGTCTTTTCATTTCTTAAATCATACATCATGCCAGCACTGACTGAGAACCCTTCTTAGTAAAATAAGAAGAAAAGGAGAAAAAAAATCCATTATACAATCATTTTTGTTGTAACTTAAGAATTTGCTGTGAGCTGTAGATTTGTTTACAGTTTCACCAGAAACAAATTACAAATTACAGGCCCTTGAAAACAAATTATTTGGATCACCTGTAAATAATGATTAGAATTCAGTATGTTTTTTCAGAGGTGATCGCTTTGTTGATATATTGTCAAACAAAATTATTTCTTTGGATTCAAGAATTAAAATCTCAAACAATGAACTTGATGGAATGGGTTTTTGCCTTCATAGTATTCTGTAATAAAACATTCTGTCAGCAGCATGAACTAAGAACTCAGATGTATATAATTAAATCCCCATATTGCATTCAATATCTTGTTTGCCATCTTTTTCTAATCCAATTATATTTAATATGGGAGGGAGTCTTTGCAGAAAGCAAATGTCGAACTCATTTTTTAGTTTTTTTCCTAGCTCATTATTTGGTCTGTAACTACACTTGAAATAAATCTTTATCAGTAAGGTTGTTCTCTTAAAAAAGTATGGAAAGCAAGCACTGTTGTATAAAGTTTTAAAACATCTGTGTTTTGTGTTCTCTGGTCATTGACAACCATGTAACTATGAGCATTTGAAGTGCATGCTGCATCAGATTTTTGATTACACATAATGACTTCAAGTAGTTGGTTGGTTGTGGTAAAACCCTGGTAGCTAGAAACTGGAGTCCAGTGTTTGTGAGTCAGGAATGAGGTACCACTTTGTGCTGGTGGTGCTCAGTGATATGCAATGTTTCACTTTTCAAGCAGATGTAGAAACCTGGGAGACTGTGGGGATTGTGTTCTGTTCATCTTTCAGATTTTGTTGGCATAAATCTTGCACAGATTATCACTTCTGTCAGGGAGTCCAGGCAATCCAACATGGCTAGGACAATCCTGTACTGTCTCAGCTTTCCAAGGCAGGTCTCTGGAAGCTGTTTTATCTTGGATATCATCTGAAAAACAATATTTTCCCCAAGATTCTCCAAGAATAACATGGACTGGGAAATTCACTCAGTGCTAGTACTGCAGGACTATCTAGGACTCCAGATTCTGGTCTTTCATTAGGTCATGCAATCCAACATGTTGGAAATGGAAATTAAGAAAAGGGTTTCATTCCTAATTTGAAAGGAACAAGGTCATGGCTTGAACAGGCTCTACAGTGATCATAATTAGAAGTATGCTCTGTTTGTAACACATAAATATAAACTTTTCCTAAATCAGTTTTGAGAAAGTTTTGCAAAATACGTTTATATTACGATCACTGCAGAACCCTTTGAAAAATGTAATGCTGATGAGAAATCAGCTGTTTTCTAATAGACTGCACTCTTCATTGACTTCTACAGTTACAAATCAACTGCTCTGCACCAGCCTATTAAGGGAACCCAGAATAGATGAAACCAGTCTACAAAGGTTGTTCCTAACAGCATCCAAAGGTACATACACTTTAGCTGATCCTTCAGCTATTCTCAGGTAAGTTTCTCTTACTATCCCAAATTGTAGCTTCAAATTCCATCTGCAAATGTGAAAGAATTGGTATTTTCTAGCAGAAGTCCAATTTTTATTTAAAAAAAAAATCACACTATCTAGATCTAGTAGAACTGTTGTAGAAATATATTGAGATTGTCCACTTCCATTCAGTGAATGCTCAGGTGGTAATGAAAAATCCGCCTTGAACGTGAGTCAATGATTTTAAATCTCTTCTTTATTTAGCAGATAGTCATTGAAAATCTTTGCTTTTATGCATAATACATAAGAATTCCAGTATAATTTATTGATGGTTCTTTTTTTTCCTGAAAAAGATAAAGAGATGGACAATGAGACTTCTGCAGTTTTCAGATGACTTTTAAACAGAATTACCTGAGCAATTCCCATTTGTGGTCCTTCTGAGGTAAAGGACACGTCAGATGTGTTCTTGAGATAATTTTTCAATGAGACAACCTGTATGCCTTCAATATAGGCTTCACAGTCTATATTAGCTGCAATGTTGGCTAAGCACTTAAGGATTTTCTACCTCAGTTAGGCTTCACCCAGAACCTATAGGTGAAATTAATGATAACTTGGGTTTGTACGTCTACTTGCATGACAACTAGATATTTGCGTGTAGAGTAGATGTGCCTATTGCTTTCATGTAATTAAGGATGACTCAACACAGAACTCAGAGTTTAAGCAATGATAAGGTGAAGTATAGAAGAAATGCGTTATTATTCTATAATATAACTACTTAAGTGTTTTCCAGTGCTTTTCATGTTGTTCTCTAAATTATTTGCCATCATCTACTATTGAAGGCAGGGTAACCAATAAGGGGACTTAGTGATCTGTTTAACTGACATGATGGTTATGTCTCTTATCCATCATAAGTTAAAGATTTTAAAGGTTTGGGAGTCTGTGTGAATCAATAATTACTGTCAGTCTGCTGCATAATTGTCAAATAGTGTAGGAAATGAGGAATTGCAGCCCACAGGATATTTACATCTATGAAGCCCTTGGATGAAATCCGGAAAGGAAGCTTTTCATTGAGGCTGCCTTGTTGCTGCACTACAAATTAGTATTTTTAGACAGTTTTGGTGTGAGGCTTTGCTCTGGAAGGTGATCTGTAAAGAAAACTTTTGTTTTGTTTGTATACAGCTAAAAGTGTCATTAAACACCCAAGTCAAGAACTGTGCCTTAACTTGTCTCTTTGCACTCCACATGTCAAAGTCTATGAAAATTAACCTGGGAACATAGACCAGACAGGAGCTGGGTTATGCTTCACTCAGAACCTAAACATGACAAGTAGGGGGCAAAGTGTGGTGAGTCCTTACTCTTCGGTTCAGAGCTAGCCTTTGAGAACCCCTTATGTGGAAAGCACTTACAAACACGGTGTTATTCTGTATAGGTGTTCATCAAAATAAAATAATTGTCCAAACTCATCTATGAAGGTTTTTGACAGAAAAAAAAAGTCCCTGTAAAGTCTCCTACTTCACCTCCTTTACAGTGCTAGGTTTTGGGCATAGCAGAAGCTGCTTTGGCAAATAGTGAGTTACATCCAGTGACCTGGATAAGAATGAGTGACAAACAGTTGGATTTCTTTATTGATGCTGGTGATATTGAATTTAAATAACATTGAATTGATAATACTGAATTAAAATAACCTAGAATTTTGGATGGATTGAGTGAACCGATATAGTAGTTTCCTAGTTTAAAGGAGAAATACTTTGCTGACGTTGCCCATGTATAAGAAAAAAGTAGTTGTATTATTTATCAAACCCAAAGCATGAAGAGCGTGAATGTCCTATTAAAACTGGAGAGAAAAGGAGAAAAAAAGACTTTTTTTCTTGTGCATTATTTGTTTTATCTAGCTGCTGCTAAATGACTGAGCTCACAAAGGGAACCAAATCCTAGCTGCTGAGTGCTGATATCCTAATGGTTCTTTGCTGCCTAGTTGCAGAGATTCTATTGCTCTTTTCACAAACCTTCTGTCAAAAAGTGGCAGCTATAAATTGTAACTAAGCCCCAGGAGAAAAAAGCAGATAGCTGTCCAGTATCTGCAGCTGTATTTATCCTCTTGGTGGGAATGCATGTGTAGGGTCATGGAAACACATACCCATAATTAGCAATTTCAGAGTCATGATGGGAAGAGCACAGACTAAGAAAAGATCACCAAAGAAGCTACCAGGTAGTAACAGATGAACTGCAGTTTGCATCATGCATCTTCCTAGCCTCAAATCTGAGTTATTCCACAGGTCCCAGGTCAAAAACTATACTTTCTTCCCATACATTTCCCATACAAACTGAATTTCCCTGTAAAGACTGAGTGACCACACCATCTGGCTGTGCTCATATCAGAAACCACAAGATTACAACACTGTCATCTACAGTGACTACTGCCTGACTCTGCTTTGATGTTTTTGCCCTTAATAGGTCAGCTCACAAAACAAATTATTAGACAGTGCTGGTAAAAATACCAGAACAGTGTCTGTTGTGAAACTGTAGCCCCAGCAATTTAACTCACGCAAACTTCTTTATAAACATTGCATTGAATATTGTCAAAATTCATTGCAGCAGGACCAACACATAATAGGGAGATTCTGACTAATAGGCATCACCATCACTCATCATCACTTGAGTGATGACTGTGCCACCTAGCTACACATAGTGCTAAAACTGACCAACTGACCACAGTTTTTCTTAACTGGAGCGGGGGAAGACAGAACTTTATCTACGTGGAATAAGTTTTGCCAGACACTCCTTATCCCACAGCTACAAAGCCAGATGCCTAGAAATTGCATAAAATGAAATGACATAATGGAACACTTTTTCCTTAAAATTACAATATTCAGCCAGAAGAACTGGCTATAGAATTTGTCACTTACCTGTCTTTTGAACATATGCCTTCTCCAAAACTACATGGTTTAAAGAACAGAAACCATTTTTACTTAAATATGCAACTTGATATGAACTCCATTCCAAGAGTGAATTACCACATCTGCTAATCTCTCCGCCTCATGCAGCAGCTCCATCCCAGCGAGTATCTCTCCACAGGGCTGGACGTTCCAGGCATGACATCACTGGAAATGGTGCCAGATTAAATTACACATGGGCAGATGGATAACACAGTATTCAGCACATTCTTGACATGAACAAAGTCTTTGTTTTTTGCATCTATGGATTTAAAGCTGCCTTTTCAACTAACTTTGCAAGCAGTTATTCTCACATGCAAGGAATCTTCCACTTAGGGGTGCATATTTACCAGAGGAAAGACAGGGAGCCAGGAGCACCCAAGAGCTGTCTATTTCAGATCAGGACTGTATCCATCCTTAACTGTGTACACAAACACAGCCTCTAAAATTTTGACTACATGCATTTTTTCAGGAGAACATGTCTTCTTCATCCAATGACATAGGGTTCTCTTGCTCCCCTGTAAGCAACAGCATCAAGAAGGTCATTAAAAAGCATTTCATGGCAATCTGTTTTCCTAATGTTGCTGAGTTTTCAGTCAAACTTTCTATAAAGTTTGGACTTTCAGTAACACCTTGGACTTCATTCTTGGGTTGTGTTAGGGAAGGGAGGTGACAAGATTCTTGTTGCAGTAAGGTGCCTGAAAGAATGATTTCCAAAATTACAAACAACTTCACAATGAGACTCTGCTTCTATTAACTTCTAAAATGCTAAAACACATAGTCAATCTCTCCTAACAGTACCAGCCAGCACAGAGGCACAGGCATAACTGAACCTCCAACCAGCTGCTCCCCACATTGGAAGATTAGGGCTGGAGCAGATGATCATTTCTAGGGGGAGCAAAGAATGTGATCCTAGTTAGTAGTTTTGCAAAGCAATGTGAGTCAGGAAAACGCTTTGCACTGCTTTCATCTCTGCCCTGCAGAAGTACCCAAATGAGACCTGACAACATCTGACCTTAAGCTTTGAAAGTGAATAGTTACTTTTTTTTCTTTTTTCACCTTTTTAAAAAATTTAGATCTATGCATACTCAAAGAACTAGAGATAAGCAATCGGGCATCCAGCCAGCATAAGATCCCAGTAGGAAAACAGTTGTGGAGCTACTACATTATCCTTGTACAGTGCAGATGACAAGAAACCTGGGATTCAGAGTTGCTTCTTCCAGAAAAAATAATCAGTTTTGCACTGTTAGCTTTCTTAGCAGTAGAGTGAAGCAAAATATATGAGCAAGACTACTAATTATGCTGTGTCAAGAAAGTTCTATCACTTAATAGCTCCACTGGAATGGCATGTCAAAGCAAAATATTGTAGATGCATGTTGCATATTCTGTGTCTGTGGTCATTACTGTTACAAGAAACATAAACATTTACAGAACAACTGAACATTTTGACAAATCTAAGTCAACTTTTCAGAAGAGATAAAATGTTATGTGCTGACCACAAATAACTCTGCGTGGTAAAGCTGAGTCTTCAGACTGAGAAACAGTGAACAGGAGAGCCATGAACAGGACTCTATTGGGTAAAGCTTAATTGCCCTCATTTCTGTGCTAGAACTTTAGTACAACAGTAATTGTGATAAAAAGTAAATAGATTCAATTTCCCCCATGAAACTGATGACACATAACACGGAAATCTTGTTCCTGATTACCTTGGAGGACAGGATAGGGATGAAAAGTAAGCTAGCCTCCTACAGCTCCCATGACCCTAGAAACCAGATACCAAGCAGCCAGTTGGCAACCAAACTTTTATAGCAAGTTTTGCAAACAGCCTTGGGAATGTTGTCTGATACTGCCTAGAAAAAAACTTACAAAACAACCATTTGTGCTGCAGGAGTAATCACTCCTTAATAGTCAAAGGTGCTCTGATTCAGTCAGTCACTATACTAGAGGAAAGTTGAGCTGAGAAATGTTCCTCCTTAGAATTAATATATTACAGTAAAAAAAAAAAAAAAAAAAAAACGAAAAAACAAACAAACCCAAAACAAAAAAAACAAACAAACAAACAAAAAAAACCCACAAAAAACTCCCTCACCTATCTCAAAATCCAATACTTAAAATCTAATAGCAAATGCTTAATTTTTTTTGCATGCTCACTGTCATGAAAAGAAAGTTTTGTCACAAAAGCAACTTCTTTGGATTTCTTTAAGTGTAAATGTCAATGTGGGGATGCAATTGGGTAAAGGAATCCAGAATATTAAAAATCTTTGGCTATAATTTTTAAGTCTAAGTTAAAAGCAACTGATTATTGCTTTCCTTTCCTTTCCAGCCCAGAGTTAATTTAGTAATAACAAAAAAGGGTGAACCTAAGTAACTCAAATGCTGTTTCCTTACCTAATGTTGACTTTACTTTCCTATCCCCATCCAGATTCAGATTTCTAAATAAGTTTTTAAAATAAACAGAGACAGCTTGGTGGTTTGGCAATAGACAGAAGGATGGTGAAGAAAGAGCGCTTTACTCCTGTAGTAGAGACATTATCATTTTACTCTATGTTAACTCCTTTTCTTTAGAAATGAGCAACTGTAAAAATTCCCACAGACTCTGGTGAAACAAAACAAAGGTTTCCAAACATTGGCCCAGCTGTAGTTTGCATGTCTTTATGGATAATTCCTACTGTGAAACTCATGAAGTAAAGAATAATAGTTAAAAGACTGATGGTACGAGTACAGTGTGGTCCGTGGGGCCAGCAAAAATTTTTAAAGCCACCGAAGTGAAGAATACTCTTGATGACACTTCCCAGGGCAGTGTCCAAGGTAAATCTTCACTAAGAAAGGCAGATTTCTGTCTGGTTTTATTTGCTTCTCTGGTTTAAGGTCAGCTTAATATTAAATGTATCATATGCAACATATCTAGAATAGTCAAGGTTTTTGTCTTTCTCCTATCTGAAGCTTATTGCAGAACATTTTTTTCCCACTGCGAAACACAAATCTATCTAGCCAGATTTACAGTATTTTCTCAGTATAGCTATAAAGCCATGGAATGCTCCCAAAAGCCTTCCCAGTTGTTTCCCAGTCACACTTTTGTGACTGGGTATCTCTTTGAATTTCCACCTCTCCCTCTCTCTTATGCTGACTTTTTGCAGGGAGAAATCTATCACTCCAGGTGGATTTTTCTGACCTGTCAAAAGCAGTGTAGTTGTTGTCTTTAGAATACTTTTTCTGTCTCCAGAAGTAGCTTTGAATAGTATTAGTCTGTCATTTTCACTCATGTCTGTTGAGAGTCTCTCTTCCCTATGGTAAGACAATTAAGGACAAAAGCTTCTAGTTGATTCAAATTATATTTTTTTAAAGTTATAAATCAGATCAATTGCAAATGTCCTCTTCTTAATATGTGCTGCCCAACAAAATTCTTCACATTTCTAAAAAAAATTTTCTAGCACACTTCACCTAGTTGTCAGTTATCCAGATAAACAAATAATAAATTTGCCATACATATGAGATTATTTTTTGGAAAGTTAACCAGAAATCATATCTTACTTCTGTTCCTCCTATAAAAGGAGGTCAATGAAGTCAGCTGAGTCAAGTGTGAGGTCCATGGAATGATGCATCTAAGTGGGAAGTTTCAAGTGCAACTAGGACATGAGCAAGCAGCTGCTGTTTCGGTTCTTGGAGTGAACCAGAGGACAGGGTGCCACAACTGGTTACATCTCTGAGTAAGAATATTCTGACTGGGTTTTCTCCTTTTCTTAATTTATCACATTGCTCCAGTTCAGTTCTGTGTAACTTAAGCATGTCATTACCTGTTGAACTTTGTGAGTTATTTCCTTAATTCTCTATTTTTTCCCCCCTCTGAAATCTGTTTACTTGTCTCCTCCCAAAAATAAAAATTCCAGAAATAAGCCCATTTTTTTCAAGAGAGGCTTTCAGCAGATGTGAACTTATATGGGTCTATAAAAGTCTATGACAATTTCCTCTGGTTGAACATCAGCATCCAAATATGGCAACACTGCTTATTAAAGGAAGTTAATGACTTCACACTTCTGCTTCATTTTTTTGTTGCAAGAGTAGTCTAGTCTTGTTCTGCCTTTTTAGTTGCTATTTCACTTTGCTTACTAATAACTAATTTGCTTTTTTATGTCTGAAGACATTTCTAGCGTCCAGTTTTCTGTTCCTATTCAGCTGTGTGTGTTTTAGATTATGCTAACACATGGCACCCTCTCACTTTAGCTGAATATAAAATTGAATCACCCTGGCTGGGAAATGTGGGTTTTAATTAAAGGAAAAATATTTCACAAGTTAAAACAAGCTTTGTGAATCCTAAAGATGTTCCAGAGTTTCACAAGCATTAAACTACATCGGATTTGACTTGTCTTTGATCCCGAAAACAGTCTTAAGATATATTAGGGATATTTTAATGCCTTTGAAGGCAGAAGGCCAGATGCTATTTATCCCATGTGGAAGAATGAAAGATAGGAACACCAGCCCCAGTGTTGTGTTCCCTTTCTTTAGTTGATGTATAACCTTTTGGTTTTTAAGTAGCAATGTCTGTAGATTCAAGGCACGGCAGTGCCAGTTTCGAAGGAGGCAGCATTCTGCAGAAGTGAAATGCTGCATCTCAAGTCACCAGGGTTTCCTGCCTCACAGCTATAGGTCCTCCTGTAGGAATATCATCCAGTACCCAGCCATTCTTGCAGTTCTCAAAACACAGAGTAAGTACATTTGATAGCCATATGATACATATTGTAGAAGGAATATGTGGATTTGTGGAGTACGTAACTAAAAACCAAGTTAAAATGAAAGCTAACAGTGCATGGTTCCTCAATGCTATCTTTCTACTTTTGTCTGGTAGGTTAAAGTTTCCTTTCCCATTCAGTGAGCACTTCATTTGCAGACTGGCTTCAGCCTGCATGCAAATAATGGATCCCCTTCTAAACACAGCTCAACAGTACTGCTAGCTCTCCTCACTGCTGCTAACAACTTCCAGATCTGCCAAATCCAGATGAGTAAAGGAATTCTATGCAGTAGGAAGCTGAGCCTACCAAGAACAATTTTAATTCCTATTTTTACAGTTGACTCCAAATATTTTAGTTAGCTTCAATGACCTGATGTGAACACTCAGGAAGCCAAATTAAACAACAAGGAATACTACAGGTTTCACAGTAAGTTAAAAAGAAGGGACAGTTGCTAAAATTACAAAAGAACAGGAGACATTTCAAGGCAAGTGTATGTCATTAATATGCCTTCCACACTGGAAATTTATTTGACCTACATGTATATTTGATTTTCATTTGACTTCTACATCTTGGCTCTCCTGGATATTACTAGTGACCCAAACGGCTTATGTCAGTAGAAAAGCACAATATATAAACTACACACAGGTAAGTCTCCACAAAACTAGTACAGTCATTATTATCACAAGGTGACTTTTAGTTAAACCTTCATGGAGCTAATATCATTTAAAGTCCAGATCTATAAAGCAAAGCAAGTATAGCCTTATCTAAAATGAATCATGCTCAAGTATTCTGTATGAAATCATGTTATTGGTTGATAATTAGCAATCGTGTTTAGAATTAAACAAATAAGGAATATAAGGATGTCAGAATAATGCCCAAAAATCTATGAAGTAAAATATAGGATCCGGTGCTGAAGTCTTTATGGCTTTTTTTAAACAAGTAAAATCTCAATGAAGTATGTTTTTGTTATATCAGAAAAGGGCACTGCTGTAAAAAATCAGACTGTATCCATGCTTGTTTGCCACCAAATTATTTTTCTCACATGGAGAAATATGTCACTCATTTTCATTCTAATTTTTATTTAGTATAATAATATTACTGAGAAGCATTCTAGTTTTTTCATCTGCAAAAGTGTCCTCTATTATTAAACACTGATTTCTATTTGATTACTGCATGTGAGGGTTTGGGTTTTTTCCTAAACAGTCTGAAGATGTTTAGAATTTTAATTTGTACTTTCCAGACATCATTTTTGTGTCTTATGTGTAGCTACAATTTTTACCAATGGTAATAGAGCCGTACCTGCTTGTGGTAGTTGAAGCCAAATGAGTGCTGATTGACAGAGCTTGTCAAAACCAGGAGTGTTTTGACAAATATTTATTCTTAAGAACTTTCATATGAAAAGCAGTCCCACTGACTTAGGTGAGTCTGCCCCCGGGGTTGCACCTTGTGGTACAGAAAGGTTTATGTCCTTTGGCTTTAATTCTCTAATAGACTCAGGATAGAGGAAAGCATGTTCCCACAAAAAAAGATCCCTCTAGATTCACTAAGGTTGTTTGATGTGTGTAAGGAGGCTGGCATTTTCCCCAAGCTGACCATCATTTCCTTAAGCAACTTTTCTTAAGTTAAACCCCACCTCAGAAGATTATCACGAAAACTAGATATGAATTGCCTGTATTTCTTTGGGGAAGTGACTAGTGGGTCTCAGTGGCTTTGATGGTGTCAGCAATGTCCAGTAGGTAGTCAACCACTAGAAATCCCACCAAGCACAAGTGGTATTTGCACTGTCTTTCTCCCACTGCCTTAAAAAGCAAATTCTCTCCACATCAAAAGTGTCTCTATTGAGCAATTACTGTGTGTCAGCACTCTTCATCCGTAAGTTGTTTGCTGGTTTCCGAAACATGAAAAACACAAGATGTCACAAAATGAAAACAGTGTCTGTTTCCATTCTGTTGATTTAGGAAGCAAAGCAGAGAAATAAAACAAACATGCCCCAAAAACCTAAGAGTGCAATCAAGATAACTGAAAAAAGAACAACTACACATTTTGGTATGTGGTTCCTCTGAAACCTTTGCCTTGTTCACATGACTTTTTCTATCAGATCAGCAAGATAGATAGACAGCAAAGGCACAACTATTACCAAGTCAGGAAAACATATTTCTATAACCAAAATAGGATAATGGACCTGAGATACCACCAAGTAATTTCAGTTATGCGCATGTTAAGTCCTTAAATTAGAGGGGAAGGGCAATGACATTTGTTCTAATCACTGGGAAAGATCTCCTTGTATTTCTTAGTTTCTTGGAATTGTGCAGCCTGTGATCTTCTTTCCATATTTTCTACTAAATCCTCCATGATGACTAAGTATGGGATTGCAATGCTTCCTGTCTTTTGCTCCTAGTTCAAGATGACATTCTTTTCACCATGTTTCTCATTTTAGGAGTTGGATCTGCTTATAGAGCTAATGATTAATGAAAGGTGGGTACAAGTTTGACCAAGGAGGTTAATTTAGCTGGACTCCAGTGTGAGACTTTTGTCTTTCTAAGCAACTTTTTGGAAGTTGCCAGCTGCCACATGGATCATGACAGAAGTGTTGACTTCAGAAATCAAAAATACATGCCATGTATTGCATATTGTTTCTCTTTATTGTGATAAACAAAATACTGAGAATGTTTGAATGGTTTAGACCACTGAGGTTGTTAGCCAAACTGGAGCAACAACTTTCTAGATTAGCAAAAGCAGACAGATGCAAGTTATTAAATGTTACTAGTCACAGATTTGAACTCTGCATTTGAACTCTACACAGAAAAGCAAGAGAAAAACCAGGAACATGATGAACTGACCTAAGAACACTGAAATCATGTCAGTAAATCACTTGGTTTTCCATTTTCTCTCAGGTCCTCAAAGTTTAGAATGCATCAAACCAAAAAGTGGAGTGCAGTATGTCTGTATATGTAATATGATCAAAGAAGGAAAATGAAGAAAAATTTTTGAAGAAAAAACATTAAACCATTTGCTTTAAAACTGTTTTTTCCCTTCTAATTTATGAGTTTCCTTGTATTATTAATGTTTATATCCTTCTCTTTTGCTTATACACATAGATTTTGAATATCCAATAGAAAATATATAAAAATATTTTACGCAGTATTCTCTGCATTTAAGTATTAAAAGAACATTGTAAATATTGGGGGGGGGGGGGGGGGGGGAAGAGCCCAAAACCACTGAATCATTTCAGGAATAGGTCTTTATTATTTAGTAGAACTTTACTGTTCATAATTACATAAACTGTCCTTAACAGAAATTAAATTTCATAGAGTCAATCATACTCTTCTATTTCTCAAAACCAAACAATTGTAATTTAAAATCATTGTAAAAGTGGTTTCCAAAAACATTTGGCTAAAGACAGGGGACAAAATTTGTACAAAGCAGTTTTGAGAATATGACTAAATTTGCAATTAAAGTAGTACCTTGGCAGAGCTAGAACTCCATTGCTTCCCCGGGCACTCCTGCTAAGTGAATAAGGAACTCTTATGAGTTTGGCTCATAAGAGGTCAACTGCATTGCGGGACACAACTGAAATGGTAACATAGCTATGACTTTGAAGCTAATTTGCAGAGCCTAGATGAGATAGGTTTGACTCAGTGCAACAATTGTTCATGAATCAGCCTGACTTAAGGGAAGTGAAAATAACAGATAGAAGAGTGAGACTTTGGTTAGAGTCAGTCTATTTGAGGAGACAGCTATGATGAGAAAGCACCTTGCTTCAGTTGAATCCAAGTAAGGACTGTGGTTGGTTGACCCTGGCCAGAAGCCAAGCACCCACACAACTGATTGCTCACTCCTCTCCCATGCTCCACTGGAAAGGTGGACAGAACAGGCATACCAAAAGCAAGAAACCCATGGGTCAAGATAAAAATCGTTTAAAAAATGAAGCAAAAGCTGAGCATGTAAGCAAAGCAAAGAAGAATTTATTCACTAATTCCCACTGACAGGCAGATGTATGGCCACTTCCTGGAAAACAGGGCCTCAGCACACATAATGGTTCCTTGGAAAGACAAACACCAGTACCACAAACATCCCTGCTCTTTCTTCCTTTTCTTCAAATCTCATTTCTGAGCATGATATCATATGGTATGAAACATGTCTTTGGTCAATTCAGCTTGGTTGTCCTGCCTGTGTCTGCTGCCAACCTCTTTTCCCATTCCCAGCCTACAGCTCACTAACTGCAGAAGCAGAGTGGGAAAGAGAGAAAACCTTAATGCTGTGAAAGCACTGCTCAGACATAGCCAAAACACTGGTGTGTTATCAATACTGTTTTAGTCACAAACCACAGAATCGAAGAATTATTGGGGTTGGAAGCAACCTTAAAGATCACCTAGTTCCAACCCCCCTGCCATGGGCAGAGACACCTTCCACTAGACCAGGTTGCTCACAACCCCGTCCAACCTGGCCTTGAACACTTCCAGGGAGGGGGCGTCCACAGCTTCTCTGGGCAACCTGTTCCAGTGTCTCACCACCCTCACAGTGAAGAATTTCTTCCTTATATCTGACCTAAATCTACCCTCTGTCAGTTTAAAACCATTACCCCTCGTCCTATCACTAGAGTCCCTCCCCATCTTTCCGGTAGGTCCCCTTTAAGTACTTGAAGGCCTCTATAAGGTTTCCCCAGAGGCTTCTCTTCTCCACGCTGAACAACTCTAAGTCTTTCAGCCTGTCCTCATAAGGGAGGTGCTTTAAGCCCCTGATCATCTTCGTGGCATCCTCTGAACCCTCTTGAGCAAGTCCATGTCCTTCTTATGTTGGGGGCCCCAGAGCTAGACACAGTACTCTAGGTGGAGTCTCACGAGAGCAGAGTAGAGGGGAAGAATCACCTCTCCCGACCTGCTGGCCACACTTCTCTTGATGCAGCCCAGGATACAGTTGGCTTTCTGGGCTGAGAGTTCACATTGTTGGCTCATAGCCAATTTTCCATCCACTGGTACTCCCAAGTCCTCTGCAAGGCTGCTCTCAATCCACTCAGTCTGTATTTGTGCATGGGGTTGCCTCGATCCATGTGCAGGGCCTTGCACTTGGCGTTGTTGAACTTCATGAGGTTTGCACAGGCCCCCCTTTCAAGCCTGTCAAGGTCTCTCTGGATGACATCCCTTCCCTCCAGTGTGTCAACTGCACCACACAGCTTGGTGTTGTTGGAAAACTTGCTGAGGGTGCACTCAATCCCACTGTCCACGTCTCCAACAAAGATGTTGAACAGCGCTGGTCCCCAGTACCGACCCCTGAGGAACGCCACTCGTTACTGCTCTCCACTTGGACATAGACCTGTTGACTGCAACTTTTTGAGTGTGATCATTGAGCTAATTCCTTATCTGCCAAGTGGTCCATCCATCAAACCCCTCTCTCTCCAATTTAGAGACAAGGATGTTGTGTGGGACAGTGTCAAATGCTTTGCACAAGCCCAGGTAGATGATGTCAGTTGTTCTTCTGTAATCCCATCGTAGAAGGCCACCAAATTTTTGAGGCATGACTTGCCCTTAGATTGGCTGTCACCAATCACATCCCTATTTTCTATATGTTCAAGTATAGTTTCCAGGAAGATCTACTTCATGATCTTGCCAGACACAGAGGTGAGACTCTGGCCTGTATTTCCCTGGGTCATCTTCATTTCCCTTTCTAAAAATGGGGGTTATGTTTCCCCTTTTCCAGCCAGCGGGAACATCGCCAGGAATGCCATGACTTCTCAAATATGGTGGCTAACATCTTAGCCACTTCATCTGCCAGTGCTCTCAGGACCCACAGATGCATCTCATCAGGTCCCATGGACTCGTGCACCTTCAAGTTCCTTAGATGGTCTCAAACCTGATCTTATCCTATGGTAGGCAGTTCTTCATTCTCCCACTCCCCACCTTTGCCTTCTGTGACTTGGGCAGTGAGGCTGGAGCACATGACGGTGAAGACTGAGGCAAAAAAGTCATTGAGTACCTCAACCTTCTCCATATCCTGGGTAACCAGGCCTCCCTTTTCCTTCCAGAGGGCCCACATTTTCTCTAGTCTTCCTTTTATCACTGATATACCTGTAAAAGGTTTTTTTGTTGCCCTTGATGTCCCTGGCCAGATTTAATTCTATCAGGTCTTTGGCCTTCCTAACCTGATCCCTGGCTACCCAGACAGTTTCTCTGTATTCCTTCCAGGATACCTGTCCTTGTTTCTACCCTCTGTAGGTTTCCTTTTTTTTTTTTTGAGCTTGTCTGGGAGCTCCTTTTTCATCCATGCAGGCCTCCTGGTGTTCTAATCTGACTTCCTATTTTTCGGGATGCATCACTTCTGAGCTTGGAGGAGGTGATCCTTGAATATTACCAGCTTTTGTGGGCCCCTCTTCCCTCTAGGGCTTTATCCCATGTTACTTCACCAAGCAGATCCCTGAGGAGGCCAAAGTCTGCTCTCCTGAACTCCAGGGTAGCAAGCTTGCTGTGCGCCATCCCTGCTGCTCTAAAGATCTTGAACTCCATCTGCAGCCAAGTCACTGCATCCAAGATTGCCCTTGAGCTTCACACTCCCCACCAGCCCCTCCTTGTTGGTGAGAACAAGGTCCAGTGTAGCACCTCTCCTCATTGGCTCCTCTGTCACTTGGAGAAGGGAGTTATCATCAACGCTTTCCAGGAACCTCCTGGATTGCTTATGCCCTGCTGTGTTGTCCCTTCAACAGATACCAGTGTGGTTGAAGTCCCCCATGAGGACCAGGACTTGTGAATACGAGGCTGCTCCTGTCTGTCTATAGAGGGCCTCATCCACTCAGTCTTCCTGGTTGAATGTCCTGTAGCATACTCCCACTATAACGTTTCCTGTCCCTGCCCCGCCTTTATCCTGACCCATATGCTCTCAGTGGGCTCCTCACCTATCTCCAGGCAGATCTTATGCACTTCAGCTGGCCATTGACACAGAGGGTGTCCCCTGCTCCTCATTTCCCCTGCCTGTCCTTCCTAAAGAGCCTGTATCCTTCCGTTCCAACACTGCAGTCATAGGGGTCATCCCACCACATCTCTGTGATGCCAAACCAAAGCACCATAAAGGCTGCTATGAGGAAAGTTAACTCCATCCCAGCCAGACCCAGTACAAGATTTAGCCTACTCTGTGGGTTGCTGCCAACACTGACCATGCAGACATCATGATCCAGATCTCAGCTATTAATAGTAACTTAAAGTAGCGATTTCTAAAATAAGAATTTGTAAACTGTTCTTTTTCTCATAATGTTCAGATGCTTAAAGCTTACATTTTAAAAGGTTGCTTTCTCACCACTCCAACCAAGAGGAGCGGAACATTATTTTCTTAAAAAGAGCTATGGTTCACATTGGTTTGGTAATTAAGGAAACAACCAAATTTTGAAAGCTAAATAGCATGGGTAAAAACACTGACAAGAACCTCCTAGAAGGGTGATTTTATTTGTAGTGCATCAGCTGGATGAAGTGATGAGAACCCCAGAAGAAATGAGACTTGCTGGAATTAGGATGTTCAGGGACTAATACAGAATTCATTCCCTAATTTGATTAAGGCATAACACACTTAGGAATTCATGTTTTGAGTGGAAAAGTATCCTATTTATTTAGCCTCAGTCTGACCTTCCTCATGAGCTGCCAAAGGGTATCCCTTTTTCCTGTATTTATACACAAGTTTTTCCATACCAGGTGTACTTGTTTTTATTTCTGGCAAGACAGAGGAAAACTGAAGTGAACTGAGAAAGAGAGACAAACCTTTTGTAAAGAAAAAGTTATCTGGAAATGGGCAACACTCATTACTATGCTTTTTTTTGGAACAGAATCTAGATGGCCCAGAAGTTCTACTCTGATTTCTTCAGGATAGTTTCATGAAAACCACGGAGAGAAAAAGGTAAATGAGATTGCCTGTATACAGATAGGGGTGCAAAATCAAGGGATTTAAATGCAAACAAATTTTATGAAAGATCAGGACAGTTGCATAGGTTTAGACTTTTTTCCCCTTCATAGGTCTTTAAAAAAAAACCAAAACAAAACAAACAAAACAAACAAACAAACAAACAAAAACCCTAAAAAAAAAACCAAAAAAAAACCAAAAAAAAACCAAAAAAAAACCCCACACCGAATCTCCAGCCTCTTTACTGATGAATAAGCAATGACTATAAATGATCCAAATGCCCCCCAGTAATTCAGTTGTGGAGGCTCTAGATTTCTGAATAATAAAATCAGCTTTCTAAATTGTAAAGTGGGCTGCAGAGTATATCCAAATTTCCTTTTGACTATAAGGGTTTTGACAGAAAGTGTATTCTGCAGAAAGCTATGAAAACTACCAACTAAAATTTTAGTTTAGACACTTGTGTCTTTTTAAAGACAATTGTATTGAAAACCACATGAATATTAAGACCAGGAAGGCCAAAGAATGTGATCTTTGACACAAAAAGTTTGGTAAACTCACTTCATGTGAACTCCATAGTAAGTTCAGCCAATAACTGTTTGATGAGCTACAGCATGTCTTGCAGAAATATATCTCGATCTTAACACTTCTAGTATGACAAAATGAACTATGTCCTTAATAAAATTGTTCTAATGGATTAATTGCCCTCAGGATTAAAAAACAACAGATCACTTTCTTGGCATTGATTGGTGACTTTTTCCATCTACTACTTCAGCAATGTTGTTTCTTATGCCTGTCTTCCCCACAGAGATTTTTTTCTCCTCATATCTTCATTTAAAAGTATTCAGTAGGAAATCTATCTAGCTTATAATTACAATAGGTATGTACAAGCACTCAGGCCCACATCCTACAAATTTTTGTTAATGAGCCTTTAACCTTGTGTTTAAAGCATGTAATGAGGAAAAGAAGGGAGAACATCAAGTAAGTAATACTGATGTGTTTAAACTCATTTCTTTGGCCAACCTTGAAGAACACAAGGTTTCTTACAGCTCTGAAGCCCTGGTAATTCAGGGATCTGGCCTGCAGTAGCAAATTAACTTACATGTAGCTCATATTTGAGACTGTTTGAACTACTTCACATAGAGCTCCGTAGAGAAACATTCTCTGCTTTCAAAACAAATAGCAGTTGTGAATATCCACCTGTGATTCATGGCAAAGACAGCTGAGGCAAGAGTAACTTTTCCAGTAGGTGAACTGCAGTTAACTGGGTTCAAGTTGGAAACGCTCTGAGGAACCTGAAGGAATGCTAGATGGTGTGCGTTTACTTTGATGCCTGGTTAAAGATGTATTCTGCAGTAATCCAGCAAAGGGGAAAAAGTATTTTTTTCTGTGAGGCAGTGCTATTTGAACATTCAATTGGGGTAACTTATTTATCTTTTGGAAGTGCACAAATGTCCCTTTTCTGTTTCATGTGGAATACTGAATATATTGCATAGGTTTGAAAAGAGTGCTCATGGTAATTTTAAGTTGATGTCACATATAAAAAATTTTCTGAGTGGTGGCTAGCTATGGTTGATACACCCCTGTTTTATTGTAATTATACAAGATTTTATGTAGATTCACTGCTTGGAAGCACATGCATCAGGACTTGTCTGTCATCTTCTTTAACAGTCAACTGCTCCTTTATATAACTTGCCACTGTACTAAAACTCTTTTGGAGTTCATTATGTTAAAACAGATTAGATTCAGAGAAGGGTGTGCAGAAAGTGAAATCTGAGGGAACAATATCTTATTATATACTGTGACATACAATGGTTGGCAATGCTTAATCAGAACTACAAAGAAGTTGGACAAACACACAGAAAATGTCTGTGCCTCCAAAAAGGATTTTGGATGACAGTAAAATGCTTCCATTTCAGGGAGGAAAGAAGTGGTTTCATAGATCTACAAAAAATTTTCATGGAAGCAAAGCTGAACCTATAGCTTTGATGTGGCAACCACCGAACAGTATTATCTGCCTGGAGTCTACATCAGAAAGAATTTATACTGAAATTTTACAGTGGGGTTTTTTTGTTTTTTTTTTTTTTCCATGTGGTGAAATTTAATGTCATTACCAATTTCTTTAATTTCCTCTTATATGTTTTTACCATAAGTTTCTCTATAATAACTGACTCTGGCATTTGAAATTTAGCCCATGGTGTCAGCTGATACTATTTACTCATCTTCACCTCTTTAATGGATGGCCAGAAAAGTTTCCATAATATTTACTCTAAAAACCATGATCTTAACTGTTTGGGAATAAATAATATCATACATCAAGAATTTGAACATGTCATTCCTGGACATAAACACCAGTGAAGAAGACTCAAAGCTTCAGTATCAGAATAGTACAACATAAGCTCAAGAGTAGAACCAGTCACTAGAGAGTCATCCTTTATAACTCCTGAAGAACCAAAGTAAGAAAGATGAATACTTCTGGTAGAGAGAAAAAATATTTAACTTCATAAACATTGTTTTTCTAAGGTGCACAGTCACTTTTTCCAGTGTACAGAAAAAAAATGGTCATCCTTGGCCCCCTGCCAGTTACCACGGCTAGTCATTTGTTAGCAAATATATTATACTGTGTCAGAATAAAACTGTCGCAGATCCTAGAAAATATTGTCCTTTTAACAAATGCTTTTTCCTTTATTTCATTGAGAACATAAACTATCAATACAAGGTAGGTCTCTGTTAATTTATACATAGGCAAACAGTGCACAGGTACAACTTTTAGCCAGAACCTGCTTTCACTAAAACTCCAGAGCGTATGTGTACCTGGGTAGGTTCAGTCAGTCATAGCTACAGCCTCTCTTCTGCTCTTCAAGAGTCCTCTTCATCTTCCCAACATGGTCATTCAGTCTGAAAGGTTCCTGCCACAGTATGAAGAGAGGGAGGAACTGTTCCTAATGTCAGTAGGTCAATAATTGGTCTGCTCCAGCTACCATCACTACACAGTGCTCCCAAAGGAGCAGATGTTGAAGGAACAGGCCATCATGGCTAGCAGGTTGCTGTACACTGTGTGTGGAAATTACAGGCATCATTTTGAGTCACATGAGAGTAGGAAGATAAAGAAGCAATGACTGTGGTCTTCCTGATTGATTGTGGCTTATGTGTCTGTCTGTGTTGATTGCCTGTACACTATTGAGCAAAGATCTTCACAGAAAAGAAAAAAGCATGGCTAACAATCAAGTCCTCTTAAAATCTGTCAGTAAATGTAACCATGTATACCGGTAAAGCACCGGTACTACTGTCTCTTTAAGGTGTTTTTAAAAAATAAAGATAATGCTTTCCTGCCATACGTCTAAGTATTTTATGCTTTAGCAAAAGATGCCTAAGGCCAATTTATCATTGGAGTTAGCGTGTCTGGTGGAGGTGTGTTCCATTAAATGCCAATGGAAAAGTCAGTGTTATAACAGCGGTGAGGACATCAGGATTTAAAATAAAGGATTATGTTCAAATGGACTTATATGATATAAAGAGTACAAGAGTAGAAAGAAAGCTGACTTTAGAACAGATGTGGATAGGTGAGACACCAGGGGCTTTGAATGGTCAAGAAACCATGGACAAAATAGGTTCTGACAACAGTCTCACAGCATGTCACATGAAGAATGTTTTTCTGCACCTCTGCCTTCTTGTTGTAGCAGGTGTTTGTCATTTATCAGCTAATATATCAGCTGAAAAAGCTTTTAAATCTTCCTGAAATAGTTGGTCTTTTCCCTCCTATTTTATTTCTTATCAGCTATCACTCTTATGAATGGCCAAATTATTGCCAGAATCCTTAAAAGCTCACAAAAAGAATGAGTGTAGCCATTGAAAAAGGATGATCACCTTGATTTTATGTGGTAAAACAATTTCAACAGGGAGTACAGAGATCTAGGAAGATATGGTGAAAATTAATTATTATATAATTCAGATGGTAAATGTGTTTATAGATACAGTATAAATGCTTAAATCTACTATTTTTTTCACTGTCCAGGAAGCATTACATTTCATTCAGTGGGGAGGTAGGAATGGAATATATCCAGGTGTTTCTGAGGCAGAGGATGCAATCTGCTTGCAACTGGCTGAGATGGCGAATAAAGAAGCACAGTGTGACATCATCATTTATTGTCAAATGATCTGTTAATACAGACATTTCTTTAAGGAGAATAAAGTTCTGAGAATCTCAAAAAAGAAAGGGGAGATGGGCAGGAGTGGGGGGGCGGGGGCAGTGGGGAGGAAGAAGGAGTTATCAGTTCTTTATTACATCTCCAGAGTTTGATTCATGTCTACATTTTGAAAAAAAGAAAAGGTTGTGGGAGGGTGGTTAATTAATTCGAAACAAGGAGCTTATTGTAGATATCCTGTTCTTTTTGAAAGTAGTATTAAGACTTACAAACACTGGAGATTCATCATAATGCTTTATCCATCCTTTAAGGATGATGATTTGTTCCAAACATATTATACCCTGTGGTCCTGTGTTCTCCAGCTGATGACACCGTTCATTATGAAATCCTATATAATATTCTGCAGAGTAGTAACAGTATTTTGAGAAAGACTGTATATATCTATTAAGGTAAACTACACAGGAAAACAGATTGACATAAATTTTATTTTGCTCAGAGAAATATCTCACAACTTCTCCTCAAGATCTATGAAAGACCATTTCTCTTGGAAGTCATCTATTCTCTTTTGCAAGGCTAAATCTCATTGTGTAGGTATCTACAGCAGCCTTTCTACTGCTTTCATTTGAACTCCTATGTGTTAGTGGTTGAATAGGAAATATATGGAGTAGAAAGTAGTCCTGTCTATGAATATACGTATCTGTTATTTTGCAATATAATTTATAGCTTTCGCTTTATTTATATGACATATAGAATGTTATGTATCATTATTGTACATTTTACTGAACGTACTATTTAAACCTGCTTGCTCTGTGATTCTGATTAAGTCATGGTGTCTGCAAGGCATCAGTTTCTTCCATCTTCCAAAACAGATACCCATTTATTGGCGTTTACATTATTTTGTTAACATGTCTATACCAACAG